>NC_138497.1:130179411-131486911 GCF_964252035.2 Podarcis erhardii | reverse complement strand
ACCAAAGTTGATGACCCTTTTTTAGGATTGAAATTCTTGAGCTTTTTTTTAGGATTTTACCCCCTTAGCTGAGCTTTTTTTAGGACTGAAGTTGTTGAGGTTTTTAGGATTTTACCCCAGGAAATGTATTGCCACAGGGGCAGGATTAAACCAACTGGCAGAAGAAGAAGAGAAGAAGAGTTTGGATTTGATATCCCGCTTTATCACTACCCGAAGGAGTCTCAAAGTGGCTAACATTCTCCTTTCCCTTCCTCCCCCACAACAAACACTCTGTGAAGTGAGTGGGGCTGAGAGACTTCAGAGAAGTGTGATTGGCCCAAGGTCACCCAGCAGCTGCATGTGGAGGAGTGGAGAACCCGGTTCCCCAGATTATGAGACTACCGCTCTTAACCACTACACCACACTGGCTCTCTGGCTCTCTCTCTCCAGCAGGCCAGATTAGGCCCCCGAAATGGACTTTGGACATGCCTAATATAAATGGATAACAAACAGTGGCACAGGACAGCTGAGAGCTGCTTAGGAAAACGACAGGTTTGTTATTGCAGGAGGGTCTTGGTCAAAGTTCACCCTGGCCGCAGAGAAGAAATGTTTCAGTGGCAGTTCCCAGTGCTTCCGTCCTTTTGATTCCTAACTTTCCAACCCATATTTTCCCCATGTGAGATTGGGGAGTGGGGATCATCTGCAGGGGAGAAGTGCGAGCATGAAGGGGCTTAACCCCCACCTCCACCAATTCACCCCTGCAACTGGCTCCCAATTTGGGAGCCAGCGTGTGTGGTGGTGGTTGTTGTTGTTGGACTCGGGAGGTAAAGGTAAAGGGACCCCTGACCATTAGGTCCAGTCACGAACGACTCTGGGGCTGCAGCACTCATCTCACTTTACTGGCCGAGGGAGCCGGTGTACAACTTCCAGGTCATGTGGCCAGCATGACTAAGCCGCTTCTGGCGAACCAGAGCAGCGCACGGAAACGCCGTTCACCTTCCCACCAGAGCGGTACCTATTTATCTACTTGTACTTTGACGTGCTTTTGAACTGCTAGGTTGGCAGGAGCAGGGACCAAGCAACGGGAGCTCACCCCGTCGCAGGGATTCGAACCACTGACCTTCTGATCGGCAAACCCTAGGCTCTGTGGTTTAACCCACAGCGCCACCCGCGTCCCTATTCTGGACTAGGGAGGCCCACATTCAAATCCATGCTTGGTCATGGAGCTCTCACCAGGTGACTTGAGTCAGTCATACCTCAGAAGGTCGTTTTGAGAGCAAAACACAGCAGACCACCAGGTATGCTGTGCTGAGCAACTTGGATTTAAATGCAAAAGAAAACAGATGCATGTTAAGTCTTTTTCCCAGCCAGGCTCTTAAACCAGGATGGATAAGCATTTGTCCCCCGCATTTCTGTTGTCTTGGCAAAGGAAATTTGGGGGAAAGGGTTGTTTTTCTTAAGGCAGCATGTAGTTCTACCCAGATGATTTCCTGCATGCTTGTTTTGTCTTGTTAATTTATTCCAATGGCAGGATTTGGGTCCCTTTAAAAGAATTTTGCCTCAGGCTCATGATAGTAGATTTGACACCAAAGGGCTTTTATGCTCCCCTAGCCCTTTCCAGCCGAGGCCTCAACTCTGTTAATTATTGCTCCAATTAATGGAGGTGAACAGCGGAGGCCGGTTGTTAACAAAGTGGACCTCTGCAGAGATTCTTGGAGGAATAGTTGGAAATGGGCTGCTGGCAGGAGGATTGCCACTAGACCAAGATGGAGTGATGGAGGGGGGGATTCAACCTTTGTTGTTTTTGCGTGGGGGGCAGCAGGAGGGGGGCTTGAATGAGAAGGAACCAACAAATCAGAAAGAAAACACCAGACTGTGTCTTGCGATGAACAGATGACTGAAACCCTCTCGGAGGTGGGAGAGAAGGCACCCTCCGCTCTGCTTTTGCCTTGCCTCCAATCTGGTAGCAAATTAGAATCAAACTTGGCCGGGCCACTTTGAAGTCTCCCTGTTTGAGGTTATTACGGTAAAGGGATAATGAGTGGATGAAAGGAGCCTCTTTAGCCGAGCTTGTTTTCATGGAGACATAGATGAATTAACTTCAGAAGCAGGGAGAGCACTTTGCAATGCCCTGGAAACAGAGGGCACCCGGCTGGCGTTTGCCTGCAGCAGTGGATTAGAGGGAGCAACGCCCCCCTTCCCTCCCCCCCCCCCGCCACCAGGAAGGAACTTCACAGGGGATGCTTCACTGTCAGATGCTGGAAAGCCAAAAGCTGCATCTGTGGGAGATTTCAGAAAGGGGACGTGCAGGCGGTTCAGTGGGGAGCTGGGCAGACAAAGTGCAGCTGTATTGCAAAACCGTATTATTGTCAAATCTGCAGGCATGTGAAGCAGGGTATAATACTGTTCAAAGCTTCTGTGAAGCATCTCTACTTCTCGTTCCAGCTTTCACCCAGTGGTATGTTCCCATCTTGGGGCCTCCACCCACCCACCCTTTTATCAAGCGTAACCGTTGCCTTTCCTTGAAGCATTTGAGTGGGAACCCGAGTCTCTTGGTTCTGTTTTACGTTGCAGGTGACTGGGAAATCTTTCCCCCTCCCAATATTGCCACCCCCACCCATATATGGGGATGTTGTTGTTGTTGTTGTTTAGTCATTTAGTTGTGTCTGACTCTTCGTGACCCCATGGACCAGAGCACGCCAGGCACTCCTGTCTTCCACTGCCTCCCACAGTTTGGTCAGACTCACGTTGGTAGCTTCGAGAAGACTGTCCCACCATCTCGTCCTCTGTTGTCCCCTTCTCCTTGTGCCCTCCATGTTTCCCAACATCAGGGTCTTTTCCAGGGAGCCTTCTCTTCTCATGAGGTGGCCAAAGTCTTGGAGCCTCAGCTTCAGGATCTGTCCTTCCAGTGAGCACTCAGGGCTGATTTCCTTAAGAATGGATAGGTTTGATCTTCTTGCAGTCCATGGGTCTCTCAAGAGTCTCCTCCAGCACCATAATTCAAAAGCATCAATTCTTCGGCAATCAGCCTTCTTTATGGTCCAGCTCTCACTTCCATACATCACTACTGGGAAAACCATAGCTTTAACTATATGGACCTTTGTTGGCAAGGCGATGTCTCTAAATATATGGGGTATTGTTCAGCTATTAAGTTCCGATTTTTAAGGTGGGATTCAATTACCAGCAAATTTGGGTTGCACATCTGAAGTAGTTTTGTTGCTGTTGTGAAACAAACCTGCTTTTATTATTGTTGTTATTTTTTAAAAAAGACAACCCCAAATTTCTGCAGTCGGGAAAGCGTGAGCTAACAACGGATTGACGTGACCTTGTATAACCTCCCTGCAAACAAATCAGAATGAATGCAGAATAAACAGCCAAGTTGTGCAAACTAATCGTGGTGAATTTGAAATAAAACAAGTAGTCTGGAAGTAAGATGTGAGAGGACAAAGGAGGGTGTGCATTTGTGGTGCTATTCCTGGCTCTTCCTTTTTTCTTTGTCTTCCTCCTTTTTCCTTTTTGCATCCATCCTGATCTGCTTACCCAGTGGTTTGACTATGTCTGATTTTTATTGAGCACTCATTGTGATTTGTTTATGGGATGGTTGCATGACAATGATAGTTCATTCTGATTTGCTTGTGTACAGGTCTTACTGTTATTAATTTGTTTCCCCCCAAAATTTCCTTATCACTTTCTTAAACAGCAAAAAGTTCATTTATTTTTTTTAAAGTGGATTTGTTGCAGTAGGGCAACCGAGTGCTTTCATCCATTGTAATTGAGCAAGCCTAAAGTTCTGGAAAGGGACGCTGGTGGCGCTGTGGGTTAAACCACAGAGCCTTGGGCTTGCCGATCAGAAGGTCGGCGGTTCGAATACCTGAGACGGGGTGAGCTCCCGTTGCTCTGTCCCAGCTCCTGCCAACCTAGCAGTTTGAAAGCACATCAAAGTGCAAGTAGATAAATAAGTACCGTTCTGGCGGGAAGGTAAACGTGCGCTGCTCTGGTTCGCCAGAAGTGGCTTGGTCTTGCTGGCCACATGACCCAGAAGCTGTACGCAAGCTCCCTCAGCCAATAAAGCGAGATGAGTGCCGCAACCCCAGAGTCAGCCACAACTGGACCTAATGGTCAGGGGTCGCCTTAACCTTTACCTTTAAAGTTCTGGAGTGTGATTGAATCCCTCCCACAAAATAGTGACTGTCTGGAGCCACCCTAAGCATGAGATCATCTTGTCAATGCATGAATTATGTGAAAAAGGAGGGGCACGAGTTGGCCAGCATGTACCCATTTTGATTCATGGCCAACCAGAATGGCCAGGTACATTGCAGAGACAAGTTTAGCTTGAAATTCTCAGCCCGAGGAAGAGTTCTGTATGGCTCCTAATAGATAATCAAAGCATTTTAAGCAGTGATTGATTCAAAGACAAATGTCTTCCAAGGGTGTGTGACTATGCAAGGGAGTGAATGGGTTGAGCTTTCTGTCTGCCTGTAACTGATGCAGCAGAATTCCTGGGAGAGATGTGTGAACTCCTTTCTGCCTCCAAGGCATGCACATCCATTCCTGATAGCTTAGTTTTGACATTACACCAGCTGTGCCAACAGAGGAAGCACAGGCCACCCTTGCTTCTCCCTTTTTCTCATCCAAGTTACATGCAAGAGCCCACCTTGCTTCTCTTGGGTTTCAAGTCCTGCAGGAACGTCGCAGCTGCAAAAAATTGCATTGCATTCCAAAACTACCTACTGGGGAGTCAGAAATGGAGAAGCAGCTGCCCCTGGGGCAAGTCAAACACCCCACAAACCCCTCTAGTCTGGACTGAAAAACCTTTGAACTGACACTGGCATTGCTCTGTGCTCTGAGATACTTGGCTGAAGTTCTTCTTCTTCTCCTTCTGTATTGAGGGAGCAGCACTTTTCCTGTTCTCTGCTGAGGAGGGTTGCAAGATCAGCAGCTGCTGGGGGAAAACAACAGCAGCAGCAGCAACCTTCCCCAGAAAGCATTGTAGTCACAAAGGATCCCACTGTGAGCCCCCTAGTATTGATTTAAGATAAGACTTATGTCCAAACCTTCCTATTGTTTTTCTGTCGTCTTCCCTGCTGAGATTTGGCAGGCAGTTGTGGGATGGGAAGGAATATGCAGGTGGTACAATCTGATATAATAATAATAAATCATGTCCTCCCTAAAAGAGGGCACATGTTGCGGTAAGACCTGGAGATTGACCTCCTGGTTGTGGGTGGGTCTATTGGATGGCCACAACTCCCGATTGGTAGGTCCCTCGTTGCTGGGTTTGATCTGGCCAATGGGGTGCAGTCTAAACAGATTGAGGGACCTATATAAACCCATGCACATGACCCAGAGCTTCCTCTTTTGGCTCGTGCATCGGAAAATTGCCCACCTCTCCCTAATTTTAGAGCCTTTTCTGGTTGACCTTGCTATGCCGTCGTGTGTCATCTGTCGTTGGGACAGGGGCAGGAATTCCCCCACTTGGCTGATTGGCTGTGGCCATTTGGGTTTCGCCTGCCGCGTAGCAATTCGTCACAACTTGTAAGGTTGTGGATAGGCACTGGTTCATGTGATAGGGATGGAAGAACACTCTCGCCATCCCTATGTGAAGGGTATTCCGAATCCAGGAATCCAGGGACTCAACTTGGTTTGGTCAACCCCCGAAAGGGGGTTGTGCCTGTGCCTGAGTCCAGGGGAGCATCTGGGGAGTGAACAGAGTCTGTTCCCAGGCTTTTCACCTGCCTCAGGTATTCACCCTTGGCTGAGCTATGATAGAGCTCTGGGTCAGTGCTACCTGCATGGCAAAGGTGTAGGGAGCTAACCAGAGCCTATGCAACCACTCACTTTTCTGTAATCAATAAAGTTGTGGCCTAAATTCTGCCAAAAACCAAAACTAAAATTTGAGTCAAATGTGTCTTTATTTAGGGGGGAGGTCTCTGGGTCTGAGCATGCAATACCCTGAAAGCAGTTAGCCACTTCAAGGCATCACAAAGGAACAATGCTTAGACTACCTTGCTTCAAGTTCTCCCAGTCCTCTGTTGGGAAGCTGTTCTCCACCCCAGCAAGATGTTCCCCCAAAAGGGAGGGCAAAGAAGGTGCAGCCCTACCCTATAAGCTAGTTCATTTACAGTCGTACCTTGGTTTTCAAACGCCTTGGGAGTCGAATGTTTTCGCTCCCAAACAATTGAAAACCGGAAGTGATTGTTCCAGTTTCCTGCAGCCAATTGGAAGCTGCACCTTGGTTTCTGAACGTTTTGGAAGTCGAACAGACTTCCGGAATGGATTCTGTTTGACTTCCAAGGTACCACTGTATTTATTAATTCACCTTCCAGGCAAGTCTCAAGGCATTGTACAGGTACAGAATGCAATGAGGGGAAAAAAGGGTTTAAAATTATACAGAAAATTGCAGCAGTTAAAAGTACAATTATCAAGTAGACACCCACAGTAGAGATCTATTCATCCAGCTGAGGAGGCTTCTTAGAGTAAAAAAAAATCCAGAAAATTTCCAAAAAGTGCAGATAGAGTAATGTTGTGTCCCAAGAGTAATGCTGTACCACAGAACGGGCAGCCACACAAAAATCCTTGCTCCGAGTTACTTATTCTCCCTTCCAGTTGAGGTAGGCATGTTGGCCTATGAAAAGATAAACTGAGATTCATATTAGGGTGATATTTTTATTAGGGGAAAAAAAAAACGTTGCAGAATAGGAGTGTGCAAGCTTAGGGTCCTCCAAAACTCTTTGTTAGGCTAAATGGTAAACACAGCAAGTGGATCGGGCAGCTGGTGGCCAGGAAAGCCTTGGAAGTCGTCATGAAGTAGAGAGGGATCGTCATCTGTGTGGCTCGCTATGAAATTGTTTCAGGGGGTGCATTCCGTTCCAGAGTTCCTTTTGTTGTTTTAAAATGTGAAATCGTAAATGGTAAACTGCTCTCGCTCCTTAGGGGGCAGCAGGAATGCAGTGCAAGAGACAAGCCCAAGGTCTTGCCTACTGAGTAAAAAATTTCCAGGCAGAATACATTTATTTATTTCTTGTATTTCTTTTTTTAGAAAATGATATTTTATTAAATTTTTTAACAAGAAAAAAGTTACACGACAATAAACAAAAAACACAAGAAAAATACAAAAACCAAAATTTAACATAGAAAGAAAAATAAAAAAATAAAAATCCCTCTTTTTAATTTCTCACCGTTCATTTACTTATTTTCCTGACTTCCTCACACCTCCCTTTTTTGTATTCCATTTAAAATTTGTTCAGCAAATTCATACCCTCTTAATTTACCCTTAATTATTTATCCTCACATATTGTAGCTTCAGATTTTCATCTAATATCAATCCATTCTTACATATTCTTATTTTACCTTATTACTAGAACCACTTCATTTCATTTCAACATCGTTAACATTCAATAATTTTACAGTGTTTCTGTAGATAGATTTTAAATTTCTTCCAATCTTCTTCCACCAACTCTTCTCCCTGGTCTCGGATAAGAGTTGGTGGAAGAAGATTTCTTGTATTTCCTGTCTGCCATTCCCCGCCCCTTCAAAAAATCAGCAGTAGGAAAAGTTCTGCCTCCCAGAGAAGGGAATCACACAGCCATCAGATGAATACATTTGAAAAAAAATAATAGTAAAAGTTGTGGAAAGCTCACAAAATGGCAGGGCACATGGGTGAAACAATCATCTTTATAGCTCCTTATAGCTGTTTGTTTGTGTGTTAAAAGACTAGTGGCGCGTTCTCTCAATAAAACAAAGCAAAAGAGAATTGTACTTAAAATGCTGTTCACAAACTAGTGGGGGCAAAGGGGGAAGGAATTGGTGTCACTAGTCCTTGGTGGTGGTGGTGATAATACAGCACTACATTCCACAGATTTTATAATTAATAAATGCAATGAATAAACATGCACGGATGACAAATAATTTTTGACCTGGCAATATATCGTAAATCATGGTGTGTGTGTGTGCGCGCTATGCAGAAATCACAATGTGGGGAAAAGTGCGAAGCCAGCCAATTCTTCTCTCGATAACTGTTACCTCTGCTGGCTCAGCTTCTCCCTTTCCTCTTGCAGGGGGCAGCGAATCACAAGAGCAGGTGCTGACAAAAATCACAGTGTGGGAAAAACCATGAAGCCAGCCAATGGCTTTGTGTAACTCCATCCTTATTTCAGACATTGCGATATATTGGTACACCACAATGTTCAGCTGATCTTCATGAGGAATCACATTTCCCCATTAATACCAGCCATTAAGGGCTGTGTGCTACCGCTGAATACCAGCTGGTGGGAATCGCAGGAGGGAATAGTGCTGTTACATCCATGTTTTCATCTGGTTGACCACTGGGAGAACAGGAGGCTGGGCTAGATGGGACACTGGCCAGATGCCCCCCCCCATAATTTCTTTATAAGTAAGGGTGAAACAAGAATATTGAGGGGTCCCTTCAAGGGGTTCAGCTTGTTAAGGAAGACTGGACCTTCAGAGAGAACGTACCTTTTAAGAATCAAACCGGTCAGGAAATGAACAGAGACCAGACCAGGATATACAAAAGCCTGATCTTTATTCATTGTTGCAACAGGGTGCTCACTATCACACGGAAAAGGCAGAAGGGACCCCGGGCAAAGGTTTGCAAGCCCTTATATAGACTTTTGAACTGCCCACCCTGGAGCCCTAGACCACTCCTCCATACATCATACATACATCACAGAAGGGGTTTAGCCCACGACTACCCTCTAATACATCATCCGCACATCAGAGAAGGGTCGGACTACAACAGAAATCTGAGTGTGTTGTTTTTATCCTGCCTGCCACGTTACCTGATTGGATTACCTGGGCATCCTGGCCACTCTTTTGCTATGATAACTACTCAATTCCTGAATCCAGGTCACAGGTCACAGGCTCAGCCTATTCATATCTTAACTGTGCCCTTGAAACAGGATTTGTGAGCAAAGAGACAATGAGGAAGCTCCCCATTTCCTTCGACCTTGCAGAGAAATATTTGAGGTCAATTTGGAAGAGACAAATGGTTTCAGGATTTTTTCTGTGGGTCTCAGTCATGTGGTCTATACATTTATGTATGCGCTTGCTTGGTACATTTATGAACATTTACTTTATATATATAAGACCTTAAAATTCTTAGAACAAAGGGGCTGAGAATAACATCTTCAACCTGAGCGACCTCTATCTCCCCCTCTGCTTTTCTCTGCAGTCTATAAACCTTTCCCCAGATAAATACAGAGTTTTTAAAGCAATAATAATTCAACATGGCTCGTTAGCACAGCATACTTTGAGCCCACAAGCCAAACATTTATCTTCTGAACTCATACTTGTTTTGTTTCCAGTGAATTTAGCATTGCCTTATCTGGCACTGTATGGCTTTGCACCCTGAGTTTTCAGTTCCCAGATTGCCCAGTGACATTTTAAATTGTTTTAATATGCACGTGCCTAAAGATTTATAAGACTATATCCTGTTAGGAACAAAAATGTCCTGGCAAAAACAGCACCATCCTGAATTCATTTCTGTCTTGAACTTTTCCTGTGTTTACAGTCCCACAATGTGATGTTTATGCGCTGGATGATAAGGACAACACAAAATCTCTTGGTTTGAGAGAATCTCACACCCAAGTGAGCCATCAAAGCAACACACACACACACACACACAAATGTGTTGCAAGAAACAACAAAGGCAGTTGGAGAAAAGTCTCCTATGTTGTTCCCAATTCAAAATGCCCCATATATGCACATCCATGCCCTAACATGCTTTGAAACATTTCTTATATTAAAAAAAATGCTGGTCTTTTAGTTATTCTGCAAATGCATTTCATAGCTTTTGGAGAGGCCAGGGGAATGGAGTACAAAATTTGTTCGAGGAACACAGCATGGGTGTTAGAGCTCCCTGTGCCTGGGGGGGGGGGGAGGACTGGGCTTGGGGGTGCACAATGCATTCAGGAAACGGGCTCTAGCTGCATCCAGTAACAGCACTTGCCACAGGAGGTGTCAAAATGGGAGAGGAGAAAGGCAAAAGTTTGGAAGCGATGAAGAAGGAAAGGTTGAAGAGGCACCTCAGGATATTCTGTGACTCCAAGCAGAACTCCCAAAGGGATTGATGCTCCCCCCAACTATGAAATCTGTTGCCTCAAGGACAATGCCCTGTCCTACCTAACAAATGGGGATGCGGGTGGCGTTGTGGGTTAAACCACAGAGCCTAGGACTTGCCGATCAGAAGGTCGGCGGTTCGAATCCCCACGACAGGGTGAGCTCCCGTTGCTTGGTCCCTGCTCCTGCCAACCTAGCAGTTCAAAAGCACAAGTGCAAGTAGATACCGTAAATAGGTACCGCTCCAGCGGGAAGGTAAACGGTGTTTCCGTGTGCTGCTCTGGTTTGCCAGAAGTCACTTACTCATGCTGGCCAAATGACTCGGAAGCTGTGCGCCGGCTCCCTTGGCTAATAAAGCGAGATGAGCGCCGCAACCCCAGAGTCGGCCACAACTGGACCTAATAGACAGGGACCCCTTTACTTTACCTAACAAATGAGACCAGCCCAACAGGTAGAACAGGGAGCAGCAGCATAGAGATGGTGAGCACACAGGACTTTGGCTGCAGCCTCTGCCCTCAGCAAACACATTTGAAAGCCCCTGCATTCAAAAACACAGCTTGATTGTTGCCTCTTTTCATTGAAATGCAATTACAGTGGTACCTCGGGTTAAGTACTTAATTCGTTCCGTAGGTCCGTTCTTAAGCTGAAACTGTTCTTAACCTGAAGCACCAGTTTAGCTAATGGGGCCTCCCGCTGCTGCCGCGCCGCCGGAGCATGATTTCTGTTCTCATCCTGAAGCAAAGTTCTTAACCTGAAGCACTATTTCTGGGTTAGCGGAGTCTGTAACCTGAAGCGTATGTAACCAGAGGTACCACTGTACTAATGTTAGAAATGTCTGTCATGTCTTTGATTTGTTTTTGATGTATCAGGTAGCCACGTATGTTGCCTAGATAAGGAAGGAAAAAAAAACCAAACCATTGTGGCAAAGCCTGAGAGCCCCAAAGCTGGTAGAAGAGACTTACTTTGTTTGCTGTTGTCTAACCCGTATCGCTATTGTCTAACCTGAGCCTGTGACATACAGTTTCGAATTAAGTCCGTAAATATGCTTGGACTTGCCGATCAGAAGGTTGGCGGTTCGAATCCTCATGATCAGTGGCGTAGCGTGGGTTGTCAGCACCCGGGGCAAGGCAAATAATTTGCGCCCCCTAACCCGTGGATTTGCGCCCCCTAACCCGCGGATTTGCCCTAACCTGATACGGAAGGAGAGGGGGGGGCACCTTTCCTCACCTCCTTCTCCTCAAAGGGGCCCGAGGCGATGACCTCGATGGCGCCCAGTCCCAGAACCCCTACACTGTTGCACAAGCACCACACTATACCCCTTGACCTTATAATTATTCCTTATCTCTCTATACGGGCGGAATAAGCCCTTCTTTCCTATGCCTTTCCTATGCCTTCCTTTCGCCCTATTCTTAACATGAGTTGACCGTATCGAACTACATCCTCCATTGACTATAATAGCTGCGCCTCAGCCAATCAAGAGCGTGCATTCCCCTGCAGCAGCTAGCCCAGGGAGCTCTTGCACGCCTCATTTAACCTCCTGACAAGCTGATGACACCTCCCCGCTGCGAGAACAATGGAACCGAAACCAGCGACCTCGTAAAACTGTCAAAGTCAGGTTACAATGTATCCATTTATTTCCGTTTTCAATATACAATATATACTTGACCGGCGAGGCGGCCGAAAGCTTCAGAAAATGATATAAAATCAGCCAAAGCCCCGATTTTCTCCGTTTTGACATCATTCTACTCTCTCCCCTCTGGACTCCATGTTGCCGCCCCACTGCCATAATCCCCTGAGCGGCAGGTCACGTACTCAGGAAGACCCTAATCCGATCGAATCATTCCGTCAAGCCCTTCCTCCGGGCAATGCCAGGTGATGGGCGATGCATATCTCCGCCATTGTCTTGCCACCACCTGTACTCAGGGAACGTTTATGCATATTTCCTTCTTCCTGCTACCCCCTACATTACGGAACTGCTGATCCGTGCTACCCCTACATTACGGAACTGCTGATCCGTGCTACCCCTACATTACGGAACTGCTGATCTGTGTAAACCCCCACCCACTTTACTGAAGTGCTGATCTGTGTGACCCCACCTTTCTGTGATGTATTCGTGACGTTTTCTGCACTGTATTCTGGGACTTGGAGGGAACTTTTAAAAGTTTATGTCGCCCCATTCTCGGGGTTCAATCTCGTCTTGAACCTGTTGGCCAATAAACTCGGATCTCCGCATCTTGCTCCGTCTCCGGCTGAACTCATTTCTTCCGCTAGGACCCGCGGACTTAGTCCGACGTGCTGGGTGGCAGGGCAACTCCGCACCCAGATTTTACCGTAACATTTGGCGCCCAACGTGGGGCGGGCGGTACTCCCGTGTTGCTGACCGGGGGCCCCGAAATCTTCAGCCGGCTCCGGGCCATTTTGCCTGGGAAGATCCTTTGGACCTCCGGCCATCCTCCGGGCGGTAATCGAACGTCCCTAGGGTTCAGCCGGGGAGCAAAGGGAATCCGGCCGGCTTATTCATCGGTCCCGGGATCGCCATAGAAGACTCGTGAGTATAGGAAGAGAAAATCCAGTGCACTGGTGGGAAGGGGGTGGAAATCTCCTGGCAACCGAAATCTCTGCCCTCCTCTCTATCGCTCCTTCTCGCCTGTCTCTTGGTCCAATTGGTAAGAGAGACCGTGGACTGCTGCTCGACCCAAAAGGGGGGTTCTGAGCTCTATCTCTTTCTCTATATTTCTCCAGCCAGCCGCACCAATTGGGAGCCCGAAAGTAAGACGGAGAGACCCGACTTGAAAGATAGCCGACTCTCCGCAACGGGTATCCCAGTTGAAAGCAAGGGGTTGGAGTTCTTTTTCCGAGCTTCCCGAGCGTCCTTTCTAGGGGGCAGGAAGTGGTCTTGCTTTCTATCCCAATCCCAGCCGCACCGGTCGGGCTACGTACCACGTGTACCGTAAGCCCGCTTCCGAAAGCAAGGGGGATTTTCGAACCAAGACTCTATCCAGGGATCACCCGATCTGGCACTGCACGGCGCAGGCGTTCAGTAGGGCCCCTTTTCCTGAGATTGACGATAGGTAGGAGGTTGCCAGGAGGGATAGCCCATGAGGAATTGGGCGGGATCGGCAGAGTGGAAGGGAACCCCAGGTTATTGACTAAGGAAATGGAAAGGAATACCGGATAGCTAGAGCTCTTTAAAAACCCTCTAAGGAAGTTGCCAAGCGACTCAAGACCCCTCTTTACTATAGATCCCGTATTAAGTATACCTATCTCCAATCCTTACAACCCTTTCTCTTCCTTCTTTCTGTCTAGACACGCGTGAAACTTAAATGGGTACCCAGGCTTCCAAACACGAGCGGGCTCACTCTGGGAGGAAGGCTTCAAGGAAGCCATCTCAGTCTCAGAAGGACCCTGACTCACCCCTCCAATTTGTCATCACTTATTGGAAGGCGATTCCAGGCCACAAATTATTATCGAAGCAAAAATTAGAGGACCTCTGTTCTGAAATCTGGCCCGCCAGCACCGCCTCCGCCAAGCCCGAATTGCGTTGGCCGGTGGGAGGTTCGTTTAATGAAGAACGCATGAACCACCTAAAGAGGTACCTGATGGAAGAAAAACCCCGTCAGTTGGAATACCTAGCTACCTTTGAGGCTGTAAAGGGATTCCTGCAAGCCCCAAAAGGGACTACATCTTACCAGCTACCCATATTGAATCCCGGACGACACCCCATGCCCCCCCCTTACGAAAGGCACTCCGTAGACGATGATACACAACGGGCCCTGATCCCCTTTTACTATAGAGGATCGCCGTCACCGCCATCTAGTAGTGATGAAGAAACGGGGGATGAGGGGACACAAAGCAATGAGAATAAAAGAGTCACGAGGCTACAGGCTAAAAGAGACCAGAAAGACTCCGGACAGGCTAAGACAAAGACCCCCCCTTCAACGCATCAAAACGTAGTTGAGAACCCCGTTCAAGCCAGAGAAAGCCTTTCCCCCTTGGAATCTCGTGCGCCCACTGCAGAACTTCTCAACCTCACTGCAGAAACCCCAGGAACTTCCGATCAGGTGAGCTCTACCGTGAGCTCTACCGCGGTCCAAATGCCCCTAAGGGCTTTGCCTATTCCACCACTCCAACCCGATGGACCCCCACGAATGGTTTATACGCACCAACCCTTCTATACCTCGGACCTCGTAACTTGGTCAAACCAGATGCCCTCCCTGAGGGACGACCCCGATAAATGTCACCGCCAAATCAGCGCCATCTTTTCCACCCATAACCCCACCTGGCCTGATGTCCATGTTCTCCTGAACGCCCTCTTCAATGAGGCTGAGAAGGCGGATATTTTAACGAAAGCGGGGGAAGCCATAGAATCACCCGACTATCAGAGGGGATGACCCCAAGGGTTACAGGCCCTCACAGCGCAATGCCTCCGAGTCGAGCCTGCATGGGATTATAACACCACCAATGGAATCTGGTACCTGAAACTATTTAAGAAAGCCATTCTAGATGGTGTAAAGGCTGCAGGACAACGCACCGTAAATTGGACTAAAGTCCAGACGGTAATGCAAGGACCAAATGAGCACCCGTCTGATTATTATACCAGATTGGTTGCTGCCATCAAAACATGGGGGGGAATAGACCCCGAAAATCCACAACATGAAGTAATTGTTAAAGGTTTCTTCAAAGATCAGGCCTGCCCAGACATTAGGAAAGCCCTAAATCTCCAAATTGGATACGATGGGAAGAGTGTAAGCGAAATCTTATCCATCGCAAAATCCGTCTATAACTCTAGAGATGAAAGAAAGAAAAAGGAAACAAAACCTGAGGCCGAACAGATCTTGGCTTTGAGTATGGAAACTACCTATGGCCTTAACCGGGGCAGGGGCCTCAGCCGCGGAAGGGGAGTCCGGGGTGGAGGACCTCCAAATCCCTATAGACCATGGGGACCAGGCACCGGAGGGTGCTACTACTGCCAAGAAGAGGGACACATAAAAAGATTCTGCCCTTACCTTAACACACCACCCTACGGAGGACAGGGCTCCCTGCCCTTCCCGACCCGAACGAGCCAGCCTCCCCTCCTCCCGCAATCTAACCTAAACCAGGGGCACATTAATCATCCACCGGAAGACTACGTTCCACAAGTGCCTCCGAACCAAATGCCTAAGACCCAACGACCCCAACCGGGCCCAAGAACCCAGATGCCAGCCCTGAACGCGCCTACTCACCCTTGGGCAAACGCCACGGCTCCCCCTTTGCACCCCCCAAACCAGCCGCCACCAGAGGACCAAGATACTTATTGACAACCAGAAGGGGATCCCAGTCTGAGTCCAACCCAAACCATCTGCCCAGTGTTAGCGTTGTCACCGGAAGATCCTGTCTGTACTATCGAGATTGATGGCCACCCCTATCAATGTCTACTAGACACAGGGGCCACATATTCCACCTTGACCGATAGTCATCTACAACCAGGGACGGTGACCAAGAAAGTTATGGGACTAGACGGGATACCCCGCACTTGCCCACTCTCGCAACCGGCCAAAGTCACCCTTGGACCCCTACTAGCAGAACACACCTTCCTTTTAACTAGCAGTCCTGTTAATCTCCTCGGCAGAGATCTCCTATGTAAACTCAACGCCACCATAAAGTGTTCCTCAGATGGCATCTACCTATATATGCCCGAGGAATCCATCCCCGCGTTCCAGGGTATCGTACAAGAAGCGAAATTGGACCGTCAGTTTCCCGAACTCCCTCCAGAGTTAGAAAACGAATTACCCCCTTCCTTATGGGGCACTGAATCAACCTCTGTCGGACTCCTGATATCAGCCATTCCCGTTAAGATCACCTACAGAACCGACCTACCCTTCCCTTGCACCAAACAATACC
Source organism: Podarcis erhardii (assembly GCF_964252035.2). Lineage (NCBI taxonomy): Eukaryota > Metazoa > Chordata > Lepidosauria > Squamata > Lacertidae > Podarcis > Podarcis erhardii. Next base: position 131,470,978 of record NC_138497.1, on the reverse strand, counting down.
CCTTGCCTAAAGAAGCCATCGAGGGGTTAACACCCATGATCGAGGACTTCCTCGAGAAAGGGATCTTAGTTCCATGCGCCTCGCCCTGCAATACTCCCGTACTCCCGGTAAAGAAGCCCTCGAAGGAGGGAGCCCCAGTCCGATACCGTTTTGTCCAGGACCTGAGACTAGTAAACCAGTTCGTAATACCACGACACCCAGTGGTGGGCAACCCAAATTCTCTCCTGAACGCAATTCCGGCGAGAACAACTTGGTACTCTGCCGCGGACTTATGCTCCGCCTTCTTCAGCATACCCTTGGACCCAGCTAGCCAATTCCTCTTCGCTTTTACCTGGGGACCCAGTCAGTTAACTTGGACAAGACTACCCCAGGGGTATGTGGAGTCACCCGCAATATTTTCAGCCATTCTACACCAAGATTTACAAGACATCCATCTCCCTGCAAGCTCCGCCCTCTTGCTTTACGTAGATGACCTCTTATTATGCTCTACTAGCGAAGAGGCATGCAAATTGGACACTAAACACCTCCTATCTGAACTAGCGAGGAAGGGGCATAAAGTGTCCCCCAAGAAACTCCAATACTGTAAACAAGAAGTAAAGTACCTCGGGCACATCTTGGGGGTGGGTACTCGAAGCCTCGCCACTGACAGAGTTGAAATGGTCACCAAGATTCCCCTCCCAAAAACAAAGCGACAGTTACGCGGCTTCCTTGGCATGGCCGGCTTTTGTAGAGCATGGATTGCTGGCTATGGAGAAATAACGAAGCCTCTAACCGCCATGACCCGCCAAGACCACCCAGACCCATTGGTCTGGGAAGAAGAAGCTTATAAATCCTTTGAACGTTTAAAACGAGAACTCAGATCAGCTCCTGCTTTAGGACTGCCCGACTACCGGATCCCCTTTAACTTGTTCATTCATGAACAAATGGGGGTTGCCTCAGGCGTCCTAACCCAACCCTTTCGAGACCAGGAAAGGCCAGTAGCCTATTACAGTTTACAACTCGACACCACGGCAAAGGGGGCAGTCAGTTGCCTAAGAGCTATCGCTGCTGCTGCGCTCCTCCTGGAGAAAGCTCAAGAAACAGTCTTGGGCCATGAGATCACAATTCACGTGCCCCACTCAGTCTCAACACTCCTAACCCTGAAGGGATGTCACCACTTCTCCAACTCCCGCCTCAACCGGTACGAGGCCCTTCTATTAACCCCATCAAATGTCACCATCAAGCGTGTCACTTCCTTAAATCCCGCCACCTTGCTACCCCTTCCTGACGATGGCACTCCGCATCATGACTGTGCTACCATAGTCCGACAGGCAGAAAAACCCCGAGAAGATTTAGATCACCTTCCCTTGGAAAATGCCGACTTAATAATGTATACTGATGGCAGTTCTAAAGTCATTGAAGGCATAAGAAAGACTGGGTATGCAGTGGTCTCTGACTTCGAGGTGCTAGAGTCAAATCCGATCAACCCACAATACAGCGCCCAAGCTGCCGAGTTGATTGCGCTTATACGCGCCTGTGAGATTGGAGAAGGGAAAAGGATAACCATTTATACGGACAGTAAATATTGTTTTGGGTTAGTACACACAACCGGCCAAATCTGGCTTCAGAGAGGTTTTCTGACTGCCGCCGGATCCCAAATCTCACATGCCGCTCTCGTAGAGCGACTTCTGACGGCAATTCACTTACCCGCTGCAATCGCCGTTGTCCACTGTAAAGCCCATACCAAAGGCAGGGATTTAGTCTCCAAAGGAAATAGACGAGCCGACAAAGCCGCACAGATAGCTGCCCTTCGTATCCCCAACAACGACTCTGAATTCCAAGCCTTACAACTACCCACAGATCTAGACTTAACCGAGATTTATAAATCTGCCCCAGAGGACGAAAGAGCCATGTGGCAATCTATAGGGGCCACAGAACAAAACGGCATCTGGGTCCTCCCCGATGGAAGAACCGTCCTTCCAAAGGCCTGGACTCCAAAACTAGTGAGGATTCTTCACCAACGGACACACTGGGGAAAAGGGAGGTTGATGGAACATGTTATTAGATCTTGGTATGCCCCAGGGATAGCTGCCGCCGCTGTGGCAGCATCAAAGAATTGCATAACCTGTCATCGCTTCAATCCCAAGCGTGAACCTAAGAAACCACCAGGAGCTAGACCATGGACCTTTGTCCCTTTCGAAAACTTACAACTCGACTTTATCGATCTGCCCCAATGCCAGGGTTTTAAACACGCTTTAATCATAGTGGACCAATTTTCTTCATGGGTAGAGGGATTCCCTTGCCGGAAAGCTACTGCATCTGTAGTTGCTAGGGCTCTCCTACAAGATATTATTCCCCGATATGGGATACCTCGCCGCCTAGACAGCGACAGAGGATCTCACTTTACTGCCGAAATAGTGCAATTAGTGGCCAAAGCCCTCCAAATTAAATGGGACCTCCACACACCATATCACCCGCAGTCCTCTGGCCAAGTAGAACGAATGAACCAAGAAATAAAAATACAGTTGGGAAAACTTTGCAACCTTACGGGCTTGAAGTGGGTCAATGCACTCCCACTGGTTCTCCACAATATACGTAGTGCCCCAACTGAACGTTTGAAGCTCTCCCCATTCGAACTTTTATTTGGGAGACCCCCACCAGTCTACAACACTCTATTCCCACTCTCAGAGCTGGATCTGGGAGAAGCAGAACTTACTAATTATGTTATTCAGCTCCAGACACAGCTACAACGCCTCCATCAGTATGCTGCCATTGAAGGACAGAACCTACCCATCGACGTCCAGGCCCACTCCTTCCATCCCGGAGATTGGATCCTAACCAAGGTCTATCAAAAGGAACCGCTCCAACCAGCGTGGGAAGGTCCCTACCAGGTCCTCTTGACTTCACCAACAGCCGTGAAGGTAGGCGAAAAGAACTCCTGGTTACACCACACTAGGTGTAAGTCATCGCCCCCTCCCCAAGAACCAGAGGACAGTCTCGGCGAGGACTTCACCTTTTCGACCCCGCCCAACCCACCAATTTCATACATCGACGACGACGACGACCAACAGACCGGACCAGATCGGGGTCAGAATCGGGCCCAACAGACCGGACCAGATCGGGGTCAGAATCGGGCCCAACAGACCGGACCAGATCGGGGTCAGAATCGGGCCCAACAGACCGGACCAGATCGGGGTCAGAATCGGGCCCAACAGACCGGACCAGATCGGAGCCAAGTTCGGGCTCAACAGACCGGACCTGAAACAGCAACACCCAACTGGACATCCGAGATCATCCCGGATTCTGACGCTATCAAGCTCCGCCTGAAGCGCGTTTGACAGCTCCCCTGACAGCTCGTTTGACAGCTCCCCTGACAGCTCGTTTGACAGCACCCCTCGTTCAACATCTCACTTGACAGCCCTCTCGTTTGACAGCTCTTCTGACAGCTCCCCTGACAGCTCGTTTGACAGCTCCACTGACAGCTCGTTTGACAGCTCCCCTGACAGCTCGTTTGACAGCACCCCTCGTTCAACATCTCACTTGACAGCCCTCTCGTTTGACAGCTCTTCTGACAGCTCGTCTGACAGCTCCTCGTCAGCTCTTCTAATACACTTGATCATGGATCTCATTTTCATCTTTCTCCTCATCGGAACCCTGACCCGATGTGCAGCAACACCCACGAACCACTGTATTGGGCTACCCACGGACTACCATTTCCTGGACTATCACCGGGTGGAGACTGGGGGGAAGTCAAATCCTGCCCGAATGGGGGACTTTGACTTCTGCCTTCCCGAATCTCGGACATTGTTGCGCCATTCCCTCGTACCCCGACTGACTGATAATGAATATTGGGAACTTTTCGTTCGGGACAAAAATTTACACCGAATTGGGTCAGCTGCCATCACCATTGACCGTTCCTACTACCGCCTTCAGTGTAAAAACGGGACTCATTTCCTTTACGGAGGCGGGGAACTTTTGAGAAACCCGAATTGGACCGAAGTTGAGAAAGGAGGGGCCACATCATCGTACACTGACACAACGGACCCCTCAGACAACCTAATCTTCGGATTCCAATGCCTCCTCATGGTCCCGGAACCCAGAAAACCCCAGCTTCAAGGACTTTGCCTAAGGGGGTTCTGCTGCCTCTGGAACCTCGGAACTACTCATGACTGGAAGGGGGCAGAATACCTAGAAGGCTGGTACCACCCAGCTCACCCCTCTCGACCCCCCACATGGGATGCCGCTGGACCTTTGAGATGTGGGGGCATAGCCAGAGACCGGCGACTCTTGAACACCACCGACCCACTTCATCCTCTCGGCACGGCACCCCGACAGCTTGGCAGCGACGCCTCGCCCCCGGGAGAGGATCTTCTTTCCTCCTGGGAGCAGAACTCCTACATCAAACTCCTCAGCCGAGTGGCCCAAGAGGCGCCCTATCCGGAGTGCTGGGTCTGTGCCCATGCGCCCAGCCACCTCCAGCAAAGCCTTCCCCTCGTTCCAGTACCAGTGACTATACAACAGTTCCAGTCCGGAGATGTCGCCTCTTGGAATTTAACAGCATTGAACTTAACGCATCAATACCTTTATCTGACTGGCCCTACGAAGGGACCCCTTTGCCGCACCTTCACCGGAGAAGGGACATTTATTGGGTCCAGCACCTGCGTCTCCAACTTAGAACTCCTACCAAACGGCCAAGCCACTGTCACCGATGTGACAGGATCACGGACTTTCCAAGATCTCACTCTCGCTTGGGCCAGCGTCATCGGACACCCTCCGACCTGGCAACCTCAACATACCGACTCTCTGTTATTACAAGCCTTTGCCTCAGGGAGGATGGAATCCTACCTCAGTGGCTTATTTTGGGTATGTGGCCATCGTGCATATACCTGGGTGAGTCCACATATGTCGGGCTCCTGCTTCGTGGGTTACATTGTCCCGGGCATCCGAGTAGTCCCTCATCTGCCCCCGGGGAGGCAGAGGAATAAAAGGGACCAGAAGGGACTATCAGACCTATCTGACGTCGCTGCAAACGGAGAGACCGTAGGACGGGCACTCTTCCCCGCCTACGGGGCAGGATCTAACCACGTCGACATCCTCCGACTCACCGACATCCTCCTCAAGTTTATGCAGGAAACAACCCAAATCACCGACTCCCTGGTGTCGGAACTGTCAGAGGTGCGTCAGATGGGCTTACAGACCAGGATTGCGACGGACTTTTTGCTGTCCAGCCAAGGTGGGACATGTGCGTTAATAGGGACAGAGTGCTGTACATACGTAACTGACCAGACCCTAAATATCACCGGACATCTGAATAACATCCATGAGCTGGCAGGAAGGCTGACCGAAATACAACACGAGGGACTGTCCGATGTGGACTTATGGAACTGGCTGCCCAAGCTCGGATGGCTCCGGCAGCTGCTTAAGGTGATTTTGCTTGCTGCCCTTATTGTCGTCCTTTGCATCTCTGTACTCTGCTGCACTATACACTGTGTCTCCCCTTGCTGCTCTCTTCTCCGCTGTCCTACTCAATCCACCCCTCTTTCCCTCCGAGCCTATTCCCGCTCCCACAACGGCCCCATCTTCCCTGAATACGTGCAAATGAGGCACTTGGGGGAAGGAGAGTACGAAATCACAGGGGTATAGGGTGCGGAGAAAGGATTTGCAAGTTCTTACAGAACTTTGATGCAAATCTATCTCCGAATGGGGGACTGATACGGAAGGAGAGGGGGGGGCACCTTTCCTCACCTCCTTCTCCTCAAAGGGGCCCGAGGCGATGACCTCGATGGCGCCCAGTCCCAGAACCCCTACACTGTTGCACAAGCACCACACTATACCCCTTGACCTTATAATTATTCCTTATCTCTCTATACGGGCGGAATAAGCCCTTCTTTCCTATGCCTTTCCTATGCCTTCCTTTCGCCCTATTCTTAACATGAGTTGACCGTATCGAACTACATCCTCCATTGACTATAATAGCTGCGCCTCAGCCAATCAAGAGCGTGCATTCCCCTGCAGCAGCTAGCCCAGGGAGCTCTTGCACGCCTCATTTAACCTCCTGACAAGCTGATGACACCTCCCCGCTGCGAGAACAATGGAACCGAAACCAGCGACCTCGTAAAACTGTCAAAGTCAGGTTACAATGTATCCATTTATTTCCGTTTTCAATATACAATATATACTTGACCGGCGAGGCGGCCGAAAGCTTCAGAAAATGATATAAAATCAGCCAAAGCCCCGATTTTCTCCGTTTTGACATCATTCTACTCTCTCCCCTCTGGACTCCATGTTGCCGCCCCACTGCCATAATCCCCTGAGCGGCAGGTCACGTACTCAGGAAGACCCTAATCCGATCGAATCATTCCGTCAAGCCCTTCCTCCGGGCAATGCCAGGTGATGGGCGATGCATATCTCCGCCATTGTCTTGCCACCACCTGTACTCAGGGAACGTTTATGCATATTTCCTTCTTCCTGCTACCCCCTACATTACGGAACTGCTGATCCGTGCTACCCCTACATTACGGAACTGCTGATCCGTGCTACCCCTACATTACGGAACTGCTGATCTGTGTAAACCCCCACCCACTTTACTGAAGTGCTGATCTGTGTGACCCCACCTTTCTGTGATGTATTCGTGACGTTTTCTGCACTGTATTCTGGGACTTGGAGGGAACTTTTAAAAGTTTATGTCGCCCCATTCTCGGGGTTCAATCTCGTCTTGAACCTGTTGGCCAATAAACTCGGATCTCCGCATCTTGCTCCGTCTCCGGCTGAACTCATTTCTTCCGCTAGGACCCGCGGACTTAGTCCGACGTGCTGGGTGGCAGGGCAACTCCGCACCCAGATTTTACCGTAACAAACCCCAGGTGTTGCGCCCGGTGCGGCCGGCCCCCCCTGCACCCCCCACGCTACGCCACTGCTCATGATGGGGTAAGCTCCCGTTGCTCGGTCCCTGCTCCTGCCAACCTAGCAGTTCAAAAGCACAAGTGCAAGTAGATTAATAGGTACCGCTCTGGCGGGAAGGTAAATGGTGTTTCCGTGTGCTGCTCTGGTTTGCCAGAAGTGGTTTAGTCATGCTGGCCACATGACCCAGAAGCTGTACGCTGGCTCCCTCGGCCAATAAAGTGAGATGAGCGCCGCAACCCCAGAGTTGGTCACGACTGGACCTAATGGTCAGGGGTCCCTTTACCTATAACCTGAGCCTGTGACATACAGTTTCAAATTAAGTCCATAAGTGTGCTTGGACTTTCCCTGTGGCAGTTGGGATAGCCATTGCTACTAGCAGTGCCCCCAGCGCAGTCAGTTCCTAGCCATGCTGTCATGGAAACAATTTTGTGGTTGTGCTCACATGCTTTGGGATGAATCTAACCCAATAGCTACCAATATTTTGTCTGTATAAAATGAGAATGGGGCGGCATATTTATTTATTATTAATAGAAAAGTTACCTTACTTCTCCATCTATAAAACGACCCCATGTATAAGACGACCCCTATTTTGGGGGACTCAAATGTAAGAAAATAGGGGGCAATGGCACAGTGTTGTTGAGTTTTTTTTAGGGGGGATTGCCGAAAATTGCTGACCCGTATGTGTCGCAAATAGGGACATGGGTGGCGCTGTGGGTTAAACCACAGAGCCTAGGACTTGCTGATCAGAAGGTCGGTGGTTCGAATCTCCACAATGGGGTGAGCTCCCGTTGCTCAGTCCCTGCTCCTGCCAACCTAGCAGTTCAAAAGCACAAGTGCAAGTAGATTAATAGGTACCGCTCCAGCGGGAAGGTAAACGGCATTTCCGTGCGCTGCTCTGGTTCGCCAGAAGTGGTTTAGTCATGCTGGCCACATGACCCAGAAGCTGTATGCTGGCTCCCTCGCCAATAAAGCAAGATGAGCGCCGCAACCCCAGAGTTCGCCATGACTGGACCTAATGGTCGGGGTCCCTTTACCTTTACCTTTATGTGTCACTAAATCCACCTCCCATCTGTCCCATTGCCACCAGAAGCTGCCAATCGCCTGCCCAACTGCCACAGCATCAGCCAATCAACATCACCCATTGACGCAGCAACCAATAACACACACAATAGCCGCTGACAGCCTCAGCAACAGCCAATCAAACGTCCACCCCATGTATAAGACGACCCCCACTTTTTAAAGGAAAAAACATAGTCTTATACACAGAAAAGCATGGTATCTCCAAGGAAACAGTGACTTCAGGTCAGAAGCTTCAGTGGTCATCGTGCAAAGTTCAAGTTGTCTGCTCCAGCAGTGTTAATATTTCCTTCCTTCAACGAAAGAACTTGTCCGCAGAACTTTCTGGGGGCATTTTGAGGGTTGCTGTTGCACCAACAATTTTAAGAACCACAAACAATATTCATGCAATCCGGAGAGGAACAATATGTAACCATCAGAATCACAGCAGGGGAGAGGGGGCTTAACCCTTTCCTCCCCTGCTGTCCTCCTGTGGAATATTTTTCCTCTGAAGTTGATGACTATGGGTTGGCGGGTTTCCTTTCCATGCAAATAGTGCATTCGGAGGACATCATATAGCAAGCTTGCTGCTTTATGCCAGGGCTGTAGAAAAGGTTGATCTGGATCTTCTGATAGGTCTCTGGGTGATTTGCAGTAGATTGGCAAGGTCAATAGCATCTTTAACAATAGATCTTTAACAATAGCAACAATAACTAGGTCTCTACCTCAGTAGGACTGCTGAGATGAAGAAAGGCAGAGGTAACCAGGAATGGATTTTTGTTGACACAGTGTAACACAGAAATAAATCCCCATGTGCAGCAGCAACATGTTGTTTCATAATTCTGTCCTTTGCACTTGGTTGTGACTGGTGGATCTGAGGGTTTTGTTAAAACACAAAATCAGATGGCACAAGCCTGAAATCTTTTCCTCCACCAACCCACTCTATGCCAGTTACAGAGGCAGGTACTTCTTAAAGGCCTCTTTTCAGATTAGAAGCTACCACAGGGGATATCCATACATTGGCTCCCAGTATGTTTCCAAGCACAATTCAAAGTGTTGGTGCTGACCTTTAAAGCCCTAAATGGCCTCAGTCCAGTATACCTGGAGGAGTGTCTCCACCCCCATCATTCTGCCCGGATGCTGAGGTCCGGCACCGAGGGCCTTCTGGCGGTTCCCTCGCTGCGAGAAGCCAAGTTACAGGGAACCAGGCAGAGGGCCTTCTCAGTAGTGGCTCCCTCCCTGTGGAACACCCTCCCACCAGATGTCAAAGAGAACAACAACTACCAGACTTTTAGAAGACATCTGAAGGCAGCCCTGTTTAGGGAAGCTTTTAATGTTTGATGGATTACTGTATTTTAATATTTTGTTGGAAGCCGCCAAGAGTGGCTGGGGAAGCCCAGCCAGATGGGTGGGGTATAAATAATGATGATGATGATGATGATGATTTTATCACAAGGAGCTCAGGGCAGAGGACATGGGGTTATCGCCCCTTCGCTCTAAGTTTATCCCAATAACCTGGTGGTGCAGGTTTGGCTGGGAGGTAGAGACTGGACCAAGGTCACCAAGCGAGATACACGACAGAGTGGAGTTTGCCCTTTGATGTTCCCAGTTCATTTTTTCGCCCATTATAAAGCATCTCCTGGGCCCCTGATAGCCCTGCACCAGTCAGGTCCATTACAGCTAGTTATGGACATTAAAGATGTGTAATATGGGATCTGTACTGAGACCGAACATATAATTTGCTAACAAGTCCATTTCCCTCCCCCCCTTGCGTCAGTACTTTGAGCTATAATAAAACCAAGAGATAAAGGGAGAGTCGCTGATGGAAATTGTTTCACTATCTTAGGTTTTACATCTCTACGGCCACTTTGTGCTGGGGCTGAAAATGAAGCCGTAATGCTTTATGATATCAGAGTCATTTTTATTGCGGTAGACGGTGGGGGAATTGCTGGAGAAAGGTTAACCATATGCCACTTTTTTAATTAGAAGTCACCTCCAAGTAACTGAGGACTGTACCGGGATATCTGTCTGATTTTTACTAGTGTGTTCTTCCAGGTTCCTTAGAAAACTCAGGCTCTGGCAATGAGGGCCACTCCCTTTGCAAGTGGGTACAAAAGACCTTTGTTTTGAGCTGGTTAATTCAGGAGTGAAGAGCAACTCTGTAATGTCTTCAAAGGAAGTCAGGGGATTAAGGAGGACTCTTGTTATCATCTCTCCTATGACAAGTAGGAAAGGCAAGCCTAGAGAAAGGCCTTCTCATTGTTGAGGCTCCAGGAGCTAAGTTCATTTCAAGAGTCCTTCTTGCTTTACAGAAGAAATTAAGCGTGTTCCTGTCATTAGAGCCCCACAGAGACTTCATTTTTTCCCCATTGAAATTAATGGGGCTTGTTATCAGGGTGAGGCTGCCTCCGGTTTGCGATGACATCCCGCCAGCAGGAAATGCAGCCCACATATTATTTATTTATTATTATTAATTTAAAGAAGGCTGATCACAGAAGAATTGATGCTTTTGAATTATGGTGCTGGAGGAGACACTTGAGAGTCCCATGGACTCCAAGAAGATCAAACCTCTCCATTCTGAAGGAAATCAGCCCTGAATGCTCACTGGAAGGACAGATCCTGAAGCTGAGGCTCCAATACTTTGGCCACCTCATGAGAAGAGAAGACTCCCTGGAAAAGACCCTGACGTTGGGAAAGATGGAGGGCACAAGGAGAAGGGGACAACAGAGGACGAGGTGGTTGGACGGTGTTCTTGAAGCTACGAACATGAGTTTGACCAAAGTGCGGGAGGCAGTGGAAGACAGGAGGGCCTGGCGTGCTCTGGTCCATGGGGTCACGAAGAGTCGGACATGACTAAATGACTAAACAACAACAATTAATGCACCTGCCCTTTGCCCTAAGGTTTCCAACATGAAAACACAATATTAAAAACAGTTTTAAACCACGTATATGTGATTTTCCCGAAGTGACTCTCTCCAAGATGGCTGCATGGGGAAGGAGGCACGTGGTCCCCAGCAAGGCTAGCGGGAGGGAGAGGGTCACCTTTTCTGCCACTGACTGTTACGTCGTTTGCAAAATCTTCAATGGCAAGAATGCTGTGGACCTGTTTGAAGCTGGAGCAGGCCTTACATTGTGATTGAGCCCATGCGTATTGGGGACGAGACTGCCTGCTGGATCACAGCTGGGCACTGGCTGCACAAGGTGGCTGTGCTGGCCAGCACAGCCTGCCTTTTCACCCCCCGGCTGTTCCCGTCGATTACTCCCATTACATCTCTTTGCCAGTGTGGTGTAGTGGTTAAGAGCGGTAGTCTCGTAATCTGGGGAACCGGGTTCGCGTCTCCGCTCCTCCACATGCAGCTGCTGGGTGACCTTGGGCCAGTCACGCTTCTTTGAAGTCTCTCAGCCCCACTCACCTCACAGAGTATTTGTTGTGGGGGAGGAAGGGAAAAAGGAGATTGTTAGCCACTTTGAGGCTCCTTAAAGGGAGTGACAGGCGGGATATCAAATCCAAACTCCTCCTCCTCCTCCTCCTCCTCCTCCTCCTCCTCCTCCTCCTCCTCCTCCTCTTCTTCTTCTTCTTCTTCTTCTTCTTCTTCTTCTTCTTCTTCTTCTTCTTCTTCTGGCATCCTCAGCAAAGCCTGCTGCACCTTCTGTTTGGCCCTCCAGCTGTTCTGGGACTACAATTCCCATCATCCCTGATCACTGGTCCTGTTAGGTAGGGATGATGGGAGTTGTAGTCCCAAAACATCTGGAGGGCCGAGTTTGCCTATGCCTGCTCTATGAGATCTCTTGGCAATTCGACCCCTGCTGCAAGTACCAGGTGGAGTATGATGCCTATAAAGTCTTTGGCCTGCTCCTGCACACACTCGCCTCCTTCACTCCCGTGGTTTTGTTGAGGACGGAGAACATGCACAAAAAAAGATGGCATAACATGATAGCACTCGCTGCTCTGTTGTACTGCATAAAGAAGATTTATGAACTTTATGTCGTATGATTGCGGCAGAGGAAAAAGAAATCCGCAAGGGGGTATGTATTAAAGACTCCTACAGTGACATTCAACTTCTCTTCTTGAAGTGGTGCCTGGGAAGCAGTTTGGCTTATCCATATATATGTATATTTTGTTAATTTTAGAACAAAGGTAACATGACGAGGGAATTTTCAGTTTTCTTTTTTCCCCCCATAAATATTTTTATTAGTCTTCCAACACATATACATTTTTTCTCTATGTTTTAACAAATTACTCTTTTTTGACTTCCTTCCGCTTCCCTGGTAATCATCCATATTTACTCTTCGATACGCATTCCCTTCATTGTATTGTCATTTTTCTTCCCTCCCCTTTCTATTTCTTTTTGACAATACATCTCTAACTTTTACAGTGCTTCTTGAAACCCCACTAGCGTTGTTTGCACATCACATACATTTTTCAGATAATCTACAAACTTTCCCCAATCTTCAATGAATTTTTGGTTTCGAACATATCATATTTTCCCAGTTAATCTGTCCTGTTCCACATAGTCCGTTAATTTCAATCTCCATTCTTGTATCGTCGGTACTCCCTCTTGTTTCCATTTCTGGGCCAATAAAATAAAATTCTTGCTGTTTTCTTGCACCTCAGACATGGATCTGCAGTGAAAAGGAAGTCAATAATGGAATGTCAATGAATGGAAAGAAACCTAAGAGGGAAGAAACCTTTAGGTATATTGTTTAATTGTATTCTACAGAACCAGCTCAAAGTTATCACTGACCGTTCATTAAAGGATGAGAATTTCAAACAAACAAACAAACAACCACTTGTGTCTGTGTGAGAGCCTTTTGGTAGTGCCCAGGTTGGGGCTGACTGAATCTTGCCCAATGCCCTGAGCATGGTGCTGAGCCTAGGGGGTCCAAAATATTATTATTATTATTATTATTATTATTATTATTAATAATATTAATATTATTATTATTAATATTATTATTATTATTATTATTATTTATTTATTTTATTATTAATTAATACCTATATTGATATGGGTACCTACTGAGAAGATCCATAAAAAAGCAAAGGAATTATTGCAAAAATTAGAAATATTGGGAGGTGGGCAGCAAATCACCATATTACCAAAGCCCACCCAAAAAACTGCAAAACTTAGGCATGGGTTTGGCGAGGATCCCAAATTTGGGAGTTTGTAGTTAATGGGTCTGGTATCTGTGAGGAAAGAAGGCACTACAATTTGTGTGGGTTTTTTGGGGGTGTGTATTGGCCACAGCAGACCCTTTCAATGAGCTGCAAATGAAGCAGTAGTTAGCATTTTCACCAGTCAAGAACTTACCTTTTTACCACTGAAATTCCACAGCAGGGTATTATGAAGGGGCAGGTTTTTCCCCCTTTATTGTTTATATGCCATACCCTCCAACATTTATCTGATGAAAATAGGGACATTAGGAAGATTCCCCCGCTTTTGATCTCGCCACACGCATTTGATATGCACATTTGCCAGTCACTTTGAGTCAATGGCAACCTCTCCACTGAACCTACCTCACAGGATTGTTGTAAAAAAAATGTGAGGAAAGGGATTGTGTAGAACACCATCCACACATAAATAGAATGAAATAAAAATTTAGCTGTAAGCTGCCTTGAGTCCCTGTCAGGGAAGAAGGTACAATATTATTATTATTATTATTATTATTATTATTATTATTATTATTATTATTATTATTATCTGAGACAATGCTCAGGGACATACAGTAGTAGAGTGTAAATTCTATTGAACTCAGTGGGACTTACTTCTGAGTAAAATGCTTAAAATTGCAGCATAAGGCTGCCCAGTTACCTGGGAGTAAGCTCCACTGAATACCATGGGACTTACTTCTGAGTAGACAGTGACGCTGTGGTCTAAACCACTGAGCCTCTTGGCCTTGCAAAGGTTGGCGGTTCGAAGCCCCGTGACGGGGTGAGCTCCCGTTGCTCAGTCCCAGTTCCTGCCAACCTAGCAGTTCGAAAGCACGTCAAAGTGCAAGTAGATAAATAGATACCACTCCGGCAGGAAGGTAAACGGCGTTTCCGTGCACTGCTCTGTTTTCGCCAGAAGCTGCTTAGTCATGCTGGCCACATGACCCGGAAGCTGTCTGCAGACAAACGCCAGCTCCCTCGGCCAGTAAAGCGAGATGAGTACCGCAACCCCAGAGTCGTCTGCGACTGGACTTAACTGTCAGCAGTCCTTTACCTTTTTTAGATAGTGTAAAGCTCCATTTACAATAAAAGAATCGACACTCCCTGCATTTCCTAAGAAATGGCTGGCTGCTGAAGCATTTCAGTTAAAGAATTTAAAGTATATTGGTATATATTATATATGATTTCCTTCACAATGATAGGAAGGGCTTCATATGCCAGCATGCCAGCATCGCCATTTCTTTCATTTGGTGCAGGTATCTTATTTTCAGGATAAAGAGGACTCCATTTTTTTCATCTACCCACATTGTTGCTTCTTGGTTGGGCCATACTTGAAATAAAAGATGCCTTCTATCCCCCTGTTCTTCCACCCAGAAATTCTGTTAAGAGCCCTTTTGCTGAGAAACTGGGGACCGTTACTTCTCTGAGGTCTGGGCAGGGTATCCCCCATCCCATAGGTGCTGTTCTGATGTTGTTGGGCTCCAGTTCCCATCCTGACCATTTGCCAAGCTGGTTGAGGTTGATGGGAGCTGGGAGCCCAACAAGATCTGGAAGGCAACAGGCTAGGGGAAACTGCTACAGGCAGCGAATTACAGGAGTACAGTGGTGCCTCGCAAGACGAAAAGAATCCGTTCCGCGAGTCTCTTCGTCTAGCGTTTTTTTCGTCTTGCGAAGCAAGCCCATTGACGGCTTAGTGGATTAGCGCTATTAGCGGCTTAGCGGCTTTTAGTGGCTTAGCGGCTTAGCGGATAAGCGGCTTAGCGGCATAGAAAAGGGGGGGGGGGAGGAAGAAAAACCCGCAGGAACTCGCAAGACATTTTCGTCTTGCGAAGCAAGCCCATAGGGAAATTCGTTTTGCGAAGCACCTCCAAAACGGAAAACCCTTTCGTCTAGCGGGTTTTCCGTCTTGCGAGGCATTCGTCTTGCGGGGCACCACTGTAATTCTTCGGCCCCACATTTTGCAACAGACCAGGGTGGCAAACACTTTTGCAATGAATACAATTTAAATATAAAGTAAAAAAAAAACCATTATTGAAACATTTAAAAACTGTTTAAAGCATCTAAAAACAACAAAATGTCTAAAACAGATTTAAGAACATGTGTAACAAGAAGAAGAAGAAGAAGAAGAAGTGTCTGGACAGGCCCACCAAAACAGACAGGTATCAATAGAGATAGCGCTTGCCTAATTGCCAATTTGACATTCCTGGGCATGTTTGTGGATTGGCACCCAGCTATCGGTTGGATTAAGCATTTCTCCGGATTTCGAGATGCTAGTTTGGTCCCAAAAATGTGTCCAAAGAGGTGTATTTTAAGTTTAAAATGTGTGCAAAAAAACCCCCTGCTATAGGGGTGAAATGCATGGAAACACCTGAAAACTGCTATTTTGTAGGAAGAGTGCATACAATTTAGATAATTGTGTGTGCACGCATATTCTTTTTGAAAAGTCTTCAGGGGGAAAACCCCGTTGGAATGGACCTATGGTGGCCATGGAGCAGATTTCAACTGGTCTGGTCTTCCCTAGCTTGTAAAGGTGGATCTTTGCTTGGGTTTTGAGGATGTTCATGCCGGAAAAATGGATCCCCTGCGCTTCACAGCAGGCCATAAACCAGGCAAATTACATCACTTTCCCACTTACTCAATACGGTGGAAATTACATCAGTGCTAAACAGGATGCTCTGATTCAGTGAGAAAAGGAGCTGCTATCGCTCTCGCCTGCTTCTGCCCCACTTGTTCTGCCTGGATAAGCCAACAATTAAGGCTCCGAGTGAGAAATATGCAGTGAGAATTTTATTTCTCTTATTATTTTCAAAGCCATCTTTTCAAATCACTTTCCTGTTTCTAGAGGAGGAGAAATACTCTCTGGGGGCTGCTATGAAACAGAAGAAGCGCCAGATTTCACAGCATTTCTGGGTAGATTATCACTTGACGCAGGTGGAGCTTGGCAGGAAGGCCACCTTGTTGTTGTTTAGTCGTTTAGTCGTGTCTGACTCTTCGTGACCCCATGGACCAGAGCACGCCAGGCACTCCCTTCTTCCACTGCCTCCCGCAGTTTAGTAAAACTCATGTTAGTAGCTTCGAGAACACTATCCAACCATCTCGTCCTCTGTCGCCCCCTTCTCCTTGTGCCCTCCATCTTTCCCAACATCAGGGTCTTTTCCAGGGAGTCTTCTCTTCTCATGAGGTGGCCAAAGTACTGGAGCCTCAGCTTCAGGATCTGTCCTTCCAGTGAGCACTCAGGGCTGATTTCCTTCAGAATGGATCGGTTTGATCTTCTTGCAGTCCATGGGACTCTCAAGAGTCTCCTCCAGCACCATAATTCAAAAGTATCAATTCTTCGGCGATCAGACCACCTCGCTCTCCCCTAAAAACAAGTGCGGAAAGTTTTCAAAGAGTGGAGCGGATCTTAGTGCAAGTTTACTTCCCCTTTTTCCTAATGAATTTTCATGGCGGCGTTCGCCCCAGCCGCCGCAATTCATAAGAGAAAATTAAAAACCTGCCTTGAAACCTGGATGACAATGCCGCTAACATCTTGCAGTTGCTGGCATTATCCTTTGAGAACCTTTCAGCTCCATTTCTATGCCTCATTGTTTTCCCACACAAAAACATATTTTAAATATGAAACATTGAATGTTCATTGCTGCTTTATATCATTTTTTTATTATTATTCATTGTGTGTTGGAGGCAAAGGGCATGGTTTTATATAGAATCTACCCTGAGTGTCTGATTTTGCATTTTCATTTGACGGCGCAGATTCCCTAAGAAATTTATTTTCTTTCAGATGCAGATGTTCTCCTGGGAACGGGAGTTATAAGTTTCTACGGAGGGCTAGCAGGTCCCTGGAGACTCTGAGAGAAGAGGGCAGGGCACTGTGGCAAGTTAAGGAGGCAGAGCCAATGGCAAGAGCTCTCTCTCCCTTCAGCCTGCTGTTGATTTGCTCTTATAAGCCCCATGTCAGATGGAACTTACTGGTTGGCATCCCTCTGTCTTGAGAGACAATGGAGGAGTTCTCTCAGTGCACATGCACCCCGACATTTCTTCTCTCTGCACTCCTCCCTGACTACCCGTCTCCACACACCGCGGTAATCTGCAAGGGATTCTCACACAGTGGGGTTGCTGTTGCCAGACTTCATGTCACATGTCAAAGAGCAAGCCAGCAGTAAACCACACCATTCAAAGTTGGCTTTGCATGTACTTTGCATGCCCTCTACAATGTATGTTTACAATAGGTGGGCACAGTTGTACCTTGGATCCCGAACGCCTTGCGAGTTGAACGTTTTGGCTCCCAAATGTCGCAAACCCAGAAGTGAGTGTTCTGGTTTCCGAACGTTCTCTGGAACCCTGAGAGCCAGTTTGGTGTAGTGGTTAAGAGTGGTGGACTCGTAATCTGGGGAACCGGGTTCAATTCCCCGCTCCTCCACATGTAGCTGCTGGGTGACCTTGGGCTAGTCACACTTCTCTGAAGTCTCTCAGCCCCACGCACCTCACAGAGTGTTTGTTGTGGGGGAGGAAGGGAAAAAGGAGAATGTTAGCCGCTTTGAGACTCCTTAAAGGGAGTGACAGGCGGGATATCAAATTCAAACTCTTCTACTCTTCTTCTTCGAAACGTCTGACGTGGCTTCCGCAGCTTTTGAACGTTTTGGAAGCCGAACGGACTACCCGAACGGATTCCGTTTGACTTCCGAAATACTACTGTATTCTCTGTCTCCTGGATTTGGACCTTGTGTCTTTTGAAGAACAAAGGAAAGCCAAAATGTGAATTCTACGTTTCTTCTTTCTTCTTCTTTGGCGATCACTTGTAGCCGAGTAAGATTGTCTTCCATAAACACAGTTTTAACAATGAGTCCATAAGTGACTGTGGAGGCCAATTCTGGATCCACACGTCCTTCCAAAGTGGGGACATGGGTTACCGGGTGGGAGTTGATCATGTTGTGGATTTGCCAAGCGTGCCTTCCTCTTAGCAAGTTTCTCCCTTGCTTCTTGAGTTCAAGCATCTTCAAAGCCCATGACACCTTTGGTAAAGGCTGTTCTCCAAATGGAGCGCTCGTAGGCCACTGTTTCCCAGTTGTTGGTGCTTATACTACATTTTTAAAGATTTGCCTTGAGACAGTCTTTAAACCTCTTTTGTTGACCAGCAGCATTACACTTTCCGTTTTTAAGTTCGGAATAGAGTAGTTGCTTTGGAAGGTGATAGTCAGGCATCCGCACAACATGACCAGTCCAACGAAGTTGATGTTGAAGAATCATTGCTTCAACGCTGGTGTTCTTTGCTTCTTCCAGTAGCATTCTGTGTACCCCACTCATTGTATATGCATTTTGCCTTTTACTATGGTGCTCCCCTTCTCTCAATGTGTAGTTTTTTAAATTTTTTTACAGCAGGTAAGATTCCTGAATTCCTTTTCTGCTGGATTTCAAATCTGCAAGAGCATATGCCATACAATTGAACCTTTGGATCAGATCAGCTGGTGGGACACCCCATTCCACTAAAGGTAAAGGGACCCCTGACCATTAGGTCCAGTCGTGGCCGACTCTGGGGTTGCGGCACTCATCTCGCTTTATTGGCCGAGAGAGCCGGCGTACAGCTTCCGGGTCATGTGGCCAGCATGACTAAGCCACTTCTGGCGAACCAGAGCAGCGCACGGAAATGCCGTTTACCTTCCCACTGGAGCAGTACCTACTTTATCTACTTGCACTTTGACGTGCTTTTGAACTGCTAGGTTGGCAGGAGCAGGGACTGAGCAATGGGAGCTCACCCCGTCACGGGGGTTTGAACCAGTGACATTCCGATCGGCAAGTCCTAGGCTCTGTGGTTTAACCCACAGCGCCACCCGCGTCCCATTCCACTAAAGGGGGAAGTAAATCCAAGAGTCTCTACATTCTTACTCTTGATATATGGTTATACTTGAATACTTTGTATGTTTCTTTTTCTGATTCCACCCCACCCCTCCTGGACCCCCTTCCTATATCAGACATCAATCTCCACCAGGAGATTGAACAGCAAAGGCATATACCATACTTTTCAAAGAATACGACAGGCCCTGCCTACAGGCTTACAGTCTAATTAATGACACAAGATGGAGGAAAGGGGAAAGGGAAGAAGGGTTAGACAGGAACAGCCGATGGGGGGGGGGGAGAGAAAGAAAGGTGTCTTAGGGATGTGTATGCATTTGATAACAGAGGAGGAAGGCGAATGTCCGGTAGTAAAGATATCCTGGTCTTTGGTTTAATTAATAAATTTGGTGCCGCTGGAGTGGAGAGCCCAGGAAGAGAAGGGAAATACAGAATAATGCAACCAGGCTCCTGAGAATTATGTACAGGAAGCTCAGACTGAAGATAAACAGAAAGAGGAAGCTGACTGAAAATAATTCTTCTCAGCTTTGCTGTTCCCCAAGCAGTGAGAAGTTCGGATGGAAGCACTGTTGCTTTGGGGTGTTTGGTTAATGAGAATAAAAGGAGAATTCCCTGGATGCCTAGATTCGGGTTTGGGGCAAGTACTTTTTGGTGAGAGTCCCAACAAAGATTTAAAATCACAAAATATGCAGCAAAGTAAAGCATGGGCATATAGACTGTTAGATCTTTAAAACACCCCCTTTTAAATTTCTTTCCAAATCTTTCCCTTCATTCCCTTTGTACCGAAAGAGACCAATGTTTGGTAAATGTTAATAGTGGTTTACTTACAAACTCTCAAAGTCATATTCATGTGCTTTTCCATACAACAGCAAGAAAACATAGGCAGCAAAACCTATGTTTCAAAATCGGTAAAGGTTTCTATAGAAACACAAATATGACTTGCTAAAGTCACATGGTCTGGGCTTAGAGTGACCAGCCTAGACATCTTTTCTGGTTGGCTTCACATGGTGGAAGAGAGTGAACAAAGGCTTTTGACAAACATTTCTCCCAAACTGAGGGCTGTGCAACCTAGCTACATTTGGCAGAACTGCTTACTCTATGGTCTTAACTCTTTCATGCATTAACTAGTGCTAAGCATGCTGGTTATATGAGGTTGATATTTATCCCACAAGCCAATACGCGTTTGGTTTTCATTGGCTGAGAATGAACTGGAAGCTTATAGTATATCTGAAACATTTGCTTGACGATCTGCCTCAATATTTGAACGAATCCCAAGTCCCAAGGTGAAGTGGGATGCCTCTGAGGGATTTTTTGGCTTGTTTTAAGTGAAGCAGGATCAGTACAAGGGGGAAGTAGAAGTGGGGACTCCTGAAGCGGTTTGTGTGATCCTCAGTGATCCAGATATTTTCAGCAAATGCTGGAGATAGTCATCAGCTGCAAGCAAAAGCAGTGTCTTTAAGCTTACCATAACTGGGTGGGGTGATGGAGGAAGGGACAACAGATGATTTAGAGTGGTGAAAGGGAGAACTGCTTGGTCCCTTTTAACCAGAATGATTTTATCTGGGAAGCAGATCCTTTCTCATTCTCCCCACCCTTCTTTACTTTGGCAGGATTCGCCACCTTACAAATGGCAACCTTGCCATTGAATTTTATCCAAATACACCTAGTTTTTAATAATAAAGTTAAACAAGCGCCCCCCCCCTTCTTTAAAATCAAACTGTAAAGATGTCTAGCATAAAAGGCCCTTGGCCTACAGTGGTACCTTGGTTCTCAAACGCCTTGGTACTCAAACAACTTTGACCCCAAACACTGCAAACTCAGAAGTAACTGTTCCGGTTTGCAAACTCCTTTTGGAAGCTGAATGTGCTCCACTCCATGTGTTATGCTTCCGATTTGAGTGCCACACTTCTGTTTTGAGTGTTACGCTGAGATCTGTCTGTTTTTGCAAAAAAATTTTTTGCGTTTTTGCTTCTTTTTTGTTTTGTTTTTGTGACTGTGTGGAACCCAGTTCAGCTACTGATTGATTGGTTGTGTGACTGCAGTACATTGTTTATCGCTTTCATTTTATGGATCAATGGTCTCGTTTGATAGTAAAATTCATGTTAAATTGCTGTTTTAGGGGTTGTTTTTAAAAGTCTGGAACGGATTAATCCATTTTGCATTACTTTCTATGGGAAACTGTGCCTTGGTTTTGGAATGCTTTGGTTTTGGCATGGACTTCCAGAACGGATTACGTTTGAGAACCAAGGTTCCACTGTACTTGCTTGTAATTTGGCAGGCTTTGCCTACTTTGAAGGGGTACATATGCCTGCAAATTTCATCTGCTTCTGTCAAAATGGGGTGGGGAAGTTACAGCCGTTTTAAAATCTCTTAAGAGTAAAGAGGGAGATTCTGAACTCAAATGAACCCCAAGCTGAATCAGGCAGCTTGCAGAACGGCTAATGCAGACTGTTTCACAAAACACTGAACTTTGTGGCTGGTGCAGAGCCCTGAACAGTAGTTAAGTAGGACATCCGTGGATTCAAGCATTCCTCCCTTCAAGGCCCCCCAGAGGGCAAGCTGGGCAGCCCTCCAGTCTGTGCCCCCAGGTTTCAACTAATTCCAGCTAAAAGCTCTCGGCTCTCTCCCTAAGGACATAGGAGATAAATGAGGAGCTATTTTGAGGTGGGTCCCCGTAGTTTTAGGTTGTTCATGACTGGACAAATTGTGGTCCATAGTCTGTTTCTGCTTGATCAGAGGGTGTATAGTGGAATCCCTTCTAAAAATCACACCAATCTAGTGCTCGCTGTTTGATTTTAGTAGCGCAATCTAACACCTGAAGCAACTGCACAACAAAGTTGGAATTGTTCAGGCTTCTGGTCTCCTTATAATTGCCACTAGAGGTTTGTGCCTCTCCAGCTGTAGCTGTGTCCCACGGGCTGCAACTTTTTCAAGAAATTTGTATTTCTATGTTCGAGAACTGTTTCAAATAAAAGCCAACATTAATCTACATTGTAGAAACTCTTCCGGCCACTGACACACGCAATTCTGCCATGCCAAATAGCTTTTTACAAAGTTCTGTGTCTATAGACTATAATTCAAACTAGTGTGCTCAGGATATAACAGGATAGGTAAACTCCGTTCATTTCCTTTTCTGGCTATTGGAACAAACTTTTTTATGGGTGAGCCCACTCTTGTCTTCTTCCAGGCCCCATGCATGTTGGCATTTTTATTATAGCATGGGCCAAGGGCTCAGTCAGAACAGTATTCTAGAAGTTGCTCACCTTTCTACCAATGGGATCTTGTTATATTTAAAACATAGGGCATAGATCATGGCCACTGGGCCCATCACCTCCTGGCAAATAGAAGGGGAAGAAATGGAGGCAGTGAGAGATTTTACTTTCTTGGGCTCCATGATCACTGCAGATGGTGACAGCAGCTACAAAATTAAAAGACGCCTGCTTCTTGGGAGAAAAGCAATGACCAACCTAGACAGCATCTTAAATAGCAAAGACATCACCTTGCCAACAAAGGTCCGTATAGTTAAAGCTATGGTTTTCCCAGTAGTGATGTATGGAAGTGAGAGCTGGACCATAAAGAAAGCTGATCGCCAAAGAATTGATGCTTTTGAACTCTGGTGCTGGAGGAGACTTTTGAGAGTCCCATGGACTGCAAGAAGATCAAACCTCTCCATTCTGAAGGAAATCAGCCCTGAGTACTCACTGGAAGGACAGATCCTGAAGCTGAGACTCTAGTACTTTGGCCACTTCATGAGAAGAGAAAACTCCCTGGAAAAGACCCTGATGCTGGGAAAGATGGAGGGCACAAGGAGAAGGGGATGACAGAGGACGAGATGGTTGGATAGTGTTCTCAAAGCTACCAGCATGAGTCTGATCAAACTGTGGGAGGCAGTGGAAGACAGGAGTGCCTGGCGTGCTCTGGTCCAGGGGGTCACAAAGAGTCAGACACGACTAAACGACTAAACAACAACAAAGGCCAGTATATTAACATGATGGGGGAAAAACAACAACTCAGCCTCTCAGAAGCTGCATGTTGGCTGAGTCATCTGGGCTCATCTGTCAGCCTCTGTTTATCTCCATCTCCTCAAGTTCAATCCCACTTGTATTGTCCCTGCGTTCTGGTATGAGAGAGCATCAGTCCATCTTCTGGTCTGCTTATATTACGCTCCCTCACCATGTAATTAAGGTGAATTGGCAACGCACTATCTGTATAATGCCCAGGGAGATATGTTGCCTATCTCTTACTGAGTTTGCAAGTCCTGGGTCATACCATTTCAGACTGAATGTCTCACTAGATCCTTCTGTTTCTGGCTGCACAAGAGAGATTTTCCCAGCCAAAACTTTGTGCACCATCACGTGTGAAAATGGCACGAGTGCCCACCGTGCAACAATTACACGGTGCACTGATTTGCTGTCATTTTTTTTTTTTGGCTGGGATTCTTAACACAACCCTTAGCTTGCTGCTGAAGCGAAGGCAATTTTCAAGGATTCTCTCTTTCCTTAGCATCCGCTGTGCAGATTGTTCAAGGGGACACTTTGACCCCTGTGCAGGGGACAGGAACTTTTCTTCTCTCAAAGTCCTTGTTAACTTATCTCGGCATCCAAGCTTCTGTTTTTGTGTGTAGCGGCAGCATGGAGTACAGCAGATTTAAGAGCAGCTTAAAAAGAAAAAAAGCACAGTCACCAGGTTCTTTGTGCTTAAAAGACTTCTTTTGTTTCCTGTTCTCTTGATTCATCTGTTTATATCATTAGCGGGGGTGGGGTGGGGAGAAGGGGAATTAAAGCATTAGAGCTTTATCTACCTATGTAGATTTAGCTAAAAGTGCAACACACTTGACAGAAATCCCCTTCAAAATTGCTGTCTACACGGATTATCATTTAATATGTGCTAAAACCAACTTAATGTTGCCTGTGCCTTGGGTATAAATGTCAAACTCTGCATATATATGTCCTGGATTTTCTTGAGCACTGAATATGTTTTAATGAATCCAGTCACAACCTTGATAGATTTGAAGACCTTCTCATGTTCCAGGGTTGAGGTTTCACCATCCTTCAGTTTGTTCGCTGAATATCATAAAGGAAGAAAGGCTTTATTTAGTGTTGGAATAATCTCTTTACTGACTGCTACAGAGGATTCCGTTTTCTTTTCTGCTTCTTTGAGGTGCTTTTGCCAGGCCGCAACATCTCAAATAGTGGCTCTAACTGTTCAAAGATGTGGACCTGTATTATATATTCCTTTGACATCTGTCTTGACTGCTTCTCTTTAGTGTGAAATCTGTCCCCTTTTCCCCCTGTATCTACTTTTAAAACATCCACAACCTCGCTTGGTGGTTTTACTGATTACAAACCACAGAGCAGAAGCTTACAAGACCAGAAGGGAAGTAATCTATATGTAACTGAAACTACATGAGGGATTTGGGGAGATAAAAAGCAGTCCCAGGCTGGACGATGCCAGACCACATCTAAACTCCTGTAAAAAGTGACAGAGGCTTAGGGTAAGAGAGCTAAACTTGGCAGCCACTCATGTTAGAATGCAATGTCTCTGTCACATGATTAAGCCCATTCCATATTTCTGAAGAGTGAAGTGGCGGTTTGGAAAGGATGCATGGTATTTTATGCAGAAGGAAAATGTATCTTCTGAACACTGAAAACAGTGACAAGCTCTTGTGCATTTCTGTCACCCTTTTTCTCTTTGCCTGATTACCCTCCCAACCCACTGAACTCCTATTGCACATTAAAGGTAAAGGGATCCCTGACCATTAGGTCCAGTCGTGACCGACTGTGGGGTTGCGGTGCTCATCTCGCTTTATTAGCTGAGGGAGCCGGCGTACAGCTTCCAGGTCATGTGGCCAGCATGACTAAGCCGCTTCTGGCGAACCAGAGCAGTGCACGGAAACGCCCTTTACCTTCCCGCCAGAGCGGTACCTATTTATCTACTTGCACTTTGAGGTGCTTTCAAACTGCTAGGTTGGCAGGAGCAGGGACCGAGCAATGGGAGCTCACCCCATTGCGGGGATTCAAACCGCGACCTTCTGATTGGCAAGTCCAAGGCTCCGTGGTTTAATTCACAGTGCCACCCATGTCCCTATTGCACATTGCTTGCTGCTTATTCTGCAACTCTGATATCTGTAAATTGACCGTGATTTCACTTTTGTAAAAAACAAAACCCCTCCAATACTTAAAAACCTCTCTCTCCCCAATTTATCTGGTTGTCCTTAAAGAACAGAAGCAACTCGAACATATTCTGCAACATTTACTGTTACATATGGTCAGTGCTTCCCCCCCCCTAAAAAAAATGTTTAGGGGTACTCTCATTTTCCTACTCTTATTGAAATACTGCCCCTCAATGAGGCCAAATTTAAGATTCACAGAATGTTTAGGGGTATGTGTACCCCCAGAAAAAAGCACTGCATATGTTTTCCATCCAACCTGCAATATTATGGGTCAGCCCAAGTAACATATTTGTAAAGGTAAAGGGACCCCTGACTATTAGGTCCAGTCGTGGCCGACTCTGGGGTTGCGGTGCTCATCTCACTTTATTGGCCGAGGGAGCTGGCGTACAGCTTCCGGGTCATGTGGCCAGCATGACTAAGCTGCTTCTGACAAACCAGAGCAGCACACGGAAACACCATTTACCTTCCCACTGGAGTGGTACCTATTTATCTACTTGCACTTTGACGTGCTTTCAAACTGCTAGGTTGGCAGGAGCAGGGACAGAGCAATGGGAGCTCACTCCATCGCGGGGATTCGAACCACTGACCTTCTGATCGGCAAGTCCTAGGCTCTGTGGTTTAACCCACAGCACCACCCGCGTCCCTTAACATATTTGTACATTTGGGCTAATAGTGCCATAGCAAAACAAAACAAATTCCTTCCAGTAGCACCTTAAAGACCAACTAAGTCAGTTCTTGGTATGAGCTTTCGTGTGCATGCACACATGCACACGAAAGCTCATACCAAGAACTGACTTAGTTGGTCTTTAAGGTGCTACTGGAAGGAATTTGTTTTGTTTTGACTATGGCAGACCAACACGGCTACCTATCTGTAACTAGTGCCATAGCAATTAATGTCCTGTGCTTAAGCCATTGTCCTACTTAAGCCATTTCTTGCACTTGTTTCTAGGAGGCTGGTATTCAGAGATACAGTGCCTATAATGCAGAAGTACCGGGTAGCTGTTTGCCCAACTCCACAGAGGATAGTCATCTGTTCCAAGCCTGGATTGAAGAACCATCCTGGAACAGGGAAAGTTGCTCATCAGGTTAGTCTTCTGCCCTATGCTGAGATGTACTGTATGTCTATTTAAATGGTAGCAATTGGAGAGCCACTGTGGTGTAGTGGTTAACAGCAGTGGACTCGTAATCTGGTGAACTGGGTTCGATTCCCCGCTCCTCCACATGCAGCTGCTGGGTGATCTTGGGCTAGTTACACTTCTCTGAAGTCTCTCAGCCCCACTCACCTCACAGAGTTTTTGTTGTGGGGGAGGAAGGGAAAAAGGAGATTGTTAGCCACCTTGAGACTCCTTAGAATAGTGATAAAGTGGGATATCAAATCCAAACTTTTCTTCTTCTCTTCTCTTCTTCCTAAATTGGTGTTTATACATATACCAGGAACAGGGACAAGAAAATACCTATAATTAAGGCACCACTGGCTTCAGTTGAATCTGGTATCCTTAGATTTGCTTGGTATCTGTGACATTCAGAAAAGAAGTTCTGAGCAGCTTCGCTAACGTGTGACAAGGCTGGATTTGGGGACCTCGATTTGCTGTGTCAGTTACTTGGTTTGGGGCGGCGGTGGCGGCAAGAAATTCAGGGTTCGCAGCACAAAAATGGTACTAAACTTTGGCATCAGGTTTTTATTTTTTTTGGGGGGGGAGATCTGGAATTTCGGGGTCACACTTTAATGAAGCTGTTTTGAGCTAGTCCTGCCGCTGGATGAATGGAGCCTGGAGGTTTGTGGTGTGCCAAACAATGGCAAGAAGGAAACTAGCCATTGTCGCAACTGCCTGCATCCCCCCCCCATTATGTTTTTTCTCAAAGAGCGTCTCTGTTGAGGGCTGACCACAGTTGATGGGTGTCAGGGTTTCTGGGAGAAGTGAGGAGATGGCAGAGGAGACGGAAAGCGAGTGGGAGGAGGGAGAGAGAGACGAGGAAGAAGATGACGGAATTCGAAGGGAATCTATGAGCCTAAGCAGTGAGTCAGAGGATTCCCAAAAGGGAGCTAGCATGATCAGGCGAAAAGCAGGAGAAGAGAGAAGCTGTGAAAAGTCAGGAAAGGAGGGGAGAAAGCCCAGTGAAGCACAGACGCTGTCAGAGGGGTCTCAGCCGGAACGGAGTAAAGGGGGTGGAGTTGTCAGCCTCTCGGAGGGAGGAGGAACAGGAGAAAACAGAGAGAGGGGGTTGGAGCAAGGTGTTCAGCCGGAAAGGGTAGAGAGTGGAACAGGGGGCAGTATAGAGGACGAAGGAAAGGTCAAAAGCAACGTACGCGCGCCAAGTTCAAACATAGAGGCGCGCGGAAGTGGGGAAAGCTCAGAGGAGGAGCCCGGCCCCAAAGCCAGAAGGAGGGGGCAGGAGGCGGCAGAGGATTCAGCCTCAGGCGAATCCCGGAAAGAGAGAACCCAGGGGGGCAGAAAGACCCTGCGGAAAAGAAAGGAGAGGAAGAGGTGGTCTAGAGCCAGGCTATTAAGTTGGTGTGGAGGAGGGGAGGAGTCAGAGGGGGACTTCGGCGGTCTAACGTGACAGACGTACAGCCACAATGCTGAACTGTGAAAGAAGCAATTATCTTCAATAAACTTTTCCTGTAAGTAAACTATAACGGAGTAAGGTCTCTCGTGAGCTGGGACCCACCTGGGTGGCTGTGACAATGGGGATCAAAAGATCAGACAAAAAGAGCCCTTGGCAGTTGTTCTTAAAGCCTTTATTTTAATGCAAAATAAAACTGTTCAGCATTTATATTGTGATATGTAACAAAAAAAAGTGAAACAGTGGTACCGGATGATCTCTTAAATCCCCCCAATAAATTTCCCAGACTTTTAAACAATTTTAAAAAAGCACACACACACAAATATAGGCGCATATGCGCAGCAACAAGAAAGAATTGAAAAGGACAGCAGTGTGCAAACGAGCAATTCCCATTACCGTTTGTGGGATTGCGCCAGAAATAATCTGAAGTGGATGTCTTGTGAATGAAGCCTTAAAAATACGTATGTATAAGAAAAAGGTTCTGGTTTCTGCACTGAGAGGCAAATGTCTCTCAAGTAAGTGCACAGATGGCTAGAATGCTCTTGCAAAAAGTTATACGCGAGAGCCTGATCTGGGAAAGCTGTCCGTGCATCTTAGCTCCCACAAGGGAGAGGATATGTTCACCCCAGAGCACATCTACCATAGAACGTCTAGTGTTTTTAAAAAGGCAGAAAGGAAGGAGGTAGCGTTTCAACAGTATACAAGGATTAGGCAGCATGTGAAGCTTTATATCTGGCTAAGGGTAGCACTTGGAATGTTGGGGTTTTGAAGAGAATCTGGAAAGCTGACTTCCCAGGACCCCTCCTTGTTTTTTGGACTACTCGCCCTTTTCAGTTGCTGCAGTCAGAGTTGATCCTTCATCCCACAAGCTAATAATGTCAACAGATGGTTCAGGGAACGGTTGGGTGTCTGCACGGAGCACCCAGTCACTCAACAGTTAACGCGTCAAATCTAGTTTTCGTAACAAAAATAAAATTAAATTTAAAAATGCAACAGGAATTTGCTCCAAAGTACACTGATGTTTCCAGTAAGTTCAGCGGGCTTTCAGCCAGGCTTCTGTTCCAAATGCAATACCTAAGCCAGCTCAGCACTCGGGGAATAAATGTACAAAGCTGTATCTAGCCGTTTTGACTGCTTGTTCTGAAACCAGTGTTATGCAGCCCCCATCCCTTGTGCTGTCCTTACGATTTCCCTGCTGGCATGCGCAAAACCTTTGCCCCTCTTCGCAAGGGAGCCTTGTCCTTTGAAGATTGCCAGCCTTTGAAGAAAGCAGATCACACAGTTGGCTAGCAACTGCAATGTGCTCCTTCTTAGCCCTTTGGGGGTTAAGGTGGGAAGGTATAGATGGCTTGTGCAGCTCATATTTGTGCCTTGTGATTGGACACGTTCTCCCTACCTCTTGTTAGGATACGGGCATGAATCTGGTCATCCACCCATTTTTGTTGGCCTGATCTTCATCTCTAAAGCAAGGGGAAATTGGGACTGCGGTAGGAGGCACCTGTCTTCTTCACAGGGTGGGGCCGACACGGCAAACCTAATCAACAAGCACATTGATGCCCATTTTCGAACTTGCGTGTGAAAATGCATCCCACAGGGGCAGATCAGAGCCACCCAAATTCACTTGCGATGGCTTCTGTCGGATTGGCACGTTATCATGGACATTTAGCACACGAGGCCTTTGTGAATAGCAAAGAACCCTCTCAGATCCATTAATATTCGCAAACATACAGGCACATGCGAGAAAAGAGCAACTTGTTTTCTTAATGGCTCGTATGGAATTGTTTTGCGTGCAAGTGATACATATTTTGATCCACCAGCTACAGCACCTTGTGATATGTGTGTGTGCTACACATTTGTCTGCAATATGGTGCCGATAGTTTGTTTTGCGTTATTCCAGAGAAGCAGGATATATATACATATACATGAGTGTGTGCACACACCCACACTCTTTTGTGAGTCACTTAAATCAGCCAACTGCTCTCCCTCCCCATTAGAAACATGGGGGCATTTCAGACTGATGGGGATGCCATTCAGTTTCCTTTGCTCCTGTCCCCCCAAAACCAGGCCAGGAGTTTTTGCTCCTTTCAGCAAAGCACGAAGCATCTATCTAGTACTGCATCTATATTTTTTTAACCAAAAGGAGGAAAAGTCTCCTATGGCTTTGAAATCAGAAGCATAGTTGAATACCCCATTGGCTAAGATTAACAGTCTCTTGACCTGCCTTGTCCTACCAAATGGAGCCGCTGCAGTCAATGAGAGTTTTAGAAGGGTGTTTCATGTTACATGGAAAACAACTGAGCACAAGCTTCAAAGGCCATAAATAATCCAGACAGGCTCTTTCCATTCAATTTGGATTTATCCCTAGCTCCTGAAATGCTGTCAGTTATCTCTGTGAATGGGAATGAAATGGCACCAGAAAGGGGTTAGGAGGCAGGTGATTTATAAGGCAGGAGCTTATCTTCCAAAGCTCCCCTTAATTGTGATCAGGCTAGAGATAAAGCCACTGTCATCAACATTAGCTTCTTCTATTGGAGGATCCAACGTATCATAGGTTATATTTGTACAAAGTGCATTTTAAAATGTTCACCTCACTCCTAGTGGCCTTTCTGCACTCCTGGAACATCTGCCTATCTTCATCTGTCTTACATATGGTCTATTTACAGAAATCTTTGAGGGGGGAAGCACTTGTACTACACCCCAAAGGGGAAATGAATGGGGTGGTTGTTTGAGAGTGGCCTTCTCAGTATCAGTCTTGCTTCAGATCCAAAGTTGAAGCTTATCTCAATTAAATGATTGCCTGCATACACCTGAGACGAAGGTCCACCTCCATACTCTTCAAAAGAGTTCACAAGGCAAGGGATAAAGCCGAAGAATTTCATCACAGAGAATTCCCCCACAGGCTGGGGGGTCGGGTCATATTGTTCGGGAGCCACCAGGCACTCCAAGTGACCTAAAAAACGCACACGTTTGCGGTAACTTCCACTGTTGCAGGTGAAGCTGTAAATACCAGCAAAATGGCTGGCACAGACTACAGGGCCACAGAAGACAGAAAGCAATCTCTTTTTTCATAATGAACTCCACCCAGTGTTTCTCAAACTTGGGTGCCCAGCTGTTGTTGGACTACAGCTTCCATCATCCCTAGCTAGCAGGACCTGTGGTCAGGGATGATGGGAATTGTAGTCCAACAACAGTTGGGGACCCAAGTTTGAGAAACAAGAAAGAGCTTTGTCCTCCCTCCACCAAACCAGGACAGAAGAATGAAAGTAACATTTTAACATGATCAATCTAGTTTGGATGACCAGTCACTATACACCAGTGATCACAGCAGGCCATTATTTCCTGTCTTCTGTGTGGTATCTTACCTTGGTTCAGATGTGAAACAAGAACAGGAACTTAGGCTTAGCAAGGAGTAAACAATTCGACGTTCACACTCTACTTAAGCCGGCAAATGTTAAGGAAGACATGACTGCACTTACTAGGAGGGACTTAGCTGCCCATTTAAAAGTGGACTGGACAAAATTTAAGGGTATTTTATACAGATACATTTCCCAAAAATATCAGCCTCTCTGCTTACTTATTCACAGCCACTTGAAATTCATCTGGTGGAAATAGATATTGGCCTTTTACATGGCTATAATATGTATTTGCCATTTTAGGAACAAGCAGTCTGAGAATAATTACAGGGAAAAGTCACTCCCTGGTGACGATTTCTTGTTGGAATTAATGGTAGAAACACAACTGTCCTCGCTAAACTGTTTCCTGCTTAGTCCTGCCTAGAGAGTAAATGACCTAGAGAAGGCTATGAGACACACAACCTTGGATCCCAACACTACTATTTGTTACTCAGGGACTTTGAATCTGAGGCTGTTAGGTTTGAGTTTTGTTCCTTTTCATATTAAACAAACAAACAAAAAAATCAATTACTTATATGAATATTAATACTTGGGACAACAATGTTAGGCCAGTGGGTTCAATGCGACACCATAGAAGCTTTCATGGGCAATGGAGGAGCTCGTCCTTTCAAATGCAGCAACACAAATTTGTGTGTGTGACAGATTCACTAAGCGCCAAGTCTCCAGGGGCCAGCGGGTATAATGAAGCCATTTCAGAAAGGGTAAATGATAAATGGCTGTGCCTGGTAGATGACCCCTCTGTGCAATATATAATAATTATGAGATGACCTGTGTAATGAATCCTGTTAATTTGCTGCATACCAAAAGGAAACCAACAGCTCCTTCTGTGGCCAGGCCCCAAGGTCTTTTCCTTGAAAGGAAAAAGGCTATGGAATAAATAGCCTTGAAAGCCATCCAAAGGAAAGGATTATTATTATTTTTTATTTTTTTTAAAAAGGGGGGTGTTTTAAAAAATGATACTGGAGATGCTCAGAATTCCTAGCTCATCAAAGTTTCAGAGGCTTTGTTAGACAGGGTGGCAAGTAAAAATAAACGGAACCGAAAAGACCTTCTACGTCCCCCGCAGTCAATAACCTGCAAACAGGACCATCTCCCTCAGAAATGCAAACTAGAGGAACACCAGGGACCACCTGAGCTTCCTCCCTTCACTGTGTTTTTGTCTTCTCTCTTAACATGACCATCTGATAATCCACCATTTTAAAACAGAAGGAGCCTCCTTTGCTACAGGCTCACCAAGCCCTGGGTGCTGCAGCCCTGCAGAATTTCTGCCAGACAACAGGGGCCCTGGTATCCCCTGACCTTCCTTCCTGGGGTGGGATCTGAAGAAGAATAGCCTTCACAAGAGACACTTTGAAGTCAAAAACCAACGCAAGGATAGCCGGGTGCTGTGCCTGTCTGGCCAGCAACTGTTTGTACGGGAGGGGCAGACTCCCGCTATCCCTCCTGCAAAATTGGGTCCTGGGGGTGAGTTGTCTTACATAGCCACTGCCACCCTCCCTACAACCCTTTCATCTTTGAGTTGGCAACTGGGGAGAGTAAATAAGATTCTCCAAAGGGTCTCCATGTGACAAAAACTGAAGAGGGGGACAGAAATAGTGAATATCTGAAGGGGCAATTAAAAAATATGACCGGGATGAGAGCAAAACAGTATTTCCCTAGGACAACAGAGAGAAATGTCAGGTCACACCGTGAGCCCATCTCCACTCTTAAAATAATTCTCCAATCAGAGGTCATAGAAAAGAAGGGTCTGCCATACTGGGGGCACACACAGTGGCACCCATGGAATATTCTTTCTGAAACAATGTCCAAAATAGTTCCCTGCAATGTGGGCATCTAGCATGTGCTTGTGTAGTTTGTTGCAAACAGCCCTGAGTGGCACTTTTAAGGCGTGCTTAGAGCAAATTCTGCTTACTCTTCGCCTGCCGCCTTCTACGTTTGAGGAAGCGTTAAAACACACACTCCGATACACTGGTGGTACGCAAAAGACACTGTACCGCTTTTTGCGAGCTCGCAGTTATGTTCACGAACGTGTCCTGGGTGCAAACTGGACAGGCTCAAACGACATCTCTCCCCTGGGGTAGGCAAGATCAGTGGTAACAGCTGCAAGGTGAGATATTGACAGGAGTCCGGCTTTAGGCTATACGGCCGCAGTCATGGGGTCCTTCTGCCTAGGATTTTGATGCCTGTATTGGTACTGATCCGGGCCGGCTCGGCGATGAGCGAGTCTGCCCATTTCATGATAAGGCAGCCCCCTGTGGCCTTGAGGCGGGGAGGGTGGCACATCTTGGCGGAGGGGTCCTTTGTGCTGGCCTACTGGTTGTTGTGGGAGACCACACTGAGGATACCATATCTCTGTTGCCCTTGGGCCATCTTGTGGGAGAGCATAGCTCCCTTTGGAGGGATGTACTGGTGGGTGGCCAGCTTGATAGTAAGGAAGATCTCTGTCTTTATACATCACCCGTTGTCCTGCTATATACTCCATGGGTTCTATGGGTCCATGCCTGGGAGGGAAAGAAAAGAAGAGAGCTGTAAATAGAAAGCCCCACGTTGCTTCCATTTGAAGTTCCCCATTTGTTTGGGACAAGAAAAGCCACCAAGCTCTAGCGACTGGCCAACGTGAGTCAAGACAGAATAAAGACTTCCTGGCAGATGCATGCTGCTAGATTGGTAAAACACATGCCGGAAGCTGGCGCAAAGGTCCAGCGCACATCGCAGCTCCTTTAGAAAAAGGCACCACTGGAATCCTCCGCCTCACAATGCGAGCTCCTCACGATCCTCTTGCAATAATGGAAAACAAAGAGCCCTTTCAATGATGTGCGTCGGACTGTGTCTTATCTAGCCTGAGGATAAACAGATGAGTTGGGTCTGCATCCTGGCGAGCCCCACAAGGCTCACGAACACCAATATTCACACCTCAAAGCTGTTTCGCCAATTTTCTTGTCTCAGACATGTCAGTCCATAAAAACTCTCCAAGCCTCGCAGTTGGAAAGCCTGGAACTCCCAGAAGAAAACAGTACGGATATGAGGATATTGTATCTGCATTTAGTGGGCTAGCTGCCAACACCGTTTCAGTGGAGAAGAGCACACTCAAACACACATGGGCGTGAGTAGGAGGGCCTAAATCTGTAACGTGTCTGCATCACTAAGGATTTGACAAGCTCTGGTGCATGTGAAAAGCAACATGTGTGACCATATAATGCCAATGCCAATTATGGAGTAATTTCTGTAGTTTTCTCTGTCTTAATTCCAGGATTTACATTAATGAGGGGATTCTCCCTAATAAGGGTAAAGCCGGGATAAGTGTTACATGGAATAAATAACTGTTTTATGTAGATGTCAACCCAGAAGCCACACATACACACACAAAAAAACCCCTCTGTGTGATTAGAGATTGTTCTCTTCAAGGCTAAAATAGTTCTTCAGTTACAGAAAGAATGCTGACTAGCTCGGAAGAGAACTGTTGACGGCAACATTTTTTCAGATGCAAAATAGATACCATGCTTTCTGGAGTGTGTTGGTTTTTGCAGACCAGACACCACCCTGCAATGCAGTGCTGAATATTTCCCCCCCACACATATATGCTTTCTTTTTTGGACCTGCAGTGATCTGGCTTCTACTTTTTTAATGTGTCATTTAAAACAAAACAAAAGCAAATGCTGAATCTCTGCAGTCACAGCCCTTCTCCTCTCCCCCATAAATCTGGTCCAGCTTCCCAGAAAAACGTGGGGAACCTTGGAACAAGCCAAGCTTATCTTCCACCTTGAGCAATCTCGGCACATGGAAACTCCGATATACGGATGCCAATTACAAGCAAATTGGAGGCAGCCTCCAATAGGAAGAAGGAGAGGAAAGACTCTAGCCAGGGAGATATTTTTGGTCATTGTTGTTCAGGCCAATTGTGGAAAAACTTGTATCTTCTGAAATGCCGCACAAGATATAACACACAGAACCGGGAAGCAAAGCTCAGCGACAGATCCCTGGACCAACCTTGCTCCTTGTGCATTCATGGAAGATCATCAGAAAACCAAACAGAAAAACCCAGAGGAACCCAAGGTGTAGCATACAACCATTTAAAATCATATTAAAGGTAAAGGTAAAGGGACCTCTGACCGTTAGGTCCAGTTGCAGACGACGCTGGGGTTGCGGTGCTCATCTCGCTTTACTGGCTGAGGGAGCCGGCGTTTGTCCGCAGACGGCTTCTGGGTCATGTGACCAGCATGACTAAGCCACTTCTGGCGAACCAGAGCAGCGCACGGAAACGCCGTTTACCTTCCCGCTGGAGCGGTACCTATTTATCTACTTGCACTTTGTGCTTTTGAACTGCTAGGTTGGCAGGAGCAGGGACCAAGCAATGGGAGCTCACCCCGTCGCAGGGATTTGAACCGCCGACCTTCTGATCGGCAAGCCCTAGGCATTGTGGGCGCCACCCACATCCCTTTAACATCATATTAGCATCAAGTAAAATTGGTAAGAGTGAGCAATAAAGATTTACACAACGGTAACCTAAATCCACAAAAGGAAAGGAAAAGCCAGCAGATTCAAGAGGTGTGGGAAATTTAAAAAGTTTTCACCTAGAAAAAATCTAAGAAGAGTCCTGCTTGATCAGACAGTTGGTGAAACTTTTTTCTTTTCCTTTCATCATTGTGCCATACAACCTGAGTCCTTGTGGAGAAGAGTCTTACCCCCTCAGCCGTCACTCTTCTGAAAATTCAATCCCACCCCAATTTCAATTCCTGCAGATAACACTTATGTTTTCTAATAGGAGAACAGCAGCAAATACTAGCCCAGGAAGCAAAGAAACCACAGCAAATCACCACCAGGATATATATGCACCCAGAAGAACACATTTGCTGTGGACACACAAGGCCATTTTACAGATACTGATAAAATGTTTTGAGAGTACCGGTGTAAACGGAAAGAAAAGAAGTGTGAAATGTTGCTGATTTCGCTGATTCATCTCCAGCTCATTTTAACTTGGTTACACAAGGAATACACTTAACTGAAAAAGGACAGTTGTGCTTCCAGTTTGTGAAGTAAGACATAATGGAAAATTAAAGGTAAAGGGACCCCTGACCATTAGGTCCAGTCGTGACCGACTCTGGGGTTGCGGCGCTCATCTCGCTTTATTGGCCAAGAGAGCCGGCGTACAGCTTCCGGGTCATGTGGCCAGCATGACTAAGCCGCTTCTGGCGAACCAGAGCAGCACACGGAAACGCTGTTTACCTTCCCGCCGGAGCAGTACCTATTTATCTACTTGCACTTGTGCTTTTGAACTGCTAGGTTGGCAGGAGCAGGGATCGAGCATCGGGAGCTCACCCCGTTGCAGGGATTCGAACCGCCAACCTTCTGATCAGCAAGTCCTAGGCTCTGTGGTTTAACCCACAGCGCCACCCGCGTCCAATGGAAAATTAAGAGCTCATATATGTGAACTGGCATCCCTTGGGTACCACAGTACTATACACCTCCTCTTCCTAGTGATTTGCTTCTACAAATGCTGCAGAGACTGCAGTGGGAAAATTGAGTCCTTTGCCCATCAGGAATAGTGCTTGAACTAATCCAGTTTTCAGTCATCTTCATTAGGCACAGGCCATTGACATCTGAGTAGCACAAGTTTTACTGGTGAGAAAAAAACCCCCACATGACAGCAAGGCAGAAAACAAAACACCGCAGACTCGCGATTTGATGCAATTCAGCTCGTGGTACTATCTACTTCCACCTCACAGGCCTGCTGGTATCAAAGCACAGCGGGCAAAGCCAGTGTACTGTTGCTGCTCTTTCTTTTGCAGTTCCAGCAGCAGACTACAGTGAGGAATAAGGCTGAACATCCACCCACTCACCCCTGCAAACTCCTGGCTCAGGTTTAGTCATCACTAAAGCGACAGCTTTTGCTTGACAGATCTGAGTCTGGTCACCCGACAGAGCCAGAGATGCTGTAAATAAGAATGGATGTGTGTCCCTGTGCCTATGGAGGGCAAAGTCTCAAAATAGTATCAATTGGTTGGAGCAGAGAACGGTCCGCCTGGCATTCAGAATATCAGGGGAAAGCACATCATCCTATTATTTAACACCTCAGTGGTTTTATTCATAAACTGTCAAGGAGGAATGAGATGGGCTCCTTCGCCAGTGAAGCAAATGTGCTCTCGGTCCAAAACGAATCCTTCCTATTATCTCTCAAGGAAGCCCATAAAAGGGACTTTGCAAAGGAGCTGAGTCACCAAAGACTAAATAGAGAGCTCGGATGATTACGATTACAGCCACGCCAGTCATTGACATTTTTCATAACCCCATGGAATGACAAAGAAACAAAGCTCAAGATAAGCAGGGCCGGCTCACTTATGAGGCAATATGGGGTGAGTGCCTCAGGCAGCAGGATCCACAGAGGCAGCAGTAGCAGGGAAGCAGTGGCACACACCTCGGGAGACTGCATCTGCTGCCTCCTTGGCAGCCACCCCACAAATACAGCCTCAACAGTAGACTCTCGGTCCTGGTGAGGAGACACCATTTTGTGGTTTGCCTCAGGTGCCAAAATGTATTGGGTCAGCCTTGATGATGAGACTGCTTCATATTTGTTTGTGTGTGTGGAGGCACAAGCTCTCTGGTTAGCCCTTTCTCCTGTTACTCTACCAAAAGCAAGCTCTGTTTGAAACTGTTCTGCGAAGCAAGCCCATAGGGAAATTCGTCTTGCGAAGCACCTCAAAAGATGGAAAACTCTTTCGTCAAGCGAGTTTTTCGTCTTGCGAGGCATTCGTCTTGCGGGGCACCACTGTATTTAGCAGCAATAACTCCAGATATTAGACCAGAATGAGCTTTGTGCCCTCATGGTCCCTCCTTCTTTTTCTACCAAGCCTTAAATCAGTACTTAGAAGGTTTGTTAGACCATAGTTTCTCACATCTGAAATGGGAAGCTTTGGTTTAATCAGACTACAAAACCAGATCAAACCATTTGACAACAACACTAGTAAAAAGGTAAAGGTAAAGGACCCCTGACAGTTACATCCAGTCGCAGATGACTCTGGGGTTGCGGCGCTCATCTCGATTTTCTGGCTGGGGGAGCTGGCTTTGTTTACAGACAGTTTTTCTGGGTCATGTGGCCAGCATGACTGAGCCACTTCTGGCAAAACCAGAGCAGCACATGGAAACCAATGAAATACCGTGAAAATCCCGGAAACGAGAAGTAATCGACTAGAAATATTATCTTATAGAATTAAACTAAATAACAAAAATCAAAAAGTTTAAGGGGGAAAATTAGAAAAACCTAGAATTGAACAAAGCCTTAACGGGATACCGGCTACAAACCTTGTTTCACTGAACTATTCAGTTTCCTCAGAAGGAAATAG
Organism: Podarcis erhardii; assembly: GCF_964252035.2. NCBI lineage: Eukaryota > Metazoa > Chordata > Lepidosauria > Squamata > Lacertidae > Podarcis > Podarcis erhardii. The sequence goes on along the minus strand of NC_138497.1, from coordinate 131,432,554 downwards.
AGAAATCATAAACCTTAAATGATTTTAAGCAAACTCAAGAAAAGGGCTGAAACGCTCCCCTGAGTTTACAAAAAAGGTTTGAAAACTTAAATGGCAAGTTTTAGAAACAGCCCTATTTAAAGAAAGCCAAGCAGTAGTAATAAGGAGTTGAGGACTTGGCTGTGAAAACTCTGGTATTGCCTTTACAAAAAGGTTTCAAAAACCTACCATACATAGCACAAATTCAAAGAAAGGAATACAAGATAAGCTGTTTTAGAGTTTAAACAAACTCAAGAACAGGGCTGAAACGCTCCTATGGTCTAGATGTTACTGCTGATGTTAAAGACTGATCGTTTCAGGGATTTTCATGGTATTTCATTGGTTTCATTGTAAGTTTTCGGTTCTGTGACTGTCTTTTTTCTACTGGTCTCCACAAACTGTGGCTTCAGAGTCCTTTCTGTATCTCCGAGGGTGGCTTCAGAGTCCTTCAGCACTTTGTCTGGAGTTTCTCATGCAGTGCTGGGAGGGCCTGCCTTCTGTAACATTCTGTTTTTAAAGTGAAAAATCTCTGGGGAGGGACAAGGGTCCTGAAAGTCCAAGGCCTGGAATTCTTCGCCTCTCTCTTATTCCACTTTAAACAGGAAACGTTTGCACTAAGCAATTCCAGGGGGAGAGCATGGGTTCATTTCAAGGCAGATAATGTTGGTGATCTGTCCTGTGGACTTAAGTGAGCGGGGCAGCGGAAAAATGCACCTTATGTTTCACTTTGTGCCAAACAATTCTCAGTGAGACGGGGGCACAGGTTAGATTATAGTACACTCAGAGGTGTGTGTATGTGTGGCAGGGGTGGCACATTACTATACAAACAAGACAGACAGTGGAGGGCAAAAAACAGGGAATAACCAACAATTTTCCTTTTCTTAAAATTATTATGTTGTCAACTACGGAATATTTTTAAGTCTACAAAGTGCTCAGCACCGAGAGCAATTTATCTAAATGGCAATGCGACTGGCTCATAATTGTCCTCTCAAATCAGAGGTCACTGAGATTGTGTTTTTGCAGTAAACTACATTCTGTGCAAAGGCAAGCAAGAGGTTTTTTTTTAGGGGGGGACAGGACGGTGGAGGGAGAGTACAAAGTCCCACTAGTCTAATCAGGTGGATGACAAAAGACTAGGCAGCTGGATTAACGGGGCTTGTGGTTATAAACGTGAAACATGAACACTGACCCTGGGTTGTGTGTGTGTGTGTGTGTGTGTGTGTGTGTGTGTTTATGAAATAGAGCAAGGAAGTCTATTTAAGCCTACTGAGAGTAGGAAGGCTCCCAGGATGGACTTCGCAATCCTTCTCTTGAGTGGTTTGATCAAAATCTCATCATGGCCCTGGAGATCCAGAACGACCTACTTGTTTTTATTTCTCTCTGGGACCATAAATAAGGCCCAGTGTCAAGTGTCCACCTGAGTTAATTTGGGCAGGAAGTGGATCTATTAACCTTTGCTGCTTGGGAGGGATTGGGAATGTCACTGCTGTTATAAATGCGTTTTCTAGAGGACTGTGACATCACAGGAAATCTTAATTCCGGCTGACTCCTTGAGCACAGATAACGCAACATACTTCTCACAGACCCCCGAGAGAATAAAGAAATCACTGGCTAGGATAAGGAAGTGACTGCTTGGAGCCCCCAAACCATGATTGCATTGAATTTCAGCCACACGTGCTACTGACCCTTGCGAAGGCACAGCAGTCCCTGTATAGGCATTTGCTCTTAAATTCTGCACCAAAGTTGACTTGTATAAATTCTGCCTGTTTTTAATTGCACCGCAATGCTATTAAAATGCACTTCAAGTGTGAGTAGTTTTGAGTGCACTCTGTGTAGAAAAAGGAGAGGATATAAATATTTTTTATTAAAAACCTTTTTTTTTTTGGCATAATATTATTTCTCTTAGATGTAGGAAGACACAAAGTACTACACGTCACACTCCCCGACCCCAAATGCTGCCCAGCCTTTTCTCTGCTTTTTTTGTATATCTTTGCAGTATATCTTCCTCTTTTTTAAAAGTGAAAACAGATGATTTGCAGGATGCTAAATTCAACACAACCGAGGAGCTACGGCAAAGCAGCCCCCTATGGCAAACGCAGAGCTGGATTACATGAGCAAAAATCCACATGGTGACAGTTCTATACCCTCCCTGTACTTTTACTTTCAAAATCACTTATTTTTGCACAGCGCTGCAAACCCAGTGCTCTGCTATGGCTTCTGGGAAGGTCATGAAGTTGAAACTGTTAAAATCTGCGTCTGGTGTGGTTCGCCAACTCTCTCATCATGTCCTACTGATGACATCAGGACATGCCGTAGCAGAACCCTCTTTCTGTCCATTTCAAAAGGAAACACAATACAGTGGTACCTCGGGTTACACTCCGCTAACCCAGAAATAGTGCTTCAGGTTAAGAACTTTGCTTCAGGATAAGTGCAGAAATCGGGCTCTAGTGGCGCAGCGGCAGCAGGAGGTCCCATTAGCTAAAGTGGTGCTTCAGGTTAAGAACAGTTTCAGGTTAAGAACGGACCTCCAGAATGAATTAAGTACTTAACCTGAGGTACCACTGTAGGGGTCAGCAAACTTTTTCAGCAGGGGGCCGGTCCACTGTTCCTCAGACCTTGTGGGGGGCCAGACTATATTGGGGGGAAGGTAATGAACGAATTCCTATGCCCCACAAATAACCCAGAGATGCATTTTAAATAAAAGGACACATTCTACTCATGTAAAAACATGCTGATTCCCAGACTGTCTGCGGGCCAGATTTCATAGAATCATAGAATCATAGAGTTGGAAGAGACAACAAGGGCCATCGAGTCCAACCCCCTGCCAAGCAGGAAACACCATCAGAGCACTCCTGACATATGGTTGTCAAGCCTCTGCTTAAAGACCTCCAAAGAAGGAGACTCCACCACACTCCTTGGCAGCAAATTCCACTGTCGAACAGCTCTTACTGTCAGGAAGTTCTTCCTAATGTTTAGGTGGAATCTTCTTTCTTGTAGTTTGGAACCATTGCTCCGTGTCCGCTTCTCTGGAGCAGCAGAAAACAACCTTTCTCCCTCCTCTATGTGACATCCTTTTATATATTTGAACATGGCTATCATATCACCCCTTAACCTCCTCTTCTCCAGGCTAAACATGCCCAGCTCCCTTAGCCATTCCTCATAAGGCATCGTTTCCAGGCCTTTGACCATTTTGGTTGCCCTCCTCTGGACACGTTCCAGTTTGTCAGTGTCCTTCTTGAACTGTGGTGCCCAGAACTGGACACAGTACTCCAGGTGAGGTCTGACCAGAGCAGAATACAGTGGCACTATTACTTCCCTTGATCTAGATGCTATACTCCTATTGATGCAGCCCAGAATTGCATTGGCTTTTTTAGCTGCCGCGTCACACTGTTGGCTCATGTCAAGTTTGTGGTCAACCAAGACTCCTAGATCCTTTTCACAAGGCAATTGGGCCGGATCCAGCCCCCGGGCCTAGTTTGCCTACCCATGCAATAGGGGGACATTGTTTTCTGCTACTGTTTGAGTGTGAGTGTGGCCTGCAGTGTAGTCCTGCCCTCTGATATCAAACAGAAAACTGAGATCAGACCCCACTGAAACCAGGGGAAGCACTGGGGGAGATTTACAAGCAATCCCCACCCACCCCGGTCAAAAGCGATAACAGGATGAATCTGTAGAAGTGCGCACTACTACTTGGCCTTGGAAAAAGCCTAACTTGTTACTTACTTTTCCTAAAAACTAATCACACACTCGCACACATGTGCATGCTTTGGTCACCACCTTTCCAATGATTGATAAAACATGGACCTGCATCCTCCCTCTGAGGAAGTCCTAATGAATTTTACCCCCACTTTTTGTTTTTGTTGGCTCCTGGTGAGCTCAGAGTTCAGATGCTTGGTTCATGCCTCTCCAGTGACCCATGATTTGGAGGGTACACATGTCTGCCAGGCCAACATTGAGAAGTGGAATATTTGTGACCTCCGGGCCACATCCAACCTGGCTGCTTCAAGCCCATCCACTCCAGAAGGCATGTGGGGAACGTTATCTGTAGCAGGAAATGACGAGAAGTATATGTTCTTCGATTTCCTTAACTAAAGCGTGGAAAGGGACTGGATGTAAGCCAAAGAGGACATAGGAAGATAGAAAGCTGTCTTATACAGAATCGGTATTAGTCATTCCACCCAGGGTCTCAGGCAGAAAGTCTTGTCTTTTTCTTTTCTCAGATGCTAAGATCGATCCTGGCACCTTTATGCATGAAGAGCATGGGCCCCAACACCACTGTGGATTTGACTACCCAGATGAATGGCTGGAAAACTGCAAGGCTCTTCCAATTAGATGGTTATAACCATAGAATCTGGACCATAAAGAAGGCTGATTGCTGAAGAATTGATGCTTTTGAATTATGGTGTTGGAGGAGACTCTTGAGAATCCCATGGACTGCAAGAAGATCAAACCTCTCCATTCTTAAGGAAATCAGCCCGGAGCGCTCACTGGAAGGACAGATCCTGAAGCTGAGGCTCCAATACTTTGGTAACCTCATGAGAAGAGAAGACTCCCTGGAAAAGACCCTGATGTTGGGAAAGATGGAAGGCACAAGGAGAAGGGGATGACAGAGGATGAGATGGTTGGACAGTGCTCTTGAAGCTACCAGCATGAGTTTGACCAAACTGTGGGAGGCAGTGGAAGACAGGAGTGCCTGGCGTGCTCTGGTCCATGGGGTCACGAAGACTCGGACACGACTAAATGACTAAACAACAACAACAACCATAGAATCACTTTTATGTCAGGCTGGCAATACAGTGGTACCTCGAGTTACAAACGCCTCAGGTGACAAACGCTTCAGGTTACAAACTCCGCTAACCTGGAAGAGTTACCTCGAGTTGAGAACTTTGCCCCAGGATGAGAACGGAAATCGTGTGCCTGTGGCGCAGCGGCAGCAAGAAGCCCCATGAGCGAAAGCGCGCCTCAGGTTAAGAACAGTTTCAGGAACAGACCTCTGGAACGAATTAAGTTCGTAACTAGAGGTACCACTGTATAGAGTTAAGCTAGCAGTTCCACTAAGCAGGCTGGCAGTGATTGAACGGGTTCCTGAGATCAGGGAGGAAGCTAAAACTGAGGTAGAAAGACAAAGGTTACATCCATGCCACACACTTTAAGCACAATGCTTCCCTCAGTTGTGGGAACCGCAGTCAACCCTTTAGAATTGTGAATTTGGAAGGGATCGTGAGGGTCAACTAGTTCAACTCCCTGCAATGCAGGAATTTGTTGACCGATGTGGGGCTCAAGCCCACAGCCCTGAGATTAAGAGTCTCATTCTTTACCTACAGAGCTGTTCCCAGCATCTTTAACAAACTAAAGTGCCTAGGCTACTTTGGGGGAAGTCATGTGCCTTGAAAGTATGGTGTTTGGATGTGACCACCCATGCCTGGATGTGATGATATGATGACAATTATAATAATACCTTTATTGTCAATGTACAACCTGTGTACAATGAAATTAACAGAGCCTCCCTCCCCCCCCCCAACACTCAATCTCATTGCACTCTGTGTGCTTGTCGCACAACACACCAACCCCAAAAGTCAGTTGCCCTATATTACTCTCCGTTCAGCAGCCTAACAGCCCACGGATAGAAACTGTTTTTTAGCCTGTTGGTACGACTGATTATGCTTCTATATCTCCTGCCTGAGGGTAGAAGATGAAAGAGGTGCTGGCCCGCGGGGTGTGAATTGTCCATGAGAATTTTTCTCACTCTCCTAAGGCATCGATCCCATGCGATGTCATCTAGCGGGCTCAGGGGACAGCCCATGATATCATGTGCTGTGTTCACCACCCTCTGTAAAGACTTTCTGTCCATGGCTGTCAAGCCTATGTACCACACTGTGATACAATATGAGAGGACAGTAGAAGGAGGTCATCAATTGTTTAACATTGTTGTTTCGCAAGACCCTGAGGAAATGGAGTCTCTATTGGGCCTTCCTAACCACCTGAGTGGGACGCTGGTGGCGCTGTGGGTTAAACCACAGAGCCTAGGACTTGCTGATCAGACAGTCGGCGGTTCGAATCCCCGCGAGGCGCTCCCGTTGCTCGGTCCCAGCTCCTGCCAACCTAGCAGTTCAAAAGCCCATCAAAATGCAAGTAAATAAATAGGTACCGCTCCAGCGGGAAGGTAAACGGCGGTTCCGTGTGCTGATCTGGTTCGCCAGAAGCAGCTTAGTCATGCTGGCCACATGACCCGGAAGCTGTACGCCGGCTCCCTCGGCCAATAAAGCGAGCTGAGTGCCACATCCCCAGAGTCGTCCGCGACTGGACCTAGTGGTCAGGGGTCCCTTTACCTTTTTGACCACCTGAGTTATATTGTTTTTCCAAGTGAGGTCTTCACTAAGGTAAACTCCCAGGAATTTAAAGGAAGAGACTCTCTCCACATAACCCCCCTCGGAGTCCCTGGTCTGATTCAAATGGGGCTTCACACCTGTTCTGTTGCAACAAAGGTTTGCCCTTCGCACCCAGCAGAGATGTGCAGGTAGAAATTCACAGGTGCAGCTCCCCAAACACTTTGGCAAAATGGAGGAAAGAATCATGCTGTGACAAAAAGCATCAGAAGGGCGGCAGATGACTGACTGATCTGAGGATCCGCCTGTAACTTTGAGATTATTCACATATGCAAAGGACTAATCCCCCAAAATCCTGTAGCAATATTTTCCATTGGTGGTAATAGCTTTGGGTTTAATACTCTTCCCTCCAACACATGAATCCCACAGCGATAAAAACACAAAGGGAAAACTGCTAATCCTATGCTCAATGATCTTCCTTCCTATGAAAGGTTTTAGTAGGCTGGGCTTTAAACAACATGGAGATAACATGATGCTTTCGCTATTAACTTCTCGGTGCCTATTGAAAACCACCCTTAACCAACAAACCTTTTAAGAGGAGGTTTTTAACACAGCACGTCTCTGTATTGGACTTGAAATGGTTTCCAATATATGCTTTTGTTGTCAAAGTTTCTTCAGGATGTTTTTCATGAGAAGCAACTCATATATTAAACAAACATACAAACAATAATAACCAAGAACTGCTGTTTCTGGAGGAAGACGCCTAACTGGAAAAGCCTGATTTGGCCTGATTCACCCACCATTTATTTTAATGAAGTGGAATGCCTATTTGTGTGTGTTTGTGCAAATGCACATGGGAAAGAGAGAATGGCTGCTCTTGTGAATGCACCAGCAAGAACTGAGATCTCAACCAGCCCTTTTCTTAAACAGAATTCGAAAAAAATCTTCAAGGCTGGTGAGTCAGGACCCACTGCTGGTCACCGTCTGATCTAAGCTAAGTCACAACATTAGAATTACCACTAAAAATATATACCGTATTTTTCGCCCCATAGGACGCACCGGCCCATAGGACACACCAAGTTTTTCGGGGGGGAAATAAAGAAAAATAAATTATTTCCCCCCCAGGCGCTTGTGGGGCTGGCAGCGGGGAGAAGTGCTCTTCTCCCCGCCGCCCGCCTGCAGATCAGGTCCGGGGACAGCGGGAGGACGCGCTGCGCCTCCCCGCTGTCCCCGGAGCTTGCGGGGCTGGCGGCCGGGAGAAGCACGCGTCTCCCCGCCGTCAGCCTCCAAACCACATCGGGAAACAGCGGGATGGCAGCGTTCCGCCTCCCCGCTGTCCCCCGACCTTGTGGGGCTGGCGCTGCGGCTCTCTTGAAGCCTGCATTCGCCCCATAGGACGCACACGCATTTCCCCTTCATTTTTGGAGGGGAAAAAGTGCGTCCTATAGGGCGAAAAAAGTTAAGACATGGGTCGCCAAATGCATGTTTGGATTAAAGGTGGGTCCCAAGTTTGAAAAAACAACAACGCTTTAAGTTATTTTCAAAAATCAGTTCAATTAAAATGGTAAGCCATGTTCTCCAATGTACATTACAGCATTCACAACTTGAGGTGGGGTTTCTTTCTTGGGGGGGGGGGAAGCATTCAGTACCATGTGAAACTGTCATGTGAATCTTCCCAAACACCGCAAGATTGTAAGTTGTAAAACCAAATACAGTGGACACTCGGGTTGCGAACGTGATCCATGCGGGAGGCACGTTCGCAACCCGCAGCGTTCGCAACCCGCAGCACCGCATCTGCGCATGCGCGGGTTGTGATTTGGTGCTTCTGCGCAAGTGCAAAGAGCAATTTAGCGCTTCTGCACATGCACTGAAACTCTGGAAGTAACCCATTCCGGTACTTCCGGGTTCGGCGCGGTGCACAACCCGAAAACACGCGACCTGAAGTGTCTGTAAGCCGAGGTATGACTGTAAAAGGAAACAGTGGCTCAGGCACCTTAAAAGCCATTTCCACTAATGCATTCATCTAGAATTTTGAATTATGCTGCTGGAGGAGACTCTTGAGAGTCCCATGGACTGCAAGAAGATCAAACCTCTCCATTCTTAAGGAAATCAGCCCGGAGCGCTCACTGGAAGGACAGATCCTGAAGCTGAGGCTCCAATACTTTGGTAACCTCATGAGAAGAGAAGACTCCCTGGAAAAGACCCTGATCTTGGGAAAGATGGAGGCCACAAGGAGAAGGGGACGACAGAGGATGAGATGGTTGGACAGTGTTCTCGAAGCTACCAGCATGAGTTTGACCAAACTGCGGGAGGCAGTGGAAGACAGGAGTGCCTGGCGTGCTCTGGTCGAAGGCGTCACGAACAGTCGGACACGACTAAACGACTAAACAACAACAACAACAAATATATATATATGGGCATAGACAATATTGAAATGCCCACATATGTGTTCTATTAGATATGCATCCCCCCCCCCCGAAGCATCTGTAACCCGAGGTATGACTGTAAAAGGAAACAGTGGCTTAGGCACCTTAAAAGCCATTTCCACTAATGCATTCATGAAGAGGGAAACAGAATGAAAACAATGCATGGCATACAGCTAAAATCCAGGGGGAAGAGCACCCTGATCTTGGGAAAGATGGAGGCCACAAGGAGAAGGGGACGACAGAGGATGAGATGGTTGGACAGTGTTCTCGAAGCTACCAGCATGAGTTTGACCAAACTGCGGGAGGCAGTGGAAGACAGGAGTGCCTGGCGTGCTCTGGTCGAAGGCGTCACGAACAGTCGGACACGACTAAACGACTAAACAACAACAACAACAAATATATATATATGGGCATAGACAATATTGAAATGCCCACATATGTGTTCTATTAGATATGCATCCCCCCCCCCCCGAAGCATCTGTAACCCGAGGTATGACTGTAAAAGGAAACAGTGGCTTAGGCACCTTAAAAGCCATTTCCACTAATGCATTCATGAAGAGGGAAACAGAATGAAAACAATGCATGGCATACAGCTAAAATCCAGGGGGAAGAGCCCTGATTTTGGATCCCGGTGACTTTCTTCAAGTCCCAACTGGGTCATGGAGTCAGTGTGGGGCGTCAGCATTCTTCTCTCTCACTCATCTTCAGTTCCCCATTTGTAAAATGGGGAAATCTCATAGGCTTGTGGGGGCGAACTCACTAAAGATTATAAAGCACTTTGTAAATTAAAAATGTTATGGAAATGATAAATGGTGGCTGCTCGGTTCAGAACTACTTGCCCATCTTCTCTTCGTGCAGAGGCTGGAAAAGATGCCCAAATGCAAACAGCCTATGTGCCACAAATGCTTTCACCACGAGGTTATATCCATGTGACATTTGTTTCTTGGCACAATCAAGAACTACGCTTATAAAACCACTTGTCTAGCCATCAAGTGAGAATTTGTGCCTCAGGATAAATACGCTTCAGGATAAGTATTTTCGGGTTGCACTCCACGGCGACCCGGAAGTAATGGAGCGTGTTACTTCCGGGTTTCGCCGCTCGTGCATGCGCAGATGGTCAAAATGACGTCATGCGTGGAAGAGGCGAAACGCGACCTGTGCACGCGCAGACGCGCAATCACGTCTTACGTTGTGTTCAGGATGCGAATGGGGCTCCAGAACGGATCCTGTTCGCATCCCAAGGTACCACTGTAGTTCCTTCCCACTGAAGCGTACGAGTTGCTTCGCTTCACCTACTGCAGGAGACTCACCTAAGGGCACTGTTAAGTGGTGGGTGAACATATTAGACGACACAGCGATTCTTCAAACAGCTCTTGTTTATTCACAGGCCAGAACAGAACTAAACTGAAGGGTTCAGCCAGCCTGCTTATATAGAGCTCCAGTACAACGTAACTGTAACAACTTTCTGTAACTATCCAATCACTGAACCTCACTTTTGATCCCTTATTTGCATATGTGGACCTGAACTATCTACAGTATCCCCCTGCTGGCCCAGGGTGAGAACTTCAGTACATAACAGGCACATTCCTCCATACCAAAATGTGTCAGGTTTTTATTTTTAAGCTGCCTATATTTTCAGTCACATGAGTTGCACTTGCAGTCAAAAGGTTACTACCCTAACAAGAACAGGATCTCAGATTAAGTACCGCTTGCAATTTGCAAACTAGTTCCGAATTCTTCCTTACACTGCACAAAATTGCTAAAGTAAGGGCAGTTACGGACGTTTAGGGAGGAAACCAGTGTTCCTCTACTTGAAACCGGGGTTTGGCTAAATAACCCTCCTGTCACCATAATGGAAAAAGGTGAGGAAGGTCTACAATAAACAAGTATCTCCCCACACTATCCATACTCAGCAGAAATCAGGCAAATTGTGCAACCTTGCAGAGTGAGGAGATGGCTCCATGCAGTTCATAAGAATATCCATGCACATGCCGAAATTCTGGCTCAGGCAAAATATCTTAGGAATTCTGAAGTAACTTAGAAAGGAACATTATCCTACCTAAATTGGCAGTTTCCAGATGTTTCAGTGCAGAACGCATTGGTTAGATGTATAGTATTATATATTATATTATTTGCTCAAATAACCCCAAGTTCATAAGTGTGTGTTTGGGGGAAGGAACTTGTGTGTGTGTGGGGGGGGGAATGGCCTGTTTCTAGAGCACAGATTTCCCGGTATTGGGGCAGAACCTGCCAGAGGGTTGCAAAATCCTTGCCAGACTTCTGCTAATTCACGTTGAAGAACACAAGCCCGGAGTTTAAAGGAGCTTTCTTCTGAATGAGGGGGTTGTATTGGCAGGTTGAACCTGAACAAAAAGAAAATTTCTGTGGGTGAATCATCTCAGTAAGAAGAAAAGGAGTCTCCGAAGTGTGTGTGTAGGGAAAAGACTGTCGGCCACAGCTCATTAAAATCAATTTTGTAACCCAAGAAGTCTCTGATACTGGCCTGCTATTCATCAAGTGCTCTTTGTTTTAGTAATTTTAAAACAACATTTACAGAACAAAGGGGGATGCTTTTTGCATTTCAAAAATTGCAGGAACACAAACGGACTTGCCGTGCTAAAAGGAAAACGTGTTCTGCGATGCCCTGTTCTTTTTGCTACTGCTGATGTCGAAGAAAGACTACAAAACAGATTTCCAGCACATGCCACACACGTATTATTTATAGGCTGCTCTGGTAAAGGTGCTTTCTTCTCCTGCACTTTATCAACAGCGAGTGGCTAACTTCCCCTACCCGATAATGTAAACTAATGCAATCCCAGGGCTCTCACACAACGCAGGCCTGGCTGCAGGGGAGCTGTTTTCAGTCTGAGGATTGCAATCGGAATTCCTAGAGTGTCAGATTTCCAGTTGCCAGACCCCAAATCCTGGTCCCAGGCACGACTGTGGTTGAGCAGGATTAGCGGACCACTCTGCAACGTTATGTATTACATAGCTCTGCCGTCTTTAGGCTTTACAGATCCATAAAAAATAATGGTCATTTGATGACCTAAGCACTGAGTGGAAAACAAATAGTGAAAGAGAAAAAGCCTTTACTTATGCTACCTGTATCTGCTTTGGATTGCATGGAGCCGAAGTTCCCTCACTATTTGCCAGCGATGTAATTAATTCAAGCAAGGGCACATTTTTAGCCAAGCTGATTGATAAAGTGGTGGACTCCCAATTGACAAAACTGCACTTAGCTGCAACTCCACGGCCATCCCTAACACACTCTCGGTGTGAAAAAAATCTCAGGTCCAAAATACTTCGCATCATTTTCTCGTTCCTGTCTACAGAAAGAAAATAAGCTGAAAAACCTCCACTGTGCTGGCTGGGAACAGTCAGTGCCTGATTAGAACTTACTGAAATGGGAAGCTGAACTTCCAGTGACAACCCTTCGTATTAAGGGCTGTCAAATAAAAATCAACCAGTGCAGCTGTTTTAGCTGGTTGGCACGTAGGATTTGAAAACTCAATGCTAACCAACTTCAGAACGTGGAAGAAGACCCTGCTGTGGTAGTGTAATGAGATGCAAAGAAGAACCAAGGCTCCTGTGAGTTTAATAGTCGTCTAGAAGAGAGATGCTCCCTTTTTCACACAGCTGCTGTTATTAAGCCATCAGAGCTGTTTGTCAGCCTGTGCTCCAGAGCAGTTCTGGAAAGACATCTTGTGCCTTTTGTGTGCATGCAAGACAAGCAGGTATTGGGCAGCGTACTTTACAACTGGTTTACTGCTGGAACCAACGGGTTCTCTTGCCACTTTAGTGCACCCCAGGAGTAGTTTTACACTAAATCAAATGTGTTTTCCACTGGGAAAACCAAGCAGTGGTATCCCCGGGGAACAAACATTAAAGAAACGGCACAGACGGTTCTGAGATTTAATTGTAACCTACTTCTGTCCTGCCGTGGTGACAAGGTTGTCTAAGGTGCCTCGTGTCATGTGGGGCAGTCATTTTTTACTCGTGTGAGAATGCCATTCCAAAACGTGAAACTCGAGGGAGACGGAAAGGAGTGCGAACCATTTGTATTAAGAGCATTTGAGGCTCAGAAGTCTTTACTGGGTGAGTAGAATCAGATTAGAAAGGACCATAGCTTAGTGGCAGAGCGCATGTACAAGGTGGGTCAATGGTTTGACAGACCATGAGGCAGTTTCCTATATTCTTAGATAACGTGTTCTCCTTCATGGAGAGCACGTGTTGCGGTGGGGGCCGCCAGGACACTCCAAAGTTGGGGGTGGGCTAATTGACCATTGGCCACTGATGCGATTGGGGCTTCCCTTGTTGTTGGGAAGAAGTTAATGTTGCCATTTGTTGATTGACAGCCAGAAATGCTAAAACTCCTTGCACGAGGCTAGGGCTTCCTCTTTTCGCATCGGATTGCCCGTCCCTCCCTCCCTCCCTAGAATAGGGTTGTTCGCTTTGACCTTACTATGCCTGTCATGGGGTCGTCTGCTCTTGGGGCGGGGGCTCGACAGGAATTTTGTTCATCTGGCTGATTGGCTGGGGCCATTTGGTTTTTGCCTACTGCGTAGCAAATCGTCACAACTTGTAAAGTTGCGGTTAGGCATTGGTTTATGGTTTGGTTGGTTGAGGGGCATGAATTGGTTGTGCCTGCACCTCTAATACTGCTGCTGCATGGGATTCCGTTAAAGGAATTGGGAGCTAACTATTGAGTGTCCACTCTGTCAAGGGGGCTCGGGCCATAGCAATGAGCTCCTGGTTGCATTTGGGGTGAGGGCAGGTTCCCTGCTCCGTCGCTACCCCCAAGTGTATTCCCCTATTCTGACTTTCGCATCGTGCGGAATGTCAGTCCGTCCCCCACCGGGGGTGGGGGGCAGATACTCACAACCAATGCCTACGCAACCACTCACAAATTTGTATTTTAATAAAGTTGTGGCCAAAATTATGCCAAAAACCTTAAACAAAAAATTCTGTGTGATGTGTGAGTTATTGGGGTGGCCCTGGGGACCTCGACACGCAATTAAAATACTGCAAGTATTTAAGCTTTTCAGTCTTATTTGTTGAACAAAATGCAGCTTCCTTCTGAACTGGGTTGGAGCGAAAATGCAGTAAAAGCCTCCCACCCCCTCAAAACCCCTTTTCTTCCCTATAACACCTCAACACAAGTGAGTGACCAAGCCCAGGCAGTCAGAAAGACACCTTTTACTTAACACTGACAACCCCTTCCCTGTGTTTGAGCTGCTCATGATGGTGGCTGGCGTTCTACTGTCACCCTCCTTGACACAAAGGCAATAATGAGATTTGCATAGACTCTGGACACAAGAGAAAGTGAGCGCTCTGCTTACCTCCCTTAGCCTACAGATCATCTCAAGCAATGCTGGGAGGTTGCATGGAATTAAAGAACCTATTGAGCAACGTGAAGCTATTTTGCGACCTTTTCAAAAGCAAAAGGGGGCAAAAGCAGATTGTAATGGCTGGCTACTTAAATTAACAACATGTGTCATTTTGTATGCTGCACATTATTCCGCCCTGCGTAATACCTTGAGAGTCATTAACCTCTTGGCACCACCAGCTCCCGTCTCCATACTAACTGGTCACGCCTCTTGTGTTGCAGCCCCTGTTTAAAGAGCCCCGGGATTAGGATTGGGGGTCTCTGGCCTTTTGTTCCTTGGATCAGCAGAGGCTGAGATCTTTATGTAGAGAAAAACACCCAGTCTTGTGAAAAGGGTGCTTTGCATCTCATTGAATTAACCTTTCCGCTCAGCCTGCTAGAGAAATCTTACCCAATCCCTTTTAGCTAAAGGGAAGGCATTTTTCTGCATCGTGTTTTTTTTTGGGGGGTGGCAATTCTTTGGCTGCTAACTGGTGCAACTCTTGCCTGGAACCTACCATGTTTATGAACATGAAATTGTAAGTAGTAGGCAAGGAGATGGTAGCAACTTGTTGGGACCTCGGTCCCAAGGGGGGTACTGATAAATTCACTGGGCATGTCCTCATCATGCAGTATTGTTCTTGATCAGGGGTAGGCAACCTAAGGCCTGGGGGCTGGATGCGGCCCAATCGCCTTCTAAATCCGGTCTGCGGACGGTCCGGGAATCAGCTTGTTTTTACATGAGTAGAAGGTGTGCTTTTATTTAAAATGCATCTCTGGGTTATTTTGGGGGCATAGGAATTTATTCTCTCCCCCCCCCCGCATATATAGTCTGGCCCACCACATGGTCTGAGGGACGGTGGCTAGAAAAGGTTGCTGACCCCTGTTCTTGATGGAAAAAGTAAGTAGAAAATATTCTTTTTTGGCACAGGTCTAACAAGGACATGGGTGGCGCTGTGGGTTAAACCACAGAGCCTAGGACTTGCTGATCAGAAGGTCGGCGGTTCGAATCCCTGTGACGGGGTGAGCTCCCATTGCTCGGTCCCTGCTCCTACCAACCTAGCAGTTCGAAAGCACGTCAAAGTGCAAGTAGATAAATAGGTACCGCTCCAATGGGAAGGTAAACAGCGTTTCCATGCGCTGCTCTGGTTCGCCACATGACCCGGAAGCTGTACGCCGGCTCCCTTGGCCAATAAAGCGAGATGAGCGCCGCAACCCCAAAGTCGTCCGCGACTAGACCTAATGGTCAGGGGTCCCTTTACCTTTCACTTACAGGTCTAACATGGGAGAATGCAAGATTCTCCTGCACCAAAATGAAGTGAAATGTATTCCCTTGCTGTATATCTCCTAGTCCAGTAATTTAGGGTTGTGGAGATTTTTTTGGGGGGGGGGACATGGAAAAAAATTAACTTTGGCGGCTTTAAAAATATTTTTTAGTGTTTTTTTTAATTAAATAATAATAATTATCTCCCTTGCCATATGTCCGGGTTTCCCTGGATAATTTTTGCAGATTTCACAAAACTCCAGACCTATGGCAGTCCTGAGTAACTAAACACCTGACCAGAAAAGATATAGCTAGAAGGACAAGCTGTGTAACACCTCACGTTAAATAGAAGCAGATGACAGCAAGCAAGTCCAACAGCATGGTGCAGTGGCGTAGCGTGGGGGGTGCAGGGGGGGCCGGCCGCACCGGGCGCAACATCTGGGGTTAGGGCAAATCCACGGGTTAGGGGGCGCAAATCCACGGGTTAGGGGGCGCAAATTACTTGCCTTGCCCCGGGTGCTGACAACCCACGCTACGCCACTGGCATGGTGGGAAACTGCATGCTGGGAATTGCCCAGATTCCAAGGGGAAGTTGCTTCTGTATTTAAGACGAGCACTGCTGGTGTGCTGACGAAAACCATCCTCTCACATACGAAGGAAATGAGCAACCCTGGGCCTAAGGAATGGGGCTGCCGACGAGCTACGCAATGTATGTAATAATTCTTCCCTTCACCTGTGCATTCACTACATTGGAAGTATCCAAATCATTCTATAAAGCACTTTGAACGTCACATAAAAAACACATTTTAATCAGTTCTCATTCCACACATGAAACGAATTTAAAGCACAATGAACATTCAGCCACATTGTTAAAATGATTTTCAAGAAATAATAGAAGCCATTAGAAAGTCTCCTTAAGTAATAACAACTGGTGCAGAGGTTCTAGCTATTCAAATATTGGATTACTATTAATACACAGCCTGATATTTAGGAGCTGCGTAAAGCAGCACGAGAGCAGGTTATTAATGCTATTACACAACTCTTATTTTTAACATTATCTTTCATCTAAATCAAAGCATTTTTCCTCTGTTTTCCCTCCTTGCTGCCAGTATTCTCCCTCCTTAGCTATATTCTGTGATTAAAAGAAATACGCCTCAATAAATTACAAAGATACAGAGCCAGAACAGATTGTATTTCCCTTCTGCTTTATTATTTTATTTCTAGATATAGTAACTCAATCGAACTCACTGAAATGTGCCTTTTTATTTTTTCATCTGCGCGGTAAAAGAAAACAGTTTAAGCTCAAAGGAAGTTCACAATCTTTTTTTTTAAAAAAAAGTTTTGTCATTGGTTTTATTTAGATATTACCGTTCATGCCTAGACCTCAAGTGTACAGCTGTGCCCTTAAACAGGTAACACAAACAATTAATCATGTTTCTAATTCTGCTAGTTAGTGTGTCATTCCTATCTTCAGGCACACCAAAAGGTGTTTTGTATATATGAAGGTGTTTCGGAAGGTAACAGCACTCTCTAAGCGTTATACAGCCATTTTTCTGGTATTCCAACACATTCTTGTAGATTCCCAAACAGTCCACCAATCTAGTAACCAGCTCTCCCCCCATAATTCAAGAGAAAGCAGTTCCAATGAAAGCCAAACTAATGTTGCTCTAAGCATCTACTGAAAGCAAAGCATGTTCTCCCTGAAATGAGAGCACGTGTTGCGGTGGGGTCTGCCAAGCCAACCCTCTGTTGCCCGGCAGGTAAAAGTGAGCTGGCCTGGGGCAACGATTGGATAGCCTGGTTGCTGGGGCAAATTGCATGTTGCAATGTGGCGGGTGGGACCAGAGGCTTTAAATATTGGGGCACTCAGCTTTTGTTTTCTCTTTTGCTGAGTGTATCGGATCACCCGCCCGCCTGCCCTGAGTTCCGGTTGACCTTGCTATGCCTGTCATGGGGTCGTCTGCCATTGGGGCAGGGGCCTAGTAGGAATTTTGTCCATTTGGCTGATTGGCTAGTGCCATTTGGTTTTTGCCTACTACTTAGCAATTCGTCACAACTTGTAAGGTTGCGGTTAGGCATTGGTTATAAAAATTGGTTGGAGGAGGGTTAAGGATAGGCTGGGCCTGCCCCTCCAATGGTGGTGTGGAAGGGAATTCCGTTAAAGGAATTCAGGGGCTTGCCACGATTTCGCCCAATCCCTGAAATGGGACCAGGGCCGGCAAGCCCTGGGGAACATGTGGGTGAGCGGTGAGGGCCTGTGACTCAGCTCCATTGCTCCCCAATATTGTTTTCCCTTCACTGGCTTCCAAGGGAGTTCGGAAGTCAGTTCTGTCCCTGGCGGGGGGACAGATAGTCTTAACCAATGCCTAAGCAACCACTCACAGATTATGTATTTTAATAAAGTTGTGGCCAAAATTATGCCAAAAACCTTAAACAAAAATTATGTGTGAATTGTGAATTATTTTGAGGGGTGGCTTGGGCACCTTGACACGCAACCACTGTTTGCCAGCATCCCTCCTTTGTCCATCAGAACCACGATTCTCATACTTCTCTTCTACTTTCACACCAGAAATGGTTTCACGGCTACAGCAACCAAAGAGTAGGTTCCCAATCTCCCCCGCCCTGCAATCAGGCAAAATTAAGATGGTAGCGTTGAAGAGAGGGAGCCCATTCACCTTTGATAATTCACTGATATTTACAGAGCTTAATTTGTTAAAAGAAAACTGATTGCATTAATTAGCAACGATATACCAATGTTAATAACGACAATCAAGAAGCATTAAGTGCACCAGTGATTCGTGATTGGTACATTTAACCACTTTGGTCATCAATATGCATCTTTGCACTAACCAGAGAACACAGCTGGAGGTTTCTTGCTTTCCTGAGAAAGCAGAGACTCTCGTTGTTTTACACTGGTTAGAATTTCTGTAAGCTGCCTTGAGCAATTTTTCAAAAGGTGGAGTACCTATAGTTAACGAGGTGGTAATTTTGGCCTCAAGAACTTGCTGGTGTATCATGAAATGTGTTGCATAAGTGTGTTCTGGAGAAAAAACAGCCCTCACTGAAAAGCTAACATGAAAGTTATGGCCAGCAAGAGGAACAAAACATGAGACATTTTTGCTCATGGTGAACCTCACTGGGACCAGGTACCACACTCCAGAAAAATAAAGGGGAAAGAAAGAAAACTAGTTATCAGGAAATCCATATATTGTCAGAGTTTACACTAATATATGCATTTCATGATAATTTATTTCTGTATCCTTCTCCTCCTATTTCTAGATATGTGTGCCATTATTACGTGGAAATTACAAGGGTGAAGGTATCTCCAGACTTGGGACGTGGCGTTTTTTGTTGCTGTTGACTTTGATTGTGTGCTTAGTGCTACAAGGTACAATGTTCACCACAACCCAGAAATAATATGGTGGTCCCTTGGTTCTCAAACGCCTTGGGACTTAAACAGTTTGGAACTCAAACAGTACAAACCCGGAAGTGTTCTGGTTTGCGAACTTTTTATGGAAGCCGAACGTGCTCCGTTTTGAGTGCCACACTTCCATTTTGAGTGTTACGCTGAGGTCTGTCTGTCTTTGCTATTTATTTTGCGTTTTTGTTTTTGCGGCTCTTTTTGTTTTGTTTTTGTGACTGTTTGGAGCCCAGTTCAGTTACTGATTGATTGATTGTGTGGCTGCAGTACATTGTTTATCACTTTCATTTTATGGATCAATGGTCTCGTTAGTAAAATTCATGTTAAATTGCTGTTTTAGGGGTTGTTTTTAAAAGTCTGGAGCGGATTAATCAATTTTGCATGACTTTCTATGGGAAAGCATGCCTTGGTTTTGGAACGCTTTGGTTTTGGAACGGACTTCCAGAATGGATAAAGTTTGAGAACCAAGGTAGCACTGTACTTGCTTGTAATTTGGCAGGCTTTGCCTACTTTGAAGGGGCACATACGCCTGCAAATTTTATCTGCTTCTGTCAAAACGGGGAGGGGAAGTTACAGCCGTTTTTACATCTCCCAACAGTAAATGGATTAAGTTTGAGAACCAATGTACCACTGTTCTAGATTCAGGTAGGTAGCTGGGTTGGTCTGACACAGTCGAAATAAAGGGGGGGTGGAATCAAAAATTGTCCAGTAGCACCTTAGGTACCACTGTATCTGCCTTTAGTGTGTGCCCTGCCCCCCATATATACTGGTGTTGAAACTGCTGCTCTTTCCTGCTGTCTCCTGTTTCTAAGCAGGAAACATCTCTGTGTGTGCCTGTGTGTGTGTAGAGGTATTGAGGATAGGTGAAGGGATATGCATTGATACACTCCCTTCAAAGGACTGCCTCCAAATTTCAGTCCCTTCCCTCTAATACCTGTCCTGATGTCCTCCTATTTAGAAACTAGACCAGAGAGGATCAAGTTGCCAATAATATGATCCCTGCTACATAAAACACTGGACAAATTTGATTCTTTATAACCCTGACACACAGTTGGCAAGTTTTCTTGCTGATTTGCATATAAATAGTTGCTATGCCATAATCTGAGGGTTTTTTAAAAAATCTTGGTATGAATCTGGGCCGGATCTACACTCGTGGTTTATAACGTTAAGGAAGGGTTAAGGAATGATTTTCATAACGTAGATGGACACATTACGCTTTGCTTGAAACGTTAATAATGTGTTATTAAAGTGTGGCACCAGAGGGTGCTGCAGAACAACCAGGAACTAATAATAATAATAATAATAATAATAATAATTTATAAGCCGCCCATCTGACTTGATTCCCCCAGCCACTCTGGGTGGCTTCAAACAATAGGGAAACTGTGTTGGTATGGAAAAAATAAGGTGAGGAATGTTTTTGTTTTACCAGTATCTTTTGAATGTGGTTCCAGAGGGCTTCTGGTGTGATCTTGGAAAACCTTTGTGGGTCTGCAGTGGAAAAGCCAGCAAGCAGAAGTACAAAACACTTATGGTTTGAATCTGATGTGTGTGTCTGTGTTTGTCTACAAACACACACAGAGCATTATATAAAGTCCTATAGTTAAAAATCCAGTCATGCATGCACAGCGGTACCTTTGGTTACGAACTTAATCCGTTCCGGAGGTCTGTTCTTAACCTGAAACCATTCTTATCTTGAGGTACCACTTTAGCTAATGGGGCCTCCCGCTGCCGCCACACGGTTTCTGTTCTCATGCTGAAGCAAAGTTCTTAACCCGAGATACTACTTCCGGGTTAGCAGAGTCTGTAACCCGAGGTGTTTGTAACCCAAGGTACCACTATATGTGCAAAAAATACGGCCTATGCACAGATAGGAAAACTGGCGTCACTGACTTTCACAATGCAGTTAAATTGTTTGCATGGGTAAAAGGTAAAGGGACCCCTGACTATTAGGTCCAGTCGTGACCGACTCTGGGGTCGCGGCGCTCATCTTGCTTTATTGGCCAAGGGAGACGGTGTACAGCTTCCGGGTTATGTGGCCAGCATGACTAAGCTGCTTCTGGTGAACCAAAGCAGCGCACGGAAGCATGTCAAAGTGCAAGTAGATAAATAGGTACCACTCCAGCAGGAAGGTAAACGGCATTTCCGTGCGCTGCTCTGGTTCACCAGAAGCGGCTTAGTCATGCTGGCCACATGACCTGGAAGCTGTACCCCGGCTCCCTCGGCCAATAAAGCAAGATGAGCGCCGCAACCCCAGAGTTAGTCACGACTGGACTTAATGCTCAGGGGTCCCTTTGCCTTTTTCTATCAGAGAAGCCCCACTTTATCCCGAATCCTGGAAATCCATAAAAATTCCAGCCTCAAAAAAACCTCTATGAAAATCACTTGGCAAAACATTTCAGCCCAGCACCCCTTCGATGTGCATTGAATATTCTGCTGCTGCTATTATTACTGGCTAGCTACTTGAAACTTTGCATGCTCTCTTTACAAACAGACATTTCTTTTTGCTATCAGCAAGTCTACGTGTTGGAGAGGAACAATGCCTTCGCTGTGAGAAGCATGGGGAGGGTTTTCCCTGTTTGTCACACTCCTAAAGGGTCTTAATAAAATAAAATAAAATTGGAAGAGAGCACAAGGGTCATCTAATCAACCCCTCCAATGCGATGCTCGAACCCACGGCCCTTATATTAAGAGTGTCATGCTCTACTGACTGAGCTATGCCAGCTTATTTTGCAGCAGAAATGGGTCATATTGGAACAGTAGAATCTATGAAAAATAAGCAAAACAGAAAGAAACATTTCCAACTCTCTCTCAGCTACTAGACGTCTGTGTGAGACACAAAGACTTTGAAATCTGATTCTAGCCTAGAAGCGTTCATAATATTTTGTCTGCCTGCTCCATAAAAGCATACAGGAACACAATCGGCTCTGCTCACTAACAACAGTCTCAGGGTTTCTGACTGCACAGTTTGGCTGCTTTTGAAGGGATCTTTGCTTTCTTCAAAACGGTACAACTTTTTCACTGCCCTAATGTCGATTTCCAGATGTCTTGAGGGCTGACAGTACGTAAGAGATGTACGTTACAGACACCTCAGCTCTCACGGAAACACAGCCTGTATTTGGCTGTTCCAGGATGTTTAGAAAGACGCTTCTATATAAATGTCAGGTGATATTATTTGAATTCTCTGTGTTTCTAAAAAGAAGAGTTTTATTAAGCAACAGAAAATATTGCCCACAAATGATATGTGTATTTCCTTCTTTTCACTAGGTTATCCACATCAACGTGCACAACATATCTTTTTCATGTTTGTTTTCCTGCTACTTCAATAAAAAAGCCCTCTACTTTATTTATTTTTTTAAAATGAAAATGCATAACTAAAATGTCAAATGCTGTCATATAATAGAGTTGCTGTGGCACCTTGATCCAAGTAAAAAGTCATTTGCACCCAGTTTCAACTGTGAAATCCCACTGAGATTGCCTACTCTTGGCAAATGTTGTTGCTATCTATAGCCGCTCGCTCTACAGAACACACCTTGTTTCACCCAGAAAGCAAAGGTTCTGAGTGAAAGCAAAAGGCTTCCATTTAATTTCTCATGATACACCCCCGATTCCCTGGGTGCTCCCCCAAGCCCTCTGCTGCATCAGGAGCCACTCGGAATTAATACACACTTGCTTTTGCTTTCCTCGGCTCTGTAGATTATGGCGAGCCCATTTCTAGAACATGGCCTAACAGATAGCTGAATGTGCATTTTGCATTCTCCATACTAAATTAACTTTGAAGTGGAACAAAACTGGTAGGTAACTCACTTTCCTTCAAGGGTAACACCCTCCTTCCTCTCACTTCCTACGGCTGTTAAGTCGTGTAGAGCATGTTATGCTGTTTTTTCAGCTGTTGCAAAAGCACCGGATATCAATTACTTTGCTCACGAAGGATGCTGACCTGAATAATGTCTCTCCGTTTAACATTACTTCTCACCTCCCTATCAACTGCCTTGCCATTTAAATTCCTGCCTCCTGGACTCCTCTTGAGTCAGGGCTTCCTGACTTCCCTTTCCCCCTTTTATTTTACTGGTTCAGAGGGGATTAACTCTTTTTAAACTAACATTTGTCCAAGGGTCTCCCAGGATTGCATGCATTTCAGTCTTCTGAGGCCAAAAGAAGGAGCGAAAAGCCTAGTAATGCGAGACGCACATCACTATTAAGAGATGAAAGTTAAGCAGCAAGAACACAACAGGATAAAGTCGCACTTTAATTTAGTTACACGTCACCTAAAGCTTTTCAGCACAAGATCACCCTGCTGCCACCGTTGCAAGCTCTCAAGCGTTTATTAATTTCTACCTTTCGTTAGGAAAATGGCTTTAAAAAAAGGGGACAGTGAAATTGAAAACACTGCGCAACAGCACATGCAGGCTGAAAAACGTATCATAAATGCAGCACTTGGCATTCAGGTTTGACTCAGGTGATCTTTGAAACGGAGACGAAATGGGTCCAATAACACTGGAATCAAAGAAACATTTGCAAAACAGGTGTCAAACTAAGTGTTATTTTTGGCCACATTCCCACTATACCGTATCTTTCTGTGTATAATACGAGAGTGCAGACGATTGGTGGCTGAGGCGATGCGTATGATTTTCATTGGCGGGCAGGCTGTAGAGCGATTGGTGGCGATGACCCCCCCAAAAGCTCAACAACTGTGGGCAATTCCCCCCCCCCAGCAACCCCCACAAGTTTTTGTTGCGGTCCAAAAAAATAGGGGTTGTCTTATACTTGGGGGCATGTTATACATGGAAGAATACAGTACTTTTAACGCATTACGGCACCACTTGAAACAGTTATGGGTTTTCTCGGAGAATTCTGGGGGCTGCAGAGTTGTTAAGAGTGCTGACAGTGGTTAGGAGACCCCCTTATTCCCCTTGGTGTTGTGTTTAACAGCAAGCAGTGCTCCGCAGAAAACAATGTAGACCGTCTCCTTCTTGCAAAGCCCATGAACCTAGAAAAATATATGCTATTCTGTACAGAAAGTACAGGAAAAAACATAGCATCAGAGAGCTTTGTGTCCTTGAGCCAGTGTGGTGTAGTGGTTAAGAGCGGTAGTCTCATAATCTGGTGAACTGGGTTCGATTCCCCGCTCCTCCACATGCAGCTGCTGGGTGACCTTGGGCTAGTCACACTTCTCTGAAGTCTCTCAGCCTCACTCACCTCACAGAGTGTTTGTTGTGGGGGAGGAAGGGAAAGGAGATTGTTAGCCGCTTTGAGACTCCTGAAGGGGAGTGAAAGGCGGGATATCAAATCCAAACTCCTCCTCCTCCTCCTCCTCCTCCTCCTCCTCCTCCTCCTCCTCCTCCTCCTTCTGGCGTCCTCAGCAAAGTGTGCTGCACCTTCTGTTTGGCCCTCCAGCTGTTAGCCGCTTTGAGACTCCTTCGGGTAGTGATAAAGCGGGATATCAAATCTAATCCAAACTCCTCTTGAGGGTAGTGGATCTTGGCTAGGGTTACCAGACATCCCTGTTTCCTGGGGACAATCCCCAGATTTGCGAATAAGTCCCTGGACAAATTCCATCCCCGGAATGTCCCCGGATTTCATGTAATGTCCCCGGGAAATGCAGCAGCGGCAGTTTCAGCAGCCCAGAGCAGTTGGCTCTGGCTGGCTTCAGAAGCTGCTCAGAAGTCCCCATGAGTTGGTGGTGCAGGGGCTCTAAGATGCAGCTTCCGGGCTGCCTCCACCTTCCCTGACCCCAGCAACTAAGCTGTGAACGGAGGCTTCATGCTGCCTATTGGAGCAGCCTCCCAACTCCTACTTGTGTGCAAGCAGGAGGGGGCAGGGAACTCTCAGTTAGGAAACGGGAAGCCTCCCTTCCCAGCTGAGGGATCTCCACCCTCTCCTGCATGCACACAAGTAGGAATGGGATTGGAGCTGCTCCCGATGGGAAGAGAGGCATTGCGCTGCCTGAGATATCCCTGCTCCCTCCTACTTGCACGCAAGTAGGAGTTGGGATGGGGCTGCTCTGAAAGACAGTGTGAAGCCTCACTTCCCAGGTGAGGGATCTTTGCCCCCTCCTACTTGCATGCAAGTAGGAATGGGAAGGGAGGCATTGCGCTGCCTGAGCCTCGCCACCGCTCTCGGCCCTCCTTCTCCGCCTTCCATGCCTGACCCACCGCACACCGCTTCCCCACCACCAAAGAACCAACAACTCAGGGGCTGCCCAGGCTCATGGAGAAAGGAGATAGAAGCCTAGGAGGAAAGGGAAATGTGGCGGTTGAAGTCAAGGCGGTAGCCGCCCCTCTGCCACCGCCATCGCTGCAGCATCAATGTCCCGAACGTGTAGTATTTATTTATTTAAAGTGTCCCCAGATTCATTGGGAAAAAAAATCTGGTAACCTTAATCTTGACATCATGGTTCAGTGCTGGATTAAACCCTGTGGAGTGCCCCTAGGCAGTCAAAATCTTGCCCCCCCCTCCATTGCAAATTATCTCCTAATACGTTTTTGTAATTTTCTTTCAAGATCAAATCGATATTATTTTGATCTGTTGTTTTGGGGCCCCTATAGGCTGGTGCTTTCTTTGCCTATTTGGCAATCTGGCACTGTCATGGGTCAGCTCAGGGGGAAGGAAGACCCCCCAGATTACCCTGATTTGCCTCATTGTTTGGTTGCCACACTGACCCAATGCACAACCTTTGAGTGATTTCAGTATCTGCCTTATCCATGCCAAGGTTGCGCTTTGCAGCACAGTTCTTTTTTCTCCACACACCAACCTCCTGATGTATTCTATGGGACAAACGCTTTTGGGTTTTTTAATTTGATCTTTCTCTTTTTAATCTGCATCCAATTTTTTTTAATTTTTTTTCGAGAGAGCAAAATCCTTCCTTTTGACTAAAAGCATTTTCCATTAAAATTTGTGCTTCTTTCTCTACCATAAATGGTTTGTTTTCAAAAATAATTTTTGCTCCTGTACTTCTGTGGTTACATGCTATCCTTTTCTTAATGGTTTAATACTTCTATAATTTCTCTATTTATATGTACTCGCATGCCTTTCTGTGGAGAGCGCTCTTTTCCTAGATCTCTTCAGGGCTGATCCTTTCCCCTACCTATGCTTAAGAGTTAGCTCTGAGGCCATGAGGGCCATATGCCAAGATAGACAAAACTGTTCCCCCGAGAATTTCACTTTGTAAAAATGTACTACTTAGGGAACCATTTTCAACATTTGTCTCCTTTTCTATTTATTCAACTGTTTAGTTACAAGGAACCAACCGACTTCTAAACCACATCATTTATATCAACTGGCTCTTTCTGAGGATGAGTCGAGAGCCATTAAGAGTAAAAGGTAAAGGGACCCCTGACCATTAGGTCCAGTCGTTACCAACTCTGGGGTTGCGGCGCTCATCTCGCTTTATTGGC
The DNA here is from genome assembly GCF_964252035.2 of Podarcis erhardii. Lineage (NCBI taxonomy): Eukaryota > Metazoa > Chordata > Lepidosauria > Squamata > Lacertidae > Podarcis > Podarcis erhardii. The sequence goes on along the minus strand of NC_138497.1, from coordinate 131,406,340 downwards.
CGAGGGAGCTGGCATACAGCTTCCGGGTCATGTGGCCAGCATGACTAAGCCGCTTCTGGCGAACCAGAGCAGTGTACGGAAACGCCGTTCACCTTCCCACCGGAGTGGTACCTATTTATCTACTTGCACTTTGATGTGCTTTCGAACTGCTAGGTTGGCAGGAGCAGGGACCGAGCAACGGGAGCTCACCCCGTTGCAGGGATTCTGATCGGCAAGTCCTAGGCTCTGTGGTTTAACCCACAGTGCCACCCGTGTCCCATTAAGAGAGCCATTAAGAGAGCAACGGACAAAATCCAACTCTCTCTCTCTCTCTCCCTTTCTGATCTTAGTCTACATCTCCAAAGTATTATTCTGGAACAACTGGTTTTAAAGGGTTCAGGGAGCTTTGTTTTGTTTCGGTTTTTAAAAGAAAATGTCCTCATTGATACCAGGACACCACTGCCCCTCCCGCAAGTTGAAATTTCTTTAGTTACTCCCTTGGAGATTACAGATCTGGTTGAACAGCTGCACTCCATGACTTGAAGCTTTGACCTTGTGACCTCCTTGACTTCCTTCAAAAAGAATGCCTTTCAGTATAAAAGACCCAATTCAGCTTTCAGAAAAAACGGCAACTTGTTAATTACAGGCTTTGTTCCACTTTACATTAAGGAAGCACAAATTATTCCCCTTCCATTATCGGCGTCAAGCCTTTTCCCTTTTTTGTTCTTGTAGGTTGTATCAAATTTCTACTTCCCCTTAAAAGAGAAAGTCTTTCGGATTTCAGATGCAAACACACCTGACAATCTATGCATGGAGGTGTCCATATTCAATAAGTGTCTTTCCCTGTTTTATGTTTGAGCTGAATACCTTGATCTAAGAGAAGCCAGAGAGTTTGGTCACAAATCCAGGCCACTTCTGTACTTACAAAAGTATGTTGTGGTACAGCTGGATGCTGTTTAAAAGGCTGTAAAGAGTACAGCCCATAGCAGTGGTGACCAAACTAGACACGAAGTTACTTGTGTGAACGCAACAGTTTTTAAAACTTTAAATATCAGACAGGTAGTGGTGGTGTCAGGACTGGGACTACAGCATGCAACAGTTTTTAACCACCCTCCCCACACCTTGTGGCCAGAATGAAAACTACCACTCTCAAAACTGCATTTCATTCCAATAATATATCTTGCTCTTGGGAGGGGAGAGGGGGAGGAATATTTCTTTGCCTAGACCATGGTGGTTAAACCCCACTCCCAGTATGCTTCGGGCCTGATCCTGACTGGCAAGCTCTGCAGCTGCCATTTAAACTTTTTAAAATTTTGGCATAAAGGTAAAGGTAAAGGTACCCCTGCCCGTACGGGCCAGTCGTGTCCGGCTCTAGGGTTGTGTGCTCATCTCGCTCTAGAGGCCGTGAGCCGGCACCGCCCGAAGACACTTCCGGGTCACGTGGCCAGCGTGACGAAGCTGCTCTGGCGAGCCAGCACCAGCGCAGCACACGGAAACGCCGTTTACCTTCCCGCTATAAAGCGGTCCCTATTTATCTACTTGCACTTAGAGGTGCTTTCGAACTGCTAGGTGGGCAGGAGCTGGGACCGAACGACGGGAGCTCACACAATTAATGTCACGTCCAGTTTGTGGAGAGAAAAACGGGAAGCTGTGCAAGATGGATCTTATGAAAAGGGTACACATAAGAGGAAACCCAGAAGGTCTTTCGGCCTCACTTAGGTCTGGCATTCCTGTCAGTTTTGTGCTCAGCCACTTGTACTAAATGCTCGCTCGCAACTTTCATCCCATCACAGAGGGCACCAAATTGCTCCACAGTGGAGAGCCTCCCTTCCTCATCTCGTCAAAGTGCAAGTAGATAAATAGGTACCACTCTGGTGGGAAGGTAAACGGTGTTTCTGTGTGCTGCTCTGGTTCGCCAGAAGTGGCTTGGTCATGCTGGCCACATGACCTGGAAGCTGTACGCCAGCTCCCTCGGCCAATAAAGCAAGATGAGCGCCGCAACCCCAGAGTCGGCCACGACTGGACCTAATGGTCAGGGGTCCCTTTACGTTTACCTAGGGGTAGCTCACAAACCATGACTGATCTGGAGGTGACTGCATTTCACCCCGCTAACCAGTCCATAGGGTGGCTCTGGCTGTCAGCTTGTTCCTCCTCCACCTCACTGTTGCCCTTGCAAAACTCAGCAGAAGTCGACTCTGTCTGGCATTGTCTCTCTGGCTCATCCCTACTGCCGTGCTCCTTGCTTCTTCCTTCACCAGCACCAATGGGCAACAGCCACCTCTGGTGTCCTAACCCATGACCACATCTCTAAAACTGATCTAGATTGCTTCCAGTTCTTTCTAGCTTGCTTAGCAACTCTGCCACAGTTCTGGCCCTAGATCTTTACATTCCTTTCAACAGCAATTGCTGTTCTTTCCATCCTGGACCAAGTTTTTGCAAGCAGATGGAACATAATACGGATGTTGGCTTCCACCCCTTGCACTCAGTTTAAGAGACAAAGGCTCAACAAAAAAGGCACACACACACACACACACACACACAAAAGAAACAGTGTGGTATGCCCAATATGATGAATGAAACATCCTAGTGTAAGCAAAATCAAACTGTCTTTGAGCTTGTAAATTTGACCTATGTGGAAAAACGATGACATGGAAAGCTGTGGTTGGACTGCAACACCTTCTCATAGCACTGTTGAAATGACTTGGTTAAGAATGTGATTTAATGATGACAGCTCAGTCCCATGAACTGTGCAGATGTTCCCCATTATGTGAGTATAGGGAAATAATAGGAAGCTGCTTTATATCAAGTCAGGTTATAGCTCCATATCGTCTTCACTGGCTGGGGCTGCCTCTCCAGGGTTTCTGATAGCAGCATTCTCCAGTCCGACTGAGAGACATCAGGGGCTGAACCTGGGAGTTTTTGCATGCAAAGCACAAGCTCTTCCATTGAGTCCTTTTCCAACAAGCAGAGGGTGAGGGCAAACGTCTGGCAAGCATTCCCTTCAGCCAGTCACAGCTAGCCCTGGCCCAGATGTTGGTCAGAAGTGTCTTAGATGTCACTCTAACAGGAATCTGCCTTCAATTAAACAGAGAAACTCGGAACTGGACTGTCAGCATGAGGCTCAGTGGTGGGATCCAAACAATTTCACTGGTGCCAAGTTCTTTTGGCTGCGCAACACAACTTCCCCCTCCCTTTCCCTAAATCTGATCTGGAGGGCTAGGGGAAAACCCACAACACATTTAGGAGGTATATGGGAGGCACATAGCAGAACGACTTAGTTTAAGGTTACCAGATTTTTTTCAAAGAATCCGGGGACACTTTTTTTTTTTTAAAAAAAGAGAGAAAATAAAGTTATTTCAAAACAAATATTTTTAAAGAAAATTAAGAAGTAATATCTTCTCTTCTGTGGTCTCCTCTCTCATGCGGCCTTCCTCTGGGCCCCAGCCTGATCTCTTGGAACACTATCTGCCGTGGAGTAGGCTCGGGTCGGGCCACATGTCCTTGCCCTCCTGGTGCTCTCCTACGTCTCTTCCTCAGCGGCGGCAGCAGCGAGGCAAGGTTGTGGCTCCCCTCTTTTTTCTCCTTCCTCTTTCACTCTCTTCCTTCTCCTTCTCCTGTCCTCCTTCTCCCTGCGTCAGCTCCGGTGTTTTACTGGCCCCAGAGTGCCGCTGGGCAGTCGGCCGGGTGGCTGGGCGCTCTCGCTCCCGGCTCAATTTGGCTCATGGGGGGGGTGTCAGCAGTTCCCCCAGTTGACATGCTGGGCATCCCTGGTTCCCCTTCGGCAGTGGCAGTGGTAGCAGCCCAGAGCCAGCCTGGTAGTGCAGTTGGCTCTGGCTGGCTTCAGGAGTTGCTTGCTGCCATGGCGCCCGCCATTTTGCCTCGCCAGAAGTCCCCATATGATGTGTCTTGTGCCATTGAACCAATCATGCAACATTCATTCCCTACTAATAAATCTACAACACTTAAAATATAAATCCGGGGACATTAAATGAAATCCGGGGATATTCCGGGGACGGATTTTGTCCGGGGACAGATTTGTAAATCCAGGGACTGTCCCCGGGAAGCAACCATAATCTTAGTTTGATACAGCCCACAAAGTCAATAAGCATTGGTTTCAAACTGGGGACCCAGCATTTACTGGGGTGAAAAGAAGCTGAGCAAATATAAATTTACTGCACTGTTATATATCAAGCCAAACAAACAAACAAAAAATTGCTAAGGAAGATATATAACAGATCCGTCAGTTTGGTGATGGCAATGAAACACTCAGACTGGTGGCTGTTATCGCAAGCTTACATCTGCACGTAACCTTGCAAGAAAAAAAAAAGTAATTGCAAACTCTGCATCTTGCTTCAACCTCAAGGGGAATATTCAAAATGGTAAGGTGACTCCAGAAGACAAATGCCTTCTACTGAGCAGATTAATTTTGCACAATGGCATGGGAGAGGCTGGATGGGAAGGGTGAATGTGTAAAAGAAAGAACATGAATCTAAGAAATCTCAGGGTGATTATGGACATGAATTAATGCATTCTTTCAAGGTTTGGCAAGGATGTCGAATTTATGCAAATACAGCAGTTGTATAATAGTGTTGACTCCCCTCTTTGTCAAGTTGTTATTTGATTCGCTCCTCTTAAATTACTGTAACAAATTATGCTGCAGGGAAGCCTCTGGTCCCTTGGGACATTTCACTTATTTAGTAGCCGGGGGAAACTAAAACAGCCATGGCAGGTCCTGAATGTCAAAGGCATGAGCTACTGCAAGAAAAACTATTTATCTGAGATAAGTCTAGATGTCCTTTATAAGGCCCATCTTAAACTTTAATGAGCCTGTGAAGATGGGAATGTCATAGTAACTCCCCTCACCCATTTTCTTCACTGCTCCAGAAGTTATTTTCACAATGAGATCTCACCCTTTAGTCTTTCCAGTGTCCTTTATGGTACAAAATGTTGTTCTTGAACCAACACAAGGGCTGAGAAGAATCGAAACATTGATTTTTTAAGAATCAGCATTTCTTGCTAGAAAGGTGGCCAAGGCACAGGAGATACATCATATTAATACCGATCATTAAAGGTCTCAGTGACTGACCTCTACTTCTGGTTAAGAGTCTATTTCTGGGTCCAAAAGGAGAAACTTTTCACATCTAAAGGCACCAACAGTTCTCTAACTTGGAATGCTCCTAATTATCCCTTGTATAGAAGGAGGCTGCAGTGGAGCCAAAATCAGGAAGCAGGCTAATTTTAACTAGAGATAAAGGCTGGGTGATATTCAACATCAGTCATACTCAAAGTACACCCAGTGAAATCAAAACTTAAGTAACTGAAGTCCATTGATTTCAATGGGTCTACTCTTGAGTATGAGCGACAATGGATAATGTCCATTAAATGGAAACCATTCAACATATTTACATGTCACAGATGGAACCAGAAAACAGTTTGGAGGGGCAAGGGGGAAGATTTTCAGGTATATTAACATTACCTTGCCTTATGGTCAAATTCACGGTACCCAAAAAGCACTGCATGCCTGGCAAGAATCATGGTATTTTCTTCCTAAGTGGGAAGCTTTAACATTGCTGAGTAACATTGCTCTATTCACCTTAGAGCCCTAGAGCAACTAGCGAGTGTGAAGATCTCTTATCTTTCCTGCAAATCCTTGGCTTTGCCTTTTACGCTTTTCCTTCCCTTCTGGAGATTAAATAACACAATCCGGTATGAGAATAAGTATCCATCACTCCTGAGCCCTTGGGAAGGTCTGACTTAGCAGAAAGTTTCCCATACAAGGTTGCCAAATTATGACTGTAAATTTTTATTAGTATTAGGGTTTTTAAAAATAAAATAAAAAAAGACACGTTTGATTTGATTTGACTCTTGGTTATTTTCCTTTACAGCTTTTCATAACAGAGAACCCATGCCACCTTAGGACTCATGTTCCATTAACACTGATGCTTATTTTAAAAGTCAACGTTATTTAACAAGCAGAACCTCCAAAGCAAAACAGCTAACCGAATTAATCAGCATGTTTATTTGCTTAGGAAGAGGCAGGCTTCTCCCACCTTCCTGCTCCCTGCCACCCAACCATTGGTATTAAACTGGGATAGCAATCTTGCTGATTAGTGTGCTGCAAACTGTCACGGCGCGCATCTGGTATACTTGTTATCTTTGCATAGAAATACCACCAGGCTGCACAAATGGCATTGCCAGTGGATTTTGGCTTCACTACATTCCCACCCACTTTAATAGGGTATGAGTGCATATCTCCACCAGCCCCTTTCATAGCTAAGGATAATCCTTCATCAGGCTTATTAACTATGTGCCAGCGACAGGCTGGAAGGCAAAGAGTCGTGGGCGCTGTGGGCTAAGTCTCACAGAGGACTAAGACCCAGGTCAGTGGAAGGGGAAAGTTGGGAGGTGAAGGTAGCAGGTCAGGGCTGAATGCCAATGGTCAATGTGAGTTCATACTTTGGCAGAGGAGAGCCAGCAACTGCTTCAGCCCCTCTTCAGCTGGCTCTCCTCCTCCATTGACACCCAGATCATGAAGAGCTTTGCACATTGCCCAGAGGAGGATCCAGGACCAGATTTAGGTCTGATGAGGCCCTAAGCTACTGAAGGTAATGGGGCCCTTTATATGCCCAGCTGTCCTTTGTAAACAACAAATTGTCGCTTTTTTGTGTTAAATATATGCTTTATGGTAATTTATGGACCTAATAGGTATCTAAAGCCATTTGCCCATAACAAAATACAGTGGTGCCCCGCAAGACGAATGCCTCGCAAGACGAAAAACGCGCAAGACGAAAGAGTTTTCCGTTTTTTGAGTCGTTCCGCAAGACGAATTTCCCTATGGGCTTGCTTCGCAAGACAAAACATCTTGCAAGTTCTTGCGAGTTTGTTTCCTTTTTCTTAAAGCCGCTAAGCCGTTAATAGCTGTTAAGCCGCTAAGCCGTTAATAGCCGCTAAGCCGCTAATAGCCGCTAAGCCGCTAATAGCCGCTAAGCCGCTAACAGCCGTGCTTCGCAAGACGAAAAAACCGCAAGACGAAGAGACTCACGGAACGGATTAATTTCGTCTTGTGAGGCACCACTGTATGTACCGTATTTTTTGCTCTATAAGACTCACTTTTTCCCTCCTAAAAGGTAAGGGGAAATGCGTGTGAGTCTTATGGAGCAAATGCAGGCCGCACAGCTATCCCAGAAGCCAGAACAGCAAGAGGGATTGCTGCTTTCACTGCACAGCGATCCCTCTTGCTGTTCTGCCTTCTGAGATTCAGAATATTTTTTTTCTTGTTTTCCTCCTCCAAAAACTAGGTGCGTCTTGTGGTCTGGTGCGTCTTATAGAGCGAAAAATATGGTATTTTATCAAAGTAACTGTTGAACCGAAATACAATTAAGACAGGTTTTTTCCTTTAAGTTTTTGGGGGGCCCTCAAGAGAGTGGGGTCCTAAGCTATAGCTTGTTTGGCTTATACATAAATCCGGCACTGGGGGGATCCCTCTCCTTCGACGGAGTCTACAGCTGCTTGGGAGGAGTCCAGAAGGAGAGGGCTAGAGATGGACACAGGGACCAAATGCCAGCTCCAGCAACACCTTCAACTAGGGCAGACTAGCCTAGATGAACTCCGTTGTGTTTTTACTACAGTGGTACCTCGGGTTAAGTACTTAATTCATTCCGGAGGTCCGTTCCTAACCTGAAACTGTTCTTAACCTGAAGCACCACTTTAGCTAAGGGGGCCTCCTGCTGCTGCTGCGCTGCTGGAGCACGATTTCTGTTCTCACCCTGAAACAAAGTTCTTAACCCATGGTAATATTTCTGGGTTAGCGGAGTCTGTAACCTGAAGCGTCTGTAACCCGAGGCACCACTGTATCGTGAACAAAAGCCGATTGCCATTCCTGTTGTCTTTTCCTGACCTGTGGATGAACCTGCAATCCTGACAGTCCCTGGATGCTAATGAATGGCAAAATCTGGGATTCCCTCTGAACACGTGCCAAAGTTTTGCAGTCATTTTGCAGCTCCCCAAAACAGAAATTGATCCATCAAACTAGGGTTCGTAGTTAACACCCCAAAACCCAACAGTGTCCAAATCACTTCAAACCAGTGCCAAAGTTCGGGAACAGTTTTGCAGCGAAAACTCCACAATTTCCAGTCCCCTCCCAACTGAGTACAGTGGTACCTCGGGTTGCATACGCTTCAGGTTACATACGTTTCAGGTTACAGACTCCGCTAACCCAGAAATAGTACCTCGGGTTAAGAACTTTGCTTCAGGATGAGAACAGAAATCGTGTGGCGGTGGCACGGCAGCAGCGGGAGGCCCCATTAGCTAAAGTGGTGCTTCAGGTTAAGAACAGTTTCAGATTAAGAATGGTCCACCAGAACGAATTAAGTACATAACCAGAGGTACCACTGTAATTTGAACTGAAACTGAAGGTCATAGTTATCACCCCCAAATCCAACGTTGTCTGATTCACTCCAACTGTTGCCAAGGTGAGCCAATAGTCCAATAGCAGTGTTTTTCAGCAAGTACCCTAAGTTTGCAGAGCCCCACCAAACTGAGTAAATGATACTTAGACTTGAGGGTCATCGGTATCAAGCCAAAGCCCAACACTGTTCGATTCACTCTCAACTCGTGTCTGCCAAGGATTCCTGGTGAGTGGACAAGTGAGGCTCAGCCTGCCTCTTCCTTTTTTTAAAAAAAATAAAAAATAATTTTTATTAACAAACCAATCAAATCACATTAGTTCCAAATTACAAAACCGAATTTTAAATTTTTGTTGGGGGTACCCATGCTTCGAGCTCAGAAGGGGATCCAATCATCTCTTATTTCTGCTGCTTTGATGTTCACAGTTCTGTCCATTCATCTCTTTGTTGTTTTCCTTTACCAAATCATCTTTCAATCTTCTTGTTGTTTTCGTATATTTTCCCCTTTCTTTATAACCTCTGAATGTCTCCACAAATGAGTTGAAGCAAACGCTGTTATAGTCCTGTGTGGATTTTCACATTAATCCAAAAGTCATATTAAGACGGCAGACGCCATTTCAGCATTTCCATAGAAAATAGTCTTAGCGTCTGCTCATTAGCTTTCCCAGACCTGTTGCTCCAACATCAATCTTTTCAGGGGGTTCTGCCAGATCAAACACAGAATCAAGTATGATAACAAAGCCATGGCTTCCTCCCCCTCTTGACCGTCAATCCTGCAACAGAGCCTATCTTGTCATGGCGGTTCTCTTTTAGAACTGTGTCATCCCAAAAGCCTTCCATTTCCTTTCCAGATCTTCCGCAATGCAAAGCCTTTAGTTAATGATCCATTTCCACACAGTTCATTATTATCTCACTTGTTATCGGTTATTACAACGGTTCTTCTTGGGGGGGGGGGTTGTTAGGTAATCACATCAGCCTGCCTCTTCCTGTCTCTGGCAGGTAAATCTAAAGCAAACCATTGGAGTGGGATTCAAGGTAGTGCTAACTGGGGAATGTATGAGTAGAACGAGGCTTTTTCCTCACGCAACATGACTTTCCCCCCTCTCCTCCCCTTATTTGCTAAGCCATTTCAAGGGAGGAGGAGGAGTAACTCAACTGCTCTGCATTTATTCTGAAATATTTGCCTGTTGCCACACAATTCTCAAATAAGAATCAAATAAAATAAAAAACCTCACATCTTGTACCAGCTGAAATATCAATATTCAGAATTAATAATCTAAATTTGCTTATGTTGTTTAAAGGATGGCATTCCAGATATTCTTACTTAAACTAGAGGCTGCCACAAATGCCCCAGCCTCTAATCTTCCAACTGACTAAGCAAAAATGAAACCCCTTCTACCCTCAGAAACGCAAAGGCTATGGAACATCTTGATTGCTTCTTAAACCCTTTCCAAATACATATCCAGAACAGAGATAAAAACTGAAGTTTGGAAAAGCAGAGAGAAAGATTAATGGCTTGATTTAGACTTAGAATCGATCAGGAAAGGAGATCTTTGTGTTCGTGTGAACAATGTAAATCTGCTAAACGCCCCGCAGAAGCTGCAGTCAAAGTAGTAAACAAGATGTTGAGGTGGAGGAGAACTGAATGGAAAATGATATTGAAAAAGCTCCTATGTAATATAAATCAATAGTACATGCACAGCTGGGTACTATATTCAGTTCTGATGATCTATTACAGAGCAGATGTAAAAGAAATAGAGGGGATTCGGAGATGAGATGGAAGACAGCAGTGGCTGCAGGCCTAGAAATGACTTGGACTTGAAGGCGCAGAAGGAATGGAATAGATCTGTTAGACAGAGGAAATGAGTGGAAGGATGCAATCAAAGGACGGAAGCAAAGACCTGGACGGAGGGGTATGTTTGGCTCAGCCTTTTAAGCTGCTCCTTTATGGAAACTATAGTAACTTTCTGCAATATATAACCTTCCAGTGGGACTCACAACGCAAATGGACAGTAGCGGAGAAGAATTTCCGAAGATTAAAAATGGATCTTGAAAATATCTCATTACCTGAGGCATGCAGGAAAACAGTGGGGAGCCAAACTAAACTTTTAAGGAAGATAGCTCCTCTGATACTAAGTTAGCAAATCATGGCCCGTATTAGTCACAGATGTGAATTAAAGAGATAGTCTGAAATGTAAAAATCCCCTTTAAACTGGAGAACATTATTAATGGTTGTTAGTGTATAGTCAAAGAAAGTTAAAGCCTCGGAAAACTTTTCTTACAGGAGAGACCCAATAAATCCAGTCTGATATTCTTAATACTGTTTAATATAAGCCACAGCCTTTAGGAAACATAATGCAAAACAGAACTAAAATAATGCTGTACATAGATGGCTACCTCTTAGATTTAGAGCATTTTTGCATCATTTCTGAAAGGTGCTCCTGTCCCAGATTGCTCACTATTCAAAATACTAGGGGGAGTGAAATTAAGATGCCAGTTCCCTTTATTGGGATTCTGCCCTGTTATACTGCATCAATGAAAGCATGGCATGAACACAGTGAGTGTCATTCAACTAAGTTTTATTCAAAGTAGACCCACTAAAATGGATGAAAATTGCTCCATTAGAGCCATTGATTTTAGTGCGCCCACTCTGAGCAAAGCACAGTTGAGTAACACCCAGTCTCTTAAGAGCGCAACACTTTCTTGTAAAAATATACTGACAGGATTCCTTGAGTAAAAACATGGGCGGCCAGGAAAATAGGGAGAAGTGTGGAGGCACACTGCCGTTCTGCAGACACCAGATCTTTGAACAGTTTCGTAGGACTGCTCAAGGGAGCCAGCAAAGCATCTTTAACCAGAACCCATCCTTCTCAAGGTGAAGTACTTAGTACTTAGTACTTCTGAAGTACTAAGACAGGGGTAGCCGATGTGGTGTCATGTAGATATGGGCCACAACTCCAATTGTAGCCCCAGCTAGTTTAGCGAATTGTCAGGGATGATGGGAGTTGTAGTCCAATAACATCTGGCAGGCACCATGCTGGCTGTCCGTGTACTAAGAGAAAGGCACCGGTTACATAGAATCATCGAACTGTAGAGCTGCCAGGGAAGACAAGAGTCATTTAGTTCAACCCCCCTGCAATGCAGGAATCACAACTCAAGCATCCATGGCAGGTGCCCATCAAACAGAATAATAGAATCAAAGATTTGTAGAGTTGGAAGGGACAACAAGGACCATATAGGCCAACCCCCTGCAATAATAATAATAATAATAATAATAATAATAATAATAATAATAATTTATACCCCACCCATCTGGCTGGGTCCCCGCAGCCACCCTGGGCGGCTTCCAACAAAATACTAAAATACAATAACCTATTAAACATTAAAAGCTTCCCTAAACAGGGCTGCCTTTAGATGTCTTCTAAAAGTTTGGTAGTTATTTTTCTCTTTGACATCTGGTGGGAGGGCGTTCCACAGGGCGGGTGCCACTGCAAAGAAGGCCCTCTGCCTGGTTCCCTGTAACTTGGCTTCTCGCAGCGAGGGAACTGCCAGAAGGCCCTTGGAGCTGGACCTCAGTGTCCAGGCAGAACGATGGAGGTGGAGATGCTCCTTCAGGTATACTGGACCGAGGCCATTTAGGGCTTTAAATACAGGAATCTTTTGCCCAACATGGGGCTCAAACCCATGTCTCTGAGATTAAGAGTCTCATGCTTCACTGACTGAGTCAGGTTTATTAAGGATATTTATCGTTTTCCACTACCAATATGTCCCAAAGCGATTTACAACCAGAAGAAAAACACCACAATGAAAATACATATTAAAACCACAACCAGAATAACAACATCCAATCCCAAATGCCTGGGAGAAGGAAAAGGTATTTTCTTGGTTCCAAAATGATGACCAAGTTGGTGCCCTGAGGAGAGGGTTGTTACACGTCAAATGGAAATATTTCTTTTCCCCTGACTCAGACAAACCATTGTTTGCTCATCAAGTGGCTAGAATTTCAAAGTATGTGATACAGTCTGAAAAGAAAACATTACAGTGGTGCCTCGCAAGATGAAAAGAATCCGTTCCGCAAGTCTCTTCGTCTAGCGGTTTTTTCGTCTTGCGAAGCAAGCCCATTAGCGGATTAGCAGATTAGCGCTATTAGCGGCTTAGCGGCTTTTAGTGGCTTAGCGGCTTAGAAAAAGGGGGGGGGAGTCGGAAAAACTCGCAAGACATTTTCGTCTTGCGAAGCAAGCCCATAGGGAAATTCGTCTTGCGAAGCACCTCCAAAACGGAAAACCCTTTCGTCTAGCGGGTTTTTCGTCTTGCGAGGCATTCGTCTGGCGGGGCACCACTGTACTGCCTTCACACTCTGCTTCCAAAGCTGCGGTCACTTCTGTGTCGTTACAAGCAAAGGCTCCTGGAGGAAGCAGGTCCCTTTTAAGTTGGGGACCTCATTCATCACGGGACGCCACTGGCTACCTAGAGGAAACCGGAAACCTACTCAACGTTCCCTCAGAGATTGCTAGCTGTTAAGCAGCATTCAAGTAAGGCTTCTCTGGTTTCCAGGCCCACTGGGAGCTGTCCGTGGTGCTAACCACATCCTTGCTTGCCCTTTTCCGAGACCTGACCTCCACTTGTTACCTTGTTTGTGGAACCTGCCCCTTGCTAGCCATCCTGGAACCTGAACTCACCATCCATATTCATGTTTGTGGACCTGCCTTCCTGGAATTTGACCTGGGCTTGGTCAAACTCTGCTCACCAGGCACTGACTTGCCACAGTGAGCTCAGGAAGCCAGTAGCAGGGATGGGGAGGGAGGAGAACAAATGGCTGCTGACTTGCTCTCCGCATGACCATAGATATGGAGTTAACTACGCAGGAAGTTTACAGATACTTGGAGGATGTACGGTGGTGCTGTCACTGCTTAGAGGACACACACATCAATGTGGTGTGTGTCACTGGGATCTCTGGTCAAACCTGATTTTCACGGTTCTGTAGCTCTCCAGGGCGTATGTAGGGAAAAGAGAAGCAACCCCACAGGTGTGAAAGTCACAGGTACTACCCAACAGCTGCTTGGTGATGAGTAACACACACTGTGCCTAGGGCATCTTTGGTTCTGATTTTTCAAATCTGAGAAGGAACGGAGTGGTTGTGTAACCTTCTAAAAATAAGGAGCAGAGTTTTGATTAGGAATGCAACTCTTCTTCTTCTTAACTAAATTTCTATACTGCCCTTCACCTGAAGATCACAGGTTTACTACACACACCCCATAATCAAGAGAAGTTCTAACAATTCTCCTCACTTCCAATGTTCTTTAGTCATAGAGCAGAGTTACAGCACAATCCTGTGCTCAGATGTTTGTCCTATTAAGTTCTGTGGGACTTATTCCCAGGTAAGTGTGTAAAGGATTGCAACCTTAGTGTATTGGGAGAAGCAAACCAGAAACCAAGTTATTTTCACTCACCTCTGAAGCCACAAACGGCTGCACTACTGAACTTTTCACAGCACAATTCTGTCATTGCTAGCTATGATTTTGTTCCATTGTAAATTCTGTCTCAGGCTCTGCTAAGACCTGCTATAAGTCTTGTGGAATAAGCTCCCTCAATGTCATATTCTTCTTCGGCAGATCATGACTCTTGCTGACATGTTCATTGAGAGAGACTTTACTCTCCCTCCACCCCTCCCTCCAAATTGGCTGGCTAAATTATTAACACAGCTATAAAGATGGCACTTAATCATCAGGAGAAGGGCAGCACGACAAAATTGCAGAATAATATCTCATTTCGTTGCCAGATGTCTGTTTGATGCAGATTTTGCTAAACAGTGCGACAATAGCAGAAAACCCGCCTGCGGAAGCAGTGTGCCTGTGTGTGGTTATACATGTACATATATACAAGAGAGTGAGAGTATGTAAATCTAAAACAAAAGTTACCTGGGTAAGGAGGCATATTGTCTTTCTCTTCCCTCAAACTGGAGATGGTGTGAAGTCCCATCTGGAGTTTTTCCAGGCACCTGTGGAGAACAGCATAATTAGAGATGACGATCAATTATTCAACCCAGTTACTGACAATGTTTCTCAAAATGATAATCAGAGAACAAATAGGCGCCAGCATGCCAAAATCAACAAAGAAAAAATGCTGAGGCTCAAGGGGACCCCACATTAATCTCACCCCTATTATTAACATTAAATATATACATAGGACAAAAGAGTGCTTGTTTTCCTTGTTTTGCCATTCTTTTTGCAGTCCAGAAGAGATGCCGTCAATTTGTACATAACATGGGGCAACACAAAAAGATGTTCTGTATCCTACAGTCCAATAAAAAATAAGAAAGAGAATCAAGAATAATATTGGATGAAGTGAAAGCAGCCATTGTTCATTCTGGACCATCTTAGGACTTGGGCCCAAGATAGCTACTGTATTTTTCGCTCCATAAGACGCACCCGACCATAAGACACACCTAGTTTTAGAGGAGAACAAGGGAAAAAAAAATCTCTCCCTCTCTGCGCAGCGCCCCTTCAGTGAAGCGGCAGGAGGAACGGAGCCCCTTCCATTTCTCCTCCAGCTTCACTGAAGGGCTGCTGCGCAGAGAGGGAAAGCTGCACTGCGCCTCTCCAGCCTGGAGAGCAAGACGGATCGGTGCGCACCAACCTCTCTTGCTCTCCTGGCTTCAGCGAAAGCAATGTGAAGCCTCCAGAGCACAACGGGAGCTCCTGCTGCACTCCAGAGGCTTCACGTTGCTTTCGCTGAAGCCAAGGAACCTGCATTCGCTCCATAAGACGCACACACATTTTCCCTTACTTTTTAGGAGGGGGAAAGTGTGTCTTATAGAGCGAAAAATACGGTATATCTGAACTGCGACGCATGCCATCAATAGGGTGCACAAGTCTCCCCAATTCAGTTCTCCGATTTACAAATGGGAATATTGTTAGGGTGACAACATAAATTAGTGTTAAAATATTTTGCACCCCCAAAGTATACTGGGAAGGAATAATCATTAACTGAAATAGCTCAGAACCCACATCTGCGTTCACTTTCCACCTCCTTATCGCTCCCATTTTTTTTACAAGGCAGCAGCAGCCTCCAGCTACAACTATAGTTTGTCAACTCAGACGCAATGAAAACCATACGTTGGCACACACCATGGTTTGAAAACCTTTTTGTAGCCATCATTTCTGATTCCGGTTTGCTGGCTGATCTCAAAGCATGACCTGTCAATTCTCAACTGTGGGTGGACATGCTATCTACACTGAGCCAATTGCCTTATTAATGTGAATAAAATTTGGGCTCTTGATCACTACCTCCCTCCCCACCCCTCGCCAGAGCCACAACGACACAAGCTTTTGCTTCCATTTTAAGTTAATGGCAGTTACTTGTTATGGCTGAACCCAGATGTTATTTATTTATTGACATATTAATAGTCTACCTTCCCCTGCAAAGATCTCAGGACAAAGAACAGTGAAATTACACTTCGAAATGCCAATCTACAACACGTTAAGTGCAGAATAAAATTCATATTTCAATCAATCATCAAAATGCAAATGCCTACAAATTCTAGCTGAACATTAAAACTTTCCAAAGGCCGGAGTGATTTAGTCATGCTTTCTCCTGGCATGTAAATGGGAAAGAGAGAGCGAGAGTTGACGGAGAAGACCCTCTCAGATCACTGCATGATGTTTGACACCTGATGGCAGAATGCAAGTCTGAGCCTCCCTAGCTGATCTTAACACACCCCGGCAGGACTATATTTAGAGAGGCATTCAAGCTTTTAAAGTCCCAGGTCATTCGGGACTTGATAAGTCATCACCAATACATTGAGTCAACCTCAAGGGCAGTCCTCCACAGAGCACGTTTCCTACATTTATAACTTGCCATGGGACTCTCGACAGAATGCATGTGATTCCCAGGTAACCACCCCATTTGAAATTATGGCATACAGTATTGGTTTGGCTCCTTACACCTGCTTTTGCCAACTTGGTGCTCTCTAGAAGTTGTTGAATTCTTACTCCATCAGCCCCAGTGGCTTGGCCAAGGCTGATGGGAGCTGTAGCCAAAAAACAAACAAACAAACAAATAAATAAATCTGGAGGGCACCAGGTTGGAGGAAAGCTGTTAATAAAAATGAAAGATGATTTCAAGCATTGACATAAGGATAAACCATGGTTAATTTAAAAGATAGGTGAAGTATGAGCAGAGGCTTATGCATGTAACACTAAACCATAGTTTGCCATTACGACTGAACGAGATCAATGTCTGCTGATGACTCAAAGTATTAAGAGGCTTCTTCAAATGTACTTGTAATTCTCTAGCAAACGCAGGAGCTGCTGTGGCTGGATTCCCTGTTTCTTACATTAGCATGTGTTCCCATCCTGCTACCGCTTGAATCAGCACTTTTATAAAGCAATGTACTAAGAGGCCATTTGAAATATTTTTTCTATTACTTCCACTCCTTGTTCCAGCGCAGATTAACGGGATAGAAAGGGGACAGGATTTAATGTCTTTTTGAAACTTATTTTTATATTGTGTTCATTTTGTCTCTGCATATAATGCATAATGTGCACACAATCTAAAATTAGCATGTTCTTCAGGATTCTACGATTCTACAGGTTAAACCGCACTTCTTCCAGTCCTGCAATTTATGCATAGCGTGTCAAGTTTTGCTGAAGATGAGTAAAAGCTGCTGTGACAGAAAGGCTGTGTGAAACAAACTGCACAAGGGTTTGTTCCTCTGTACAATGGTACCTCGGGTTAAGTACTTAATTCGTTCCGGAGCTCCGTTCTTAACCTGAAACTGTTCTTAACCTGAAGCACCACTTTAGCTAATAGGGCCTCCCGCTACCGCTCATCCTGAAGCAAAGTTCTTAACCCGAGGTTATTTCTGGGTTAGCGGAGTCTGTAAACTGTAAACTGAAGCGTATGTAACCTGAAGCATATGTAACCCGAGGTACCACTGTATGCAAATGTTTTGTGCATAAACTCTCCGGGCACGTTTCCCTGGACAACACCCCAACTTGACCAATGTTATTATATTAAAGCAGTGCTTCCTGAACTTTGGGTCAAACCCATGGGGGGGGGGGGGACAATCAGGGCTGCCCTATTTCTCTGAGTATGCTTATGCGCGAAAGTTCAGAAACGACGTTCATTAAACAACGGTGAACTGATTATGAGCAAAGTACATTGTGATTTGGCTCACAAACCAGAACCTGACGTGAAGTGTATACCACATATCAAACTCTGCTTGATAGCTGACATCATGTGACATCTCAGGAAGTCCCACCCCATGAAGGTTGCATCACTATAACACCACAGGAAGTCCCTCCCCTATCAAACAGAGTTTGATGTGAGGTATACATCTAATATTACTCCCTGCTGGTTCCCGCCCTGGGCCGTTTTCATTTTGAAAAACAAATCTGGCCTGTGAAAACTTGTTGGCTTGGTCTAAGGTCTGCTTTAATTTCCCACCATTCTCCAGAACGCTACTGTGGAAAATTTAGAAGGGTATCCTGCAGCCTCCCTGCACTGTTTGGAGAATAGCTAATTGTATTTTGCCTTTGTGATAAAAATTACTATAATTGTAACATCTTTTCAAAAAATATATAATTAATTGTTATTATTCTTCATAGGTTTCGGAAACATGTGTTTAGCCATATATAGAAGAAAAGCAAGATGGTCCAAAATTCAAATCAAAACTACCAAGAAGGTTCCTGAAAGAAGTCACTGCCAGCACAGAAATAAAAACAAAAGCTTCAGAAAAAAATGAAGTTTCGTAACAACCATAAATTGGGAGTATACCTGAGGGACTTCCCTTTTGTTTCTGAAACATTTGGATAGGTAACATATGTGTCTCTGTGTTTATTTCCTTTGGCTAAACACAGTTTACAGGAAAGTATTTCTAATAAAGCTGTCTGCCATACCTCTTGGCTACTGTCATCCATGCTACTACGAATAGATAGCTAATTGAAGCTTTATCTGTCAGCTCAATATTGTCATTCATGAACAAATATAGCAAAGCAAATCAAGGAGTCTTCTTAAACAGATTGGTGGGTGATTTTGATTATTTCTCCAAATATATGATCCCAGAACACTGACAACTTGGGACACATCCACCAGATATGTTTATAGCTACCGCTATCCCATCATCTTGCCATCACCTTGCCAACAAAGGTCTGTATAGTGAAAGCCATGGTTTTCCCAGTAGTGATGTATGGAAGTGAAAGCTGGACCATAAAGAAGGCTGATCGCCGAAGAATTGATGCTTTTGAATTATGGTGCTGGAGGAGACTCTTGAGAGTCCCATGGACTGCAAGAAGATCAAACCTATCCATTCTGAAGGAAATCAGCCCTGAGTGCTCACTGGAAGGACAGATCGTGAAGCTGAGGCTCCAAGACTTTGGCCACCTCATGAGAAGAGAAGACTCCCTGGAAAAGACCCTGATGTTGGGAAAGATGGAGGGCACAAGGAGAAGGGGATGACAGAGGACGAGATGGTTGGACAGTGTTCTCGAAGCTACAAACATGAATCTGACCAAACTGCGGGAGGCAGTGGAAGACAGGAGTTCCTGGCGTGCTCTGGTCCAGGGTGTCACGAAGAGTCGGACACAACTAAATGACTAAACAACAACAAACAACAACATCCCATCATCAGGTTACCTGATCATCCCTATGAATACATAATAATTTTACTGGGGTTAAGATACCATTTTTGCATGGTTTTCAACATTAATTCTAAAATACTAGTAGAGGTGGATTTGTATGAAAGCATTTCCCATATTTTCACCCATGTCTTTCAGCTGTATTTGCCACATATCACACCACAGAGGTTGTGCCGCAGTGTAGAAATGTCACAGTCAAAACAGATGATGTTGCTTAAAAGTAGGATTGCCTAACTTTATTGTAAAACTTTGGCTGACTCTGCAGGGAAATAAGTGGTGTGAGTCTCGATACTAATGTTTCCCTTTTGCCTTTTCCACACCTGAAAGTCTGCCTGTATGATAGTGTGTTGGTGAGTTAAACTAGATTTAATATATTTTTTTCACATATGGACGGGCTAGGAGCTGGAAATAAAGTCAGCTGGACCCACCGACCTTCCTGCCTGTCCCCGATAAAGGATAACAAATGTCTCATCTGGTACGCCTCATAATAATTTACAGTAATTGCAATATCTGAAGGAAATGTTTTTGGGAAATGGAACAATAGGAGGAGTCTCTGTCATGAATTCTCCGCGGCACTTTAGCAGAAATTCTCAGAGTTCCAGGTTCTTCAGTGAAGTATATTTATTTTGAGCTATATATACAAATCAGAGCCTAGGACTTGCTGATCAGAAGGTCGGCGGTTCAAATCCCCGCGACAGGGTGAGCTCCCGTTGCTTGGTCCCTGCTCCTGCCAACCTAGAAGTTCGAAAGCACACTAGTGCAAGTAGATAAATAGGTACTGCTCTGGCGGGAAGGTAAACGGCATTTCCGTGCGCTGCTCTGGTTCACCAGAAGCGGCTTAGTCATGCTGGCCACATGACCCGGAAGCTGTATGCCGGGTCCCTTGGCCGATAAAGCGAGATGAGCGCCGCAACCCCAGAGTCAGTCACGACTGGACCTAATGGTCAGGGGTCCCTTTACCTTATATATACAAATACAGTGGTACCTCGGGTTAAGTACTTAATTCGTTCCGGAGGTCCATTCTTAACCTGAAACTGTTCTTAACCTGAAGCACTACTTTAGCTAATGGGGCCTCCTGCTGCCGCCGCGCTACCAGAGCATGATTTCTGTTCTCATCCTGAAGCAAAGTTCTTAACCCGTGGTACTATTTCTGGGTTAGCGGAGTCTGTAACCTGAAGCGTATGTAACCCGAGGTACCACTGTATCTACAGAGTATAATAAACGACCAGTTCATACAGTCAAACAGAGTACCTGGCTGCACCTTAAGGCAAACAGGAAGACCTCTAACTCTCTCTTTCTGACCACACTCCTCTACACCACCCACTTACTGCTAGACAAGATTTCTCTTTTAAACCGATGACAGCCAATCAACTGACAGCACATTACTACTGCATCATTCTGACCCAGCACTTCCCCAGAAAGTATTGCAGGCTGATTACATCAGCCAGTTGCATCAGCTAGCAAACCTCAAGCCTGCAGACTTAGTATCTCACACAGCATTCTGTGAATCCCGACAGTCTCTGCTAGCCAAATTCCCAAAGTACTGAGATGGAAGGCCGAGGCTCCGCTGCTTACCACACAAGTCCAGGACAACAATGATAAGAGAGGGGAGCATCTTTTCTCCTTGTAGAACAGCCTTTCTCAACCTGTGGGTCCCCAGATGTTGTTGAACTACAACTCCCATCGCCCCTAGCTAGCAAGGCCAGAGCTCAGGGATGATGGGAGTTGTAGTCCAACAACATCTGGGGACCCACAGGTTGAGAACCGCTGTTGTAGAACTTGCAAGGAAGTTCCGTCAAGGTACATTCCCATATGTGGGGCTGCAAAGAGCCCAAGAAATAGAGATGCAAGAGGAGAAGCTTGGGACCTCCTTCCTCAGAAGTCTCCGAGACAAAAATGCGTCAGGATTAGGGGTAACAGAGTAATCAAACCTTTGCTCCGATTCAGTCAGTCTTGTTATCCAAGCCACATTTCATCCATTCATTTAATTCCTTGCATTTGACAATTCCCAGCAGCCCTGGCTGTTGCTTTGGAGATATGCAACCAACAGGTGCATTCACGAACCTGCATTTCAGGACCTTGTGATGTTCCATCTTTGAATTTATGGTCATGTCATGGAACGATGACACCAGAAGGCATGACAATAGGATTTGTTAAGAAATCTGATTGCATTCTACAGGTTTGGACAAGCACTATGGAGTTACTATGGAGTTATTCTTTCACTATAAAAAGTAATCGTGCTTGCTTATTGTATTCATGGCACACTCCACACATCCAAAGCTCTCCAAGGAGTGTTTAGGAGTCCTTTATCGCTTTGATGATCAAGGTATACTCCACCATGAGATGACACTATTTTTATACCATTATTTATTATCCATCATTTTGAGAAGAAGATCAGGGTGGCTTACATTATACCCTCACAACAGCCTGTGACATGGGTTAGAATAATAGAGTTGTGAGGGACTCTGTGGATCATCTAGTCCGTGGGTCAGAAGACTTTTTCAGCAGGGGGCCAGTCCACTGTCCCTCAGACCTTGGGGGGGGGGCAGACTATTTTTTTGGGGGGGGGAATGAATGAATTCCTATGCTCCACAAATAACTCAGAGATGCATTATAAATAAAAACACACATTCTACTCATGTAAAAACACTAGGCAGGCCCCACAAATAACCCAGAGATTCATTTTAAATAAAAGGACACATTCTATTCATGTAAGAACACGCTGATTCCCGGACAGTCTGCAGTCCGGATTTAGAGGGCAACTGGGCCGGATCCAGCCCGTGGGCGTTAGTTTGCCTACCCATGATCTAGTCCAACCCCCTGCAATGCTGGCAGATGCAGCTGTACCTTCTGGGAATCAAACTTGCAACCTTGGTGCTTATCAGCACCACGGTCTAACCAACTATGCTGTCTGAGCTACCAAGCCATTCAGTGAGCTGAGCAGACAAATGGCTGAGCAGACATTTAAACCCAGGTCTCACAAACTGACATCCGGCACAATATGCACTGCACCAGAAAGTAGCCTTTTAGTCTTTTCAGATGTGGAGTCCATCCTTCACCCCAACCTGCTACTAGTTATCTAGTTTTCAGTTGTTATTATAGAAGCCCAACTTTCTGCTGCCTTTCTCCTTCATTTCCCACCATCTTCCCACTGTATACTATGTTTCCCATATTCTTTAAGAAAAAAACCCTAAGGGACTTAAAAGAAAAGGAACAGTTGTGCACCTGGTGTGACCCAACCCAAGGTTGTCTCACAACACAGCTTTGGGTCCCCAACCCTCTAGCTTATTGTATTGTATGTATGTATGTATGTATGTATGTAAAGGTAAAGGTACCCCTGCCCGTACGGGCCAGTCTTGACAGACTCTGGGGTTGTGCGCCCATCTCACTCAAGAGGCCAGGGGCCAGTGCTGTCCGGAGACACTTCCGGTCACGTGGCCAGCGTGACATCGCTGCTCTGGCGAGCCAGAGCCGCACACGGAAACGCCGTTTACCTTCCCGCTGGTAAGCGGTCCCTATTTATCTACTTGCACCCGGAGGTGCTTTTGAACTGCTAGGTTGGCAGGCGCTGGGACCGAGCAGCGGGAGCGCACCCCGCCGCGGGGATTCGAACCACCGACCATGCGATCGGCAAGTCCTAGGCGCCGAGGTTTTACCCAAAGTGCCACCTGCGTCCCATGTATGTATGTATGTATATATAAATACATAAATAAATATTTATATCCCGCCCATCTGGCTGGGTTTCCTCAGCCACTCTGGGCGGCTTCCAACAGAACACTAAAATACAATAACCTATTAAACATTAAAAGCTTCCCTAAACAGGGCTGCCTTCAGATGTCTTCTAAAAGTTTGGTTGTTATTTTTCTCTTTGACATCTGGTGAGAGGGCGTTCCACAGGGCGGGTGCCACTACCCAGAAGACCCACTGTCTGGTTCCCTGTAACTTGGCTTCTCGCAGTGAGGGAACCGCCAGAAGGCCCTCGGTGCTGGACCTCAGCGTCCAGGCAGAACGATAGGGGTGGAGACGCTCCTTCAGGTATACTGGACCGAGGCCGTTTAGGGCTTTAAAGGTCAGCACCAACACTTTGAATTGTGCTCGGAAACGTATATATTATATTTATATGCCACCTTTATCTTTCAAGGAGCTCAAAGTGGTTCTCTTCTTCCCCATTTCATCCTCACAACGACCTTGTGAGGTAGGTTAACTTAAGTGAGATGGTGAATGGCCCAAAGTCAACCAGTGACCTTCATGGCTGAGTGGGGATTTGAACCCTTGGTCTCCCAGGCCACAGTCCAACACTCTAACCATTACGCCACACTGTACTCCAATGCGCTGCACCTCACTGGCTCTGAGTTTTAACATAATCTTGACTGAGATTCAGAAAATCAGCATCCTGTGTCTTTTCCTTTCTTCTTCAGTTTTTTTCGCCAGAAAAACAACAGGTGTTTCAGGGAGGAGAAAACAACGATAAACACCGTCGCTGCTCCTTGCCGCCACACTTGTAATTTAAACAGTTAATGCTACTTTAAATAAATGGGAACTCTGGTGACAGACCAGCCTGGAATACTGTACTTATTCTTGTTTTGTGGAAAAATGAAACGAGTCTATACTCCTGGAGCCAAGGAAATAGAAAATAAATACTGCTATCTGCTTGATCAGGAATGCCCAATTAATAACATGCAGCTTCAAGCGATCTGCAAGGAAAAGGATCTCCAAAGCCACTAATTACATATTCTAAAGCAGAACAGTCGTTTGAGGATGATGGTGATGAGTTCTCACATCCACCAAGAATAAGAAGTCCATTAGTGTACAGAAACACTAAAAAACAGCTATGAATTCATGGTTGTTTACTGAGGCAAGCCCACACAGCTGCCTTGCAAGGGAGAAAGTACATGCATTACACATGTGCCTTGTAAATAGGCTGTACCATCCAATTTCTGATTGTTTCTTTCAGAGGAAAAAGAAGGGATGGGAGGGGGAAAAAAATATCCCCCTGCCAGTTCTGTTTGTGTATGTGCTCTGAGATACAGTTGCCATAGAAACTGATTGTGGATACAGCCTTACCAAATTTGGCTCTGCAAGGCTGATAGATTCTTTAGTGAGGGTGAACTGGGAAGTGAGCTCAAAGAGCAGACTAAGGTTCAGCGTCTCTCATTATTAGAGGCTCAGCAAAGCCCTTCTACCCCTCACCATCTGTCTAGACACAAGTCGAGATGTTACGCCGGCGAGTCAGGAGTGAAGGAGAGAGTATCTGACATGATAGAGGACGGGGAAAGCACACAATAACTTATGGAACCGGGAGCGCCTGTCAGCAGTGGCGTAGCGTGGGTTGTCAGCACCCGGGGCAAGGCAAGTAATTTGCGCCCCCTAACCCGTGGATTTGCGCCCCCTAACCTGTGGATCTGCGCCCCCTAACCCGTGGATTTGCACCCCCGAACCCGTGGATTTGCGCCCCCTAACCCCCAGATGTTGCGCCCGGTGCGGCCGGCCCCCCCTGCACCCCCCACGCTACGCCACTGCCTGTGAAGTCAGGCTGCCATTATAGCTACTTGTGCTAGTAACTGATTTTTAGGTGGGGCCTTCTTACCAAAACAAGTTTAGCTTTGAGGTAGAGGTCACCCATGCAAGAGATATTGGCATAATGAGTTTAGGAGATCTCGGGTCGTTTTCTGAAAACTTTCCCTTCCTTGCCTGATTCAAACCACAACTAAACCATCCTTTGTTGCCATTTCCCTGCTAAATGCTGGGTGTATTTTACAGAAGGCCCCACTTCAGGTTGATAAACCCCAGGAGAGAAGTGTGGCTAATATGAAATATCATTTGTGGAACTTTTAAGTATTTTAATTTTTACAATCTCTTACTGCTCTCATCATCATAAATGCAGTGTTATTCCAAAGAGCCTGTTTTTTTTTAAAAAAAGCAACAACCTGATTCCACCCCACCCCAAACAGCCAAACAGTTCCTGCTGAAAGTGAATCTTGGCGGATGTAAAGATACTATTCCCATTTGTACAGAATGCAGCAGAAACATTAGGCATGGGAAGCCTTGAAGTTTACACTGACACACTTGACTGGATTCAAAATAAAGCAGTTATCTCAGGAAAATAGGTTGGGCTCCTCTGGGGAGAACACAGCAAAAGTCTGGGTCTGCTACAAAATCTGTTCTCATGTTTTTATTTATTTCTTTGCTCAGCTCTTGCAAAACAGTGGTTCCAAAGTATTTGAATCTAAGTGGAACTAAAGGTGCTCAAACCCAGGTAAATCCATTAGGTCCAGTTGCAGACGACTCTGGGGTTGTGGCGCTCATCTCACTTTACTGGCCAAGGGAGCCGGCATACAGCTTCCGGGTCATGTGGCCAGCATGACTAAGCCGCTTCTGGCGAACCAGAGCAGCCCACGGAAACGCCGTTTACCTTCCCGCCATAGCGGTACCTATTTATCTACTTGCACTTTGAAGTGCTTTCGAACTGCTAGGTTGGCAGGAGCAGGGACCAAGCAATGGGAGCTCACCCTGTGTACTCCACCTTAAATGATTTGTGGATCAGACTAGAAAACACAAGGAGATTGATGAGAACATAGGGTACTGGGTGAGAGCGGAAGGGACCTCAAGAGTCATCTAGTCCAGGCATAGGCAAACGCAGCCCTCTAGATGTTTTGGGACTACAACTCCCATAATCCCTGACCACTGGTCCTGTTAGCTAGGGATGATGGGAGTTGTAGTCCCAAAACATCTGAAGGGCTGAGTTTGCTCCTCCAGGTGATCACAGTGATCCATTTGGGAAGCCTGGGCCTATGTTATTCAGGGCTTTGTACAGTGACACAAGAACCCAGTTTGGTTCTAACACTAGCTGTTATAGGACACAGTCATTTAGGACATTTAGAAGCATCTTAAAAAGCAGACAGAAGCAGAGACATCACCTTGCCAACAATGGTCCATATAGTAAAAGCTATGGTTTTCCCAGTAGTGATGTATGGAAGTGAAAGCTGGACCATAAAGAAGGCTGATCGCCAAAGAATGGATGTTTTTGAATTATGGTGCTGGAGGAGACTCTTGAGAATCCCATGGACTGCAAGAAGATCAAACCTCTCCATTCTGAAGGAAATCAGCCCTGAGTGCTCACTGGAAGGACAGATCGTGAAGCTGAGGCTCAAATACTTTGGCCACCTCATGAGAAGAGAAGACTCCCTGGAAAAGACCTTGATGTTGGGAAAGATGGAGGGCACAAGGAGAAGGGGACAACACAGAACGAGATGGCTGGACAGTGTTCTCGAAGCTACCAGCCTGAGTTTGGCCAAACTGCGGGAGGCAGTGGAAGACAGGAGTGCCTGGTGTGCTCTGGTCCATGGGACTACGAAGGGTCGGACACGACTAAACGACTAAACAACAACAACAAAGAAGGTTTACTTCTCTGTCATGCATAGAACACATATGTAGCCAGTGTATGTTGCCGTTGCACACGTGGAACAACACATTTGTAGTAGAAATAAAAATCTATCTGGAAGCACTCCAACACATTTATTACAGCATAAGCTTTTGCAGGTGAATTTATTATCTTGGTGGGCAAACTTCTTAGGGCAATAAGCTCCCCGAAGCAAGGGAGTTATAATATCTCGCTATAAGCCCAACATTCTGCTTCAGTTCAAATAATTATTGGCTGTTGCACTGGATTCTGCAAAAGCAGAAAAGAAGGACCCACAGGTGGCAGACAATGCCACAGGCAAAATGATTAGGATTAGCATTCAGATCCAGCAGAATGATAACTGCTGGCCTCTCAAGCCAGGCCAACTTGTTTTCTGCATGGTTAATACTGCTCCTCTTGCTATTTGAGTATCATTTCAGCCCTGCAGCCATTTTCAGCAGCAGCCAGTTTTATTATTGGGGCACTAAGACTTTTTTTTTGGGGGGGGGAATAAAAATTGCTGCTTTTTGGGTGGGGGGTGAGAAGGGTGCGATGCAGTGATGCCTTGACACCATTTAAAGATAATAAAATAATAATAAAATGGCAATTGAGCCGGAGCAGATATTGAACAAGTAAGAAGGGAAGAAGAAGTGAGTGGACAATCAGTCTTGCCATGGCTTTGTGATGAGGAGCATTACCATGAGACAAGAGAGAAACTAGTAAGGTGTGGGAGTCACGGAGTGCAAGATTCTCACAATTCCCCCCCCCCTTAAAAGGTGAGGGAATCAGAAATGGATCTCCACTGCACATTATATAATTCAATCCAAGAGAAATGGAGCGAAATAAAAGGGAGGGAGGGAGATAAAGAAATGCAGGTGAGAAATGTAAGCTATGGCCCTGTCAGCTGTGATAACTATACAGTGCTTTAGCTGAAGCCTGTAATAAGAGCAGGTGATAGTCTGGCTGCAAATAATATCTCACTGCCTGACAATTCCCTCTATGAAATCTTCCCAGAGGGAAAGGGAAAAATACCCACCCAATACAAATGTATGAGAGAAATGACCTGGAGGCTAGAGGAGCAAAGATGCATATCAACGGAGGAGGAATGCAAAAAAATATTATGGTGCAAGGGCCACAAGATCACTGAGAGAAAACCCACCCATGGAGGTTCCTTCTATTTTTTTTGGGGGGGGGGGTGTGCAAGCTAATTTGAGTCAGATTATGTTGACGTTCATTTGAAATTGTTGAGACGTAGGTATACCTAACATTTTCTGAAATTGAGTCACTGCAGAACCAGGCTATTGGGGTGTGTGTGTGGTCATTAATTGTTCACGTTTGTACACTGATTTGTGGGAAGATAATCCTGCTGTATGGGACGCGGGTGGCGCTGTGGGTTAAACCACAGAACCTAGGACTTGCCGATCAGAAGGTCGGTGGTTCGAATCCCCGCGACGGGGTGAGCTCCCGTTGCTCGGTCCCTGCTCCTGCCAACCTAGCAGCGTCAAAGTGCAAGTAGATAAATAGGTACCGCTCTGGCGGGAAGGTAAACAGCATTTCCTTGCGCTGCTCTGGTTCACCACAAGCAGCTTAGTCATGCTGGCCACACGACCCGGAAGCTGTACGCAGCTCCCTCAGCCAATAAAGCAAGATGAGTGCCGCAACCCCAGAGTCGGACACGACTGGACCTAATGGTCAGGGGTCCCTTTACCTTTACCTAATCCTGCTGAACATTTAGCTGGCACAGTCAAGTTTTGCAGCACTGTACACCAAGGAGCATGGGTAAGTTGCAGGGTGGATAAAAATCAATGATTTTTTTAAAAAAATAATAATTTAAAAATCAGATTTTTAAAATTTAAATCGGCTTTTTAAAAAACATTTAAATCAGATTTTTAAAATAAAATGCTTTTGGAGGGAAAATCTTTCTAAAGATAAGTTTTCTATTTGAGTTACATTATAGTCCAAAGGAAATAAGGATTTGTTTTAAGTTTTTCATGTGTGCTAAAACTCAGTCCAAGTCTTTTTAAAAAAATCGTTTAAACACATCAGTTAACAAACATGGATACATATGCTATAATGTTATTGTTTTAGTTAAATAAATTGTTTTAATTGTTATTAAGGAAACGATTATTTTTCTCCTTCCAATAAAGTACAGCAGGAAAGTTGTCCAAATATGAACAATAATTTCATAATTACCTGTCTTTGTATTTCTAATAGTATAACCAAATCAGTAATTTTTGACATAACTGTAAAAACTACTCTGGAAATTTATTATTCCAAAAATGAAACCTTCATCTGGTTGTAAATATTAAGATGATACCAGCAAGAATGAGTCTTTCTGTAAAAAAAAGAAGAAGATTTAAATCAAGTCTTACTGATTTAAATCAGTTTGATTTAAATCAAATCCACCCTGGTAAGGTGGTAATTTCTGTAGCCACCTATCAGCAGACATAAACACAATGGCAATCCAGACCAATGCTAGTTTACCCCAGGAACCCATATGGTTTCTGCACATACATATCAGGCAAGGAGACCTAATGTCCTTGATCTACAGAGAAACTGTGGTGAAAATGATGTTTCTACAGCATTTATATCAGGGTAGCTGCCACACGCCCTTGTCTTGTGGATAATACCTGCCCACAGCAAAAGTGTCTTGCTTACTCATAGTGAAACAACTCTAGAAACTAGCTACCATACAAGTATTTCTGCACAGCTACGTAGTGATAGGCAGCTATTACTTCAAGGTACATAACCTAAAGGTAAAAAGCAATGTGTAGCTTCCCCATGTCCAGCCCTGAAAAGAAAAGAAGTTTATCTGCTTCAGTTCCCTTTGGGTATCATCCTACTTCTTCTGTGTTCAAAAGACTCAAAAACACCTTCTGAGAAGGGACTTCCACCTTGGATGGAACTGATGCTGGATGAAACTTTTGTTTAATAATTCTAGGAACGCGAAGAGCAAAAAATAAGCTTCAGTTTGGAGGAACCTGCAAACCTTATCTACCCAGAAGGGCTATAGGCATAAAAAGGTAAAGGTAAAGGGACCCCTGACCATTAGGTCCAGTCGTGTCCGACTCTGGGGTTGCGGCGCTCATCTCACTTTATTGGCCAAGGAAGCCAGCAGACAGCTTCCGGGTCATGTGGCCAGCATGACTAAGCCGCTTCTGGCAAACAAGAGCAGCGCACGGAAACGCTGTTTACCTTCCTGCTGGAGTGGTACCTATTTATCTACTTGTACTTTGATGTGCTTTCGAACTGATAGGTTGGCAGGAGCAGGGACCGAGCAACAGGAGCTCACCCCATCGCTGGGATTCGAACCACCGACCTTCTGATCGGCAAGTCCTAGGCTCTGTGGTTTAACTCACAGCGCCAGAAGGGCTATAGGCATATGTCTGCCTATTACTCATAACTGCAAGATGTTCCAAAGGCGTGATGAGGAACATATTCTGCAAAGAGCAAATGTAGCCTGGGCTTTCAGACTGCCACAGGTATTAGCCACCAAGAAGCCATTGCACATAAGGCAAAGATCTTAAACGCAGAGAGGCTGCTTAAATGTCAGCAACTTCAAATGATGTTTAAGCACCTCAATTGTGCACAGAATTGTAGTCGCAACAGTCATAGGCATCACTTGCAAACTCCGGGGGTCCCACAGATCTAAAAAATAAAATAAAAATGGCCAGCTGCTCTTTTATGTCAAATTGTCACCTTCCCGCCAGTGAAAGGTGACATTAGCAACTCTGAGGTGTCTTATTTTCAGTATTCTCTTTACCTTTGCCAGACACAATAAAGTTGCCCTTTTGAGCAAAGTTTTCGCTGTCTTTAGCTGCCCATCCACATTGTGCTCCGGGGGGGGGGGTTAGCTGCAGGCGGCCTCCTGACCTCTCCTCTCCAGTAATCTTTCCCCCCAAAAAACCCCCATGAAAACCCTTCCAAGCCTCTGATCCAAGTGCTGAAAAAGTAAAGGCATGAAAGGAACCATGTGGAATTTGCTCTTTGATCTTTGGACTTCTCCTCGCTTGGTTTTTATTTTCCACTTGGGGCGTGTTGATGGGGGTGGAAATGGAAATAGTTTCTTTTTTTCTTTTTTATAAAAAAGTATCTTGCCCTGTCCACCTAAAGCTACATTAACTCGTGTAAGAAGAAAAAGAACATGTCAAATTCTATCATACGTAAGGGATTACCACATAAACAGCAACCTTTGTGAACTGGTGTGTTGTTTCCTTTTCGGTACCACAGAAAAGGACCAACCAAACTGACGCCTTTTTTTTCTGTCTTTAGATTCCATGACACATTATTTGTTAAACCCTCCAAGGATTGTCCACTTGTCTTTTTATTTAATCAAAAAGGTGCAAATTAAAATTTCAAACATGTTGTGCTCAATTTGAGAAAGAGAAAAATAAAAGAAAGAAAACAGCGCCAGCGTTTTCTTTACACAGGAGAGGGGTGTGTTTTTGCCATCCTGCTTCTTATGATCAAAGTTGAAACAGTGATTTAGCATTATTATAACACTCATCATTTCTGCCTCTAATTTGGATGGTTTTTAATAAAGCTCCATTGATTCCACTGAATGAAATCCCTCTTGGCAAATGCAGAACACACACACTGATTACTAAATATGCAGCAATTATCATATTGAGCAGCACACTTTAATATCTTATTTATAGACGTATCTGTCTATAATTTGCTTTAATTAAGTTGCATTGATTTTAATGACAGGAGCCATCTCTTGAAGACGGGAGCTAGAGTTATGAGACCCTATCAGCACTGATGTGCCATTGCTGGATGACAGACATTTCATAGTTCTCCTCAACTCCAATCTGCCACTGGTTCTTTCCTTTTTAAGGTGCACCAAGAGAGAGAAGGGGGATGCTTTTATTGCACCAACTACTGTCATTGGAGGAATGTGGAAGCTTTCAAGTTACACAAAACTAGGTCTGCATGCTTAATCGGCAGATGAATCAAACGGGGCTTTAGTTAATTAATGGAAGGGATTAGAATGGAGATGGGCTATGCATTAAGGTACCCTTGTGGTTTGTTTTGTTGTTTGGCTTTTGTGTGTGTGTGAACTGCAATAGGGAATAAACAAGGCATCATTATATATGGTTTCTCTTTTTAACAAGCAAGATGCATCTTCACCTACACCTGTCACAGACAACATACGTACGCAAGCAACACTGTTGGTCCTTTAACCAAGAGACCTGGTGCGCCATGGAAAACTGGGCCTCTTAATGAGAGGTATTGTCGATGAGACATGACTCAAAGATTAGAATAATCCAATACACGGTTTGCTGTAGAAACAGAACACAGACTAGACTAGCAATTATTATTTGCACAAGATATACCCACCCGGGAAGAATGGCAGATGAAGGTGATGGACTACATGGAACTTGCGGAAATGACTGGCAGAAGCCGAGACCAGGGAGAAGAGTCGGTGGAGGAAGATTGGAAGAAATTTAAAGACTATTTACAGAAACATTGTAAAATTAATAACTGTTAGAAGGATGTTGGAATAATATTATATGAATTTAGCAGGAATGATATAAAGGATTTGGGAATAACTGACTGTTAACTGGTGAAAGGAGGAAAAGTAAAGTTACATCATATTAAGATAATTTACAGGACTAAAATTTTAAAAGAGGGAAAGGATTTGCTGAAATGGATATTTGATATAGAATACAAAAAAGGGAGGTGTGAGGAGGTCAAGGAAATAAGTTAATGAAAGATAAGTAATGAGAAGATTTGCTGTATTTTTCTTTGTGTTTTTGTTTCTGTTTAATGGATTTTATTTTTCTGTTTTTTTCATATTGTGATGTGTTGTTTTATTTTTGTTTTAATTTTGTTTAATGTGGTATTTTTCTTTTTTCTTTTTCTAACCTCTAAAATTTTAATAAATATTATTTAAAAAAATAGACTAGCAATTATTTGGTTAAATCTATAAGCAGGGGTGGTGAACCTTTTTTAAGGGGTAAAGGACTCCACTAGGCTCTGTGAGATGCTGCACTTCATTAATAGGTGTAGGGCAGGACCAGGGGTTGGCAAAAAGTTTTAGCCATGGGTCGGTCCACTGTCCCTCAGACCTTGTGGCAGGCCGGAGAAGTGGCACAGGGAGGGGGGGGGAGCTGGAAGAAGAGGCGAGGGGGGCAAATAATCCTCCTTCCCACCCCCCAGCCCCAGCCCCAGCCGCTGTGCTTACCTTCCCAGAGGCTGCCACCACAGCCGCCACCACTGCTTCTTGTGGGTAGGCAGAGTGAGCTCATCCACTCCGCTCTCTGGCCCACAGGAGCACCAGGGCAGCGGTGGTGGGAAGATGAGCAGTGCGAAAGGGCTGGATCGGGAGAGGGGCTGCTTAAAATGGCGCTCAGCCAGCTCAGCCCAGCTCCCTTCCTCCTCTAGGCAGGGCAGGGAGAAGCCAGGAGGAGGGAGGGCGCCACTGCAGGGTGTGTGTGTGTGTGTGTGGGGGGGGGGGGGGGGAAATGGAATGGGGCAGGAAAAAAATGGCGCAGTCCAAACAAACAGAATCCCAACCCTGATCCACAGACAGTCCGCGGGCCGGATCCTGAAGGCAATTGGGCCTGATCCAGCCCACAGACCTTAGTGTGCCGACCCCTGGGCTAGACCCAAACAATCACAATCATAGTCACATGAACAGTCACACAGCACCCCCTTCCCTCGCTCTCTAAGCAAGAACAGTTGAGTTTACAATGTACAGTACTGCAGTAACAAGGTGGAAAAGGTAATGCAGTTCCACACATTATTAAATATTATGCAACACTACATTCAAACATGGGAAATCCTATTTTTCTGATTCTTAATACTACTGATAATTGTTTATTGCTCAAAATGGCTTTTAAAAAAACAAATAAATAGTAATTTTGCTTTTTGAAAAAGGGAGAGAAAGATATTGAAAGCTGTTAAGGTCTCGCAATAGGTGATGAGTTCAGAAATGTGTAGGGTGCAAGCGGGGTCACATGTGTGCAATCTGGGTGGAAATCTCCAACTCTGATGGGTGCTAACATGTGTACCTGTGGTTGGCATGGTATGTCTCCTGGACAGGGCATAAAACTGTGGGAGAGGGTTATTGTTATTGTTTTCTTATTGTAGTATGTATTTTTGTGTTTTATACTGTGAATTGCCCTGTGATCTTCTGGTGAAGAGCGGTATAGAAACTAACTAACTAACTACAAACTAGTTAAGAGTCACTTGTGTGATCTATGTTAACAATGAACCATCAGTATTCAATGCGGGTGGCACTGTGGGTTAAACCACAGAGCCTAGGACTTGCCGATCAGAATGTCGGTGGTTCGAATCCCCGCGACAGGGTGAACTCCCGTTGCTCAGTCCCTGCTCCTGCCAACCTAGCAGTTTGAAAGCACATCAAAGTGCAAGTAGATAAATAGGTAGCGCTCCGGCGGGAAGGTAAACGGCGTTTCCGTGTGCTGCTCTGGTCCGCCAGAAGCGGCTTAGTCATGCTGGCCACATGACCCAGAAACTGTACGCCGGCTCCCTCAGCCAATAAAGCAAGATGAGTGCCGCAACCCCAGAGTCAGCCACAACTGGACCTAATGGTCAGGGGTCCATTTACCTTTACCTTTACCTTACTTTCTTATAGTCTGGATTACTGAGTTTAGGCTTAGTTATGGCCTTGCAGGTCAAACTGAGATTTCTTGGAGTCAATGTGGTAGGCAGACACTGAAAAGAACAAGTCAGGCTGAGCCTTTGAGCAACAAATGGAGGTGTTCGTTCTGCTTACAATTCCCTCCATATATAAAAAATGTACTTATAACAAGGTATTTGTACTATGCAAACACATCTAAATTTCATGGGCACAATGGAATAGCAGTTAGTTAGCAAAATCCAGAGGGAAACGGGTCATAAATGCAAATATTTTTAGTCACTTCAAATAGATAAAAGGTCTAATCACAAAAAAACGCTGTTCACTTCCATTGTGCATGCTAACTGAAAGTTACAGAATGTTGCCGTGAGCAAAGAAGTTAAAAAGATACCTCTCATCCTTGTCTGTGGAGCCCAATCCTAAATCTATGTACAGCGGTGCCCCGCAAGACGAATGCCTCGCAAGACGGAAAACCCGCTAGACGAAAGGGTTTTCCGTTTTGGAGGTGCTTCGCAAAACAAATTTCCTATGGGCTTGCTTCGCAAGACAAAAATGTCTTGCAAGTTCCTGCGGGTTTTTTTCCTTTCCCCCCCTTTTTCTAAGCCGCTAAGCCACTTATCTGCTTATCTGATAAGCCGCTAAAAGCTGCTAATAGCGCTAATCCGCTAAGCCGTCAATGGGCTTGCTTCGCAAGACGAAAAAACCGCTAGACGAAGAGACTTGCGGAACGGATTCTTTTCGTCTTGCGAGGCACCACTGTACTCGGAAGTAAGTTCTATGGGGCTTACTCCCAGGTGCTGTGCAAAAGCAATCTCTTACTTTTGAAGAACTGGGATTGCAACAGATGAGTTACGACCACGGCCATGACGTGTTACCACCTTGGTATGGCCAGGGTCTGCACCCAAGCATCATGTACAGAGAGAGCCTTGCCACCAAGTGCGAAGGCTGGGCTGCAGGAATTGAAAGGCTTTCAAACAGGGGTATGATCAAAGGGCAGGAGGAAGTTAAGAACAAAGGAAGGAAAGGAAGAAGAGATGAATCAAGGGGTGTGGCTGAGAGGGAAGAGAAGCCATTCCCCAGGAAGATGAAAAGGTTGTTTTTGGGGACTGATGGAGGAATGAGAGAGAGAGAGAGCAATGAA
Source organism: Podarcis erhardii (assembly GCF_964252035.2). Lineage (NCBI taxonomy): Eukaryota > Metazoa > Chordata > Lepidosauria > Squamata > Lacertidae > Podarcis > Podarcis erhardii. The sequence continues at coordinate 131,371,173 of NC_138497.1, read as the reverse complement.
AAGGAGGTCGTTTCATCAAGAAGCAGAAGAGTCCACAGGGCCTGAGGCAGCAGAGCATCCTTAGAAGAGAGGGGTGAGCAAAAGGCCCATACAACAATTGCAGTCGTACCTCAGAAGTTGAATGGAGTCCGTTCCAGAAGTCCGTTCCACTTCCAAAATGTTCGGAAACCAAAGCGCGGCTTCCGATTGGCTGCAGGAAGCTCCTGCAGCCAATCGGAAGCCGCAGAAGCAGCGGCGGATGTTCAGGTTCCAAAGAACGTTTGCAAACCGGAACACCCATTTCTGGGTTTCGGAGCCAAAACGTTCAAGTCACAAGGCGTTTGACTTCCGAGGGACGACTGTACAGTGGTACCTCGGGTTAAGAACTTAATTCGTTCTGGCAGTCCGTTCTTAACCTGAAACTGTTCTTAACCTGAGGTACCACTTTAGCTAATGGGGCCTCCCGCAGCCGCTGCGCTGCCACCATGCAATTTCTGTTCACATCCTGAAGCAAAGTTCTTAACCCGAGGTACTATTTCTGGGTTAGTGGAATCTGTAACCTGAAGCGTCTGTAACCTGAAGTGTCTGTAACCCCTGGTACCACTGTATAAGCCAAGTTAGAGTCTGCCAGCTTTCTGAGTTGCCCAAATGTGAAGGCCACACCTAGGAGGTAGGGAGGTAGAATAGTTCTTCTGGGGCAGAAGATGCTTTCACTATTCAATACAACACTATTGCAATGTTTAAATGTTTCTCAGATTGTCCTTCAATTTTCCTGCCACACTTGCTGTCCTCCCCAGTACCCACACCAGTATGGTGTGCCAGACCCTTTGAGACCCACTGCCTTAATTGCTACTCTGCATACAAGCCAGAATTGTCATCTTCATCAGCCTCACATTTAATAGTACTATTACTTTTATTACACACACCTCTTCCTGAAGTCTGTGGGAATTTCTTTTAAACAACCTGTTATTGTGATTACAATGCCTTCATGGTTCCCAGAGCATTTCACAATGCTTACACACACACACACACACACACACACACACACACACACACAAACAAAAAAACACGAATGGATCTGAACTGCTTTTCTAAATCACTGTGTTTCAGGATATATCATCATAACTGTGTAAGCATTATCCAAATAAAAATGCAAGGGCATGATCTGAGAAGGGAAAAAAACCTCCTCTAAGGCAGTTTTACTGGTGCATTTTCAGTTTCTGGTCATTTTTCAACTCACTGATTACTGCTATAAGTGTTGATTAATAGTTATCCTCATGTCACGAGAATGCACTTCCCATGGGTCAGGAAAACATCCCTGAATAAAATAACTAGATAGAATAATCACACCATCCTTCTCGTTCACCATAAAACAGCAGCAACAGACTTGTGCATTAAGGTTACTGATGACCTGGTTAGCAGTTCTGAACACTTTTACTGAAAAGCAAAATTAGACAATTATGTGTCCTTTTAATCTCCCCATTGTTCATTTTTTGAGAAAGACGGTGAAAAATATAGAGAGAGTGGGGCTCCAATAATGACATTGCTAATATATTTAAATTTCGGTTCTTCCCTCCATACAGAACCACCACAAAGTTCTAAGACAATCGTTATGCCCCTGTTTTTTCTTCTTCTCCCCATACATTAGCTTGTTTCACTAATGCAATATCTAGACTTGGACAGAGAACAGTTCTTAATGAAGAAACCAAAATGCAGATGGGGATTTCTGGCAAGAAAAATAAGAGAGAGAAACACCTGCGCCTAAAATTGTATCAGTTGTCTTATCTAAGTAATAGAGTAACTCAGAATTAGGTGTTATCACTCCGTATGAAATACGGAGGTTAACGGATTATGCAGCAAATGCAGGGGCCAGTGCAGGCAATATGCCGCTGCAAAATGTCTAAACCCTGAGCACACTGGCTATTCTGTCTCAAGCTCAATAAGCTTCTGCGTCAAGAATCTCAAGGGTTGCCTCTGTTTCTTTTATCTATTACGGATGAGATCATTGGCTCCTCTGTGCCCTTCTCTCTGGGTGGCTTTCCTTCCCATTAATCCAATAATTTGTTTTTGTTAATTTGACCCCTTAATTGTCTTAAATGCACACCAGATTGGTGAGGCCCTCACGACTGCAACCGAACCCTGAGATAAACTAGAAAAGCAAACAGTAGACACCTTCAGCTTAGGGCTGGCAGTGCTTGTATTTCAAAGAAGCAGAAAAGGCTCACATAAACTATTCCCACTTTTCTTCAGACCACATTAGTAATATTTCAGGGTCTTAACAGAACATGGGAAAGACTAAAGGAGGAGAGCTTCTAAGGAGCAGCAATCACTCGGAATGGCCAGCTTTTGTTTATTTTTTTGAACTGGATGGACATGGTTTATCTAATACAGTCACGACAATCTGCCCCTTTGGCACATCCATAATATTAAAACCAACCTTTTGACATTGCCTGTGACTGAGAATGAACTGCCTTTTGTTCCTCCAAGATCTTGCAGTCTCCTCTCCTCCTTTTTCTGCAATTAGTTTACTATACAATTTATCCAGATAACTGCTGCTTTCAGATTACAGACTGTTCCCCTTTCAAGACAACTCATTGTCTTGTTAACATTTGGAATTGTTATCTGTACTTCCAGGCTCTTGTGAGGCATTTCCTCCTATCACATTAGCTTTTGAACCAGAAGTATGCTGAGCTCTCCACACCCAGTGCTGCTACTCAGGGGCTAATCTGTTCAGCCTAAGCCAGGCACAGGCAAACTCTGCCCTCCAGTTGCTTTGAGACTACAATTCCCATCATCCCTGACCACTGGTCCTGTTCGCTAGGGATGATGAGAGTTGTAGTCCAAAAATATCTGGAGGGCTGAGTTTGCCTATGCCTGGCCTAAGCCATGCAAAAGATCTTTAGAAAAGGCAGCAGTGAAGTCAAAATGGGGGGGGGGGAAGGGGGCAAATTTTTTTTTGTTCCTTTGTTCAGGATGAAGCTTTTACCACTTTTAAAATAGCTAGCATGATTCTGTTGTGCTACCATACCTGACTACAAGTGGCTGGAAATGCTGATGCTATAATAAATACCCATATTTGCATACATGTGTGTCCTTGTGGGTTAAACCACAGAGCCTAGGGTTTGCCGATCAGAAGGTTGGTGGTTCGAATCCCCGCGACGGGGTGAGCTCCCGTTGCTCGGTCCCTGCTCCTGCTAACCTAGCAGTTCGAAAGCACATTAAGTGCAAGTAGATAAATAGGTACCCCTCCGGCGGGAAGGTAAACGGCGTTTCCGTGCGCTGCTGTGGTTCGCCAGAAGCGGCTTAGTCATGCTGGCCACATGACCCGGAAGCTATACGCCGGCTCCCTCGGCCAATAAAGCGAGATGTGCGCCGCAACCCCAGAGTCGGTCGTGACTGGACCTAATGGTTTGCCTTTGTGTCCTTGGTCATGTTCACAGAATGGAAGATGGTAGAATCCCAAGGGTCCCCCCCTCCCCGCCAGAGCTCAATGGAACTCAGCTCTGGCTTAGAGACTCCATTCTGGATTTCTTTACTCTTTAGCCTTTTCTTCTCCCAAATATGTCCCTCAAGGCAGCAGAGGTTTGGGATAAGCCTTTTCTTTCTCCTAGATGGGCTACCTGCCCCTTGCTTCCCACTACAGTGGTGCCCCGCAAGACGAATGCCTCGCAAGACGGAAAACCCGCTAGACGAAAGGGTTTTCCGTTTTGGAGGTGCTTCGCAAAACAAATTTCCTATGGGCTTGCTTCGCAAGACGAAAATGTCTTGCGAGTTCCTGCGGGTTTTTTCCCTCCCCCCCCCTTTTTCTAAGCCGCTAAGCCGCTTATCTGCTTATCCGATAAGCCGCTAAAAGCCACTAAAAGCCGCTAATAGCGCTAATCCGCTAAGCCGTCAATGGGCTTGCTTCGCAAGACGAAAAGACCGCTAGACGAAGAGACTCGCGGAACGGATTCTTTTCGTCTTGCGAGGCACCACTGTACAGGACATGCAGAAAACGCCTTCTTGACCATTGGACCCATTGGTCTCGTCTGCTCAAATTGCCAAAATCTGTCTTCACATGCAGGGCAAGTCCTCGACTCATGCAGGGCTTGAGACCCATTGGCTACCCTCACCTGGTTTAGTCAGGCAATCAAAGCTGTTCCCGGGATTGTGACCACTGTTGCATGCTGACAGCTTCTAGGAGCCACAGGTGAGAGATGAGTGCTGCAAAGTGGGGACCAAAGGTGGAAGAACTGCCCCAGAAGGAGCACATTGTGTACCCCGTGGCTATACTGCTATTTTCTAAACATTTAGTCACGGTGCATTTTTTTAAATAAATAAAAAAAAAATACTCAAGTCAAGTATTTTATTACGGTCATAGACCAGCATAACCCAAACAACTAAATACATAGCATAACAATATGTCGGCGGTTCGAATCCCCGCGACGGGGTGAGCTCCCGTTGCTCGGTCCCTGCTCCTGCCAACCTAGCAGTTCGAAAGCATGTCAAAGTGCAAGTAGATCAATAGGTACCACTCCGGTGGGAAGGTAAATGGTGTTTCCGTGCACTGCTCTGGTTTGCCAGAAGCGGCTTAGTCATGCTGGCCACATGACCCGGAAGCTGTACGCCAGCTCCCTTGGCCAATAAAGAGAGCTGAACGCCGCAACCCCAGAGTCGGTCATGACTGGATCTAATGGTCAGGTGTCCCTTTACCTTTACCTATCTACGCGAATAATTATTAAATAAATAGGAGCAAGAACCAAACGTAGATTTAAACATATACATAGAATACTTACCATAATTAAGCATAGATAATGGGTGAGTAAAAATGTATAAGAAAAATTAAAAGATTGGTTAACACAGCTATATGGGGTAGACTTCAGAAGTGCAGATCTAACAATATGGGCCTTCAGTTTAGGATTGAATTGTAGCATAGACCATTATTCATCAAATATCTATCATGGCAGCGCAAAATCTGGTGACGGAATATGTGACTTCTGGGCTCTTGTCCTGTAGTAATTAATAGGGAGATGTTGTGTTGCTCTGAACATCCAGGAAACTTATATAAGATGGGTTGGATAAACCTAGTTCAAATGTCTATATAATATATATATATATATATATATATATATTTGCTTTCGTAGATTTTCACGGGTACAGGAATGCAGGTTTTGGTGTCCTCGGGTGTCTTCCCGTGTAAAAGTTGGGGTGTCTAGGCGACGTTTCGACGAGGTCTCACTCGTCATCTTCAGGCTGGTGCTTTCGGCTTCTTGTTACTGGAACAGAGCAGGATCTCAGTGTTTGAGTTCCTATAAATACTGTAGAGGGGGTGTGGTGTATAGCCTCCAATGTTCTGGGCAGAGAGGAAGTTCCCAGGCTAGTGTGCCTTTTCTTCTTTTGTTCCTTAATTACTTGAGAGATATCTTGAGTGATTTCTTGAGTGATATCCTGAGTACCACTTAGGTGGGTCATTAGGTGTGGATTAGTTGCTAAAGTCTTTGTGTCTTGACCTCTTGAACTTTGTGAAGAGTTTTCATGAGAAGATGGCTGTACTGTACTTAGTTGTGCTCTGGCTTGGCTTCGTGTATAGGGGCGAGCTGTGGTTTTGTGGCTTGTGTCAGCCAGATCTGTGTAGGGATTGCAGGGGGGTGCAGCATCCGTAGGTGCCACCATGGATTGGCTACTGGATGGTGTCTGTAATTCATCTGTGGAAAGGGTCTGGGTTTGGGTCTGGTGTGGTTGATTGGTGTTGGCGTTCTGTGTGCCTCTGGTGTTGGCGTTCTGTGTGCGTTCTGTGTGCCTCTGGATCTGGTGTCAGATCTGGTGTCACAAAAACTGACACCAGATCCAGAGGCACACAGAACGCCAACACCAATCAACCACACCAGACCCAAACCCAGACCCTCTCCACAGATGAATTACAGACACCATCCAGTAGCCAATCCATGGTGGCACCTACGGATGCTGCACCCCCCTGCAATCCCTACACAGATCTGGCTGACACAAGCCACAAAACCACAGCTCGCCCCTATACACGAAGCCAAGCCAGAGCACAACTAAGTACAGTACAGCCATCTTCTCATGAAAACTCTTCACAAAGTTCAAGAGGTCAAGACACAAAGACTTTAGCAACTAATCCACACCTAATGACCCACCTAAGTGGTACTCAGGATATCACTCAAGAAATCACTCAAGATATCTCTCAAGTAATTAAGGAACAAAAGAAGAAAAGGCACACTAGCCTGGGAACTTCCTCTCTGCCCAGAACATTGGAGGCTATACACCACACCCCCTCTACAGTATTTATAGGAACTCAAACACTGAGATCCTGCTCTGTTCCAGTAACAAGAAGCCGAAAGCACCAGCCTGAAGATGACGAGTGAGACCTCGTCGAAACGTCGCCTAGACACCCCAACTTTTACACGGGAAGACACCCGAGGACACCAAAACCTGCATATATATATATCTATCTATATATATTATATAAGACATATAATACTGGCAGTGAAGAAGGGCATGCTCTGTTCTTTCCTGTTTTTATTTATTTTCACGGTACAGAAGATAAATTTTAAGAGAACAATTGTTACAACAGTAAACAACACTGCACCAATTGGGACACAACTTTAGAGAAAAGGAAAAGCTGCTGAGCAAAATCTACAAATTCCTTAAAAAGCGATCGAAAACACAAATAATGGTGTTTTTTTGCTGTTACATTTTAACCCTGGACGTCTTCCTTCTAATCTTAACAACAAACCAGATGAGTATTCAAGGAATTTTAATGGCCAGAGAAGTAAATCCACCTTAATCCTTTAAAAAATAAGAGTAAGCAAGAAATGAAATCTCCTCTGCTATCCTCTTTCTCCACCTTAAATAACTATGTCAAAAAAAAACCCACCCTCCTCCAAACTTTGCCTTCAACAAAACACACCAACAAAATCCAGCAATTCTGCCTTATAAAAGCTCTCAGTAGAAGAGGGTAGCTCTATTCCATATGCCAAACCGTGTGTGTGTGTGTGTGTGTGTGTGTGTGTGTGTTTTCTTGGTCCCAGTTTTCCAAACGATACGGATACTGTTTCCTTCAACTGGCAGTCATGATTGGGAGGCAACCTCCCTTTCCGTGCCGATACCAATTTGGCAGCTGGTATAGTATTTCTGCGATCTGGTACTATCTGTTATTTGTTGGTACCAGATGGATGCCAGATGGGCAATAATGGCCAACGCCTTCCCCGGCACTGCGGTTCTAAAAAGCACCACATACAGGGTCAAGTCTTGTCAGCTGGATGACTCAAATGGCACTTCAAAGAAAGGCAACTTGGGGTGGGGGAGAGACAAAGAGACAGGGCTTTGCAACATCTGTTCCTTGCTCCTAATGACCATATGTGTGTGTGTGTGTGTGTGTGTGTGTGTGTGTGTATGCATGCCATGGGTAGCTATGCTCTCTTTTAGCCAGAAGTTAATATCCAGATGCACAAGAATATAGTTTCTACACTATGCCTTAGTAGGTGGCACAGATGCCAACTCTTCAACCCCCAGTGTTGGCTCTGAATGTGACGCATAATCAATATACTTCTCTCCTGTGATAGCACCACAAATAAGAGGATCAGGGACTGAGCAGGGAAGCTTTCAATCTCAATCCTTGTGCACTGGGCAAATCGGGTCCTCCCTTAAAGAGGGCACGTACTGCGGTGAGACCTGGAAAACCAACACCCTGTGTTGTGGGTGGGTACGATTGGTCAGCCACAACACCCGACTGGTAGGTCCCTCGAAGCTGGGTACAATCTGACCAATGGGACACAGTCCAAACAGTTTGAGGGACATATTTATACCCATGCATGTGACCCAGAGCTTCCTCTTTCGGCTCGTGCATCGGAACACCCACCCACCTCTCCCTACTTTTAGGGCTTTGCGCTTGACCTTGCTATGCCGTCGTGTGTCGTTGGGACAGGGGCATGGCAGGAATTTCCCCCACTTGGCTGATTGGCTGTTGCCATTTGGGTTTTGCATTGTAAGGTTGCGGATAGGCACTGGTTCAGGTGATAGGGATGGGGGAACACTCTCGCCATCCCTATGTGAAGGGTATTCCATTAAAGGAATCCAGGGACTCGATGGTTTGGTAAACCCCTGAGAGGGGGTTGTGCCCGTGCCTGAGTCCAGGGGGACATTTGGGTGGTGGAGATTGCCTGTTCCCAGCTTTACGCTTATCCAGGTGTTCACCCTTGGCTGACCTATGCTAGAACCATGGGTCAGCGCTACCTGCATGGCAGGGAGCTAGTCAAACCAGAGCATATGCAACCAGTCACGTTCTGTAATCAATAAAGTTGTGGCCTAAGGTAAAGGTAAAGGGACCCCTGACCATTAGGTCCAGTTGCGGATGACTCTGGGGTTGCGGCACTCATCTCACTTTATTGGCCGAGGGAGCCGGCGTACAGCTTCCGGGTCATGTGGCCAGCATGTGACTAAGCCGCTTCTGGTGAACCAGAGCAGCGCACGGAAATGCCATTTACCTTCCCGCCAGAGCGGTACCTATTTATCTACTTGCACTTTGACGTGCTTTCGAACTGCTAGGTTGGCAGGAGCAGGGACCGAGCAACAGGAGCTCACCCCGTCGTGGGGATTCGAACCGCTGACCTCCTGATCGGCAAGTCCTAGGCTCTGTGGTTTAACCCACAGCGCCACCCGCGTACCCTAAAGTTGTGGTCTACGTTCTGCCAAAAAGCAAACCAAAATTTTGAGGCAAGTGTGAATTTATTTCGGGGGGTGGCGGGAGGTTTCTGGGTCTGAACACGCAAAGCGGAACAACAAGAAAACAGAACTCTCCACGGCTTTTGAAGAGCTTCAGGGATGGACAAGTGGAGGAAAGTAATGGAAGGAGCCTGTTATTCATATTCATATTATTATTATTATTCTTTCAGGAGGCTGACCTGCCATTCAAACTGGAATGGAAACTTAGAAAAGGTCATTTAATGGTTCTGAATGAAGCCTGGAGTAGCCAATACAAAAGCAATTTTGCAATTTTAACATCCACACAGAAAGACAGACACACCCCTCACACTTCCTTTATGTATAAATGAAAAAAAAAAGTTTAAGAGGGTGAGTTAAATTGTCCTTAAGTTTAGAAGGGTGTCTGCAGGAAAATACGGCTAACATCAAAGCATGCTCTCCACTCTGCAATTTGCTTCATGGAGAAGTTATGATAAACAGGATATGTAGTTCCCTAAGGTTACCATGGAAACCTTTTCTTTTCAGGCCATCATTTCCAAAGGTACAATTTGCATTAAAATGACAGAACTTGATTTTTTTTTTTTTGGGTAAGACTCAAGAGGGGTCATGCCACCATATATTATAGCTATTATTTCAAAACTTACGTACATAACATTCAAGGGAGAGATCTATTAATCCACATAAATATCTTGGTGACCAAGTACACTTTAATTGCTGGCTTGGCAGGCATTTTCCTGACAAATTAGCAGAGAATATTAGAAGGATAAAAGTTGAAGCAAATTCACTGGTTGTGTACTTTTTCGTCTATTCCTATGTTCACATACTTGGGTTTGGATTTTGGATGGTGGCAGGTCAGCCGTGTAAAATATGACTTCCCATCTTCTCTCGCAGAGCTTTGTGTTTCTGAATCAATAAGTTAGTTTTAAAAAATAAAGAATAATCTTAAAATGGCACATGAAAGCAATGCGTAGTTGATGCAATATAAAAAGAGATAACTCCAAGGCCTACACTTGTCTGTTTCTTCTGTAGTGAATGATTTGTTGGTGCACTGTATGTAAGGTAAAAGTAAAGGGACCCCTGACCATTAGGTCCAGTCATGACCGACTCTGGGGTTGCGGCGCTCATCTCGCTTTACTGGCCGAGGAAGCCGGCGTACAGCTTCCAGGTCATGTGGCCAGCATGACTAAGCCGCTTCTGGTGAACCAGAGCAGCGCACAGAAACACCGTTTACCTTCCCGCCGGAGCGGTACCTATTTATCTACTTGCACTTTGACGTACTTTCGAACTGCTAGGTTGGCAGGAGCAGGGACCGAGCAACGGGAGCTCACCCCGTCGCGGGGATTCGAACCACCAACCTTCCGATCGGCAAGTCCTAGGCTCAGGTGTGTCCTCTCCAATGCGACATGTTCAAGAGCTGTACATGTGCAATCAGTATGTGTACACAGAACCGAAGCAGTAAACAATTCACCCATTGCTCAGAGGATGAAGGACACATTTACATCTCTCTCAACAGGTTGATCTGAGTTAAAGATGGCTCTTTGTAGACATATGCAAAGAACATGTAGATATATGCAAAAAGCATATTTTCAATTCCATTTCCCCAGCTCCAAGCAAACGAATCTGACTATTTGAACTTTGGCTAGTTCCAAAAGTGCAGAATCTCGAATTAATTGCTTAAAGGCCACATCCATTATGTCTATTTGGAGGGGGAGGGAGGTTGGCATGTCAGTGTTTTGCCACCAAAATAAGAGCCATGTGGTGTCCTGCTTGCTTGATGGAGACAGTGGTAAAACCACTCCTCAAGAAGGCCTGCTTGGATTTGGAAAACCTAAAGAATGGAAGCGGTTTTGTTTGAAATGGCTAAAATATTGCAAGCATGGTTTGGGCTTTCACACATGCGTGTTTTGCTTGTCATAATACAGACAATTTGGCAAGACTCTATTGAAGTACGCCATGAATGATGTTTTTGTTCGAAAAGGCTGAAATACTGCAAAATATATCTATGCAGAATTATCATACAAACACATTCAAATAAGAATGATTCATAGGCAGATCACTGAAAGCATGGCAGATTTTGGAATGGTTTTCAGAAATTTTGAATTAAAATTCAAAAGCGACTGTCCTGCAACATTCAGCCGGAATACAATCGCTCAAATGTCAGCAACAAATCTATCCATCTGTGCGTCGAGCTGCTGAGCAAATTCCTGAAGATGACGTTTTAGCCTATGACTAGCCTTTATATAGGGACGCAGGTGGCACAGTGGTCTAAACCACTGAGCCTCTTGGGCTTGCTGATCAGAAGGTCGGCGGTTCGAATCCCCGCAAAGGGATGAGCTCCCGTTGCTCGGTCCCTGCTCCTGCCAACCTAGCAGTTCGAAAGCATGTCAAAGTGCAAGTAGATAAATAGGTACCACTCCGGTGGGAAGGTAAATGGTGTTTCTGTGTGCTGCTCTGGTTTGCCAGAAGCAGCTTAGTCATGCTGGCCACATGACCCGGAAGCTGTATGCCGGCTCCCTCGGCCAATAAAGCGAGATGAGCGGTGCAACCCCAGAGTTGTTCACAACTGGACCTAATGGTCATGGGTCCCTTTACCATTACCTTTTAGCCTTTATATAGCCAGTGGAGCAGGCATGTCCAAAGTCCATTTCAGGGGCCTAATCCGGCCCACTGGTTGATTTAATCCAGCCTCTGTGGCAGTACATGTGCTGGGGTAAAATCCTTAAAAAAGCTCAGCATCTTCAATCCTAAAAAAAGCTCAGCAGCCGACTTCGGTCAGCCCTCACACATGTTCACTTCATCAAATCTGGCCCTCTTTGAAAAAAGATTGGGCACCCCTACGTGGTTGGAGTCACCAATGGCAAGGAGGAGGAAATATGGCCGGGGGTGGGGAGTGATATCGAATCTTTCCCTTCCTACCATCTAACTGTGCCACTCAACGAACTAAAATAGGAGAGCAGAGTAAAAATTAAATTAACCAAAAAACAACCAACCCCAAAAATGCCATAATCACTTCCAGTACTAAACCAAATTTCATAGTAGGGACCTAAAGCCCCACGGATGAATGGGTTTCTCATTCACTCGTGTAAGGAGGAAATGGTCTGCAAATGACTGGAGATGGTGGATGCCAGCCAAGGGGAGCAATCCAGCGATAATGACACACACTTATTGAAATCAATGAGCCTTGGATTCTCAACAGCCTACTTGTTCTATTTATGGCTCCACCGTACCCAATTATAGCATCCTAGAACTTCCTCCCCAAAGGTTTTATTTGCTATGACTGTGATCCCCTGGAATGATTTGATTTACTTAAGATCACACAATGCTTTTTTTTTTTTTGGGTGGTGGTGGGGTTTAGGATAAATGATTTTGCCATGACCTTAATAGCTGTGGACAGGGCTAGCACTCATTATCTTTCCATGGTGAGCAAAGCCCAGGTGCCTCGTTTCTGAGTGGCGGCAGAGTACCTTTCGATTTTGCAACCGTGTAATATGATGAAGCAACAGCGGCTCTACCCAGCAGGACAGAGCAAAATGTGTAAATACTACAGATGGGCGAACCATGCTGGCTCCAGTCCCCCAAAACAGACCTGCTGGCTGTTAAGATTATATTAATATTGTGACTCATGCTGCCTAAGCCTCATGAACTGGTCCAGAACAGCAAATAAGAACACCAAGCCTGGGACATGGTCTATCGAAGCATTGCAGCTTTTGCTGCTGCCTCAGTGGCCAAGGGAAAGGGAGTGATGGAAACACTGGGTCTCGCTAAGCCAGCCTTGTGATGGCCAATCCTGTCCTGCTCTGGGTTCAACCCTTGGCATTTCCAGTGAGAAAAGGTGGAGCCACTGGCAATCAGAGCAAACAAGTTTGGCCTGACTCAGTATACGATAGCTTTATATACAGCTGTGAGAGTGTATACAAATATACGGATGCGGGTGGCGCTGTGGTCTAAACCACTGAGCCTCTTGGGCTTGCCGGTTGGAAGGTCGGTGGTTCGAATCCCCACGACGGGGTGAGCTCCCGTTGCTCGGTCCCTGCTCCTGCCCACCTAGCAGTCTGAAAGCACGCCAGTGCAAGTAGATAAATAGGTACCGCTATGGCAGGAAGGTAAACGGCATTTCCATGCGCTGTGGTTTCTGTCACAGTGTCCCATTGCGCCAGAAGCAGTTTAGTTCTGCTGGCCACATGATCTGGAAAGCTGTCTGGAAAGCTGTCTGTGGACAAACCCTGCTCCCTCAGCCTGAAAGCAAGATGAGTGCCATAACCTCATAGTTGCCTTTGACTGGCTTAACCATCCAGGGGTCCTTTGCCTTACCATATATATATATATATATATATATATATATATTCATTCAAATGCTCTAGCCCAGGCATAGGCAAACTTGGCCCTCCAGATGTTTTGGGACTACAACTCCCATCATCCCTAGCTAACAGGACCAGTGGTCAGGGATGATGGGAGTTGTAGTCCCAAAAACATATGGAGGACCAAGTTTGCCTATGCCTGCTCTAGCCATTTAAAAAATAAATAAATTGTGTCCTTTTTTTGCTTTTGAACCCGTTACAACAGCAAGGACACTTCCTTCCACCTACGCCTAGGTGAATTAACAGCTTTTGTCTATCTCGAAATCTAACAAAAAACCTCCACCCCCAGATAAACCACAGGACCCTTGCTCCTTCAATTCCACCATTCTGTACTCTGTCTCAAGCCTCACCTGGCTTGCCAGGTCTTTTCTAGACTGGCAGGGGATAATTTTAATTCTTAAAAAACACTAGAGGCTTCCTTCAAATAATAATAATAATAATAATAATAATAATAATAATAATAATAATAATAATAATAATAATAATTGCAAGGAGATTCCAATGAGATTCCAGAATTCAGGACCAATGAATGTGCAAACCAGCAGCACTGTGTTACAACGTTGTAAGAACACTGGGAAAATAAAATGTGGATGTGCTAGCTTGCTAAGATTGTACATTAAATGGGGCTGCAGAGTCACACTAAACACAATGAATATGCCCTTGACACAAAACCCTACAAATAAAAGCTTAATATCATAGTCCGTACTTTAAACGAGGTTGTGTTGTTAAAGCATAGGTACTTAGGCCTCTAAGATAGTCAACCTCTCTCTCTTTCTGGGAAAACTGAAAGCGCGGATTTCTTTTTAAAAATCCAATTTATTCAAGTACACAGGAACATTGAAAAAGATTTTAAAAATTAGAAATACAAACAAAATGGAATTGTGCGAGAACCCGAGCGGATGCTTTTAACACAAACCACTGGTTGGGTAGAACACCTTTTAATTATTTAAATCACATTTCCATCGAAAAAATAAAGGTGGGGTCAGGCTACCGTTTTTCAAAATTTCAGCAGGTAGTGAAGTGGTGGGCAGGAAATCACAAAAAAGAAGAGGACAAAAAGAAGAAGACACTTGACTTTTCCCAGAAGAGCTAAGTTTGTGTAATTCCAGGGGTTGATTTAGCAAATGAAGTTTTCCTCTGCCCTATTTTGCTCTGTACTTTAATGCATTCTTATTAGATTAGCATCTGCACTGCAGACGTCGAAGTGGGAACTAATAAAGTTATCCACACAATCTCTAGGTGTCTTAGCCACTGACTTTATTTTTCATTTAAAATAATTATAACAATGCCACTTGTTTGTTAAAAAGCTTTTTTATATTCACAGATAATTGCCTTCTACAACACCCAGCAATACATTCTCATTTTCACATCTTTGCTGTGAAAGTGGGGGGGGGGGGAGAGAGAGAAAGAAATCTCACGCTCTTTAGAGTTTGCTGCAAGTTGACAACAATGCAGCCACCACACTTTAAAGCCTTGAAGTTAAACAAGCGCAGGAGCTCTAACGGCAGATTAACAAGCAGCCGGGCAATTTCAGAACACCTTTACTGGTGATATATTTTATCAGCCACGGGACTATTACCAATGAAAATTTATGGCCTGACCTATTCCAAGGAGTTAGGAAAGGATACGCGATAAACACTCACATTTTAAACATGAAATAAGAGGTCGATCCCTGTCCTTGACACCTAACTGTGTCACCAGAACTGATGCTCTGTAGCACCTCATTTTATCTGAGTCTAACATATAGTCAAGGGACGCGGGTGGCGCTGTGGTCTAAACCACTGAGCCTCTTGGGCTTGCCGATTGGAAGGTCGGCGGTTCGAATCCCTGCGACGGGGTGAGCTCCCGTTGCTTGGTCCCTGCTCCTGCCAACCTAGCAGTTCGAAAGCACGCCAGTGCAAGTAGATAAATAGGTACCGCTCCAGTGGGGTGTTTTTGTTTTGTTTTTTGTTTTAAATTACTTTTTTATCTATGTCATTTTGAATTGTGATTGATATTAATGCTGTATTCTTTTTATATGCAACTACTGCAGCAAGATTATTACTAGCCCAAAGATGGAAGCAAGAAGATATAACAACAAAAGAAAACAGAAAATAAAACTGATGGACTATGCCGTGCTGGCAAGACTTACAGGGAAAATTCGAAACCAGCAGGACCAGGCTTTCCTAAAGGACTGAAGGAAATTTATGTTGTATTTGAAACACAATTGTAATGACTTAACATCGCTTGTAGGGTTGCAAGAAGTTTTGTAAGGAGGATTATTCAAATTATTGTGAGAAGAACTAAGACTAGCTGATGTAAGAATGGACTTACAACAATAAGCATAGTAATAAAATGCGTAACCAGAAAGGAATTTAGAAAACCATTAGAAGGGGTTGAAGGAAGTCTTAGGCCAAGGATTTGTTATGTTGTATTGGAAAATTGTGTAAAACTTAATAAAAAATCTATATTTTTTAAAAAAGATATTAATGCTGTATTCTTAGTTTTAGATTTTATGATTTATGTGGAAATTGTTTTCCATTTGACTCTGTACTTTTTGATGTGTTCTATTTATTGTTTATGCTTTTTGTTATGTTGGTAATTACGTAATTCTTGTCATGTTGTAAGCTGCCTTGAGCATTGTTTTAACTTTGGAAAGGCGGCAGACAAGTAAAATGATGCCTGGATGGATGGATGAATCAGCAGAAGCCCTGCAGAAGGCCTTCCGCTTGTGCAAGAAGGCTTTCCTTCATCTTCTGCTTCACCAGGCCCCTAAAATTGGCTGGAACAAAGTATGGGGGGGGGGTTAGGGGAATATCGTTCCTTCTGGCAAGGTGAAATGCGTACACTGACAACATTATCAGAAGAGTGTGATATTGACTTCCTCTCTCTGTTTTCTTTCCCGACATCAGAAAAGTTGGGGTAGCCTTTGTAAAGTTATCAAAAAAAAAATAATCTTACTTCCTGGGGGTGGGGTGGGGGGGGAGGGATGTGGCTGTCAAACTTTTAAGAGGAATTCTACTTTTCTTTTCTTAACAAACACATTTAGATGTCAGAAGAAACTGTACTTTATCCTTTGGCATAAATGGCACTAGCATGCTGGATGTCAAGAACAGAGCTGTAATTTGGGAGTGCGTTTCAAGCAGGCGAGTGAAGGCTCAAATGGAGAAATATTAGGAATGCGACGTCTTGTTCATCTTCAGAAAGACTTAATGTCAGAAGCTCACCCACCCTTCACGATTGCTGTGATTCATGTGTTCTTTTCCACATGGAAGGCCAATTCCAAGTTTGGAATATATGGAAACGGGTGCTTCAGCTATGTTAACAGTGATACCTTGGTTTAAGAACAGCTTGCTTTATGAACGACTTGGATTAAGAACGCTGCAAACCCGGAAGTAGGTGTTTTGGTTTTTGAACTTTGCCTTGGAAGCAGAACACATTCCGCTTCCTGTTGAGTGTGTTCCATTTGTAAATTGAGTCCCTTGCTGCTATGGGAAAGCACGCCTTGGTTTAAGAACGCTTTGGTTTAAGAACGGAGTTCCGGAACGGTTTAAGTTCGTAAACCAAGGTACCACTGTAATGCTGAGCTTCACGAATGCAGCAGGTGTCTAGAAAGCTTTGGATGCCGGCCTACAAATGCACAGATAATTCTTAGGGGCTCCCCTAACCGTGCAAATGTACATGTTGTGGCAAAGTACAAAACATTGAGCATGATGGCTCCTTAGCCAGACTTGACTGTATCTGAGCGCTGAGCATACAATAGAGTGGCACTTGCTGATGTGGAGCCTGTGGAAGTCAGTTGACCTTGATTGGTCTCTCTTGTGGTCAGTGACTTTGTTCTCCCTTATCAAGTGAAAGGGGATGGACAGAACTCTTTACAAAGCTTTTGAGCACAGAGCAAAAGAAGAAGAAAAAAAGCCGTATTGATCTGTGGGCACAATTTGTGGGTGGGAGGAAATAGTTAAGAAGTAATCAGTAAATAATTAAGGACGGAACGTCGGGTCCCTTTCAGCACAGCTGTTTTAGGAAGCTAGGAGCTGTGGGGAAGACAGAACTGGCCAGGATCAGGTCTTCGTCACAGGGGGAGGGAATTAACCCTTCCCCTGTACTCTGATCCTGATAAAAATCCCCCCATGCTGGTATTTGTCAAAGTACTTGCTGGAGCAATTTGTTTCCCACAGCAAATAGCAACTAAGAGGAGAAGATCTCTGTCAGGAGGGGAGAAAGGATCAAGCCCTCTCTCCCTGTTCATCATGGTACTGATACTCATAATCCCCCAACCCCTGGTTGCTTATAAAATCAAAACAAAAATGAAAGAGATGTGCTAAATGCGACTATACACATGCGACTATAACGTGGGTTATTACTAGGCATCTGTATGGCCAAGGAGAGCTAGAAAGCGAGTGAGCAATGGCAGTACTGCAAGCAGGGCCGGCCCACCCATGAGGCAAGGTGAGGAGACCGCCTCAGGCGGCAGGATACACAGGGGCAGCACATCCAGCTAAAAGGAATGCATTGCCCACTGCGGCTATGGCAGACTGCTTAGAGGCCAGATCTGCTGCTGTCTTGACAACCAACTCAATGCTGTCTCTACAGCAGTCTCTTGATGATTAAGAGACACTTCTGGTCTCCTTCTAACCCTAGGGAGGAAATAGTAGGGTCTCCCGGGCTTTGCGCCTGTCCTTCGTGATACAGAGCGGGCCTCTTTTGCCCCTGTAATGGTCTTTGGTTCACCATTTCAACCATCTGATAAGGTTGATTTGATTCCCCCTTGGTTCCCAATGTTGATCTTCACTCACTCCTTCTTCCCTG
Source organism: Podarcis erhardii (assembly GCF_964252035.2). Lineage (NCBI taxonomy): Eukaryota > Metazoa > Chordata > Lepidosauria > Squamata > Lacertidae > Podarcis > Podarcis erhardii. The sequence goes on along the minus strand of NC_138497.1, from coordinate 131,353,345 downwards.
GCAGGGTGGAGCTGCCATTCTGTGGTTTACCGCAGGTGCCAAAATGTATTGGGCCAGCCCTAATTGCAAGGAGTACTCAGGACTGGGGAGGAAGGATAGTGTTAAATTGTGGGTGAACATATCAGACGACACAGTGATTCTTCAACAGCTCTTGTTTATTCACAGGCCAGAACAGAACAGAACTGAAGGGTTCAGCCAGCCTGCTTATATAGAGCTCCAGTACAACGTAACTGTAACAACTTTCTGTAACTATCCAATCACTGAACGTCACTTTTGATCCCTTATTTGCATATGTGGACCTGAACTATCTACAGTATCCCCCTGCTGGCCCAGGGTGAGAACTTCAGTACATAACAGATAGAAATTTGCTGCTGCTACTTCTCAGCAGCAGCTGGTCAGGAGGTTGGCACCAGTGGGCCCTCCCAAGTCCCTGGGGCCTTGGAAGCTGCCCAGTGGTGCCAACCTTGGTGTTGGCCCTGAGGGCACTGAAGACTTAAGGGAGTTTTGTAGTGTCTGTTTAGTTAACACTATGCATTGAGGAGATTTCACCCCTCCCATATCCAAGAATCTCCTGACGAGTCTGCTGATTCTCCAGAGAGGAGGAGCAGTGTTCTGCTTTCTACTTATTCAGCTCCAGCACCAAGTCAGTCAGTGTGTCGGAGAGAGAGAGAGACTGAGTGTTAGAGATCATGTGTAGAGATAAGGTTGCTGCTAAGAGCAGCTGCAGACACTCAGTGCAGCATTCATTTATGCTTAGACCTATTTAGCTCTGTATATAGTTTTGTATCATAGTTGTAGTTATAGAATAAAAGAAGATATTCTACAGAGCTGCTCTCCGAGTTGTGTATACACTGCCAGACTCTGCTATACTCTGCTGTGCGACGACTGTATTGTGGAAGTGGAATCCGGTGCTCACAACTCTAAGCTGTGAGTCCACAGCACTTTGACCTGGTGGTCTCTGGAAGTGCTACCCAGCTCGCCTAGCCCAGTCAGGGTTGAAGTGCATGAGTCCAGTTGGTGACACTGGCTCAAGGGCGATGCTGACATGCATATGGAGCCCAGGAGAGGAAAGGAGACAGATATCCAGTACTGTTTAAGAATGTAGAACTGGCTTTCCCCAAACAACAGTACCTGGTCCATTCCACACACTTGTTTTGTGGTAACAGCTGCAAAAATACTGACTTCATTTCTGAAATATACTCGTCAATCAGACTGCTGCATTCTGAATCCTATTGTTCTAGGACCAATCAGACTGTTGCCTTTTGGATTCTATTCAACTCAGTACATAACAATTTTTCTCTCGCACGGGCCATTATCTAAGCATTTCCTCTTTTCCCCACCAGGCTGAACACTGGTCTCAGCTCTCCTGTACGGAGTGGTAAGTGTGTTCTTCCAGGGACATTCAATGCCCACCCACGTCAACCAAACAAGCGTTAGCATCAGCTACCCAACATTTCCACAAAGAACCTAGAGAAAAACTAACATCTTCTCTTTGCTGCCAGGGCAACGCAAGTCATAAGGCAGTTTTGTGAAAGGGATACCACCACGGAACATTTTTAAAACCAAGCTTTTCTTAAAAGGAGCTAAGAAGTAGGGAAAGGAGTAAGAACGGCCCAATTGACTTTGCCAGCCAGATGGCTTTCAGAAACACTTGAACTCATAGGGCGGGTCGGCAGTGGCTTCCAGGATCACATAAAGTTGTCATATCCCCCATTGCCTGAGAAGACAGGAATGCTTTTATTTTCCCAGAGCTGGAATGCCCCCTTTTTCAAAAAACACGATCCAATACAAACGTTTGTGGTTTTGGGGAGCCTAACCTACTTGAAACTCAACATCCTGAAGCTGGAATTAATTGCTCATTAAATGCACAAAGAGCTCCTTTCTGAGTCCAAAGTAAGCACAGAACCTTTTGACACGTTATGGAAAAATAATGCAGTTCTCAGGCTTCTTTTCCTCCATTTTACTTTTTTTGAGGTCTGGATCTGTGCCAGATGCACAATAAACTCCCTGGCCTTTAACACAAACTAGCATGATTCGTCTTCTTTCAGTAACCTTAATTGGGAACTGACAAAACGGAGTATGTTACAAAAGTGTTTCTGTCAAAAACCTGTTGACAGACCATATATTTGGGCAATACTATACAGATTTGACGCCGGGAATGGCTGAGAGGAGATCAAATAACAAAACATGTGATCATTTTTAAAGATGTTATTTATCAACATTTAAATCTTACTTGCAAAAGAGGAAAGGGGAAAAAAAAGAGAGAGTTATGAGGCTGGATGTAAACAAGGCATCATGAAAGGAAATTGTCATGCCGTCTGCATCTCCCCTACTAGTGAAGAACTACACAATTACTGTGTTTTATGCAGTTCTTGAAGACGAAAAGATAAGCAAGGGAGGAAATTAATGCCACAGCCAGGGACAGGGCTAAGATTATAAAGTAACCCAATCTATGTGTGAAATCTGTAAAGCAATCCCCACAAATGCACGAAGAAGATTACTAATTCTTAGCTATTTTAGGTTCCATGGGGGTGTGCAGATGCGGACATCCATATTCAGTGGTTCCAATCCAGCAGAGCATGCAAGGAGCAGCTGAAGCTGTGTGGCAGCCAGACTGGTGACTGGGAGCAGCCGCCGAGACTATATAACACCGGTCTTGAAAGACCTACATTGGCTCCAAGTACGTTTCCGAGCACAATTCAAAGTGTTGGTGTTGACCTTTAAAGCCCTAAATGGCCTCGGTCCAGTATATCTGAAGGAGCGTCTCCACCCCCATCATTCTACCCGGACACTGAGGTCCAGCTCTGAGGGCCTTCTGGTGGTTCCCTCACTGCGAGAAGTGAGGTTACAGGGAACCAAGCAGAGGGCCTCCTCGGTGGTGGCGCCTGCCCTGTGGAACGCCCTCCCACCAGATGTCAAAGAGAACAACAACTACCAGACTTTTAGAAGACAACTGAAGACAGCCCTGTTTAGGGAAGCTTTTAATGTTTGAAGTATTACAGTATTTTAATATTTTTTTGGAAGCTGCCCAGAGTGGCTGGGGAAGCCCAGCCAGATGGGCGGGGTATAAATAATAAATTATTATTATTATTATCATTATTATGGGTGCATCACTTTTTACAAAGGGTTATATGCACCCGGGGTCAGATATTGGATTGGGCACATGTAGTTCCACCCCCACCTGATTTTTTCCTCCCTCTCTCTCAAATATAGGCGCAGTTCCCCATACAAGGCAATGGATAGCTCAGTTGGTTAGAGCGTGGTGCTGACAATGTCAAGGTGTCATGGTCCAGTTCATGTGCCATCGAAGTTCTGGCAGGGGACATCAGGACCGGGGGCAAGATGGCGTGGTGGGAGCAGGAACGGGGGTCCAGAAGCCAGGAGTCCAGAAGCCAAGAGTGTGAGGGTCAGAGAGCTGGGAGTCAAGAAGCCAAGGGTCCGAGGGTCAGGAAGCAAGGAGTCAAGAAGTCAGGGGTCCGGGGATCAAGAAGCAAGAAGTCAAGGGTCCGAGGATCAAGAAGCAATAAGTCAAGGGTCCGAGGATCAAGAATCAGGGAGTCAAGAAGCCGAGGTTCAAGGATCAGGAAGCAAGAAGCCAAACACAGCAAGGCAAGAAGAGTGTTGCTGTGGCAAAGAGCCGAAGGGAAATGCTGACCTTATAACCCTTCCCAGGTCTTGCCACCAGGCGCTGTCAGTTACCAATCGGCCTCACCTGTGAGGCCGCACCTTGCCTTTCCAGAACAAACCTAGGAAGGCCCCAGTTCTGCAAAGTCCTATTGGTCACAGGGCCTGGCTCCTGCACGCACACCTGACACAAGGTTGCAGGTTTGATCCCTCTATGGGACAGCTGCATATTCCTGGATTACGGGGGGTTGGACTGGATGATCCTCAGGGTCCCTCCCAACACTACAATTCTATGATTTGATCCAACCGGGGATACAGGGCCAGTATACCTGAAGGAGCATCTCCACGCCCATCGTTCAGCCCGGACACTGAGGTCCAGCTCCGAGGGCCTTCTGGCGGTTCCCTCCCTGCAAGAAGCAAAGCTACAGGGAACCAGGCAGAGGGCCTTCTCGGTAGTGGCGCCTGCCCTGTGGAACACCCTCCCACCAGATGTCAAAGAGAAAAACAACTACCTGACATTTAGAAGACATCTGAAGGCAGCTCTGTTCAGGGAAGTTTTGAATGTTTGATGCTGTATTGTGTTTTTAATCTTTGTTGGAAGCCGCCCAGAGTGGCTGAGGAAACCCAGCCAGATGGGTGGGGTACAAATAATAAATTATATAATAATAATAATAATAATAATAATAATAATAATAATTATAATAATAATAGTAATTTAGGTTTGTTGAGGCCCTAAGCTCATAATATAACATATAGCGAAATGTCTTCATTGTAAGTGTACTTAATTATAATAAAATACCAAATTATTTCTTCAAGGAGGAAACCTGCATATTTGGCCTGCAACATGGCCTTCAGTTTTACAAAATGGGGTGGGAGCAGTTGAGGGATGTCATACTTTTAATTAATACTGAGTTTTGATACAAAAATGGCACCACCATTAAGACTATCTCAAATGGACTTTAAGGAAAAAGGGGCTAAAATGGTTGCAGAGTTCTACTTTTGTGCATTGATCATATGTGCCTTGTCAGGGCCTGATTTAGGTTTGATGAGGCCCTAAGCTACTGAAGGTAATGGGGCCCTTTATATGTCCAGCTGTCCTTTGTTAACAACAAATTGTCACTGTTTTTTGTGTTGGGTATATGCTATATGGCAATTTATGGACCTAATAGGTATCTCAAGCCATTTGCACATGTTCCCATGCAACCAGTCCATTCAGAATGTAGGTATCCTATATACAGAAATGAGCAAACCTGTGATATTTTGGGAGCAGGCTAGCAGGCGGGACACATTACTTACATCATAGGAGCCTACACAACACAAAACACTGTTGCTGTATGCATTTTATTTGTTGTTTTTAACTTATATTTTGGAATGTACATCCAGTTTGTTTTTTCCCTTTAATAGCTTGTTTAGCTTATACATAAATCCGGCACTGTCGGTCTGTTTCAGCAAGTACACAGTCCCAACAGGACCATGACAACAATACCTTCCTCAGCTTAGAATGCCTTTCTTAGCAGAAGCAAAGAATGCCCAAATATACCAAGGCCCCAATATACTCTCAATTTCCTGTAATTTTCTTTCTGTTTGTGGAAGTACACTGAGATTAATAGGAAATTCTGTGTTTGACTTCAAAGGATTTTCACTCAGATCTCTAAAGTGGAGACCAAAGGCTGGCTTAAATTATTACAGAGAACAATATACAAAACCTATTGATACCAGGCTAGTATAGACATAAGTAGATGTATTTTTTTATTATTATCTGGGAACCTGTCTTGGTTTTTTGATTGTTTTAAAAAAGCAAGTATTACTTTTATAACTACAGCCTTGCCTGCTTTGAGCTGCAGAGATGGACCAAAAAAGGTTAACTAAAATACATTAATAATCCAGATATGGTACAAATGATACTGGAGTCTATAATTTCTCCTCATGCTGAGAAAGTACAAGCAGTCCAGGAGTGAAGGCGGCAGGTTCTGCGTTAGAAAGTAATCTGAGTAAAAGTAAGCAGATTTCAGTCCTGATCTGAATATTCAATAATTCTAACCAGAATGTCTTACTAGGGTGGCACTGATTATATCAAAACCTGAAGTTCTTTTTCAAAAATAAATAAATAAATCCAGAATTTGTGCATTAACGTTGCACGTCAGAAAACACGAAAGCATGCTCAACAGAATAAATATTTTCTCTCTCTACTTTCTAAGGAAGCTGGGTCTTTTCAAATAATGATGTGTACTTTATATTTAATTTGTTGTGTTTTTATTTTGAGCTAGAGTGGTGAGGCACTCCTGCAGTAAGAAAGCTTTAAAATAATTTTTTTTAAAAAAAACCTGAAAGGGAAAAAAGCCATTTTCTTCTTCCAAGCAAGCAAGATTTATTTATTTAGTAATCAAAAAAAAATTACAGTGTTCAACTTTTTATTTTGTGCTGGTGTGATCCTTTTGAGTTATAAAATATTTTTTATGTTGCTCCAAGGAGCAAAAAGTTATTTTCTTCTGAGTTTTAGGCTGATGAGCTCCTGCAGAATAAAGCAATAACAAGAACCATCTTCAAAGGGATGAACATTTCCCCCTCCCCCACAGAGATGTAGGGAACTTTCGTTCTGTGCATGGGCAAAAATGCATGGCCAGGATTCCAAAATTTTCCTTCCTTGCCGAAAGACAACTGGGGAGGAAGCCAAGACACAACAGAAGGGTGGGAATAATGGAGTGGTACAGGGAGAGTCTCATGGACTGCAAGAAGATCAAACCTATCCATTCTGAAGCAAATCAGCCCTGAGTGCTCACTGGAAGGACAGATCATGAAGCTGAGGCTCCAATACTTTGGCCACCTCATGAGAAGAGAACACTCCCTGGAAAAGACCCTGATGTTGGGAAAGATGGAGGGCACAAGGAGAAGGGGACGACAGAGGATGAGGTAGTTGGACAGTGTTCTCGAAGCTACGAACATGAGTTTGACCAAACTGTGGGAGGCAGTGGAAGACAGGAGTGCCTGGTGTGCTCTGGTCCATGGGGTCACAAAGAGTCGGACACGACTAAACGACTAAACAACAACAACAACACAGGGAGAAAACCATTGGGTCCATAGCAGTAACAAAAAGCAACAACTATACAATCGCTGTGTAAGAAAGAGAATTGCAGAACACCAGGAAGACAAAGAAATTGTTGCTTGTTTGAAATGATATTTTTGGCCTGAGTTCCAAACAGTGATCAGTTCCACTAGTTATTGTTGTGGTTGTTGTTATTTCTTCAGACCCTCCAAGTGTCCCTATTTTCCAGGGACAGTCACAGATTTACAGAAGCCGTCCCGGTTTCTGATTTGATCCAGAATGTCACGCTTTTCTTTAGGACGTCCCTATTTTCATTGGAAAAATGCGATACGATAATCTTTATTGTCATTGTCCTGTACAGAACAACGAAATTGAAAATCTACATCAGACATTCAGAAACCAACAAGCCTGCTATCCCAGCCTGGTTAGCCCCATAAAATCTCTGATACCCCATAATTAAATACAATATACAGTGGTGCCTCGCAAGACGAAATTAATTCGTTCCGCAAGTTTTTTCGTCTTGCGAGTTTTTCGGCTTGCGAAGCACGGTTTCCCATAGGAATGCATTGAAAATCAATCAATGCGTTCCTATGGAAACTGCCTTCAGAACAGGTCCGGGGACAGTCTGTCCCCCGACCTCTTCTGAAGGGGGGGGGGGAGACAAGGGCTTTTCTTCCCACCCCCAGCATTTTTTTAAAAAAAACCCGCTGTCCCGGGGTTTTTTAAAATGCTGGCGCATTTTTAAAATGCCGCCCGCCAGCATTTTAAGATCGCCCCGGACAGCGGACTTCTCCGCTGTCCCGGGGCGATTTTAAAACCCCCGGGAAGGCAGGCGGGGGGGAGCAAAGACTTTCGCCCTCCGCCAGCCTTCAGAAGAGGTCCAGGACCTCTTTTGAAGGCCGGCGGGGGGGCGAAAGTCTTTGCTCCCCCCCACCTGCCTTCAAAAGCCGTCTGGGACAGCGGAGAAACGCGCTGCGTTTCTTCGCTCTCCCGGGAAGGCAGGCAGGGGGGAGCAAAGACTTTCGCCCCCCGCCAGCCTTCAGAAGAGGTCCAGGACCTCTTCTGAAGGCCGGCAGGGGGGGGCGAAAGTCTTTGCTCCCCCCTGCCTGCCTTCCCGGGGTCTTTAAAATCGCCCCAGAACAGTGGAGAAGGGCTCTCCAAGGGCTCTTAAGCAAAGCGCCCCTCGCGCGGGGCAGACATTCGCAGCTTGGGGAGCCCTGTAGGACTTCCCCGCAGGGCTCTCCAAGCTGCGGATAGGGGCAGCAGGCTGCTATCCGCAGCTTGGAGAGCCCTGCGGGGAACTCTTCTGAAGGCTGGCGGGGGAGAAGGGCTTTTCTTCCCACCGCCAGCCTTCAGAACAGCCTTCTGAATGTTGGCGGTGGGGAGGAAAAACCCTCCTCCCACCGCAAGCCCCGGGAACAGAGGAGAGGCGCTGCGGGTTTTTTGTTTAGCGAGGCATTCGTCTTGCGGGGCACCACTGTACTCCCATAGAGACTACCTTGCACTGCGTTTAAAACCAAAATCACATTTGAATAGAAACTGTTTCTCAGGCGGCTAGACTGGAAACCTGCTCCCACACCACCAATGTTGGAGTGTTTGGAGGTATGCGACCCCAAAGCCTCGAAGATGAGAAACTATACAACTTTTAGAAGACATCTGAAGGCAGCACAGTATAGGGAAGTTGTTTAATGTTTTATCATGTTTTTATATATGTTGGAAGCTGCCCAGAGTAGCTGGGGCAACCCAGTCAAATGGGCAGGGTATAAATAAATAAAATTACTATGATTATGATTATGGAATAGGATATTCCTTTTTCATCGGAGAAATGTTGGCGGGTATGATTTCTTAGACCCCGCCTTTCCTCTCATAAGAGTCCAGGGCAGCTAACAGTACAGCATCAAAAGCAAAAGTCGAACCACAATACAAAATGCAACATACAGTAACAACCAACATTGCATTACACAAAAAACTGCAAATTGATCCATTCCTTTTTTCGAATGGTAAAAGGGTAAAAGAGTACTGGGAAACAATCCATAATGAATTGGGAAAAAAGTTTAAAAGTACTTTCCCAAAAAACAAAAACAAAACCAGAGTCCTTTTTGTTGGGGGATAACTCAGACTGAAATTCCCAGGTGTGAATAAATGGTTATTTAAGTATGCCACTACTGCGGCCCGTGTTTTGTTAGCCCCCAAATGGAAAATGAGCGAGGTCCCAACCAAAGAAGATTGACAACTTAAGCTGACAGAATATGCGCAGCTTGCAGACTTAACATATAGAATAAGAGAACAAGAAGAACATACGTTTAGAGAAGATTGGAAAACGTTTATTGACTATATGGGGGGAAATTGTGTACACTTGAAAACGTTGGCAGCATGAAGACAAATTCAACAGCGTAAATAAGTTTTGATGGATGTAATAATGGAATACTGGTTTAGTTTTTGTAAAATACGCAGGGATTTATGATATGCAAAAGGAAACATGGAAAGAGAAGAAGGGAAGCCACTGATATTTTAAGGATGTTTAAATGAGTATTCTAAATTGTAAAACAAATTGCTCCATTCCTGTTTATGCTCTTAAGGCCGCCTAGCTACAAGGTGATGCTGGGAGGTTCTTAAGCCACTGTAGTATGGCGGGAATGGAATCTAGGGAAGAATCACGGATGACCTTTTCCTTTTATAAAGCTGCTTTTCTCAACACGTTCTTAAAAAGGGAAGGGTTAGAAACGCCTCTGTCAAAAGCTCTGCCCCATTTGCTGACGTCGTCAGCAAAAGGCCACTTGCTAACGTCAGCTTTATCCTTGGGCGCTTGCCCAGACACACACTTGTTTTATTTGTGTGTCCACACGTACACAACCGGTATACAGCAATGCATTCAAAAGAGGGACTGTTCTTAGCCTGCGGACTCATGACAGATGCCATCAAAACTGAACACTCAGTTAGATAGTGAACGGTGAATAATACGGCAGCTGCTTTACATTAGCAGGACGTATTATAAAGGAAAGCTGGCTTAGCTAGCATGGCTAACTGACAAGAAACACAGGGAGAATCCATCTAGCATTAACTGTACATAAGAGGGGGTCACCAGCTGCATTCCCCCCAAGTGAATACCCTATACAGGGAAAGGGAAAAACCTTTTTAACAGCAGGATTTCCTCTTGTCTCAGCATTATGTGCCTTCTTCAGAACAAAGACTTGGAACAATGTGGAGCTGCAGTAAGTTTTCAATTTAATCACAATTATGGAATTAGCCTTTTCTCTTCTCTTATAGGAAACAAGTCAGCTGTTGCTCAGTCCCCGTTCCCAGGGAGGAAAAGCTAGTCGTAAGTAGCCTGTCTGCTAGCGATCATGGTCTAGGCTAGATATTCTTGACCACATGGGAAGGGGAAATATACTATCCATACAAAGGCAGCATGAGGTAGGGTCTAAATTTTGGGTTGCAGCTGGATGCAGCTCCAGCAGAGAAAAAAACATTTGCAAGGATGTTCCCAGCGGCCCGTAGCTCAGTGACCTACGTATATGAATCATGTTAGTGCAAAACTTGAATCAAGTTAGTGCAAAATTCAGTTTCACTGCCGAGGGCATGCAAAATTTAGAAGATCCATATTTGAGATCCCCATTTGGGGGCACCCAATTTTGGCCTCACTCAGGCTGCCATACAGTGGACGCACGGGTTGCGAATGTGATCCGTGTGGGATGCACGTTCGCAACGCGCAGCGGTGCATCTGCGCACACGTGGGTTGCGACTCGGTGCTTCTACGCATGCGCAACCACCAAAACCCAGAAGTAACCCGTTCCGGTACTTCTGGGTTTCAGCGTTCCGTAACCCAAAAAAACGCAACCTGAAGCATCTGTTGTTGTTTTTTTAAATGATAGTTATTAAATTTTCAACAAGAAAAAAGGTTACAAAAATAGTAAAAAAAGAATACAGAAAATACAAAACCAGAAAAGAAAAAATACGAAGTACAGAAAAAAATAAAAAATAAAAACAGGTTAAAAACAAATCCCTCTTTCTCTGTCTTATAATTCATTTACTTATTTCCATGACTTCCTCACACCTCCCTCCTTTGTATTCCAATTCAAATAATTAATTCAGCAAATTTTCCCCTCTTTGTTTTATCTTAATTCTTTATCTTAAACATATTATATCATTCTATTTTTCATCTAGTTATCAAACTATTTTTTGCATATTCCTTTTTAACCTTATTGTTAAAAATCACTTCGTTTCATTCCTTCTTCATTTTAACATCCATTGATCTTACACTGTTTCTGCAAATAGTCCTTAAGTTTCTTCCCATAAAGTTTCAAAATTTAAACCATATTTATACCTAACTTCTTCAAACCTTTCTACTAATGCCAATTATTTCCTTTCCAGTAAATTCCCTGTTATTTCATTAATATCAAACTAATTCCAAAAATAAATAGAAATTCTCCTCAAATTTTTATCCAACGTCCCTTCTTCCTGGTTTCGGGTTATGTCAGTCCTTTCAAATCTCATGTCCAGTCCATCAATCTGGTGTTCTAATATCCGAGGCTCTTAAGTCTCTTCCATGCCCCCTCTGCAGATTTTCTTGTTCCTGTTTATTCTTACACCCTTCCCTGTCCCTTGTTGGTTTCTTTCGTAATTTCTTCCCTTTCTCCTTGGGAGGTGGGCTTCCGGGGAACTCCAACCGGTAATTATCTCCATTTTCTTTCATCAGACTAGCCCATTCCCCAGAGTCCCACTCCCCCAAATTAATTTTGTAATCCAAAAAGTAGTTGTTCCAGAAGTAGTTGTCGACCCGTTCCAGAGTCCCGCCAGAGCTGAGAGCTTCCTTAACTCCAAACACTTCCAGAGACATACCATATTCAATCTTGCAGTACTGCGGCTTTTGGTCGTGCAGGACTTTAGGTTTCTCCATCTGTGTCTTTTGAAGTGCAATCACAACCTCTTCCGTCATCATCTGCCCTTGAACTTGCCCTGTCAAGCCAGTTTCCTGAGTTAGTTGTTGTGGAGCTTCTTTATCCTTATTTTCTGTTAGTTCATATTTACTGGCTACAACAGACATAAAGTCTAGCTTTTCATTCATTAAGTTCATTTTCTCATGCAGCTGCTGTAGCATAGCATTTATCCTGCCAAGGTCAGACGACAAGATTTCTTCCCGGCACATTGCTGTTCAAGGTCAGGCGGCTGGTCCCACGGTCTAATTCCCAGAATTGTAGAGTTTCACTATAAACTGCAGCAACAAGTTGACAAGCTCCCTCTAGGGGACACAATTTCGGTTCACATCCATTTTTAAAATGTATCCAACAAAGGAAAATTTACTTTCAGTTTTCATATACTTTGTTTCCTTAACATGCAAAATGCAGAAAGCGGCATTAAAGTTAATTTGCTTCTCTTCTTTTTGCTAACTGTCAAAAATAAACCACTTTCAATCGATGGGCATCTCCAAAACTTTCTGTCCTGACACCCCGTCCCCAGGTTTGGGACGACGGAGACTTATGTTCCTTTACACTCTCCCCGCAGGCTTAGAAAATCAGAAATTTTCCCCCTTTTCCCCTGCTGTCAAAGGGGGTTTTGTTGTTTATGGATGCAGGAAATTTCAGTCTTTAAGTCGATTTCCCAGGCTAATTAGCTTATAAAGTCTTTGCTTCAGTCTATTTACAAAGCGGAAGGCGGACTTCCTGTTTAGACCTTCCCGCTTCGTGCCTAATTCATAAATTTTGTAGTTTTCTTGATCAAATCTTCCGTTTTTACTCACGGGTATTTTTTGAGTCCAATTATCATCAGGAAAAAGTCAGCGCTCTCCGGTGATGGCTGCGCGGCTTCCCTCCGTGAAAGTAGCAGTCGGTTCGATGCACCGTGCTGCTCACCCCACTTCGCTCCGGAGCCCCAAAAAGGGGTTTCCCGGCGAGTAGGGGAGGCGCTCTTGGCGCTCTGCCGAACCCCATGTCCCCAGGCTCCTCCGCCTGGGGTTTCTAGCGGGCCCCCACCTTCGCCGCAGTGGGAAGACCCAACTTTCACGGAGCCCGCTCCTCCAGTCGGAGGAACTCCGCCATTCACCAATGGCGCTAACCTGGAAGTCTCCGCAACCTGAAGCATCTGTAAGCCGAGGTATGACTGTATTACCAAAGATTAGCAAAGTCCACCCCTGGGAAGGTGTTGAGGGGAAGGGGAGTATTGAGGTTTTCTTTTTCTTGGTTTGTGTGCATTTTGTTCTTGTTTCTCTCATGTATTTTGTACTTTTATGTTGCATTTTTATTTTGCGAACCTCCTCAAGATCTGCAGAGGAAAGGCAGTATATAAATTTAATGAATTAAATAAAACAATATATATATACAGTGGTACCTCTATTTATGAACTTAATTCATTTTAGAGGTCCATTCTTAACCCCAAACCGTTCATAATCTGAGGCGCACTTTCGCTAATGGGGTCTCCTGCTGCCGCCACGCTGCTAGAACGTGACTTCTGCTCGCATCCTGGGGCAAAGTTTGCTACCCAGAACACCTACTTCCAGGTTAGCGGATCTCGTTACCCAAAGCGTTCGTAAGGAGGACGATACGTAACCAGAGGTTCTACTGTATATATATACAGTGGTGCCTCGCAAGACGAAATTAATCCGTTCCGTGAGGCTCTTCCTATAGCGGTTTTTTCGTCTTGCAAAGCAAGCCCATTGACAGCTTAGCGGATTAGCACTATTAGCGGCTTTTAGCGGCTTTTAGCGGATCAGCTGATAAGCGGCTTAGGGCTTAGGAAAAGGGGGCAAAAAGGGAAAAAACCCCACAGGAACTCGCAAGACATTTTCGTCTTGCGAAGCAAGCCCATAGGGAAATTCATTTTGCGAAGCGCCTCCAAAACGGAAAACCCTTTCGGACTTCCGGGTTAGCGCGAACGGCTAATGGCGGATTCCCTCCGAGCTCCGGAGGGAATCGGCTCTACTGAGGACGGGTCTTGCCGTGCCGGCGACACGGGGACCCTCAGAAACCGCAGGCGCGGAAGCCTGCGGACTTGGTGACTCGGTGGGCACCTTAAGCGCCCTCCCCGACCCACGAAGAGCCTTTTTAAAGGCTGCGGAGAGGGTACGGAGAGTGGCGTGGTGCTGAGAGTAGACCGCTACCTCAGTGGAGTGAAGCCGCAAGCCATGGCCGGAGAGCGCTGACTTTCTTCCCAAAATTTGGACTGGATAACAAAGGACCCGTGAGTAGTGGAATTTGGATTTTAAAAATTTTATCCTGTGAATTCGGCACGATCGGGGGATGTGTTAAAGGGAAGTCCGCACCCCCTCTACTTATAGACGATTTAAAGCAAGGAACGGAGAATTAAGGTGGAATGAATACTGTTTTGATGATTTATTTTTTTTTTTTAATAATATTTATTAAAATTTTCCAATTAATTACAAATTAATAAAACATCCAATTTCAAATCTTTTTCCAATTACATCCTTTCAGGACTTCCCCTTCCCTCCCCCCCTTGTATTCCAAATCTCTCAAATGATCTCAACAAGTTCTTCTCCTCAATTCAAACTTGTTATCCTTAACCCATTTTTTTTTTTTTTTTTAAAAAAACATTATTTTCCATTCCCCTAAAATCGGCTTATTCCCACCACGAGTTCCCCACTTTAAAATACCATGTAGATGTATATAGCCTAAATAAAACATAGTTTACGCCTTTAAGGATTCCACATTTCCCACCCCCCCTTTTCCCGGTTGCGTTCCCAATGTTCCTCAATGTCCGATATTTCCACGTCTCTCTAAATCATAGTCCTTTGCCAGTCCTCTTTAGTTTCGAATGTCCAATCATGGAAGGATTCTGTCTCAAAGAGAGGCCCATTTTTTCCATCCAGATTTTTATATCCAGGAGTGAAAAACTCCAAATTATAATCCTTAAGCTTGTCAAATCTGGATGTCCCAAATTGAATACTGTTTTGATGATTTAAAAGCTTTTCACAAATTTGATAGAAGAAGATTTTGTGCTGGAGAGAAAGGGAATTTTGGAACTTTGTGTGTAATCCCCCCCCAAAAACCCGGGAGTGTCCTATTTGGGTGCCGGAGGAAGAAGTGAAAGGAGTTTGACAGCTGTCAAAGAAGCTGTCAAACGGGCGGACAAAGTAAAGAATTTTGTTATTTAACAACTCTTGGAATTAAAGTTGATACATTTGGACTGAGGCGATTGGAAACAAAGTATTGATAATAACAAAGTAACAGATTATTGGAAAAGGACTACTAAATAACTGAAAGCCCCCTAGGGGGAATTAGTGACATTACAATGGCTGCAGAGGGAAAATTACTGGCGGAGATAGAAAAAATGTTCTTTCTCGTGGGAATCCTGCAGGAGCAGAGTATGGCTTTGAGTAAAGTTTTTATGACCTTGAATTCTGAAACAAACAACTCTGCTGAATGCACAAAGGAGACGCATGATAAAAACTCTGCAGCTGAGCAGGAAGAGATGCCTTTGGAATTGACAGAGAAGAAAGAAGGAGTTCAGACACTACAAGTGGAAAATATCAACCAGGAATCTGCACTGTTAGAGTATGAGCAAGAAGACCTTTGGATTACAAACCTGCGAAAGATGAGAAAGAAGAAGAGAGAAGTCCCTGGAGTACTTGGAATATTAAAACTAAAAAGAATAAAGCAACATTATTGGGACTTTCCTCTTGAGTATGGAAAACTAGATGGTCTTTCGCAGCAAACACTCTTTAACATTCTGGATGAAAGAAAATATGATGTGACTCTGACTGAACTCCTTCGGGGTCTTAGGACCAACAAAGAGGACTACCAACATAGTTGGCAGAGAGGGACTGACAGAGAATCAGACGCCTCGGACGTGAGGAATCCGGGCTAAGAACTATTTTTTTTTTTTTTTAGACATTTGTCTGGGAAGGGACAGAAACCGGGGCAGGGGGGGGAGAGAATAGAACTATAAAATGTTTTGTTTTGTTTTACTTGGTCAATGTGACCTATAATTAATATAATAAAGGGAAAATTTGTGGAGGGGAAGTTAGATCGACCTTAAAAAAAAAGAAATTAATGATTATAAGAGAATTGGATAAGTTGAATATAGATAAACAAAAAGAACTTAATTTTTAAAAACAATATGAATATCTTTAAGAGGTTAGGTAAGAACTTGCTGAATTAATTTTGGAACTGGGATGTAAGAGGAGGGGGTGGGGGGAAGTCAATGAAAGTGGGTAAAGAAAATTAGGGTATGTAATTGTATTTGTGAGTTTGTGTGTTCTTGTCTTTGTGTGTGTGTTTGTTGTTATAAAATGTAAAAACCCAATAAAAATTATTTAAAAAAAACAAAAAAACAAAACGGAAAACCCTTTCGTCTAGCGGGTTTTCAGTCTTGCAAGGCGTTCGTCTTGCAGGGCACCACTATATATATATAAAGAGAGAGAGAGGCCAGAAATAGGACGTTGTGTTGGAAGCTAGTGCCTTTATTCCAGGCAGGTAGGAAGTTTGACAGGAGGAATGTTGGGTACCAACAGAAAGGCCTACAATGAGTAATGAGGAACAGATGGCAGGCCAGAGTTGCCACAGGCAAGTTTCTGTTCCAATCCTCAAAAGTGGAGGGCGGGGAGCAGATAAAGGAATTTTATTGTCTATATGTGTAAAGAAAGATCCTGAGTTGAAATGCCCTGAACTGTATTACTTCAAACTGTAACTGTGGACTAAAGGTAAAGGGTAAAGGGACCCCTGACCATTAGGTTCAGTCGCAGCCAACTCTGGGGTTGCGGCACTCATCTCACTTTATTGGCCGAGGGAGCCGGTGTACAGCTTCTGAGTCATGTGGCCACCATGACTAAGCCGCTTCTGGCGAACAAGAGCAGCACACGGAAACATCGTTTACCATCCCGCCGGAGTGGTATCTATTTATCTACTTGCACTTTGATGTGCTTTTGAACTGCTAGGTTGGCAGGAGCAGGGACCGAGCAAAGGGAGCTCACCCCATCGTGGGGATTCAACCTGCCGACCTTCTGAACGGCAAGTCCTAGGCTCTGTGGTTTAACCAACAGTGCCACTTGCGTCCCATAACTGTGGACTACTTGTCTGCAAATTATCTCATATACAGTGGAACCTCGGCTGTCGAATGTAATCCATTCTGGAAGACAGTTCGACTTTTGAAACATTCGACAACCGAAGTGCAATTCCCATTTGGCAAAATCCATTAAAAAAAATAATAATAGAGAAATGTGCCTTGGAAGCCGTTCGACTTCTGAGGTGCGTTAGAAAATGGAAGCGTTCACTTCTGGGTTATCGGTGTTTGAAAACTGAAACGTTCGACTTCTGAAGCGTTCAGAAACCAAGGTTCCACTGTATAAATGGGACACCACATGCAGTCTGATGTGGTATAGCCTAGAAACAGAACCACTAAAAATATTAACTTTTGGTCTAGACCAGAAGCTAAGGGGAATTTCGCTAAACAGGAGGAAGGGGCTTTCTTTAAAAATGAAGGACTTTGCTCTGGGACAGGAAGCAGTTTAGTTTTGGAAATGTCAGTTAGTTCCCTTTCTTGTATCTCACAGTGCTTCCCAACTAACCAACAAAATTTATATACCGCTCGATTGTAAGAAAGTCACTAAGAAAATATATAATGGAATTATGGATGAAAACAGTTGAGAAACAGATATTTTAAAATACAAAATTATTGAAAACAACAATAACAACATGTAATTATTGAAAACAACAATAACAACATGTTATATGTCTGAGTAGGCTTGCCTAAACAAAAATGTTTTAGTAAAGGTAAAGGGACCCCTGACCATTAGGTCCAGGCGTGACTGACTCTGGGGTTGCAGCGCTCATCTCGCTTTATTGGTCGAGGGAGCTGGCGTACAGCTTCTGGGTCATGTGGCCAGCAAGACTAAGCCGCTTCTGTTGAACCAGAGCAGCACACGGAAACTCCGTTTACCTTCCCGCCAGAGCAGTGCCTATTTATCTACTTGCACTTTGAGGTGCTTTTGAACTGCTAGGTTGGCAGGAGCAGGGACTGAGCAACGGGAGCTCATCCCGTCACGGGGATTCAATCCACCAACCTTCTGATCGGCAAGTCCTAGGCTCTGTGGTTTAACCCATTTAAACAGGCACCAAAAGAAGCACAGCAAAGGCACCTGGATGATGTCAACCGGCAGTGAGTTCCAATATTTATTAGATGCTGCCACACTAGAAGATTGATTTCTTACAATGATGGAATGAGTATCAGGTGGATCTGCAACAGAGCCATTTCCGTAGATTAAAGCAGCCAAGCTGGCACGTCTGGGGAAACGCGATCCTGCAAATAACTTAGTCCCAAGCTGTTAAGGGATTTACCATATTTTTCCATGTATAACATGCCCCCATGTATAAGACGCGCCCTAGTTTAGGGGACTTAAAACTAAGAAAAAAGGGGGGAAATAGCCCAGAATTGTTAAGCTTTTCGGGGGGAAAGTGAAAACCTCTCACCCGCAAGACAGAAAGCCTTAATAATAATAATAATAATAATAATAATAATAATAATAATTTATTATTTATACCCCGCCCATCTGGCTGGGCCTCCCCAGCCACTCTGGGCAGCTTCCATAGAAACCAAAAATACAGTAAAATATCACACGTTAAAAACTTCCCTGAACAGGGCTGCCTTATGATGTCTTCTGAATGTCAGGTAGTTGTTTATCGCTTTGACATCTACTGGAAGGGCGTTCCACAGGGCGGGGGCCACTACCGAGAAGACCCTCTGCCTGGTTCCCTGTAGCTTTGCTTCTCACAATGAGGGAACCGCCAGAAGGCCCTCAGCGCTGGACCTCAGCATCCGGGCAGAATGATGGGGGTGGAGACGCTCCTTCAGGTATACTGGACCGAGGCTGTTTAGGGCTTTAAAGGTCAGCACCAACACTTTGAATTGTGCTCGGAAACATACTGGGAGCCAGTGTAGGTCTTTCAAGACTGGTGTTATGTGGTCTCGGCGGCCGCCCCCAGTCACCAGTCTAGCTGCCGCATTCTGGATTAGTTGTAGTTTCCGAGTCACCTTCAAAGGTAGCCCCACGTAGAGTGTATTGCAGTAGTCCAAGCGGGAGATAACACACTCATCACCAAACATACCAATCGGATGCTCACAAAAAGCAGCCCCCAATCCCCAGCCAAAATGTCGCTAAAGCTGCCAATCAACAGTAGTCCTCGACCCAGCCAACAATCAACCGCCCTATCGCTGCAGACAATATCCTGGTCGCAGAAGCAAAACCACCACCTTACCACCTGTGCAACATTCTGTGTATAAGACGAACCAAAATTTTCAACATACATTATTCAGAAAATGACCTCGTCTTATACATGGAAAACTATGGTATATGCACATTAATTTGGCCTGGAGGCAAATGCAAGACCCCCAACCACCACTGAGCAGAGGTGCTGTATGCCCACAGGGTCTCCTTCCTGCCGGCAATCACGTTGCAGCATCCTACACTAACTGCAGCTTCCAGACCAAGCATATGGGAGGCCCCACACAGAGCGCATTGCAGCAAACCAGCCCTGAAGTCACCAATGTTGTTGTTGTTTGGTCATTTAGTCATGTCCAACTCTTCGTGACTCCATGGACCAGAGCACGCCAGGCACTTCTGTCTTCCATTGCCTCCCGCAGTTTGGTCAAACTCATGGCTTCGAGAACACTGTCCAACCACCTCGTCCTCTGTCGTCCCTTTCTCCTTGTGCCCTCCATCTTTCCCAACATCAGGGTCTTTTCCAGGGAGTCTTCTCTTCTCATGAGTGGCCAAAGTATTGGAGCCTCAGCTTCAGGATCTGTCCTTCCAGTGAGCACTCAGGGCTAATTTCCTTCAGAATGGATAGGTTTGATCATGGGACTCTCAAGAGTCTCCTCCAGCACCATAATTCAAAAGCACCAATTCTTCAGCAATCAGCCTTCTTTATGGTCCAGCTCTCACTTCCATACATCACTACTGGGAAAACCATAGCTTTTACTATATGGACCTTTACTGTGGTCAAATTCTGCTAGTCCAGGAATAGCCATAGCTGTCACACACAAGGCGATTCTTCTAGCCGCTGAGGCTACCTGGGTCTCCAGGGGCAGAGCTTGTTTTCTGCACTGGCAGGACTTTGGGCTGAATCCCTTCCAACTCTGTGAATCTGTGGAATTCTCTCTCCAGAGCATGTTTGTGATCCTCTTAATTTTTCATACGACACGCTCCCAAACAAAATCGCAATCACAGTTGGGAGAAGCTGGGCAGTTAATGGAGTGGTGCTCAAGAATTAACGCAACGCCTGAATTATTTTTTTTTGCCAGTGAAGTTGGGCTATTGTGATTCCCGGCCAGCCTCCTTGCGTTATGAGCCGCCGAGTTAATGTTAGCACAAATGCATTTGAATGAGAAATGGAAAGAGTCTTAAGACGCCTGATATTAATCCGAGGGACTGAGAGCTTTAAAGCTATCTTGGGTGCTTTGATTAACAACTTCTCCTCTCAAAAAACATGTCGCCTTGGGAATCAGTAATCTTAGGGTATTACACCTAATAGAAATGGCTTAAAGAGGATTACCCAGAAGAGACCTTTGTGAGGCTTTGGAGACTATATGGAGGCCGCAGGTCTGAGCTCCCTCAGCAAGGTAATAAAGCCCTTCAAGGTTTGATAAGAAATGGGAATCCTCAGCCTGCTCCCAAAGCTTCATTGACCAGGTCTGGGATTATTTGCTGGGACATCAATTATTCTTTAAACATCTACCCTGGGAGCACAGGCATGTTATTTATGAGCGTCGTTTGGTGAATAGTTTTCTTTTTCAAAAAAACCCCTAAGCACTAAAACTTTGTATATTTGCCAAATAAGGTTGACTTCATCAGGAGTACGTTAAACTGATTTATTCAGCAGAAATCCCAACAAGAATATCTCTGTTAGAACCTACAAAAAGTCACTATGCAGTGAGCTAGCTATTGCGTTCATCCCAACTCTTCCTTAGGCTCGATGTTCTGCAAGAAACACAAACAAATGGAAAGAGGAAGGAGAGAAGCAAGACCTGGGTATGGTGACCCCCCCCCCCGCAGTTTGAAATAAGAGTCAATAATATATTGTGCAGACAATTAGCAGCAAGGCTTGTTGTTGTTGTTTATTCGTTTAGTCGTGTCCGACTCTTCGTGACCCCATGGACCAGAGCACGCCAGGCCCTCCTGTCTTCCACTGCCTCCCGCAGTTTGGTCAAACTCATGCTGGTAGCTTCGAGAACACTATCCAACCATCTCGTCCTCTTTCGTCCCCTTCTCCTTGTGCCCTCCATCTTTCCCAACATCAGGGTCTTTTCCAGGGAGTCTTCTCTTCTCATGAGGTGGCCAAAGTATTGGAGTCTCAGCTTCAGGATCTGTCCTTCCAGTGAGCACTCAGGGCTGATTTCCTTAAGAATGGATAGGTTTGATCTTCTTGCAGTCCATGGGACTCTCAAGAGTCTCCTCCAGCACCATACTTCAAAAGCATCAATTTTTCGGTGATCAGCCTTCTTTATGGTCCAGCTCTCACTTCCATACATCACTACTGGGAAAACCATAGCTTTTACTATATGGACCTTTGTTGGCAAGGTGATGTCTCCATTTTTTAAGATGCTGTCTAGGCTAGAGGTTACAGGGGTACAGAAACCAACCCCCCAAGGCATCACAATTCAGATCATGAAAGTCTGGAGCCTTGTTTGTAACCCCAGTTGTTGACTTAGAGGGGAGGTCTAGGGTGCTGTGACATGCTCTCTCTCGATTAATAACCCAGATTTCTGTATTAGGCAGGGATTCTGGTCCAGGGAAATAGGAAGTACGATACCGCAGGGTAGGTTTAGTGATGCATAATGGACAACACTGATTTTGACAAAGCTTCCTAGTTGGATAACCATCTGTTCCATTATAAATGGCCTCGGCCCAGTATACCTGAAGGAGCATCTCCACCCCCATCGTTCTGCCCGGACGCTGAGGTCCAGCGCCGAGGGCCTTCTGGCAGTTCCCTCATTGCAAGAAGCAAAGCTACAGGGAACCAGGCAGAGGGCCTTCTCGGTAGTGGCACCCACCCTGTGGAACACCCTCGCACCAGATGTCAAGGAAATAAACAACTACCTGACATTTAGAAGACATCTGAAGGCTCAGGGAAGTTTTTAATGTGTGACATTGTAATGTATTTTTAATCTTTGTTGGAATCCACCCAGAGTGGCTAGGGAAACTCAGCCATATGGGCAGGGTACAAACAGTAAATAATAATAATAATAATAATAATAATAATAATAATAATAATAATAATTAGACTGTATTGGGCTTTTTTTTTTTTACAGTTATACAAAGTTATATATTTGACTGGTATTCCACTGTGGGAGGGCTTACAGAACCTCCCTGAACATTGAAATCCACCAAGATGGTTCTTACACTGCTTAAGTTAAGCAAGTCCAACTTTTATTGGTACAGAATTTGGACTGCCAGGGTACAAAATTTCCTACTAGTGTGAGAGCAGGCCTTTTTCTGTTTTACAAAATAAATTGTGTCCGACAAAGCCAACAAACTGAGCTACAGCTTAGATGAAAGGACAATTTAACAAGTCCATTTTGTTGAGAGATTAGCTAACACAGTACTGACTTGACATAGAAGAGATGTGAAACAAATAGCACTTTTGTTCAGATCCACAGAGTTGGATTAAAGCAACATTGCCTTCCTTCCCTTTAGTGTAGCATGGCGGCCATTCAATGTCAAATCCTAACGCAGCTCCGTGAGATAAGGTTGTAACAGTATCCTCAGAGAGTAAGGAACAATCATTTGCGTTATAGCTGTAAACAACGGAACCGTGGAATTCTAAGAAGGGAAGGTTGTCTCCCAGCACATTCCGATGGACTGGATTATTTTTTTTGTCCACTTTGGCCTCTTCAGTCATCCACTGAGGTACAGTGGTGCCCCGCAAGACGAACGCCTCGCAAGACGGAAAACCCGCTAGACGAAAGGGTTTTCCGTTTTGGAGGCGCTTCGCAAAACGAATTTCCCTATGGGCTTGCTTCGCAAGACGAAAATGTCTTGCGAGTTCCTGCGGGTTCCCCCCTTCCCCCCCTTTTCCTTATCACTTATCAGCTGATCTGCTGATAAGCCGCTTAACAGCTGATCGCTAAGAGCCGCTAAACCGCTAATAGCGCTAATCCGCTAAGCTGTCAATGGGCTTGCTTCACAAGACGAAAAAACCGCTAGACGAAGAGCCTCACGGAATGGATTAATTTCGTCTTGTGAGGCACCACTGTAGTTTATTTGATGAAGAATCCATATTCCTATCAAATTTATTTGTTTGGATTTGTATGTTAACTAACCTAAGGTTTCCCTGGGATCCTCCCCACTCTACAGCTCCAGAGCATAAACCTCACCCCCATCCTAGCAACCTTTCCCGCCAGACCCCCATTAGACTGTATTTGTTACATTCAGTAATAATAATAATAATAATAATAATAATAATAATAATAATAATAATAATAATTTATTTATACCGCGCCCATCTGGTTGGGCTTCCCCAGCCACTCTGGGTGGCTTCCAACAAAATATTAAAATACCATAGTACATTAAAACCCCTTACCTGAACATACAGCTTGACTTACAAAACACGGATATTCCAAAACTGCTCTAATTCATAAGGTAGAAGAATCTACAGTGGTACCTCGGGTTAAGAACTTAATTCATTCTGGAGGTCCACTCTTAACCTGAAACTGTTATTAACCTGAGGTACTCCTTTAGCTAATGGGGCCTCCTGCTGCTGCTGCTGCCATGCGATTTCTGTTCTCAACGTGAAGCAAAGTTCTAAACCTGAGGTACTATTTCTGGGTTAGCGGAGTCTGTAACCTGAAGCGTCTGTAACCCGAGGTACCACTGTACGAAAAAGATAGCACAAAGTCTTTGTACAGAAGCGGCGTATTAAAGAGATGACGAAATGTTCCAGATAGAGACAGAAGATTTTAAGGGACACCTCAATCCTTGTTAATATACAAAATTACATATTGATGCAATGTAGTTCCAGTCTATGAGGATTTGACCTAACGTCACTGAAAATTATGGCATAGATACCAAAATCAATGGATGAGGAAGGGCGAGGGTTTTTTTTTTGCAAACAGTTTTGCTTCTTTTGGTAATTTGATAGAGAAGCTAAAAGCAGCCCACTCTGGAGGTTTGGAAGTGAGGTTACAGGGAACCAGGCAGAGGGCCTCCTCGGTGGTGGCGCCTGCCCTGTGGAAAGCCCTCACATCAGGTGTCAAGGAAATAAACAACTATCCGACTTGTAGAAGACATCTGAAGGCAGCCCTGTTTAGGGAAGTTTTAAATGTTTGAAGTTTTATTCTGTTTTTAATGTTCTGTTGAAAGCTGCCCAGAGTGGCTGGGGAAACCCAGCCAGATGGGCGGGGTAGAAATAAATAAATAAATAAATAAATAAATAAATAAATAAATAAATAAATAAATAAATAAATAAAATTACTCTAAATTGGCTTTGTGATGTCACACAACCATATCTTATTGGCTAGGTCGCATTGTGATATCATCTGGCTGACAGCGTGACCTGTAAGCAGCTGGGGTCATGTTGCCAACAAGAAGGATTCAATATATTGGTTCAAAAAAGGCAGCCAAAGCACAAAAACCACGAGAAACGCAAAACCTTCCCAAATGTTAAATGGTCACACAAAATCCACCCCTGGCCTCTTTTCCATACAAGTTGTTTGCTTTGTGGACATTTAAGGTGAAGGTAAAAGGACCCCTGACGACCGACTCTGGGGTTGCAGCGCTCATCTCACTTTATTGGCCGAGGGAGCCAGTGTACAGCTTCTGGGTCATGTGGCCAGCATGACTAAGCCACTTCTGGTGAACCAGAGCAGCACACGGAAACGCTGTTTACCTTCCCGCCAGAGTGGTACCTATTTATCTACTTGCACTTTGACGTGTTTCTGAACTGCTAGGTTGGCAGGAGAAGGGACTGAGCAACGGGAGCTCACCCCGTCGCAGAGATTCGAACCGCCGACCTTCTGATCGGCAAGTCCTAGGCTCTGTGGTTTAACCCACAGCACCACCCACGTCCCTATTGTGGACATTAAGGACAGCCTTAATGTTAAATTAGCTTTAGTTTTGGCAACATGCTTGGGCGTAGAATGCGGAATAGTTCACGGTGTATTATATACTCTGAAGGTATTTACAGCTTTCAGTGTTAAGGTATCATCATAAAATCCAGGGGAAACTGTTTTAACAATTTCAGTCATTTCCGCTCCTCTGTCATGTGATAAGAAAACAGCCAGTGTAGTCTGAGACTGGGGAGAATTTAAGAGTCTAGCACAGGGCACAGAAGCAGAGACACTCATTTCTGCTTACACAATCAAAGGGACTCCACTTTATAGCTTACTTAGCATAATGGCCAGTTTATCCCTGAAAGGCCCCAAGCTTTTCACAGAGCAGTTATTAACTTGGGGAGGGAAAGCGAGGCTTGATCATAATTCTGGAGAAAGGAAATCAAATGCCATTACCTGCTTTCATATGAACATGTAGCAACTTGGCACATATAGGAACGGGTTGGGATGGGGAGGCGGTAAAAAAGATGTTTCATGACCACAGCAAACCCCTGGTGGGGATTTGTACCTCTTTCCATCACATGAATCTATCTCAATTAGCCTAGCAGAACACGAAATCAACTGAAGAACGGAACGACAACTGAAATATATCAGTTGCCATGCTCACCTGTTAGACCGTAGGATAGTGGCTCTGGTTCTTCCTTAGCTACCAAAATCTACATCACCCTTGCATTTAAGCACTTCTGTAGAAGCCACAGATAAAAATAAATTGTCTGCTTGCCAACATAGTTCTGTATAGTAAAAGGTATGGTTTTCCCTTTGACCAAACTGTGGGAGGCAGTGGAAGACAGGAGTGCCTGGCGTGCTCTGGTCCATGGGGTCAGGAAGAGTCGGACACGACTAATCAACTAAACAACAACACTGGTTTTCCCAGTAGTGATGTATGGAAGTGAGAGCTGGACCATAAAGAAAGCTGATTGCCGAAGAATTGATGCTTTGGAATTATGGTGCTGGAGGAGACTCTTGAGAGTCCCACGGACTGCAAGAAGATCAAACCGATCCATTCTTAAGGAAATCAGCCTTGAGTGCTCACTGGAAGGACAGATCCTGAAGCTGAGGCTCCAATACTTGGGCCACCTCATGAGAAGAGAAGACTCCCTGGAAAAGACCCTGATCTTGGGAAAGATGGAGGGCACAAGGAGAAGGGTGCGACAGAGGACGAGATGGTTGGACAGTGTTCTTGAAGCTACCAGCATGAGTTTGACCAAACTGTGGGAGGCGGTGGAAGACAGGAGGGCCTGGCGTGCTCTGGTCCATGGGGTCACGAAGAGTCGGACACGACTAAATGACTAAACAACAACAACAACAAAGTACACACAGGCCCATCTAGGTGAGCACCTACGCAGGCAGAAGCTGTGAGCTATGAAAAGTGTCACAGGGTGGCGAAGGACGGATGGCACTCTCTGTCCCTACTCTGCCAGCCCCCAGTAGGCTACTAACTTTTTTCACAGGCTAGTAACTTATGTGGGCTTATTTGCAAGGCTGGCCAACATATACTTCTCAATAAATTATTTGGGAAACACAACTAATTTTTTTTGGTGTTGTCCCCATAATACTCGACGCATACTTATTAGACTTCGGCGGAGCACCTTACCCAGTGCTGATCATAATCAGATGGCCTTCCTCTGCCCTCCTCTTCGTCGTAGAAAGGTAAGCCTTCTCGTCTTGCTTGATGGTACTCCTTCCGTAACTTCTGGATGCGATCTGCAGTTCCAACAGGTGGATGGTCACTGGAGAATGAAGAAAATGTAGCATAAGTTGCATCAGAGGGCGTTTACATCGTCAGCAGATGTAAGCACAGGGTCCATAGCTGTCAACTTACAGATTTGAAAATAAGGGACCAGCAGCCTCGAAAATAAGGGATCAGCAGCCAAAATAAGGGATCAACAATTACTTTGATAAAATACATATTTTGTTGCGTGCAAATGGCTTTAGAAACCTATTAGGTCCATAAATTACCATATAGCATATATTCAACACAATATGTGTTGAATATGTGTATCTGAAGAATATGTGATACAATATGTGTATCTGAAGAAGTGTGCATGCACACGAAAGCTCATACCAAGAACTGACTTAGTTGGTCTTTAAGGTGCTACTGGAAGGAATATTTTTTGTTTTGACTATGGCAGACCAACACGGCTACCTATCTGTAACAAAAAAACAGCAACAATTTGTTGTTGACAAAGGACAGCTGGACATAGAAAGGGCCCCATTACCTTCAGTAGCTTATTTAAGAGACATCATCAATAAGGGACAGCAGTGGGACATGGCACTGGGATAAGGGACTGTCCTACCAAATAAGGGACACTTGACAGCTATGACAGAGTCCAGGTGGAATTCATTTTCAGTTCAAGTTGTAGTGAAAACTTTCATTTTGGATATGTGCACAGGCCGGCTAGTTAGGGCTCCTGCTTGCACTGTTTACACCAGGGGTCGGCAGCCTAAGGCCCATGGGCCACAAATGGCCCATGGGAGTTGTTTAACCGGCCCATGGACCCCCACCGCCCACTCAGGGACCCCTGCTGCCCACTCGGTCAGCTCCTATGGACCGCCTTCTGTGATGCTGGCTGGCTTCCCATTGGCTGCAGGAAGCTCCTGCAGCCAATGGGAAACTGCGCATGCCTCCTCTGCGCCGGAAATAGCATTTGCGCATGTGTGCGCACGCATTCTGGCCCACTGCGGCGTCTGCGGGACCGTGAACTTTGCCGGCCCCTGGTTTACACCTTGCCTCCAAGCCACAAATTCAAGAAAGCAAAATATTTAACAAATGAAATGGAACATGTTAATATTTATTTGGGTCTGTCCACATTGCAAGTTTATTTTGGGTCACCGCAGAGCTCAGCCTGAAACACCTACACCCAAGACATCTGGAAACCTGGGTTCAAGTTATTCCTCTCTGAGTTGGGGAGAGGAGCAATGTTCCTGCCACAACTTAACTTTCAACCTGTTACTTAAAACAAAAGTATGTTTCCATGAAACAATTCTCCGGCTTGGCTGCAGTGATTGCTATGGCTCGGTTGGCTACTGAAGTAATTTGTTCACAGTTAGAACACTGTGGTTGAAAGGGCTGAGAGATAGTTGGGTGGAAGGAAGGAGACAGTGATGTTTGAGATGCACGATCAGCCTCTAAATTACAGCAATATTAGGTTGATGGACTGTTGTAAGCTGATGGAACTGTTTGATAGGGGCTGAGACCGGGGAGGGGAGGCGGTGGAAGAAAATTGGGAATTTAAAGTGTATATATCGAGATTTTTAAAAATTGCTTTTAATGAGAGATGGAGAAATTGTGGAATGGAATTTTTATGACCCTAGAGGAAATGTCTTAAGAGAATAAGTTTAAATATATCAGTTTTATTGAGAAATAAGATTAAATAAAGTAAAAGTGGATGGCTAATTGGTGAAAGAGAGAATGGAAAATTACAGCATATTAAGATAAATTATTAGGATAAGAACAAAGATGAAGGATTGGCTGAAATTCCCTTTTGAACTAGAGAATAAAGAGGGGAGGTGTGAAGAGATCAAGGAAATAAGTTATAGAAAGAAAATCATGTAAAGGTTTAACTTGTTCTTTTTTTCTTTTTTGATTATCATAGAATCATAGAATCATAGAGTTGGAAGAGACCACAAGGGCCATCGAGTCCAACCCCCTGCCAACCCCCTGTATTTTCTAACTATTTTTTTCCTTTTTAGCTGTTTTTGTTCTTTTGCTTTTTATTTTTTCATTTTTTTGGAAATGTCTTGTTTTTTCTGTATTGTGTTCTTTTTTCATTTTGTAATGTCTTAAAACCTGAATAAACATCATTTTTTTTTAAAAAAATAACAAATTACAGCAATATTAAGCTTGCATTAGATCCATAAAGCAAAGAAACAAATGAAAGTATATGCGGGGTGGGGGGTGGGGAGTACTGCTAGCTGGCTAAGATTTATATTTCCTGTCTTATGCGGGTTTAAATATAAAAATACTAAACTAATTTGATTCACAGCGACGTTTATGGATGCCATATATACATTCCCCATGCCTGCCCAATGTGGGTATTAAATGTCAAGGGAGAAGGAATAGTTTTTGATGAATGAGGCCTCATTGGGTAAATAATATAGGCACACCATGGAAACCAAGCTCCTGATCTGGGCACTATACATCTGCTGATGCAGCCTAGAATAACATTAGCTTTTTTTGCTGCTGCATCACACTGTTCCCTCATGTTAAGCTTGTGGTCCACCAAGACCCCTAGATCCTTCTCACATGTACTACTAGTAAGCCAGGTGATCGCCGTCTTCTATTCGTGCAGCTGGTTCTTCCTGCCTAAGTGCAGAACCTCACATTTGTCCCTATTGAAATTCCTTTTGTTAGTTTGGGCACAGCACTCCAATCTGTTAAGGTCATTTTGAATCCCAATTGTGTCTTCTGTGGCATTAGCTACCCCTCCCAGTTTGGTGCCATCTGCAAATTTGATGAGCATCCCCTCAACTCATTCATCCAAGTCATTTATAAAGATGTTGAACAACAACGGGCCCAGAGAAGAACCCTGAGGATGACAAGGAACTTATAATCAGTACTCTTTGGGTTCAGTCAGCCAACCAGCTGCAAATCCATCTAACAGTTATCTCTTTCAACCTACATTTTACCAGCTTCCTTGAAAGAGTATCATGGGGGACTTACTGAAATCAAGATAAACGATGTCCACAGCATTCCCCTGATCCAACAAGCTTGTAACTCCATTAAAAAAAAAGAAATGAAATTCATGTGGCATGACTTGCTTTGAGAAACCCATGCTGGGTCCTTTTTTAAGTGCTCACAGAGCAACTGCTGAATTATCTCTTCTAGGACCTTTCCTGTTAAAGCTATGGTTTCCCCCGTAGTGATGTATGGAAGTGAGAGCTGGACCATTAAGAAGGCTGATCGCCGGGAAATGTAAAGAGGCGGAAGGGACATTCTTTCACCTCTGGTGGACTTGCCCGAAAGTGAAGGTCTTTTGGGAGATGATTCATAATGAACTAAAAAAGGTACTTAGATTTACCTTACCTAAGAAACCGGAGGCCTTTCTTCTGGGCATTGTGGACCAGAGAGCACTTAAGAAAGATAGAACTTTTTTTATGTATGCTACCACAGCAGCAAGGATCTTGATTGCCAAGCATTGGAAGACACAAGATCTACCCACGCTGGAGGAATGGCAGACGCAGTTGATGGACTATATGGAACTGGCTGAAATGACTGGCAGAATCCGAGACTTGGGAGAAGAAACAATCGAGGAGGACTGGGAAAAATTTAAAGACTATTTGAAAAAACATTACAAGTTGTATGAATGTTAAAAAATGCACTTTTTAGAAATTCTTGCTTCAGCATCGGTAAATTAATGAAATGGAAATTAAGGTACAAGAAGTCAAAGGTGGAATAATGAAATAACTTTATTATGTTTAAGTTAAAACATATAAGATTTGGGTTACAATAGTTTTGAAATTAGGCAACATGATAAAATGAAAGATACAATAAGCTTGGAAATAAGTTAACAAATTGCTGATATTTTGTATTACAGAGAATGCAGGGTTTGGAGGATGTGGGGAAGTCCAATAGATGTGCTGGAAAAAAGGATTATGGAAATTTGTAATTTCTCTACTGTATTTTTCTATTTCTGTCTTTATTTCTTTTTTCTGTATTTCATAAACTTAATAAAAATATTAAAAAAAAAAAAGAAAGAAAGCTGATCGCCGAAGAATTGATGCTTTTGAATTATGGTGCTGGAGGAGACTCTTGAGAGTCACATGGACTGCAAGAAGATCAAACCGATCCATTCTGAAGGAAATCAGCCCTGAGTGCTCACTGGAAGGGCAGATCCTGAAGCTGAGGCTCCAATACTTGGACCACCTCATGAGAAGAGAAGACTCCCTGGAAAAGACCCTGGGAAAGATGGAGGGCACAAGGAGAAGGGGACGACAGAGGACAAGATGGTTGGATAGTGTTCTCGAAGCTACCAACAAGAGTTTGACCAAACTGCGGGAGGCAGTGGAAGACAGGAGTGCCTGGCATGCTCTGGTCCATGGGGTCACAAAGAGTCGGACATGACTAAACGACTAAACAACAACAACAAGGAACTTTCCTGGTATTGATGTCAAGCTCCCTGGGTGGTAGTTACCTGGGTCTTCTTCTCCCCTGTTTTTGAAGATGGGGACAACATTTCCCCACCAATCTGCAGGGACCTCACCTGTTCTCCAAGAATCCTCAGACAGAGGCTCTGAAATTACCCTTGGGTGCAGCTCATCAGGCCCTGGAGGTATGAACTCATTGAAAGAAGCTAGGTTTTCCCTTACCACCTCTGTTCCTAACTTGGAACTGCCGCTCCCTCCTTACATCATTTATTCTGTTACCACCAGGTTGAGCATTGCTTTCCTTTTGCATGAAAACAGAGGCAAAGTAGGTGTTGAGCAGTTCCGCCTTCTCTCTGTCACCCAATAGCATTTCTCCATCTTCTCTGCGCAGAGAACCTACCACTTGCTTGTTGTCCCTCTTGCTTTGAACATAACCGAAGAAACCCCATTTTTTATTATTTTTAACCTTGTTAATGGGGAAGCTTGCAGTGGGGGCTCAGTGTGTCAGTGAGAGTTGGGTACCCTGACTTCCATAAGTGAGAGCACTTTTCACTAAGGCAAAGAACACTCGGCTGACTGTGTGAGGTTGCAGGCACCGTCATCTCCACAACATAATGTGAGAAGCTGCCCTTGCTGGAAGCGCTGTCTATAAAATACAATCTGTCGGCAAATCTATGTGGTAGAATAGCAAGCTGGCTTTGCTGGTCATTTTTGTGGGGCAGCAAACCTCTTCTGAGAAACCACCTGCAGGATAATTGCAAGCTTAACCTGGCCCAGAGTCTTAAATATTAGGGGCTAAATAAAAAACCAAGCTGCTGTGTGCTTTAGAATGAACTTTCACCAGCAGATTGCCCACAATTTAGCTGCTGGTTGGAGCTACAAGGCTCCACACTACAATAAGAGCGAAATTCTTCTGAAAGGGGTGGGTTGGTGGGTGGAAGCTGAGGAAAGTCAGTGTTGGCAGTACACCCCCATTTTATCCTCCAAACATAAAATGCCGGACACAGCCTTAAGAGATGTTTTTCTTAATAACTGCCCACATAGTTAGAAGTACTGGCTTTTTAAAGATTTCAGTATACAGTGGTACCTCGAGTTACATACACTTCAGGTTACATACGCTTCAGGTTACAGACGCTGCTAACCCAGAAATAGTGCTTCAGGTTAAGAACTTTGCTTCAGGATAAGAACAGAAATTGTGCTCCGGCAGTGCGGCGGCAGCAGGAGGCCCCATTGGCTAAAGTGGTGCCTCAGGTTAAGAACAGTTTCAGGTTAAGAACGGACCTCTGGAACGAATTAAGTACTTAACCCGAGGTACCACTGTAACTGAGGAGAGAAACAGAGCCGTCTTTCCCATTGGGCTTACTGGCGCGTTGCGCCAGCCTCTCAGGGGCACCACAGCGAGTGGGGGAGCTGCACGGCTTTGCCGGCGGCCTCCCCTTTCCCTTCTGCATGCCCCCCCAGCTGCGCCCCATCAACCATATGGCTGGCGGACGTGCAGCTTGCCTCCCAAGCCTCCATGGGAGGAGAGCGATCCCTGCAGAGGCTTAGGATGGAAGCTGTGCCCCACCAACTAAATGGCTGGCAGACGTGCAGCTTCCTTCCCAAGCCCCGGCGGGAGGAGAGTGATCCCTGCAGAGGCTTGGGAAAAGGTTGACACCTCTGAGAAATGGGGGGTGGGACACTGGAGGGATCTCTGCACCACGGCGCCGGATATGCTTAAGACGGCCCTGGAGAGAAATATGAACTGAGTAACCAATGCAGAGTCAGAACAGGGAGATGAAGCACCGCACTGCAAGTCCCCCCCAAACAATGTGAAAGAAATGACTGTGATGCCCAATCATTTAAGAGTTCTGAATTTCAACTTGGCTCCTGACAATTACATGAATATATGAACCGCATTCAAACTCAGCAGATGAATTCAATCAGGGCCAGGCAAATATCGCATACATAATCTATTAGTTTACCCCAAAGAAACCGAAGCATTGAATTCAAACAGAATGAAGTCATCAGTAATAAAAAAAAGAAACTGATAAGGCAATATTAAAAAAAAAGACCACCATTTTCTCACATTTTCAAGAAAAATCATACTTTGACTGCAACCTATTCTCCCATCTGACTATAAATACATATATTTAAAAATATGGGTTTGATCAGATACCAATTCTAAAGCAAAGAAATGAAGAAGATGGGTATTTTTTTTTTAGTTGCATAGGATGAACAAATGATTGTCCTGAAAAGAAATCAGACCTTGAAATAGAAATATAAAAGAATTGTGCCAACTTCAAAAATAATACTTAAAAAATTTATACAATAAAGAATCTCGCTGGAACGCATCAATAAGACTTGTGATCAGCATTTAAATTGTAAGATGGTTAAAGAGAGCTGCATTAGCCCTTTCCTTTTACTGCTGCCCTGAAACTACAGTTTAGGAATGGAAAATGGATGGGCTATGATTGAACCCACCACTGCCACTATTTCTGAATTGCCTTTGATTCGTCCTGGTGTTAAACTTTCATTGTCCAACTAGTCAGTCCAAAAAAACTAGGTGTCTAAGTCCCCAAGCCTAGTGAATGAACTGTGCAGTCCCCATGCAGATCTGTCCTCTAGCCCAGGTGTGACTTAAATGCTCCAAAAGTTGTTTGTTTGTCAACACAAAAAAAAAATGCCTCTGCCAATCCACTTATTGTAGCTAATTCAAAATTAAAACTGGATGGTGTACTTGTAAAAAGGTAAAAGAGTATTGGGAAATGATCCATAATGAATTGAAAAAAAATATTTAAAAGTACTTTCCCCCCCAAAAAACCAAAACCAGAGTCCTTTCTGTTGGGGATAATTCAGACTGAAATTCCCAGGTTTCAATAAATGGTTATGTAAGTATGCCACTACTGTGGCCCGTGTTTTGTTAGCCCCAAAATTGAAAACGAGTGAGGTCCCAACCAAAGAAGAATGGCAACTTAAATTGACATAATATGCACAGCTTGCAGACTTAACATATAGAACAAGAGAACAAGAAGTACATACGTTTAAAGAAGATTGGAAAACTTTTATTGAATATATGGGGGGGGAATTGTGTACACTTGAAAACATTGGCAGCATTAGGATAAATTCAACAGCGTAAATAAGCTTTGACAGATGTAATAATGGAATACTAAATGGTTTAGTTTTTGTAAAATATGCAGGGATTTGTGATATGCAAAATGAACCATGGAAAGAGAAGAAGGGAAGTCACTGATATACTAAGGATGTAAAAATGAGTACTTTAAATGGTAAAACAGAAAAATTAATAAAAATTGTGTATGTGTGTGTGTGCAAAATGGGCCTTTTGCTCATATCACCCAGGAAGTTAAATTCTTGAGCTGCTATCTGTATGTCACTAGCAAAAGCACCCTGCCTGCCAGGGGAATATCTCTCCCGTGTTAGTGACTTCTGCTAGTTGTAAGAATGGGGAAGTGGTTAGGCCCATTGGCAGGAAAATGTGTCCTTCACAATTGTCATCTGCTATGTCCAGAAGGCTGATCGCCAAAGACTTGATGCTTTTGAGGAGACCAAAGAATCATAGAATCATAGAATCATAGAGTTGGAAGAGGCCACAAGGGCCATCGAGTCCAACCCCCTGCCAAGCAGGAAACAAGAAGATGGCAAATAATCTAGCAATGATGGATTAGATATCAGTAGAAAATTACGCCAGTAATTGCCAGGTGATTGTGCCAAACTCTGCCTCCTCCTGCCGCCATTTTGTGACTGCTGGGTCTTGGAACTTTTAAGCCCTCTCAAGTGGGACCTGGGGGTAGAAAGTTTAAGAACCCCTGCTTTAAAGGAAATAAGACGGAATATGCAGCCCATTCAATCCGTGTTTCTGACAGTGGACAAAAAGCAGTTTGACAGAATTGTGTGGGGTTTTTTTTATGAAGCTCCGCAGCTGGAGGCAGCGCCCAGTTTCTTCTTTTCTGTCAGTGCTGTGTCACTTGACAGAATTCTGCGAGTTTGGTGGTGCCTTTCCTGAAATGCTGCATGACAGGAAGGCAGGGGATTTTGATTTTAAAACCGCAGCGGACATTTCTTTAGGACATTCCCAAGGGACACCCTATGCCAGCCTTCCTCAGCCTTGGCCCTCCAGATGCCTACAACTCCCATGATCCCTAGCTAGCAGGACCAGTGGTCAGGGATGATGGGAACTGTAGTCTCAGAGGGCCGAGGTTGAGGAAGTCTGCCCTATGCCCTTTTAAATTGTGTGTGTGTGTGTGTTTGTTTTGGGTTGTTGTTTTTCTTTTGATTATATATTTTGGGGTTTTATATTTTGATTTGTGTGAACTGCCCTGAGACCTCCAGTTATAGGGCAGTATATATAGTGGTACCTCTGGATGCAAACGGGATCCGTTCCAGAGCCCCGTTCGCATTCTGAAGCGAACACAACCCACGTCCATGTGCATGTGCAGGTCACGATTCGCCACTTCCGCACATGCATCTGACGTCATTTTGGATGTCTGCGCATGTGCGAGCATGCGTGCTCCGTTACTTCCGGGTCGCCACGGAGCGCAACCCAAAAATATTCATCCCGAAGCATATTTAACCCGAGGTATGACTGTATATTAAGGGACACGGGTGGCGCTGTGGGTTAAACCACAGAGCCTAGGACTTGCTGATCAGAAGGTCGCCGGTTCGAATCCCCACGATGGGGTGAGCTCCCGTTGCTCGGTCCCTGCTCCTGCCAACCTAGCAGTTTGAAAGCACGTCAAGGTGCAAGTAGATAAATAGGTACCACTCCGGCGGGAAGGTAAACGGTGTTTCCGTGTGCTGCTCTGGTTCTCCAGAAGCGGCTTAGTCATGCTGGCCACATGACCTGGATGCTGTACGCCGGCTCCCTCGGCCAATAAAGCGAGATGAGCACCGCAACCCCAGAGTCGGTCACGACTGGACCTAATGGTCAGGGGTCCCTTTAACTTTACCTTTAACTTTATACAGTGGTACCTCGGGTTAAGAACTTAATTCATTCTGCGGGTCCGTTCTTAACCTGAAACTGTTCTTAACCTGAGGTACCACTTTAGCTAATGGGGCCTCCCGCTGCTGCTGCACTGCCGCCACACAATTTCTGTTCTCACCCTGAAGCAAAGTTCTTAATCCGAGGTATTATTTCTGGGTTAGCAGAGTCTGTAACCTGAAGCATCTGTAACCCAAGGTACCACTGTATTCAACACAAAAAACAGTGACAATTTGTTGTTGACAAAGGACAGCTGGACATATATATGGCCCCATTACCTCCAGTAGCTTAGGGCCTCATCAAACCTAGGTCCTGAGAGTGGGAGTCTTCTGTGGCACCAGCATCAAAGCCTTATTTCCTGGCTCGGAGCAGAGAGCTTGTGGCTTCTCCCACAAACAGGACAGAGCCTTATTTCCAGTGCAGCGCCCTGCATAATACTGTTCTTGAAGCTACCAGCATGAGTTTGACCAAACTGCGGGAGGCAGTGGAAGACAGGAGTGCCTGGCCTGCTCTGGTCCATGGGGTCACGAAGAGTCGGACATGACTAAACGACTAAACAACAACAACAACAACCACAACAAGAACAGAGGGATACCTACCTTTCCTCCCCACCCAATTGTCTTCTAGCTAACTTTACTCACCATGCAAGGGCTTGCTGGTGGTGGCACTGGGTAGCCTATGGCACTGGGGCCCACTGGAAAATGCCCCAAGGCCCCCTGCCTGAGAGAAATGGCCTAACTTGGTCAAATTCAGGCATCACGTCACAGCTTTACCCATGTTGCCAGTTAAAATAATTCCACAACCAAGCACTCAAACTGGGTTGAGAACCTCATTAAGAGCAAAACCAGGGTGCTTTGCTGAGCAGAACTACTAACAACAAGCAACAGAAAGGAATGTGAACCAAATTTAAGTAGCTGGCTCAGGGGCAATGGGGTTGCTGGGAAACATCCCCAAACTGCCAAGCAAGAAATAGATATCCCAATATAACATTATTCATGCGTGATGTTCCATGCCCTGCCTCTGACCCTTTGTGATAAAGCATGGAGAGCCATGGATGTCGCGCAGCTGGTTCAGTCAGGCTACCTCAGTATCTGCGTGTCGTAGTTGCCAAGTGTGCAAAACAAGTTTAATTTAACATTTAATGTTTGGGGGAAGCAATCAACGAAGGAGGGGGGCAAAACATTATTTAACCCTGTTGTATTATTATTATTATTATTAAGCAGAGACATCACCTTGCCAACATAGGTCCTTATAGTTAAAGCTATGGTTTTCCCAGTAGTGATGTATGGAAGTGAGAGCTGGACCATAAAGAAGGCTGATCGCTGAAGAATTGATGCTTTTGAATTACAGTCATACCTCGGGTTAAGTACTTAATTCGTTCCGGAGGTCCGTACTTAACCTGAAACTGTTCTTAACCTGAAGCACTACTTTAGCTAATGGGGCCTCCTGCTGCTGCCGTGCCGCCGGAGCACGATTTCTGTTCTCATCCTGAATCAAAGTTCTTAACCTGAAGCACTATTTCTGGGTTAGCGGAGTCTGTAACCTGAAGCGTATTTAACCTGAAACGTATGTAACCCGAGGTACCACTGTATGGTGCTGGAGGAGACTCTTGAGAGTCCCATGGACTGCAAGAAGATCAAATCTATCCATTCTGAAGGAAATCAGCCCTGAGTGCTCACTGGAAGGACAGATTGTGAAGCTGAGGCTCCAATACTTTGGCCACTTCATGAGAAGAGAAGACTCCCTGGAAAAGACCCTGATGTTGGGAAAGATGGAGGGCACAAGGAGAAGGGGACGACAGAGGACGAAATGGTTGGACAGTGTTCTCGAAGCTACAAACATGAGTCTGACCAAACTGCGGGAGGCAGTGGAAGACAGGAGTGCCTGGCGTGCTCTGGTCCAGGGGGTCAAGAAGAGTCGGACACGACTAAACAACTAAACAGTAACAACAACAATTATTATTAGATGGCATTTCATTTTGAGCACCTCAGTGTGGCAATGGCACTTTCCTTTCATAAAGCAGGTGCCATTCTTTCATGTTATCAGTTCAATATCAGTGGCATACAATATGTATCGCTAGGCCTCAGGTACCACACATAGGCTGCTTCATCCCTGAGGATCTGATTTGGATGTCTATCAAGAGAGCAACTTTTTTGTTTTGGTAACGACTGATGTCTTACTGAGCTTCCTTTAACAAAACACAGTGTGTAGGTGTATTTTGTTTCTGAAAAAAGTATTTTGCTCCTGGGCCTTTCTTGTCTAAATTCATATTGTTGAACTCATATTTTCAAACTGCAGGCGACGGCAGCAGAACTTTGGGTTTAACACCGTGTCTGCCCCCATGAAGTAAAAAGTGAGGGCTAGGAGGGCAATTTCATAGCAGATGAGGAACATGGATGAAATGAATTAAACCCTCTGGCTGCCTCTTCTTTGAACCTCCTTCATAGGCTATTCTAGCTGGGCTCTTGACACCAGCTCCGGACTGGAGAACCTACACCTTTGTGCAAATTAACTGAAACAAACTATGTACTTTATTGTACAAAAGTCACATATACATGTACAAAAGTCACATATACGTACATTAGTAACGGATATGACCTCTGCTATTTTTAAGCAGCATTTGAACACGGTTTGGCATGGAGTCTACTCGTTTCGAACCATCACTGTTGATTTTCGGATCCCTGTACCGCACTTGAATCAGCACCTGAATGAGCTTCTCCATAGTCGTACAGTCTGCAGCACAAAGGCGACTTCTGCATATAGCCTCCAAATTCTCAATGGGATTTACGTTCGGGGAATTCCCTGGCCAATCAAGTACCTGTATTTGCTGCTCTGTCATGAATTTCTTCACCACTTTCGATGTGTGACAGGGGGCTAGGTCCTGCTGCAATATCCCAGTACCATCAGGATACCTCTTTAGTAGAACCTCAATATATTGTGGCGAGCGCATCATTCCTTCTATTGGCTGCAGGCTTCCGACACCATAATGATCAACTGACTTTTCATGCTCGTTTTGAGTACAGGATTATAAGCAAGATAGAAAA
Source organism: Podarcis erhardii (assembly GCF_964252035.2). Classification (NCBI taxonomy): domain Eukaryota; kingdom Metazoa; phylum Chordata; class Lepidosauria; order Squamata; family Lacertidae; genus Podarcis; species Podarcis erhardii. Next base: position 131,314,515 of record NC_138497.1, on the reverse strand, counting down.
CATGCTTTATTTCAATTAATTTGCACAAGGATGTAAGTGCTGGGTACAAGGAGAGTTCCTCCCCCCCCCCAACCATTCTCAGTGGGAATGCAACCCACTCAATGCTAAGTTCCAGGGAGCGAGAGGATCCTGCAAAAAGCTGGGCTTACCATCGCAGCACGGGATGTCACACACCCTCACGGTCCATGAAGGTGTGAGGTGGATGCTTCTGATAGCAGATGCCATACACCCTGCTCTCCACCCCATAAGTTGCCCTTCTGCCGTCAGATGTCATGGGAGAAAACACTGCCCCATCACCAGAGTTGAAGTAAGATTCAGACACCAATTCAGTTGGCTTGTTTAGGAAGAATTGGGCACCATCTTGTCCTTTGTCTCAGGAAACAAAATGTATTGGGCCAGCCCAATTCTGTAATAGACGGAGCCAGAGGCTGGGTTTAGGAAGGAGTCTGTGAAGCTGTGTACTAGTACTGAGTTCATACACTCCAACATTTCTCTGATGAAAATAGGGACGGCTTCTTCTATTATTATTATTACAGTGGTACCTCGGGTACAGTGATGTGTGGTACAGTGGGACACGGGTGGCGCTGTGGGTTAAACCACAGAGCCTAGGACTTGCCGATCAGAAGGTCGGCGGTTCGAATCCCCGCAACGGGGTGAGCTCCTGTTGCTCAGTCCCTGCTCCTGCCAACCTAGCAGTTCGAAAGCATGTCAAAGTGCAAGTAGATAAATAGGTACCGCTCCGGCGGGAAGGTAAACGGCGTTTCTGTGTGCTGCTCTGGTTCGCCAGAAGCGGCTTAATCATGCTGGCCACATGACCCGGAAGCTGTACGCTGGCTCCCTTGGCCAATAAAGCGAGATGAGCGCCGCAACCCCAGAGCGGGTCATGACTGGACCTAATGGTCAGGGGTCCCTTTACCTTCACCTTTACCTCGGGTTACACATGCTTCAGGTTACATATGCTTCAGGTTACAGACTCCGCTAACCCAGAAATAGTACCTCAGGTTAAGAATTTTGCTTCAGGATGAGAACAGAAGTCATGCAGCAGCAAAGAATGAAACCCCACCACCCCAACCCCATTTTAATTGATTCTGGCAGGAGGGGAAGAAATCATCCCATTCACAAACTAAGAGAGACAACTGTGTACTGATTGGAGGAACATGTCGATTCCTACAGCTACAATGCCATAAAAGTCAAAAAAGGATTCTATCTACAGACAGGAACATCCCTGTCTTGTACGTACATAAAACATGTGGGAAAGCACTCCTGAATGGTATTGTTCATTTATGGTATCACTCACTTTAAGAAGTCAAGGCTGGTGAATTTCAAAGGGTGCGTTACAAAGGCTACATTTACGATGCCAGCATTTTATTTCAGAGAAGTGAAATCTTGCATGTTTTATCGAAGCGCCTTCGCAGCTTCAATAATAGGAAGAAAGAAAAAGAATAGTTGGGGGGGGGAATGATAAAAATAAAACCCACACTAAAGAAATATAACTCTCCAATATTTCAAGCTTTCATCTTTGTCAGCCATGGAGAGAAAAGATAGTTTACAAGGAAATGAGCTTTTGATGTTTACATCTCTACTTGAGCAAATGAATGATACTGTGATAGAAGAGTTCTCTGACAATTCTCTAAGATAACAGAAGTTAAAATTCAAATAAAGAGTACTCAAAATGTTAAAAAAACCCCACAGCTTGCAGATTTAGCAGCCGAAATCAGCCGCAGGCTTCCGATTTCTGTTTTTCCGAACCAGGAAAAGTCTACGAACTGGTTAAAAAGAAAATGGGGGGGGGGGGGAGTCAAGGTATGATACTACCAAAATGGAGATTCCATGCCATATCTTATTATTATTGCAGTGGCAAAAAACAATTGCCAATGAAGTTAGGCACCACGTTATCCAACAAACACATGAACCTTGGGCACCCATGGAGGTACGCATGGCAGTGGACATAACTGGAAAGGCTGGCTTTTTTTATATGCAGTGACAGCGGCAAGAATATTATTGGCACAAAAATGGAAGCAAGAAGAATTACCGGTGAAAGAAGAATGAAGGATGAAATTGATGGACTATGCAGATTTAGATAAATTAACATGAAAGATTCGAAACCTGCGGGACCAGAGATTCTCAGAAGACTGGAGTAAATTTCCGAACTATCTGAAAAGCTATTGTGATGAACAGATTACGCTAGCAGGATTGCAAGACGTTTTGTAAGGTGAGTAATTTGAGATATTGCAAGAAAGACTATGAGAAGAACTATTAGTTAAGGATAATTAAATGTAATATAAAAGATAAGAAATGCATAATAAGTGATAGAGAACGGAAAAAATCATCAGAGGTGTTGGCGGAAGTCCAAAATATTGTATAAGATGAGAAGTTATGTTGTATGAGTATTGGAAGTGATATGTTAAAAAATTAATAAAAATGTGTGTGTATATATATTCTGGCGAACCAAAGCAGTGCACGGAAATGCCGTTTACCTTCCTGCCGGAGCGGTACCTATTTATCTACTTGCACTTTGACGTGCCTTCGAACTGCTAGGTTGGCAGGAGCAGGGACCGAGCAATGGGAGCTCACCCCCTCACGGGTATTCAAACCGCCAACCTTCTGATCAGCAAGTCCTAGGCTCTGTGGTTTGACCCACAGCGCCACCCGTGTTTCATTCATATATATATATATATATATATATATATATATATATATATATATATGAATGAATTGGAAAGGCTGACTAAACCTTTTGGCCCAAGGACTGCATTTAAAAACCACATGCCTGTGGCCACTGAGAATGCACTCAGTCTTGCATATTTGCACTGCGCTCCCCATGCATACAGACCCCATACTGCCACCACACATGCAGTCCACCCTCCCTACTTTCTCTCCCCTTTGCACACATGCAGACATTTGCTGCATGCATCCCCAACACAGCACTAGGCTAAGAGGAAAGGTTGAAACCTTCTCTTCCCCTAACGCAGTCCTGCAACGAGAAAACCACCCCAGGGGTTAGCAGCTGTGGCGATCACACGCAGGGCGTTCGACGGTCTATTGACCCTGTACCGCCACTGCGATTGCTTTTTCCACTGCCACCACCCCGTATCTCATGGGGACACACGGAGTCCAGTCAGTTGTTAACATAACAAATAATCAAGTTTATTTTTAAATGCAGGAACAAGCTTATGCTTTCAGTTAATTTTTCTCTTGCCAGTTTCTTATTCTTAGCTCCTAACAACTCTAAACTGATTATTCCAACTATCTAACTGACTCCACCTAACAATTCCTCTCACTCTCTCACAATACAACTCTACCAACCCACACCTAAACCTCCCTCTGCCTTCTTCAACTCCCAAACCTCAACTCCCAAACCTCAACTAACCTTCAAAACCTCCCACTCTAACTTTTACACCCCCCTTGCATTCTCACTGGCCAATCACTTCACACCATTTTAACCCTTTCCGTATGACCCATCCTAGGAGGCATACGCCACAGCAGCTAACCAGGTTTTTCCCCAAGCCAAGATGCCTGGTTCTCACCTCACACTAAACCAAGTGAGATTCTTTTAAAAGAGAAGTAAAGGTGGGGTAAATTCTGCTCCTGGCTCCAGGGGAGGAGAGTGTATGCAAGTCTCCCTGAGGGTTGTACACAGTGGAGCTGCTGAAAGGAGAGGAGGAGGGGAAGGAGTTTGTAGAGACAGTCCTCTTTCAGCTGCTCTCGAACACTCAAGAGTGCATTAGGAACTCAGGATAGTAGGATGGTGTGTGTTGAAAGGGAAACTCTGGGGAAACCGGCAGGCTCCCCTCAATATCACAACTGCCGCCCGCAGCATTTGAAAATGTATCCCCCACAACCGCGAGAGCAGTAAAGTTTGAAAGGCGGAAACCCGAGAATTTTCAGGACACAATTGTGGGGCGGAATTCCTTTTGAGCAGAGTCACAGCGCTAGACATCCCTGAAAATGGGAACTGACAGAAAGGTAACCCTATAGCTAGACATATGAAGAATATATGGAAACCGTATATTTAGTCACAGAGGTACACAAGGTAAATGCCAGGGAGGAGGAACCAAGAGAAAACTGCACAGACATTCATTTGTAAACAGAAACTGGCTTTAACTTGGGCTGGAAAAACACCAACTAGATCATGATCTAGTTTTAAAGTACTTTTTAGAAACGAAAAACAAATGTGATGACCTTTTAGCCCTGCAAACTTGCATGAAAGCATTGCAGCCACTTCCGTCCAAAAGGTTAAGGATTCCTAAAGCAACACATGGGCATCATTTATCTGGATGAAAATTGAGCCCAGTGACCCACAACATCGCCGGTGACTCTTTGACTTCAGAGGCAGCTTAGTGGAAATTCAGCAGCTAATATTATTTTGGCTCCCAGGGTTTAATTAAAAAACAATTAGGCTCTTCTTCTTACCTGTAGCAAGCACTGAGTGGAATTAAATATCAGCTGCCTGAACTAGTTGGCAGAAGTGCTTTTTGCAAACATCTCACGGTCTGTTGTTATTATTTTTTAAGTATGACTTAGCGTGCTTGAACAATTTTCTCGACTGCTCCTAATGTATCTTCTCCATACAAAAAATTAAAACAACAACACAATGATGAACTTCTTCATTCAAGTTTCTTTCCCATCCTGTCTCTGCTTCAAACCCACGCTTTCTTGATTTCGTAACCTACAGCTGGCAACGGACTTCTCTTCCGACTGACCTTTATAAAAGAAGGCTGCAAGAAAACGTATTCTAAGATTGGCGGAGGTTCACCGGGCTCTGCATACTAAACAGCAAAGCCCAGATGATCTCCTTTTGGGGTGTTGTTGTTTAGTCGTTTAGTCGTGTCTGACTCTTCGTGACTCCATGGACCAGAGCATGCCAGGCACTCCTGTCTTCCACTGCCTCCTGCAGTTTGGTCAAACTCATGCTGGTAGCTTTGTGAACAATATCCAACCATCTCGTCCTCTGTCATCCCCTTCTCCTTGTGCCCTCCATCTTTCCCAACATCAGGGTCTTTTCCAGGGAGTCTTCTCTTCTCCTGAGATGGCCAAAGTATTGGAGCCTCAGCTTCACCATCTGTCCTTCCAGTGAGCACTCAGGGCTGATTTCCTTCAGAATGGATCGGTTTGATCTTCTTGCAGTCCATGGGACTTTCAAGAATCTCCTCCAACACCATAATTCAAAAGCATCAATTCTTTGGCGATCAGCCTTCTTTACAGTCCAGCTCTCACTTCCATACATCACTACTGGGAAAACCATGGCTTTAACTATACCTTTTGGGGTAGATGATGAATAATTTTAAAATGGGGCAAAGTCCCTAGGAACACAGAAAGCTGCCTTGTAAAAAAATGTCAGATCCTTGAGTCATCGAGCTCAGTACAGTGGTACTTTGGTCTTCGAACAGCTTAGTTCCCAAACAACTTGGAACCCAAACGCTGCAAACCCAGAAGTAGGTGTTCCAGTTTTTGAACTTTGCCTTGGAAGCCGAACGTGCTCCTGAGCTTCTGTTTTTACCGCTGCACAGCAAATTTGAGTTGCCCCATCGTAATTATGGTTTTCCCCATCCCGTTTTACCCTTGCACAGCAAATTTAAGTAGCCCCATCGTAATTAGGGGTTTTTTATCCTGTTTTAACCTTGCACAGCAAATTTAAGTCCTCCCCCATCGTAATTAGGGTTTTTTTAAAATCTTGTTTGTATCATTGAGTAGCTAATTTAAGCCCCCCCCCATTATAATTAAAGACTTCCGTTTCCGATTGCAGTGTTCTGAGGTGATATTTTGTTCTTTTGTTTTCGCTTTTTTGCGTTTTTGTTTGTGTGTCTTTTTCATTTTTGTGGCTGTGGCTTGTTTTTCATTTTATAATTGATTGATTGGTTGACTGATTGATTGTGTGACTGCAGAAATGGATAAAAGCCCCCCATCCGAACAATGGCTATCATCAGTGCAGGTAAGGGGAAAAAAGTAATTTTTATTTTTATCATCTACAATACTGTCTTATTTATTTTATAGTACAGTGGTACCTCGGGTTAAGTATTTAATTCATTCCGGAGGTCCGTACTTAACCTGAAACTGTTCTTAACCTGAAGCACCACTTTAGCTAATGGGGCCTCCCGCTGCTGCCACGCCGCCAAAGCACGATTTCTGTTCTCATCCTGAAGCAAAATTCTTAACCTGAAGCACTATTTCTGGGTTAGTGGAGTATGTAACCTAAAGCGTATGTAACCTGAAGCATATACAACCCGAAGTACCACTGTACATAACATTGATTATTGCTTTCATTTTATGGATCAATGGTCTTGTTAGATAGTAAAATTCATGTGAAATTGCTGTTTTAGGGGTTGTTTTTAAAAGTCTGGAACGGATTAATCCATTTTGCATTACTTTCTATGGGAAAGTGCGCCTTGTTTTGGAACGCTTTGGTTTTGGAATGGACTTCTGGAACCGATTAAGTTTGAGAACCAAGGTACCACTGTAGAGTCATTGGAACTGGCTCTAGTAGTTTCCAACAAGATGCCCTTCTGATGTTGTGGACTATAAGCCCCTTGAGTCCCAGCCAGCATGTTCCAGGTTTTTCTTGCCCAGCGTAACTTAAGAGTTGCCAGAGATTGAACCCCGAAGCTTCTGCATGCGGAGACAAACACTACCACTGAGCTAGAGGTCTTTCTATTGACAGCTCTCCTGCTTTGCATTTAAAGATACTGGAATGTAACCTTTTCCTATGATAATGCATGCAAACAAGCTTTGCCGTTGTATTTAAGTTTTCTTTTTCTCACCAATGAAACTTGTGATGAAATGCTGAAGTCTGTCCTGCCTTGTACGCAACACTATTTTTCTAGAAAATGAACTTCTCCCTTTGTTCTCTTATAATGGCAATGGTGTCCACTTGAGAGGGGTCAGAACTTTAGAAAGTCCTGCCTGTATGAGACGCGCTTGTGCTCAGGGTTTCAGCTAGCCACTCCGAGACTCCATTTTTCTTTTCTAACTCTTAGGGAATCAATCAATCAATCTTTATTGTGGTCTAAGACCAGACAGCAGAATTAACAACAGCAACATATACGACAATGCATGGTTATGGGGTGTGCCCAGTTTTCATTCAGAGGGTTTGGGGTTTTTATTTTGCCTGTTTAGAGCCAGTGTGGTGTAGTGGTTAAGAGCAGTAGACTTGTAATCTGGTGAACCGGGTTCGCGTCTTCGCTCCTCCACATGCAGCTGCTGGGTGACCTTGGGCTGGTCACACTTCTCTGAAGTCTCTCAGACCCACTCACCTCACAGAGTGTTTGTTGTGGGGGAGGAAGGGAAAGGAGAATATTAGCCGCTTTGAGACTCCTTCGGGTAGTCCTTCGGGTAGATAAAGCAGGATATCAAATCCAAACCCTCTTCTTTAAAATGTTTTGCACTTCTGCAAACCTCCGAATTCTCTTCCAGATAGCTCTGTACTGTGTCTTAGTGGCTCCATGTTGGCCAGTCTTGTCAGTATTCACCACCTGAGTCACACGAGCAAAATCCTAGGAGCAGAGGTCCCTCTGCCCCCCCCCCAAATAAAATAGTTGAGGGGTCTGGGCCCCTCCCAAGTTGATGGGCGTTGCCATTCAAATGGCTTGCATGTGCTGCGTCTTGTGATTGATTATTCAGAATGGGGCTAACCTGCCCCCCCAATACTTTATTCAAGTTGGCACCCCTGACCCAAGTTGACTATTAAAGGGCAGGAGTGATGATGAAACTACTTTGTAGGAGACAGGTTTGAACTTTAGGCTTAGAAGGAGCCAATAGCAGTAACAGGAGTAAAAAAATGTTGTGTTTACATCAGATTGGTGTCATGGGTGTGCTGGCTCTATGGATGTATTTTATTGCTCTGTTTTCTGTATCATTTAATAAAGATGGAAGAGGGGAGAATTTGCACAGAACAGAGGATTTCAGCAGGTGTAACTTTTTAAGCACCACTTTGGAGAAAAGACACCATATTTTTCGCTCTATAAGACGCACCAGACCACAAGATGCACCTAGTTTTTGGAGGAGGAAAGGAAGAAAAAAAATATTCTGAATCTCAGAAGCCAGAACAGCAAGAGGGATCGCTGCGCAGTGAAAGCAGCAATCCCTCTTGCTGTTCTGGCTTCTGAGATAGCCGTGCAGCCTGCATTCACTCCATAAGATGCACACACATTTCCCCTTACTTTTTAGGAGGGAAAAAGTGCGTCTTATAGAGCAAAAAATACAGTACTTCTTGCATTTTTAAAAAATGCCATGGACAGCACAAGGAACCTTCTTCCCTAGCAAAGAGAGCAAGTCTGCTTAAAAACCGTGCAACTTTAAGGTCCTGTGATGTTGCACCAGAAAAGGGGAAATCTGGTACTCCTTACTTTGCTGAATGCAGTACAATAAAAATGTTTAATTTTCAGCCTCACCAGAACACCAGCTACAGAAGAGGAGGGGCGATGTGACGGCTGGGTAAATTGGCTGCTTGCGGTCATATGATTGAGGGGAACAGTCATTTGGGGAAAGACATTTTTTGCGCTGAAAGATTCTCAGCCAGAACGCGCCTGTTATGGGAAAACAGTCACAAGATCTTCATTAAAAAGCATTATGGAAAGGGTGACGTTGGAGCTAGTTAAGGGCAATGTCTGGGGCATTGCTGGTGGTTCTGCAATATGAATGAATCTGCAAAGAGCTACAAAGAGGAGGGCGATTCTGGGACTCAGCTGCTGACAACAGTTGAACTTTCCACAGCCTATGCACAATAGCAAATAACAAAAGGGAGACTCAGGGTGTCCCCCCCCCCCAAACACCCGCCGCCAATGCTCGAGTTTCTGTTTTGCACTACAAAAATGACATCAATTATGTCTTCTTTCCATCACAGGATCTTAATGAGATACAATAATGGAGGGCAATCTCTGTGTGGCAGTTTCCTTAGGACACACACAGCCGAATACTTAAAATTGCCATCTTCTGGCACCCTCTCGTTTTACAACTGGCTTTTTTATTTTTTTTTATTTTTTATTTTAAAAAAAAGCTTCACTGAGAGAAAGCAGCTGGCACGTTTTTAACATATAGGTCACACCAGCACGGAGTGAAGATTTTCAGCCCTCCCACTCAATTTACAACAGCTGTAACAATTCAAGGGAGCCAACGCTGAATGCTAATTATGGCAAAGGAATGTTATTGTATTTCTTACACCTCTCTCCTAAGAACGCTTACTAAGGGTGCAGCCCTATACGCACTTAACCTGGGAGCAAGTCCCACTGGACTTAGGACTTGTTTCTGAGTAGACATACGTAGGACTGCACTGGCAGAAGTTGGTGTTATTTTTTTATTTCGTAAAATCTATACACCTCTTGATTGTAAAAGAACAACAACAACAACCCTGAAGGTGCTTTACGGAGAGATAAAAACAATAAAAGAAAGAAAAATTCACAAACGGACTTTAAAATATACAAAACGTACTAAAATGGAAAAGAAAGTCCAACCTTCTGAGCATCATAATGGCATCCACATTCAATCACAACTAGTCAACTGGTGACACTGCTCCAGGTCATGGGGGGCGGGGGCTACAAGCTGGAAACACACATGGCAACAAGCAGTAATTCTCTGTCATACTTAAAGAAAGGGGGAACACATCCTGTTTTGCTGTGCTGCTGTTGCAGACTCAAGGGCAGAGAAAGGGGGTGCAGTGGGTGTGGGCCGCCCCGGGTGTCACCACTGAGGGGGGTGACAAAAGGCCAGGTGGCACTCACCGCAGAGCCTGCAGTGTGCCCAAGCCACGCATCTCTCCTGGGAGAGACGTGATGGCATGGGGCCGCACAGGTTCCGCCTGCCACATACCCCCCAGTTGTAGGGTGGCTGAGTGGGAGGAGGCAGGCAGACCCTGGAGGCCCCACAGTGTGCCTCGCCCCTATGGGAGGCTCGCCCCACCCCTGGGTGCCCTACCCCAGGCGTCTCAGCGGCTTCCTCCACCGCTGCGCAAATTCCATTTCCTGGGTTGTGTGGCGATGCCCACGAAACAGTAGCAACAATGGCTGGTTCTGGTGAGATCTCACAATACGATGCGATAATCTTTATTGTCATTGTCCCATACAGAACAACGAAATTGAAAAAATCTACATCAGATGTTCAAAAACCAACAAGCCTGCTATCCCAGCTATCCTAGCCTGGTTAACCCCTTAAAAACTCTGATAAAAAGGTAAAGGGACCCCTGACCATGAGGTCCAGTCGTGACAGACTCTGGGGTTGCGGCGCTCATCTCGCTTTATTGGCCGAGGGAGCCGGCGTACAGCTTCCGGGTCATGTGGCCAGCATGACTAAGCCGCTTCTGGTGAACCAGAGCAGCACATGGAAACACCATTTACCTTCCCGCCAGAGCAGTACCTATTTATCTACTTGCACTTTGACGTGCTTCCAAACTGCTAGGTTGGCAGGAGCAGGGACCAAGCAAGGGGAGCTCACCCCGTCACGGGGATTCAAACCGCCGACCTTCTGATCGACAAATCCTAGGCTCTGTGGTTTAACCCACAGTGCCACCTGAGTCCCAGAGACTACCTTACACTGCATTTAAAACCAAAATTGCATTTGGGTAAAAGCTGTTTCTAGTCCTAGTCTTTATAACCCTGTACCTTCTTCCAGAAGGCAGAAGCTGAAAGAGATCATTTCCGGGGTGTGTACTATCCTGTACTATCTTTGCAGCTTTCTTATGACACCTAGAAGCATAGATTTGATCCAAGGTGGGAAGAGTGCACCCAATTATTCTCTCTACTGTCTTTACAACCCTGGACAGCATTGTTTTTTCCCTGGCCATGCACCTCCCAAACCACACACACGGACCATAAGTTAATACACTCTCAACAGTACAACGGTAAAATGCCATCAACAGGTCCTTTGCAAGATTGTTTTTCCGGAGGATTCTCAGGATTCTCACTGAGATCTTGCAAGCTTTTGATGGACTATGCAGAATTAGATAAACTAAGAGGAAGAATTTGAAACCTGCGGGGACCAGAGATTCTCAGAAGACTGGAGTAAATTTACAGACTATTTGAAAAGTAATTGTGATGAACAGATTACGCTAGTAGGTTTGCAAGAAGCTTTGTAAGGTGAATCATTCGGAATCTTGCAAAAAAGACAATGAGGAGAATTATTAGTTAATGATAATTAAAGGTAATATGAAATTAAGAAATGCATAATAAGTGATAAGAACGGAAAATCATCAGAGGTGTTGACGGAAGTCCAAAAAATGTTGTATAAGTTGTGAAGTTCTGTTGTATGAATGTTAATTAATATGTTAAAAACTAATAAAAATGTGTATATATAAAAAGAGATATTGCGAGATTTTGACTCACTCTCATCAGTGGCGTAGCGTGGGAGGTGCAGGGGGGGCCAGCTGCATCGGGCGCAACATCTGGGGTTAGGGCAAATCCACGGGTTAGGGGGAGCAAATCCACGGGTTAGGGGGCGCAAATTACTTGCCTTGCCCCGGGTGCTGACAACCCATGCTACGCCACTGACTCTCATGATATCCTGCTTCTCTGCCGAGGTGGCTGTTTTCCCCCCTCCCTTCTGAGTGATACCGACTAGATCTGAAGCTACCTTTCATGAGCCTCTCGTGAAATTCTCCCTTATCTGCCATTAGAGCAGTGGCTCTCTAACATTTTTCTCAGGGCCACACTTTCAGAATAAAAATTTGCTTGCAACCCACACTGATTTTTTTTTAATTGATAAGAAATACATTGGAAATCACAGCTAGGATTGTCCGCAGTATCACTTGCTCTCATTTTGAAAGAATTGTCCTCCTCAACTGATGCTCTTGCTCTCATTAAAAAAAAGATATCTATCCATATTCTGCAAATTAAGAAAAAAAAATATTTTGATACTACAGTATGCTGATGCGTGGACTTCCTGCAGAAAGTGGACAACAGCCCCAGTATGTTTCTAAGAGTTTGATCTCTGCCCACCTCACAGATCATCCTCTCTTAACAAAAACATCTTATGATAATCACACAACAGCACATTACTTATTCTCTCTCTCTCTAATAGATCTTTCTGGAATTTATACAGAAATTATTATTAAATATCTATTTTTTACCAAAAGCAAATCAAGAGCACAATCCTATTTTCCAGGGCCAGTCCTGGATTTACAGAAGCCAACTTGGTTTTTGATTTGATCCTGGAATATCCCTCTCTTACTTAGGACATCAGAGGTGTTCATCAGAGGAATGTCTTTAGAAGACATCTGAAGGCAGCCCTGCAGAGGGAAGGGTTTTTGTTTTTGTTTTTAAAGGTTCTATGTTTTAATTATGTTTTTGTACATGTTGGAAGCCACCCAGAGCGGCTGGAGCAACCCAGTCAGATGGGCAGGGTCTAAAAGGGAAGACCGCAAAATTTTTAGATATGCAATTACAGCCGCAAGAGTGGTATTGGCCCAGAGATGGAGACAGCAAGAAATACCGACCATAGAAGATTGGAGAACAAAATTGTTAGAATACGCAGAGTTAGATAAATTGACAGGGAAGATTAGATACTTAAGAGACCAAAAGTTCATCGGGGACTGGGAGAAATATGTAGAGTATCTGGAATGTTTAAGTAAAGGACAGATGACGCTTAAGGGATTTAAAGAAGCACTGTAAAAAAGTAATAAGTATTGATTAAAGGGAATAGGAGGAAAAGAGATAAATAATGTCAATACAAGTCTGATGAAAGCGTAATGAAAGTGACGAATATGGATGATTTACGGGACAGCTGAGGGAAGTACAAAAGAGAAAGAAGTTATGAAAATGATGTGAAACTATTGTATATATATATATATACACATTATTTTCTGTTGTTGTTGTTGTTTTGATTTGTTTTATGTTTAATAATAAAAATTATATGGGAAAAAAAAGATGGGCAGGGTCTAAATAATCAAGTCACGGAATAGGACATCCTTATTCCCATCGGAGAAATGTCGGAGGGTATGTATATACTGAAATGTTGACATGATTATTTGATCTTGAATCTTTCTGCCACACTTGCCGTCCTGTATTGCCATACCAGTGTGGTATGCCATACCCTTTGAGAAAGGGTTCCCCTAAATGTCCACTGGAGGCAGTGAGAGATTTTACTTCCTTGGGCTCCATGATCACTGCAGATGGCGACAGCAGTCACAGAATTAAATGATGCCTGCTTCTTGGGAGAAAAGCAATGACAAACCTAGACAGCATCTTGAGAAGCAGAGACATCACCTTGCCAACAAAGGTCCATATAGTTAAAACTATGGTTTTCCCAGTAGTGATGTATGGAAGTGAGAGCTGGACCATAAAGAAGGCTGATCGCTGAAGAATTAATGCTTTTGAATTATGGTGCTGGAGGAGACACTTGAGAGTCCCATGGACTGCAAGAAGATCAAATGTATCCATTCTTAAGGAAATCAGCCCTGAGTGCTGACTGGAAGGACAGATCGTGAAGCTGAGGCTCCAATACTTTGGCCACCTCATGAGAAGAGACGACTCCCTGGAAAAGACCCTGATGTTGGGAAAGATGGAGGGCACAAGGAGAAGGGGACGACAGAGGACGAGATGGTTGGACAGTGTTCTCAAAGCTACTAACATGAGTTTGACCAAACTGTGGGCGGCAGTGGAAGACAGGAGTGCCTGGAGTGCTCTGGTCCATGGGGTCACGAAGAGTCAGACACGACTAAACGACTAAACAACAACAAATATCCACCTACCTCTTTAGGACTCAGGTAGTCTAAACCACTGAGCTCCTTGGGCTTGCTGATCAGAAGGTCAGCAGTTATGAATCCCTGCAACGGGGTAAGCTCCCGTTGCTCAGTCCCAGCTCCTGCCAACCTAGCAGTCTGAAAGCATGCCAGTGCAAGTAGATAAATAGGTACCGCTGCGGCGGGGAGGTAAACGGCATTTCCGTGTGCTCTGGCTTCCATCACGGTGCCCCGTTGTGCCAGACGTGGTTTAGTCATGCTGGCCACATGACCCGGAAAGCTGTCTGTGGACAAACACTGGCTCCCTCGGCCTGAAAGCAAGATGAGTGCCACAGCCTCATAGTCATCTTTGACTGGACTTAACCGTCCAGGGGTCCTTTACCTTTACCTTTATCTACCTACCTCTGAGAGGATATTGTAATAAATAAGCCCCATGCATTGCCCTTTCAAGCAGGAAACTTGGTAGGTGCAGGGCTCTTCTATACAGTCATCGTGAGTTAACACAGCAGGGGAAATCAGCGCTCTGCTATAAGGAGACCCCCAGCTGCTCAGCAGCAAAATCCTGGAGCAGAGCCTCTCTCATCAGAGAGTCCCCCTAAGGATATGGTGTGGATAACATGAGATATATCTCAAGCACAGCTCAAGAAAAAAACAACCAGCTGTCATGGACACACCCTTAGGAGTTCCATCACAGAGGGAGGCAGATAATATTTCCAGCTCCGAGGGCCTTCTGGCGGTTACCTCACTGCGCGAAGCGAAGTTACAGAGAACCAGGCAGAGGGCCTTCTCAGTAGTGGCGCCCGCCCTGTGGACGCCCTCCCATCAGATGTCAAGGAAATAAGCAACCATCTGACTTTTAGAAGACATCTAAAGGCAGCCCTGTTTAGGGAAGTTTTTAATGTCTGATTTTTTACTGTATTTTTAATGTTTTGTTGGAAGCCACCCAGAGTGGCTGGGGAAATCCAGCCAGATGGCCAGGGTGTATATATTATTATTATTATTATTATTATTATTATTATTATTATTATTTGCTGAAACAGCAAATATAGAGTAAGACCCTTTCCACCCACACTCTATATGATCTGTTGAGAGATCATAAATTCCAAATGATCACACGCCACATCATTTATTTCGCCCTGCCATAAATTCTGGCACGAAAGTGTAGCCGTAGGGAGATGAAAATAAAGGGATGCCATGCTAATCTTTTTTTAAAAAGCACTGTGTAATATCAGGAACTATGATTATACTCAGAAATACCTGAAAATGAAATAGACAGCGTTGAGTAGTGGGTGGGAACCCTAAATTTTGCTTGTTATGAATCGACACATCAACGTCACCGGAGGAAGTTCAGTGTCCCATTTTATCGTGCGCCTTCATTTTTTAACGCTTATCCCGAAGCAGAACTATCGTAAGGATATATGGCCATGGCGAAATCTCCTTACATTTTAGATTCTCTGCATAGGTAATCCTGAAGAAATAATTTGCTTCTCTCTTCTTTAAAGGTTATTTATCGGCAGCCTAAGATGTCAGCGATGTAGATGGCTCACATGGTCAAAAAGCACCCTTATAATAAAAGAAACCTTTTAATGGATGATGGCTACTGGGATAACATTAATCCAGTATTAGGACTTTTACGGGAAAAAAATACAAATGTAATTCATCTTTTTAACTGTCAGCTGCAATTCTAAAGCTTTCAAATCTGTAGCATCCAGGGGCCCTTTGTCTTTCTGCCATGGCAGGAATATCTTGGACAGCTGTAAGAGCTTTGGAAGCTATCTTTCTCAAAATCCATTAGCTAATTCAAGGAACCTAATTAGAGCTGCCATTTTGATGAAGCATACCAAATTCTTAATACAAACTAGTAACACCACCAGTGTTTATTCGAAGGCCGCAAGAAACAAAGGTCCATTAAATGCAAGAAAAAAGCGATGGACATAAGCACACAATTTATGAAAACATGCACATTAATGACTATATAAAGGAATATTAAGGAAATGAATGCACGTTTCTTGGTGGAATATAGACACACACTAAAATGCACAATTTCATATAAATTAGTAATCTTGGCGGGGCGTTGCTGCCAGAGGAGCTGTTCCCCTGCTGGTATTTATGACTCCTTTTTCTTTTTAAATATGCAATTAAATGACTATTTAATTTATTTATAAAATTAATATACTACCCATTCGGCAAAACTCTCTGAGCAGTTTATAAACCTATTAAAAGCGCAGCAAACCAAAATCTTTCAGGGACAATTGGACAGAAGAACATAAAAGCCACTGAAATGAAAAGGTCTGCTTTTTGAAAGCTCACAAAATAGTCTACGATTGTGACAGATTTTGTGGGAAGGCAGTTGGGATGCCCACCAGTTATGTCACGAGCCGCACCCCAAAGTTCCTTTTCGTTGCTGATTGACTGGGGGAAAACTCTCATATTTACACATTAATTAATTAACTGCCACGAGCCATTAACAAGGTTACATATCCATCTTCAATTGCTATAGCATAGTATGCTAGCTCCTGCTCTGGAGGGGAAGACTCGAAGCCGTGGCTTCAAGTTACCAAAAAAGGAGATTCTAACTAAACATCAGGAAGAACTTTCTGACGGTAAGAGCTGCTCAACAGTGGAACGGACTCCCACAAGAGGTGATGGCCTCTCCTTCCTCGGAGGTTTCTAAGCAGAGGTCGGCTGGTCATCTGTCATGGATGTTTCAGCTGAGATTTCTGCATTGCAAGGGGTTGGAGTAGATGACCCTTAGCGGCACCTTCGCACGCTACAATTCTGATTTTTCCTTGTAAAACAAAAACGCGAAATGCCCGAATGAGTGGAACAGAGCAATGTGTGATGGCCTGGGACCTGGGCTCAGAGCCAGAGGAGTCTCAGTCTGCACCGGATCCTTTGCCTCGGGCACCATCTGAACCGAGTCTGGGGCCTGATTCTGAAGAGTCCCAGTCTGCACAGGTTCCCCTGCAACAAGCACCAGCTGGGCCAAGTCAGGGGCCTGAGCCTGCCCTGGCTCCAGATGCGGGGATGACCTCGTTGCCTCCAGCTGGGCCATCACTTACAGCTGCTCCACTACCGGTTGGGTCAGGGGAGGCTGAGGCGGCCTCTGGGTCTAGTAACCCACCGACATCTCCCGAGCTGCAGAGACTGAGGTCTGAGAGAAGGAGAGACCTGAGTACTCACAGGAGGAGTGCTCGCCTTCGGGCGAAACAGGGAGATGAGTTGCCGGGGGATCAGGACCAGCTGTTACCCCGACAGAGATCAAAGGCTGCTGGACCCCACCCCAGGTTGCAGGAGCAACGTTGCAGTTTGCCAGAACCTGCCTGTGATCCTTTGCCTGACCTTGCCTGGTTTCCTGCCTTGGCCCTGTCGGACGGACTCCTCGCAGAACCCTTGGGTTTGGGACTGGACCTGGACCACGTTACTCGGGTTACCCCTGGACCCAGCACACTATGTCCCACAAAACTTATGTCACGCCAGACTTGTTAGTTTTAAGGTGCTACAGTTGACCTGGGGCTAAATTCTATATGACATATAACTTCATCTTCCAACAGTTTTTTAGCTTTAAAACAATGCTGGGGAGGGAAAGGCGAGCTGTTGGAGGGAGATTAACTCTCTTTGCCTTCTCCATCCCAGCTGTTTTTGAGGCTAAAAGAAAAAAGAAAGAAGTGATATTACGTTGGAATTTGCACAGCTATTCCTCTGGAAATTTTGTACTAAATAAATGACTCGGTCTACAACATACTTCTAATTCAGGGGTCAGCAAACTTTTTCAGCGGGGGGCCGGTCCACTGTCCCTCAGACCTTGTGGGGGGCCGAATTATATTTTTTGGGGAAAAATGAACAAATTCCTATGCCCCACAAATAACCCAGAGATGCGTTTTAAATAAAAGGACACATTCTACTCATGTAAAAACACCAGGCAGGCCCCACAAATAACACAGAGACGCATTTTAAATAAAAGGACACATTCTACTCATGTAAAAACACGCTGATTCCCAGGCCGTCTGGGGGCCGGATTTAGAAGGCGATTGGGCCTGATCTGGCCCCCGGGCCTTAGTTTGCCTACCCATGTTCTAATTGGATAAAGCTATTATTTATTACACTTTGATGGGGGGGGGGAGAAACCGATTTGAATTGCTTTTACATACGTTTTCAAATCCAGACCTCTAACATTGCAAACAATGGAAGGCTTGGCATACTCTACCAAGAGCATATGTGGCGATGCATTTCGAAACAAACATCTAATTATATCTCAATCCTACTTATATGTTCAACCAAACAGATGTAAAAACAAAATCAGCATCTTTTTCTACAGAAAGACAGCAGATGTTCTTGTTAAGCCAGTAGGGAGCAGGAGGTGAAAGGTGCGAGTCTTACAAGGAAAGAATGAAGCATTCGAACGGCGATTTAACGAGGGACAGCGTAAATAGCAAATGAAATAATTTGTAAAGTATTTCGTTAGCTGTCAGCGCAAGACGCGAGGCAGGATGAAAGCACGGCTGGTAGTAGCTGTGCATGGCAGAGTGGCTCTTACCAGAACAGAGAGCTCCTCAGAGATGGGCACATTTAATCAGTATTATAATTATTGTGATATTGCCTCAGGAGTCCCAAGCACAGGGACCAGAAGCAATTTTGTTAGGCATTGCTCAAAGACACAGCCAGCGCAGTTCTTAAGTAGATGGCACACATCATTCTCAAGGAGCCTTTGGAATCGGGGAAGCACCACACAATAGGAAAGACGACGAGCATCCTTTGATTAAGGAAACTATTCACGGGGGGTTCTGGCACTCCTATGACAAGTGCAACAATGCAGTTAACGTGGAGACCGATCCGAAAAAAGCCTTTGGCTCACGAACCTGAATGAAATTCAAATCTCCATGCATGGCCGCCGATAATAATCATTCTGTTTTTGCCACCCACCAGCAGCTGTCAAACACCAAGACACTTGTTTGGCCGTTTAGTCATGTGATGCTTCCGATTGGAAGGTCAGCAGTTCGAATCCACATGACTGGGTGAGCTGCCGTTGCTCTGTCCCAGCTTCTGCCAACCTAGCAGTTTGAAAGCACACCAGTGTGAGTAGATAAATAGGTACCACTGCTGCAAGAAGGTAAATGGCATTTCTATATGCTCTGGTTGCTGTCACGGTGTCCCATTGCACCAGAAGCAGTTTAGTCATGCTGGCCACATGACCTGGAAAGCTGTCTGTGGACAAACACTGGCTCCCTTGGACCGAAAGCGCGATGAGTGCCACAACCCCATCGTCACCTTTGACTGGACTTAACTGTCTTTTACCTTTACCCCATAGTGGAGAAATGCTGTGATCATTCTGCCTGCTCCTCAAGTGTTGATGGGCAACTGTGAGACCCCCTGGGCTGGGAAGCCCTTCAAACAGAGGGCTGCTTCAAATAGAGGACCACTGTAAAAAGCTGGACATTTGGCCACAACAACAGCTCTAGGTGTGCAATTCTCCATCTTCTTAGATTATGATAGGAAGGAAGAATAAGATTACTCTAGACATCGTAGAACATTTGTGTGTGCCAGAGAGCATTAAACCATGATGGAGCCTCTGAACACTCAAGTAGTATAAATATCGAACAGTCATAGTTCTGTTTCGAGCCTTTGTGAGCAGATAGCTCTCGTCCCTGCGTTCCAAATGAAGCTGTAGTCAGCTTAACGAGATGGCTAATTGATGAGCACCACTTCCTTCTCTTGTCCATTAAGGTAAGTAGAGCACATGGACATCTCGGCTCGTCAAAGGCAAGAAAAACACATTAATTTGGAGAGTAGGGGAGCTGTTAATAAATCTGACATTGCCTGGCAGTTTTTCTTCATTTCCTCCTATTTGACGGACACTGTGATCACAAGTTGAAGAAGACCTATTTCCCCCCACAAAATTGCAACTTGAGTGTTTGCATGTGTGTGTGTGTGTGAGAGAGAGAGAGAGAGAGAGAGGGATCACAGAAAGAAGCTTCAAAATACAGCTACGAGGGTATTTTATTTCACTTTAGGAAGCCTACTCAGTGAATATTTGCTAGTGTGAGCAAGGCACTTACTCAAACCTGCCCTGTGCTGTATTCATGAATTTTATTATAAAAAATAAACATGCAGTCTGCTTGTTTTGATGTAGTTGGTATTCTGTTCAGAGGCACTCCTTGTTGTAAATCCCTTTTACTATACTTTTCTCCCCCCCCCCCTTTCCTCCCAAACTGAAATTTGTACAGGCTCAACTGAGGTATTTCTAATAATTTTTCATTACTAACAGATTTTCATGTGTGTGGGTGTTATGCCTTTGCCTTTGGGATGGGGAGAGGCAAAGGGCAGGAGGAAAAGCTTCTTTAACTGCCCTGAAAATGATCTTCCTGAATCTGGGCCTCATAAATCCTATTAAACGTTATATTTCATCAGCAGACTGGGGGGGGGGGGGAAGCTGCTGCTTCTTTTTTTCCTGGGCAGCGATGAAGCCCAGCCTTTAAATTTATGGTTTCATTTTAGAAATGGACTATAAAGAGAGCCTGGCTTTGTTGTCTATCAGAGTGACTTACGTGTGTGTGTGTGTGTGTGTGTGTATGTGTGTGTGTGTTTTCTTTTCTTTTCTAAACAGGCTTCTTTAATGTCTGGTGTGGCCCCTGGGCTCAGTCAAAACTGGGGATGCTGACTTCACAGGCATACAAAAAGAAAAATTCTCTCCTAAGGACTGTATACTTGTGTCAGTAAGTAATCCTCTATAACAGTTCCATTGTTTTGCTCAAGCCATAAACACGGGGGGGGGGATTGTTGTTTAGTCGTTCAGTTGTGTCCGACTCTTCGTGACCCCATGGACCAGAGCACGCCAGGCACTTCTGTCTTCCACTGCCTCCCGCAGTTTGGTCAGACTCATGCTGGTAGCTTCGAGAACACTATCCAACCATCTCGTCCTTTGTCGTCCCCTTCTCCTTGTGCCCTCCATCTTTCCCAACATCAGGCTCTTTTCCAGGGAGTGGTCTCTTCTCATGAGGTGGCCAAAGTATTGGAGCCTCAGCTTCACGATCTGTCCTTCCAGTCAGCACTCAGGGCTGATTTCCTTCAGAATGAATAGGTTTGATCTTCTTGCAGTCCATGGGACTCTCAAGTGTCTCCTCCAGCACCATAATTCAAAAGCATCAATTCTTTGGCGATCAGCCTTCTTTATGGTCCAGCTCTCACTTCCATACATCACTACTGGGAAAACCATAGCTTTCACTATACGGACCTTTGTTGGCAAGGTGATGTCTCTGCTCTTTAAGATGCTGTCTAGGTTTGTCATCAGTTTTCTCCCAAGAAGCAGGCATCTTTTAATTTCATGACTGCTGTCACCATCTGCAGTGATCATGGAGCCCAAGAAAGTAAAATCTCTCACTGCCTCCATTTCTTCCCCTTCTATTTGCCAAGAGGTGATGGGACCAGTGGCCATGATCTTTGTTTTTTTGATGTTGAGCTTCAGACCATATTTTGTGCTCTCCTCTTTCACCCTCATTAAAAGGTTCTTTAATTCCTCCTCACTTTCTGCCATCAAGGTTGTGTCATCTGCATATCTGAGGTTGTTGATATGTTCGGCTAAATCTCCTTCAATCTGCCATGTATCCATCTGCCTTTATGATACGTGACTCCTTAGTCTCTTGAACCCCTCTAGGATGTTCCTGCATCACTGCAACTTCCCGGCTCTGTCCCCTTCCCTTGGACTCCTCTGCAAACTACTTCACACTTTACTTAGCAGTTGTGATTGTCATGACGACACGACCAACATACACAGTAAACACATCATGTTGGGAAGCAGCAATAAGCACTCAGGAGCAGGCAGAGGAGGAGAGCACTGACTGGCTATAGCTTCTTGGCGCATGTCCACAGCACATAGCCACGGCAAACAGGATTGCTGTGCAAAATGACGCTGTCTTCAGGTTTTCCATCCCACTTGAAGAATGCAAGGCAAATCTCTCTCTGTGTGTTGGGGGAGAGGGTTGACATAAGGAAACCAGTACAGTGGTACCTTGGGTTAAGGACTTAATTCGTTCTGGACGTCTGTTCTTAACCTGAAACTGTTCTTAACCTGAAGCACCACTTTAGCTAATGGGGCCTCCCGCTGCCGCTACGCCGCCGGAGCACGATTTCTGTTATCATCCTGAAGCAAAGTTCTTAACCTGATGTACTATTTCTGGGTTAGCGGAGTCTGTAACCTGAAGCGTATGTAACCCGAGGTACCACTGTATTTGGGTTTGGCTCAAGATCCATACACCTCAACACCCCATGTTCTGGGCTTCCTGCCAGTTCTGTGCCTGTTCTAAGGCAGGGATGGGAAACCTTGTTCTCTCTGAGGGCTACATTTCCTTTTGGGCGGAGAGAACAGCTGGTGGTAAACTATCAGAAAACCAAAGTCATGGTTTTCGCAAGGAAACCTAGATTACATAGCTGGAGCATGGACAATCAACCAATTGAGCAGGTTAAAGCCTTTAAATACCTGGGCATAGACTTCCAGTCATCAGAATAGAATCATAGAATCATAGAATCATAGAATCATAGAGTTGGAAGAGACCCCAAGGGCCATCGAGTCCAACCCCCTGCCAAGCAGGAAACACCATCAGAACACTCCTGACATATGGTTGTCAAGCCTCTGCTTAAAGACCTCCAAAAAAGGAGACTCCACCACACTCCTTGGCAGCAAATTCCACTGTCGAACAGCTCTTACTGTCAGGAAGTTCTTCCTAATGTTTAGGTGGAATCTTCTCTCTTGTAGTTTGGATCCATTGCTCCGTGTCCACTTCTCTGGAGCAGCAGAAAACAACCTTTCTCGCTCCTCTATGTGACATCCTTTTATATATTTGAACATGGCTATCATATCACCTCTTAACCTCCTCTTCTACAGGCTAAACATGCCCAGCTCCCTTAGCCGTTCCTCATAAGGCATCGTATCCAGGCCTTTTGAGGTGTATTCCAAAAATGTGTTAAAGAAAAAGCAGCCTCAAGTGCTAAGACGCTGTCCCGTTTTTTCCATACGAAGGGCGGCAAATACATCCCAGCAGCCCCAGAAGTTTTTCAAGTCAAATTTTTGGTGTGGATAGTTTACGGGGCCCAAAATTGGACAGGTAATCATTGTAGCATTCCTGAAACTGTCCAATCCAAATTTTTAAGGCAGATTTTTTTCTGTACCACCTTGTGCCCCAAATGCAGCATTACGGCTGGAGGCAAGTCTTCCCTCTGCAGAAGCTCAGTCCTGGAAAATAACTCTTAATTATTGGCTCCGTTTAAACCTAAATCCTCCCGGTCTACTGCCCTTAGTGACCCAAGACTCCCCTAAAAGTGCGTGGTTTAAAACTGTGCCCCAAAAAACTCCTATGGTGTGGACTCCAGCCACCTCAGCTTCTCATGAGGGGCTTGATTAAATCAAAAAGGCTAATTGAACAGCGTCTGAAGGACTTAGAGCTACAGAACAATCTGGCCATTATAAAGAAACTCTGTCCTTGGTATGCCTCCCCCCCCCTCAGTTTGATTCCCTGGCACCATATTTGTATAAATTAACGATCCCAAAATACAGAGGTACCTTCACACTGGCCAGATTGGATGTGATGCCCTCTGACGTACTTGAGGGCAGATACCAAAAGATTCCAACTGAGAAACAACTCTGCCCCTGTGGAGATGGCAATCTGGAAACAGTGGCTCATGTTCTCCTGTCCTGTCCTGTCCTGTCCTGTCCTGTCCTGTCCCCTTTATAAAGATCTGAGGAATGAGATCATTACCCCACTCTTACTTACCATCTCAGGCCGCCCATCTGCGGCCACATTGTTCTTTCCGTTATCAGATCAAAATGATCAGACAACAGCAAAGGTTGCTAGGTTTATCGAGGGTGCGATGAGATTAAGGGCCACTATCTGAACGATAATCTTGATCATTTGATTGTCCTTTTTACCCATTGTTGTCTTTAATTTCCTCTTGGGCCAGACTTCCATGCTAGTGATGGGATAGTTTAGAGGCAATAGATGTGACAGAACTCAACCATGCAAGAGTCAGAGGTCTATATATACAGACGCCGCTCTCTGTCCTCCATGCAACTGAGCAACAGGGCATTGCCACACCTCAAGAGCAGATTCATGCCAAGCAAAATCACCTGAGAGCATGGGGCAGAACCAGTGAGAGATGCAGGAGGGCTGGAAAAAGAGAGAGGCCCGGAGGTCTGCATTTGGGCTCCTTGCCCTGAGACCCCCTGTGCCTGGCTCTAAGGAAATATAACTCAGGTAACACAGCTGGGTTTAAGGGACGTGGGTGGCGCTGTGGGTTAAACCACAGAGCCTAGGACTTGCCGATCAGAAGGTCAGTGGTTCTAATCCCTGCGATGGGGTGAGCTCCCGTTGCTCGGTCCCTGCTCCTGCCAACCTAGCAGTTCGAAAACACGTCAAAGTGCAAGTAGATAAATAGGTACCACTCTGGCAGGAAGGTAAACGGCATTTCCGTGCGCTGCCCTGGTTCGCCAGAAGCAGCTTAGTCATGCTGGCCACATGTCCTGGAAGCTGTACGCCGGCTCCCTCGGCCAATAAAGCGAGATGAGCGCCGCAACCCCACAGTCGGTCACGACCGGACCTAATGGGCAGGGGTCCCTTTTTAACACAGCTAGGTTACATTTTTCAGAATTCCTTCTACGACCCCGTCCAGGGAGCAGAGCATCTCACGAGTGCAAGGCGGACTTCAGTTGTCCAGGTGAAACTTTGAAGTGCTTTAGCATCTGGGAAATTTGCACCTCTGAATCAATGCCTTAGTCACAAATGGAAATAGATTATTTGCGAATTGCAGAAAGAAAGATAAAAGAGAGAGGCAGACTCCCATAGAACACAAGACTAAAAACTGGATTTGGGGGGGGGGGAGAGAGAGAGAGAGAGAGAGAGAAAAGGAACTAGGTAGTGTTGCCATGGCAAAGTCCAGATTCTTACATAGCATTCTTTTTCCTCCCACTGATAAGCACTATTATTATTTTCAAACCCATGTATTCAAAGTAGCAACACTGCCAGAAAAAGTCACATTAGCATGATAAAATAATGTTTATGGTCTCACAGATGAAAGATCTCTATGCTTGGCGTATAAATTTAGGGAGAATTCAGCAATTTACATCCAATTGTTGCTAGGTTAGCAAAGAACCCCACGCGCCGGCATCACAATAATGAAAGTGGAATAAAAATTCACACAGGAGCAGAAAACAATCTAGCTGGAATTCCCTTTTGCTATTGTTATTGGCATACTCCCTACTCAGCCAAAAAGAAAAGGGTGGCTTTGGCGCAGGAAAAAAAGGCCTACCCCTCTTATTCGGCATTATAACATGGTGTGAAAGTTGCACCACAGGGAGACAAAAGTTGGGGGTGAATAGTGAAGAGAGAAAGACAATGGTACTGACGGGGGGGGGGGCGAGTTAATGGGCAAGAGTCCACAAACAAGGAGCAGCCTCTCTCTCTTTCCATTGCCAGAGGAGATATTAAACCTGAAATTAAATACAGGTCACTTGCACCAGTGGTGTAGCGTAGGTTGCCAGAGCCGGGGGCAAAGCAAGTATTGTGCCTCCTTGTCAGGGCCGGGCATCAGCGGTGATGGTGATGGGAAGGGTCTTCCCATGGAAGGAAACTGGGGATGGGACAGCTGCTGCTGCCATTTATTTTATTATTATTTATTTTCATGTCATATTATTATTTATTTCATGGCATTTTTACACTGTTTGATAATTTTTTTAATAAAAACCAGCCTAGCCTCAGGGGGTACTTGCCTGGAGGCAGAGTCCGTATACAAGGTCCAGTCCAGTCCTAAGGTCAGGAATATCTCAGTTCATGTAGTCAGAGGTGGTCCAAGGTTACAAGAAGAAGAAAGGTCTGGCCAGGAACAATGAATGCTGTTTCCAGCACCAAAACTGAAGCTGAAAACCCAGCTCAAGAAAGCTGGAGCCATAAGGAGAAAGAGGGCTGATCAGGTAAAGCTAACTCCTGGCCAATGACAATTACCGTAGGTCTGGTACTTCGGTACAGATCCTGCATTTGCTAATGAAGAATTAACTCCAACTTGCTCGGGCAATGTACGGCTAGCTTGCTCCTGTCAGCACATGATAATGGAGTTGTCCGTGCTCAGATTTTGAAGACCCCTGACCATTAGGTCCAGTCGTGACCGACTCTGGAGTTGCGGCGCTCATCTCGCTTTATTGGCCAAGGGAGCCGGCATACAGCTTCCGGGTCATGTGGCCAGCAGGACTAAGCCGCTTCTGGCGAACCAGAGCAGCGCACGGAAACGTCGTTTACCTTCCCGCCGGAGTGGTACCTATTTATCTACTTGCACTTTGACGTGCTTTCAAACTGCTAGATTTTGAAGAACCTGATGGCAAATTTAGATTTAGATTTCGAAGAGCCTGATGGCAAATTTTCCATTGACAATGGAATTCTCCTGATTCTTTTTCAGCAGTTGGGTAAAATCTCTTGAAATCACTTAAGTTTCCCACAGGTTTGACTGTGTCTCTTCTGAAGCAAGCACAGAGAAGACCCCAAGCAATGCCTGATTTATGTATAAGCTAAACAAGCTATAGCTTAGGACCCCACTCTCTTGGGGGCCCCAAAAAATGTAAAGGAAAAAAACAACTAGATGTACATTTCCATAATATAAGATAAAAAAATTAAAAAAATAAAACCTGAATACAGAAACAATGTTTTGTGTTGTGTAGGTTCCCATGATGTAAGTAATGGGTCCCGCCTGCTAGCCTGCTCCCAAAATATCACAGGTTTGCTCATTTCTGTATATAGGATACCTACATTCTGAATGGACTGGTTGCATGGGAACATGTGCAAATGGCTTGAGATACCTAATAGGTCCATAAATTGCCATATAGCATATATTCAACGCAAAAAAACAGCAACAATTTGTTTTTGACAAAGGACAGCTGGACATATAAAGGGCCACATTACCTTCAGTAGCTTAGGGCCTGATCAAACCTAAATCCGGCCCTGACAAGGCACGTATGATCAATGCACAAAAGTAGAAATCTGCAACCATTTTAGCCCCTTTTTCCTTAAAGTCCATTTGAGATTGTCTTAATGGTGGCACCATTTTTTGTATCAAAACTCAGTATTAATTAAAAGTATGACATCACCCAACTGCTCCCACCCCATCCTGTAAAACTGAAGGCCATGTTGCAGCCAAATATGCGGGTTTCCTCCTTGAAGAAATAATTTGGTATTTTATTGTAATTAAGTACACTTACAATGAAGACATTTCGCTATCCACTATATTATAATATTGCTAAAGGTAAACAGTGATTCTGATGAGTAAATACTGAGTAATCTATCTGCACTTTACACAACAAAGGAGTAGCAAATCTGCTTAAAGTGATATTTAAAACCTTCTCCCTAAGGAGATGAATGCAACAGAAAGCGGATTCCAGCATTTCTTGGCGGTGGAGTATCCATTCCTCTATTTCCGAATAGCTGTGCATATCAGCATGTTAGTGATACTTTCGCAAAGAAGGTTTGACAACAATAGAGAGTCCCCCGCCCGCTAAACAAGAAGTGACAACTCCATTTGAAAGCTGTCCCTGGATGTGTTTTATGTGCAGAAATTATCTGTGACAGTTCAAATCAAAACAGAGTTTTCATTTCACATGGGAGGTAAATGGACGGTAGAATAGGTTGCTTTAAATGCTATGGTCTGGCTCAATTAACGTTGCAGAAAATTTATTTCGGGGGAGACTGCTCATTGCTAGTTCTAAACTTTCGGGGGGGGGGGGAGAATGTAAAAAAAAAAAAAATCAAACTGGAATGAAATGTAACTTCCAAGAAAGAAATATCAACTTTCAGCAACTGTGCCAAAGCAGTGACATTAATCATAGAAATAAAGAAGAAAGCGAGTTCATTATCATTTTAACAATTATATTCTCAGCCTAATTTTCCACGCTACTATCCGAGCACACATTTAAGTGCATGTCAAGGAATAGAAGCTGCTTTCCCAAGGATTTGGGAAACTAGAGAAGAATATGATTGCGTTCTATCCTTCGCGCAGAAGAAAAGGGACTCTAACTTCCTGGCAGAGCACATACTTTTCATGTAGAAGGTGCACAGATCTAATTGTGGTCATCTTAGCTTAAAGCAGTGATGGCCAAACTTGGACCTCCAGCTGTTTTTGGGACTACAATTCCCATCATCCCTGACGACTGGTCCTTTTAGCTAGGAATGATGGGAACTGTAGTCCAAAAATAGCTGGAAGGCCAAGTTTGGCTGTCACTGGCTTAAAGAAACCTCAGGTATCAAGACCGAGGAAAACCCACCTTAGAGTCGGTTCAGTCAGAGTAGAAATAATTGGGTTGGCTAGAATAATAATATTTCACTTTGTATTGATATACATGTGTTGTACAACCATTAATATAGTGAATATTTGCATTTTTATGGAATCCACTCTTTGGCTCTCACTTAATGTATTAAAATTTTAAACAAATTGGGCTTTCTAATACTTTACAGGGCTATTCTATATGGAGAGATACTCTTCCTCTTTTTTCAACCCATGCTTAAAAAATTTCCAAACTTTCCCTCTCTTATTACTCTTGCCATATTCTCATAATACAGGACTGGTGACGACAGTGAATGCCACCCAGGCAATTGTCCAAGGCACCTCACTGAGAATTAATAATCTGTTGGCTTATAAATGCAGAAGTGCTTTAAGAATGTAACATTTAATGCTCATTGGCTTTCTCTAGGCAGTGCCAATGGAGCCAAACGGCATTCTTCTCATTGTTATCTCAGTTAAGTAAAAGCACTCTTAAACGTTCTACTGTTTCAGTTCTGCATATATGAAACCAAATGTCTTCATTTAAGACACTTCCAAGCAGCAGCTTTCTCTGTCTTCAATATGGCACCGTAGCCAAAGATTAAGAATGTACAAAACCATTTTGCTGGATCACATCAAAAGTCTATCTGGCCTAGTATCCGACATTTGACAGTGGTTAGCCTAGTGAAGGCACAACAACTTTGACCTGAACCCCCCCAAAAGGGGGTAGATCACCGCCAGTTTTTTAATTCTGTGAGTAGATTGCAGTCTCTTGGGAGTTGGCCACCCCGATGCTTCTACGAAGTTCACATCTTGCCACAGTGGTCCATGCTCTGGTAACCACCTAACCAGACTACTGTAAAGTGTTGTACATTGTGCTGCCCAAGGAGACAACTCTCAGAAGCTTCGGTTAGTCCTGTATGCAGCTGCCAAGTATATTAACAGTAACCCAGTTCTAAAAGAATTACATTGGCAGCCTATTTGCTTCCGAGATCGGTCTAAGGTGCTGGCACCTGGACAGCAGCCAGAGGAGACACCTACAGGTGAAACTCAAAAAATTAGAATATTGTGGAAAAGTTCATTTATTTCAGTAATTCAACTTAAAAGGTGAAACTAATATATGAAATAGTCTCATGACATGCAAAGCGAGATATGTCAAGCCTTTATTTGTTATCATTGTGATGATCATGGCGTACAGCTGATGAAAACCCCAAATTAACAATCTCAGAAAATTAGAATATTAAATGAAATCAGCAAAACAAGGACTGCAAATAGAGGAATATTGGACCTCTGAGAAGTAGAAGCATGCATATGTACTCAGTACTTGGTTTGGGCCCCTTTTGCATCAATTACTGCCTCAATGCGGCGTGGCATGGATGCTATCAGCCTGTGGCACTGCTGAGGTGTTATGGAAGACCAGGATGCTTCAGTAGCAGCCCTCAGCTCTTCTGCATTGCTCTGTCTCATGTCTCTCATCTTTCTCTTGGCAGTGCCCCATAGATTCTCTATGGGGTTCAGGTCAGGTGAGTTTGCCGGCCAATCAAGCACAGTAATCCCATGGGCACTGAACCAGGTTTTGGTACTTTTGGCAGTGTGGGCAGGTGACAAAGTCCTGCTGGAAAATGAAGTCAGCATCCCCATAAAGCTCGTCTGCGGAAGGAAGCATGAAGTGCTCCAAAATCTCCCGGTAGACGGCTGCATTTACCCTGGACTTAATGAAGCACAGTGGACCAACACCAGCTGATGACATGGCTCCCCGAATCAACACAGACTGTGGAAACTTCACACTGGACTTCAGGCATCTGGCATTGTGTGCCTCCCCATTCTTCCTTCAGACTCTGGGGCCTTGGTTTCCAAATGAGATGCAAAAGCTCCTCTCATCAAAAAAGAGATTTGGGGAGCCATGTCATCAGCTGCTGTTGGTCCACTGAGTAAATATGCATGTTTCACCTTTTAAGTTGAATTACTGAAATAAATGAACTTTTCCACGATATTCTAATTTTCCGAGTTTCACCTGTAGTTAGTCTTCCCCACCGTGGTGTCATGTATTAGCTTAGTTGGTTAGAGTGTGATGCAGATAACACCAAGGTTGCAGGTTCGATTCCCCGTATGGGACAGCTGCATAGTCCTGCATTGCAGAGGGTTGGACTACTAGACAATTCTCAGGGTCCCTTCCAACACTATGGCTCTATGCGATAACACACAATTCCCTTGTTCTGTACTGTATTTCTATTTTAATTGCAGTGGTTTCTTTTTTAAAAATTTCACCTATACATATAAAGCTGCCCAGGCGACTTTGTGCAAACCTGTGCCATCTTTTTTGGCGGCTCGTTACACTTCTCCTAAACAATGTGTAAGTGGTCACCCTAACTGGGACTCACCAGGATCCCATTGTCCGGCCTGAAAGGGGCCAAGCATGGCGGAGGAACCCTCTCCGGCACCCGGGGCGGGACACCTCGCATGGAGTGCGCATGTACAGCAGCCCATACAGTCACCGTGCGAGACACAGCCCGTACGGACGCCGGTATGGACGGCACATGAGAGCGGCAGCCCGTACAGTCGCTGTGTGAGAGGCAGCCCATATGGACTGCGTGCCCTCGGCCACTCTATAGCTGGGGGGAGGTAGGGGCCATCTTGTCACCCCCCACAGTGGCACCCGGGGGCGGCCCACCCCCTCCACCCCCCACTTCATACACCCCTGGGGCCAGGCCTTTATGAATGGTCAAACCAAATGTTCATTAAGGCTCGGGCTTTTTGTGAGCGTTTCATCTGAAAGTTTGCAAAAAGCACAGGGGGGGGCTCACGAAACGCCCTCGGCTGCCTCCCCTTCCCACCAGCGTCCAGAAGGGTAGGGAAATAAGTTGGCAGGTGCTGCCTGCCCTTCTCGGTCCCAGTGATGTAACTGGGACCAGCGTTCTCAGAAACCACAGACGAAATGATATGGACAACACTGGTCTAATGCCTAAGGTAAAAGGATTTTGCACTGGGACCAGAGAAGATGCACATTAAAAAAAAACCTGAAGCATTTTTACTTGCTATTATAGGTCAGGACATTAATAGGCAAGATGTTAAATTGTTTTTATATGCAACAACTCCGGCAAGAGTGTGGTTAGCCCAGAAATGGAACCAAGAAGAAATTCCGACGAAAGACGAATGGCAGACGAAATGAATGGACTATGCAGAATTGGACAGAATGACAGGAAGGATTTGAAACCTGCAGGACCAGAGATTTACAGAAGATTGGAAGAAGTATATGAATTATTTGAAGAGCAACTGTAATAAAAAAATTACGCTAGTAGGACCACAAGAAGCTTTGTAAGGAGAAATATACGAAGTGTTACAAAGTGGAAAAAGATAGAGATATTGGTTATGAGTTTGAAATGTAATAGGGAAGATAAGAAATGCATACTGAGAGATTAGATTGGAAAATTTTCAGACAGGATTGATGGAAGTGAAAAATTTGAATAAGATGAAAAAGTATGTTTAATTACTGTTGAAAATGATATGTTAAAAAAAAACTAATAAAAATTATATTAAGAAGAAGAAGAGTTTGGATTTGATATCCCGCTTTATCACTATGCGAAGGAGTCTCAAAGCGGCTAACATTCTCCTTTCCCTTCCTCCCCCACAACAAACACTCTGTGAGGTGAGTGGGGCTGAGAGACTTCAGAGAGAAGTGTGACTGGCTCAAGGTCACCCAGCAGCTGCATGTGGAGGAGCGGGGAAGCGAACCCCGTTCACCAGATTACAAGTCCACCGCTCTTAACCACTACACCACACTGGCTCTACACCACACTATATAGAAAAAAAGAAGAAAAGAAGAAGAAGATGCACCACCCCATTCCTGGACCCCCGACTAAGTTGCTGGAGTGGAGTGCAGGGAAGGTGGTATTCATAGGATGAAGGTGAACAGAGTGCTACTCACCTCATTCCTGCACATGAACAGAGGAGTCAAAAACCTCTAACCCCAGTCTCTAAAATCCCAAGTAAATGCTATGACAGCAATTTTAAATAACCCCATTTCCAATGTCTCTCTTTCCCTCCTTTTTGGGGAGCAGGCATTATAGCTATACAAATGTCTTAACTGAATGGTGCTCAACCCCAAGTGTGCAAAAAATGCACAAGGTTTTGAGCACTTGAGGGTTGCTTGTTTCAAATTCACGGTGAGCACGGTGAGGTTGCTTCTATGCCCCCGCGCAGAATTGCAAACCTCTCGTCTGAATGCACACCCGAATTAAGCTTCTCAATGGATCTATGCAACGCCAGACTACTGAACTGGCTTTGTGCTCCAAAATGGATTAACAGGAGAGGGAACTAAATGAGAAAATGAAAGAGCGCAGATCAAAGAAAAGCGAAAGAAACGCGACTTAATAGGGCTGTTTAAAATGGCACCCCAACCACAAAAGGCAGCCTTACAGGGTGGCAAGTACAATTCATAATAGCGGAACTTTCTGTACAGCAAAGGATAGCAATGTGAACCAGGTTTAACTAGAAATAGCCGCGCATCAGTTGTAGTTAAACTGATCAAGTTGGCATCAGCACTCAAGGCACGAGAATGAGCTTTTCTGACTGTTGAGCTCTGCAGACACTGCCTATTGCTCACAGTGGAAAAGGCTTTTCAAGCTCTGAAACAGGGAGGTCAAAGCATCAACAAGGATGCAGACAGTGGCATTTACAGGGAAAAGGAGGAAAAGATCAGTTCACCCCCTTCCCCACCCATTTAGCAGCAGCAGCAGCAGCTGCATAAACATTGCTATTTGCCATACAGGCCCCGAATAGCCGCCTCTCTTTATCCTTACAAACCAGGAGCCGTAGTTACGGAAAATATCAAAGGAAGGAAACGAGACTTTCTTCAGGTGAGGAACTCGCATGGGCTGCTTTCCCCGCAATTTGTGCACTTAACAATCAATAACAATTAGGCGCAGGCTTGTGGCTGATTTAATGCTGCTCCCCAAACCGCCCCCCACCTCTCCCCCCCCAAACCACCACTAACCCCCCACCCCTCCATCATGCTGCAGGAGTAGCTGCTGATTTGTAAAGCAAGGGCCTGCGCTGCAACAGCCCGCCTCTATTATTACCTGCGAATGGATCAGAAGCACTTCAGCTCCCCTGGTTAGCAGAACACTTACTGCACAAAAGTACTCAATTAAGGCAGCCCTTTCAGGCAATTATTGAGCATTACAGGCGCTGAGAAACAGAAAATAGCGCTACCCTTTACTCCAAAAGAGTGGGTTTTTACCCCTTCCATCAGTGCTCCACACTCCCCCCCCCCCCGAAAAAAAAACCTATATATGCCGTGGCTACTTTCAAGATTTTTTTCAAACCACAAAAGTGTATTTATAAATGTTTTTGGCTTGTGCCCTTAAACAAACCACACATACAGGCTGCCCCCCACCCCACTCCATTAATAAATTAAACGGTGTCCCCTTTGACATGTTTTAATCATTATATAAGGTTCCTACCGACTTACGAGGTAAACATATATTGGGCTGAATATCCTTAAAAGCCCAAAGGCAGAACTGTTTAACGCCGATAAATTCAGAAGCGAGCGCAGGCTATGTTTTCAGTGATTACGGAGTTGACAGACAACACCCCAAAGTAACTATTACGCTGAAAATTATAATGTATCACCATTTGAATTTTAAATGAATAAGGGGGGAATCAGGCACAACAATGGGTTGTCAAAAGGGCTGATTATTCAGATTTATTTGCAAAGACGGTAAAATATTGGCACCTCGCTGCCCTTTCCTCCATTGTGACTGCACTCTCATCTCACACCTTCTTGGCAAGACTCAAAAGCTCTTATTCCCTCGGAGAGGAATCGAGAGGGAGGGGCGCACACTGTGACAATAATATGTGACAGCTGCACAATGGAGAATGAAAAGACTTTTGGCCTCTGGGGGAGGAAAAGGATCGTGGCAAGAGGAATTGGAGGAGGAGGAGGCATTAAAGAACAGGGCCTGAATAATGTCCTATGCTTCAAATATATACTAAGAGTGCATGACATTATTGCAGCCAAACAGGCCTGGCCCTATATGCGGTTTCTGTGCCTACAGCAATGCTCCTCAAAGAAGGAATTTGAGCAGAAACATTCAAAAGGCATTTCTAAAAAAGCAACAACCAACGTTTGCTTAAAAACATGAGCCCTCCATGTGTTACTGAGCTGGTGCTCCCATTAAGTAATAATAATACATTTTGTGGTTTTATATTTGGATTTTGTTCTGTGAGCTCCAGGTATAGGGCAGTATATAAATTTACTAAATCATCATCATCATCATCATCATCATCATCCCTGACCTCTGGTCACATTGGCTTGAGTCCAACACGATCTGGATAGCCACAAATTTCCAACCCATTGTTTATAATGTGTCCGACTCTTCGTGACTCCATGGACCAGAGCACGCCAGGCACTCCTATCTTCCACTACCTCCCGCAGTTTGGTCAGACTCATGTTTGTAGCTTCGAGAACACTGTCCAACCATCTCGTCCTCTGTCGTCCCCTTCTCCTTGTGCCCTCCATCTTTCCCAGCATCAGGGTCTTTTCCAGGGAGTCTTCTCTTCTCATGAGGTGGCCAAAGTATTGGAGCCTCAGCTTCACGATCTGTCCTTCCAGTGAACACTCAGGGCTGATTTCCTTAAGAATGGATACGTTTGATCTTCTTGCAGTCCATGGGACTCTGAAGAGTCTCCTCCAGCACCATAAGTCAAAAGCATCAATTCTTCGGCGATCAGCCTTCTTTATGGTCCAGCTCTCACTTCCATACATCCCTACTGGGAAACCCATGGCTTTAACTACATGGACCTTTGTTGGTAAGGTGATGTCTCTGCTTTTAATGATCCTGTCTAGGTTTGCCATCACCTTTCTCCCAAGGAGCAGGCGTCTTTTAATTTCGTGACTGCTGTCACCATCTGCAGTGATCATGGAGCCCAAGAAAGTAAAATCTCTCACTGCCTCCATTTCTTTCCCTTCTATTTGCCAGGAGGTGATGGGACCAGTGGCCATGATCTTTGTTTTTTTGATGTTGAGCTTCAGACCATATTTTGCGCTCTCCTCTTTCACCCTCATTAAAAGGTACTTTAATTCCTCCTCACTTTCTGCCATCAAAGTTGTGTCATCTGCATATCTGAGGTTGTTGATATTTCTTCCGGCAATCTTAATTCTGGCTTGGGATTCATCCAGCCCAGCCTTTCGCATGATGAATTCTGTATATAAGTTAAATAAGCAGGGGGACAATATACAGCCTTGCCGTACTCCTTTCCCAATTTTGAACCAATCAGTTGTTGCATATCCAGTTCTAACTGTAGCTTCTTGTCCCACATAGAGATTTCTCAGGAGACAGATGAGGTGATCAGGCACTCCCATTTCTTTAAGAACTTGCCATAGTTTGCTGTGGTCGACACAGTCAAAGGCTTTTGCATAGTCAATGAAGCAGAAGTAGATGTCTTTCTGGAACTCTCTAGCTTTCTCCATAATCCAGAACATGTTTGCAATTTGGTCTCTGGTTCCTCTGCGTCTTCTAAATCCAGCTTGCACTTCTGGGAGTTCTCGGTCCACATACTGCTTAAGCCTGCCTTGTAGAATTTTAAGCATAATCTTGCTAGCGTGTGAAACGAGTGCAATTGTGCGGTAGTTGGAGCATTCTTTGGCACTTCCCTTCTTTGGGATTGGGATGTAGACTGATCTTCTCCAATCCTCTGGCCACTGCTGAGTTTTCCAAATTTGCTGGCATATTGAGTGTAGCACCTTAACAGCATCATCTTTTAAAATTTTAAATAGTTCAGCTGGAATATCATCACTTCCACTGGCCTTGTTATTAGCAATGCTTTCTAAGGCTTATTTGACTTCACTCTCCAGGATGTCTGGCTCAAGGTCAGCAACCACACTACCTGGGGTATACGAGACATCCATTTCTTTCTGGTATAGTTCCTCTGTGTATTCTTGCCACCTCTTCTTGATGTCTTCTGCTTCTGTTAGGTCCTTTCCCCTTTTGTCTTTTATTATGGAAATCTTTGTACGAAATGTTCCTTTCATATCTCTAATTTTCTTGAACAGATCTCTGGTTTTTCCCATTCTATTGTTTTCCTCTATTTCTTTGCATTGCTCGTTTAAGAAGGCCTTCTTGTCTCTACTTGCTATTTTTTGGAAATCTGCATTCAATTTCCTGTATCTTTCACTATCTCCCTTGCATTTTGCTTGCCTTCTCTCCCCCGCTATTTGTAAGGCCTCGTTGGACAGCCA
Organism: Podarcis erhardii; assembly: GCF_964252035.2. Lineage (NCBI taxonomy): Eukaryota > Metazoa > Chordata > Lepidosauria > Squamata > Lacertidae > Podarcis > Podarcis erhardii. The sequence continues at coordinate 131,278,327 of NC_138497.1, read as the reverse complement.
CTTTGCTTTCTTGCATTTCCTTCTCATTGGGATGGTTTTAGTTGCTGCCTCTGTATAATGTTACGAGCCTCCATCCATAGTTCTTCAGGCACTCTGTCCACCAAATCTAAATCCTTAAACCTGTTCCTCACTTCCACTGTGTATTCATAAGGGATTTGACTTAGATTGTATCTTACCGGCCCAGTGGTTTTCCCTACTTTCTTCAGTTTAAGCTTGAATTTTGCTATAAGAAGCTGATGATCTGAGCCACAGTCAGCTCCAGGTCTTGTTTTAGCTGACTGTATAGAGCTTCTCCATCTTTGGCTGCAGAGAATATAATCAATCTGATTTCAGTGCTGCCCATCTGGTGATGTCCATGTGTAGAGTCGTCTCTTGTGTTGTTGGAAAAGAGTGTTTGTGATGACCAGCTTGTTCTCTTGGCAGAACTCTATTAGCCTTTGCCCTGCTTCGTTTTGATCTCCAAGGCCAAACTTGCCAGTTGTTCCTTTTATCTCTTGACTCCCTACTTTAGCATTCCAATCCCCTATGATGAGAAGAACATCCTTCTTTGGTGTCATTTCTATAAGGTGTTGTAAGTCTTCATAGAATTGGTCAATTTCAGTTTCTTCAGCACCAGTGGTTGGTGCATAAACTTGGATTACTGTGATGTTAAAAGGTCTGCCTTGGATTCGTATCGAGATCATTCTATCATTTTTGAGATTGCATCCCAGTACAGCTTTTGCCACACTTTTGTTGACTATGAGGGCCACTCCATTTCTTTTACGGTATTTCAGATGCCAAGTCCCAAATCAATATTTCAGGAATTTCCTGTGGTGCTGATGTGTTGCTTTGCAAACATAAGCCTCCTTTAAAACCCATAAAAAATTTGGGCTACCTTAATTGGTTACTAGGGACGCAGGTGGCGCTGTGGTCTAAACCACAGAGCCTAGGGCTTGCTGATCAGAAGGTCGGCAGTTCGAATCCCCGCGACGGGGTGAGCTCCTGTTGTTCGGTCCCTGCTCCTGCCCACCTAGCAGTTCGAAAGCACCTCAAAGTGCAAGTAGATAAATAGGTACCGCTCTGGTGGAAAGATAAACGGCGTTTCCGTGCACTGCTCTGGTTCGCCAGAAGCGACTTAGTCATGCTGGCCACATGACCCAGAAACTGCAGACAAACACTGGCTCCCTTGGCCTATAGAGCGAGATGAGTGTGCAACCCCAGAGTCATCTGTGACTGGACCTAATGGTCAGGGGTACTTTTAGCTTTACCTTTAATTGGTTACTATGCCTGAAAAGTCTACTGTTGCTTCTTTTACTTGTTCAAAGCCCTTGGGTCCAGCACAGACACTTTCTCTTCTTGCTGATCAGAAAACACCTGAAATTTATTAGGTAGTTCCTGATTTAATAATTAGTCAGGCATCGACTACACAACTCTTTTTATAAAACTACTTCCTATTGGAGCAGTGTCTGATAATCTAAAAGCATTGTCAGTGCATCAGGAAGAACATGAAAAAAAATCATATAACCTCTAGAAATTATAGAAGAAACCCACTAGTTTGATGCAATTTCTGACCGAAAGTCTCCAAATGGGGTAGCTTATTGCTGTAAGATAGGTAGGCAACACATCTGTTGTGAATCATAGTGAAAAGGTCTGCTTAGAAGTCAAGGAAACGTCTCCAGGGGAATGTGAATATTATTTCCCTCTAGGTTTCTGGAACTGACGACAGCCCTGCTGCTGGTGGCCATACTAAGATTTATAATGAATATTGCATTGCATGAATATCTATTCTGTCTAGGATAATGAATCTGAGGTGTCATAAAACACCTCCGATTTTGTACTGTTGGAAGAGGAGCTGTAAGCCTGAAGGTCTGTGCCAAGAACCTATTTTTCCTGAACTTTTCCAGGAAGTTTTATTTCTGGGACATTAAACAGTAAGTTCTTCCATCTTTGCCTTCACATTAGCTTGCAAAGCAGTGAAATCCAGCCAAACATGGCTTCAAAAAAACATCAACAACTGTGGCAGTATTTCTTTATAATCCACAGCATGGCACACCACACTTCTGTGGGATGTGAAACACAGAACAATCAAGTACAACATCCCTAGAGTGGACATAAAAAGGGGATGTCTAGACCAGTCAGTCAGAACTTCCTATTTCCTCCTAAGCTGGGACAGACTTCCTCTACGTGTGACCAGAGGTGGGCATGACCTCACCTATGCAGGTAACAAAATACCTCAGCAGAGGCCACCATCTCTCTCTCTCTGACTACATTCATCAAAGAAGCAACATCTGCTTAGCCTAAGATGCTCTCTTGGCTTCCAGATGCTCTCTTGGCTTCCAGCTTCCAGCCAAGAGAGGACAAAGGGACGATCTCTTTATGGGATAGATTCCAGGTATATTACTATTGTAACTTAAGTCTGCCTTCTGGGATCCATCTGTGAACAGAATGTGAGTGAGTAAACTCTTTTTATACCTTTATAGAAGACTATTACTTTTATGAGGGACTAAAGGGGAAATTATGGGATGCGGGTGGTGCTGTGGTCTAAACCACTGAGCCTAGGGCTTGCTGATCAGAAAGTCGGCGGTTCAAATCCCCACGATGGGGTGAGCTCCTGTTGTTCGGTCCCTGCTCCTGCCAACCTAGCAGTTCGAAAGCACGTCAAAGTGCAAGTAGATAAATAGGTACCGCTCCGGCGGGAAGGTAAATGGCATTTCCATATGCTGCTCTGGTTCTCCAGAAGCAGCTTAGTCATGCTGGCCAAATGACCCAGAAGCTTTCTGCGGACAAATGCAGGCTCCCTCAGCCAGTGGATGCAAGCACACGTTTGGAAGGCGACCTCTTTCAAAGAACAAACAAAACCACTGCAACCTAAAGAGAATCTCTTGAAGATGGACACACCAGAAAGCACACACAAATGCTAGAGGGACGCTCAAATGGTAGAGGACTCTGGAAATTTCCACAGTACGTGCACAGTTCCCATTGACCATGAGGATGAATTATCAGTGGCTAAAGCTATCACCAGGGACGCGGATGGCGCTGTGGGTTAAACCACAGAGCCTAGGACTTGCCGATCAGAAAGTCGGCGGTTCGAATCCCTTCCCGAGCTCCCGTTGCTCGGTCCCTGCTCCTGCCAACCTAGCAGTTCAAAAGCACATCAAAGTGCAAGTAGATAAATAGGTACCGCTCCGGCGGGAAGGTAAACGGCGCTTCCATGCGCTGCTCTGGTTCGCCAGAAGCGGCTTAGTCATGCTGGCCACATGACCTGGAAGCTGTACGCTGGCTCCCTCGGCCAATAAAGTGAGATGAGCGCCGCAACCCCAGAGTCGGTCACGACTGGACCTAATGGTCAGGGGTCCCTTTACCTTTACCTTAAAGCTATCACCGCTAAATAGAACATCCATGTTCAGAGCCAGTGTGCATCTAAACATTGGGAAACAAAGTGCTTAGATAGGCTGTTGCTTTCATATCCTGTCTGGCCCATGGGCTTCCTTGGAGGAATCTGCCTGGGAAAGAGGGTTCTGCATCAGAAAGAACATTTGGCTGTTGCCTCCAGCACGACTCTGCTTGTCTTCTGATATACCGTATTTATCTGTGTATAAAACGTCCCCATGTATAAGACAACCCCTATTTTTTGGGACTCCAAATTAAGAAAATGGGGGGGGGGGAGATTGCCCAGAGTTGTTGAGCTTTTATTGTGGGGGATTGCCGCCAATCGCTCACCCATCCGACTGCCGCTGCCAATCGCACACCTCGCTGAAGCCCCCAATTGTCTGCCCACTCACCGCCAACAGCCGCCAATTGTCCGCCCATAGGATCATAGAATCATAGAATCCTAGAGTTGGAAGAGAGCACAAGGGCCATCGAGTCCAACCCCCTGCCAAGCAGGAAACATCATCAGAGCACTCCTGACATATGGTTGTCAAGCCTCTGCTTAAAGACCTCCAAAGAAGGAGACTCCACCACACTCCTTGGCAGCAAATTCCACTGTCAAACAGCTCTTACTGCCAGGAAGTTCTTCCTAATGTCTAGGTGGAATCTTCTTTCTTGTAGTTTGGAACCATTGCTCCGTGTCCGCTTCTCTGGAGCAGCAGAAAACAACCTTTCTCCCTCCTCTATGTGACATCCTTTTATATATTTGAACATGGCTATCATATCACCCCTTAACCTCCTCTCCTCTTCTCCAGGCTAAACATGGCCAGCTCCCTTAGCCGTTCCTCATAAGGCATCGTTTCCAGGCCTTTGACCATTTTGGTTGCCCTCCTCTGGACACGTTCCAGTTTGTCAGTGTCCTTCTTGAACTGTGGTGCCCAGAACTGGACACAGTACTCCAGGTGAGGTCTGACCAGAGCAGAATACAGTGGCACTATTACTTCCCTTGATCTAGATGCTATACTCCTATTGATGCAGCCCAGAATTGCATTGGCTTTTTTAGCTGCCGCGTCACACTGTTGGCTCATGTCAAGTTTGTGGTCAACCAAGACTCCTAGATCCTTTTCACATGTACTGCTCTCAAGCCAGGTGTCACCCATCTTGTATTTGTGCCTCTCATTTTGTGCCCACTTGCCACACCAACAGCCAATCATCAGCAGGCGTTGCCGCAGCCACCAATCACCCGCCCAAACGCTGCTTACAATCTCCTGCTCGCGGCCACTACAAATTGCACGTCCCCCCTCTGCACTATCAGTGTATAAGACGAGCCCCTATTGTTCACAATTCATTATAATAAAAAAATCCTCGTCTTATACACGGAAAAATATGGTATGTAGTTTTGTAGCTCAGTTTGCACACAGCATATAGCAGCAGCAATATATACACGGACATATAGAGGAAAAGAAACGACTGCAGAAGCTTTAACAATGGCTTCCTTATTTCAAAAACCGAAGAACAGGAATGTACACAGTGGGAGAATTGCCGTACACACTCTCTAAAAATCAGACACAGTAGCCAACCCAGGTGGTCTTCATCTTAAGCCATACAGAGCCCAGGGAGAGCATTGCAGCTGTTTCCAGTTCACTGTCATCTTAATCATCATTGTGCGTGTCCTCCTCCACTACTTCGTGCATTAAGACTTTCCATCACTGTCTAACAAATCTTTTGCAGTAAGCAGCATGTAATAATTGCCAGGGGAGCTCTCTTGGTTGCTCCATACCGACCTCACGCTTATGAGGTCACCTGGTCAACCGAAGTATTTATTTTGATATAGATGGGAGAACTAGGCCTGACATCCATGCTTAATCATGCTAATCACTGTAGGAAAGAACTCAAGATTGGAAATGGCTTGGGAAGGGCTTTGCACTTTGCTTCTCCATCAGACTGCCCGGGGGGTGAGGGGGGGTGGACAGTGTCATGTTGTTATCTGTCTCCACAACCTCTCCATCACCACCACCTGCTGGGAATTGGAATATCTGATTTTTGACTATAATTCCTGTGCTGCATTGCAGACGGACTCAAAGGCAATTTGGTTTGCCAGTTGCGATGGATTTTGTTAAGGGAGAAGCTCATCGTTCAGCAGGCGTGTTCTGCCATTGACAGGCCCTGTGCCAATTGGGGGAAGGAAGCTTTAGTTGTGATGGCGGATTACAGTTAATAGTTTGTCTCTTCAGCCTGCGGCAACCGTGGCTGAGGGCGCTGGCCCTCTTAAAAACATGAAAACCAACACTCTCTAGTATGGCCTCAAACGAAGGAACAGCAGGAAAATAATAATATACAAGTCGTACCAAAGTCTAGAATGCTTCTTTCTCAATATTCTCAATATGCACAATATGGTGAACTGTGTTCTAAGGTGCTGTCCAGAAATGAAAGCAGTACATTAATGAGCTTTCCAGAGAATCATTGTATTGCACCAAAAATAAAAATGGATAGCTGCCTTGGAATCCAAATCTCCTCCCTCCCCAAGTTAGTGCTTTTTGCAGGGATACTGCTTTTCCCAGCTTTCAAAAACAGCAGTGTTTTGATGCTTACAAAATGTGAATCTCCTTCCCTGCCTCACCCACCCTCAGTGAGATGAGTACTGGTAGAACAACAAATTCAAAGTTTTATCGTTCGTTTTGTGGTATTTATTAAAGTACCCTGCAGTAAAACCTTTCTGACCTTCCGTGTATGTAGCATGCTGGAAAGGTGTGTGTGTGTGTGTGTGTGTGTGTGTGTGTGTGTGTGTGTGTGTGGTTTGAGTGGGGGAAATGCTGTAAATTGCTTGCTAGATAGGCTTGCACTTTTGCTATGCAAGTGACTGGCCTACAAACAAGATTTTAGCAGGTTCTCTTTTGAACAACTCTGACTATTTAATTAATCTTCAAGCCATTAACCATTCATTTAAAATGCCACTTACGAAATCTTCATTTTGCACATTATCAGCTGGTTTGCAAATAGCTATCCATGAGCAGAGGCGTAATGATCTCTCTCTCCCATTCTTAGAGCTTACCAAGCTCATAGTCAATTTTGGCTTCTTAATTACCCGCACACATATTAGCATTTAAAATTAAATGGCAGGTTTTTTTTAAAAAAAAATTATATGCCCCCGCGCAAAAAAAAAAGTTAACATTCTTATTACTGTGCTGCCTGTTAAAGGAACCACAACCCACTTTTGGTTAAAGGGTACTTTGGCACTTTCCCCACAACAAATACCGTATTTTCCCGTGTATAACACGACCCCTATTTTGGGGGACACAAATTTATGAAAATTGGGAAGATGATCCCCACATGTAAGACGACCCCCGTCTTTTAACATTATTTTAGAGTAAAAAAACCTAGTCTTATACCCAAAAAAGTACAGTATATATAGAGGGGGGGGGAGAACACATTGTGGAGTAGGGTAACATTGATTTAAGAAGAAAACAACTCCCTGTTCAGAAATGGATTTGAATCAGAGTCCTGTTCAGGCTTGAATTCAGTGGGTCAACTTGGGCATCACATCAAACCAAATGTAAGAAAGCTAAGCTATAGTTTGGCATTAGATTAGATTGACAAACCATAGTCTGCAGCCAGACAACAAACCATAAACAGTAGGGCTGGCCCAACGCATTTTGCCGCTATTAGCAAAACGACCCAATGACCTCCAACCAGATCTGAGGCCCTGCCCCTGCGCCGCTGCAGCCTTGCCACTGCAACTGTATCCTTGTCCGTGGCTGCACCCGTGTCACAACGCAGTGGCAAGGGCTCAGCAACAAGGGCAACGGCGCTGGGTTGTTGCCGCGGGAAGCCCCAGCACGGCTGTCTGTGGAGCACTGGTGGGGAATCGATACGCTACCTGAGGCAAATGGCTTCCCTGGCCCACCCCGGAGAAATAGAACCCATCGTTCAAAGTGCCTTTGCATCATTTTCTTGTAAATTCTTTACTTCAAACTATAGGTTGGGATCAAAACTATGGTTAGCAGAAACCATGATTTTGAAGTAATGTCTGAACTGAGCCACTGTATGGTCTTAAGTTAGGTACAATGATTATTATTTTCCCAGTGTTGCCAATGCTAGAATTCCAGCCAGAGGGGTAATATTCACAACTGTACATTTCCTATGCTGGCAGAAACAAACGCAATGCTATAGTAAGAGGCTTTTTTTGTGTTGCTCAGCCTTTAATTTTTCTGACGTGAAAAATGAAAGACCGCACTCATTACTTCCTACGTCACCTTCCGACCAAAAAAACCTGCATCAGAAAAATGTGGGAAATGCAGTTGGTTAACAACTATGACCATTCACACATTGCATTTTACCCACTTTCCCCTAGTCAAGTATCAATATCCATCAATAAACCACAGAGCCTAGGACTTGCCGAACAGAAGGTCGGCGGTTTGAATCCCCACGACGGGGTGAGCTCCCGTTGCTCGGTCCCTGCTCCTGCCAACCTAGCAGTTCGAAAGCATGTCAAGTGCAAGTAGATAAATAGGTACCACTCCGGCGGGAAGGTAAACGGTGTTTCCGTGCGCTGCTCTGGTTCGCCAGAAGCGGCTTAGTCATGCTGTACGGCGACTCCCTCAGCCAATAAAGCGAGATGAGCACCGCAACCCCAGAGTCGGTCACGACTGGACCTAATGGTCAGGGGTCCCTTTACCTTTACCTTAACTGTGAATTTTACAGACTGCAAATCATCCTCCATTTACGACAGGAGAGATTAACACCATACTGGTAAACATACGGTTTTAGCCCTTGCATTTGGGATTATTTCTTGGTTTTTGATGTATAGAAAGGCTTCTAATTATTGGAATAGCTTTGACAGTAATGTTCTTTAATGAGTAGGACTTTAAAAAGGGGGACTTTGTAGAGGGAGCTACGACTAGCTGTACGTCAGTATGAGGTACACTGATCAAGCCACAGAGATCTTTCATTATAAGATGCCTCATAATTTTATAAAATCATTAAAGGGATGATAATACATTTTTCACCGGGGAAAATAAGTGATTGCATGAGTTTTAATTCAATCCTCTATGGTAATGGCCCATGACTGGAATTCTAAGACTGAGATGAAGTAATCTGGGTTCTGTTTGTTGAAGCTAAACAACTAAATGCAGGCGCTGTGCACAGACCCCCCACCTATTCTGATTCGTGGCCTCAGTTGGTAAATCTGGATTGGACCTGATTCAGACTGGTCTGGTCTGGACCCGATCCTATTTACCCTGGATCATAATCCGGAAAATACAAATCTCTAGAAATCCCGTTTAATTGCATAGCCAAACCAAAATGGCAATAACTTTCTTGTTGTCGCCCCCCCCCCCCACTGCACATACGAGCAGGGAGAAATAATATAAGTAAAGGTAAAGGGACCCCTGACCATCAGGTCCAGTCGTGACCGACTCTGGGGTTGCGGTGCTCATCTCGCTATATTGGCCGAGGGAGCCGGCGTACAGCTTCCGGGTCATGTGGCCAGTATGACTAAGCACCATATTTCAAAAAGTGAAATTTCCTTCCTTCATCTTGGTCTGGTGGACTTGACCTCCTGAGGGAATGACGCCCACCCACAGACCTGGCTATTTCCACGTGGCAAGCCATCTGCAATTCTTGATGCCATTACATATCTTGCTATCTGGAGGCCTGCAGTGGTACCGTAGTGGCCATCTGAGGCAGCCTATACAGTCATACCTTGGGTTACAGATGTTTTCGGGTTGCACACCACACCGAACCCAGAAGTACAGGAACGTGTTACTTCTAGGTTTCGGCGCTCACGCATGCGCAGAAACACTAAATTGCACTTTGCACAGAAGCGCCAAATCGTGACCCACGCATGCGCAGATGTGGGGCTGCAGGTTGCGAATGCAACCTGAGCTTCCTCTGCATGTGGCCACTGTTACAAGTGCCCATTGTAATTGCCCATTATTTTTAATTTTCTCAGAGAGAAGAGTCTTCTTTTCGGTATCAGCCTTCATTTCCAAAGGAACCATTTGCGAACAATTTATGGCTGTGGTTCGGATTTATAGGAAACATTGAACATAGTCAAGTCTTCTAAGAGATCTAGGGCACCACAAAAAAAGCAATCTTACGAAGAAAATCGTTCTCCTGGTACAGCGGGCTCCCATAGACAGGCACGAGCAATAGCATGCATATAGATATCAAGCTTTTGAAAGTTCAGGGGGTTGGTAAAATAAATAAATAAAGCAACCTGGGGGTTCACAGCCTGAGATTCTGCTAGAAAGAAAATGCCCTGATAAACCCTGGCTTTTCATTCACACCATTACTTTATGATAATACACTCAGCCCGTTCTCATCCTCTAGCGTAGCCTAGCAGGTGTTACGAAGCACAGCAGTAAAGTTTCTTGAAGTTCCTAGAATGGAAGTATTGATGCAGATTAATATAATGAGACCACGGTTGAACCACATAGCATTATTGGGGTCACTGACTATAGCTTCTTTTAATTGTCAGTGCTGCTTTTAAGATGCTTAACTGCAATATATTATCCGAATGATCAGTCAGGATGCTGGGTCCATACAAAACACATCTACAAATATTGGGTATGAATCATGTAATGTTTGATTGAATCTGTATGCTGCCCCATAACATAAAAGTTATCTAGTCAGCTTACAATGCTGCTAGATTCAGTATGGGCTTTCTGATTTAATGATTACACTATAAACATATATAGATAGATGATAGATAGATAGATAGATAGATAGATAGATAGATAGATAGATAGGCCTCTCCCTTCTTAGGCTAACTCCATCTGGCCTAGGGGGCGGGGCCCAGGCTCACCTTCGCCACGGCTTTAAGAAGCCTCATTGAGGCCAGGGACATTGCTGCTGCTGCATCGTGAGTGCTTGGAGTGTAAGGCCTCTCCCTTCTTAGGCTAACTCCATCTGGCCTAGGGGGTGGGGCCCAGGCTCACCTCCCTGATAGTTTTAAGGACGGTGCTGCTGCAGCAAATGCTAAAGATGTTTTATATATTTTAATGTGTTTTAAACGTGTTTTTATTGCTTATTTTGTTGTACCACCATGAATGGTGGTTTTTATCTATGTATTCTTGTTTTGTTCTATCTTGTTCTGTTTTGGGGTGGGATATTGAGTGGGGTGGGGATTGGTTTTTGTTTGGGCACAATTGTTTTTGGTTGTTTTGTTTTTCTATTTTGTAAATGGAGGTTACTATGAGGCTTGGGATTGCTACCGTGGAGGGGCGAGGGAGGTATGGCGGTGGGGGCAGATGTTATAAGCGAAGGGGATCGAGATACGGATATGCTCGTACCCCTTCCAATCTGCGCCCCATCCCGAGAGACGAGGGTAGGGTGAGCAAGGATTACTCACCTCCTTCACTGGTGTTGTGCAATGCCAGGTCTATAGGCAACAAAACCGCCACCCTGCGAGATTTCTTCACCTCGCAGGGGGTTGACCTGGCTTGTGTGACGGAGACCTGGGTGCGCGAAGGGGTAACTGTTACCTTACGAGAGATGGCGCCCCCGGGTTTCTCTGTCCTCCATCAGTCACGGACTGTGGGCCGGGGGGGAGGGGTGGCATTATTAATCCGGGAAGATTGTTCTTTCAGGGCTCTACCATCGCCATCGATCCCCGGCATTGAATGTGTTGGCCTAGTGTGGGGCTCCGAGGAGAGCTTGGCTGTCTGGCTGGTGTACCGGCCACCTAGCGCACCAGCAGCCACCCTGTCAGGCCTGCTGGAGGCGGTGGCCGGCTGGGCCTTGGAGTTCCCTAACCTATTGGTATTGGGAGACTTCAACTTCCATGCTGATGCCGCTCCCTCCTCACAGGCTCTGGACCTGGTGTCTTCCATGGCGACACTAGGGCTCTCCCAGTTTGTTTCGGGCCCCACACATCAAGCAGGCCACACACTGGATTTGATCTTTGGTGCCGGTATAGATGTGATCATGTCTCCTTCGATGAAGGTGCCATGGTCTGATCACTACGCTCTGAAAGCCAGGATTGACTTTCCACCCCCACCCTGCTTAGGTGGCGAGCCGATTTGGGCTCGCCCGCAGAGGCTGATGGACCCTGATAGATTCCGTCAAGCCTTGCGGGACCTTGCTCTCCCTGGCGACTCATTGACTGAGCTTGTTGAGGGCTGGAATACCCAGCTCCTGGCAGCCATCGATGAGATCGCACCTAAGCGCCCTCTGCGACCCCGCAGAAACCGGGCTCCCTGGTTTACCGAGGAGCTTCGGAAAATGAAGCGGGACCTCAGACGGCTAGAGCGAGTATGGCGGGGTGCCCGTGACGGAGCCTCAAGAACATCTTATAGGGTTTTTATGAAAACCTATGAGATGGCTGTGAAGGCCGCTAAGAAGTCTTACTTCTCGGCCTCCATTGCATCCGCTAGCTCTCGCCCGGCGCAATTATTTAGTATAATTCGGTCTTTAACGTCCCTTGAAGGACAGCCAAATTTAAATAACAATCTGACACACAGCTGTGAGGCATTTGCGAGCTTTTTTGCGGAGAAGGTCCTGTTGCTCCGCCATGACCTCCCTGCCAATTTGGATACAATAAAGGAACTGGAGGCCCCTCGACTGTCCTCGGGTCCAGTATTGGACCATTTTGACCGGATATCTCCAGCCGATGTGGACAGACTCCTCCAAGCTGGAAAGCCCACCACCTGTCCTCTTGACCCGTGCCCGTCATGGCTGATTAGAGCGTGTCCAGACGAGGTGCGGGGCCCCCTGGGGGATATCATCAATTTGTCCCTTGGCACCGGGATATTCCCAGGGGAACTGAAGGAGGCAGTGGTGCGTCCGCTCTTAAAGAAAACATCATTAGATCCCTTAGATCTATCCAATTACCGCCCGGTCTCGAATCTTCCATTCCTGGGTAAGGTGATTGAGAGAGCGGTTGCTGAACAGCTTAGTAGGTTTCTGGATGAAACATCTGCTCTGGATCCATTCCAGTCCGGCTTCCGTGCTGGTCATGGGACCGAGACGGCTCTGGTCGCCCTAACAGATGATCTCCGTAGGCAGCTGGATCGAGGCGGGTCGGGGCTGCTGATTCTTCTAGATCTGTCAGCAGCCTTCGACATGGTCGATCACGAACTCCTGGACCACCGCCTTGCCGACGTGGGGATCCAGGGCACAGCCCTGCAATGGCTGCGCTCGTTTCTCTCTGGTCGGGGACAGAGGGTGGCGCTCGGGGGGGAATTATCATCGCGCCACTCCTTGGTGTGTGGAGTGCCTCAGGGTGCGATTCTCTCCCCGATGCTTTTTAACATCTTTATGCGCCCCCTCGCCCAGCTTGTCCGGAGTTTTGGGCTGGGTTGCCATCAGTATGCCGATGACACCCAACTCTATCTGTTGATGGATGGCCATCCTGACTCGGCCCCCGATACACTGGCGAGATGTCTGGAAGCTGTGGCTGGATGGTTACGTGGGAGCCGGTTGAAGTTAAATCCTTCGAAGACAGAGGTCCTCTGGCTGGGGCGGGATGATATGGGATTGAGGGGGCAACTCCCATCTCTTGCGGGGGTGCAATTAGTGCCAGCACCGTCCGTTAAGAGTTTGGGTGTAATCTTCGATACCTCCCTCTCTATGGAGGCGCAGATTACAGCTATAACAAAGGCGGCATTTTTTCATCTCCGCCAAGCTAAGCAGTTGGCCCCTTATCTCTCTCGCCCTGACCTAGCCACTGTGATCCATGCGACGGTCACCTCCAGACTGGATTATTGTAACTCGCTCTACGTGGGGCTGCCCTTAAGACTGACCCAGAAACTCCAGCGGGTGCAGAATGCCGCGGCGAGACTCCTTATGGGGTCTTCGCTGCGAGATCACATTCAACCGGTACTATACCAGCTGCACTGGCTCCCGGTGGAGTACAGGATCAGGTTTAAGGTGCTGGTTTTAACCTTTAAAGCCCTATACGGCCTAGGACCCTCGTACCTACGGGACCGCCTCTCCTGGTATGCCCCACAGAGAAACCTACGGTCTGCAAATACTAACATCCTCAAGGTCCCAGGCCTCAGAGAGGTTAGGCTGGCCTCAACTAGAGCCAGGGCCTTCTCGGCTGCGGCTCCAATCTGGTGGAACGCTCTGTCACAAGAGACTAGGGCCCTGCGGGACCTGACATCCTTCCGCAGGGCCTGCAAGACAGAGTTGTTCCACCAGGCCTTTGGTCAGGGCGCAGTCTGACTCCCTCCTCTGGCAACCTGCTTAGAATCTTGCTTAATTAGTTGCCATTAATTTGATTTTAATTGATTTTTATAATGTAATATTTTTAGAATGTGTGAATATCTGATTGTTTGATTGTTGATTGTTGTTAGCCGCCCTGAGCCCGGCTTCGGCTGGGGAGGGCGGGATATAAATAAAATTTATTATTATTATTATTATTATTATTAGATAGATAGATAGATAGATATATTCTGTTAACCTCAGGATAACATATATTCTTATCCTGTTAACCTCAGGAACTATTAATATCTGGCCCAATAGTTAGTTCTGAACCTCTTTCCAATCTAGCACATGAGTAGGCAAACTAAGGCCCGGGGGCCATCAGCATGTTTTTACATGAGTAGCATGTGTGCTTTTATTTAAAATGCACCTCTGGGTTATTTGTGGGGCATCGGAATTCATTCATTCACCCCCCCCCAAAAAAAATATAGTCCGGCCCCCCACAAGGTCTGTGGGACAGTGGACCAGCCCCCTGCTGAAAAAGCTTGCTGACCCCTGCTTTAGCACATAAAGGAAGTTCTAAACTGGTATTGATTCCTGCAAAAGAGTCTTAAACGAATTAATCTATTCACAAGTCCATACTATTTACTGTCCCTTTAACCAAAAATAGGGCTAGTGATAGCGCTGACAAGCAAATTATACAAACCTTAGTAACAACCATTCATTTTTACTCTTCCAGCATAGGTGCCAACTCCCTGGGGCCCTGGGTGCCCAAGCACCCACAAAACTCCCCATGAAAGGGCTAGGCACCCACAAAATTCAGTGCCAGGGCCATGCACAATGCATGGTACCTATGGCTCCGGGGACCCACGGTCGCAGGGCCAAACTGGCACTCCTGTCTTCTAATTTGTCTAGCTGTTTGTTTATACTTTCACATACTGCCCCCACCTCCAAGAGGTGTCACAATTTATTGTAACACACAGGAAGTCTAATCAAGCTCTCTTTTATTTTTATTTTGTATTATCAAATGCCAACTTTCAGAATCTCATGGTGACGGCTCCACAACTGTGCCTGCGAATCTGTGTTTTCTTGTTTAACTCATACAGGGGGGTGGGGAATACTATATTTCTTATTGCTATCAACCTGGAAGCTTGACAGTAAGGATTAAAAATGGCTCCTCTCTCCCTACTTGGTTATTGGAAAGGCCCTGAAAGGTAATCTGTCTTGCAAAGCCACGCTTTACAGTCTGCATAAAAGTGCCGTGATTCTCAGTCCTCCCTCCGACTTAATTGAAAGTGCATAATATCACACAACAGGGGAAATGTAAACTGTAGGCATACATAGTAAATCACTGCATATGGTACAAAAGCTGGTTGCTAATGGCGCCGAATGATCACAGGGGCCAAAAAGCGCAATTTGAGCACACAAGTCTTTTATGCTGCAAAATAACAAGTTCTTCAGAGCAGGAAGCGGGAAGGAAAAACCCACTTATTTGGTAGTGCCGCAATTGGATTGGAGTCAGGTCAATTCTGTCAATTTTGTGAAGTAGAAGCCTTTTAATAATGATTTCGATTTTATCATGACCTTGAGCAGTGGGACTAGAACTGGCGCAAATGTAAAGCGAATATAATGTTTGCATTTAAACAAATAACTCAGCGAACCCGAGTAAAATTGCAACATTGCTGAAGAAAAGTTATAATCTGGATCTCTCCTCTTGTAAAAAGTGGATTTGGGAGTGGAAAAAGCTGAAGCTTAGCTCCTTGACATTCCGATCATAAACATTTCTACTGTTTAATTCCCCTACCTCATTACTTTGTCATAACATCACAGTTTGCAATGGTGCTGCAGTGCTAAAGCCATTCGTGTACGCTATCCAAAGTGGTAATATGTCCATGCGACAAACCTTGCAGAAAACGTGTTAGACACAAAACCAGCCTGCCCTCATAGACTGATGGAACCTAGTATGTTCCTGAATGTTCTGCCTTTTGAGGTCAAGCCTTCTTTGTATTCCCTTTTGGTGCCTGCTAAAAGCATTCTTGTTTAGGCAAGCCCTCCCCAGATTCTTAGAAAGTTGAGGTAATCTTTAACGCTTTCAATATTTTAACTTTTGCATGTTTGTAAAGTACGGTTGTGATCCCCCCCCCCTTGATTTTACCGTTTTATCTTTTGCAAACTGCTTTGAGGATTTTTAACAACCAAGTGGTGTACAGTCGTACCTTGGTTCTTGAAGTCCGTTCAACTTCTGAAAACGTTCGGAAACCACGACGCGGCTTCCGATTGGCTGCAGGAGCTTCCTGCATTCAACCGGAAGCCCCAGAAACCCCGGCACACGTTCGGGTTCCAAAAAACGTTTGCAAACCGGAACACTCACTTCTGGGTTTGCGGCGTTCGGGAGCCAAAACGTTTGAGTCGCAAGGCGTTCGACAACCAAGGTACGACTGTATAAATTTCATGACATAAACAAACAACATGCTATTTTGTTACATCTGCAAATATTTGCAGGTGCAATAATTTCCATGATATGAATCACTACCTCTCCACAGGAGCGTGCTGATGAGACGGCTTGTTTATCCTCGCATACAGCCCTTCAAGGTGGTCCCTGTCCACTGGCACTGGAGGGCTGTCACACCCAAAGTTTTCCGACACAGGTGGAGAAGACGGCCTGTATGCACTGGCAGGTGGATACATTTCTCGGAAGTGATTGACTTGTGCGTAATTGGGGTCTGTCTCGTCGTCGTCAATATCAGGCGGAGGGCCCACGGGGCCAGGGGAATACTCGGCAAGCCCCCTGGCCTGCTTCTGCCGCAGCTCCTGATGTTTTGCACCAATCCTAGGAGACAAAACAACAAAGCTCAGAGTTTGCAGCAACATCTAGCGAAGCAAAGCATGCGACTTTCGGAGGCAACAGTTGTTTTGCAAAGACAACAAAAACCACAGCTAGAACCTTAGGAAACATCTCACGCTTTATAATCATGCTCCAGCATTTAACGCAACATATATCAAGCAAGCACGTCAATCATAAATCCGCCACGATTTGCAACAGATAAGCGCCCCATCGCCATCCAGGTATTTGCAACGTGGTGACCCATATTCAACCGCACAAACATGCATTACTTTGAGGATTATGAAAAAGACATCTCTATAACAGGTCCATATTAAATGCCTGACGAAAGGTACCGTATTTTTTGCTCTATAAGACTCACTTTTTCCCTCCTAAAATGTAAGGGGAAATGTGTGTGCGTCTTATGGAGCGAATGCAGGCTGCGCGGCTATCCCAGAAGTCAGAACAGCAAGAGGGATTGCTGCTTTCACTGTGCAGCGATCCCTCTTGCTGTTCTGGCTTCTGAGATTCAGAATATTTTTTTTCTTGTTTTCTTCCTCCAAAAACTAGGTGTGTCTTGTGGTCTGGTGCATCTTATAGAGAAAAAAATACGGTAACTTCTTCTTCTTTGCATCTGAATGAACAGATAACGTTATCAGCACCACTTTCTCTCATTTGTGAGAAGTGCAATAATGTGGGCATATAAATGCAAAGGGGGTTTGGTTGCCTGAAGAGTCAAAAAGACCAGAGTCAGTTCACTAGGGATTTTTGGACCCCCTCCCCCACTTAAGTGGGGGACATCATACCTCATTATACAGAGGCTAGGGACAGAGTAAGACAGGGAAGAAATGAATAGAAGCCTGACAGAGATGAATTGGTACATATAAGTGAATTAAAGACTATTACTGGCAGTACTCCACTGTGATAAAACCTTAAGTGGTATTACAAAATGCGGCAGCTAATCAGTGCCATTGTGTAATCTGCTGGGAATAGGAACGGTAAAAACATACCCAGGTATAATTTCAAACCTCGCCAAATTCAGATGATTCAACATTTGCTTTGCAACTGAAAACTTTAAACAAGGCACTATTAATATGAAACTTAAACGTTCAGCTGCCACACTCCATAATTAAAGCAACGGAAAAGATCACAGCAGCAAGATGAGCCCTGGTACGCGGAGAGCAGGGAATGAAAGGCAAGAGACGGATTAAAGCTCAGGAAAGCTGCCAATTAAAAAAAGCCAGGCTTTACCCACCATTATTAAATTCTGGAGAACAGAAGATGCTCCTGGAAGCAAGTAGGTGTAGAGGATGTATGAAAAGAATGGCGAGAGAATAATAAGTGTTTTTTTAAAGCATCAACTTTTGAAGTTGGAGGAAAATCAAGAACCAGTAAACGAGTAACTTTGGATGGCAAATTAGGGAAAAACACACACCAAGAATTAGGTAAACTAGGCAGAGAAGAGGGGAAATAGATTCCTCTAGAAAATGAACACAAATGAGAAGGCATGAAAACATTAAAGCTTATACAATGCTTGCTACCCAGTAAATGTAAAAGTATTATACCACAGTGTCTTTCACTAAGAATAATTATGAAATCAGAGGACCTCTTCATATGGCTTTAGGTATATGCCAAGGACATATCTAAAATTGAAGATGCGGGCATTGTGTAAAAGAGGTTTGCAAACCCATGTATCATCATACAGGCACACAAGGTTAGATAGCCTTGATCAGCTCCAGTTCTCCGTAAGTTGTACACTCAGTGCAAAACTTGGGTTTAGTGTTGTGTGAATAGCCAGAGTGCAAACTGCAAAACCTGATGGTTTTACGCGACAGTTTCTCATTCAGTGCTGGGAAACTGGGGGCAAACGCAGGTCCCTAATGCATGCAGAGACAGATAACCCCATGTGTGCATTTGCCATACGTAGGGATCCATAAATCTTGAGGGAAAGTGGAGTGGGGAAGAGAGAATCACAGTTTCTCAACAGCTAAATGTTAACTTTGATTGTGCAAATACATCATATCTGCAACAAAAATGCCGCCTCAAGGAAAGAAGTCTGGATCTTCTGTATTAAAGAAGTAATAGCGGTGCTTTTTTATAAGGTCTTTCTAGACAAAATAAGTTTATCCCTTTAACCCATTTACTGAGTTCCCTACCTTTAAACTCATAGACAAGTTCTTTCTTGAACACTTCAAAAATCTTAGCTACCCATTTTGATCTTCCCTCCCCCTTCCTATCATCTTCATAGCCACCCAAGAACCCCTCATGGTAGCAGGATATCACAGTCCATCAATATTTTGTATGGGCTGCAGGATTGTGCAGTATCTCCCCCAGTCCCCCACCGTTCTGCCCAGAGACTGAGGTCCAGCGCCGAGGGCCTTCTGGCGGTTCCCTCACTGGGAGAAGCGAAGCTACAGGGAACCAGGCAGAGGGCCTTCTTGGTAGTGGCGCCCACTCTGTGGAATGCCCTCCCATCAGATGTCAAAGAGATAAACAACTACCTGACATTCAGAAGACATCTGAAGGCAGCCCTGTTCAGGGAAGTTTTGAATGTGTGATATTTTAATGTATTTTTAATCTTTGTTGGAATCTCCCCAGAGTGGCTGGGGAAACCCAGCCAGATGGCCAGGGTACAAATAAATCATCATCATCATCATCATCACCATTATTATTATTATTATTATTATTATTATTATTATTATTATTATTATCTGCTTTGAAACTAGTTTCCAAACCCTGCTTAATAAAGAACCCAAGTTATGTGGGATATCCAGCCTCATATAACCAACAGGCTTAACTCTAATTAATACATTAAGGGGTTAAGACCATACAGTAAGTTATCCTGCCAGGCTGAGCTAGGTCACCCCTCCTCACTTTGGGAGGAAGCCTTTGTTCTTTCATTCAACCATGTGAACTCTACCAGCAAGGTCTAAGCTGGGTGTTCGAAGCTTAGACCATGTGGCTTAAGTAAGCTACATTTGCGTTTCTATACTAATAATTTAGAAACCCTTGCCATTTTGGAATCTAAGTTATGCTGCCTATATTTTCTTGCTATGTAGAAAAACACATGAATCTGACCTTTGGAGGGTTTGTAAGTAAACCACTTTCAACTTACCAAACGTGCGGTCTCTTTCTACACTAAGGGAACTTTGAAAGTGACTTAGAAGGGGATGTTTTAAAGGTCGAACAGCCTGCATTTCCATGCTTTGCTTTACAATATATATACAATATACGATATCTTTATTGTCATTGTCCCATGCAGAACAATGAAATTGAAAAACTACATAAAACCTACATAAAACTACTACAAAACTACATAAAACTACTACAAAACTACATAAAACATTCAAAATCCCCTAAAAACTCTGAAACCCCATTTTAAAATACACTATACTATAAAATACACTATACTATAGAGACCCCTTATGCTGTGTTTAGAACCAGAATTGCATTTGCGTAGAAACTGTTTCTCAGGTGGCTAGTCCTGGCCTTTATAACCCTATACCTTCTTCGAGAAGGCAGAAGCTGAAAGATCATTTCCGGGGTGCGTACTATCCTGTGTTATCTCAGCAGCTTTCTTATGGCACCTGGCAGCATAGATTTGATCTAAGGTGGGAAAAGTGCACCCAATTATTCTCTCTACTGTCTTTACAACCCTGGATAGCATTGTTTTTCCCCTGGCCATGCAGCTCCCAAACCATACACACAGACCATAAGTTAATACACTCTCCACAGTGCAATGGTTTGCTGCATGGTTTGTGATTTTAAATCTTTGCTGGGGTTCTCCCACCAAAGATTACCTGCCCCAAACCTGGTTCTAGGGCATTCTCCTCTTATGTTGCTGTACCACATTTCCCCTTTTACCAAAACCTAACAAGGTAGCCCTAACCGATGGTTAAGGGCTGGTGCCAAAATAAAGGCAGATGGGCTCACTTGCCGAAGGGAGTGGTTTGGAAAGAAAACCCATTATCTATTTCTGATCCTTTAATCATGAGCATAAACACCCTATCTGCAATCACTGTAATGCCCCTATACAGAATGCTTATTGTTAAATGGAGGCAAGAACAAGCCCCTAGGATGGTGGGGGGGGGGGGTTTGAGATTGGGGTTTTTTTGCATTCTTCAGATGCAAGTAATCCCCAGAAAGTTGGAAGAGCTGTAAACAAACAAAAATAGGATTAAGGAGAGGCTTTGAGGTTGCCACAGATAAAAAATAAAGAATGAACATCTCCTTTTATTTCTATAATGTAACAATCCCTAGCACACAAGTAATTAGTGAACAGATTTTTTTCAAAAAAATAATGAAAGAGGCTCAATTCTCCGAGGGTCACTGAAAGAAAGATGAAAGAAAGATCACATAACAGCGAGAGAGAGAGAAGCAGAGGCCTGGTCTGCCCATTCAACGTCTTGATGGACCAAATGCATGGATATATATGTAGAAAGTGAAAACCCGATCAATTTTTGTCAACAGAAACAATCCTTCCTGGGAGAATGGAGTCTATGGATCCCATTGTCGGTGAATGCCTGCTGCATGGCAACAACCAAGATGGATTTCCATTGCAAATAAAGGTAAGAAACGTCAATACCAAAGACATTTATTGGGGGGGGGGGCGGCACAACTGAATGGATTCTCTCCAGCTCTCTCTTGCACACAAAGTGCTTTCAAGAGAAATTATAATGTAGAAAATAATTTTTTTTACACACCCCACTATAGGGTTTTGTTTACAAATGAAGATTGATTTATTTTAAAAAAATAATAATCTGTCAGTCAATTGATTAGCGTCTGTTTCTGAATGCTTCTGTCTTCTGCTGTCATAGATTCATAGAGTTGGAGGGACCACAAGGATCTTCTAGTCCAGGCAAGGCCAAACTCGGCCCTCCAGCTGTTTTGGGACTACTACTCCCATGATCCCTAGCTAACAGGACCAGTGGTCAGGGATGGTGGGAATTGTAGTCCCAAAACAGCTGGAGGGCTGAGTCTGGCCATGCTGATCTAGTTCAACCCCCTGCAATGCAGGAATTTTTCACCCAACCTGGGGCTCGAACCCACAACCTGAGTGAGATTAAGAGCCTCATGCTCTACCGATTGAGTTGTATCTGACTGACCAAGGTCTGAAGGCCTGATGTTTAGTTTGCTTCCCTTGAATTATCTCTGCTGATATCAGTTGAGTGTTATCTCACTGTATACCAGTTGTACAAGTGACAATAAAGTATTTCAATATTGACATCAAGTTAGTTTTGCCATACATCCAGAATTTCCTGGACACACCCAGAATACTGTAGTGGGAAGCAGTGTCTGGGCAGAAATTGTTGAAATGTCTGGGAAAATCCGGACACATGGCAATCCATGTCGGCAGTGTCATTTTTGCCTTTTCCCCTTAAAAACAGCTCCAAAATCTTCTTTCTCCTTCTTTCCATTTTGGGGCAAATAACATTTTTTGCTGCTGTAGTTCAACAGCTGTGGCCCAACCCCCCAAAACTCCACAACTCTTGTGTCCAGATGTTCACTTTTTGAAATATGGCAACCCTACATCAAGTGAGAATCTTGTCCATTTGCGACAGCTTTTGTGCCAGACATGGGAAAGCCTACTAGTATTAGAAAACTCCCTAGTAGTGTTAAATATCTGTATTTTGCACTGCAAATCACGCTTCCGAAAATGTAATGAAGGAAGGTTATACTGGGCTAACCTCCAGAATTAAGAAAGAGTTCTTGAAAGGTTAACAGATTGAGGTTGAATCCTGACAAGACTGAAGTACTGTTTTTGGGGGACAGGGGGTGGGCGGGGGTGGGGGACTCCCTGGTCCTGAATGGGGTAACTGTGCCCCTGAAGGACTAGGTGCACAGCCTGGGAGTCATTTTGGACTCACAGCTGTCCATGGAGGCACAGGTCAATTCTGTGTCCAGAGCAGCTGTTTACCAGCTCCATCTGGTACGCAGGCTGAGACCCTACCTGCCCGCAGACTGTCTCGCCAGAGTGGTGCATGCTCTGGTTATCTCCTGCTTGGACTACTGCAATGTGCTCTACGTGGGGCTACCTTTGAAGGTGACCCGGAAACTGCAATTAATCCAGAATGCGGCAGCTAGACTGGTGACTGGAACTGGCCGCCGGAACCACATAACACCAGTCCTGAGAGATCTGCATTGGCTCCCAGTACGTTTCTGAGCACAATTCAAAATGTTGGTGCTGACCTTTAAAGCCCTAAATGGCCTCGGTCCTGTATACCTGAAGGACTGTCATTCAGCCCAGACACTGAGGTCCAGCGCCGAGGGCCTTCTGGCGGTTCCCTCATTGCGAGAAGTAAGGTTACAGGGAACCAGACAGAGGGCCTTCTCTGTAGTGGCGCCCGCCCTGTGGAACACCCTCCCTTCAGATGTGAAGGAAATAAGCAGCTATCTTCTTTTTAAAAGACATCTGAAGGCAGCCCTGTTTAGGGAAGTTTTTAATATTTAATGCTGTATTGTTTTTAACACTTTATTGGAAGCTGCCCAGAGTGGCTGGGGAAACTCAGCCAGGTGGGCGGGGTATAAATAATAAATTGTTGTTGTTGTTGTTGTTGTTGTTGTTGTTGTTGTTACAAGTATGGGAACAGTCAAACCAATTGTATAAGTATCCCACGAGGTTGATGAAGTTGTAACCATGGCTGTTCGTATTCTGGGAATTTTGATGAATACGATGCATTTTTAACAACAGCTACAGCTGGGATAGCTCAGTTGGTACAGAATGAGACACATAATCTCAGGGTTGTGTGCTGAAAGATTCCTGCATTGGACTAGTTGACCCTCATGGTCCCTTCCGACTCTTTTGTTGTTGTTGTTGTTGTTTAGTCGTTTAGTCATGTCCGACTCTTCGTGACCCCATGGACCAGAGAACGCCAGGCACTCCTGTCCTCCACTGCCTCCTGCAGTTTGGTCAGACTCATGCTGGTAACCTCGAAAACACTATCCAACCATCTTGTCCTCTGTCGCCCCCTTCTCCTTGTGCCCTCCATCTTTCCCAACATCAGGGTCTTCTCCAGAGAGTCTTCTCTTCTGATGAGGTGGCCAAAGTACTGGAGCCTCAGCTTCACAATCTGTCCTTCCAGTGAGCACTCAGGGCTGATTTCCTTAAGGATGGAGAGGTTTGATCTCCTTGCAGTCCATGGGACTCTCAAGAGTCTCCTCCAGCACCATAATTCAAAAGCATCAATTCTTTGGCGATCAGCCTTCTTTATGATCCAGCTCTCACTTCCATACATCACTACTGGGAAAACCATAGCATTAACTATACGAACCGACTCTACAATTCTACAATTCTATACTATTCATAGATTTGTCTTCTTGGTAGATTTGAAATGCAATGTTAAAGAGGATTAATAAAATAAGAGCTCCTGCCTAATTATATTATCCACCCATTAGATCTGTACAACCAAGGCACAAAGAGAGGAATTCTTTGTGGTTGCTCCCCAGCGGCCTCCTTGCATTGACATGCCAGCATATGATTTTACAGCTTGTATTGTTGAATATGCCTGTTTTCCACTGTCAGGCAGGTATACTGGATTTGCGTGCCAAGACCCTCAAGGAATCCCCCAATAGAATAAAGAAATTCACACCAACACAGAATTTTGGTTGAAGTTTAATGGGCAAATTTTAGGCCACAACTTTATTGATTACAGCAAATGTGAGCGGTATTGGCTTAAAGAGGTAAAGGTAAAGGGACCCCTGACCATTAGGTCCAGTCGTGGCCGACTCTGGGGTTACGGCGCTCATCTCGCTTTATTGGCCGAGGGAGCCGGCGTACAGCTTTCAGGTCATGTGGCCGGCATGACTAAGCCGCTTCTGGTGAACCAGAGCAGTGCACGGAAATGCCGTTTACCTTCCCGCTGCAGTGATACCTATTTATCTACTTGCACTGGCGTGCTTTTGAACTGCTAGGTTGGCAGGAGCAGGGACCGAGCAACGGGAGCTCACCTCGTCACGGGGATTCAAACCACTGACCTTCTGATTGGCAAGCCCAAGAGGCCCAGTGGTTTAGAAGAATAGGATGGGAAGGCTATGGGGTGCTCTATCAATATGAAGCATGTCATCTTTTGGTCAAGCTCATGCTTCACCCATTTTGTATAGTAGCACCAACTACAATTACATCATACAGTGGTACCTCGGGTTAAGTACTTAATTCGTTCCGGAGGTCCGTTCTTAACCTGAAGCACCACTTTAGCTAATGGGGCCTCCTGCTGCCGCCGCACCGCCGGAGCCCGATTTCTGTTCTTATCCTGAAGCAAAGTTCTTAACCTGAAGCACTATTTCTGGGTTAGCGGAGTGTGTAACCTGAAGCGTATGTAACCTGAAGTGTATGTAACCAGAGGTACCACTGTATATGGACTTCTGGTGCATTGCTAAACATTTTAAAAGCTGGTGTCAAATCACATGCAAACCATAGCATGAGACTATATTACTATTATTATTTATTAAATTTGCATACCCACAAATTGCAGGGTGGCTCACAACACAGAACTATAGAAAACATAGAATACAGTGGTACCTCGGTTTACGAACTTAATCTGTTCCGGAAGTCCATTCTTAAACCAAAGTGTTCTTAAACCAAGGTGTGCTTTCCCTACTCAGGCCTCCTGCCACCAGTGCCCTCCCACCGTTCAGCTTCTGTTCCTCTTCCGAGGCAAAGTTCGTTAGCCGGAACACCTACTTCTGGTTTTGCGGAGTTCGTTGCCTGAATAGTTCGTTAACAGGACTATTTGTAGACCGAGGTACCATGGTACATAACAGAAATAAGAACAAAGGCCACACAACAACCCCCTCTTCCTCAACCTATATGAGTTAGGGTGTTATTTGCCCTCCTGCCTAATGAATGTACTCCCTTCTGGGTCTCCCTAATAATAAACTCAAATCTCAGTGTGGTTATTCTATGGCAAATACATCCAGCTGCCTGACTGGTTCAGTATTAGCTTTGCTGCAGAGGGAACTGCTACCCAAATAGATTATTCCCCGGTTGCTGCTATGGGAAAAATGTGTGTTGTGGCTCAAAGTGCAGGTTAACACTTAAGTCATAAGCAGAGCCGTTTGTGAGTGCAATTATTCACAATATTGATCATGCACCAAAATGGGCAACACAAGAGTCCAGGATTCTAAGGATCTCTGCTTTAATTTGAAAGAAAAACCCAAGTTTCCAGCCGTTACGTCTGGTAAAAAATTGCTGCAAGTTTCAGGATTATGTCTGCTGGAAACTCAGATGCCACTGCTTGCACATATCATTCATTGCCAAACCTCTGAGGCAGAACCAGTGAAAATCTCTTTGCCTTCCTTTCTGTGCTGGTGGAAGTACCCTCTGGGTCAAAGAGTCTTTGGGCCGCAAAGAGATGGTTGAATGCAGCCTACAGTGTGTTTCTCTCAAGAGGTTTATTGTGAAGATAAAATGGGAAAAGAAGAGCCATATATGCCACCTTTAGCAAACTGGAGCAATGGCCATATATGATTGTGATAAACAAACTAACAGCAGGCCCCATGGGTGAACATTAGTGACAGAAAGGAATAAACAGATTGCTGTCATTCATAATAATCTTTTGCTGCTTTTCTCATTAATGTTTCTTTAGTTCAACTTTCCCTCTTTTACCCCAATGGCTTGTCCTTTATCTATTACTATTTAGTCCCATTCCACCAACAAATTTTGCCATGCCTTTTTTGGGAAGAAATAGCAATTGGTCAATTGGACTCCAATGCAAAATATTTGTTTTACATGCATTTTTTTTAAAATGAAATCCAGTATTAACCAATTGTGTTTGATACTGCTGAAGGCTATTATTGACCCAGTTTGGTCAAAAGGCATCTTAGAAATGTTAAAATGAATAACATACAATAAGAGGATTCCTTCCAGTAGCACCTTAAAAGGTAAAGGGACCCCTGACCGTTAGGTCCTGTTGCGGATAACCTTGGGATTCGGCGCTCATCTTACTTTATTGGCTGAGGGAGCCGGTGTACAGCTTCCAGGTCATGTGGCCAGCATGACTAAGCCGCTTCTGGCGAACCAGAGCAGCGCACGGAAACGCTGTTTACCTTCCCGCTGGAGCGGTACCTATTTATCTACTTGCACTTTGGCGTGCTTCAAACTGCTACGTTGGCAGGAGCTAGGACAGAACAACGGGAACTCACCCCGTCACAGGGATTTGAACCACCGACCTTCTGATCAGCAAGCCCTAGGCTCTGTGGTTTAACCCACAGTGCCACCCGCGTCCCCACAGCGCCTAAGTTTGTTATTGGTATGAGCTTTTGTGTGCATGCACACTTCTTCAGATTCACTGTAACAGAAGTCACCAGACCCTCTCACTATATGTAAGAGTCTGGTGACTTCTGTTCTACTGTATTTGAAGAAGTGTGCATGCACACAAAAGCTCATACCAATAACAAATTTAGTTGGTCTCTAAGGTGCTACTGGAAGGAATTATTTTTATTTTCTATCGACTATGGCAGACCAACATGGCTACCTACCTGTAACTAATACAGTAAGAGGGATGCAGTCCTTTGGGCACTTGTGTGCTATGTTTACTCCCCGCTGAAACACAAACTAAGCTGTGCTTGGGCCAAGGAAAGCTCATTATGCGACACGCATCACTTTTGGAAACTGAGCCAATTTTGAATGATTTCCTTTAATTTTGCTTAAGTTTTGCATCTGACTTTGGAAGCCAACAAGAAACACGTTGTACAAGGCACCGATGGTACGGTATGTGGCACAGCAGATTGCAGAGCCAATGCTGAATTCACAAAAATGACACTCTCCCCTTTCCAGCTCACAAAGCTTCAGTTGGCTGAAAGAGCCGTCCATCAGCACATACAACTAGATACAACCCTATCTGGAAGAACTTTCAGTAGCTGAAGTGAAACTTATGTCACCAGAATAAAGCCAATATGTTGTCGAGTATTTCATAGACTGATATTATCTATGTATGTGTGCTCAAAACCTGGTTTACTATACGCAGTAGAGCCCACTCCCAAGCAGCTTTAAGTAAAGAGTAACCCTAATAACTATTTGCAGGGTGGGAGTGGCTGGGAGGGAATGGATGTGACTATGGTTATTTAAGCCTATGGGTAGGCAAACCAAGACCCAGGGGCTGGATCTGGTCCAATCGTCTTCTCAATCCGGCCCACGGACAGTCCAGGAATCAGCGTGTTTTTATGTGAGTAGAATGTGTCCTTTTATTTAAAATGCATCTCTGGGTTATTTGTGGGGGCTGCCTGGTGTTTTTATATGAGTAGAATGTATGCTTTTATTTAAAAAGCATCTCTGGGTTATTTGTGGGGCATAGGAATTTGTTGACATTTTTCTCTCTCCAAAATATAGTCCGGCCCCCCACAAGGTCTGAGGGACAGTGGACCGGCCCCCTGCTGAAAAAGTCTGCGGACCCCTGTTTAAGCCCTTTGGGACAGTGGGCTGAAATACCGAAAAAGTTAAACAGCAACGGAGTACAGTCGTACCTTAGATGCCAAACGCCTTGGTACTCGGACATTTTGGCTCCCGAATGTCGCAAACCCGGAAGTGAGTGTTCCAGTTTGCAAATGTTCTTTGGAACCCGAATGTCCGACGGGGCTTCCGCTGCTTCTGATTGGCTGCAGGAGCTTCCTGCAGCCAATCAGAAGCCGCGCTTTGGTTTCCAAATGTTTTGGAAGTTGAACAGACTTCCGAGGTACGACTGTAGTTGGTTCTAAGAGTTCTTCAGGGGAAGACTCGAGAATGCTTATTAAAAGTACTGGGCTCCTTTGGAAGGAAAAATGGGGTGCCAATTTCAGGAAGGAAGGAAGGAAGGAAGGGAGGAAAGTACTAGGCCCAGATTTTCTCTCTCTTAAAAACTTAGAGAGATTTCTAAATTATACCCAAGAAGGAGACCACCATAGTGGCTCAATCCATCTCAGACATAGTAGTATTCTTTCGTATTTGATAGCAACAATAATTTGTACTGCTGTCAATACTGGCACTCCGTACACAACAAAAGCTGGTATTGGGTCACCACAATTCTCTTTCATTCCTACAGAAAGAAAGAATATATAGTTTCTTCACTTTGTTCCCTTATAAATGCAGCCTACAATTGTACCTGCTCAAAGACAATGACTTCCTCTTTATGTTGTACTTGGCTAGCCAATACTAGGCTATGTGAATTTGTCCATGATCAATGCTTCATCTCCTAGACAAGGCTATTATAATTGCATTAATATTTCTTGTTTATTTCTCGCTCCTCTGTGGAAAATCTATACAGTTTCGTCAATGATCTCTCTTTTATCCAGTTCCATTTTTCACTTGATAGTTCAGTTATAATGCCTGAACAATACTGTACACATTTTTGCCTCTTTTACCATATTCCCGCTAACTTACAGTGGTACGTCGCAAGACGAATGCCTCGCAAGACGAAAAACGCGCAAGACGAAAGAGTTTTCTGTTTTTTGAGTCGTTCCGCAAGACGAATTTCCCTATGGGCTTGCTTCGCAAGACAAAACGTCTTGCGAGTTCTTACAAGTTTATTTCCTTTTTCTTAAAGCCGCTAAGCCGCTAATAGTCGCTAAGCCGCTAATAGCCGCTAAGCCGCTAATAGCTGCTAAGCTGTTAATAGCCGCTAAGCCGCTAATCCGCTAATAGCCGTGCTTCGCAAGACGAAAAAAACGCAAGACGAAGAGACTCGCGGAACGGATTAATTTCGTCTTGCGAGGCACCACTGTATTTCTCCTGCCTTCCAAATAATCATTTGGAAGGCCACATTTTAAAATATTTGTATCTTTGGGGAAACTGAAATGCACCTACTGTGTAACAGACCTGGATACTTTGCCATTTCCCTAAAAATGGTAGTAAGCTCACCTTGAAAGCAAACCCACATTAATTGTGTATTTCCGCAACATTTCATTATTTGCTAATGGACTGCCCACAACATTCATGTGCAGAATTAGGTGTGCATGGAAATCAAGGCCTTCCAACCCTCCATTAATGCCAGTTCTGTCGTTGCCCCTTTGCAAAATGCGAAGTTTCAGCTGTTTTCCATTCCTTACAGCCTCCTTCCTTTTCCACTTGCTGCCTTATCTATGGGTGCTTCGTTAAGCTTAACAGTCGTTAACATTGGATGGCCCCTAATGCCTCCTAGCAAATAGAAGGGGAAGAAATGCAGGCAGTGAGAGATTTTACCTTCTTGGGCTCCATGATCACTGCAGATGGTGACAGCAGCCATGAAATTCAAAGACGCCTGCTTTTGGGGAGAAAAGCAATGACAAACCTAGACAGCATCTTAAAGAGCAGAGACATCACCTTGCCAACAAAGGTCCGTATAGTAAAAGCTATGTTTTTTCCAGTAGTGATGTATGGAAGTGAAAGCTGGACCATAAAGAAGGCTGATCACCAAAGAATTGATGCTTTTGAATTATGGTGTTGGAGGAGACTCTTGAGAGTCCCATGGACTGCAAGATCAAACCTATCCATACTGAAGGAAATCAGCCCTGAGTGCTCACTGGAAGGACAGATCATGAAGCTGAGGCTCCAATACTTTGGCCACCTCATGAGAAGAGAAGAAAAGACCCTGATGTTGGGAAAGATGGAGGGCAGAAGGAGAAGGGGACAACAGAGGACGAGATGGTTGGACAGTGTTCTCGAAGCTACCAGCATGAGTTTGACCAAACTGCGGGAGGCAGTGGAAGACAGGAGTGCCTGGCGTGCTCTGGTCCAGGGGGTCACAAAGAGTCGGACACGACTAAACGACTAAACAACAACAACAATGCCAAGAGAATCCAGGTGAGTTTCTTTAAGAAAGCACTAGCTTGTCCTAGGGGGCACTGGGAGGATCAAAAGCAACTTCTCTCAGTTCTGCTCTTTAATTCTGAATTTTCTTCAAGTCTCAGGGCAAAGAGGGGAATTAAGGAGGCTACATCGGAAGAAAGGGGAGAGGGGCTTTCCTGATGGCTTTGCTTTCATGCCTGAGCTGGTAGACAGAACCACCAGCAAGGAGACAAGTGCTTTGAAGTGTCTAGAACCAGGGTGCATTTGATTTAAATCAAATCGATTTAAATCAAATCAAGTTAAATCACTAGTCAGTAAGCCTTGATTTAAATCGTTTTTTTACAGAAAGGCTCATTCTTGCTGGTATTATCTTAATATTTACAACCAGATGAAGGTTTCATTTTGGGAATAATAAATTTTCAGTGTAGTTTTTACAGTTATATCAAAAATTACAAATTTGGTTATACTATTAAAAACACATAGACATATAATTATGCAATTACTGTGAGGTTTAATAAGTTGCCTGTTTATATTTGGACAACTTTTCTGCTGTACTTTATTGGAAGGAGAAAAACAATCATTTCCTTAATAACAACTCAAACAATAACATTATAGCATATGTATCCATGTTTGTTAACTGATGTGGTTAAACAGTGTTGTTGTGTTTTTTTAAAAAAAAAAGTTAGACTAAGTTTTAGCACACATGAAAAACTTATAACAAAACCTTATTTCCTGATGAATAGCCTTTGGACTATAATGTAACTTAAATAGAAAACTATCTTTAGAAATATTTTTCCTCCAAAAGCATTTTAGTTTAAAAATCCAATTTAAATTAAAAAGAATCCGATTTAAATTTTAAAAAATCTGATTTAAATTTAAAAAATCTGATTTAAACAAAAAATATATTTTTTTAAAATACATTTTTTAAAAAAATCATAGATTTTTATCCACCCTGCCTAGAACTCACGGGAGACAATCGGCACAAAACCTTTCATTTCTTCCCCAAACTTTGCTTTTCTAAGGCACAAGTTTAGAGGGGGAGACAATGGAGATTCCATCCGTTGTTCCTCCCACTGGACTTGTTTCTGAAACACTTTTGGGCACAATTGTTCAAAGCCTAATGTAGAAAATGGAAACTTGCTATTACTTCTAGCAATCAGAGAACGTATACAAGTTACTCTTCTTACAAAAGCCTTCCACATCAATGACAAACCAGGCTTTGGAGTTGCCGTAACAACCTTTGGGTTTGATCAACTGCGTCCACGGGGCAAATTTTGTCAAATGGCAGGCACAGATGCATAGCAACCGACTCATCAGCTATGATGATGGAAATAAAAACACAGAGAATGCAAGATATGGATCACAATTGCTATCACTCAGTGAAATTGCAAGGTTCTTCCTGACGGTAAAAGTGCCATAGAATGAAAAATAGGGAAGAGTCAGAGAGCAGCCTTCACTTTTCCTAAAAAAGTAAAGGACCCCTGACAGTTAAGTCCAGTCGCAGACAACTTTGGGGTTGCGGCGCACATCTTGCTTTACAGGCCGAGGGAGCTGGTGTTTGTCTGCAGACAGTTTTTCCGGGTCATGTGGCCAGCAGGACTAAGCCGCTTCTGGCGCAACAGAACACCGAAACCAGAGCAGTGCACGGAAACACCGTTTACCTTCCCGCCAGAGTGGTACCTATTTATCTACTTGCACTTTTTGGGCATGCTTTCGAACTGCTAGGTTGGCAGGAGCTGAGACAGAACAACGGGAGCTCACCCCATCGCAGGGATTCGAACTGCCAACCTTCTGATCGGCAAGCCCAAGAGGCTCAGGGGTTTAGACAACAGCGCCACGCACATCCTACTTTCCCTACTAATCTCTTATTCTTCTGCAGAAATGCCTACTTCCTACTTTAAGAACTCTGGGTCTAGAAGAGATCACAACAGGTCACATTACCTAGCAACACAAAGCTAGGTGAGCATGAAACAAAGGATGAGGGCTGCACAGTACAGTGGTAGCTTGACTAAAGTCCAGTCTATTATAAGTCCGTTTTCGACTAAGTCCAATTGCAACCTGGAAATGAGTGCTCCCGGTTGAGTCATTTTTTTATATACAGTGGTACCTCTGGTTACATACTTAATTCGTTCCGGAGGTCTGTTCTTAACCTGAAGCACCACTTTAGCTAATGGGGCCTCCCGCTGCTGCCACGCCGCCGGAGCATGATTTCTGTTCTCATCCTGAAGCAAAGTTCTTAACCCGAGGTACTATTTCTGGGTTAGCGGAATCTGTAACCTGAAGCGTATGTAACCTGAAGCGTATGTAACCCAAGGTACCACTGTATATAAGTTGGGCCCGGCTGCTGTTTTAGGGCTCGCTTTTCATCGTCTGGTTCCTGTTGAGTGTGTTTTGTTTGTTAATTGAGTCCCTCGCTGCTAATCAGAGGCTTCCTGCTGAGTCTGCCAGTTGTTGAGTCCCGAGCACCCACGTAACACAGAGGTGATATTTGGAGGTTTTGTTTTTGCTATTATTATTTTTGTGTGTTTTGGTTTGTGTGGCTTTTTCGGTTTTTTGACTGTGACTTTGTTTTATGGGACTGACCTGTGATTGTGGCTTGTGACTTCGTTTTTGTGACTGTGTGGAACCCAGTTCAACTACTGGTTGATTGTGTGACTGCAGAAATGGATAAACAATGACTATCATCAGCGATCAGATATAGGGGTGTCTTCTTGTTGGGACAAGTCTGGATGTATCTTGCCCTATTCTCTACTGGGTTTAGCCAGCACATGAACCAAGTTTACTGTTTAACTTTAGTATCATTCCTCTGTGCCTTTTCTTATGGTAACTCAAATGTAGGACTCTTCAAATGAATGACCGTCTTGGATCATGGGCCGACAGGCTCTGCCTTCATGCTTCATTTTTTTATTCTATGGCTATTTCTCAAATAAGCTTGCCTATACAAATGCAACCAAAGCCAGTGTGGTGTAGTGGTTAAGAGTGGTAGACTCGTAATCTGGTGAACCGGGTTCGCATCTCTGCTCCTCCACATGCAGCTGCTGGGTGACCTTGGGCCAGTCACACTTCTTTGAAGTCTCTCAGCCCCACTCACCTCACAGAGTGTTTGTTGTGGGGGAGGAAGGGAAAGTAGAATGTTAGCCACTTTGAGACTCCTTCGGGTAGTGATAAAGCGGGATATCAAATCCAAACTCTTTTTCAAACACTTCTTAAAAGTTGCCTTCCCTCAGGAAAAGCTATGCTGGGTGGATTCCATTTTGTGTCTTTGCTGAGGAGCAAAAGAGGAGGCTATCTCTATATATCTGCAGGAATAATTTATTCTCACAGGGGGTCTGCAGTAATCAAGCAAGCTCTAAGACCCCCTACCTATAATCTATGTTATCTAGGAAAAATAATAATCCTAGAAACATTGCCATTTTTATTTAAAATATTTCTTCTTCTTACCTGCATTATCTGATCTGGGAAAATTCTGACTGGCTCATTTTCTATTTCATTAGTGCCTTTATCCTTCTGGTCAGACTTATTAATGAAATGCACTACAACTCAGGTTTCTGTTTCATGGTGATGATATGTGGTTAGAAGTTGGAACCTGAAGAGTCAGCAGATGGATGCTTAAACCAACACAACTATACCCCAATATTTTTTTTAAAAAAATAAAAATCTCAAGAGTCCTGCTGCTTTAGACTCTTAAAAGAAAGAAAGAAAGAAAGAAAGAAAGAAAGAAAGAAAGAAAGAAAGAAAGAGCAGATGGTGGCAGGCTGCCAATTTATAATGTGTTTCCGTGTGGCCGTAATCCCAGCAACAGCGATGGAGTAACTAAAACTCTGTCAACAGCAGGCTATGGCTGAAAGTATGGTTAGTCCTGCGCAGGAGTGGGAGTGGAAATGGGCTGAAACATGGAGACAAATCTCACAGGGCAACTTATTTTAAAATTAGGAAGCAGTTGGATAAAAGAAACCCAAGGAAGTCAACCTGGAGTCCACGTCTATCATAGGCAGGGGAGCCAGAAGAGGAGGAATGCAGGAGAGCATCAGATCAAAAAGGAGGCCACTGTCAAAAGATAAATAAAACTACTCTGGAAATCAGGGAAAGGAACGTGCAGAGAAATCTAGAGACAAATTCAGATTTTGTCTTTACCACAGGCAAAGCATTTACAGTCAGTCTAAGACCAAAAACGTGGGATGCGGGTGGTGCTGTGGATTAAACCACAGAGCCTAGGACTTGCCGATCAGAAGGTCGGTGGTTCGAATCCCCGTGACGGGGTGAGCTCCCATTGCTCGGTCCCTGCTCCTGCCAACCTAGCAGTTCAAAAGCACGTCAAAGTGCAAGTAGATAAATAGGTACCGCTCCGGTGGGAAGGTAAATGGCATTTCTGTGCGTTGCTCTGGTTCGCCAGAAGTGGCTTAGTCATGCTGGCCACATGACCCGGAAGCTGTATGCCGGCTCCCTCAGCCAATAAAGCGAGATGAGCGTCGCAACCCCAGAGTCGGACACAAATGGACCTAATGGTCAGGGGTCCCTTTACCTTTACCTTAAGACCAAAAATGGTTATTTTGTTTTGTTTTTAACAATGGTGTGAGAGGCAGCCATGCTACTGCCTAGGAAGGAATTACAGTAGTACCTCCTGTTGTGGATGGGATCCGTTCCAGAGGTCCGGTTGGATCCCGAGGTTTCCGCAACCTGAGGATCGCTTCTGTGCATGAGCATGTGGCGAAACCCAGTAAAATACTTCCGGGTTTGCCGCGCACGCATCCCAAAGTTTACATAACCAGAGGGTTATGTAAATGGAGGTTCAACTGTACTACCCCGCCCCCTCCCTCCTTCTCTCCTCAAACCATAACATTTCACCACAAGGAGTGCTCTGATGGTGTTTCCTGCTTGGCAGGGGGTTGGACTCGATGGCCCTTGTGGACTCTTCCAACTCTATGATTCTATGATTCTAAGGCTAGTACACATACGGCAATCTGCTTAGCTCAAGTCTTGCCTGATCCCGACAACCTCCAACTTACAACAAGCTCTTGACATTTGTTCTCCATACACTGTGCAATAATTTACAATGCATGTAGTCTTTCAGCCCTGGCTCAATAACTTAAACTATGGTAGTGCTTATCTTTCTTCTGAGTGCTTATCATCACAAAATTATTGACCAATGTAAAAC
Source organism: Podarcis erhardii (assembly GCF_964252035.2). Taxonomy (NCBI): domain Eukaryota; kingdom Metazoa; phylum Chordata; class Lepidosauria; order Squamata; family Lacertidae; genus Podarcis; species Podarcis erhardii. The sequence goes on along the minus strand of NC_138497.1, from coordinate 131,243,122 downwards.
TATAGAACACAAAGAGGCAAGTATTTAGCTATTGAAGGTTTTGTTTCTGTGCTCCATTCTTACACTTCATGGTGAACACTTCTATTTCTGAACTGCTTGGAGAGCTTTTCGTTAATGGGTGGTACAGAAAATATAGATAAATTCCAGGTTGCAGAGGAGAGACATCATTTCAATTTTCATCGTTTTCATGCAGCTGTGTGTGTGTGTGTGTGTGTGTGTGTAGTGTAAGCTTTCATTTGTTAATGAAAATATGGAGGAAGGAGGGAAATCATGTTGTATGGCACATATTCTGAGAATTCAGTTGTGGCTACAACAGGCTGAATTTTGGGCTGCGGCACTAAAACCATGGTTTGATGTAGTTCCAAAAATCATCATATGGCACCAAGGTACCTCTGTGGTCTATAAGCCACAAAACAAACAACAAAAAAACAACAACAACAGAAAAGAAGGGCATTCAGGTACGAAAACCCCCTATTTCCATCCCCATCAAAGATGTATGAGAAACTTGATTTGTGGTGAACTGACCTAATAGACATTCACTGTGAGGCTAGAGAAGTAGGAGTACAAAAACAGAAGGCTGAAAGCAAACTGTTCTGCACTGCAACAGTATAAAAGATTTATCACCAGTTAAACACACAGTGGGATATCCCTTCCAATTCTACAAAACATTTTTGGCCGGGGAAGGGAGCACCAACAGAGCGAGTGAGAAAGAGATGCCTTCTGCAAGACTTGGAAAGCCATTTTTTAAAGTTGACAATTACTTTAAATCATCGTTATTTATTTTCAAAAGATGACCAGTGAGAGTTTGATAAAAGAAGACGTCTGACAAGTAGAAGATCAATAGAAAAGGGATCTGTTGCACACACATCTGCTGGAATTCAATTCAGGTGCAAGCACAACTGTCTTAACTCTTCCTGCAAGCATTTCCTGGTTTTTCAGTAGCAGATTAAGCCGTATCAGAAAGTGTGGTATAGTCACAAACGAAGCAGTGAAAACGCCCTGAATAGAACATCTGTGAATATTGCTACTGTAGGATGGAAAATTGGAAGAAACACATAAGTTTTCCATTTTGGTCCACAGAAGTTTTCCGTTTTTGAATTACTCAAAAGTACAATTTGTCAAGAGCTGTGCAACACATCTGTCAAGCTCCAAATCTGTTTTAGTTAGAACTTTATTCTAAAGTTACTACTTTATTCTAAATGCTGCGTCACACTCTATGGATGGAAAGACTGTTTACACTGGCCTGTATGTCAACCATATTCCTTAAATAGCCAGTGGAGAAGTGAAACTGCTGCTACATGGTTTGGTGTGTATACCAGCAGAAGATCCAACTATCCTATCCTTTTGTGTTGTGCTTTTGCTGTTTCTTTGGAAACCAGAAATCTGATAACTTCATGTAGTCAGCATAAAATAGAATGACGACCTTGTCTAGCACAACACCAGCCAGTATATTTCCCCCCATAAATTAGACATACCATAGCTATGCTGCTATGATCTAATAAGAATCTAAAAGTAATTAACTGATTTTTATAAAATATATATATATCAAAAACCCAACCTTAATCAAATATGTATTCTTATCAGGGTTCTGAGGCAGCAGTAAATTGGGACATTTAAAAAACTGGGACCTCATCCAATCTGTGATCTGATCAGAGTTCAATGGTTATAATAAATTGGGACTATTAAAACTGGGATCTCATCCAAAACTTTATTTTGTCTAAACCGCAGAACCTAGCGGTGCTGCTAAGTCAGGAATAGTCAATGAACAGAAATGCTGTGTTGAATTAACTCTTACCAAATAAGATGCAAAAAGTATAGGAGATTCAACACAGATACACTCGTTCTAACATTGCATTGTGGTTATAATAACATTAGCTATGTTTTATTTGAAATTCAATAAGATTTTCTAGTATAATACCTTTCTATATCTATCAATACAATTACTATATAATGTTATTTTAGAAGCAATAATAATAATAATCTATTTCTGCTATCCATTTCGGGCACAACCTGCCTTAACATTGATATCCACTATCACTTGGAAAAGAATAGAAAAAAGATGAAACATTTGCATAGGTTAGAAATAGATTTTCAAGTCTCCAGCAACCCTTCAAATATACAGGCCTGGTTCAAAGGTCACAATAATCCAAACTGTGTCTTACTGGGACCACGTAGATGTTTGGGCTCATAGAGAAGAACTCAAATCCACTTTGCTCCTCCCTGGTCTTATTTATTCCCATGCCCCATTGAGCTAAGATGAATCCCAAACTGGAATTAAGATTGCATGAAGAAATAACAACCTCAGATATGCAGATGACACAACTTTAATGGCAGAAAGTGAGGAGGAATTAAAGAAACTTTTAATGCGAGTGAAAGGGGAGAGTGCAAAATATGGTCTGAAGCTCAACATCAAAAAAACGAAGATCATGGCCACTGGTCCCATCACCTCCTGGCAAATAGAAGGGGAAGAAATCGAGGCAGTGAGAGATTTTACTTTCTTGGGCTCCACGATCACTGCAGATGGTGACAGCAGCCACGAAATCAAAAGACGCCTGCTTCTTGGGAGAAAAGCGATGACAAACCTAGACAGCATCTTAAAAAGCAGAGACATCACCTTGCCAACAAAGGTCCGCATAGTTAAAGCTATGGCTTTTCCAATAGTGATGTATGGAAGTGGGAGCTGGACCATAGAGAAGGCTGATCGCCAAAGAATTGATGCTTTTGAATTATGATGCTGGAGGAGACTCTTGAGAGTCCCATGGTCTGCAAGAAGATCAAACCTATCCATTCTTAAGGAAACCAGCCCTGAGTGCTCACTGGAAGGACAAATCGTGAAGCTGAGCCTCCAAGACTTTGGCCACCTCCTGAGAAGAGAAGACTCCCTGGAAAAGACCCTGATGTTGGGAAAGACGGAGGGCAGGCAGAAGGAGAAGGGGACGACAGAGGACGAGGTGGTTGGACAGTGTTCTTGAAGCTACCAGCATGACTTTGACCAAACTGTGGGAGGCAGTGGAAGACAGGAGTGCCTGGAGTGCTCTGATCCATGGGGTCACAAAGAGTTGGACATGACTAAATGACTAAACAACAACAAGAATGTCTGAACCCAGGCTTATGGTTAAGCTCTCTCTTCACTAACCCTGAAATGTAGCCAAGATTGGCACAGGAGTAAAAAGAAGACGACTAGGCAGGAGAATGTTGGGCAAAAGATTCCTGCATTGCAGGCGGTTGGATGAAATGACCCTCATGGCCCTTTCTGACTTCTAGGATTCTATGAAAGTGGCCGTGAAGCAACTTTGCCCAGATGCTTGCATGGTCCCAGCAAGCCATAGTTTAGCTTACCGTGCCGCGTAAATCAGTTTCTCTCTCTCCCTATACACATGAATAAAAATATTTTCTTCTTCTTCTGTGGGATGAATGCAGCTTGTGCAGGATGCTCAGAGCTGCAATATTAAATTCCACTTTCCAGAACATATGTATTGATTTAAAGAGTATTAACATGAGCAAGGCTCAGGATCGGTAAAACAGGGGAGAACAATTCTACAGTGTTGGAAGGCTTCCTAGAAGTAAACCACAAACTTGAAGTCATTTGCAAAGTCCAAAGTCTGAGAATCACTTGCTTAAATATTCAGTCCTTGCCGGCTGCTGAAAATACGAGCCAGATGTACATTCAACTTCTTACTTTTCTGCTTATACACTTATTTTCTCCAGTGAGAAAACCACAGGCACAAGTGTTTTTATTAAGAAAATAAGCTCCTATCACAAAGGAACCAGCATCAAGATTTAACGGTATGCAAGGTTGTGCCAGTGGAGTTCCATTGGCTCAATGGGACTTTGTTCCCTCTCTTCCCCAGTAAGCCCCCCCCATCTGCTCCAGAGAATCCCCCCAGCCTTCCTTCTGGAGCTTATTTCGAGGGAGCAGGAGAAGAGGCAGGGACTGGGGGGGATAGGGATATGGCTTTATTTACAATTTATATTCTATCGTGAGCTTTTGTGGAAAAATACAATAAATTATTCCATATATACACCCATTTTTGTGTGTGTATCTCTATTTATTTATCAGCAGAAATATGTAAGGATCTCCTGAAAATAATAATCTCAGTGGGGATACTTAGGAGAAAGAGGTAAATAATCAAGAAAACAGCTCTCTTTCAGCAGATATTAATATTAAATTCAGTTTTTAAGAAGAGGACAAATTATCACAAAGTACAAGCTACTCAATACATCTGGTTTACTTTAGATAGATCTTCAAAGACAAGGATATTAAAAAAGCAACATGAGTAGCCTCCTAGGTATGAGTGAGGGAGACACTCTTCATTTCAGAAAAGGAAGCCTGCCTCTCCCCATATTGAAAGCTTAATCTGTAGTGGTTTAAGACTGAATCATCTCAATTAAAAAGAAAATACATGTTTTCCTTTTATGGGTAGACTTTAAGCCTTTGAAGCTGGTCTAGCCCAATTTTGAAAAGCAGGAGTTACACAGTGACTTTATGCGTACCATAAAACAGATTCACTCTGATGAGAAAATAGCTCGGATTACGAAGGACTAGTAATCTGCTCTCTGCGAAAACTGTATCCCTGGGAAATGAAGAACAGCAGTGGCCTCCTTATGAAGAACGGATCTTTAGTTTTGAGTCACCTCACTGATGTGTCAAGGGTGACTTTCACCTACAGCTTTAGCACATTGTTGGCTGGACCAACGAATATTCTTGTGTCTAAATGGCTACGTAAAGGGACCCCTGACCATTAAGTCCAGTCGCGGACGACTCTGGGTTGTGGCGCTCATCTTGCTTTACTGGCCGAGGGAGCCGACGTTTGTCCACAGACAGTTTTTCCGGGTCATGTGGCCGGCATGACTAAGCCGCTTCTGGCGAAACCAGAGCAGCACACAGAAACGCTGTTTACCTTCTCGCCGGAGTGGTACCTATTTATCTACTTGCATTTCGATGTGCTTTTGAACTGCTAGGTTGGCAGGAGCTGGGACCGAGCAACGGGAGCTCACTCCGTTGCAGGGATTCGAACCGCCAACCTTCTGATTGGCAAGCCCTCGGATCTGTGGTTTAGACCACAGCACCACCCGCATCCTGTCTGTCTAAATGGCTAGCCAGTTGTCATCTGACTGGTTTTGTCCGGCTATTGCCACTCATAGATGAGCAGCTTCTTCCAGGAATGAAAGGCACTGAACATTTACCAGAAGATTCAAAGGGGTGCAGCTTAGCTATGTTTACAATGTGGACTACACTCTCTGTGCCAGCATCTCCACAGGAACCTCCAACGCACAAGCAGTCAGTGCTGGTGGTGAGGAGGGGAAGAAATCTGCACATTTGAGCTTTGGCTGAAAAGAAAGCCAGATCCAACCACAGCTCCAAAAATACTTAAAAACAGGAAGGAATAGGAAAACATGGCGCCCATCCTGTAGAAATGTGAATAATAAAATCTAAATAATACACACATAAGTGGTGGTCAGGTATTTAAAACAATTTAAAAAGCAATTTACCACAGGCCTTTTCTAAGACTTATGTGGATTGTTTTTCAGCAGTTAAGACTTGACATCTGCACATTCTTGGCTGATTGGGCTAAATGGCTGCGATCATCCCTGCCAGGTGTCAGAACATCCCATTTACTGTTGAAAAGACACTTGACAGCCATTCTAGCCAATCTACACTTACAGAGGACATTGTGCTTCCTTAACTAAAATTCTTTTGAAGAGCTCACCCGTCAGCCTTTGTGACAACAGAAGATTTCCTGGAAATGTTTATCACAGAACTGTTCCCATCAGGTGGGCCCAGTCAGAACCAAGATGGCCGCTTTCAGCGTAACCCTCTCCACTTTGTGCGTTGGAGACATTTGCTTCACGGAAGGAATTGCTTCGTGTGACAGCAAGCTTTCTCTCTGACTTCTCTGAGATGTTTTCACTCTTTTTTCTTGACAACCAAACCAGGAATGAGGTCAGGCTGATCAGACAGGTCGGCCCCATTCTCTCTGCAGACATCTCTCAACACAACTGAGTGATTTGGCGGGAGAAGAAGAGAGCATGTTTGGTATTTTTACACTTCTCTGGCGTTACGCGTTAGACCAGGTTTCCTCAACCTTGGCCCTCCAGGTGTTTTTGGCCTACAACTCCCATGATCCCTAGCTAGCAGGACCAGTGGTCGGGGTGATGGGAATTGTAGTCTCAAAACATCTGGAGGGCCGAGGTTGAGGAAGCCTGTGTTAGACCAAGGCAATCTTTCTCTCTCCAGTCTCAATGGCTGGCTAGACTGGCTACTTCTTATCTGACTGGTTGGGCTTGGCTCCTACCATCCAAAGAACAGCTGCTTCCTTGAGGCTTCACGCGCCAGAGTGGACAGCACTTGCACTTTCCATCGAAAATGCAGTTTTTACCTAGCAGTATTGTAGGAACCCAGGGGTTTTTTTTTTTGCATTCGATGTGCACCACATGTGAAACTGTGCATGGGCCACAGCAAGCCAAAACCACTGGAATACGTAAACCTGTGACACCCGCAAAAACAAAACAAAATCCTACATTGGCCTATTCCACCAGTCCTTGGTTAATGGGGGCCTCAGTATTGGGTGGAAGGTAGGCGGTGTATCAGAATCTTTCTTCTGAAAAGCAGCACAGAGTTAGGCCAGAGTGCTTGGCCTCAGACTAATTCTCTCCCTGTTTCCCTTCACCAAGAACACCAGCAAAATCTGTCATGTTATCAGGCATGGAAAGTGAGCAGTAGGAGGCTAACGAACTTTTACCAATGATACCAAATTTGTTGTTGTTGTTTAGTCGTGTCCGACTCTTCGTGACCCCATAGACCAGAGCACGCCAGGCACTTCTGTCTTCCACTGCCTCCCGCAGTTTGGTCAAACTCATGCTAGTAACTTCGAGAACACTGTCCAACCACCTCGTCCTCTGTCGTCCCCTACTCCTTGTGCCCTCCATCTTTCTCAACATCAGGGTCTTTTCCAGGGAGTCTTCTCTTCTCATGAGGTGGCCAAAGTATTGGAGCCTCAGCTTCACGATCTGTCTTTCGAGTGAGCACTCAGGGCTGATTTTCTTCAGAATGGAGAGGTTTTCTCTTCTTGCAGTCCATGGGACTCTCAAGGGTCTCCTCCAGCACCATAATTCAAAAGCATCAATTCTTCGGCGATCAGCCTTCTTTATGGTCCAGATACCGAATTAGGAGAGCAATTAAAATCTCCTACAAGGCCAAGCTGTTTGTACCTGGTGGCTTTCGCACACCACATACAATACTCCTTTCAGCTCCGGGCCCGTCAATTGTTACGTTTTACGATAAATTAATTTCTCTCCTAGTAAGGAATGTGCAGAGTCTACATTCTAGTAAATCTTTCCTGAAGTTTTCGTCCATTTGGAAGGCAAGACAAAGTATGCAGCTAGTGAAGTCATAGTGGCAGCAAGATCTATGGCACCGACTCGCTGTGCAGTCGCCGTTGCCAATATGTGCATTAAAATCTTAGGCCTGAATTACATTATACATTATGGGATTAGTGAATCTGGGGACAGGGTTATAAAACTCATCTTTACTGTCTATGTAAGCTATCATTAGGTGAGCAGTCAATAACAACATAAAGCACTAAAGTTCCACTCAACTGGATAACTTGGAGCTTATCTTTCAAACTCTCCTGCAATTCCACCCCTCCCAGTAATATGTCACAAGGAAGGAAGCTTTCCCTTTTTCTTGTTGTTAATATCATCTGCTACCTTTCCAAGGGCTGAGCACTAAATTATTTTTACCAGCCCAAACTACGCTCCTGAGTTACTTCAGACTTGTCTTCCCTAGGGACCAGTTCACACTGTAAATGCGTGTTCATCATTTGATGACTGAAGCATCACACAGGCGATTTGTATCTGCAAACAAGCTAGGTAAAGGGTAAATGGACCCCTGACCATTAGGTCCAGTCGTGACCGACTCTGGAATTGCGACGCTCATCTCGCTTTATCGGCCGAGGGAGCTGGCTTACAGCTTCCGGGTCTTGTGGCCAGCATGACCACATGGCGAACCAGAGCAGCGCATGGAAATGCTGTTTACCTTCCCGCCGGAGCGGTACCTATTTATCTACTTGCACTTTGACGTGCTTTCGAACTGCTAGGTTGGCAGGAGCAGGGACCAAGCAACGGGAGCTCACCCCGTCGCGGGGATTCAAACCACCGACCTTCTGATTGGCATGTCCTAGTCTCTGTGGTTTAACCCACAGCGTCACCCGCGTCCCATGCAAACAAGCTATCACTCAACTTATCCATCCACCCATTCAAAAATACAGTTAGCATAAAATAATCACTGAGTGCCCAACCAGTAGTACAGGTGGTCGCAGACAGCATGGGTTTGAAGCCAGTTATTTCTCAAGTAGCTTGGCTCATCAGATTAGACGGGGGGAAAACTGTGGAACTGCATGCATCTGCTAGTACGAAGCATTCCTACACGTTGCAATGGACTTGTGACGCAGTTGCTAGCTACCACTGCTCCAAGCAATGTGAGCTTGAGAGTGAGGTTATGTAGATATGACAGAGAAAACAGAAATAGCCTGCTTATCTCAAGTCATCCTTTGGGAATTCACTGGGTAAGCATCCACCCCCCCCCCTTACAACAGAATTAAAAGGATATGAAATTGCCCAGTGGAAAAAAGGTGATATTTCAGCTCTCGTTAATTGTGGGATAAGAATCAAATATGTCAGTTAAAAATATCATCTAGGTTCATCAGCTTCTAAGCACACCTGCTGTTCTCCATTTCAGTCTCAAACATTTCCAGGTCAGAAAGGTGAATAATTATTAGAGAAGATAAACCAGAATTATAAAGGCATTGAACTGACTGTTTTTAATAGGTTCTTACCAATTAACTGTCACTCCAGGGAATACATTCTATTTCAGAGGAGAATTTATCACTAAAAGAAATGTTAACAACAATTATTCCACATCCAATTGGAACATTAGCCCTAGAAACAGACGGGATCATTCCTTCAAGTCTGCCAACGATTTTGCAAATGACACTGGCCCTTTAACAGATGGGACGAATACTTCTTAGCTTGCCAGGATCCTAATAAAAGACATTGGCTCCTGTAAATGAAGGACACATACCTCTCAAATTGCCAGCATCCAAATGGGGAGTTAGAAATTGAAAATAAAGGAGAACCCAGGCTAGCAGTACTAGGCATATGTTACAGAAATTTCAGTACCACCGGTGCAAACCTTGGCCAAATACTAATTAATTTGTAAAAACCACTTATGTATATTCAGGATAAAGTTCCATTTCTACTAGACAGACTGTCAGTTGTGCCATAACAGAAACTGGTCTCAGTTTGTTTGGCATGGCTGCTGATTTTGTGATTGTCAGATATTGTTAGAAGATTTCATCATTCGTATAAAGCTTTGATCATATTTTTATGTAGAAAATCATGTTATAAACAAACTATAATGAAACAATTTGCTGCACTGAGCAACCAGAACTAATTAACAGAATTAATTTTGTTCATTGCTGGGTGATGTGGTCTTGTATTTTATGACATTTAAAGGATTTTCATTGTTTTTCTTATGAGTTGGCAGTTTATAAATGCCCAAACAAACAAACAAACAAACACCATTAGCCTTCTGGTCACAAGTTGTGACCCACCAAGCTAAATGATATGCGTACGCCATGCACCACAAACTTACCTTTTCTTGGTGCCTGGAAGATCAGGGCTCTAAATCGCACATGGAGCCTAAATGTTTACAGCTGGCTCCCTGCTGCAAATGTTACCTTCACAACACATAAAAAGTGATGTGACAAAATAGGCAGGGTCATTCCACCTGCTTGCATAAATGCAATTGTGTGACAAGGAACACCTGAGGAGGGTTTACCTGTACTTGGGACCTGTCTCCCTCCCCCACCAACTCTTTCAGTGCAGAAACAGATGCAGTTTGAATTATGAAGGAAGAGATGGGGTGGGGGTCTTTAATTAAATCCACAAACCCGCCCCTTATCTCCACCCATTAGGTTTAGACTAATTATCTTTCAGAGACAGAAGCTAAGCAGGCCAGTGCAAAGGCTTGGGGGAGAACTCACTTTGGGCAGGTTCAAGGAAATCCTAGGTACAGCTGTGGCAGGACAGATTCTAGAGCAGGCATAGGCAAACTCGGTCCTCCAGATGTTTTGGGACTACAACTCCCATGATCCCTAGCTAGCAGGACCAGTGGTCAGGGATGATGGGAATTGTAGTCTCAAAGATCTGGAGCGTCGAGTTTGCCTATGCCTGCTCTAGTGATTTGCAAAGAGGATGTTCAATGCACACAGGGTTCAGACACGACTGTCTGGTTAGGGCCAGAGTTAAGGAAGGTAAATTCCAGCTGCAGTCAACAAAGAATCTCATATGGTTGCTTTCCTTCCAACCAACCTAGCCAACTCACTGTGCTGTTTGAGAGCCAAAATAATCTGTCCAGAGTGACTGACCTGCAAACAGGTATTTTGGCCCTGTTTTTGCACAGAACCCTTAACCAGTTTGTTTCTGGCTGTTCTGGGGGAGTTTTTGCACAACTTTGGCCCTGTTTTTGCACAGAACCCTTAACCAGTTTGTTTCTGGCTGTTCTGGGGGAAGGGAACATAGAGGTACAGTGGTGCCTCGCAAGACGAAATTAATTCGTTCCGCAAGTTTTTTCTTCTTGCAAGTTTTTCGTCTTGTGAAGCACGGTTTCCCATAGGAATGCATTGAAAATCAATTAATGCGTTCCTATGGAGACCTTGCCAGGCTGGCGGTGCGGAGAAGGGCTTTTCTCCCCACCGCAAGCCTTCAGGACAGGTACGGGAACAGAGGGGAACGCGCGCAGCGCTTCTCCTCTGTTCCCGGGGCTTGCGGTGGGAGGAGGGTTTTTCCTCCCCACGCCAACATTCAGAACAGCATTCTGAAAGTTGGCGGTGGGAAGGAAAACCCTCCTCCCACCGCAAGTCTTCAGGACAGCCATCCGAAGGCTGGCGGCGGGAGGAGGCTCTCCGCCCCACTGCCAGCCTTCGGAGCAGCCATCCCAAGGCTGGCGGCGGGAGGAGGGCTCTCCGCCCCACTGCCAGCCTTCGGAGGAGGTCCGAGGACAGTGGGGAAGACGCGCTGCGCTTCCCCGCTGTCCCGGAGATTTCCCTATGGGCTTTCGTCTTGCGAAGGAAGCCCATAGGGAAATTCGTTTTGCGAAGCGCCTCCAAAACGGAAAACCCTTTCGTCTAGTGGGTTTTCCGTCTTGCGAGGCGTTCGTCTTGTGGGGCACCACTGTACTACTACTCAGCGTGTTTCCCAACCATCTCCAAGTTACTCCCTCACTGCCTGCTTTGGGTTGAAATGCCAGAGCGTCCAACCTAGAGATGGCTGCACAGTGATGGTTCACGATGTGGGTTGACCGAAATGAACAGGGGACCTGAGAGTGAGAAGAAGTCTTCCCCTTTTCCAGGGATGTTAGGAATCAAGCATGGGCCTTGTCACTAGTACGGTGAAACATGCTAATAATAGATGCAATGAAACAAAGGCCGTGTGTAGTGCAGGCTTCCTCAACCTCGGCCCTCCAGCTGTTTTGGGACTACAACTCCCATGATCCCTAGCTAGCAGGACCAGTGGTCAGGGATGGTGGGAATTGTAGTATCAAAACATCTGGAGGGCCGAGGTTGAGGAAGCCTGGTGTAGTGTGTGGTGGACATGTAAAGAGGTAAAAGCTTACTGGGAAATGATACATAATGAGTTAAAGAAAATGTATAAAAACACTTTTGTTAAGAAGAACCGGAAGCATTTTCATTGGGTACAGTGGGAGAAGAGATACCAAAGGGAGAAAAAAATTATTTATCTATGCAACAACTGCAGCAAGAATCCTTTTAACCTAGAGTGGCTGGGGAAACCCAGCCAGATGGGCAGGGTATAAATAATAAATAAATTATTATTATTATTATTATTATTATTATTATTATTATTATTGAAAACAACAAGAAATATCAACAAAAGGTGAGTGGCAGATGAAGATGATGGACGTTGCGGAAATGTCGAAGCTGGCAGGGAAACGACCAGCACAATCAAGTATTCCAAAAAGACTGGAGGAAATTTATACAATATTTGAAGGACCATTGTGAGCAATTAACAACACTAGCAGGGTTGTGAGAAGACTTACAATGATAATTGTTCTTACCTTTCTATATTTATTCAAAAATTGTGACATTTTGAATGAGTGAAACGTTAAGTTGGAGAATGCTTAAATGCTATGATATCAAGTTTAACTCTGAAAATCAAGAGGCGGGAGGGAGGGTAGTCAAAGCTCGTAAGAGCAAAAGAAGTTAGGTGGATAATGAGGATGTGTTTAAATATTATAAAATGGAAACTCAATAAAAATATAATAACAAACAAACAAACAAAACCAGTGTGTAGCGAAGCAAAGTGAGGCTTGCTGTGGCTCAAGAGTCTGGCAAAAGACTGAGGAGAGCTAAACAACATGGCTGTCTGCAAGAGAGGAATGACAGACACACTGGTTGCAGGATGACTGGGGTGCCATGGAAGCTGTATTTGCTTTGGCTTCTTGTCCATCTTCAGTGAAGACAGGACAAAATATACCTGTCTTTCAGACTCACCTTTCCCGCTCCTCCTTCATTTTTTCCAGGTCCTCTTCTCTGAGGGTGCCATGCTTGGAGTTTCCCTTCTGATCACCTTTGGCACCTTTCTCTTCCTTTTTCTTGCCAAACCTAATTAGGAAAGGTGAGATTAAAGGAGGCTTAGAAACAGGAGGAAAAGTGCACATAAACCCAAACCCACGTGATTTAAACAAGTACAGTATAATGTGCATCTGCTACAAATTGGATCCTCCTAACAGAGGGTCCATGTTGTGCTCAGCCCCTGAAACTCTTCCCCAACCGGCTTGTGGGTGGGGTTTGCCCCGCTCCAAGCTGGTGGTGCCACAGTTATGCCAATGGCCTTTAGCCAACTGGCATCGTGGCAAAGGTTGGGGGTATAGCGTGTTCTCCATAATAGAGAGCATGTGTTGTGGTGGGGGCCAAAAAGGCCACCCCACTGTTGTTGGGCAAATTGGCCACATGATGTGATTGGGCAAGGAGTGTTGCTGGGGAGAATCTTATGTTGCTAAAGTATGGGAGGGGTCAGAGGTCTTAAATACAGGGCTCGCAGCCTGGGGCTTTCTCTTGGGCTGCGCGCACCGGATCACCCGCCCACCTCTGACCTTGCTATGCCTGTCATGGGGTCGTTGGCCGTTGGGGCAGGGGCCTGGTAGGAATTTTGTCCATTTGGCTAATTGGCTGGTGCCATTTGGTTTTTGCCTACTGCGTAGCAAATCGTCACAACTTGTAAGGTTGGCGGTTAGGCATTGGTTCACATTGGTTGGTGGAGGGGTAAGTGCCTACCCCTCCAATGGTGGTGCTGAAAGGGAATTCCGTTAAAGGAATCCAGGGGCTTGCCATCCCTTTCGTCCTAGTCCCTGGCATCGGACTTGGGCCGTGCAAGCCACCAGGAGCATGAGGGTGAGAGGTGAGGGACTGATGTCCAGCTTCATTTCTCCCCAATATGGTTCTCCCTGACTGGCTTCCGCTGGAATCCGAAAGTCAGTTCTGTCCCTGGGGCAAGGACAGATAGTCATAACCAAAGCCTAAGCAGCCACTCACGTGTGTGTATTTAAATAAAGTTGTGGCCAAATTTATGCCAAAAACCTTAAACAAAAATTGATGTGTGAAGTGTGAGTTATTGGGGTGGCCTGGGGGGACCTCGAGGCGCAACTATTTGGCAGCGCGACGTAGGACCTCCTTTTGCTTCGTGCTGCCGAACACCTGCTCACCCGTCCGTTAATTAGGTCATGTTTGGCCTTGCTTTGGACTTCGGTTGGCCGCCTGTTTTGGAACGGGGGCCGGGTAGGATTTTTTTCCAATGTGGCAGATTGGCTGTGGCCACTTGGTTTTTGCCTACCTCTTAGCAATCATCACAACTTTGTAAGGTTTGGCAGTTAGGCATTGGTTTAGGGGAATGTGGGGAGGGGTGGTGCAGCCATCACCTGCCCCTCCAATGAATAGGGTATTCCATTAAAGGAATTCGGAGGTCTGGATCTCGTCTGAAGCCCGGAGAGGGGCTAGGGCCATGCCAGGACCCCCGGAAACCCCAGGGGTGAGCACCAGTCAATATAAACTGACAGAGATCCCCCTGCTGGTTGTTTACCCTTCCAGGGTTCCTGCAGGGTGGGGCAGGAGCCAGATATAGTTTTGATACCAATGCCTAAGTCAATACCAGTCACATTTGTGTATTCCATAAAGTTGTGGCCAATTTGCCCATTAACATTTAAACTAAATTCTATCTCCACTGTGTCTTTATTTCCATGAGGGATGGGTTTTGGGGCTTGGAGCACAACTCCTAAAATAAAGCTGATATGTAACTAAACATTCCTCAGAGTATGAATTAACTAATTTCCCATACACTTGGAGCTTAATTTTTCCAAGACACATGAGTAATGCATGCTAGAGATTTCTCAAGATGTTAAATGAATGGAGTTTTCAGTACTAAACTATTATTAGCATAAATTTCGAAGGAGCTGAAGGGTCTTCTTTCCCCAGGGACAGCTTGTGTGTAAGTAATCCTTTGGCAGCCTCCAAGCTAACACAAGGAACCACCAAACCATATCTTGGTCTCATCAATAAAAGCTCCTACACATCATGCACAGCCTAAGCTGAATTCTCTTTACCTCTAAAATAAAGGTTATGCGTAGACAGCATCAAACTAAATGATACTACATTGGATGAACAACAAAAATAATCTACTTTAGAAAAACCACTTTGCAAAAACTCAATACTCTTTTTCATTACGAAGAAGTAACTTGCATATGGTAGTGACATAAAAGGTCCTGCAAATAATAGTTTTCAATTGTGAGCATACACACACACACACACACACACACACACACACACACACCTCCTATGCTGAAAACTCACTAAGCATTATGGATTAGAACTATAACTTTTATAACCAAGACTAATGCCTGCAGTTGGAATGTTTTATCTTCTTATTTAGTTATATGCATTATGCTGCTTTTTCTGGCTCAAATTTGCATGTAGGACTGTTTCTTTGAAAATTTGACCATGCAATACAGGATTTTAAATGAGGGAATGCAAATGATATGGAAAATACAAATGAATAAGGATTTTTTTACCAATATATTTCTGACCAGAGGACATTGGGGCATCCTCCTCTGCGGACTGCCAAATTACATTTTTTATTTTTATTTTTTACTTAAAGTAAGAATCACAACATTGGAAACATATAGCACCGAATTAGTTCAGTAAGGAAAACAAATGCCATTGATGAAATGATAAGACATTTTAGGAATTAATTATTTGTGTAGCTCAATACATGCTGAATATTTCATATTTCATTTGCCATTCATCCCTAATGTCATCTATTTAACAGAAAGCATTTATCTTTGATTTCCACAGAACTAGGAATTAGAATCGAGATGCAATAGATGTGAGACAACATCTCCCTCAGTCTAAATGCTACCTTCTGCCTACTGAACCTTTGTAGATAACTTTACATAAAACTACATGCCCCAAAATGTATCCAATAAGCACATTTCATATTTATTGACATAATCTTCAGGTGATTTTAAAAATCCCGTTCCCCATCTGTCTAGAGAACGTTCTTTTATTCATTAAGTAGGCTCTCCATGGCCTCAAGCATGTTGGCTGAACTATATTTTTCTCTTCAATATTGGCATTTCTCCAGTGACCAACACTGAGATCTTGGGTTTCACGGCAATCTGATAGAACTCAAGTTACTAATGAATTCAAGCAGTGAGACTATAGCACACCAAAAAAATTAGCCCCTAAAAGGCAACACAGTACCACAGAGTGTCCCTCAAGTGTTCACTGCAGACTGAAAAAGTCTTGCCGTAAAGAAAAAATGTGTACAGTATATAGACAAGATCAGGCATAGGCAAACTTGGCCCTCCAGATGTTTTGGGATGACAACTTCCATCATCCCTAGCTAACAGGACCAGTGGTCAGGGATGATGGGAATTGTAGTCTCAAAACATCTGGAGGGCCAAGTTTGCCTATGCCTGGACAAGTCAGACACCATCACATGCAAATGCAGTCTGCTTCAGGTGGGGTCTGAAAGAGTGGGCCTTTGGAAGTCTTCCTGCATCATCCCAGGTGAAGGGGAAAGCCTTCTACATACTTTGACTATGGGTACAATTATGACTCTATCAGATCACGAATAACCTGGATTCAGTAATCTATGCTCTGGTCACCTCTGCTGCCTTGTGCATCATTGAGCATCATGAAAGGGCAGAACGTTACTCAGTTTATTATTGTTGCATTTTTACTGCCAGGGAGAGGGAGATGCACATCTGTTGTTGTTGTTTATTCAACCTCGGGTGCCAAAATATGTATTTGTAGGTGTATTTGCTGTTGCACCTGAGGCAACAAAATATCTCGCATTGCCCATGCCAAGAGTGTATCTGTGTGTGCACGCACACACGTAAGTACATACATATGAACTGGGGGACTGGCTGCTTCTTTTGTTTGCTGAAATGTTTAGCCAGTTGCAGATTTTTTGTTAAATGTGCCACCGTTTAAGTCCTTGAACATGTTTTTGAGGGCCCTGCTGCTTTTTACACAGCAACTGAGAAACTGGGGGACCTGACCAAATGAAATCATCATTTTTTTAATGTTCAGGAACCATTGACCATGAGGCTGCTGAGAGATGTACTCCAATGACATATGAAGTCTTGGTTGACCACAAACTAGGAGTCTTGGTTGACCACAAACTTGACATGAGCCAACAGTGTGACGCGGCAGCTAAAAAAGCCAATGCAATTCTGGGCTGCATCAATAGGAGTATAGCATCTAGATCAAGGGAAGTAATAGTGCCACTGTATTCTGCTCTGGTCAGACCTCACCTGGAGTTCTGTGTCCAGTTTTGGGCACCACAGTTCAAGAAGGACACTGACAAACTGGAACGGGTCCAGAGGAGGGCAACCAAAATGGCCAAAGGCCTGGAAACGATGCCTTATGAGGAACGGCTAAGGGAGCTGGGCATGTTTAGCCTGGAGAAGAGGAGGTTAAGGGGTGATATGATAGCCATGTTCAAATATATAAAAGGATGTCACATAGAGGAGGGAGAAAGGTTGTTTTCTGCTGCTCCAGAGAAGCGGACACGGAGCAATGGTTCCAAACTACAAGAAAGAAGATTCCACCTAAACATTAGGAAGAACTTCCTGACAGTAAGAGCTGTTCGACAGTGGAATTTGCTGCCAAGGAGTGTGGTGGAGTCTCCTTCTTTGGAGGTCTTTAAGCAGAGGCTTGACAACCATATGTCAGGAGTGCTCTGATGATGTTTCCTGCTTGGCAGGGGGTTGGACTCGATGGCCCTTGTGGTCTCTTCCAACTCTATGATTCTATGATTCTATGAAGGACCACAGGTTCTTCATAGCTGGTTAGTCTTAAGTGCTACTTCTCTCTTTGCTAGCAGACATGGAAAAACAATTCTCTCCCCTATAAAGTCTTGGGCTCCATTATTACTGCAGATGGTGACAGCAGTCACAAAATTAAAAGACGCCTGCTTCTTGGGAGAAAAGCGATGACAAATCTAGACAGCATCTTAAAAAGCAGAGACATCACCTTGCCGACAAAGGTCTGTATAGTTAAAGATATGGTTTTCCCAGTAGTGATGTATGGAAGTGAGAGCTGGACCATAAAGAAGGCTGATCAATGAAGAATTGATGTTTTTGAATTATGGTGCTGGAGGAGACTCTTGAGAATCCCATGGACTGCAAGAAGATCAAACCTCTCGATTCTGAAGGAAATCAGCCCTGAGTGCTCACTGGAAGGACAGATCGTGAAGCTGAGGCTCCAATACTTTGGCCAGCTCATGAGAAGAGAAGACTCCCTGGGAAAGACCTTGATGTTGGGAAAGATTGAGGGCACAAGGAGAAGGGGACGACAGAGGACAAGATGGTTGGACAGTGTTTTCGAAGCTACCAGCATGAGTTTGACCAAACTGCGGGAGGCAGTGGAAGACAGGAGTGCCTGGCGTGCTCTGGTCCACGAGGTCATGAAGAGTCGGACACGACTTAACAACAACAAATAAAGTCCATGCAGATGTTTTCAGTGGCTGTACTCCTTTCACTGGTCTTTCTTCAGATATGGACTTCTTGTTCAGGGAAACTGAAGCCCTGCTTTCTATATATGCTACCAAACGCAGTGCTTGTACCGCACAAGGAATGGGATAAAAGAAACAGTCGAGAAACCCGATCAGAAAACAGAAAGAGAATGGAAGAAGTGGAGAACACTTCCCTCCTTAAGAGCAGGAATACCACTGGTTTCTACCTCCCTCCTTGTCAAGATGGAAGTGGAAAACCAAACATAGAAAATATCTGCTCCCCGTTTTTCTTTGTCTGAGAGCTCATTAGAAGAGGAGGATTTGGGGGAGATTCTTCAGATCCACACATATTCCCCTCTGAAGGATAAAGCTCGCACTTCGGCAGAATATTCAGAATCCATCCCATCCATGAACACAAGGAGATCACAAACTACACATAGATAGTGTAGATCTACAACTTTATAGGTTCAGACAACTTGTTGTTGTTTAGTCGTTTAGTCGTGTCAGACTCTTCGTGACCCCATGGACCAGAGCACGCCAGGCACTCCTGTCTTCCACTGCCTCCCGCAGTTTGGTCAGACTCATGCTGGTAGCTTCGAGAACACTGTCCAACCATCTCATCCTCTGTCGTCCCCTTCTCCTTGTGCCCTCCATCTTTCCCAACATCAGGGTCTTTTCCAGAGAGTCTTCTCTTCTCATGAGGTGGCTTCAGGATCTGTCCTTCCAGTGAGCACTCAGGGTTGATTTCCTTAAGAATGGATAGGTTTGATCTTCTTGCAATCCATGGGACTCTCAAGAGTCTCCTCCAGCACCATAATTCAAAAACATCAATTCTTCGGCAATCAGCCTTCTTTATGGTCCACCTCTCACTTCCATACATCACTACCTGGAAAACCATGGCTTTAACTATACGGACCTTTGTTGGCAAGGTGATGTCTCTGCTTTTTAAGACGCTGTCTAGGTTTGCCATCGCCTTTCTCCCAAGGAGCAGGCGTCTTTTAATTTCGTGACTGCTGTCACCATCTGCAGTGATAATGGAGCCCAAGAAAGTAAAATCTCTCACTGCCTCCATTTCTTCCCCTTTTATTTGCCAGGAGGTTCAGACAACTAATATATGTCAAAACCTAAACAGAGAAAAGTGAATGTGAATATAATTGTATCATGCAACTTTGCAAGTATAATCGAATGCATAGTGTAAAATGGCCTTCAAAGCAATTCTGGAAAGGTCTGTATCTAAGAGCAGCTGAGAAGATAGCTTTCTTGACTAAAGCATAGATATTCAATGAATGCCTCATTGCTTCTAGACAGTCCCCCAAAACCCTGGCTATGTTCCATAACATACTTTTGTTCTACCTGCATTCATTTCCTTAGAGTTTCATCTAAGTAGGCCCGGGGTCTAGTATTTGATTTAGCATTTATAGATTTTTTTAAAAAAAGAATATACTATTGCTGGGGTTTTTTATATTATGATAAGGGGGAAAGCAAACATAATAACATATATCAACACAAGTTACATAATAAAAAGGAATGCAGCAGCTACATAATTTACCTCTGCTGTCTCTTCGAATCTGATACTGGTTCTTTTGCATAGAAGAAAAAAGCTTTATTTTTAGAAATGACAATTTTAATTTCAATAACTGCCAATCAAACAATATGGAAAATCACTGCTGCCTGGCGGTACAGTTTCTGTTGTTGCGAGAAACTGGTAAGTTCAAATGTGATTAAAAAACTAATAAGCGGTTAGTAAATTTAGAAGAAAATTATTTTTTCCTGCTTTTTTTGGCTTCACAGCGGAACTGTGTAAAGTTGTTCAGAACACCTGCTCTACCAAATAAGCAATCTTTGGCCCCAGGTTGGATCTTTAAAACTTTTTTTTGTCTTTTACAAAATCCTTAAAAAGATTTCCCATTTAGCTTTACACCAGAGCAGAAAAGTAGTCAAACGTCTGAATTCAAAGGGTTTGATCCAATGACATTAATAGGACTTGAGGTAATCATGACCACCTCAATCTCACTGATTTCCAAGTATGAACAGGTCTGACTTCAGCCCATAGTATTATCTTATCCCCAGTCTCCTTCCCTCTTTCCACGATTCATGTTACTAAGTGTACCGCAGGCATGGCCAAACTTGGCCCTCCAACTGTTTTGGGACCACAGCTCCCATCATCCCTAGCTAACAGGATCAGTGGGCAGGGATGATGGGAATTGTAGTCCCAAAACAACTGGAGGGCCAAGTTTGGCCATGCCTGGTTTACTGGAAGCAGAGGACGCCTTCAAAAAATATGGCACACTGCTACAGTTGGTATGATTCAGAGATCATGAATACACTCAAGTGTTGGAGTTCATAAGTGCAAGCTGGGTCTGACTATTGCAGGAAATAGGATGGAGTTCTGTCCTTCAGGTGCAACAGCACTCTGTTGCTTCAGGTGTGGAAAGGTGTCAATCATCTGTGGAAGGCAGCCCTGAAACAGTGGAAGGAACTGACTGCCTTTAGTAGTCATGGTGAACAGGTCTCTTCATCCGGCAGCCGTTCTGTTACTGGTCAAGTTAGAAGGACAGAAGGAAAGGGAACTGAGAGCATTAGCATTAGACAGAAGTCTGATGAGCAACATTAGATTTCTGCTGCCCAAAGATGGAAAGAAGCAGCAGTCCCAATGAAAGACGACTGGCAATTAAAATTGATAGAATATGCAGAGATGGCAAAACTTAATGGAAGACTAAGAGATCAAAACGAGAGACTTTTTTTTGATAGAATGGGGAAAATTTGTTGAATATATGAATTAAAAAACGCTAGAAGGATTGACATAAACACGAGCAGTAAGAAATAAAGGGAGTAAAAAGGTTAAATTTGTAAGTAGATTTGAATGGGGTATGCAGTAAGATAAGGAACCGCAGATGGGGAAGAAAAGGGAGGTTGAATTTGTTTAGATTTAGTTTTTGCTGTTGAAATATTGTAAAATGGAAAATTAAAATATCTGAGGAACATTGGGTTTCTGAATGGCAGGCTGGTGCATGAACATGGCTGGAACCAAAAGAGAGCAGCAGAATTGAAGTCCAGCTGTGGTCTATATTGCCTGTATAGATTTTGACCATGGGGCCATATACTGTCCATTGTTCCCAATTGCTCTCTGAGGGAATGCGCTCAGATAACGTTTCACGATCAACACAATCACATGGCTGTGCAGACATGAATAAGCAGCACCAATAATTAACTTCCATTAGGGCCCAGGATCCAGAAGTATCACATGATACTGATGGGAAGAGGGTACTCTAGAAACAGTGGCGTAGCATGGGTTGTCAGCACCCAGGGCAAGGCAAGTAATTTGCACCCCCTAACCCGTGGATTTGCGCCCCCTAACCCTAACCCCCAGATGTTGCGCCCGGTGTGGCCAGCCCCCCCTGCACCCCCCCACGCTACGCCACTGTCTAATGTGAGTTGTTGATTAGGCAGAGGTGGTGACTAGGCCACAATTCCCAGCAAGTATAAACAGAAACAAAAGCTCTTCTGTTTAAGAGAATTCCTTGTGTGATTCCTTCGGAAACAGCACCGCACCTCAAGATACCCAGAGATAGAAGTACCGTATTTTTTGCTCTATAAGACTCACTTTTTCCCTCCTAAAAAGTAAGGGGAAATGTGTGTGTGCGTCTTATGGAGCGAATGCAGGCTGCGCAGCTATCCCAGAAGCCAGAACAGCAAGAGGGATTGCTGCTTTCACTGCGCAGCGATCCCTCTTGCTGTTCTGGCTTCCGAAATTCAGAATAGTATTTTCTTGTTTCCCTCCTCCAAAAACTAGGTGCGTCTTGTGGTCTGGTGTGTCTTATAGAGTGAAAAATATGGTATTATTCCTCAGGTATGGGAGGAGTGTCAGAAACTGATGGAGCAAACAGTGTCCTTGCAGCCAAAATAGCCAATTCAATGAGCAGAGAAGATACTCGGAAAAGATGAACAAATCTGCTGCCTATTTAATATGTTAAATATTTCAGAATTGCTGTTTCAAAACTGCATTAAAAGAGAGAGAGAGAGACAGGAATATCAAGTTACAAACACTGTGGCCTCATGCCATCCTGTACAG
This sequence comes from Podarcis erhardii, assembly GCF_964252035.2. NCBI lineage: Eukaryota > Metazoa > Chordata > Lepidosauria > Squamata > Lacertidae > Podarcis > Podarcis erhardii. The sequence continues at coordinate 131,220,957 of NC_138497.1, read as the reverse complement.
TGTTTTGGTGACACAGACAGAAGTTTGTAAGGCGCTACGAAGGCAGCTGTAGCTATAAAGCCATTAGTATTCTGTCTACAAGGGAAAGGCAATATTCCAAATGCATTGTGCCTACGAGGTGCGCATACGAAAGCAGGAAGGGATTTTCTTTAATGTGACTTGCCACCAGGATTAAAAAAAAAAAAAAATTGAAGAAGGAAGAGTCATCCTCACGGGAAAGCCAGCAGTGTACTGTACTTGAGAAAAAAACCAATGCAGATACATGAGATACACTCCCCACCAATTTCTGATACTAGCTTTAACAACAACACCCCGAGAACAAGAAGTAGTCTGAGTTCTGGAGGTCCACTTCTGGCTACAGGAATACGAATCAGTGGTATTTGCTACAGCAGTTTAAAGAGCAATTTGTTGTTGTTGTTGTTGAGTCATTTAGTCGTGTCCGACTCTTCGTGACCCCACGGACCAGAGCACGCCAGGCACTCCTGTCTTCCACTGCCTCCCGCAGTTTGGTCAAAGTGATGCTGGTAGCTTTGAGAACACTGTCCAACCATCTTGTCCTCTGTCATCCCCTTCTCCTTGTGCCCTTCATCTTTCCCAACATCAGGGTCTTTTCCAGGGAGTCTTCTCTTCTCATGAGGTGGCCAAAGTATTGGAGCCTCAGCTTCACGATCTGTCCTTCCAGTGAGCACTCAGGGCTGATTTCCTTAAGAATGGAGAGGTTTGATCTTCTTGCAGTTCATGGGACTCTCAAGAGTCTCCTCCAGCACCATAATTCAAAAGCATCCATTCTTTGGCGATTAGCCTTCTTTATGGTCCAGCTCTCACTTCCATACATCACTACTGGGAAAACCATGGCTTTAAGAGCAACTTACCACCAGTCTTTCCCAATCTAATGCCCCTAGCTATTGTTGAACTACAACTCCCATCAGCCTTGACATTATAGAGCTGCACGGGATGGGGGGTGTTGTAGTCTAAAACAGCTGTAAGGAACTAGGTTGGAGGAAAGCTGTCTTACATTTATCACCTAACACACACCAAATTATGCCTCCACTAGCTTGGTCACAACCTTGATGACAGAAAGTGAGGAGGAATTAAAGAACCTTTTAATGAGGGTGAAAGAGGAGAGTGCAAAATATGGTCTGAAGCTCAACATCAAAAAAACTAAGATCATGGCCACTGGGCCCATCACCTCCTGGCAAATAGAAGAGGAAGAAATGGAGGCAGTGAGAGATTTTACTTTCTTGGGCTCCATGATTACTGCAGATAGTGACAGCAGGCACAAAATTAAGACGCCTGCTTCTTGGGAGAAAGGCAATGACAAACCTAGACAGCATCTTAAAAAGCAGAGACATCACCTTGCCAACAAAGGTCCGTATAGTTAAAGCCATAGTTTTCCCAATAGTGATGTATGGAAGTGAGAGCTGGACCATAAAGAAGGCTGATCGCCAAAGAATTGATGCTTTTGAATTCTGGTGCTGGAGGAGACTCTGGAGAGTCCCATGGACTGCAAGAAGATCAAACCTCTCCATTCTGAAGGAAATCAGCCCTGAGTGCTCACTGGAAGGACAGATCGTGAAGCTGAGGCTCCAATACTTTGGCCACCTCATGAGAAGAGAAGACTCCCTGGAAAAGACCCTGATGTTGGGAAAGATGGAGGGCACAAGGAGAAGGGGACGACAGAGGGTGAGATGGATGGACAGTGTTCTCGAAGCTACAAACATGAGCCTGACCAAACTGCGGGAGGCAGTGGAAGACAGGAGTGCCTGGCGTGATGTGGTTCATGGGGTCACGAAGAGTCGGGCACGACTAGACGACTAAACAACAGCAGCTTGGTCACGTCCACAGAATGGAAGATGGCAGGATTCCTGAAGACGTGGTCTATGGATTCAGGCTTCGGGCACCAGGCCCGTTGGCAGACCAACTCTGCGCTACAAAGATGGCTGCAAACATGACATGAAGGCGGGCAACATTCAGCCCACTGTGTAATAACCCCTTGCAGATAATCACAGGGCCTGGAGACAGGCAGACAGGCCATGCACCTATAGCAGTGACCAGAGGTGGGATGCCTGATGAGAGGAGGGCCAAGAATAGAATCGTCATTGTACGGCTGCATCAGCACGACCGGAAGCTACCCTCTGCCCCAGCTGCAACAAAACATGTCTCTCCCATATTGGCCTCTCTAGGTCTTGAAAGACCTACACTGGCTCCCAGTACGTTTCCGAGCACAATTCAAAGTGCTGGTGTTGACCTTTAAAGCCCTAAACGGCCTCAGCCGGGTATACCTGAAGGAGCGTCTCCACCCCCATCGTTCTGCCTGGATGACAGAAAGTGAGGAGGAATTAAAGAGCCTTTTAATGAGGAACCAGGCACCGAGGGCCTTCTGGCAGTTCCCTGATTGCGAGAAGCAAAGCTACAGGGAACCAGGCAGAAGGCCTTCTCGGTAGTGGCGCCCGCCCTGTGGAACGCCCTCCCATCAGATGTCAAAGCGATAACCAACTACCTGACATTCAAAAGTCATCTTAAGGCAGCCCTGTTCAGAGAAGTTTTTAATGTGTGACATCTTAGTGTATTTTTGGTCTCTGTGGAAGCCGCCCAGAGTGGCTGGGGAAACCCAGCCAGATGGGTGGGGTACAAATAATAAATTATTATTATTATTATTACAGTAACAGCAGGCGCCGTAACTCTTCAACGGTTTGACTTCACCCTCAAAGGCGCACTGCTCTGTTATCTCCAGAGTCTGACAAGCAAGCCCATTGACAGCTTAGCGGATTAGCGCTATTAGCGGTTTAGCGGCTTTTAGCGGATCAGCTGATAAGCGGCTTAGGGCTTAGGAAAAGGGGGAAAAAAGGAAAAAACCCCCGCAGGAACTTGCAAGACATTTTCGTCTTGCGAAGCAAGCCCATAGGGAAATTCGTTTTGCGAAGCGCCTCCAAAACGGAAAACCCTTTCATCTAGCGGGTTTTCCGTCTTGCGAGGCGTTCGTCTTGCGGGGCACCACTGTATAAGCTTATTTAAGATGAGAAACAGCCGCCACCTGTGTCCCACCCCAGCTTTTGTTGGATCATGAAGGGCAGATATAAGGACAGGAGGCCCATAGGATGAAAGATTACACTGGCATGGATTAGCTTGGTCTTTCTCCGCTGTTGCACCCCAATAATGAAAGGGCTTCTCTCTGGAAGCACACTTGTAAATGACCCTGGTTTCAACCCTGTGTCAAGTCATGCTATAGCTGCATCTTTAATTTAAAAGAACATGCTTGTTGATTTCTGCTCAGTGCCTATTTTGCTATGGCTGATTATTTGATTTTATACTATGATTATTGCTTTATGTTTATATATGATGACCATATCCTGGCCTGAGATCGGTTGATATAAACAGGTTAGAGATATTTTAATAAAACAGTTAGTAACAAATGAAAATTGGATCCATCATTTGAATTTGGAATGTGCGATTGTATACAAGAATATTTGTCAATCTATTTTGTCAATTATGTTTTATATCTTCTGAAAGCCGTCCAGAGTGGCTGGGGAAACCCAGCCAGAGGGGCGGGGTATAAATCATAAAATTATTATTATTATTATTATTATTATTATTATTATTATTATTATTATTATTATCAACTTACTAATGTACACAGAGACAATATTTCTGTATCTATGCTGACTTGCCCGGGCGATGCGAAGAGCTGATTATTACTCATCCCAGTGACATAATCTTTTCTTTGTTTCCTTTTTAATTTTGAGGCAGGCTTAAGATGAACTTGCTGTTCTGTGAATCTACTTTGTTGCTCCCACGATGGATTTCTTCCATGCAAGACCTAAAAGCGGTGGCCATGGTAACATTTCATTTCTGTGCTGAAGAGCCAGTTTCCACATCTCAAATGTGTTGATATTTACTTTGAGGATTAAAGAGCAGGGAGGTCTACAAAGTCCCCAGACTTCTAATGCAGGAAAAAACATCTGCTGGACAGAGTCCTAAGCAGATTGCTAGCTAAATTCAGCAACTGGGAATTCTTTTGGTTAATTAGGTCTCCTATATCAGTAGATGTCACAGCAGCTAACTGAGAACACAATGGTATTTGAAGCATTTTGTGAGAAAGGAACATTAATTCAAAAGGTCACCCAGTAATGGGGGGGGGGGGGGGAGGCGACGACAATGACGACAGAGCAGCAACATCAACAGCAAAACTTATACTTAAATGTTGCCATCTGTAGATGCGATCTGTGTTTTGGTAAAACTAAAGTGGCTTGCAAATTACACGGAACAAAAATGAAGAGGTGTGTAGGAGCACCATCAAACCCATAACCGCACCTGCTACTGTTTCTGTTGGGACCGACCTTTGTTGGGCTTCATCAGCATTTAAAGCAGATGGGGCTCGTCAGCCCGGGCAGGTAGCCCATCTAGGAGAAGGAAAACGCCGACCCTAAACCTCCACTGCCTTGCGGGATAACTTCGGGAGAAGAAAAGGCTAAGGAGGAAACCCTACACAAATCCAGAGTGGTTGGATGGCACCTTGTAAGTTTCCTTCTGGAAACTCTTGCCACCAAGCCTGTGCCAAACACACTGCTCCATTTGGACCATACCAGCAAGACCATTTTCTTTGGGCCATATCAGCAAGACCAAGAGGGGGGTCTTGTTGTCTGGGAAGACCAGAGCCTCCATACCCACTGCCCAGGCTTGTGCCTCAGAGACGTCACTTTGATGCTGCTAACACAGCAATTTGACTCCGCCCCAGGACATGCACTCCATTGTATCTCAAGACAGATGGACACCAACAGCTCTAAAATAACACTCAGGAAATGGCCTCTGGTCAGAGGAAACAAAAGGATTTTCTATTTATTTCTGAGGGTAGATTCACCTGACAAGTGCTTCAGGGGTTGGACTGGATGGCCTGTGGGTCGGGTGCCTTTGAGGCCAGTGGTTAGAGGAGGAGCAGATGGACGTTCTAGCTGGGATACTAGCACCACAGGCTAGAAACCTCCTAGCTTGAGGAATCAAGTTTTCTGAGGCAGACAAATCCCTATATTGGCTGCAACAATACTGACTGTGCTTCGTTAGTCTGGGCCACTTGTTACAGAAGACACTAGGCCACCCTTCCGTGGCTCCACACTGTTGACCTAACCACTATAATATTTGTCAGTCTCACTTACTAATGTACATAGAGACAATATTTCAGGAAGGCCTGAAACATTTATACAGTGGGAAATACAAGATCTAGTTGTAAGAATGAGACAATGGTATAAATCAGAGGATTTCAACCTTTTTGAGTCCACGGCTCCCTTGACCAACTGCATTCTTTCTGCAGCATCTGTGGGGCTCTGGAGCCCAGTTATGTCACCCCTTGCCTGAAGAGCTGGCAGTCTCCCATCCTTTTTTGAACACCCACCCTGGTGGAGTGTTCCCTCAGCCTCCTCTCCCCTTTCCTTTGGAGTCCTCTGGGCAGCTACTGCTTCTGCCCCTGGTCTCTGAGCTTCTCCACCATCACCCTAAAGAGAGGTGTCTCCTCACACTGCCCCACAGAGGCCTGGGCCTTGTATGTCCATTCCCAACAGCAAGAGCTAGTGGACTGGCTGGCTGGGCTCCCTCACCCACTTGCTTTCTTACTCGGAGGCCGCCTCAGCTCCTGGCAACCAACACCCCCTGACCAGCCCCAGAGGTAGCATTTGCCTGGAGAGATTATAACCAGGGCAGCTGCAACAAACAGCCACACAAGCCTTTTGGAGGCAGAGACATGAGAAGGCATCATGGAAGGTGTTAAGTTGTGGGTGAACATATCAGACGACACAGCGATTCTTCACACAGCTCTTGTTTATTCACAGGCCAGGACAGAACTGAACTGAAGGGTTCAGTCAGCCTGCTTATATAGAGCTCCAGTACCACGTTACTGTAACAACTTTCTAAAACTATCCAATCACTGAACGTCACTTTTGATCCTTCATTTGCATAACTATCTACAGTATCCCCCTGCTGGCCCAGGGTGAGAACTTCAGTACATAACAGAAGGGAGAGAAGGAAAGAGGGACAGAGCCCAGTGTTCCCTGTGGTACCCCTGATCATCATTCAAGGCACCCCAGGGCGCCATGGTACACTGGTTGAAAACCACTGGTATAAACAATATTCTGTTGAGTTGTAAATTAACAGTTTTTAATGGTCAGGTTTGCACCATTGTTTAGGAAATAACATCAACTATCAAGAGGAAGTACAGTTCAAATCAATTCACTCTGTTTCAATTTGAAGGCAAGTGAAATAAAAATACAGCAAGACATTCTTGATATTTGGGGAAAAAATGTTTACAGGAAAACCCCTCATTGCTAAATTCAAATGTAAGTAAAAAAGTGAGTGAGAAAGATAAAGATACTAATAAGGTATGATTTTCAGGTCCACACAGGGACTATAAAAAGCTTATTAACTGCCACTACTGCCGTGTGTTTTAAGTTATTTTATCACTCTGCGTTACAGCAGGAGAAATACTCTCTTGGAGCAGCACTGTGCTTTTGATTAATTACTTTCATACATAGGCTTTTACAGTGCAAGAGTGAGTCAGACTGGCTGCCTGTGATTACCAGCCCAGACTCATTTTACATTTATGTTAATAGGAGTGTTAATGAAAGAAATCTTTTACATTTTTAGTGTTTTTCTAACTACCTAAAAGCTTTCTAGTTATATTCTTATTGGGCAGAAATTATGGGTGCTGTGCACTGCAGTTCTATGGATCTTGCTGGAATTACTGCAAGGGGGTGGCGGCGGCAGAGAATATGCACAGTAAATCACGGAGGAGCCAGCTCACAGCCTGGGAGCGACTGGCCAGACACCCAGCCCTTCACACCTTAAGTGAGAACGACAATACGGCAGAATGCATGATAGTAGAAGCCATGAAAGCTAGTTGCTGCTCAGATTTAAAGCACAGCTAGACAACATTGACGTTTCCAGAGCTCTTCAGCTATGGCATATCTACATCTATCAATCTAGATCTTCCTTTATTTGAGATCTGATGCTAATAGGAATGATGGTTTCTCAAAATGTCAGGCAGGTGTTTATAGTCAAATCAAATGTCAGGCAGATGTTTATTCAGGGTCCAGTGTGAATTTAAGCGGCGGTTGAGAGGAGACATGACATCTATCTTCCAATATCTAAAGGGCTGTCACATGGAAGATGGCGCAATCTTGTTTTCTAGTAGGACCGGAACCAATGGAATCAAAACACAGGAAAAGAGATTCTGACTAAACATTGGGGGGGGGGGGCGTTCTGGCAGAAATAGACGTTCAACAGTGGAATAAACTCCTCATAAGGTCATAGACTCTCCTTCATTTGAGGTTCTCAAGCAGAAGTTAGATGACCATCAGTCAGGACTAGATGACCCTCAGAGTCCCTTTCAACTCTACAATTCTGCGATTCCAAGACAAAACCATTATGGAAAAAAATTAACTCTAGAGAAGCCACATGAATAAACTATTAAACACTCCTTCACATTGCTATTAGAGGGTGATGCACTTCAGATCAAAAGTGTTGTAAACTTCAAGCATCTCCTTGAGGTGACACTATGAATGCAAGTCCTGATATTAGCTCAGTGTATTTCCAGGAGCAGCAAACTTTGTGCTAAAGCTTTTTGTAAGCTAGGAGTAGGGTTGGGGTGGAGATAGCAGCAGTTCCTACCTCTGCTGGTCTTGAGCACATGGCCCAGGCTTCGTGTCATAAGCTAAGAGACACAGAGCAGGAAGCCTTGAACTCTCACCCTCTGGCTCCAACCTTTTACTTCCTTATTATACCAAGAGGGAAGGGGAAATAAACATTGCCTAGTTTCAACCTCCATATGCCTGTCACTTAAAGCAACAGCTCCATGACTCCTCCTCTGGTGTAGAGTGTTGTATCCAGTTCAAAAATATCTATTGTCATAACCTTCCAGATCTAATAAATCTGTATTCTCCAACAATATCCAGTCCCTTAACCAACCTAGACAGGACACTTCATAATATAATCTCAAATCTGGCAGAGAGAAACCACCTCTTTCTTTTGTATATGTAAGAAGCTTATATTTAATTCTTGGTCCGTCCGTCCCCGATAAATTTTGATAATACTTTTTGCCATTGTTTGAAGTGACCCACCCTGCCGATCACCGGGATTGTTTGAAATAAAAGCAACATTTTAGGTAGCACATTCATCTTTACAGCAGATGTTCTTCCCAAAAAAGATGATGATGATGATGATGATGATGATGATGATGATGATGATGATAATAATAATAATAATAATAATACAATTTTATTTATATCCCGCCCTCCTCAGCCGAAGCCGGGCTCAGGGCGGCTAACAACAATAAAACAGTACAACACAACACAACACTCTAAATTAATTCAAATCAAACCAATGGCAACCATTGGGCTAGAGTTCTATGAGGTTTACAGAAGGAGGGGGTCAGACTGTGCCTTGGCCAAAGGCCTGGTGGAACAGCTCTGTCTTGCAGGCCCTGCGGAAAGATGTCAAGTCCTGCAGGGCCCTAGTCTCTTGTGGCAGAGCGTTCCACCAGATAATTTCATCCTTCCCGTAACGTTAAACTCTATTAACACCACCAGATAATTTCATCCTTCTCGTAACGTTAAACTCTTTTTACAGGGCTAGGACTGAACTGGGACCTTAAAAAAATCAGATTCCTCATCCCTACAGCAATGACTAAACCAAGTCCTGATGGGTCTACCAAGTCTGGATCAAACCTAACACCTAGCTCTAACCTTGGTAGGTCATCCAAAAACAGGTTAAAACAATTCCTAACGCTGCTATGATCAGCAATATGAGGAAAGACAAGACATTTTGCACTCTGGACGTGCACTTTGAATGGGGGAATAAATATACTGAAATAGCGTGGCAGATGGAAAATATAAGAGTGAAAGAGAAATCAAGCAGGAGTGGGATGATTGAATCCCCTATGGTTAAATCTTATCACTGCTCTCAGTAAATCAGACTAAAGACAGAGAATAAACACACATTCAGAGAGAAAAGTCTTCTTTGAAGTCAAGAGCTGGTGTATCTCAATGTGTGAGGAAGGAATCTTCCATTTCAAATCTCACCTCAGTCATAGAGGTTGCTAAATTATAGCAGGGGGTCACCGAGCCAATGTTTGTGAAGCACTTTAAACACTCAGAAAGCTTTATATATCTGGTAAGATTTCTCCTTCTGAAAACTCAAAACGCCCGATAGCTTATTTCCAGCTGCATTGCAAGAATGGTGCTTCAAGCAGATGAATGCAGAGTGGATAAAGTCAAGAGTGGGAAGTAACACATTCTTACAGAAATAAAGATATGAGGGAATTCGGCTGAGCAAGCCGAAAGAACTGCGATGGAAGAAACTTGCCACTCATTTGATTAAAGCATTAAAAAAAACAAACCCAGAGGTTTTGAGCAGAAATGGGCTGGAGGGCAGAAAAGCATGAACCAACAAGGACAAAATTGGAGATGTGAAATCCAGTTCAAAAATTTGGTAGGGAGAAAAAAATGAAGGAAAATAAAGATGCTATATTAACAAGTGAGACACCAGAAACAGAATGGGACTCCTTCCAGTTGTTGTTGTTTAGTTGTTTAGTCGTGTCCGACTCTTCATGACCCCATGGAACAGAGCACACCAGGCACTCCTGTCTTCCACTGCCTCCCGCAGTTTGGTCAGACTCATGTTTGTAGCTTTGAGAACACTGTCCAACCATCTTGTCCTCTGTGTCCCCTTCTCCTTGTGCCCTCCATCTTTCCCAACATCAGGGTCTTTTCCAGGGAGTCTTCTCTTCTCATGAGGTGGCCAAAGTATGGGAGCCTCAGCTTCATGATCTGTCCTTCCAGTGAGCACTCAGGGCTGATTTCCTTCAGAATGGAGAGGTTTGATCTTCTTGCAGTCCATGGGACTCTCAAGAGTCTCCTCCAGCACCATAATTCAAAAGCATCCATTCTTTGGCGATTAGCCTTCTTTATGGTCCAGCTCTCACTTCCATACATCACTATTGGGAAAACCATGGCTTTAACTATACGGACCTTTGTTGGCAAGGTTGGCCTTCCAGTGATTGCACTTATGTTCAGAACTCAAGCCCATGTTGTGGTGTTGTTTAGACCTCTTGTGTGGGTTATACAATATCTTATATAAACTCACTTAGAGTAGTGACCTGAGAGAAATAAACTGTCTCCGAAAATATTTACGGAATACTCCTTGTAGTGCAACAAATTATTGTGACATGCACCCCAGCTTTAGATCTTCTTACAATCCTTTAGCCTCCAGAAGTCAGACAAAACTGTTATTTAATAAGCATTATATGGTTGCAAGGATAGTAACATGTACGATAGGAAACTGAACGTGCGTTCTTGGAAAATATGACACTGTTATAAATCCGTTCCTTAACCAGTTCTTGCAAATAAATGGAGGATCCTTACAGATAAAAGAGATTATCATAACAAGTGTGGTATTACTTTGATGGACAAAAAATTCAGCTGTATGCAATAATAATAGATATCTCTCTTCCACTTTTCATGAAATATAAAGACAACAAAAGATAAAACAAATTAAAATATCAAAGCCTAGTAATGTAGATTAAAAGAGTATTGAAACAAAAACAAGTTGAAATATTTATTCTCCCAACTACTGGCACCATCCCCTTATCGCTGAAATGTAATTATGAAAGAATTCAGATCTCACAATGCGCTGCAACAATGTAAAATCAAAAACTCTCCAAACCTGCCACCAAATCTGGTATTCTTAGGGAACAGATGACAATTAGACTCATATCTATCTTATGGGAGAGCTGTATCCCTAGACTGTTATTTAACCCACTGAACAATAGAAAAACAATTCAAGTATGGCCCCTTCAGAATCTACAATGCTTTCCTGCCCTGATTATGCCTATTCTTGCATGCACTCGTTTTATCATTTTCAGAGAGCAAAATTAAAAACAAGCATTGACTGTAGTCGTAACTCTGCCACTTCCCATACAAGATCAGCAACCATCACAATGGCTGTGTGTGTGTGTGTGTGTGTGTGAGTGAGTGAGAGAGAGAGAGAGAGAGAGAGAGAGAGAGAGTTGGGGAGGCCCAATTCCAGTTCCATTCCCTGATGAAATGTTGTAAAGCTGAGGGGATCTTGATAGGATCTCATACACCCCATGCTTTAAGAAAGCAAACAAATAAACAAAGCACCGGATTTCAAGATTACGTATGGAAATAGAAGGGTGGGGAAAGAACTAAATAATCAATAACAAATTGATAAGTAAAAGCCTGCCCCTTTCCATTAGCGCAATCATTTGGGGGTATAGTGACTGTAAGGGGACGTGGGTGGCGCTGTGGGTTAAACCACAGAGCCTAGGACTTGCCGATCAGAAGGTCAGCAGTTCGAATCCCCACGACAGGGTGAGCTCCCGTTGCTCGGTCCCTGCTCCTGCCAACCTAGCAGTTTGAAAGCACGTCAAAGTGCAAGTAGATAAATAGGTAAACGGCGTTTCCGTGCGCTGCTCTGGTTCACCAGAAGCGGCTTAGTCATGCTGGCCACATGACCTGGAAGCTGTCTGCCGATGAACGCCAGCTCCCTCGGCCAATAAAGCGAGATGAGCACCGCAACCCCAGAGTCGGTCACGACTGGACCTAATGGTCAGGGGTCCCTTTACCCTTAGTGACTGTAAGAATCAGGTTTTAATCCCTACACTGTGGCTCAGTTCCAATGAATGCACAAATCTTGGCTTAATCAATTGGGAGATGCATGAGTCTTGCGCATGTGCACTATGTTCTCACCCTGTCCCTTCACTTCTTGACTGAGATTAATCTAGTTACATCCAAACATACATATGTTAACCATAGTTACATCCAAACTGGGGAACTATTACAGTGGTACCTTGTTTCTCAAAAACCTTGGTTCTCAAATGCCTTGGTTCCCAAACACTGAAAACCCGGAAGTAAGTGTTCTGATTGTCAAACGTTTTCCGGAAACTTAATGTCTGATGCAGCTGTCAGCTATTGCCTGAACCAATCAGAAGCTGTGCCTTGATTTTTTGAACATTTCAGAAGTCAAACACACTTTCGGAACGGATTAAGTTCGAGAACCAAGGTACCACTGTATTTGGCGCTTTGGTTTTGCTATTTATTTTGCGTTTTTGTTTTTGAGGCTTTTTCGGTTAATTTGTTTTTGTGACTGTCTGGAACCCAGTTCAGCTGATTGATTGATTGATTGATTGACTGTGTGATTGTGGAAATGGATAAAAGTCCCTCATCCAAACAATGACTATTCATCAAAGCAAGTAAGAAAAAAAAATAATTTTAATTTTCATCATCTACAATACTGTCTTATTTATTTTATAGTACATACATTGATTATTGCTTTCATTTTATGGATCAATGGCCTTGTTTGTGAGTGAAATTCATGTTAAGTTGCTGTTTTAGGGGTTGTTTTTAAAAGTTTGGAACAGATTAATTCGTTTTGCATTACTTTCTATGGGAAAGCGCGCCTTGGTTTTGGAATGCTTTGGTTTTGGAATAGACTTCTGGAACTGATTAAGTTTGAGAACCAAGATACCACTGTACTTGAAATTAGTGCAGGACCCTGGTTTGTTGCAGTCTTGGTACAAGTCCATTCCGTATCTCTCAGCCAAAAGCTTTCGATGGGCTACTGTTAAAATCTAACTAGACAGGATATATTTTAATTAGCCATGAATCCTTGGGCTAGAGCACAAAAATCTAAATAAACTCCTGTTTTCTAAGAATATGCTTAAAAAACAAAAACAAAAATGCAACAGCTGATTCAGACTTTTCAGATTTGGAGCTAATTATTTCAAAAGTTTGACCACATGCTTTGAGACCACCAGCTGAGACGTTGCATCTGCTGTGGCTGTGAAAATAATATAAAATAACATGAAAAACGTGCACAAGTACCATGGTTGTACAGAAAGCTCACTGGGAGAAAATAGCTCTGGGTGATGCAGCAATTAAAATATATATATTAGGAATCACTAGAAAAGGAATTAAAGATAAAAGAGCAATTCATCACAATACCATTGTATAAATCAGGTTGGCTAACCTGCAGCCCATCAGATGGTGCTGAACTACAGCTCCCATCATTCCTGATCATTGCCACTCCCAGTGTCACTTATGGACTCACTGTTAAAACCGTGTTCACAGAAGACAATCTTACTCGGCTATGAGTGATCGCAGAAGAAGATGAAGAAGAAGGAGGAGGAGGAGGAGGAGGAGGAGGAGGAGGAGGAAGATGTAAAAGTGATAATTGTTATTTCCTATGTGAAATGGTTTTAAGACTGCACTGCTAGGGCAGACCAGATGAGGAGGAAGCCAACTCCTTAGGTCCTTCACAATCTACCACAACTATACACAACACACAATTCCACTTGCCGCCTTCTCAAAAAGATATGTAAGAAAACGTACAGAAAAGGCAACTAAAAGGAGCAAGGAGGAGGGTACATCTTCTTTGTCATGGTGCACAAAATAAATAAATAAATAAATAAATAAATAAATAAATAAATAATTTATTATTTGTACCCCAGCCACTCTGGGCGGCTTCCAACAAAGACCAAGAATACACTAAAATATTACACATTAAAAACTTCCCTGAACAGGGCTGCCTTCAGATGTCATCTGAATGTCAGGTACAGTGGTGCCCCGCAAGACGAACGCCTCGCAAGACGGAAAACCCACTAGATGAAAGGGTTTTACGTTTTGGAGGCGCTTCACAAAACGAATTTCCCTATGATGTCTTGCGAGTTCCTGTGGGTTTTTTTCCTCCCCCCCCTTTTTCTAAGCCGCTAAGCCACTTATCAGCTGATCCGCTAAGCCGCTAAGCCGCTAAAAGCCGCTAAGCCGCTAATAGCGCTAATCCGATAAGCCGTCAATGGGCTTGCTTCGCAAGACGAAAAAACCGCTATACGAAGAGCCTCACGGAACGGATTAATTTCGTCTTGCGAGGCACCACTGTACCATATTTTTCACTCTATAGGGCGCACCGGACCATAGGGCGCACCTAGTTTTTTTTTGGGGGGGGAATAAAGAAAAAAAATTATCCCCCCCACCCGAGCCCCAAAGAGCAAAGAAGCCAAGACAGCGAGTGGGATCCATCTCACTCGCTGTCTTGGCTTCCTCTTTAGCCACGCACGACCTCTCCAGCTGGGAGAGGCTGCACAGGGCTTTGGCAGAAGCCAAGACTGTCTTAGCTTCCTTTGTAGCTGCAGGGCTGGGGTGTTGGAAGCCCGAGCTTCCCTCGACCCCAGCCCCCAGAACGGGTCTGGGAGCAGGGGCAAGGTTGCGCGCAACCTCGCCTTCGCTCCTGGAGCTTGCTGCTATCCACAAGACTTCTGAGCCCAGCAGAAACTCCCGCTGGGCTCCAAAGGCTTGCAGATAGCTGCCCAAAGCCCGAGGTGCGCAGTGCTGCGCTCCCCGGGATTCGGGCTGCTGCCTGCTATCCGCAAGCCTTGGAAGCCCGGCGGGCACTCCCGCCGCTCTCCGAAGGCTTGCGGATAGCTTCCTGAAGCCTGGAGAGCGAGAGGGGTCGGTGCGCACCGACCCCTCTCTCTCTCCAGGCTTCAGCGAAAGCCTGCATTCACTCCATAGGACGCACACATATTTCTCCTTCATTTTTGGAGGGGAAAAAGTGCGTCCTATAGAGCGAAAAATACGGTAGTTGTTTATCTCTTTGACATCTGATGGGAGGGCTTTCCACAGGGTGGGCGCCACTATGGAGAAGGCCCTCTGCCTGGTTCCCTGCAGCTTTGTTTCTCACAATGATGGAACCACCAGAAGCCCCTCGGTGCTGGACCTCAGCGTCCGGGCAGAACGATGGGGGTAAAGACGTTCCTTCAGGTATACTGGACTGAGGCCGTTTAGGGCTTTAAAGGTCAACACCAACAATTTGAATTGTGCTCGGAAACATACTGGGAGCCAATGTAGGTCTTTCAAGACCGGTGTTATGTGGTCTCGGCGGCCGCCCCCAGTCACCAGTCTAGCTGCCGCATTCTGAATTAGTTGTAGTTTCCAGGTCACCTTCAAAGGTAGCCCCACATAGAGCACATTGCAGTAGTCCAAGCAGGAGATAACTAGAGCCTGCACCACTCTGGCGATACAGTCCGCAGGCAGATAGGGTCTCAGCCTACGTACCAGATGGAGCTGGTAGACAGCTGCCCTGGATACAGAATTGACCTGCGCCTCCATGGACAGCTGTGAGTCCAAAATGACTCCCAGGCTGCGCACCTGGTCCTTCAGGGGCACAGTTACCCCATTCAGGATCAGGGAGTCCTCCACCCCAGCCCGCCCCCTGTCCCCCAAAAACAGTACTTCTGTCTTGTCAGGATTCAACCTCAATCCATTAGCCGCCATCCATCCTCCAATGCCACCATACACAACACATAATTTACAAAAAATTGTTACTTGGTTAGACAGACAAGACAAATTAATGAAAACTAGGCCTTATAGCTATTGGACATGGGTGGTGCTGTGGGTTAAACCACAGAGCCTAGGACTTGCTGATCAGAAGGTTGGCAGTTCGAATCACCGTGACGGGGTGAGCTCCCGTTGCTCAGTCCCTGCTCCTGCCAACCTATCAGTTTGAATGCACATCAAAGTGCAAGTAGATAAATAGGTACCACTCCGGCGGGAAGGTAAACAGCGTTTCCGTGCACTGCTCTGGTTCGCCAGAAGCGGCTTAGTCATGCTGGCCATGTGAGTCGGAAGCTGTACACTGGCTTCCTCGGCCAATAAAGCGAGATGAGCGCCACAACCCCAGAGTCGCTCACGACTGGATCTAAAGGTCAGGGGTCCCTTTACCTTTTTTAGGCCTTATAGCTAAGCCAGATAAACTGAATGTCTGTGCCCAGTGGCTTGGATCCCCCAAACCATGAATGGAGAAAGTGTGTTAGTGTGGTTCTGCAAACTCTTGCGCAAGCCAGCGGAAGACTTCTCTCAGCACAGCACTGCCATGTATCTAGGGTCAGGTTATGCTATGAGAAATGTGGTGCACAGGGCTTCCCCCCCCCCCGCCAGCTGGAACTCACTGGAACTAAGGTCCAGCACCTCTCAGTTGGGAGCCATTGCTATTATAAAAGAACGAGGGAGGCATTCACGGTGAATTCAAGAAAAACAGCACTGGTGGTGCATAAGGAAAACAGGTTATGGAAAGGTATTCAGTAAGAGCTCAGCACAAGGGCTTGGGTAAACAGATTTTACCAGGATTTGAGGTCATTTCCCCTCACATATCAACATCCCCCTAGGTCAGGAACTGCTTTTTTGTGAATAGAAATTCCCCTTTGGCTCCAACATGCCTTGGAAGTGAGTTTCGGAGACATCTGATTGGCCATTGCTGTAGGCAAAATGGTGGACAAAATGGACCTTTAATCTCATGCACCATCAAGGCAATTCTTCTTCTTAAGTCAAACACACAGAGTGTTTTATTACTGTTTGACTTGTGATACGACTCTTGATATTCCTCAGCCCCCACCCTTGCCTTAGATGGAGTCAGTTCTAAGTAGGAGGCCTTAAGAGCTCAGCATTGACAAAACCTAAGGCCTAACTTCCCAGCATTCTGCTGAAAGGAAGGATTACTGCCACAAAGATTTAAATCGGATAGTTGCTCAAGTATCAGTTTTGTTAGAAATGACAACCTGGTTGAAATCAAGGTTAACCGAAACACTTCAGTGTATCAAATCCATGCATTTTCAAATCAGCTTTAGAAAGAAACCAGTCACGGCACTACCGATAGACAATATTTACTATTTGTCAGGAGAAATTGAGAAAGGAACAGTTAAACAATTCAAAATGTTACCTGGTGTTTATTTCTAAAATTCAAAGCAGCCTCATTTTGTTAAAAAGGACAACGCTCATTAACATCGTCAATATTGGCTGCTGTTACTGCTTATAACATGAAAAAAGCACTCCTATCCTCGGTATTCAATTGTGGGGAGCAACACCCAAATCACTGAGCTCCCAGAAAGTCCAATGGGAGCTAAACTTATCTTTTTCAACAACTCTGATTAAACAAAAAGGAACGACTACTTTGATGCTCAAATTAGCATCTTTTCTTCAACAAGCTGAATTAATTAGCAGAGTGACAAAAGAATTAGTCCAGATAGGATCAAAGCTGAAACTATATTTATTTGGAATTTTAAATGAAACGCACAAAACATTAACTCTTTACATCCCAATTTATCGCTTTTAAGTGTGCGGAATGTGAACCCTCAGATTGGTGCCTGTGGTGTTCTGAAAGGGGGGGAAATGGGATCACTGTAGCAAACTTGCCAATTCCACAAGGAATCCTAGAGCGTCAGGGTGGGTGGTTTGGAGTTGCTGGGGCTTGGTTTTTTCTGGTTTCTTTTTTCTTTTTGGTCTTCTTGATTAAGTAATTTCAAAAGCATCAATATAATTAAGCAAGAGAGATCTCACGAAGAATGCTTAATTTGAACTATCACTCAGATCATTATTTTAATTAGATCTTAGGCCCAATTTTAGAAACCTTCTCTCTCATGTGATAGTTACAACCATATTTTAGATATAATTGCCTGCATGTGCGAAATGGCTGTCACAGATTCTAACCTTAGGGCTCAAAATAGCATTGTTCTGTGTTTGTGAGTCTGTGTCATCTGCACATTTTTTCAAGTTTTGTATGTTCAGCAGCGATTTCAAACATCACCATTTATGATGTTATATCCCACCTTTCCCCCCAAGGAGCTCAAGGGGGCAGTGACAGACTCGCCGTGTCCCTATTTTCCAAGGACATTCCTGGATTTACAGCAGCTGTCCCGGTTTCTGATTTGATCCTGGAATGTCCCACTTTTCCTTAGGATGTCCATATTTTCATCAGAGAAATGTTGGAGGGTATGGAGTAATCCGACCCCCAAGCCATCTAAAGGCAGCCCTGTGTAGGGAAGCTTTTTAATGTATAATGTTTTACGTGTTTAGACATTTAAACCTCCCCCTTAAATAAATAAACCTCCCCCTTAAATTCAAATTCTGCTTTCATATTATGGATCAGTGGTCTCGTTAGGTAGTACAATTCATGTGAAATTGCTGTTTTAGGGGTTGTTTTTAAAAGTCTGGAGCAGATTAATCCATTTTGCATTACTTTCCATGGGAAAGCGTGCCTTGGTTTTGGAATGCTTTGGTTTTGGAACGGACTTCCGGAACGGATCAAGTTTGAGAACCAAGGTACCACTGTACCGGACCCAGCTTCCATCATGAGTTATGGGGCAGGTAGTTTGGGAAACCTTATAATTGAGATGTTGATCCCTGTGTTGAGTATAATGTACAAGCTGGTTCTAAGAACTTCTGTGCTCCTAGCCTCAACTCCTTTGACAAGGGCGCTCCCTATATGACTACCCCAACTTACACACTGAGTTGTATTAACTGCTGCTAAGTGAGAAATTTGCCAGAGAGACGCTTCTCCTTCTCCTTCTCCTTCTCCTTCTCCTTCTCCTTCTCCTTCTCCTTCTTGTTTAGTCGTTTAGTCATGTCCAACCCTTCATGACCCCATGGACCAGAGCATGCCAGGCACTCCTGTCTTCCACTGCCTCCCGCAGTTTGGTCAAACTCATGCTGGTAGCTTTTAGAACACTGTCCCACCATCTCGTCCTCTGTCGTCCCCTTCTCCTTGTGCCCTCCATCTTTCCCAACATCAGGGTCTTTTCCAGGGAGTCTTCTCTTCTCATGAGGTGGCCAAAGTATTGGAGCCTCAGCTTCAGGATCTGTCCTTCCAGTGAGCACTCAGGGCTGATTTCCTTCAGAATGGATAGGTTTGATCTTATCATACGCTTCTTCTTAGGGCAGATAAAACATCTAGATCACAGATCTCCCACCGGTGTTCTTATATTCCAAAGAAGCAGTAGAAATGGGAACACCAACATGGTGTGCTTCTAGTGCAACTTATGAGAAGGATTTTTGTTCAGATAGAATCATAGAATTGTAGTGTTTGTGCAGCGCAAAATTTGATCACCTTTTTTTAGACTGTACAAACCCTCTCTGAGCAATGTCAGGAGAAAAAGGCATCCGGATTAGCATTCATGGTAAAGCTCTGTAGTTTATCTGTAATTAATTTCAACCTTGCTCAAGTCCAGGCTGTTTGAGCATTTTTATATGCAGTAAAGTAAAATAAATAAAATAATGGTTTGTTTGTTTGTTTGTTTGTTTGTTTAAAAAAATCCTCACATTTTCCTAATGCAAATGACGTGTCTCAATATCATAAACATCTAATATTTTAGCACTTTAAAGTGTCAAAAGAAGGCTGTATGATAAATAATATCTTCCATCCCTGGCTATAACCATGGCACTGTCATACATTTATAATTAGATAAAGTAGGATACGGTTAGCATCATTCTCATGAGATTTATTATTAGTGTGTAGATTTTTTCAGTTGAAATCTGCTAATGCTAAGGATCACTGGAGTCAAATCACTTGAAGCAGAGGCAAAGAGAAATCTGCTTGCCTGTCAAAGGGGTGGTTATCAATTATAAACAGTAAATGTATTTTTCCTTACATTTTGTTTTGTTGGTAGATGAGGCGATGTATGTGGGATTTGAGAGACTGGTTTCATATTAAAGTAGGAGATCTTTAGAAAAGAACTGATGTACCAATGAAGAGGGGGGAGGGTATGCTCTTTAAAAAACAACAACAAGAAGAAAACATCCAGAATAATCATGTTGAAAATATATATATGTTCATTCAAATCATTTTAAAGACTCATTGAATGGGACATCTTAATAAATCTGGGTCGGGTTCATTCTTGTTAGGTGGCTTAGCAAAAATTGCAAGACAGCTGCTAAATAGAACAGGAAATAATGAAACAGTTGAAAAACACAGTGCATAAAAGCTAGCAGAAGGATGCAATTATACTGCTCAGTAGAAGAATCTAATTTAGGGGGAAAAAACTCAGGAGCAAAGGTAGTTGTTTTTTCTTTGATACAAGCACATAACTCTCATTAGTGTTAATAAGACTTATGTGCACATATATCGAGGAGAGCATCCTTTCCTGGAGATTAATGCTACCTTGTTATGTGGACTAAAGGAGGTTCTGTCACTCAAAGACTGTGTCTCTGCTGGTTAATTAAGCAGGAACCTCTGTTGTCTATCGTGGGAGGGTGCTCTGCCTCTTCTACCTCCAGCCAGGTTGACACAAAACCAATTGTCAAATGTCAAGAACAACAAAATGGATGATAGCAGCATAAAAATAAAAGTATCCAAGACAGGTTTCAACGTCTCCCTGCCCTGGTGCTGGGCCGAGTTGGGCTTTCGACACAGTTGACGTCCAATTGATTTCTTACAGATAAATTTGGGCTTTGGAGGCTGCGGCTAAATAAATCCAAGGCAAGGATTTGTTTAATATCAGAATTGCATATTCATTATCTTGTCTCGGGGATAGGCCAAGATGTATGAATAAGGATCAAGCCAGTTTAAGATAACAAAGATTCTCTCCCTCCCAAGTGGCTGGTACAAAAAAATACGCCAGCAAAAGCCCAGGACAATACTCTGTAATCAAAAAGATGACTTTCTGCTCTCAAAAGTGCAAAGATCCAAGACATGGATGAATTTGTTCATCGGCTACATACACAACAGACAGCTCCAAAATGTTAAGAAACGAGGCAAACAGAAACATTTCACCGTTCTACCAATGCAAAGCTATATGTTAAAAAAGAAGAAGAATACACCCCAAAGCGACAAACTACAGTAGTGATATTCCTTTAATACAGCCTGATTTTTTTTTTTTAATGCCGTATTTTAAGATTTCATGTTAAACATCTCATGAATAAAAATAGCCAGGGCATAATAACCTGGAAACAAATTATATGCATAAAAATCCCATGGAAACAAGGCATATTTATGGATTATTTAGTGAACTACAAGATATTTACATAAAGGACTACAGGATTAGGGTTCCCCCCCGCTTTAGTCTTAAAGGTCATAGATGAAGAAAGGGACCTGTGGAGCTAATGTACCATGCTGTTTTGTACCAACGGTTAATAGTAGTAGTAGTAAGCATTTTTAAAATTTTCACGCATTATAATTCTTTCAGTGTTAAGAGATGCAACGAATACCAACACATTAGGGACAGCCATAGGTAGCCTATGGGAACATGTTTCTAGTGGCATAAACAGTAGAGTGGGATCCGTTCTGGAGGCCCGTTCGCAACATGAAAAGTGCGCAACCCGCAGTGGCGCGTCTGCGCATGCACGGGCTGCGATTCACTGCTTCTGCACATGCGTGTGATGTCATTTTGCACTTCTGCGCATGCACGAGTGGCAAAACCCAGAAGTAACCCTTTCTGGTACTTCCGGGTCGCTGCATGTCGTAACCTGAAAGAACGTAGCATGAAGCGGAAGTAACATGAGGTATCACTGTATATGTTTGTCCTGTTGTCTCTTCCAGGAATCTGTAGGCAAGACGCACCCCAACCCATCCCCAAACAAGGAAAAGCCCATACAGAGGTACCTCAGATTACATACGCTTCAGGTTACAGGCTCCGCTAACCCAGAAATAGTGCTTCAGGTTAAGAACTTTGCTTCAGGATGAGAACAGAAATTGTGCTCCGGCAGCGCAGCAGCAGCAGGAGGCCCCATTAGCTAAAGTGGTGCTTCAGGTTAAGAGCAATTTCAGGTTAAGAACGGACCTCTGGAATGAATTAAGTACTTAACCCGAGGTACCACTGTATTTCCAGTAGTGTGACCAGGGGTGGCATGCCCCGTTTTGCATGCTGTTTTGCCCTGCCGCTGCTCCTGCCACCACCTACCTGCTCCCTGTGAGCCCTGCAACATCCATCCGCCTCTGGTAGAGAAGACCACCACCACCTGTGCTAAATTTGGGCAGGATCGCGCTGGTGTTTGGTGAGATCTCACCCCAAACCACGCGAGATCTTGTGTGCTCCACAAGAGCTCACCCAAAATGGACACAATCTTGCCCCAAATCAGCGCCGCTGGTGCCAGTGCTTCTCGTCCCCTGGCAGAGGCAGCGGGATAATAACAAATAATAATAATTTTTTTATTTATACCCCGCCCTTCCCGGTTCAGAAAACCGGGCTCAGGGCGGTTAGCAACAAATTTAAAACACTTAAGTGTAATACAATATAGAAGCAGCATAAAATACAGTATAAAAGCATGAATGACAATAAAATTCAGAGTTCTAAAATCAGTTTGGGGGAAATCCAACATTAGATAGTCACCAGGGCTAGCTGGCTGAATTAGTCCTACTTGGGCCAGCGAGGAGGCCAGAGGAGAATTAGCTGTGGGGTCCCAGAGTGGGTAATCTTCATAAAAGGGGAGGGGGAGGGAAGAGAAGGGAAATAAAAGATCAGGCTGAATTCAAATTAAAGGCCAGGCGAAATAGCTCTGTCTTACAGGCCCGACGAAAGGTGGCTAAATCCTGTAGGGTCCTAGTCTCATGGGACAGAGCATTCCACCAGGTTGAAGCCGTCACTGAAAAGGCCCTGGCCTTGGTGGAGGATAGTCTGAGTTCCTTAGGGCCTGGGACCTCTAAACTATGGTTATTCATGGACCTTAAGGTCCTCTGCGGGGCATACCAGGAGAGACGGTCCCATAAATACACAAGGGGATAAACCTTGTTCATGCCTCCTGGGAGGCTTCTGCTGTCTGAGGCAGTTGACTCACTCTCCCTAATGACTGGGCCCGGCTCTAAGTGTAACACTATCTCATTCTTTGGACATCATTTGTGGCACACCTGTCAATAAGACTGCGTGACACTGCTTTAGAAGGCAAAATAATATTTGATTTCCATGCCACACAGAACACCCCTTCGCGCTGCTGTGCCATTTTGCATTTCTCCATCTTCTGTTTAGTGCAATTTCATTGCACCCTTGAGCGTCCCAAGTTTGTACTCCTTGTGCTGTTTTGTACCCTACAGCCAAATGTTAATCTGGGCAACAAATTGTACAAAGCACAAAGCAATCCATTCTTGAAAGCAATTCTAACATCTAGCCAACACAAACACAGCTAGGGCCTAGTTCAGATATAGCAATTTGAGTCCAGCAAACCTCCCAGTACATTCCTGGTTTGTTAAAACTGGTTTTCCATGACATTCAAACTAGGAGGTCATGATTTCGCATCTTGGTTTGTAGAGACGCCTTAAATTGTGGTTTCCTAGTATGGCTGTCACAGAGGACACCGATATAAGAAACTGGGAAAGCTTCGCTGAAGCTTGTGTGCGTGAAATGAGGAAGGCGGGGGCAAGAAAGGGACATGAATCATTCCTGGTCCAAAAACCTATAAATGGAGCCTGATAATGGGGGGAAATCTTCATAATATAGCTCACACAAACCCCTTGGGACAGAATGTAACAGAAAAACCCAGACACATATTTTAAACAATTACACAGTATGTTACTGTAACTGACAGAAAAATCAATGATTGAGATGAATGAAAATGTGTTGATAAATACCATACATCTGTAACCAATTTGTAAATAACTTAGACTCTTCACTCCACTCTCAGTCTGCCTCTGCATTAACCACAAATCGTCCGAATCTGCTTATTATTAGCACCTATCCCTCAAATCTGTGGAGGGAGGCAGTAATATTCCTAAACCATTTCTAAGAAGTCCTTCCCCTCCTTGCTACATGCTTCCACGAGCCCAACATTTGTTATACAAGCAAAGCTGTTTGGAGAATGGTATAATGATACAAAATGGTCGAGACCAGGCAGGCGACCAACAACAACATATAGGGTTGCTAGCAAATTGTGTCAGCATAATTCAGGTCAATATATGCAATTGCATCAAGTGAGAATATTGTTCTGAAATTGCAGGCAGTATTACTGAAATCTGTGTTGCCTTTGTCGGATGTGCTAGTCTTATTCTCTGAAGTGGTGGAGCTTTCAGTGCCACACAACCAGTGTCCTGTGTTCTTAAAACATTTTAACCCAATTATGTCAAACCATCTCACAGAAATCGCATCCAACTCCACATCATCTTTATGCGATAAACGTCAATTGGAAACTTTGAAAACCGCCGCCTTCCCTTTCCTTACTGATCAGAGAACAGAAGCTTTAGTACTACAAAACGATGATTGCAGCGTAAATGAAATACAGTGGTGCCCCGCAAGACGGAAAACTCGCTAGACGAAAGAGTTTTCTGTTTTGGAGGCGCTCCGCAAAACGAATTTCCTATGGGCTTGCTTCGCAAGACGAAAATGTCTTGCGAGTTCCTGCGGGTTTTTTTCCCTTCCCCCCCTTTTTCTAAGCCGCTAAGCCGCTTATCTGCTTATCTGCTAAAAGCCGCTAAAAGCCGCTAATAGCGCTAATCCGTCAATGGGCTTGCTTCGCAAGACAAAAAAACCGCTAGACGAAGAGACTCGCGGAACGGATTCTTTTCGTCTTGCGAGGCACCACTGTACGCATAAGCAACAATTTCCGAGGGTCCTGAATTTAAGACAAACTTGGAGAGCCAGGGGCAGCCTGTCTGAGGCAGATGGAGGCCACAACCCCAGCAGCAGAAGCCAAGGGCTGCCTCTGCAGGGCTGCCATTGCCAGAGAAGTTAGAAGTAGCCACAGCATCTTCCAGATTCCAGCAAGATCTGGCAAGAGCCCTGAAAGGTTGCACAGAGGCCTTGCGTGGCGTTCCCAAGACCCTGGTAAGCAGACTACCTTGCTTATCAGGGTCTCAGGAAGGCCTCTGCAGGGCTCTCATAAGATCCCACTGAAACCCAGAAGCTGTAGCCACACAAGCCCAGTAAGCGAGGCTTCCTGCTTTGCCTCAGGTGGCGAAAAAGGATGGGATAGGTCTGTGGAGGTTGAAGGCAAACACAAGAATTGGGCCGTCAAAAGTTTGCCCGAAGTCTGGTGACTCGGGTCTGTGAACGTGTTATTGGCAACAGAATTTCTCATGTGGATTTCTGCACGTTCCCAGGATGTGCCTAAATAAAACTGGCAAGCAATGCCAACTTGAAGTCTTGTGCCCATTTGCCTCGGAGTATGCTGTGGGTTAAACCACAGAGCCTAGGACTTGCCGATCGGAAGGTTGGCGGTTCGAATCCCCGCAACGGGGTCAGCTCCCGTTGCTCGGTCCCTGCTCCTGCCAACCTAGCAGTTTGAAAGCACATCAGAGTGCAAGTAGATAAATAGGTACCGCTCCGGTGGGAAGGTAAACGGCGTTTCCATGCGCTGCTCTGGTTCGCCAGAAACAGCTTAGTCATGCTGGCCACATGACCCAGAAGCTGTACGCCAGCTCCCTCGGCCAATAAAGCGAGATGAGCGCCGCAACCCCAGAGTCGGTCATGACTGGACCTAATGGTCAGGGGTCCCTTTACCCCTTACCCACCACAATAGGATCGACTTCTGAATAGACATACATAAAACTACACTGTGAAGCTTTCTCACTGCGGGGGGGGGGGGGGGAGCCGTGATCCTGCGAAGTCTCCAGAAAAAAAGTCTTTTGTCTGCTGTGTCCAACGGTCTACTGTGTTTTGTATGCTATCAGTTCATAATGTTTCCCTTGCTGTCACCCCTTATTAATCTAAGTAGCCTCAATCTTTTTCTATCACTCCCTCCAGGTAGACTAATATTGTATGGACTGTGTTTGGCTAATATTTGCTCATCCCTTGACCCCTTCTGTTTCAGTTTTCCTGGCGAGAGCCATACTATTGATTTATATAAGCAAGTTTTACATTTTCAGAATTATTATTTTCCCCCAGCTATATATCTCAGTCATATTCTGCTCCCTCCCCCTCTAATAAAGATGGAAATGAAACCCCTTTTTCATTCTTCTCTTTCAGTCATACAATTTCCTGTCACCTTAATACTCCAGTTCTCCAATCATACTGGTGGGAATTGCAAACACACTGGCCAGTGATATTTAGCGGTGGAGAACAACAGGATATAGGAGCAGAAAGTGGAAATCATGATAAAATCCAAGGCCCTTAAAATGCGGCAGATGGAAGCTTTATGTCCTGAGAAACAGGAAGCAACCTAGGTCAGTCATAATACCTGAGATTTAACGAGCGTCTTCATAATACCAGGTTTTGCTTTTTGGGTTTTTCTTTAACCCACTGTTTGTCGTCTTATGCAAATCAAGAACAGTAATAAAATAGCTCACCATTCATTGTCGTTGCCTTGTTCTGAAACTTGAGTCAGTTTTTGGATAGGACTGGAAGCCAATTTCCGAAACTGAGGCCAACTTCCAACAAGGTTATAAAACTGGGTGGCCTGTGAGATCCAGGGAAGACAGCAGTGGACAGTGAAGTGGAGAGACACCATTTTCCTGACCTCCCCTCCAGTCAAGTTCCTGCTGCATGCTGGGATGGAGAGATGGGAGAGCTGGTGGCAAGACTGTTGTTTAGTCGGTTAGTCATGTCCGACTCTTCGTGATCCCATGGACCATAGCATGCCAGGCACTCCTGTCTTCCACTGCCTCCCGCAGTTTGGTCAAACTCATGCTGGTAGCTTCGAGAACACTGTCCAACCATCTCGTCCTCTGTCATCCCCTTCTCCTTGTGCCCTTCATCTTTCCCAACATCAGGGTCTTTTCCAGGGAGTCTTCTCTTCTCATGAGGTGGCCAAAGTATTGGAGCCTCAGCTTCAGGATCTGTCCTTCCAGTGAGCACTCAGGGCTGATTTCCTTCAGAATGGAGAGGTTTGATCTTTCGCTGGTCCAGGGGGGAAGTTACCATGGGGCGAGGTCCAGGACCTGAGTCGAGGGTCGGCAGACAGTCCTCCACGGGCGAAGCGGGGTCCACAGCAAGGAGCCAGGCAAGGACAGGAACTCTGGGGAAACCAGACTGGGTGCTGGCTGAAACAGCTCTTCAACGACGTTGCTCCTGCAACCTAGGACTGGGCTGACTGGCCTTTATCTTCTCTGAGGCCAGGAGCGGCCCCGGCCCCCAGGAGACCCGCCTCTCCTGGCCTTAAGGCGAGCACTCCTCCTGGGAGAAACCAGTTCCCTTCGCCTCTCTGCCCTGAGCCTCTGCAGTTCAGGAGAGGCTGTAGGGTTACTGGACCCAGGGGGAGACTCACCTGTAGGCACTGAGTCCTTAACAAACTCCGGAGCCAGAGTGGATTCACCTGGTGCCTGCTCCTGAGGATCCGGCACAGGTGCAGGCGCTTCAGAATCAAGGCCCTGCCCCAGTTCAGCCGGCCCTGGAGGCGGGGACTCCTGTGCAGGCTGGGATTCCTCCGGTTCAGCCTCTGAATCGGATTCCCAGGCCATCACAGATCTTCTTGCAGTCCATGGGACTCTCAAGAGTCTCCTCCAGCACCATAATTCAAAAGCATCAATTCTTTGGCGATTTATGGTCCAGCTCTCACTTCCATACATCACTACTGGAAAAACCATAGCTTTAACTATACGGACCAAGATTAGCCTGATTCAAATGTACCAGCAGAACCTATCCAGGGTTCCTGTCAGTGAGTTTGCACCATGCTGACCTCGTCCCTCACCTTTTCCACCCTGGTATGCAACAGTGACTTGGGTGGAATCTGGACACATATAAAAACTGC
Source organism: Podarcis erhardii (assembly GCF_964252035.2). Taxonomy (NCBI): domain Eukaryota; kingdom Metazoa; phylum Chordata; class Lepidosauria; order Squamata; family Lacertidae; genus Podarcis; species Podarcis erhardii. The sequence continues at coordinate 131,193,523 of NC_138497.1, read as the reverse complement.
TCTGAAAATGCCTTTAAAAATTGTTTTAAAAATACATTGAATTTTCCATAAGGCTTACCATTGTCATCTAGCATCACATTGTATATTGAAATTAAAACAAACTTAAACGTTCTTATTTATAGCTGTATAACTGAGTCCTTGGTCAGAGATAGGTCAGGCAATTGTTTTATTATTATTATTATTATTATTATTATTATTATTATTATTTATTGAATCATGACACCGTAACATAGCAACAAACCCAAAGAGTAACCCCCTCCCCACAGTTTTAGGAGGCTATAGATTGTTTAATTAGTCAAAGGCCTGGGAGAAGTGGAATGTATTTGCCTGGTATGACTAAATATATGTAATGAAGGTGCCAGGGGAGCCTCCCTGGGGAGAGGATTCTACAAGTGGGGAGCCACCACAGAAAAGGCCCGTTCTCGTGTTGCTGCCCTCTGGACCTCTCGCAGAGGAGGTATATGAAGAAGCGCCTCAGAGGACGGGTTGGTTCAAATGGCATAACTGTCACAGCTTCACCATACTGTTCACCACCAAAAACAGATTATCACGTTCATAGTCTGAGGGTCCTTCCTGAAATTATATTCATAACACGGGGGCCTCTACAGCCCAGCTTCTTCCCATACAATAAAGGTAGCGTCACAAGCCCTGTGCCAAGAGCCCCAAATCCAAAATCTTCCCATATCTGTGCTGCAATTCCTGGAAAATTTAGATTGCATGAGGGGAAACTGAACCCTAAGGACTCTTTTACAGTAATACCTCGGCGAACGTCCACCTCGTCTAGCATCCGTTCTGGTGAACGTCCGTGGCTTAGTTACAGATAGGTAGCCGTGTTGGTCTGCCAAACAAAAAAATTCCTTCCAGTAGCACCTTAAAGACCAACTAAGTCAGTTCTTGGTATGAGCTTTCGTGTGCATGCACACTTCTTCAGATACACTGAAACAGAAGTTTCCAGACCTTTCTATATAGTGAGAAGGTGGGGAGGGGTATTACTCAGAAGGGTGGTAGGAATGGGTGATTGGCAGATAGCTGTGATGAGCCTGTTGACGACTCTTAACGACTGCAATAGGTCTTACAGGAGGAAGCAAGGGGTGAAAAGGTGAAAAATGGCTTTGTCATGTATAATGAGATAAGAATCCTAGGTCTTTGTTCAGGCCAGGTTTGTGTATGCCATAAAATGCCAACAGTGTCCTTCAGCTCTCTATATTGGACAAACAGGCCAGACCTTACGCCAAAGAATAAACGGACATAAATCGGACATCAGGAATCACAAGACAGAGAAACCAGTAGGAGAACACTTCAATCTCCCAGGACATTCTATACAAGATCTCAAAGTAGCTGTTTTACTACAAAGGAATTTCAGAAATAGACTGGAAAGAGAAGCTGCTGAATTACAACTTATCACCAAACTTAAAACAATGGAAAAACCTGGCCTGAACAAAGACCTAGGATTCTTATCTCATTATACATGACAAAGCCATTTTTCACCTTTTCACCCCTTGCTTCCTCCTGTAAGACCTATTGCAGTCGTTAAGAGTCGTCAACAGGCTCATCACAGCTATCTGCCAATCACCCATTCCTACCACCCTTCTGAGTAATACCCCTCCCCACCTTCTCACTATATAGAAAGGTCTGGAAACTTCTGTTTCAGTGTATCTGAAGAAGTGTGCATGCACACGAAAGCTCATACCAAGAACTGACTTAGTTGGTCTTTAAGGTGCTACTGGAAGGAATTTTTTTGTTTTGTCCGTGGCTTAGCATGTGCTTGAAGGTCTGCAAATGCCGCAACACTATGGGATCATCACTATTTCAAAACATGCCTTCTCTTTTTTCTTTTTCTTTTTTTTAAAAAAGCCTTTTAAAGCTTCCTTCAGTTTCCACGTGAGCAAAGCGTGTTATAAATGGCCGTTACAAATATTTGCAGAAAGACCAGCTGCCAACTTGCCTATTAAAGTCCTGATCAAATAGTATATAACTGGATACAGCTATGATTTACATTTGTTAAAGATACATACAGTGGTACCTCAGGTTAAGTACTTAATTCGTTCATGAGGTCTGTTCTTAACCTGAAACTGTTCGTAACCTGAAGCACCACTTTAGCTAATGGGGCCTCCTGCTGCTGCTGCTGCGCTGCCGGAGCACGATTTCTGTTCTTATCCTGAAGCAAAGTTCTTAACCCGAGGTACTATTTCTGGGTTAGCGGAGTCTGTAACCCGAGGTACCACTGTACATTTTATTTTCCCTATGTTAATCTTTACTCCTGCTAATTGAGTCTTAGAAGAGCACAAAGTACAAAAAATGAGCTGCAGCTCTACTTTGATACCTCCGCTCCCAAATTGAAATGACTTCTAACCCAGCATCAAATATTCAAAGGACTTTCCTTTTGCTACACTATCTTATGAGTGCTTCGGAAAACAGCTCCCTTTTTCATTGCAAGTGCTCTCTGGCATTTACTTCTGATGCTCTGAGCTGCAGCCATGTCAGACTGCACAAGCTAAACAATGTCAGGCCTTGGAATGAATTTCTCAAAAATAATAAGTAGCCAGGTTCAGAAAGTAGTCACGATACATGGATAGAAACCTGTTCAACCTCATCTAAGAAACTCTAAATGTGCAATTAAGGTAAATGAAGAATAGCTTCTTGCCAGGAGGCAAGCACCAGTCTCTTGGAGGCCAGAGAGTATAAATAGCCACGTGGAAAATAATTGTTGGATAGCTAGGGCAGTTGTCTTGTTAGCAGGTTACTGTGCAGTACTCAGAGGCCAGATCAGAAATCAGCCCTGGGCTTGCAGCAGCATAATTTAGATGACAGTAGAGCAGCTATTGCCAGAGGAAAAACCAGCGAGGGTTGCAGAATCTGGTGCTTCAAGTTTATGTAGATCAAAGCCGTAAGACAGGTTACTTGTGAAGTATAGCCTATGGACCAAAATAACACCAGGTGTACATTTTAGAGAGAAAAACCACGTTGCTTTCTGCCCGACCGTATGTTGCAAAACGGCCATTGTCATTTAGTCCTGACTACAGCCAGTTCCTCACTGACATGTCAAAAACAAAATCCCAGCACATAATTTATAACGTCTAATCAATAATTTAAGGGACGCGAGTGGCACTGTGGGTTAAACCACAGAGCCTAGGACTTGCCAATCAGAAGGTCGGTGGTTCGAATCCCCCGCGATGGAGTGAGCTCCTGTTGCTCGGTCCCTGCTCCTGCCAACCTAGCAGTTCGAAAGCACATCAAAGTGCAAGTAGATAAATAGGTACCACTCTGGCGGGAAGGTAAACGGCGTTTCCGTGTGCTGCTCTGGTTGGCCAGTCCTGCTGGCCACGTGACCTGGAAGCTGTACGCTGGCTCCCTTGGCCAGTAAAGCAAGATGAGCGCCGCAACCCCAGAGTTGGCCACGACTGGACCTAATGGTCAGGGGTCCCTTTACCTTTACCTAGGGTTGCCATATTTCAAGAGGTAAAAATCCGGACACAAAAAGTTGTTGCATTTTTGGGGGGCAATTGCCCAATAGCCCCTCGGCCACTGAAGTGCCAGAGCCTGGAAGCTGCACGCTGACTCCCTCGGCCAATAAAGCAAGATAAGCGCCACAACCCCAGAGTCGGTCACGACTGGACCTAATGCTTAGGGGTCTCTTTACCTTTTAATCAATAATTTCCAATAAGTAAAGCTAATGTATACGAGGAAAGAACTAAACTCATTCTCCTAAGTTGCTTTTGTTGCTTCCAATGGGAAGGAAGTAACACTCCAGAGAGTAACTTTCTGACTTTCTTTCAGTGACCCTTATCCTAAACATCTGAGAATCTATTTGCAATTGTGCAGCTCATAATGCCTTAATGCTTTGATGCATTTGAATGGACCTGCTGTATGGCTGAATGCAGAGAGAGAACTGAATGAAGTCAACAGGGTTTCTGATTCTCTGGAATGCAACGCCCATCTGGAATCCTCACATCATTAGAAAACAACAGTTTGGCTGGTGGACGGAAGAGTTTGTTTTCTAAATGCACACAGGGAAACTAACAGAGAACATTCCCTCTCTTCTAAATCAAGACAATGCATTGCCAGCCACATAACTCTTTGATTAGGAGCCATATGTCAGCCTCTAGAAAGCACATGTTGATACCTCACAGAATTAGTGTTTTAATGGAGTTTGCACCTAGCGCATAACCCCGACCTGCCTTGATATTCAGTTGTCGTCAAGCAGAGAGAACATTGTCAAAGCTGTTTGAGCTTCGCCAGCCAAGACCGGAAAAGGGGAGAAGTAGACAGCATCTTAAAAAGCAGAGACATCACCTTGCCAACAAAGGTCCGTATAAGTTAAAGCTATGGTTTTCCCAGTAGTGATGTATGGAAGTGAGAGCTGGACCATAAAGAAGGCTGATCGCCAAAGAATTGATGCTTTTGAATTATGGTGCTGGAGGAGAGTCTTGAGAGACTGCAAGAAGATCAAACCTATCCATTCTGAAGGAAATCAGCCCTGAGTGCTCACTGGAAGGACAGATCCTGAAGCTGAGGCTCCAATACTCTGGCCGCCTCATGAGAAGAGAAGACTCCCTGGGAAAGACCCTGATGTTGGGAAAGATGGAGGGCACAAGGAGAAGGGGACAACAGAAGACGAGATGGTTGGATAGTGTTCTCAAAGCTACCAGCCCGAGTTTGACCAAACTGCGGGAGGCAGTGGAAGACAGGAGTGCCTGGCATGCTCTGGTCCATGGGGTCACAAAGAGTCGGACATGACTAAATGACTAAACAACAACAACAAAGATAGCAGTCATATACCTGGTTCAGTGCTGAGGCTTTTTTACTACAGGCAACCACGACTAGGTACACACATGCTGCATTCATTTCTGAAAGCCCCGGCAGAGCAAAGCTGAAGGGATGAATTAGGATGTAGTTTGTGGGAGGAGGTGAAAGCAAAATGACCTGCCCTCTTTGTACAGGGCTTCGTGGGACACTGGCAGAGATGACACCCCATTCTCTCACATCCAAAACCAGAATCGTATACAGGGAATGACCATTTTGTGCGTGCTCAAAGCACACATGACCATGCATGCACATGGATTGTAATGGGACGGTCTCATGTGTGCTCCAACCTGGATTGTAATAGCTGCACAAATCAAGGGTTGCCTGTATTTCACTACAAACCCTTACTTCCTATTTTCTCCGGTTTCATTCCCAAAATGTGTACCCCTGTGTGTGTGTGTGTGTGTGTGTGCATGAGAGAGAGAGAGAGAGAGAGAGAGAGAGAGAGAGAGAGAGAGAGAAATCCTGCTGATGTGTAAGTAGTGCTGGATTTATGTATAAGCTAAACAAGCTATAGCTTAGGGCCCCACTCTCTTGGAGGGGGGGGGCAAAAAATTTAAAGGGAAAACAACAACAACTGGATGTACATTTCCAAAATATAAGATGAAAAACAAATAAAATAAAAACCTACATACAGCAACAGTGTTTTGTGTTGTGTAGGCTCCTATGATGTAAGTCATGAGCCCCGCCTGCCAGCCTGCTCCCTAAAATATCACTGGTTTGCTCATTTCTATATATAGGGTGCCTACATTCTGCATGGACTGGTTGTATGGCAACACGTAGCATGCAGCTGCAGACTGCAGTGCCACACAGTTGAATGCAGGTCAAGATGTTACAGTGGTGCCCCACAAGACAAACGCCTCGCAAGACGGAAAACCCGCTAGACGAAAGGGTTTTCCGTTTTGGAGGCGCTTCGCAAAACGAATTTCCCTATGGGCTTGCTTCGCAAGATGAAAATGTCTTGCGAGTTCCTGCGGGTTTCCCCCCTTTTTCCCCCTTTTCCTAAGCCGCGAAGCCGCTTATCAGCTGATCCGCTAAAAGCCGCTAAACCGCTAATAGCGCTAATCCGCTAAGCTGTCAATGGGCTTGCTTTGCAAGACGGAAAAACCGCTATACAAAGAGCTTCACAGAACGGATTAATTTCGTCTTGCGAGGCACCACTGTATACCTGTGATCTAATATTAAAGAGTGCTTGCCGACTGATGATCAGGCAGCACAGACTAAGGGTACGAGTCTTATGCCTACGGACTGATTTCATGTAATATGTAATTTATTTACAGTGGTACCTCTAGATGCGAACGGGATCCGTTCCGGAGCCCTGTTCGCATCTAGAAGCAAACGTAACTAGCGGCGGCACATCTGCGCACGTGTGCGCCGCTTTTCGTCGCTTCTGCGCATGCGCGTGATGTCATTTTGAGCGTCTGCACATGTGCAAGTGGCGAAACCTGGAAGTCACGCGCTCTGTTACTTCCAGGTTGCCGTGGAGCACAACTCGAACGTGCTCATCTCGAAGTACATTCAACCCGAGGTATGACTATATTTTGATCCCATTATGGCTTTAGACACCTATGAGGTTCATAAATTACCCTATAACATATATTCAATACCAAACACAGTGACAATTTGTTGTTGACAGAGGACAGCTGGACATATAAAGCACCTCAATAACTTTCAGTAGCTGAGGGCCTCATCAAACCTAAATCTGGCCCTGTGTGTAAGAAATCAGGAGAGAAAGACTTCCTTCTCTTATCTGACTCTCCCACGGGGCAGAAAGCATGTTTACCAAACAGTTCTGCATTGCAAAGGGTTGGACTTAATGACTTTTGGGGGTTTCCTTCCAACTCTACAATCCTATGATTCTACCAATATATATATACCGATAAGACGAAAGCTTTCCTATGACTTTGTAGAAGAGACCTGCATCCTGTCAACATTAAATTAAATATGTAAATCATTCTGCAATACATATTCATAAGTGGGTAGCGATACACTCAAGTGCCAGAGGAGGATTTAGAGTCTTCATATACAGCGCTGGCAAGGATACTGCAGCATGTTATTGATTACTGATATCAGGCACAGTGTGGAACATTAACTATAAATTTGTTGACATTTTCCTGTTTATGTTCTCTGCTTTAACCTTTGAAGGTATTGGTTTGGTTGCTGGGGGAATGTAAGTATAACTAATTCCTTCTTCCTCCCCAATGGATAAACCTTAGCATTATGAAGATGTATCTTCATTTGTGATATCGTTGCAGTTAGCTTCAAGGCCCCTCTCATAAACGAAATTAACTAGGAAATTCATTAACTTATTTGGCCATAAATGCAGCCCTAGATCATGGGAACTTCTCAACATCTGCAGGGTGCATTGGTAAGTGATACAAATTAGGATCACTAAATGGAGATGGAAGCAAGCACTGCTGTAATATACAGGGCATAAAAAGTGAAATGGTTATTATTGCTTAAAGTCTCTTCAGATTCTAACATGTCTTTCAAGGCATAATAACTGAAAACAACAGCAGCAATAAAGTTTAAGAACAACCGGCACAAGCTTACTGATTACAAAGCTTTCTATAAACAGTTTGTCTTGCTTTTAGCTGATTAATTAACAAATTAAAATATTATAGTATCTCCTCACAGATGTTTCGAGGATATGGAGTGAAGACAATAGATCCAGCTCATTTTAAACACATGGCATGGATCAAAGGAAAGAAGGAAAGAGGGTTTATGTCATCAGCCCTGAAAGTCTCTTCAAAAGGAACACATCCAACTCAGATCTGAAAGTCTGTGGTTCAGGAATTAATTAATTGATTCCAACTTTTGTATTTAGTCTCTCACATTTCAAGTTTGATTTAGAGGAATTAAAGTCTGTTCTGCCCACTCATTTTTAAGCTCTCGAGTTGCCCCTGAACCTCTGGCGTCACTTCAAGAGTGATGGGGTCTTTGCAAACCACCTTGGTTTGCCCTGTGGAGAAGAGCTGCAATGCTATTTTCCTCACAGGTTTGTGGTTCGAGGACCCGATCCCCGCTTTGTGGAATGAAGACACACAGACACAGAGTATAAGGTTAATGGGCAAGAAAAGGCCACAACTTTATTGATTACAGCAAGTGAGAAGGTATTGGCTTAGGCATTGGACCACGGAAGATTGACTCCACCCACTTGGAGAGGGGTGAGCCCAAAGGGGGTTTATTCACCAGAAGGTGGAGCCTGTTGATGCTAATACAACTATAAGCTCTCCCCTGATGTCACCGAGGGTCGTGTCATGGCCCCCCGCCACACAGGCATCGGACAGGATGCATGACTGCTGGATTCCTTTAACGGAATACCCAAATTTGAAGGGGTAGGCGATGGCCACACCTAGCCCTTCCACACACCAACAACACATTCCAATGCCTAACCTAACCGCCAATACCAAGAAAGTTGTGACGATTGCTACGAGGTAGGCGAAAAAACCAAAAGACCTAATGCCAATTGGAAATATTCCTACCAGGCCCCCTGGGCAACCAACCTAAGGTCCATAGCAAGGTCAAGAGAAAACAACAACTAAGCCCTAAGCTCTAAGGGAGTGGTGGGTGGGTGACTCGCAACGAGAAGGCGGAAAATGAGGCGGAATGGCTGGTGCAGCAGTAAGTTAAACTGCAAACCACGCCCCCTCCAAGCTGCCCGGTTGGGCGCTTACCTGTGGGCGTGGTGCACCAGCCAGGTGAGTGGGGCAGGGGGCATAACGCCCCCTGCATGTCACAGAAATCGCGTCCTGCCCACAACACCTCCCCTCTTGGAAGAGGAGAGGCTTTGTCCTGTGTTCACTGAAGATGGGCGAGAAGCCAGAGCAGATACAGCTTCCATGGCACCTCAGTCCCAGACAGCCATGTTGTTTAGCAGCCATGTTGTTTAGCAGCCATGTTGTTTAGCTCTCCTCAGTCTTTTGCCAGACAATTGAGCCACAGCAAGCCTCACTTTGCTTCGCTACACACTGGTTTTGTTTGTTTGTTTGTTATTACCTGTGGGCGTGGTGCACCAGCCAGATGAGTGGGGCAGGGGGCGTAACGCCCCCTGTGTGACGCAGAAATCGTGTCCCGCCCACAACATCTCCCCTCTTGGAGGACGAGAGGCTTTGTCACTATACCGACCAGGAAGGAGAGACGGGGAGGCAGCAGGGAATTTAACATAGTGTGGGAACAGTAGCAGGAGTGCCATGCCAACCTCTCCTGGCAAGCACAACGGCACATCTGCCGGGAAGCTAGCCTTGTGGCTCTTCCCCACTGGGCAATCTTCTTCCAATTAGCTCTGTTAAGACCTATTTCACTGCTTCTCAATGACTAAACCATGGGTAGGCCATCTAAGGCCCGGGGGCTGGATCTGGCCCAATTGCCTTCTAAATCCGGCCCGCGGATGGTCTGGGAATCAGTGTGGTTTTACATGAAGGTGCGTCTCCACCCCCATCGTTCAGCCCGGACACTGAGATCCAGCGCCGAGGGCCTTCTGGCGGTTCCCTCATTGCGAGAAGTGAGGTTACAGGGAACCAGGCAGAGGGCCTTCTCGGTAGTGGCACCCGCCCTCCCTCCAGATGTGAAGGAAATAAGCAGCTATCTTATCTTTAGAAGACATCTGAAGGTAGCCCTGTTTAGGGAAATTTTTAATATTTAATGCTGTATTGGTTTTTAACACTCGATTGGGAGCCGCCCAGAGTGGCTGGGGAAACTCAGCCAGGTGGTCGGGGTATAAATATATTATTATTATTATTATTATTATTATTATTATTATTATTATTATTTTTATTATTATTATTATTATTATTATTATTATTATTATTATTATTATTTACAGATAGGTAGCCGTGTTGGTCTGCCATAGTCAAAACAAAATAAAAAAATTCCTTCCAGTAGCACCTTAAAGACCAACTAAGTTAGTTCTAGGTATGAGCTTTCGTGTGCATGCACACTTCTTCAGATACAGATACATATTTCGTGTGCATGCACACGAAAGCTCATATCTAGAACTAACTTAGTTGGTCTTTAAGGTGCTACTGGAAGGAATTTTTTTATTTTGTTTTTATTATTATTATTATTATTATTATTATTATTATTATTCTTCTTATCATGTGTACTTTTATTTAAAATGCATCTCTGGGTTATTTGTGGGGCATAGGAATTCATTCATCCCCCCCCATATATATATATATATATACATATATATATATATATATATATATATATATATATATATATATATATATATATAAAATCCGGCCCACCACAAGGTCTGAGGGACAGTGGACCGGCCCCCTGCTGAAAACGATTGCTGACCCCTGGAGTCACTAAACCATGTGAATCCCTAGTGAGCATCAACAATTTAGAAGAAGTCATTGCCAGTTCCTGGGAAAGACCCATGCAATTAGACCCTTGCCCAAGCGACCAGGTCCTCCCACCATTAGTTTGGCTGTATGCGATCTGCTCATGGAACTGTGGCTCCTGCTTCTCACACAATTTGCTTAATGTGTGCAGCAGCATTGCAGAAGAAGAAGAAGAAGAGGAGGAGTTTGGACTTGATATCCCGCTTTATCACTACCCTAAGGAGTCTCAAAGCAGCTAACATTCTCTTTTCCCTTCCTCCCCCACAACCAACACTCTGTGAGGTGAGTGAAGCTGAGAGACTTCAGAGAAGTGTGACTGGCCCAAGGCCACCCAGCAGCTGCATGTGGAGGAGCGGAGACGCGAACCCGGTTCCCCAGATTACGAGTCCACTGCTCTTAACCACTACACCACGCTGGCGGCAAAAGGGACTAGCCTGTTTAGTTTCATTTTGAGTAGTCCACCAAGGGTTGAGTAGTTTACGTTTCCATGCTGTTCCAGCCCAGGGGGCATAGCCAGGTGCCCCCACATAAATCACGCAAATAAATAAATAAATAAATAAAATCTTAACTAAAGGTGGAAATATTCAGAATATTTGAAACTGAAATGCTCACTGAGACCACCTGTATGATGTTCTGGCACATTCTAGCAATACAGCTGACAACCCAACGGAGAGATAGCCTTGGCTTCCGTGAACTGACCAATCATGTCACAGGAAGCTTGGTTCTGGAAGCTTCTCATAGTTTCTGCCATTTTCTCCTGAGAGGGTGCACCTGCAGGGCTTGTCTATAAATGACTGGAAGTCATCATCAATCTTTATTATGGTCCAGAGACCCAACAAATCATTACAAAACAATACATACAACCTACCTCCAGGTTAAAACAAACATTTTGTTTAGAATATAGGGCTCATTTGATCTTGCAACCACCGATAAAAACTTTGCTATTGCTAATGTTCTAACATTTGTCCGGTCTTCCAGTAGGAGCCTGACACAGTGAGCCTCAGATTTTCCTGGGAAAGGTACCAGCAAGGGTAGTATCAGTTCTGTCCTGGCTAAAGCTTCTCCCGGTCTAAATGGGTGCTGGATGGCCATAACCTTGAACAGATAAAATACTTCAGCTATCTAGGGCTCACATTCCACCATACAGGATCTTGGAAGCATCACTGGCAAACCTCCCTTCAAAAGGTGGAGATTACAAAGCTAGCTATACTTAGACTGGAAGTTTCCCACTGGCTGTTTATACTGCAGAAAGACCTCAGGCCTCAGGCGACAATATAGTTCAGCTTATTCAAGTTCACAATTCAGAGCCAAACAGAGGATAACAGGCGGGTGTCCTGCCCCCTACTAACATGAACCTTGGCTAGGCCCATGCTCCAGCCCCTTCCTCTGAAATCAGCATGGAAACCAAGAGGGCTGGCAGAGGAGGGTCTGAATCTGTCCCTCTGCCATCCAGTTTACTTGCATGCATGGAACTTCCTGTCACCTGCAGAGACCAGGTGAATTCATAATTCAAGGCTGATGCCAAGGGTATCAAAAGAATCAAAAGGGGGTGTCTAGATTCCAGAAAGAAGTTGTAGATGAAAATTTTAAACCATTAAAAAAAGATGTATAATATTTTATTAGAATGGGAGACGAAAGACAAGGAGGGGAAATCGACAATGATTAAGTGGGTACAAGATATAGGACACAATATACAATTGGAGGATTGGGAGAAATTATGGAGAGCAAATTTGAAATTTACCGATTGTATATTATTAAAAGAGAATTATATGAAAATGATGTATCGTTGGTACACCACACCAATGAAAATGGCGAAAATGTATAGATCAAGCTCCAATAAGTGTTGGAAGTGTAAAGAAAAGGAAGGTACTTTCTATCATCTATGGTGGAACTGTAAAATAGTTAAGAATTACTGGGAAATGATATATAATGAAATGAAAAATAAAATGTTTAAGATAACCTTTGTTAAAACCCCAGAAGCTTTTTTGTTAGGAATTTTAGGTCAAGATTTGCCAAAGGGAAAACATGGACTTTTTATGTATGTTACAACTGCGACAAGAATGTTATTGGAGCAAGGATGGAAAAGTGATAAAATACCAACAAAAGAAGAATGGCAAGAAAAACTTACAGAATATGCCGAAATGGCAAAACTAACTGACCGACTACGAAATAAGGACAAAAAAATCATTTAAAGAAGATTGGGAACTGTTTTTGGTTTATCTACAGAAACAATGCAAAGAATTGGACTCATTAGCAGGTTTTGAGTAAACATTTGCAAATAACAAAATTTATATAAATTATAAGATTAAATATAAAAAAATGAATGGAAAGGAAACAAGCAGGAGTTGATAATGTGTGAAAACAAACAAGAAAAGGAAGTTGAGGGAAGTCCGGGGTGGGGGAGGGACAATTTGGTACTGGTGAATTATGATATATGTTATAATATAAAAATAGAATAGAAAAAAAATCAAGAAAATATTCATTGTGTGTGGTGTTAAAGGGTCCAACTAAGACTGGAAAAAATCAACCCTAAAGAGAGTTTCAGAGACACAAGGAACATTGTGAAAGCTGTTTATCAGGACACAGAAAATCAGAGGGCTCTGCAATAACTGTCTAGCGACCAAAAGATAATCCATAGCTGTGTGCTGCAAAATAAAGATTATTGCCCAATGTTTCTCCTGCACGTATGTTTTGAATATCCAGCCCTATGCACATGTGAACCTCATATACACAAGAGTATTGAGCTCAATTAATAGGCAACATGTAGCAGTTGCCAATCTTCTCTCAGCTATTACAATTTAATAGAATTGTTTCCTGTTAAGAAAGACATTGTTCTAAATCAAACACCTAGTAATGTCTTCTTGAGAAAACAGTATTCACATCTGCAAACCATCAGCTTGATCTAAAGAGCCTTGGAAATGTGTTTTGGCTCCTGGATATATTTACAATGTAGTGCATCCTAGCATACTCTTAATTAAATAATACAGGGGAAATGACTTCTGCCTGGAAAAATGATGAAGTATCATAGGGAAATATTTTGGGGAAAACAATGGGTCTCTCTGCATTGTAGATTCATCTGAATTTTCCACCCATCTTAATTGCTTGGTCATACTTGGTATTACTTGGGCATACACCCGGGATGCAGGTGGTGCTGTGGTCTAAATGACAGAGCCTAGGGCTTGCTGATCAGAAGGTCAGCGGTTCGAATCCCCGCGACGGGGTGAGCTCCTGTTGCTTGGTCCCTGCTCCTGCCAACCTAGCAGTTCGAAAGCACGTCAAAGTGCAAGTAGATAAATAGGAACTGCTCTGGCGGGAAGGTAAATGGCATTTCTGTGCGCTGCTCTGGTTCGCCAGAAGCGGATTAGTCATGCTGGCCACATGACCTGGAAGCTGTACACCGGCTCCCTCGGCCAATAAAGCGAGATGAGCGCCACAACCCCAGAGTCGTTCGCGACTGAAGCGTATGTAACCTGAGGTACCACTGTAATTGCAAATAAATCTCCCTTTTCATTTCTCTCCCCTGTCTACCAGAAAATTCAAAATGAAAGGTAATAATAATAATAATAATAATAATAATAATAATAATAATAATAATAATTTTATTATTTATATGCCACTCTTCTGGGTTTCTCCAGGTATTGGAGAAGTTGTCATGTAGTAGAAGCAGGGCATCCAATAACATAATGGGCCTTATCTGTCCTCCTTTCCCCCTTCCTACCCCAATGGGGAGCCACCTTGAAGATATTGGGGGGCGGTGGTGGAAGGGAGAAACCGACTTGCTATGGCATAGTTGGTTGCCATTTTTGGAGATGGATTGGAATTTTCCCAGTTGGCAAATTGGCTCCCGCCCTCTGGTTTTTGCTATCCTCATAGCATTCATCACAACTTTGGTGGTTTAGGCATTGGGTAGGCATAGTCTTGGATGGTAGAGTTGTTGTAGCCTCTGTCTGGCCCCTACGAAATGGAGTATCCCATTAAAGGGATCCAGGGGGAGGAGCCTCTGTCTGGACGCCCAGATGGGAGCAAGGAGCCACAACGCTCCCCAGGTGCAATCCAGGGGGGGAGTTACTCCTTGATGGTAGGTCAGGGACTCCCTCATTTCCTGTTGACCCCAAACATAAGTCCTTCCAGCAGGCAAGCGAGGTAGGGTAGGGGTCTACCCAATGTCCATGCCAAACCTCTTAGTCAAGAAAGTTGTGGCCTGAATTTACCCAAATGATAGTTGTCATGCCTCTTAACCTTTGTATTTGGGAGGTATGAAAGGTAAGGGGGTAGGAACGTCTTGCCACACAAGTTGTTTAGAAATGGAAATGTAGTTTGTAAAATTCCTTAGCGGGGCATACCTGTTACCAGATCCTGTGGAAATGGCTTGATTGCTATACCAGGCAAGAGTTATCTGGGGTAATAAGTACCCAGCGAAGAGTTTTCATTTGACAAAAGTTGAACAGAATATGAATAGGCAGCAACACATACTGACTGAGATTGTGCTCACCATGCGAGCCTGATTCAAGCCAGCTTTGGAATTCTTGGATTCTGAGTACACATGAGGAGGAGAATTTAATGGCTGGGTGGACTGGCAAGAGAACCTTATTTTCCATAAAGCTATGTTGATAGCATTCATGGGTCCTGGTGAAAAAGCACCTGGCCTCCTTTCTACTTGTCTACAAGTTTCTTTTGCTTTTGGTTGTGGCACATCAGAAAGAGACAGATGTCCATGGCTTCCCCTCCCTTCTATTTCCCCATCTGGCAGAATCTGATGAGCTTCCATGAAAAATATGAATAAATTTTGCCAGGCAGAAAAGGCTCCAGAAGTCTCATAATGTGTCCAACTGGGGTTGCCAATGAACTTGAGCTGAGTGGGCACATATTGTATAAACCTGCCTTTCGACATCTATGACAGATCTCCAGTTTTTGTCTCTACCAAGCACATACAGTATACATATAATGCCTTATGCTTGGAGTAGGTTATGTAAAATAGAATTGATTCAGGTTTAAACAGCGCTGGTGTTCCAAACTGTCGTCTATCTTCTCCCTATGCATCTGCAAAGCCTTTCAATTTCTGCTAAGGTAATCTTTTAATGGTGAGTAGCATAATTTTCCTTATAATTCATTATCCCATCACCTGTAGTATGAATGGGAAATGTTATATGCATTCAGGGCTTTCATTACCTGCCCCCTTGATAGCAAGGAAAGAAGACTGGAGATTTAAGTCGCCTTCCCTTGTGTGAATTCGGGAAATGGTGGTGGTGATTTTCATTTGCTTTTTGGTTCCATCATTCTTCAGAATACAGTAGGGGTAGAACAAAAAGCATGCAAAAATGCATTCAGGTATTCGTTAACCTTGGGGTAAAATGGGAGGGAAATGAAAAGGTATTTGATGTGATTTAGAAATATGTACAAATATACTTGGGACGCGGGTGGCGCTGTGGATTAAACCACAGAGCCTAGGACATGCTGATCAGAAGGTTGGCAGTTCGAATCCCCGCAACGGCATGAGCTCCCATTGCTCAGTCCCTGCTCCTGCCAACCTAGCAGTTCGAAAGCACACCAGTGCAAGTAGATAGAGGTACCGCTCCGGCGGGAAGGTAAACAGCATTTCTGTGCGCTGCTCTGGTTTGCCAGAAGCGGCTTAGTCATGCTGGCCACATGTACGCCGGCTCCCTCGGCCAATAAAGCGAGATGAGCGCCACAACCCCGGAGTCGGTCATGACTGGACCTAATGGTTAGGGGTCCCTTTACCTTTTAAAATATACTTGCAAACAGCAAAAATAAGAAGAAGCCAGAGGGAAGGTGAAAAGATAGCCCATATGTAGTATCACCATTAAGCATGTACTTATGGCTTCATATGAGTTTCAACTCTGTATCCTTCAGCAGTGTTTGAAGACAGTAGGCTTAGTGCAAGCAACTCCAGGATTGCACCCTAGGACATTAGCAGTTGCATCAAGGAACGCAAAGTGCATGTCGTGCCATTTGCCAAATGGTATCTATTTCCTGAACAACGGGCCTCTGTTGCAAATTGAGCTCTGTCTACCTTTAATGAGCAAGCCACTACTTTGTGCACAGAAAGAGGGTCTGGAAATGATCTCCTAGGATGTCAACAGAGAGACTGGTAACGCTTCCTCCCCGCACATTCTTCTACTTGCCTTGTAATGCCCTGTGAACCTGGACCTCTGAAGTCAGAGACTATTTCAAGTTATTTAGTAGAATTCCTTTTTTTTAAAGTCAATATAAGTCTTCGATAGAGACAGCTTGAGACTTCAAGTACCGACCATCTTAATATTTTATTACAAAGCACATCCGAAGTGAATGTCCAGTTTGGTTCATGTTGCTTAAGGTAGAAGGTTTTGCCTTCGCCAGGAACTAAAATCAAGGTTTCAATCCAGTTTCAGATTATGAATTACTTCGGAAACTTGGCTGCCTTTTGCTACTCTTAACATCTGTGTTGGTATCATGGCTAACCATACAAATCTCAGGTGCAGGGAATTCATACTCCAGGGGAAGGAGAGAAGCGGATTCCCAATATCTTAATATTGATTTAATGATCACCTGTCTTGACATCTGCACCAGCCCTTTGAAATAAATAATCCCAAGAAGTCAGAAGTTACTTTTCGGCGTGTAAGTATAATTACAATTGGAGGCCTCTCAGAATTTGAGTAACTTAAGGTAGTTGTCCATTATTTATTGGGCTTTCAAACAGTTTATTTAAAAGAACACCCCAGACAGACATGTTTTGAACATTCTTCAGCATGTTCCAATTCTGCTTTCCCCCCCTTAATAACAGTTCCATTTCTCTTCAGCAGCAGATTTCTAGAAAAATAATAATCCATCTGCATATTTGAATTTTGGCTGGTGACAGTTTAGTTTCTGCTGCTATTCGTTCAATATAATCAACAGATTTAAAAGCTCCAGTTATTTGTGTGGTGGAGTTGCATGTGTATGGTTCCAGGCACACTGTATCATGGTTTTGTAATCTTAAAGCTATACCATGTGCATGGGTTTTTTTGGAAGCTCCATGAAGAGGGTCATTAGCATCCAGGGTAAATAACCAAGGAAACTCCCCCCCCCTTTTTTTTTTGCATAGGGTAGGACCCTAGCAATGAGCCATGTTGCTATTAAAGAGACAATTGTTTTCATAGTGAGTTAAAGTGCTAGAGAAAACACATCTTTGCTTTTATGTTTTTGTGGACTTGAGAATGGAGGTATGACAGCATACTAGCATACTAAAAGTATTGTCAGGGAATCAAAACCTGTTATTTTCCTCTATCACTTTTAGATTATACTGCATTTTTCCAAGTTGTTTTCTCATTGTGTTGCTCACATTTGATTATTTTGCATTTTGACAATTTTTTTTACACCCCTATGGAGGTGATGGGGGTTCAGCTATTCAATGCCAACCACTATCACGACTCTTAGTTTTACTAGGTACATAGGCTATAAAACAAATACTATCTTGTTTAATCCCTGAAGATGGTACCAACCAGTCAAGATGAGAGGAGGGGTATAATTTTACACCAGGAATTTCAACTTAATGGAGACATAATTAATCGCTGATCAATGCCAAACAGCAAGCTAAATGAGGAAAGTTTGGTGTGCAATATGTGGAAGACCGACAGTTCCTTGGCTTCTTGAACAAGAGCCCAACTTCTCTTTTCCCATCTCAAAACGCACCTGTGCACCAAGTCGCTAGTAAATGTGTGGGAAGACTTAAGCAGCCTTAGGAATACCTGTGAACAGCAGAGATTTAAATGTTTCAAGCCCACAGTTGAAACGTGAGAGATGCTTTTCCGTTTTAAAAGTCGGTTGACTTGTAGGAATACTGTACGGTGAAGCTTTGGTGTTTACCAGCTGCTGCATCTCTGTGCATATTAAATCAAACTTTGCAGGCCATCTGCACTTGATGGTTTGCGCTGTTCACTTAGCCTAACCACCCCCTGCCCCAAATTAAGAGTGTTTACAGTGGTACCTCAGGTTACATACGCTTCAGGTTACATACGCTTCAGGTTACAGACTCTGCTAACCCAGAAATAGTGCTTCAGGTTAAGAACTTTGCTTCAGGATGAGAACAGAAATCGTGCTCCGGCGGCGGCACGGCGGTAGCAGGAGGCCCCCTTAGCTAAAGTGGTGCTTCAGGTTAAGAACAGTTTCAGGTTAAGAATGGACCTCCGGAACGAATTAAGTACTTAACCCGAGGTACCACTGTATTTTGGTTTTCAGGGCCGTCTTTAGCAGTGCAAATATCCGCCCAGCGCCTCCCCCCCCCCCAAATCTGGGTTTTGCCCTAATCCAGGGGTCAGCAAACTTTTTCAGCAGGGGGGCGGTCCACTGTCCCTCAGACCTTGTGGGGGGCTGGACTATAATTTTTTTGGGGGGGGGATGAACAAATTCTTATGCCCCACAAATAACCCAGAGGTGCATTTTAAATAAAAGCACACATGTAAAAACACATATAAAAGCACACATGTAAAAACACCAGGCAGGCCCCACAAATAACCCAGAGATGCATTTTAAATAAAAGTACACTTTCTAATCATGTAAAAACACGCTGATTCCTGGACCGTCCATGGGCCGGATTTAGAAGGCGATTGGGCCGGATCTGGCCCCCGGGCCTTAGTTTGCCTACCCATGCCCTAACTCACTGTAATGGGTTATTTGGTAATTTGGGGATGACACACAACAGTGGCCTTTGGTCTTTCAAAATTTAGTGACCCTCTGTTTGAGGACAAAACATGATGCCTCTTGCCTTCTGTCATAGTTGCGACGCCCTACGGCACCCCCTAGGCTCAGCACCCAGTGTGGTGGAACCAGTTATACTGCCCTAAATCTGCCCCTGTGGCATGGGGTATGTGGGGGGGGGGAAGAGAGTGGGAAAACCCCCTTTCACTAATGCTAATCTTTTTGCTAGGGTAAAAAGTTAGTCGAATAGTGCACTTAAGACTTGAAGGAGTTACAGTGGTACCTCGGGTTACAGACGCTTCAGGTTACAGACACTTCAGGTTACAGACTCCACTAACCCAGAAATAGTACCTCGGGTTAAGAACTTTGCTTCAGGATGAGAACAGAAATCACGTGCCGGCGATGCAGCACCAGCAGGAGGCCCCATTAGCTAAAGTGGTTAAGAACAGTTTAGGTTCTTCAGGTTAAGAATGATTTCAGGGTAAGAACAGACCTCCAGAACGAATTAAGTTCTGAACCCGAGGTACCACTGTACAAGACTCTTCATTGTTTCTGCTGCAAGAGAATGACACCATTTCGTCTCTGGAAAATATATTGCAGTAGTAGTCATTGTAGCCATACCTTATGTCTCATCTTAACAAACTGCACGCCAAGCAAAGGGTTCCTTAAAAATAAATAAATCTCCCCCTATTGTTGCACAGTTATTAGGCGCCCTATTCTGCTTCGTTGGAACAGCGCGGCTGTATTTACAGAAAGGCAGGCTGTGTTCTTTGAAGGTTACAGGTTAGTTTTGTGACAAATGAGGAATGTGCAGGGCTGAAATCCAGCACTCTTTATGCACCATAGGTAAACAGACATTTCCACAAGAGAGTATTCAATCACTATGCCCAGGAGCGGCAACTGTATAGAGGGACTTGTTAATACATACCATCTGTAACCACTTCATCAACTTCAAAGTATGTACACAAAGTCAATTAAAAATCCCTAAAAGTTTGATTCACCTTCTTGTCTCTTCTTTCAAGTGCACCTCTGCTCTTTACGTGGAATGTGGGAGTTAGGGGGACGAGGGCGGTGTAAGGTGGGTGCCCAAAAAGCAAGCCGTCCAAACAATTTAAAACATCTGCTTTGAAGCGAAGAACAAGCACAACCTCAGGTTTTGTTTAAGGTGGCCTTTGTGTCAAGGTACAATCAAGCAAGGCATGCACATCCATCAGCTGAAAGATCCAGAGTCGAGATTAAAAAAACCAGAATGCCTAAAAACCTGGTTCTTTGGCATTCCAAAATCATTTTTCAAATGAGGAGTGGGAACGTTGGAATGAGCGTGATTTTTGTCTCTCCCCCAAGAGCTTACGGAAAATTCAAGGGATAACATCCCACTCAAGTCCATGATTAAGGAGAAAATACCTTCCACTCAAGCAAAGAGATGTGGGCTAAGATTTCTTTCCATCAACAGTTCCTCGTGTCTCATGAAGTGACGCTCCAGAGATCACTTGATCTTGGAGGTAGCTTCTCAAGAGACATGTGGGCCTGCCCCTGGAAGCACGGCTGAAATTCCCCCAAAGCACCAGGATAATAACTGCATGTCACAGAAGGCCATCAATTTTTAACATACTCATTAAAAGATTCAGGAGGTCAAGTTTTCTCTGATATATTATCCTTTGGCATACTCAACTGATCTCTGGAAATCGTCTGGGCTGTTTTAACTGGGATGTCAGTGGTGTAATAGGATGCGGATGACGCTGTGGTCTAAACCACTGAGCCTAGGGCTTGCCAATCAGAAGGTCAGCGGTTCGAATCCCCGTGACGGGGTGAGCTCCCGTTGCTCGGTCCCTGCTCCTGCCAACCTAGCAGTTCGGAAGCACATCAAAGTGCAAGTAGATAAATAGGTACCACTCCAGCGGGAAGGTAAATGGTGTTTCCGTGTGCTGCTCTGGTTCGCCAGAAGCAGCTTAGTCATGCTGGCCACATGACCCGGAAGCTGTACGCTGGCTCCCTCGGCCAGTAAAGCGAGATGAGCGCCGCAACCCCAGAGTCGGCCACGACTGGACCTAATGGTCAGGGGTCCCTTTACCTTTTACTAGGAAGCAGAAGCTTCTAAGCATTTGGCTAGATCCTAAAAATCTCTCCCACAGTACCCTTTCAAGGGAACGGACTATTTATGAACCAATTCGCAATGTTGGCTAAGTTCTTCCAGGTTAACTTAATTTCTCCACTTTCATACTTGGAGAAGGAGCAATAGGAGTGAATCACTAAGAAACACACACACACACACACACACACACACACACACACACACACACACACTTAGCTCCTCTTTCCCTACCTCCCATTATTATAGGCAGTGGCTCATTGAAAGTGCATTATTGAACATTATGGTTGGATCATAGCCACAACTTAAATCTCCCCTTTGGCTCTGCTCAAGGTTTCAGCAATATTGTAATAAGTCAGGACCTTAGCATTAATAGTAATGCTTTTATAAATGAGATTTTTTAAAGGACGTGCATGGCATTTATACCATTATTTTTTAGGTTTCCGATATACCATATCTGCCTCTCATTTCCAATGTAGGCGAGTTTTACATTCTAGGCAAGGGGGAAGTATTGGGATATATTTCACAAGTTTTCATTCTTTTGCTCACTCACTCATTTTGCTTTAAAAGTTAAATGCTTCTTTGCACCCATAAACTCTTATGAAACTTTTCTAAGAACCATTCTGGCCGATACCCCATTCCCAACCATTTATACTGGAAGATTTGTCTGCCATGCAGTCATGTTTCATTAATATGTGCCACTATTAACTGCTAATTTGCTGTGGCAGAAGTCTAGAGATTACACCATGAGAATCATTTTTGGTCTAGCAAGTCTATGTGATAATTGTAAACTTGTTTTCCAAATGCGGACATTTATATAGCCAAATTAACACCATCTAAGCACAAGAGGGAGGTATCAGCAATTTGGTGACAGCAGCCACGAAATTAAAAGATGCCTGCTTCTTGGGAGAAAAACAATGATAAACATAGAAAGCATCTTAAAAAGCAGAGACATCACCTTGCCAACAAAGGTCTGTATAGTTAAAGCTATGGTTTTCCCTGTAGTGATGTATGGAAGTGAGGGCTGGACCATAAAGAAGGCTGATCGCCAAAGAATTGGTGCTTTTGAATTATGGTGCTGGAGGAGACTCTTGAGAGTCCCATGGACTGCAAGAATACCAAACCTCTCTATTCTGAAGGAAATCAGCCCTGAGTGCTCCCTGGAAGGACAGATCCTGAAGCTGAGGCTCATGGCCACCTCATGAGAAGAGAAGACTCCCTGGAAAAGACCCTGATGTTGGGAAAGATGGAGGGCACAAGGAGAAGGGGACGACAGAGGACGAGATGGTTGGACAGTGTTCTCGAAGCTACCAGCATCACTTTGACCAAACTGCGGGAGGCAGTGGAAGACTTTGGCAGGCTTAGATAGAACAGAAGGGAGAGAAGACTTTTCTGCCATCTGCTCCCAAGGAGGCAAGTCCTTCGAAGAGTGTCAGTTGCCACTATTTAAGTGAAGAACTGCGTAAAATTTAGTTATAACCCAGGGCCTGAAAAAATATAGTATTAATTTTCTAAGCTTTGCTTCAAGCCCACTGATCCCAGTTTTAAGACTCTTAAGCAATCCATAATTGCTTTCTAATTTGCTCGGTAATAAGAAAGCAGTTTCATCATGCTCTCTAGTATATTAGGAATATTATTTAGCATCAAACTTGATAATAGTTTCTCGTACCACTTTCTGCCTACATTGCTCAGAATTTCACTCTTGAATTCGACAATCAAGTCAGTTACTTGCCGATTACAGAACTAGCATTCCCCCCTAAAAGACACACACACACACACACACACACAACAACAACAACAACAACAATAACAACAACCCTTTATTATCTGCTATGTTCAGATGAACATTAATAGTACCAGGTTTCCAGATCTTAATATGCAATGATCACCCAAATAAGATATTGTAATGGTTCTAGGGGGTTGCTCGTGCGTAAGTCATCGCCACACCTGGCTGAGTCACCTGGGTGAACCCTTTCTGTCCGGACAGCCACTCATCCGTGGCTGTCTCAATCGCTGGCAGAATCCATCAGTGGGCGTTTCTTGAACTTCTTGCAGCAAAGAAGTTCTTTGACGCCCAGTCTCCTCCTACTCTTCCTGCGCGGAAGTCTTCTTCGCAGGGAGGGTGTGGGCAGCGGAGGACCCGTGCTCTCCCCGCTGGTCTCCGGCGAGGAGTCCTGGAGCCTTCTCTCCGATTCCCCCATCTGCCCCCCTTCTCCACTGGTGCTACGCTGATTTCCTTCCCCAGCGGATGGGCTGCCTCTCTCCCTACTGGGACCCTCTCCGGCATCCCTCTGGAGCCTTTCCTCCGCCTCTGGCTCCGATGGCAGTTCCCTGACAGATATATTTCAAAAGTCTGGAATTACAACAAACTCCATAGCTGGAAGATTAAACTGAATATTCTGCTTCTGCAAGACCATCCAAGTATTAAAAATGCGAGTTTCTGAATATATAAATAATCAACTGAACCTATCCTATTAAAGTCCTGTAATGATCTTTCTGCTAGTTGGTCAAATGTCCATATTTGACCTAGTTGTCCATATTTATTCCAACTAAATTGTCTGCCATGTTACAGTTCATCATAGGATGATTTACAGGACACTCATTTTCATGGTTTCAGTCCTAAATTGCTTAAAATCCCTGTGCATTTCACAGTGAAAGTAGTTCATTTTTTTTTTCTTATTCTGCCCTTAAAATCCCCATGGATATTCAATAAATATCTGCTCGGAGTCCTATGCTTTATTCTTGAGAGAACGTCAGCTATTCTGTAGTTTTTAATTAAATCTCATGGCTTTAATTATCTATATACAGATGTTGTATAAATTTATGTTTATTTTTCAGCACTTTCCTGTACTTTTGCATTCCCCCTCTTTCATTGATGTTTGAGGAATTATTAAGAGTCTAAAAATATATTTACAAAGGTCATGATCCTCTTCCACAGCAGGTACAACAGCTTTAAATAAAAAGAAAATTCAGAAGGGAGCCCGACTGTACTTAAAAGACACGGTTCATGAATATTATACAGTGCTAGGTGACCCAGAAAAGCACTGCTCAATGCTCGTCCTCTTCACACTCATCTCAACCACCACTCTCTCTCTCTATACCATGTATTGTTGGATTCCACTTCCCATCAGCGCCAGTCATCACGACCAATAATTCAGGAAGATGGGAGCTGGAGTTCGGCAACACCTGGAGGTCAAGCGAAATAATGCAGCTCATTGCTGGGTCCCCAGTCCATCTTAGGGGGACTGTGCCTTTTCCAATGTCGCCAGCAGTGGGGTTTTGGGAAACTGGAGGTTTGAGTGTACCTCCCATATATTGGACTCACAGCTGTCCATGGAGGCGCAGGTCAAATCTGTGTCCAGGGCAGCTGTTTACCAGCTCCATCTGGTACACAGGCTGAGACCCTACCTGCCCGCAGACTGTCTTGCCAGAGTGGTTCATGCTCTAGTTATCTCCTGCTTGGACTACTGCAATGCGCTCTATGTGGGGCTACCTTTGAAGGTGACCCAGAAACTACAACTAATCCAGAATGTGGCAGCTAGACAGGTGACTGGGAGCGGCCGCCGAGACCACATAACACCGGTCTTGAAAGACCTACATTGGCTCTCAGTACGTTTCCGAGCACAATTCAAAGTGTTGGTGCTGACCTTTAAAGCCCTAAACAGCATTGGCCCAGCATACCTGAAGGAGCGTCTCCACCCCCATCGTTCAGCCCAGACACTGAGGTCCAGCTCCGAGGGCTTTCTGGCAGTTCCCTCACTGCGAGAAGCAAAGCTACAGGGAAGCAGGCAGAGGGCCTTCTCGGTAGTGGCGCCCACCCTGTGGAACGCCCTCTCACCAGATGTCAAAGAGAAGAACTACCAGACTTTTAGAAGACATCTGAAGGCAGCCCTGTTTAGGGAAGTTTTTAGTGACTGATGTTTTAATGCATTTTTAATCTTTTGTTGGAAGCCGCCCAGAATAGCTGGGGAAACCCAGCCAGATGGGTGAGATATAAATAAATTGTTATTATTATTATTGAATTTAAATCATGCTTCTGGAAAAGCCTGTGTGAAGGGCTTAAACAAGCACCTTAAAATTACTGCTGATATAAATAGGAAGGAGATTCCATAAAGCTGTAGGACCTGCTCATCCTTCTAGCAAAATGCAGGCAACATGCATACTCTGATGGGAGTCCTTTTTCTAATTGCTAGAGAGCTGAGTCTGGGCATAGTGGCAACTTCTTGGACCTAACCTGGCAGATAACAATAGGCATAGGTAGATGCCAAAGTAGGAACAGTAAGTAAAAAGGTAAAGGTAAAGGGACCCCTGACCATTAGGTCCAGTCGCGGACAACTCTGGGGTTGTGGCGCTCATCTTGCTTTACTGGCCGAGGGAGCCAGCATGACTAAGCCGCTTCTGGCAAACCAGAGCAGCGCACGGAAACGGCATTTATCTTCCCGCCGGAGCGGTACCTATTTATCTATTTGCACTTTGAGGTGCTTTTGAACTGCTAGGTTGGCAGGAGGTGGGACCGAGCAATGGGAGCTCACCCCGTCGCAGGGATTCGAACCGCCGACCTTCTGATCGGCAAGCCCAAAAGGCTCAGTGGTTTAACCCGCAGCACCACCTGCGTCCCTAGGAACAGTAAGAGGCACCTGCAAATCTGCTCAACCCACCTCCCACTGGTTTAAATGAAGGCCAGGCTGCAGACCATGGCAGTTACAACCAGGAATGGAAATGGTCTTTGGCTGCTGTACCCCCAGCTCAGCATGAGGTGAGCATGTCTTTAATGTGGCTGTGCCGGACTTCCATTCTGTGCCCCACTAGGTCACCACTCTTGCATCACACAAATGTGCCATGGCCCACTATTTGATAAGCGCTGATGTGTGAAAATCAAGCACAATAAAACAAAATGGAAGTCCCGGGCCATGAGATTCATCACCAGTTTGCCTCTGCCACAGCTTGGAATCTTGTGATGAAAGGAGAACCAGAGTAACCTGACAATATGAAACATTTATCCAGAGATAGTGCATGATTACAAGTCTGCAGGGTTTTCCAAGCATATTTTACAGATTTGTAAAATCTGACATGCTTCTAAAACGAGCAGGCGTCACAGAGTGCCCAGCCGTGCAGTTCCTCCAGCAAAAACCCAGGGAAGGTAACAATTCTCTGTAAAATAAGGAGTATCTCTACAAGACATATTTGTAATAGCAATTTCTGAAAAGGATCTGTAAGAGAACGAATTCCATGTTATTATGGCAGTAGGAACTAAAGCCAGTTATCCACTCAGAACTAGGAAGCTGCGTGCCAAATCGGTTTTCACCACCCTGTGGGTACAACACACTTCTCATGCAAATCAAGAAATTAAACAGCTTACGTAGAGTCATAGCTATAAAACTGACAAGATTTGTAACAGGACAGATTCACAAAAAAATAAGGAAAAGGATGTGTTTGTTTCGGGAGTTGATGAAATACCAACACTGTATAGCTGAAAACAGCTTTTTAAACGTTGCAGCTGAAATTAATATAGCAAAGATAGAGTTTATGAAAGTGAAATGTGGAAAATTTCAGAAACAGCATTGAATAATAAAAAGTCTATGTCTTTATAAAGCAAACAATCTGCATACAAGCTTAACATAAAGGGATGCAGGATTGCACCCTATCTATGCCCATACAGTGCATAGCCTGTGCATTAGAAGCCTGCATAATTTGCCCAGTCCTGATATGAGTAATTTCTGTCCTCAGAATTTGAGTACAGAGTGCATGGCTTGAGCTTACATACACATCAATATATGAATCCATTCTTACACAGCTTGAAGGCAGTGCACAAATTATGTTTGCTTGGGGCAAGAATGAAAGGAAAAACAGTGTCCTAAAAGAACAACAATAAAAAGGCAACAACAAAATTAGTAGAAAGGCTTAAGAATTCCAGCTCTGCACACTCAAGAAGGAGCGCTCTGTGGGCTTCTGGTGATTGGTTTGGGTTTAATCATCTTCATAATCTAACTTCCTATCGCCTCCTTTTTTTTTGTAAGGGCACAATAAAAGGTCAGCCTTCTGAAATACTTGCTAGGCCATATTTTCATGCTTGAAACAAATGTGTTTTCAAATAATTAGACTAATGACTGTAATAATCTTTGCTAAAAATGTCAGTTGAAATGACTTTTTCATTTAATCAGTGTCAGGGCACTATAAAACAAATTCTGCTTTGATCTTATTCCATTGCCCAGAGTTAGTCAATCTAACAGAAGGGGAGGAGAAGCAAAATTTATTGGCACTGTACGTCATGGGGACCCTGTTTGCATGGTTGTCCCGCTTCTGTTTCTAACTTAATTACCAGTTGCATGGGGGAGACATCCTGTGACACCTAGGTAAAGGTAAAGGGACCCCTTACCATTAGGTCAAGTCGCGGACGACTCTGGGGTTGCGGCGCTCATCTCGCTTTACTGGCTGAGGGAGCCGGCGTACGGCTTCTGGGTCATGTGGCCAGCATGACTAAGCCGCTTCTGGCGAACCAGAGCAGCGCACGGAAACGCCGTTTACCTTCCCGCCGGAGCGGTACCCATTTATCTACTTGCACTTTGACGTGCTTTCGAACTGCTAGGTGGGCAGCAGCAGGGACCGAGTAACGGGAGCTCACTCCATCAAGGGGATTCGAACCACCGACCTTCTGATCAGCAAGACCTAGGCTCTGTGGTTTAGACCACAGCGCCACCTGCGCCCCCCCCTGAGATACCTACAATGCCATTTAAATGGGTCAGACAACCTCTAATTCCACCACCTCCAGTACTTGAGACATCTTTTATGTGGACAGCAATGACTGCTTCACTTACACTGACCCATAATAGATCATGGAACTGTACGGGAGTTTATGATGAAAAAGACTTCAAGCTGGACCAAAACGCTCACTTTTTCTGGGTGCTCACATTTCAGAATGTCAAAGTGCCCTCCCGCTCCTGCCATTTTTTGCCACTCACCGTGAACTCATTTGTATTATGTCTTCTTTTGCGACTGATGTTGTTGACCTCATTTGTCCACGCCGCCATTTAACACATGGCGTTTTTGATCAGTTTAGAATGCTACGTCTGGTGTTATGATTCCATTGGTGTGTAAGCAAAAATGAGTGGGTTGCACTAGGCAGGCAATTTAAGTGAGAATGAATGATGCCAACGAGAGCAAAAGGGCGATATGTGCAAAGCAGTAGCAGCATAAAAACCGTGTGAATTGCTAGCAAGATGTGTACTTTCTTGGTAACCGGGGTGCTATTATTAGGGTTGCCATACATCCAGGAATTCCTGGGCATGTCCTCTTTTGGGGGTCCTACATGCCCACCTGGGGAGAATTTCACATTTTACAGCAAATGTCTTGGATTTGTTTTTTTAAAGGTTCCATGGGCAGCCATGGGCACACTGAGAGCCAATGTGGTGTAGTGGTTAAGAGCGGTAGACTCGTAATCTGGGGAACCGAGTTTGCGTCTCCGCTCCTCCACATGCAGCTGCTGGGTGACCTTGGGCTGGTCGCACTTCTCTGAAGTCTCTCAGCCCCACTCACCTCACAGAGTGTTTGTTGTGGGGGAGGAAGGGAAAGGAGATGGTTAGCCACTTTGAGATTCCTTCGCGTAGTGATAAAGTGGGATATCAAATCCAAACTCCTCCTCCTCCTCCCTGAGGTGCAAGCCTGGGCAGTATGTATGGAGGTCTTGGGTTGCCCAGATGACAAGATCGCCCTCTCAGCCTCGCTGGTGTGGTCCAAAGGAAAGCAGAGCAATAGGCTTGGCTGCAGGAGTTGCCGTAAGGAGGCCTACAAGGCACCATCCAACCAGCTTAGGGACTGTATTCTGGATTTGTGTAGGGTTTACTCATTAGACTTTTCTAGAGCCAGTGTGGTGCAGTGGTTAAGAGTGCTGGACTCATAATCTAGTGAACCAGGTTCGATTCCCCGCTCCTCTACATGCAGCTGCTGGGTGACCATGGGCTAGTCACACTTCTTTGAAGTCTCTCAGCCCCACTCACCTCACAGAGTGTTTGTTGTGGGGGAGGAAGGGAAAGGTGAATGTGAGCCGCCTTGAGATCCCTTCGGGCAGTGATAAAGCAGGACATCAAATCCAAACTACTACTTCTCCTCCTCCTCCTCCCCCTCTTCTTCTTCTTCTCCTTCTCCTTCTCCTTCTCCTCCTCCTCCTCCTCCTCCCCCTCTTCTTCTTCTTCTTCTTCTTCTTCTTCTTCTTCTTCTTCTTCTCCTCCTCCTCCTCCTCCTCCTCCTCCTCCTCCTCCTGGCTCAGTGGAGGAGCAAGCCATTTGGGCACCTGGGCCGGTGCATGTGCCCTGCGTCCAGGGGTGGGGCCAGCCACCCAGGGGCAGAACGCTCCGCAGGGCCTCCGAGGGGTCTGCCTGCCTCCTCCCACTCAGCCTCCCAGCTGGGGAGGAGGCAGCAGGCAGACGGTTGGGGGCATCGGGGAGCCTGCGGGCGCCCAAGCCACTGTGTCACTCCTAGGAGAGACGCAATGCTCAGGCGCGCTGCTGGCCCTGCGGTGAGTGCCTCCTGGCATTTTGTCACACCCGGGGTGCACCCCCCACCCCCTTCCTCTGCCCCTGTTCTGGCTCTAGGACTTCAGATTGCCCTAAAAAAATGCAACAACTTTTGGTGTCCGGATTTTTACCTCTTGAAATATGGCAACCCTAGCTACTAGTACAATGGAACTCTGCCCCAAACTGCAATAAGCTCCAGACTTCCCATAGCCTTTTTTGCTATTGCAAAAAAACAACAGTTGAGATTCTACCCTCTAGGTCCTTTCCGTACTACATTGTTTTCTGAAAATCTCTGTGTTACTCTTCCTTAAAATATTCACAATGGTGAAGGAAGAGGGATGGGCAGATCCCAGGGGATCTCAAGAACAGCGCATCATGAAGCAGGCAAAATATAGCACTGTTGCACTTTTATACCAAAGTTGTATCCTTTGACAGCTTTGTTGTTGTTTAGTCATGTCCGACTCTTCGTGACCCCATGGACCAGAGCACGCCAGGCACTCTTGTCTTCCTCTGCCTCCCGCAGTTTGGTCAAACTCATGCTGGTAGCTTTGAGAACACTGTCCAACCATCTCATCCTCTGTCGTCCCCTTCTCCTTGTGTCCTCCATCTTTCCCAACATCAGGGTCTTTTCCAGGGAGTCTTCTCTTCTCATGAGGTGGCCAAAGTATTAGACCCTCAGCTTCACGATCTGCCCTTCCAGTGACCACTCAGGGCTGATTTCCTTAAGAATGGAGAGGTTTGATCTTCTTGCAGTCCATGGGACTCTCAAGAGTCTCATCCAGCACCAGAATTCAAAAGCATCAATTCTTTGGCGATCAGCCTTCTTTATGGTCCAGCTCTCACTTCCATACATCACTACTGGGAAAACAGCTTACACTATCCTTAAGATTATACACACACACACACACACACACACACACACACACACACACACTATTATGTTGCAGTAAAACAGCAAAAGCAGAATGTAGACTTGACTAAGGAGTTTGTCTAGAAAGGCGAGAAATCACCCTGCAGTTCATGCAGGTCCGCCTGTGTGACAGCCTGAGAAAGGAGGAATGAAGAAGCAGGAAAGTACATGGGAAACCTGCAAAGACTTGAAAGCAAAGTTTCTTTTCCTTAAAAAGGTTTTTGGTTTTATATTTTTATTTAAAAAATGATATAAATAGAAGACAGCCTCCTAGAGCCTCCAACTTAATGTTATTGTTTTTATAATTTATATGGCAGTTCTATTTATAGTTGCACACTTTTATAAAGTTTGCTTCTTTCAGTGTGTGCGTGTGTGATTTTTACATCACACACATAAACATAAACACACACACTGCTCTGTCTCTTTCAAAGTCCAAGCTTTTAGTCTCCAGTTCTTTCCTTTCCATCAAAAACAAGTTGGAAGCTTGACTATGATTTGCTCCACAAATATAGGTCATCTTATTATCAAAGTACATTAATGAGTTAGAAGGCTATACTCCCCTATGATGCGCTGGCCTAACTCGTTAACATTAATGAGATTTATGCATGTATGCTAAGAAAAGAATAGAACCCTAATTAAACAAATAAACCTTTAGCAATGTGTACATGAGCATTTTTAATATGAAAATATTCCTCTTGTCTTTGCTTTTGACAAACACTAAGCACAACTAAGGACTAATCAAAATTTAGGGGGAGGGGAGAAGGCAAGGGTGTCATAAAGCAGCCAGTATATTTTTTTTAACGATGTGACAAATGGGCCATGCATATGTTCTCAGATTAATTATTGCACCCATCCCCTTTGCGTGCGATAACTAAAAACATGGTAGTTTTATTTAACAACTGACAGCTTTGTACAGTAGATATAAATCAGACGAGAAAAATTAAAAATGAAGGCCTCACAAAACCTTTTAAACAGCTTCTGTTTATAATTTAGTCCTCCCTTTGCAGTACCAATGTATGCATTTATTCCCATCACTTTCCCACCTACATTAAGTGGTACTAAAAACACTAATGCACCACTGGATTCAGAAAAAAATGAGTACACACACACGAATACATGCAAAGATTAAAAAAAACCCTACACTTTTGTGAGTGGATCCTTTTCTGGACATGACTGGTTCATGCACACATGTATTGGCCAATGGTTCCCAGTTTGGGATCCCGGCATCTATTTATTTATTTTTGTTTATAGAAGTATGGCTAAACCACCATGTTATAAAATATCAGAGTGGTTCACAGCAATACGTATACAATGAAACATAAATTTGTTGTTTGTGTAAATTTATGTTTCATGTACAAAAAGTATCTCAAGGATTACTGTAGTAATATGATGTCAGTGGCTGGCTTTGAATGACTTCTGTGGTATGATGGATAATTACAAGAGAATACAATACTGATGAAAATTAGCATAAGAAAATAAAAATAAATAGTGCGCTAGATAGACTAAGTGGTAGATACATGAGGGGGTGGCAGGAAGTCGCAAGAAACTTAAGAAGAATGCATTGTGATGTGATGTAACAAATATTACCATTTTCTTTCCTTTCTTTTGGATAACCCTTTTGTTTGTTACTTCTTTTTAAGCTCAATAAAGCAGTATAGGGGGGAAACCAAAATGATTAAAACCAGTATCATTAAAATGATTGGGCCAATAATGAATGCTTTACACAGAGGTGTAGGCCTACTGACATACAAAAAGTCTTCAAGAGATGCCTGAATGTTAGCAGTAAGTTTGGTCTTCTGAATCCCTGCTGGAAGAATATTCCTCATCATGGGACCAGCTACACCAAATATCCGACTTCAAGGGGAGGCCACTCTATGCTCTGTAACACGGGGAACAGGTGGTCTCAGTGATTGAGCAGGTATATAAAGCTCAGAGGTTCCTTAGGTTATCCTGGAACCAAGCTGTGAAGAAGAAGAAGAAGAAGAAGAAGAAGAAGAAGAAGAAGAAGAAGAAGAGTAGTAGTAGTAGTAGTAGTTTGGATTTGATATCCCGTTTTATCACTACCCAAAGTCTCAAAGCGGCTAACATTCTCCTTTCCCTTCCTTCCCCACACAAACCTGGCTAGGCAAGGCACCAAACACTGAATTTGCATGATCGTGGGTGGCGCTGTGGTCTAAACCACTGAGACTCTGGGCTTGCCAATCAAAAGGTCGGCAATTCGAATCCCCATGACGGGGTGAGCTCCCATTGCTCGGTCCCAGCTCCTGCCAAACTAGCAGTTCGAAAGCACGTCAAAGTGCAAGTAGATAAATAGGTACCGCTCTGGCGGGAAGGTAAACGGCCTTTCCGTGCGCTGCTCTGGTTTCGCCAGAAGTGGCTTAGTCATGCTGGCCACATGACCAGGAAAAACTGTCTGCGGACAAACGCCGGCTCCCTCGGCCAGTAAAGCGAGATGAACGCCACAACCCCAGAGTCGACTGCGACTGGACTTAACTGTCAGGGGTCATTTACCTTTACCTTTTTATGTCTTCCTCTTCTTTGGCAATCACTCGTAGCCGATTAAGATTGTCTTCCATAAACACAGCTTTAACAATGAGTCCGTAAGTGACTATGGAGGCCAATTCTGGATCCACACGTCCTTCCACAGTGGGGACATAGGTATCCAGGCGGGTTTTGATCACAGTGAGGGTTTGCCAAGCGTGCCTTCCTCTTAGCACGTTTCTCCCTTGCGTCCTGAGTTTGAGTGTCTTCAAAGCCCATGACACCTTTGGTAAAGGCTGTTCTCCAACGGGAGAGCTCACAGGCCAGTGTTTCCCAGTTCTCTGTGTTTATACTACATTTTTCTTTAGATTTGCCTTGAGAGTGTCTTTAAATCTTTTGTTGACCACCAGCATTACGCTTTCCATTTTTAAGTTCGGAATAGAGTAATTGCTTTGGAAGACGATAATCAGGCATCCACACAACATGACCAGTCCAATAATAATAATAATAAATAATAAATTTGATTTATATCCCACCCTCCCCAGCCGAAGCCGGGCTCAGGGCGGCTAACAACAATAAAACAGTACAAAAGTACAGCACAAACAACACTCTAAAATCATTCATTATAAAATTAATTAAATTCAAGCCACTGGCCACCATTGGGCCAGAGCTCCGCGAAGATTGCCGAAGGAGGGAGTCAGGCTGTGTCCTGGCCAAAGGCCTGGAGGAACAGCTCTGTCTTGCAGGCCCTATGGAAAGATGTCAAGTCCTGCAGGGCCCTTGTCTCTTGTGACAGAGCGTTCCACCAGGTTGGAGCCGCGGCCGAAAAAGCCCTGGCTCTAGTTGAGGCCAGTCTAACCTCTCTGTGGCTTGGGACCTTCAAGATGTTTTTATTTGAAGACCGTAAGTTTCTCTGTGGGGCATACCAGGAGAGGCGGTCCCGTAGGTACGAGGGTCCTAGGCCGTATAGGACTTTAAAGGTTAAAACCAGCACCTTAAACCTGATCCTGTACTCCACCGGGAGCCAGTGCAGCTGGTATAGCACCAGGTGAATGTGATCTCACAGTGAGGACCCCGTAAGGAGTCTCGCCGCGGCATTCTGCACCCGCTGGAGTTTTTGGGTCAGTCTCAAGGGCAGCCCCACGTAGAGCGAATTACAATAATCCAGTCTGGAGGTGACCGTCGCGTGGATCACAGTGGCAAGGTCAGGGCAAGAGAGGTAAGATCTCTCAATGAAGCTGATGTTGAGGAATCATTTCTTCGACACTGGTGATCACCCATATGTATCACCCATATGAAGGGAGTGGGGAACTTAATACTGAGGGCAGGGACAGGTACTGCAGACAGCATATCCAGTGGTGACTGGCACACTTCCAAAGAAACAACAGCACTGATGACCTGTGGAAATGTGCTAAGGCACGCAAAGGTACACACACAAAGAACTGCAAAAACCAGCTCATGGCTGCTGCGTCCCTCTTGGCTGAGGGCTGTAAAAGCAGGGGGTTAGTTTAAGCCAAAGGAGGACTATTATTCCATCTTACTATTACAGAGGCAACACCGCTGGCCATAAAAAAGTAAGAGGTGAAAAAAGGGACTTCATTTGATAATGAAAATGCTTCTTCTCTTCTAACTGAAATGGGGGGGGGGGTCAGGTGCTTAGCTCAAAGCAACACTAGCAAATCATTTAGACCAGCGTTTCCCAACCTTGGGCCTCCAGCTGTTTTTGGACTACAACTCCTATCATCCCTAGCTAGCAAGACCAGTGGTCAGGGATGATGGGAATTGTAGTTCAAAAACAGCTGGAGGCCCAAGGTTGGGAAACACTGGTCTAAATGATTTGCTAGTGTTGCTTTGAGCTAAGCACCTGATTTAGACAAACAACAGCTACTACCTGCACACCCTGAAAGGGAAAGTAAATACTCTAAGATTAATTGTGAGTAGGAAAATGTAATATTTCCAAAGAAGAAAAGAGTGGGCACAACTCATATTAGACACTATATTAATTGTCCCTGCACACTTAACTGAGTAACAGAAAACTGTTTTCCACTGAAATACCCCTCTGCTATGTGTCAGGGCTGTTTATCAATACTGCCCCAGAAAAGCCACAATCGCCACAAACATATTCAGGTTAATTCAACTGTGGAAAGAGAGACGGTGCTACGCTAATGGTATTTCGAATATACTATGGAAACATAATACGAGGTCTGGAGCCCTGCATTGCACATACATGACTTTCCTTCTTTTCTCCACCGAATATGCCAGATATACAGTTGGGCTGTACTTTATAAAACCCAAACATCATGACTCCAGCCTACTGGCTGCCTATAGGGAGCTAGCTATTAAAAATTTCATTGGTATGGCTGCAGTCCATTAGCTAACTTACCTTCATACCCATAAAAAGTGAAGGGTAAAACCCAGGATTTTTACAACCACTATCTGGAAAAGGTAATAGCAAGGCTACAGTCACATTACATTTATTATACACCATGACTCTAACAACTGCTCTGGGATCAGGCCACAGAGCAACAGTACACCGTGACAGATGCCGTTTTCTCTCGGTGATTTAAAAGGTCTAGCTTTTATTTAACTTAATTTAAAAAACGAAGTCAAAGCTTTGGCTTTGCAGTAAGGGAAACACACAGGCTGAGATGATTTCAGGTCAGGCAACTAGACTAACTAGGCCACAAATTAAGAACTTAATACCCATCATCCAATTCAGCAAACTCGAGAATATGCTTTCACGTAATACCCTTTTGGATGAGCAAGCACTGCGTTAAGCGCAGTTAAGTACTCAGAAAGTGACAAACGGATTACCGTCTTCACACTGACCCAAATTGCGTCGGATGGGGTTGTCATAAGAATTGGAAGATTAAAGTTCCTGCTTTGCTAAGTAGAAACACAACATGCATTTTACATGGTTGTCACAGCGTGATTTGTATAATGGTGTTTCGAGGTGGGGGACAGTGACACACCACACATTCAGCTTTTTACAAAAGCTACAAAAACTTTTAGCAAGGAAGCAAAACATATTTCAAAGCAGCGCCCAGAGCCTGTAACTCCACTCATTTGTAAGACTCTAGAAACCTGATAAGCTGGGGCTGCCATATTTCAAAAAGTGATTTTTGTGTGTGTGCCAAAGTCATTGAGCACAGTCGCAGGAAACACCTCCAACCATAGCTGTCAACCGTCCCTTATTTGGCAGGAAAGTCCCTTATCCCAGAGCCGTGTCCTGCTGCTGTCCCTTATTGATGATGTCCCTTAAATTTCCTGGTGTGCTGGACCCGGGGGAAAGGTACCGTGAGCGTAGTCTGAGTCCACACGAAGAGGGGCGAGGTCCGAGGCGGAGAGCCGGGCGGGGAACAGGAACGCTGGAACAGGAGGCCGAGCAGGGAACAGGAACACCGGATGGTCAGGAACAGGAGGCCGAGCAGGGAACAGGAGCACCGGATGGTCAGGAACAGGAGGCCAAGCAGGGATCAGGAACACAGGAAGGTCCAAAGCCAACAACGACGTTGCTCCCGCAACCTGGGACCGGGCTGACTGGGCTTTTATCCTCTTCTAGGGCCAGGGGCGGTCCCGGCCCCCAGGAGCCCCGCCTCCTCTGGCCTTAAGGCGAGCACTCCTCCTGGGAGCAACCAGTTCCCTTCGCCTCTCTGCCCTAAGCCTCTGCAGATCAGGAGAGGCCGAAGGGTTACTGGGCCCTGGAGGAGGCTCACCTGTAGCCACTGAGTCCTCAAGCCCCTCTGGGGCCTGAAGGGTTTCACCTGGGGCCAGCTCCTGGTGCTCTGCCACAGGTGCAGGCTCTTCAGCATCTAGGCCTTGCCCCAGTTCAGCCGGCCCTGGAGGCGGGGACTCCTGTGCAGGCTGGGATTCCTCTGGTTCATCCTCTGAATCGGAATCCCAGGCCATCACACCATCCCCCCTCCCAGGCCCCCCCCTCAACCGAGGGTCCGGACCCGGCTTGCCGGGGTACGTTGCATGGAACTCTCGGAGGCAGGCAGGTGCGTGGACGTTGGCCGCTGGTTCCCAGGAACGGTCCTCCGGTCCGTACCCCTTCCAGTCAATGAGATACTGCAGCTTTCCCCTGCGGTATCGGGAGTCCAGGATGCGTTCCACCTCGTACTCAGGCTCTCCCTGAACCAACACTGGCTGCGGTCGGGGACGGTTCGGGTGGAACTCGTCGGGTGGGGCCACTGGACTCAGAAGGGACCTGTGGAAGACCGGGTGAACCTTCAGGGTTGCGGGTAACCGAAGACGGAATGCCACAGGAGAGACTTGGTCCACGATAGGGAACGGGCCGGTGAATCGGGCGTCCAACTTCCGCGAAGGTCGAGAGGGGTGGAGGTGGCGAGTGGAGAGCCAAACCAGGTCACCGACGCGAAGTTCCGGCCCCACCTGGCGGTGGCGGTCGGCCTGGGCTTTGTACGCTTCCTTGGCCTGGTGCAGTTGCTCCACCAAAAGCTGTTGCTGGGACTGGAGCTCTTGAAGCCACTCCGTCACCGCCGGGACCGCGGATGCCGGCAGCACATCTGGAAACAGCCGTGGATGATAACCGTAACTGGCCTGGAACGGGGTCTGCTGGGTGGACGCATTCACCGCGTTGTTGTAGGCGAACTCCGCCAATGCCAGGTGGTCGACCCAGTCATCCTGCTGGTAGCTGCAGTAACACCGGAGGTACTGCTCCAGCACTGCGTTCGCCCGTTCCGTCTGGCCATCGGTCTGTGGGTGGTAGGCTGACGAGAGGCAGACCTCTGTCCCGAGGGTCTGGTGTAATGCTCGCCAGAACCGGGATGTGAACTGAACGCCCCGGTCGGACACCACGCGCTCAGGTAGGCCATGCAGGCGGAAGACATGCTGAAGGTACAGCTGAGCGGTTTCCTTGGCTGTGGGTACAGATGGGCAGGGGGCGCAGTGCACCATCTTGGTGAAATGGTCGGAGAAAACTAGGAGGCAGGTACAACCACGAGACGGGGGTAAGTCCACTACAAAGTCCAACGAAACCGTGTGCCAAGGGCGCGGTGGAACTGGCAATGGCTGAAGTAGGCCGGGGGGTCGCCCGGTAGGGCCCTTGGCGCGCCGGCAGACATCACAACCAGCAACGTATCGAGCCACGTCAGCCTTCAGGCGGGGCCACCAAAACTCACGACTGACCAGATGGGTGGTCCGATACCGTCCAAAGTGCCCCGCTGCTGGGGCATCATGGGCCATCCGGAGAACCTCCAGCCGCAGTGGCCCTGGCGGGATGTACAGACGACCGTGGTGCAGCAGAAGGCCCTGATGCAGGACCAGCCCCGGATACAGTATCCAGCCAGCTCCTGGAGTCGTTCCTGGGCCCAAGCGTCGACCCGCTGCTGTTTCCGCACCCGAGCCTGCAGTGGCTCCGCCTCCTGGGTGGCCAGGAATGCAGCTGGAGGTAGGATCGTGGTGGGTTCTGCTTGCTGTACCGTGTCTGAGTTGTCTTCAGGTTTCCGGGACAGGGCATCCGCCTTCTGGTTCTGAGAGCTAGGGATGTAGCGGATCCGGAACTGGAACCGGGAAAAGAACAACGCCCACCGGATCTGTCTTTGGTTCAGCTTGCGGGTGGTCTGGAGGTACTCCAGGTTCCGGTGGTCGGTTCTCACCTCC
This sequence comes from Podarcis erhardii, assembly GCF_964252035.2. Lineage (NCBI taxonomy): Eukaryota > Metazoa > Chordata > Lepidosauria > Squamata > Lacertidae > Podarcis > Podarcis erhardii. Next base: position 131,155,081 of record NC_138497.1, on the reverse strand, counting down.
ACCGGATGTCGTGCCCCCTCAAGATGGTGGCGCCAAACCTCAAAGGCCACCTTGATGGCCAGTAGTTCCCGCTCCCACACAGTATAGTTACGCTCCGCTGGTAGGAGCTGGCGGGAATAGAAGGCACAGGGTAAGAGTGGCGCTTCAGGTCCATTCTGTTGAGACAAGACGGCACCGAGAGCCGTACTGGAGGCATCGGTCTCCACCACAAAGGGTCGAGAGGGGTCAGGATGTTGTAAAATTGGCGCCCTCTGGAAACAGGCCTTCAACCCCTGAAACGCCTCCTCTGCCTCCTTGTCCCAGGAAAACGGCGTCTTTGGGCGCAGTAGCCGGGTCAACGGGGTGGTGCGATGAGCATAATCTGCGATGAAAGTCCGGTAGTAGTTGGCGAACCCCAGGAAACGCTGTAGGTCCTTGCGGTTCCGGGGTGCCGCCCATTCTCGAACCGCTGCCACCTTCCCAGGGTCCATCTGCACCCCATCTGGAGAGAGCCGGTGTCCAAGAAAGTCCACAGTCCGCTGATGGAACTCGCACTTGCTGAGCTTTGCGTACAAACGGTGCTCACGCAAGCGCTGCAGCACGGTCCGGACATGTCCCTCATGGCGAGCCGGGTCACGGGAGTAAACCAGTATGTCATCCAAGTACACCACCACGTACTTGTCTAACAAGTCCTGGAACACGTGGTTGATGTAGCGTTGGAACACAGCAGGCGCGTTGCACAAACCGAAAGGCATAACCAAGTATTCGAACTGCCCGTACCGGGTCCCAAATGCTGTCTTCCACTCATCCCCGGCTCGGATCCGAATCAAGTTGTAGGCCCCCCGGAGGTCCAGCTTGGTGAACACCTGTGCCCCTTGCACCCGCTCCAGCAACTCCGAGATAAGGGGCAAGGGGTACCGGTCTGGGATGGTAATTTTGTTCAGGGCTCGGTAATCATGGCAAGGGCGAAGTTCCCCACATTTCTTCTTAACAAAGAGCACTGGTGCCGCGGTAGGCGAGGTGGAAGGCCTAATGAACCCACGCTCCAGGTTCTTGCGCAAGAAGTCCTGCAAAGCCTCGCGCTCTGGCTCTGTTAGAGAATATAAGCGACTCACTGGTAAGGGCGCTCCGGGCTGGAGGTCTATGCCGCAGTCAAAAGGCCGATGCGGCGGCAGCTGGTCTGCCCCCCGTTCCTCGAACACGTCCTGGTAGTCCTGGTACACGGCTGGGAGCGTGGGTGCTGCCTCCTCCGTGGGCGCGGCCGCCAGCATCTCGGATTGAGCATGGGAACATGGGTCTGGGAAGTGCACAGTCCGTTTGACCCAGTCAATCTGAACGTTGTGAGCTTCCAGCCAGTCCATCCCGAGCACGAGGGGGAACCGGGGCATAGAGGCAATGTCCAAAGTTCGCAACTCCCGGTGCTGCTGGAGACACAGGACCAGGGGCTGGGTCTCCTGAGTAACGGCTCCTGAACGTAGAAGCCGTCCGTCAATTGCTTCCACCTGGACCGGTTCTGGCTTGTTCCGAAGTGGCACCTGATGATGGGCAGCAAAAGCAGCGTCCATATAAGAACGGGTTGCTCCTGAATCCACCAAAGCATGGGTAAGAATCCAGGGCCCACCTGGAGGGTATAAACGTACCGGAACCATAAGATGTTGCAAGTCCATTGGTGCGGGCCCATTCTGCGCTGTTTGGGACCCCCGGTAGCTAGGGCCATCAGCTACTGGGGGTTGGCGGTTTCCCTGCGGCTGGCGTTTCTCAGGGCAGGACCGAGCGTAGTGTCCACTTCCGCCACAGTAGAGACATAGATTCCCCTCCCAACGCCGCACCTTCTCTGCGGGGGAAAGGCGTGGCCGCACTGCCCCGAGCTGCATAGGCTCCTCCGATAACTCAGTTGTGACCGTGGGGCTGCCGGAAGAAACTGGTGCCGAGAACTGGAGGTGTCGTCGGCCCCGGGCCTGGCGCCGATCCTCCAGCCGGTCGTCTATCTGTAGACTCCGTTGAATGAGAGTGTCTAGCGTGGTGGGGCGTTCCATTGTGGCCAGCTGGTTCAGTATCTCGTCCGAAAGCCCTTCGAGATACTGGTCCCGCAATACCGAGTCGTTCCAGGTCAAGTCCTGTGCCAACAGCCGGAACTCCGTGGTATATGCGGCCACCGTGGACTCGCCCTGTTTCAACTGCCGAATCGCCCGGTTGGCTTGACTCCCTTTCTGGGGGTTGCCGAACGCGGCCTCCAAAAGATTGCAAAACCCCGTATAGTCTGCCAGCAAGGGGGAGTCTTGCCTGAGTAGCGGCAACGCCCACTTGGCCGCCTGGTCCTTTAACAAACTAATCAAAAAGTGCACCTTGGTGCGGTCGTCAGGGAAGCTCCGGGCTCGCCCCTGAATATACAGCTTGGCTTGGGCGAGGAACATGGGAAAGCTGGCCGGGGCTCCATCAAATTTCTCGGGCAAAGCCACTGGGTACTTGCCAGGAGCCGGGGCGTCGGCCCCAGGAGCCGGTAGGGCTTCCAAGCGCTGCTGAAGTGCCGTAACCGCGTCGCTGAGCTGCTGCACGGTGTGAGTCAAGGCCTGGTTCTTCTGGGCCAAAGCCACCAGCGCAGCCACCTGGTCAGCCATGGCCTCTGGCTCTTCCCGAACGCACCCCAACAAAGGGGGTGCTGGACCCGGGGGAAACTGTGCTGGACCCGGGGGAAAGGTACCGTGAGCGTAGTCTGAGTCCACACGAAGAGGGGCGAGGTCCGAGGCGGAGAGCCGGGCGGGGAACAGGAACGCTGGAACAGGAGGCCGAGCAGGGAACAGGAACACCGGATGGTCAGGAACAGGAGGCCGAGCAGGGAACAGGAGCACCGGATGGTCAGGAACAGGAGGCCAAGCAGGGATCAGGAACACAGGAAGGTCCAAAGCCAACAACGACGTTGCTCCCGCAACCTGGGACCGGGCTGACTGGGCTTTTATCCTCTTCTAGGGCCAGGGGCGGTCCCGGCCCCCAGGAGCCCCGCCTCCTCTGGCCTTAAGGCGAGCACTCCTCCTGGGAGCAACCAGTTCCCTTCGCCTCTCTGCCCTAAGCCTCTGCAGATCAGGAGAGGCCGAAGGGTTACTGGGCCCTGGAGGAGGCTCACCTGTAGCCACTGAGTCCTCAAGCCCCTCTGGGGCCTGAAGGGTTTCACCTGGGGCCAGCTCCTGGTGCTCTGCCACAGGTGCAGGCTCTTCAGCATCTAGGCCTTGCCCCAGTTCAGCCGGCCCTGGAGGCGGGGACTCCTGTGCAGGCTGGGATTCCTCTGGTTCATCCTCTGAATCGGAATCCCAGGCCATCACACCTGGGTTTCAAGGAAGCAGCTCCTCTCCCTCCCTCCCTGCCGGCCAGGGAGGAGGGAGGCTCCAACTGTGTTGCTTGGCTGCGTTGCTCACCCAATAAGGAGTCTAAGAACGACTGGGGGGTGGAGCTTGCATGCCTTGTGCCGATCAAATCGGCCGGTTTGCCTGGGGACTCGCCTTTGCTCAGCGCTTCCCAGCAGAGAGTTGACAGTGGTTTTCCTTGCTGCATCCCCTTTGCCGGGTTGCTGTGCTGTGGGAACCACTGCTTGAGGCTTCATTTGGCTGCTGGTTGACAAAAATCCCTTATTTTGGCTGCTGATCCCTTCTTTTCGAGGCTGCTGGTCCCTTATTTTCAAATCTGTAAGTTGACAGCTATGCCTCCAACTGTCTGGGTTACCCTAAAGGCTTGAGCCCCTTCTCTCTGTGAATTTTCAAAGTCCTCATGTTTGCTTTTATCAGTGGTTGGAGCCATCTGAAGCACCATATTGCCTTTTTGTACTTAAAATGCAGGGTTTCCCCCCCCCCCAACCCAACTCAGTTCTGGCACCTCTCAGATGGGCGCCATTCTAAGAGGGAGACATTCATAGTGAGTTCCAGCACCTCACCTTCTAGCAAAACAGCGCTGTTGACATGTACGGCAAACATTTGCTGTATAAAATGTGGATCACAGCTGACCATTCAGAAAGAATAAATCATGCCAGAGGCTTAAGGGACGCAAGTAAGCAGAGTTATAAGCAGATACTGGAGACAAAAATTTGATCGGCTCACAAATAAAGCTGGAGAGACGTAAATCAACTAAATGTGAGGATGCAGAAGAAGCAGAGAGTTCGTAACACAAAACCCAGAGAGCACCTGTGCAGTAATCTCCAGTACTTTCTCTACACTCTGGGTCACCAGATGAAACCTAGCACCATGCTCCAAGTGGGAAAACACTGTCTTACGGTCATGCTCATGGCCATGCATAGATTGCCTACAATACAATGCCCCACAGAAAGGCAGAGAATCAGCTCCATGCTTTGCATAAAATGCTCACCCAGAAAGCAGAATAACAGCGAGATTTAGAAAAACAAACTCTATGTCTGAAATGCTGAGCATTTTATACAGCAAGCAATCCGAGATGCCCATTCACATAGAACAGACATGCTCAACCTGTCAAGCACGATTGACAGGTAGATCCCCGGGTGATCCTGGTAGATCGTGGTGGATCGCGGGATCCTTTTCGATCGCTTGGGGGGGGACAGGGAAGGAATGTTTCCCCCTCACCCCTCTATGTCGCGTCATGTGGGCAGTCGTTTGGCGCTTGCTGCAGTTGATTGTGGATAGCATGATTGTCTATTTCGGTGCGTGTGTGTGTTTGATGTTGATTTTCCAGTTAGTGATGTATGGCATTTCCCCTTTAAAAAAGCTCAAGAATTCTGGTCCATGGGCATACGAAGTGGGGGCGGAGGGGGCTGGCAGCCCCCGGTGCCACTCAGGGTGTGTGTGTGTGTGTGTGTGTGTGTGTGTGTGTGTGTGTGTGTGAGACAAGATGGCCCCTGCCTCCCCTCCCCCAGCTGTAGAGTGGCCAAGGGCACATGCAGTCCATATGGGCGCCACTTGCACGGTGTCCATACGGGCTGCCACTCTCACAAGGCATCTGTACAGGCTGCCACTCTCATGCGCCATCCATACAGGCATCTGTATGGGCTGCCTCTCACACGGCAACCACATGGGCTGCCACGCATGCTCACTCCATATGGGATGCCGCACACATGCAGTGCATACGGGATGCCGCACATGAGGAGTCCATATGGCCTGCCGCACACACGGACTCTGTGCGGGTTGCTGCTCAAGCGGCAGCCCATACGGTCGCTGGGCAAGCGGCAGCCCGTACAGCCGCCGCGCGCGAGCAGCAGCCAGTACGGACTGCGCATGTGCGGCATCCCATATGGAGTGTGCATGCGCGGCATCCCGTACGGTTTCTGCTCATGCGCACTCCGTACAGGCTGCCCCGCCACTCAGCGCCCCACCCTGGGTGCCGGAGAGGGTTCCTCCTCTACTGCTCTGGTCTCTCCTCCCCCCCCCAAAGCAAAAAAGCTCAACAACTTGGGTCAGTCCTCCCCCAAAAAAAGCTCAACAACCTCTCCTTCCACACCTCACGCACGCTCCTCCTCCCTCCAATGACAATGCGTAGATCACTGCCAGTTTTTTTAAAACTGGGAGTAGATCGCAGTCTCTTGGGAGTCAGACGTGACTGACACAGAAGAACTACTGAGAATTAGAGCAATCAATTCCCCCCCTTCCTATTGTAACGTCACTGGGTTCCGCTCAAGCGGGTCCCTAACTCTGTGTGTGCGTGCATTTCAGGGTTGCAGAATGGTTGGTGTTACAAAAGGGACACTTCGAATCCTGGCCTTTCTGCATGGAAGTGCAACTGTATAGAACATCGTTGGTAATGTTCTTCCAGGATGAAGGGCACACTGATAAAAGGAAGGTATTTAGCGGGAAACATGTAGCCTGAAGACCTGTGTGAAACCAACTCCTTAAGGACACTTCCTATGCAACCTTTTGCTAGATGTGAAAAACATCCATCATCTTTGGCAGACGCTGCCTTTTCCTTTCATGTCAAATTAGAGAAGGCACATTCCTCTCTGAGCTTCCCTGTGCCCTTAGATCTTATAGCAGTGCTTATTTTCCATGATGGCAACAAATCCATTGAACACCATCTCAAGAGAAGAGCACAAAAGCTCCGATCTTACAGACATTGAGACATTTATTATTATTATTTCTCCAAACCATATTTGGCTATATGTAGTTTATCCTATGTAGTTAAACAGCTTGCTTTGTTGTGACTTGGCTTTTTTTTCTAAAAAAAGAAAGAAAGTTAGGAAACAAACTTTATCGAAATAATTAAGAGGCCTGTGTTGCAAACGGGCATTCCTGGTTTCGAGTTTAATTGCTGAATAAAGGAAACCAGCAATCAAAGTGGCCTTTTGTCAATAGCAAAAGTGGTTCAATGTGGTTCAGTGGATACTGTACTTGGCTTGTAGAAGAAAGACTATCGGTTACAATCTGTCTGGGGAAAGCTCTCCTTCCCTGAAGGAGCATCTACTCTGTATGCCAAAACGATTCCAGGTTTAATCCCTGACATCTAGATAAACGTCAGGCAATACTTCTATTAGATGTTTACTGCAGAGAACACTGAGCGTGAAGGACCAAGCATCTGAATATTTTCCTAACTTGAGTCGGCGGTAATAAAGAAATAAATATCCATCTAGCATAATATTAATTGAGTCGGCGGCAATAAAAACATAAATATCCATCTAGCATAATATTAATTGATGGAGAGAGAAAAATGTATTTTACCTCAACATGGCACCCAAACCTTTCTTCTTTGTTTTTCTATCTGGATCTTCATTTTCTTCCTTCTTGTCCTTTTCTTTCGCTTTAGATTTGAGCTTCAGATTTGCTTTTTTATTCTTATCTTTCATTTTTTCTTTTGCCTTCTTGTGTTTCTTCGCCTTGGCTTCCACATCCTCTAACTCAACCTTCATGTGAAGGGCTGATTCAAAGTTACGAGCTTCCTGATCCGAGAGAGAGCTTTTATCAGACGGACCATCTGCAGGAGGAGAAGGATAATCAATAAGTACAAACAAGAGGTGTTTATGATGAACACATGGAAATCGCAGGGTAGTTGTACATATGCGGTGTCCTATAATATACGTTCACCGCATTAAAAGGGCTGTCAAACATAGCCAGTTAATTTCAGTCAGACTTGGTTGCAAATGAGATTTGTCATTATGGGTTCTTATTTCCTAGTTATTCCATTTGATAACAGGTAGATAGGGAAACACAGTGTTGGTATGCATTCTAGGCTTGTTGACCCTTCCCAGTTTTAAAAATACAGTCGTAATTTGGTTTTTGAACAGCCTAGTTCTCGAACGTTTTGGCTCCTGAACGATTGAAGTGACTGTTCCAGTTTTTGAACATTCTTTTGGAAGCATCCGATGGGGCTTCTGCGGCTTCCGATTGGCTGCAGGAGCTTCCTGCAGCCAATCAGAAGCCACGCTTTGGTTTTCGAATGCTTTAGAAGTCGAACGTTTTATTTCGAAGGTACGACTGTACAGATTTCCAAGGTACGACTGTGGGAACACCCACAGTCACGGATTATTTCAGTGACGGAGAGCATAGCTAAACCTCAATATTTATGAGTCCACATTTTGTGTATGCAACCGGACCAAGTTATTTGGCAGCTTTCCAAAACTCCTGGTTGGGTATTGCAACACACGGTTTTTTGTCTGGTGGGCTGCATCTCGCAGCTAGGTGGTCTAAGGCAGAAAGTGCCCCCCACCCCTTACTTATGTCTGTCCCGTTCCCCACAGGTGAAGAAAGGGAACAAAGGAAAACAAAGAAATATACATAAAAATCAAAAGTAAATGGGAATATGGGTGGTGTCCAAGGGGAAATGGAGGGGACATATGCATAAACGCTGTGGAAAGCCATCCATTCAGGTTGTGTAAGCTGCTTGGGACATATTGAGCTGCCTGGGTCAGCCATGGCTTGAGAGATGCTGTTTATTTATGAGGGTTCCTCACCATATGGTCCAGGCTGGACCAAAGCAATGGAACCCTGTGGAGACCAGTCTACTAGGACAGGTGGGGCAGTGCCCATCCTAAACCCGCAAAGGATGCTTAGGATCACAGCCTCCAGGAACCCCCAGAGTAACACTTGTAGACTCCCTATGCATTGTTAGTCACTTGCAAACCTGTCCTAACCCTTGCACTTCACTACTCTCACGGGAGGAATCTACTTTCCCTACAGAGGAAAGGACAACTCAGTTTCACAGGCTCCGCGGCCTGTGAAACTGACTGTACTAAACCAGGCAAAGTCTCCAAAAAATGGAGAAGGGAAGGAAAGATGGAGAGAGAGAAGGTGAGGACCTCCCTGCAAACCTTCTTTCCAGGAAAGGCGCCGGAAAGGGGTGTCCTGGCCTGCATCTTCACCAGGCCACCGTCCTCCCACACCAATAGCATGATATGATGGCCTCTGCTGAGGAATTTCCCCCCTCCCAAATTCCACACAAAGGCAGGAATGGCAAGGAACCATCCACCAGCACTGGCCAAGTCAACAGCATTTGAATAGCTCCTGGTGGCTGCAAGTCAGTAGCAAGTTCCTCCCTCTCATGCGCACATTCTGGTCCATGTTCTGCCTCTGCTTTAGCCTATGCCATAGCTCACTCTGAGGAAATGAGATGAAACCCTGTTGCTGGTGAGCAGTAGAGGAAATCAAGTGCTGGCTGGAGGAGCATTACTTGTTGAAGACCCCTTGGGGTGATTCTGTGGCTCCCCAGGAGTCCGGCGCCCACAGGTTGGAAACCACCGACCTAAATGATCTTTTCCACGATCTTGTCAGCTTAGTCAGGACCCACAAGAACGTATACAGTGGTGCCTCGCAAGACGAAATTATTCCGTTCCGTGAGTCTCTTCGTCTTGCGGTTTTTTCGTCTTGCAAAGCACGGCTATTAGCGGCTTAGCGGCTATTAAAGGCTTAGTGGCTTAGCGGCTATTAACGGCTTAACGGCTTTAAGAAAAAGGAAACAAACTCGCAAGAACTCGCAAGAAGTCGTTCCGCAAGACGAATTTCCCTATAGGCTTGTTTTGCAAGACGAAACGTCTTGCGAAGCAAGCCTATAGGGAAATTTGTCTTGCGGAACGACTCAAAAGACGGAAAACTCTTTCGTCTTGCGCGTTTTTCGTCTTGCAAGGCATTCGTCTTGCGAGGTACCACTGTACTGGATTTAGGCCTTCGTTCAAAGCTCTTAAGCATTTCAGTTCAAATTGGGAGGAAACAAACACTCTTGTGCACTGAAATGGAAACTTTCTGAAGCAGAAAATAGAAGTAAAGAATACCTTCTGCCATATCTTCAGGTCCATCATAAGATTTGTCAATAGCAGCTCGAAAACTCTCATTGCATCCTCTGCCACGAACCATGTGAGGCCTGGGCCTATAGAAAGGAAGCTCGTTCTTTTTCACTTCAGCAACAGCAGTCTGAAGACTCTCTAGGGAGCTTGACTTCTTTAAACCCAGGGTGGGACCAATATCCTTTCCAGAAGACGCTGAAGAAAGAGAGCGAGAAATATTTGACTACTTGGTACACTTTTTTAAACCTTAGATTTTCCAGCTGCAAAACTGGAAATCACTTCTTGTTCTCTAAACTAACCGGGGCTTTTAAACTGAATACATTAGGTTTGTAAAAAAACCCAAAAAACAGGAACGTATGTAACTCACACACAGTACTAGTATTCTGAGCCCTCCAGAGAATCAATCCAAAGGAACAGGATATAAAAGGAGCTATTTTGCTAAGATGAATGAATACGGATTTTGCAAAGGAAGTCACTCTCCTATTATAATCACAGAAATCCTAACTCCATCAGCCCATTACACTGAGATTTGTTAGCAAATCCCCTTTTACTGCTCAGCCTTTCCCTTTAAGAAAAAGTTCGCATTAATTGCTTTCTGTTAGATAAGTTACACACTCCATTTTCGGCACAGAGGCACATCAGTCATCAAGCAACTTGGCATTCCCATAGCCAGAAGCCTCAGTGTTGACTTGTTTGAGCCACCGAGCGAACTGTCGTGTCTCTCAAGACTAGAGCCCCCCCGGAAGAGTAGGAGAGAGAGAAAAGATTAAATAGACTGGATGGAATCACAGCACAAGTTGCTAGATGAAAAGACCTATGTAAGAGAAGCTACGGAGCAGGTCTGCACAACATTAACTCAGGGAAGGTAACAGAATATGAGCAAAGTGATGGGGAATTCTCAAAAGGTGCCTTTAAAGCAGTTTATTATTGAGCCCCATCATGTTTCAAGTACAATGGCTCTTTGCCAAGGTGGGTCAAGTTCCTTAAGCCAGCTGAAGCTGACAGTGAAAGCAGGGGTGGGGCGCCGATAGCCCACAAAGCCCTGCCAGCTGTGGCCCAAATTTGTGGTGGTGGTGGCCCCCCAAAAGAAGCACACAGAGGCAATTTTCATTCCCACTGCATCCATTTTCATGCTTAGGAGTTTAACCTCTCTACCCAGCCCAGGACTCGGTGGCATAGGATGTGGGGCACAGGGGCAGTTTCCCCTGCTGCAAAATTGTTAGGGGTGCAAAATTTCAACACTCAATGCTGCCTCAGTACAGCTGCATGCTTCCATCACAGGGCTCCGATGATAACGGCTTCTCCATGCAAACCAGGAAGTGACCTCTCCAGACTATGGAACAACTTTTCTTATCTATGTGGCTGCAATCACCTGGGTGACGCGGACACTGTTAGGCAGTTGAATGCGCATGAGTACTCAGTCCATAGCTGTCAACTGACAGATTTGAAAATAAGGGACCAGAAGCCTCAAAAATAAGGGATCAGCAGCCAAAATAAGGGATTTTCCAAGCACAGGTATGTCCAGCTTCTGAGCCAAAGGCAGAAAGCCCAGCCAGCAGCCAAACAAAGCCTCAAGCGGTGGTTCCCACAGCGCAGCAACCCAGCAAAGGGGATGCAACAAGGAAAACCACTGTCACCTCTCCGCTGGGAAGTGCTGAGTAAAGACGAGTCCCCAGGCAACACAGCCGATTTGATCGGCACAAGGCATGCAAGATCCACCCCCCCCAGTAGTTCTTACGACTCCTTATTGGGTGAGCAACGCAGCCAAGCAACACAGTTGGAGCCTCCCTCCTCCCTGGGAGGGAGGGAGAGGAGCTGCTTTCTTTGAAACCTGGGAAATTTAAGGGACATCATCAATAAGGGACAGCAGCGGGACACAGCGCTGGGATAAGGGACTTTCCCGCCAAATAAAGGACAGTTGACAGCTATGACTCAGTCCGTTTCCCAGCCTCTGTGTGGCCCCGGGCACTGACAACCCACGCTACGCCACCGCCAACGCTACAATGGGAACAAAAACCACCCTCTAACCTTCAGATGAAGACTTGAAACAAATGTTCTTTTGTCTGTACCTCTGTACTGGCTGCTAACAAAAAAAAAAAAAAAAAGAATTCTGGGAATGTATAATTATTTCTCAAGAGTAATGTTTTCTTTTTAGCATATGGATGAAAATTAGCAAACCTGTGAATCCTTGCAAAGTTTTTAATAACTCAGCTCTAAGCTATGCCTGCCAAACATGGCGCTATGCTATCAAATTATCAGCATGGTCTCCATGAATTAAACATAAATATTTCTAGCAAGATACTGATTAATACGCATTTCATTGCACTTCATGAGACAGCATTTTTTTAAAAAAATAAATTAATAAAGAGGAGCAGTAGGCATTCTTTCTTCCCTGCCAGTCCCTTCCTTTTGCACAAGAGCTACATAGCCCACAGTGTATCTACACCAGGAACCCATTTTGTAGGAATTTCTTGCTTCTGTAGTGGTTGTTCATGAGTGGTGATTTGCCGAGAACACTTTCACCCAACGTGGATTGCTTTGATTGCTCATCCAGACAACTTCATAATTACTGTCTCATTCTCAGACCACAGAAATTCCTACAATTTTCTGAAGAATAGGAATGAAGAGTAGTGAAACTTGCATAGGTGCCTTTAGAACTACTGTTGCCTTTAGAACTACTGTTCCACCCTTCTTCAAGGGCAGAGATTTGACCTGGGCAGGTGAACCAAACACAGCTTAACACACACTTACTATAACCACTTGTAGTGGTCACTGTTTTAGCACAATATTTTTAAATTAACCCTTTTAATTAGTGCTAAACCACTTTTCAGCTACACTTTGTGTGTGTGTGTGTGTGTGTGTGTGTATCTAGTTAGCAAATGAAATGAAAGTGGTGAAATGCGAAGAAGAAGAAGAAATGACTGGGGGGAAAGTCCTCTACCCCACTCTGTCATTTAAAACATACAAATAATTTGTGTTATAGTGTTACAGTGGTACCACGGGTTACATACGCTTCAGGTTACATATGCTTCAGGTTATAGATTCCGCTAACCCAGAAATATTACCTCGGGTTAAGAACTTTGCTTCAGGATGAGAACAGAAATCGTGCTCCGGCGGCAGCAGCAGGAGGCCCCATTAGCTAAAGTGGTGCTTCAGGTTAAGAACAGTTTCAGGTTAAGAACGGACCTCCGGAACAAAGTACTTAACCTGAGGTACCACTGTATATATGAAACAAATGATAATGATACAAATGGTGATTAATAAAATGGCAGGAACCACAAGAGGTACAGAGTTTAGCTTCAAGTGGCTGCTTGTGTGAATCAAACCTGTATCAAGCAATACTGGGGTGGAAATGTAGATTATCTAAAATAAAAGTGATTAACTGAACCAGGAAAGGGAGGGATGGGTAAGCATTGCCACTAGATGATGAGAGATCAGCAACACACAAAGCAATTTAGCATTGCTGTTCTCTGGGGAATATGACATCTAGTGTACAATGGTGAACAAGAGGGAGAGAGAGGGAGGGAGGGAGGGAGGGAGGGAGGGAGGGAGGGAGAGAGAAACCAGTGTAAAGGGGAACCTGGTTGCTAGGTCACAAAGTGCAAGCTTCCTTTGTTCATTAATTGCCATTGTGGAGACTACCATTATTGCCAAATTAGCAACTGCTGAAATGGATTCTGAGCGCTGCCTTGCTTGCAACATAAAGGTGCTTAAAATTATTCAAGGCATAAGCATCAGTGAGAAGTAGAGCAGGGCACATTTGAGGCTTGGAAGGAACAGCAGAAAAGAGGGGCATAATCACTGAAGAAGAAACAGATAAAGTAAAAGCTTTTCTGATCAGCAGAGGAAAAAGCCAGGCTGCTTTTCCGCAAGAAAACAGCTTTGATTGCTTGCTTTCGACAGGAAAATCACAGCACAGCTCAAAATATAAGATTCTCTTGCAGGCTTAATCGGAGCTGGGACTGAGCCTCAAGATCTGCTTTCAGTGTTCATGCTCATCCTTGAGAGGGATTTTTTGAGATATATAAGGATAATAAGGAGAGTGTCTCTGAGCATGTGCAATGTATTTTTCCAGAATGTAACATTATTATTATTTAGACAAAAGTAAACTAGCGTGATTGATAAGACGATAATGAAACACCACTGAAAACACTACTCATGTACACAATGTCTGTGGCCGTGTGTGCTTAAGATGATGAGACCTCATGAGAAATAGAGGAAGGAGAAACTAATAATTCTCCTTACAGGTACTATTATCTAGGGATGATGAGACTTGTAGTCCAGAAACAGCTGGAGACCCCAGTTTGGGAAATGCTGATGTAGAACATTGGCATCAGGGAGAAGACTAGGCTGCAGAGCTCCAGTTTTATAATTTTAGGCTTAATGATCTTATCTGTAGACCCCAGTGGGTATCGTTTCACATACTTCTTCAAACTGGAAAGCCAGCCCCGCTGCGTTTGGGGGTCCTCCTGTCCATTGTGCTGACAAGGAGCTCTCAACTTCTTCACCAGAGTCTTGCCTGGACCACATCACTGCTAAGCTAGACAAGCTACTTTTCTGCATGGAATTTTTATTTCACCTTACTGTTTGTACGGAGGGGCATTCAGTGATGTGAGCTCCCACTTGCAGCCTTAAGCAGTGCACCCCAGATTATCACCTGATCTGCTCTTCTTTGAAAAACCATGCCTCAGAGTCCACAGGAGCTGGTGGCAAGAATGAGAATTAAGATGGCCTGCCCCACTTTTATATTCCATAAACCTTCCCGGATCCACCCCAAGCTATCTCATCGGAAGCAACCTCAGATGTCTTCAGAGTTTGGTATTTAAGCAGAGACATGCTGTTTCATTGTGTACGTCTAGGAGGACCCAGCTGAGACCATGTTTTTACTACCAGCTTAAAGATGCTGATAAATGTTTTAAAAGCACATCATGCTATTCCCAACTCCAAGTAGAGTATGGGCTTTGGGGTGATGTATGGTCTAATCTCCCAGTAGTGATGCATGGAAGTGAGAGCTGGACCATAAAGAAGGCTGATCACCAAAGAATTGATGCTTTTGAATTATGGTGCTGGAGGAGACTCTTGAGAGTCCCATGGACTGCAAGAAGATCAAACCTATCCATTCTGAAGGAAATCAGCCCTGAGTGCTCACTGGAAGGACAGATCCTGAAGCTGAGGCTCCTATACTTTGGCCACCTCATGAGAAGAGATGGCTCCGTGGAAAAGACCCTGATGTTGGGAAAGATGGAGAGCGCAAGGAGACGGGGACGACAGAGGATGAGATGGTTGGACAGTGTTTTCGAAGCTACCAGCATGAGTTTGACCAAACTGTGGGAGGCAGTGGAAGACAGGAGTGCCTGGTGTGCTCTGGTCCATGGGGTCACGAAGAGTCAGACACGACTAAACAACTAAACAACAACATGGTCTCATCTGAAGGCACATGTAGCTCCCACCTTGGTGAAGCTAAGCAGGCCTAAGGCTTGTCTGAGCCTGGGTGGGTGAACAGCTGGGACTCACATGTATGCTGGCTTAAGTTCCAAGGCTGAAGAACAATGGGATATAAATTTAGGAAAATAAATAAATAAATAAATAAATAAATAAATAAATAAAGCAACCATTACAGTACATGAAGCAAGGGGAAGCCTACTCAGGTTGTCTTTGCGCATGACTGGATCTTTCCCTGATTAATCTGGTTGGTGGTGTTCATTGCAAACCCTTTGGCACTACGGAATGGGTTAAATTAAGACGAATGGAGAGCAAATGTGAAATATCTTCTACATCTATCAAGTCAAGTTTGAACTTGTGAAGGCAGAACAAAGACATGTGGCATTAAAATATGGCGTATAGATTGTTGCCATGTGTTCACAGTGACACTTGGGAGACATTTTATATTCCTATGAAATAAATGTAATTTTTGCCTTTGAAAATGCAACTCAAGGATAATTATTTATTTATTGAATTTATCATTCTCGCTGCACTAATATGGGCAGATGGCTGTGATCAGGTATCCCTGGTTTATCAATTCTGTCTGACACATCCTTGGATTTCACAGCTAGCTCAGACAGGGTACAAATAGGATGGAACAACTCAATGTAATTGCCGCAAAAATGTAGAAGGACTACTTGATTGACACAGCCACAAAACACTCCACATGTTGTTCAGCCACCACATCCTATATGTTGAATCTAGAGATAAAAGGTAAAGGTAAAGGTAAAGGTACCCCTGCCCGTACGGGCCAGTCGTGTCTGACTCTAGGGTTGTGCGCCCATCTCACTTAAGAGGCCGGGGGCCAGTGCTGTCTGGAGACACTTCCGGGTCACGTGGCCAGCGTGATGAAGCTGCTCTGGCGAGCCAGCACCAGCACAGCACACGGAAACGCCGTTTACCTCCCCGCTATAAAGCGGTACCTATTTATCTACTTGCACTTAGGGGTGCTTTCGAACTGCTAGGTGGGCAGGAGCTGGGACCGAACGATGGGAGCTCACCCCGCCGCGGGGATTCGAACCGCCGACCATACGATCGGCAAGTCCTAGGCGCTGAGGTTTTACCCACAGCGCTGCCCGTGTCGCTAGGTAAAGGTACCCCTGACCATTAGGTCCAGTCGTGTCCGACTCTGGGGTTGCGGCGCTCATCTCGCTCTATGGGTCGAGGGAGCCAGCGTTTGTCCGCAGACAGCTTCCGGGTCATGTGGCCAGCATGAGTAAGCCGCTTCTGGCGAACCAGAGCAGCGCACAGAAACTTCGTTTACCTTCCCGCCAGAATGGTACCTATTTATCTACTTGCACTTTGACGTGCTTTTGAACTGCTAGGTTGGCAGGAGCTGGGACCGAGCAACGGGAGCTCACCCCGTCGCAGGGATTCGAATCACCGACCTTCTGATCAGCAAGTCCTAGGCTCTCTGGTTTAACCCACAGCGCTACCTGTGTCCCCTCAAAAAATCCTGCGCCGCCCGGGAATTGAACGCGGGTCGCAAGAATGGGAATCTTGTATGATACCACTACACCAGCGGTGCTGATACAAATCTAGAGATACAAAACCCACAAGCTGAATACGCCTCATTCTCACGAACACCGGCAGAGATTTGTGAACTTGAAAAACACCCTGGGGTGGTGTTAAATGCTCGTCCTAGTGAGGGTAGGCCCATGGAAGTCAACAGACATGATTAACCGAGATTCATTAATTTGCCTGGGTCTACTCTGAGTAGCACTTAGCTGAATATAACCCCATGAACGTGCTTGTTATTACTATTGTTATTTGAAGCTTAAAGTAATTTTGGTTTGATGTCAGAAAACCCCACGTTTGCAGCATATTTTCATTAGTTTAGAAGTGTTTGGTTCTGCCTAAAAGTGTGGAATTAATTTTAGCAATTAGGATCTGCGTCCTGTTTTTAACGTTTCAGAGCACCCTTCCTTCGTACTTTTTCAAAGGAGAGGAAAGATCACAGTTACAGGTAAACAGTCAAGCATTTCATTAGATCATTTAAGCTCCTGTTAATGCACCTAAAATTAGAGAACAAGTTGAAGTCCTAAGTTCAGTTTATGGCCTAACAGCATTTTATAGGGATCCTGTCAAAATACAGAGTGAAGTGGCAAAGATTAACTATACGTTCTAAGCACTTGAAATGAAACTGAAATTCCCCCTGTCACTTCCTTCAGTTCTGCCATTTAAAAATAACTATCCTCATTTATTTTATTTTATTTTTAAATCTCACTGAGGATTCTCTCTGGTAGATTAATAGTTGAACATTTAGTTGCCCTTTGCCTCAGGCTATATAATCATTTAAACTGACTTTTTGTTGTTGTTAGCAACACAGGAAATTTCCTAAATTAAACCTTCAAATGTGAAGCTATTTTGGAATAGAAATTAAAATACTGAGGCCCTGAACATCACTTAAATGTGTTGACCGGCTATTAATTGTGTAAGCAAATCAAAAGGAAAAATTCAAAGGAAAAGAAAATCTGAGTAATACCCTGAAACAACCATACTATATTACTGTGTACATAGATAGCGGCTATATATTTTGAAAAATGGTTTGTCCATTTGTTTTCTATGCCTCTGAATGCCTCAAGATATTGTTGCCAAACTTGGTATGAAGGTTCCTGAGACAGAAGTGGCAGAATCTGTTGCCATTTAGACATCAGGAGCCATTTTTAATCAAGCTGGTGGAGCAAAATATAACTTATCTCTGGCTTTGCCCATTTTTTGGTGTAGGTTCAGCGGCCTCTGAAGTTGTCATCACCAAACTCAGCACAAGAGCTTGTGATGTGTGTGTGTGTGTGTGTGTGTGTGTGTGTGTGTGGTGGACTATGTCAACATTTGGATGCCAGGTGCCATCTTGAATCAAGATGGCAGACCAAAATGTGACTTAAAAGTCATGTCACCTGTGTTCAAAATCACAAATGACACTAGCTATTTAGAAACCACAGATAGATGCAGTTGTGACCTCCCAGACTCTTCGTCCATAGTCCCTCCTTTTCTGGTCTATACAGTGGTACTTCGGGTTAAGAACTTAATTCGTTCCGGAGGTCCGTTCTTAACTAATAAACTTAACCTGAGATACCACTTTAGCTTATGGGGTCTCCCACTGCCGCCGCACCACCAGAGCACGATTTCTGTTCTCATCTTGAGGCAAAGTTCTTAACCCGAGGTACTATTTCTGGGTTAGCAGAGTCTGTAACCTGAAGCGTCTGTAACCTGAGGTACCACTGCAGTTGTTTTACTGATTCTTTTAAATTTTATGTCCCAATAGCATGCTGAGAGCGGTTCCGCACATGGATGCCATTTGTACACTTGCATAATTACATACAGTGAATTGAAGAGAGAGAGGAAAAAACATTATGGAAACCTAGAATTATTACTTATTTTTTATTTGTGTTGGAAGGTTGAGTATTCCTCTATCTAATAGCTATCATTAGCAGATTCTTCTCCTTCCTAATTTCCTCCTCTGCACACGTTCCAGCTTGTCAACATCCTTCTTAAATTGTGGTGCCCAGAACTGGACACGGCATTCCAGGTAGAGTCTGACCAAGGCAGAATGGAGTAATACTATTGCTTTCCTAGATCAGGACACTATACTTCTGTTGATGCAGCCTAGAATTGAATAAGCTTGTTTTGATGCTGCAGCTCATTGTTGCTAATGTTAAACTAGTGGTCTATTATGACTGCTAGATCCTTTTCACATATATACTACTGGCAATCTATGTATTCCTCATGTAATATTTGTGAGGCTGGTTCTTCCTGCCTAAGTGCAGAACCTCACATTTGTTCCTACTGAAATCCATTTTTTTATTTTTATTTTTGAGTTTGGGCCCAGTTCTCCAATCTATTAAGGTCATGCTTCAGTTCAAATTCTGTCTTCTGCATCATTAGCTACCCCTCCCAGTTTGGTGTCATCTGCAAATTTGATGAGCCCTCAATTCCTTCGCCCATGTCATTTATGACGATGCTGAACAACAGCCAGCCCAAGACAGAACCCTGCAACATCTCACTTGTCACTTTTTTTCTAGAATGACAAGGAACAATTAAGGAGTACTGTTTGGGTTCAGTCAGCTAACCGGCTACAAATCCAGTTATCTCATCCACATTTTACCAGGTTCTCTGCAATAATATGATGAGGGACTTTGTCAAAAGCCTTACTGAAATCAAGGTACACTATGTCCACGGCATTCCTCTGATCCACCAAACTTGTAAAGGTAAAGGGACCCCTGACCATTAGGTCCAGTTGTGACTGACTCTGGGGTTGCGGTGCTCATCTCGCTTTACTGGCCGAGGGAGCTGGTGTACAGCTTCCAGGTCATGTGGCCAGCATGACTAAGCCGCTTCTGGCAAACCAGAGCAGCGCACGGAAACACTGTTCACCTTCCCGCTGGAGCGGTACATATTTATCTACTTGCACTTTGACGTGCTTTTGAACTGCTAGGTTGGCAGGAGCAGGGACCGAGCAACGGGAGCTCACCCCGTCACGGGGATTCGAACCGCCGACCAAAAAAAGAAATTAGATTCGTTTGGCATGATTTATTTTTGAAAAACTCATGCTGGGCCTTAGTAATCACAGCATCCTTTCTAAGTGCTTGCAGACCAACTGTTGAATTATCTGTTCTAGTACCTTTCTTCAGCCTGGCTTGGAAGTCTACAACAGACACTCATGGCTGTTGGCAAGGTCATGGCTGTTTCCCTCTCCTACAATTTTTACCCATAAACTGCCCATCTGCCTTCTATGTTCCAGGTCATGGATCTCTTTACAAGTGTGCACATCCCTTACATATGATGCTACTCCTCTCCCTTTCTGGAAGACGAACATAGCATAGGTGCCATAGGTCACTGTAGTGGCTCCCTCGCCTTCAGTGTCTCTTGGTCCTACGTACACTGAGAAGCAGAACTCCCTCTCAAAATGCCCTTGGAAATGCCTCTGTTTACAAGTTCTTGTCATAAGCTCCTGGTTACAAGCTCCCAGAAACTGCAATCAGTTGAATTGTTGTTGGCTGCTAACTGCTTCCTTGTTTATTTACACATCTGTACTACCTGAGCCTAGGGACGCGGGTGGCGCTGTGGGTAAAAGCCTCAGCGCCTAGGGCTTGCCGATCGAAAGGTTGGTGGTTCGAATCCCCGCGGCGGGGTGCGCTCCCGCTGCTCGGTCCCAGCGCCTGCCAACCTAGCAGTTCGAAAGCACCCCCGGGTGCAAGTAGATAAATAGGGACCACTTACTGGTGGGAAGGTAAGCGGCGTTTCCGTGTGCTGCGCTGGCTCGCCAGATGCAGCTTTGTCACGCTGGCCACGTGACCCAGAAGTGTCTCCGGACAGCGCTGGCCCCCGGCCTCTTGAGTGAGATGGGCGCACAACCCCAGAGTCTGTCAAGACTGGCCCGTACGGGCAGGGGTACCTTTACCTTTACCTTTACTACCTGAGCCTACGATGGAGGGCTTCACAGCATTATCACCCCAGGAGGGTCTTGCTACTCCCATAGCCACAGCCTTGGATTCCAGCAGAAATCAGGCAGAGCTCTGTCTCCCAACTGCCCAGCCTACACGAGGCCGACCAGAATATCAGAAGGGCAGATAATGCTATCTGAAACATAAGGCCAGAGGGAAGCTGAAGTGGTGGGGTTAATGACTGAGAAACTAAACAGAGCCAGAAAATTAGCAAGTGCTTCAAATACTGACATTTTAATTTATCTTATATGGTAATTTCTTTGTGTACTCCAGCAAGGAAAAGGTGCTTCTGGGAGTCCGTTCAGAGGAACGAAATTTGTATAAGACAGGTTATTCAACTATCTAAATGTTAAAAGGATATAATGAGATTACAGCCATTTCAGAAGAAAGAGAGAAAGTTGGATTAATACATAGGTTTCATTAAAAAAAAAAAAAAAAGTAGTGTGTTTGCCAAACTAGACATGATCAGAGCACCTACGCATTTAGTTAGGCACATGTCTGCTTCCTTCATATATAAAGCAGCTTTGTAGTCAGAGGTAGTCTATTTTCTTTTTTTACTTGCGTGTAGAGGACCCCATAGCCACCCTCAAATAAAGACACAATTCACAGATTTTTTGTTTAAGGTTTTTCGCATAAATTTTGGCCACAACTTTATTGATTACAGCATGTGAGTGGTTGCTTAGGCATTGGTTCGCGACTATCTGTTCCCGCCTAGAGGTAGGAACAGAACTGACATCCGCAAGCCTGCAAAAGTCAGTAAGGGAAAACATTTTTGGGGAGAGCGTAGAGCTGGGTGCCAGGCTCTCACCTCTCCCCAAATGCTCCCAGGGGCTCTTGCGTGGTCCAGGTCCCTTGACAGGGGTTCGGACAAGAGCATGGCGAGCCCCTGGATTCCTTTAACGGAATTCCCTTGCAGCAGCAACATTGGAGGGTCAGGCACAGCCAATCCATGCCCCTCAACCAACCAAACCATAAACCAATGCCTAACCGCAACCTTACAAGTTGTGACGATTTGCTACGCAGTAGGCAAAAACCAAATGGCACCAGCCAATCAGCCAAATGGCAAAATTCCTAGCAGGCCCCTGCCCCAAAAGCAGACGACCCCATTGTTAAGTTGTGGGTGAACATATCAGATGCCACAGCAATTCTTCAAACAGCTCTTGTTTATTCACAGGCCAGGACAGAACTGAACTGAAGGGTTCTGTCAGCCTGCTTATATAGAGCTCCAGTACAATGTAACTGTAACAATTTTCTAAAACTATCCAATCACTGAACGTCACTTTTGATCCCTTCTTTGCATAACTATCTACAGTATCCCCCTGCTGGCCCAGGGTGAGAACTTCAGTACATAACACCCATGACAGGCATAGCAAGGTCAATGCAAACAACCCTAAATATAGTGAGGTTGGGTGATCCAGTGCGTGCAGCGAAAAGAGGAAGCTCAATGCTGCGCGCAGGGAATAAATAGCCCCTCAACAGTCACTCATAAAATTGCTACACCAAATTCTCCCCAATGACTGAGGGGTACCCAATCAGATTTGTGGCCATCTACATGGTTGCCCCCACTGCAACATGTGCAGCATGAAGCTGAAGGGAACTAGATTAAACTTGAAATCCATTTTGTGATTTCTGGCCCAGTTCTCCAATTTGTTAAAGATTACAGTGGTGCCTCGCAAGACGAAATTAATCCGTTCTGTGAGGCTCTTCGTATAGCGGTTTTTTCATCTTGCGAAGCAAGCCCACTGACAGCTTAGCGGATTAGCGCTATTAGCGGTTTAGCGGCTTTTAGCGGATCAGCTGATAAGCGGCTTAGGGCTTAGGAAAAGGGGGAAAAAGGGGAAAAACCCCGCAGGAACTTGCAAGACATTTTCGTCTTGCGAAGCAAGCCCATAGGGAAATTCGTTTTGCGAAGCGCCTCCAAAACGGAAAACCCTTTCGTCTAGCGGGTTTTCCGTCTTGCGAGGCGTTCGTCTTGCGGGGCACCACTGTATCTTGAATCCCAATTCTGTCTTCTATGGCATTAGCTACTCCTGCCAGTTTGGTGTCATCTGCAAATTTGATGAGTATCCCCTCAATTCCTTCACCCAAGTTGTTATGCTCTCCCCAGTCATAGGAAGAAACCAGTGGAATACTCACACTTTGATGCAATATTAGCTATATTTTATAAATGAACATAATGTTTTATAAAATCTTTTCAAGACTGTGCCTCCTCCTGTTCCACCCCGTCAATTACTCATATACATTTTCAGGCATGATCTCTACAGAGATACTAAAAGTTATCTTCAACGGAGAGGATTTCAATATTCATCATACTGTTTAATTTGCGCTCTTCAGCTGAATAGCTATCAGAAACACTCCTAATGTTGTGGCCTTTTCAACACTGGCTCATTTAGAAAACATGGAGAGAATTATGAGGGGCTTGATAAAAAGCAAAGAAATATGCTAAACCTCTTATGCTCAGAAATTAGCGATAACGATTATCTTTTAGTTAGTCTTTTGCCGTAAGCAAAGGGTCCTAAATTGGAAACAGAAAGAAAAGGTGTCTGGGTAATCTTATGCCTGCGATAAAATAAATAAATCACAAGAATCAAAATTCACAAAATGGGGAACTTGATAAATTCTTTGATTAAAACCTCTCATTACAGATCTGAGATTTACTAATATTTAAATTGTTTCTACCACCTGCCTACATATAATGGCTACATTTCAGTTTCTATCACCATCCTAATTTCATTCATGAACAGCGATTACTTGTGACTGTGAAAGACCAGGAAAATTCCTCTCTACTCAGCTGAGAACCCAGAGGAGAAAATGTACTGATGGCAACCATGTTCTCCCACCAATTATTGGTAGATGATGATGATGATGATGATGATGATGATGATGATTCTTTTTATGGCACTTGAAATATCTCAACAGTTATAATTGTCTGTCACCAAACAATTGCTAATGACATCCAAACTGCAACTGTGTTAAAAGTGCAAGAAAATAACTACATTCAAACTGAAGCCAGGTTAAAATGTGTTCAGATTCTTCAACTCTCTGCTAAATATGCACACAAGTTATCCTCCACCACACGTTATTTTTTTTTTAAAAAATGCTTTTTAGATATTTCTCGTTAGCTTATGTAATTGTGAAAGCTTGAAGAGCGTTCTCACACAATTTCTCGATGCTTGTATACATGCCACAAAACTGAAAATATTGAGGGTCTATTCTGGGCATTTGAGTATGTTATTCTGGAATACTAGCTGAATGATGACATTGTGTGGCAACATGCCAAAAAATTCAAGCCAAGCCCCCAAACCCAGCAACTATTCCACCATAAATGGTAAGTGCGGAAAGGCCCTTAATAATATTTCCGATAGCAGCAATTCTTGTCCAAGCCTCCCTGCAAAGTATTTTTGTCTAAGCACTGTATGGTCGTATTTTTCGCTCTATAAGATGCACCAGATCAGTGTTTCCCAACCTTGGGCCTCCAGCTGTTTTTGGACTACAACTCCCATCATCCCTAGCTAGCAAGACCAGTGGTCAGGGATGATGGGAATTGTAGTTCAAAAACAGCTGGAGGCCCAAGGTTGGGACTAGACCATAAGACGCACCTAGTTTTTGGAGGAGGAAAACAAGGAAAAAAATATTCTGAATCTCAGAAGCCAGAACAGCAAGAGGGATCACTGCACAGCTGTTCTGGCTTCAGGGATAGCTGTGCAGCCTGCATTCGCTCCATAACACACACACACACATTTCCCCTTACTTTTTAGGAGGGAAAAGTGAGTCTTATAGAGCAAAAAATACAGTAACTCTGAAGTCTCAAACAGGGGACTGAACGGTTTCAGCAATTGACTTCTGAATGCCGCCATTTTTAAGGCTGGATTAACATCAAAGACAACTTGCTAACCTGCATCTAATGGATAATCACAGCTATTACAATGGTACAGGCGACAACTGTTTAACACACATCCAAAAGACATTGTGTCAAACCCGGAAACGACCAAAAGCATCACTAAACATGGCCCCCCAAAGGGCAGAACTGGGATGGAGCAGACTGGGGTGTGTTTATATGTGCTCCGCCAATGCATGTGTGGGCTGGGAACGCCACCCCCCCCCAGCAACATGGTTGCTGACTGCATTTAGAAACCAGGAAGCATGGCTAGAGCCACATGATGGCTGCTTGACAGTAAAATACAACTAGGCCAACTTCCTACATTTTAGACTGGCAAAGGGAATACCTGTTACATAAAGCAAGTCGCACCTTTCTCTACTAATGAACTATGCCAATGATGCTCAAAACTCAGATTAAATCTTACAGACTTTAGATACTTTTGAATAATATTTTTGACTGACTTGGGGGCTTCTACATAGGTTTGCACGCAATATGTGACACTACCAATTTAAGCAAGGATTAACTTTTTAGGTACAGTACTGGAACAACTATTTAAACATTATTTCCAATTTCAATATTCCTGTTTTTTTGTTTTGTTTTATTGAGCTATTTGCTGGCTATGGAAATCTGCTCTCCCTAAATCCATTATTTAACACACAACTGATTAAGTTCAAATGTGCTCTGCCAATTTTCACAGAAAATTGGACTTAAACATTTATTTCAAACCACACATGAATGGCTGTGGGAGAAAGACTGCCTGGGGCTCTATTTGGAGGAATTATTTAAAATATTATCACAATGTGGAAAATTAACGTAAAGGGGGATGGGGAAGAGATGAGGTTACGTGAGGATTCAATTTTCATGTCTGAAGCCGCACTTAAAACAAAACAAAACACCCAACACAATTCTGCCACTCAGTCGGAACTGTTAAGGCTAGAAGCATAAAGCAGAACTAGCCAAATCGAATTAGGGGGAAATCTTTTGTACACCTGCCGACTCGCAGTCCGATTGAGATGTGCGCAGTCCAATTGCACACTTGAGATGTTTACGAGCGCACTTTATTAGACTTCTTCCTGCAGCTGCCCAACATTTACTCTAATTTAAGAAGCTCTAAATATTGTTGCCGTGGGCGACACAAGAACATAGAACTAGGCAAGACTCCACTAATAAAAAGGCTTTCACAGCGTTTCAGCCCTTGCTCACAAGTAAAGTTAAAATTTACGGCTTTCAAAATACTGGATCTGGGAGAGGTCAGGTTATATAGCTTCCAGTAATAAAAGAAATCGATATGGCAGCGCATCTGAGGAAGCCGGCAAACTAAATAAACACTTCATCCAAATCCACTTGGACCTGAATTAAGAGAACATAAAGTACCTGTGTTTATTTTCCTTGCTCTTTATCATTCAGATAGTTTGCATAGCCTGAGTTCCCACAGTCTGACACCAGGTGAGACACTAATATTTGCCAGCCAAGGGACAATTAAACTAGATGTCAGAGCCGAGTCTTTAACGTTGTCAAGAGATTCACTTGTACATGAGTATGTTATAAATACACCCAAGACTCAGTAGAGTTCATTAAAATAACTTACTGTATTTTTTTGCTCTATAAGACTCACTTTTTCCTTCCTAAAAAGTAAGAGGAAATGTGTGTGCGTCTTATGGAGCGAATGCAGGCTGCGCAGCTATCCCAGAAGCCAGAACAGCAAGAGGGATTGCTGATTTCACTGCACAGCGATCCCTCTTGCTGTTCTGGCTTCTGAGATTCAGAATATTTTTTTCTTGTTTTCCTCCTCCAAAAACTAGGTGCGTCTTGTGGTCTGGTGCGTCTTATAGAGCGAAAAATATGGTAATACACCCATGCCTGATTCATAAAGAACGGTTGTTGGGAGCCATCAAAACACTTCCCTTAGTTCAGTCTAATAACTTGAAATCGTGTGGTAGGTCAGATCTTCTGGAGTCATCCTAATCACATCAACGGCTACACTATTTTCACCCATCTAAAACTGAGAATAAGAGTTAGTACGTAAGACCAGGGCCAGATTTAGGTTTGAGGAGGCCTTAAGCTACTGAAGGTAATGGGGCCCTTTATATGTCCAGCTGCCCTTTGTCAACAACAAATTGTTGCTTTTTTTTGTGTTGAATATATGCTATATGGTAATTTATGGACCTAATAGGTATCTAAAGCCATTTCCACACGTTGCCATGCAACCAGTCCATGCAGAATGTAGGCACCCTATATATAAAAGTAAAGGTAAAGGTACCCCTGACCATTAGGTCCAGTTGTGGACGACTCTGGGGTTGCATGCTTATCTCACTATATAGGCCCAGGGAGCCGGCGTTTGTCCGCAGACAGCTTCTGGGTCATGTGCCCAGCATGACTAAGCCGCTTCTGGAGAACCAGAGAAGTGCACGGAAACGCTGTTTACCTTCCTGCCAGAGCGGTACCTATTTATCTACTTGCATTTTGACATGCTTTCGAACTGCTAGGGGGGCAGGAGCCAGGACCAAGCAACGGGAGCTCATCCCGTCACGGGGATTTGAACCGCCAACCTTCTGATCGGCAAGCCCTAGGCTCTGTCGTTTAGACCGCAGCACCACCCGCGTCCCTTGCGCTATATATAGAAATGAGCAAACCAGTGATATTTTAGGGAACAGGCTAGCAGGCGGGGCCCATTACTTACATCATAGGAGCCTACACAACACAAAACACTGTTGCTGTATGTAGGTTTTATTTTATTTGTTTTTTATCTTATATTTTGGAAATGTACAGCCAGTGTTTTTTTTCTTTAATTTTTTGGGGGGTTCCCAGGAGAGTGGGCCCCTAAGCTATAACTTGTTTAGCTTATACGTAAATCCAGGACTGCGTATCGCCATCCCTTCCACACACACACACACACACACACACACACACACACTAAGATGACACGGCAAGCAGATTTTGAGGAAGAAGGCAAAAGAAGGGCTGACTTCTCTTTGCTAATGAGGTTCATCTCTCATCGGATTTATACAGAGACAAACCACCTACCCTGGATCCAAACTATGTTAAGCAAACCAAGAAGTTTTCAGCGATGTTAAGAACACTCAACGCCAGCCGCAAACACTTTTACTGAAAATGATCAGAATGAGTACAAGACAGCAGATAAAATTCAAGAGGAAGCATGTGTTGATATTTGTACGCTGCCTACTAAAGAATTCGATTTAGCAGCTTCCCATCTAGAGATGGCTGTTTTAAGTCCACATTTTTGTAATGATGCTGTGTAAGCAAAGAATCTAGCATTTGGCACAGTTTCCAGCATCTTCAGAACCTGTGCTTGCTTTTTCTAAAAATAATCGTTTTTAAACCCCTTGGGGCCGTTGGTCCCATGACAACAGAAAAATATATATGGTGATATTGGGAGGCGCATAGGCAGTAGCACCAGAAAAAAACTGGAAATCAGAGCTGGAAGAAGTTCCAGTGGCAGTCTGTGGAGCTTTATAGGGACCTGCAGAAAATCTATAATCCTACCAGACAGCTGAAAAATCAACTCTAGTGTGTTAATGATTATATATGCATCTACAGGAGTCTTTTGAATCAACGAGAAACTCTACTACGTCCACCACAGGTATTACGTTTACGGCTTGTAATGCCTTAAGAGAGAATATAATGAAAATGATCTACAGGTGGTACTTAACCCCAGTCAAGCTGGCAAAAATTTATCATTTGCCCGATAATAAATGTTGGAAATGTAAAGAGATTGAGGGCACATTTTTTCACCTTTGGTGGACATGCCCTAGGATTAAGGTCTTCTGGGAGACGATATATAATGAAATGAAAAAGGTATTTAAATATACCTTTCAGAAGAAACCAGAGGCCTTTCTCCTGGGCATGGTCGGCCAATTGGTGCGAAGGGAGGATAGAACTTTCTTTATGTACGCAACAACAGCAGCAAGAATACTCATTGCAAAGTATTGGAAGACACAAGATTTACCCACCCGGGAAGAATGGCAGACGAAGGTGATGGAATATATGGAACTGGCTGAGATGACTGGCAGAATCCGGGACCAAGGAGAAGAGTCGGTGGAAGAAGATTGGAAAAAATTTTAAGTATATCTTCAAAAATATTGTAAAATTAAGGATTGTTAGAAAGATGCTGGAAAAAGAAAATTATATGGTTTTGGTAGAAATGATATAAAGGATTAAGTAAAAATGAATTGATGAAATTGATGAAAGACAGAATGTAAAATAACAATATATTAAGATAAATTATTAAGTTAAAAACAAGGTTGGAAGGATTTGCTGAAATAACAATTTGAACTAGAATACAAAAATGGGAGGTATGAGGAGGTCAAGGAAATAAGTAAAGGAAGAAAGTTAAGTAAAGGTTTAATCTGTTCTTTTTCTTTTTCAATGATTGTATTTTATCTTTGTATTTTTCTCTGTTTTTTGTATTTTTCTTTTTTCTTTTTGCAATTCTCGAATTCTGAATAAACATTATTAAAAAAAGAAAAAAAGAAACTCTACTACGTCCAGTTCTTGGGTGGGTGGGCTGGAATGGAGAGGTGAGGAATATTTCCCTTATAATTTACTATGGAATTGATTCATTACTGTATTTTTATATATATAGAAGGAAAGCACAGGTGTTTATAGGAACAGAGAAGCTGCCTTATACCAAGTCAGAACTCTGGCCCATTTAGCTTAGTACTGTCTGATCTGACTGTTAGCAGCTCTTCAGCATTTGGGGCGGGAGCTTTCCCCAGTCTTCCCTGGGAACCCCAGGAGCTGAACCTCCTGTACACAAGATAAGATGCTATATCAGAGAGCCATGTCCTTCCAGTCCCAACACTTCAGTTTGGAAAGCAAGCTAGCTTTGTCAACTTCTACAGTGGTACAGTGGTACCTCGGGTTACATATGCTTCAGGTTACATACGCTTCAGGTTACAGACTCTGCTAACCCAGAAATAGTACCTCGGGTTAAGAACTTTGCTTCAGGATGAGAACAGAAATTGTGCTCCGGTGGCGCGGGGGCAGCAGGAGGCCCCATTAGCTAAAGTGGTGCTTCAGGTTAAGAACAGTTTCAGGTTATGAACGGACCTCTGGAGCAAAGTGGTACTTAACCCGAGGTACCACTTTACCTTGGTTTAGGAACTTAATCCGTTCCAGAAGTCTGTTCTTAAACCAAGGTGTGCTTTCCCATAGCAGAAAGGGACTCAATTTACAAATGGAACACACTCAATAGGAAGCGAAACAAGTTCTTATTCCAAGGCAAAGTTCACAGACCAAAACACCTACTTCCGGGTTTGCAGCGTTTTTAATCCAGTTTGTTCATAAAGTAAGCTGTTCTTAAACCAAGGTCCCACTGTATTAGAATCATCCAGAACTGCACATATGACCCTCTCTGTAGAATTAAACAATAAGCAAATTCCCACCAATGTTTATTTGAAGAATGCACCTAAAACCCCCCACCAAAAATCCCTAAATCTTACTTTCTTCAAGGCTATAGGGCAGGGCTGGGGAACCTGCAGCCCTCTAGAATAGACCAGTGGTTCCCAAACTTTTTTTGGCCATGCCCCACTTAAGCATCTCTAAAATCCTGAAGCTCTGGTCTGGTCTGAAACTCAACATCAAAAAAACTGGTCCCATTACCTCCTGGCAAATAGAAGGGGAAGAAATGGAGGCAGTGAGAGATTTTACTTTCTTGGGCTCCATGATCACTGCAGATGGTGACAGCAGCCACGAAATTAAAAGACGCCTGCTTCTTGAGAGGAAAGCAATGACAAACCTAGACAGCATCTTAAAAAGCAGAGACATCACCTTGCCAACAAAGGTCCATATAGTTTAAGCTATGGTTTTCCCAGTAGTGATGAATGGAAGTGAGAGCTGGACCATAAAGAAGGCTGATCACCAAAGAATTGGTCACGAAGAGTCGGACACGACTAAATGACTAAACAACAACAAAAATACTGACACCCCTCCCCCGGTGACATATAATTCTTATTATTCAAAAAGTAAACTAATCACATGGAGGAAGCCTAAAAGTCCATTAACTGTTGATAACTCATTCTCGAATTGCCCCCCTTAAAAATTGCCCCCCTGTGCGTCGTGTGCCCCACGTTGGGAACTATGGCTCCAGATGATGTACTGCGACTCACATCAAGCCTTGCTGTTGAAGCTGCTAGAAGATTGAGGTCAACGGCATACGGAGGGCCTAAGATTCCCCAACTCTTCTAGAAAGGTTACCAATTTCCTCTAATCACTCTACCCCCCAAGATCGATATAGCTCAGTGCACAGTAATACTATCAAGGGCTTTTATTATTTCCAACCAAAGCAATGTTTCACTGTTACAGGTACTAATTCCCCTCCTTCGAGAGGTGGCTGTGTTAGTTTTGTTGCAGGAAAAACAGCACCTCGTGGTGCCTTAAAGACTAACCCATGTAGTGTGGCACAAGCTTTCGCAGACTCGAATCTAACAAAAAGCTTACGCCACAACAAATCTCTCATGCTGCAATCCTATATCCAGTCTCCTAGGAGTAAACCCTAATGAACTCGCAGTGCTAAGTAAAGATGGAGGACTGAACCACAAGTTTATAAGGTACCAAACTATCCTGTTATCATCATTCTGAGCATTGGAGGAGTTGAAGGGAGCAATGCCAAACCCAAAATATAAAACTTTGTCAGATGGCTTCCGGGACTCATTTTGAACTGAAATTGCTTATCAGTCTCTCCACGGATCAAACAAAATTCCTCATCTTTTGAGAGCTGAAGCTGTCAGAACAAAGGCCCGGTATAATTTTATCAGAAGCAGCTATGGTGTAATAACTTTTCCCCACTCTTCCCACCTAGAAGACTTAAAATTCATTTGCCATAAATACTGTAGCAATGTTCCAGCAATCAATTCAAAATGACAAACGCAGATGTAGTGAGTTATGCTCCAGGATATTTATAAAGTATCTAGAAATACCAGGGAAAGATCCAAAATCACTTAATTTGATATTACACCCATAAATTAATGTATTTGTTGGGACAACAACATTCCTCAATTTTCAGAGAATATACACAGGCGAACAGTGTCATTTATTCTGCTATGTTCACATTAACGTAGTTGAAAGCTTTATCTTTGGACAAATTCTCTGCATTCATATAAATAATGTTTTTATAACCACTATGAGGCATGAACATTAGAATTCAGATCACTAATGACAAGAAGTCAATGGAATTGTGCTTCAGCATCATATTATCATATTATGCTTTTTATAGTTTTGACCAATGCTACAGTTTAAAGATACCTTGATTAACCCTTTTCAAGATCTGTTCAATTGCATTAACTCATCTTTTCAAAATACGGTCTCTTCTATATTTTTGAACTAAGTATCAGGACTAGCATCCTGTTTTAAAATGTTTTTATTTCTCCTTTCAATATATAATATAGGAGAACTGCTATGAACATCTTAACAGCCTTTGCATAAGTCACCCATTCTTAGAGCATTCAGAATACAGTGGTACCTCGGGTTAAGTACTTAATTTGTTCCGGAGGTCCGTTCTTAACCTGAAACTGTTCTTAACCTGAAGCACCACTTTAGCTAATGGGGCCTCCCACTGCTGCCGCATCACCAGAGCACAATTTCTGTTCTCATCCTGAAGCAAAGTTCTTAACCCAAGGTACTATTTCTGGGTTAGCGGAGTCTGTAACCTGAAGCGTATGTAACCCGAGGTACCACTGTACCGTGATAGTAAGGAAAATACATTGCCATGCCATACAAATAGAATGCAAGAATATACTCCTAATCAAGATGATCTCTCCAAAGTCCACCAGGAGACTGTGGGCTGGGGGTCCTTGTCTACTCTTCCTGCCTCATGCAAGATATAAATGGTTGCCATGCCATGTAAAAAGAAGAGGGGCATGTTAAGTTTTTCTGCCATTACTGCTGACCAGACTCCTTAGGACCATGCTTTGACTCGTGTTGCTACTATACTGTTTGAATAAATACTGTAATATTAAAGATATGTAATCACTTGAAAGAATCAATTAGGCCTAGCATTAAATTGGGATTAAATAAATAAGAAAATGTACGATAAGAAAAGTTAGGAAATAGGACTATGACTGTGATATGGTTTTATGAAATAATGATATTGGAAACTGTTATATATAATTACTAAGAAACTCAGATGGAAGAGATTTGAGGAAGTCAAGGAATATGTTTATGAAGATGGATTTTGATTAATTAATTAAGTTTTTGTTTATGTGGTGATTTGATGTATTTTATGTTATATGTTCTTTTTTTCTTTATTCTTTTTCCGTTTCATTCTTTTTACTTTATTATTGTTGGCTCTTTCTTCTGTTATGTTTATGTATAGAAAATAATAAATATTATTGGGGGGGGGGAAAGATAAACCTAAAACTTCCCGCTCAAAAAAAATTACGAAAATATATATAATGAAATATTACCATACTTTTCCGTCTATGAGACGCCCCCTATTTTGAGGGACTCAAATTTAAGAAAATGGGGAGAGATGGCACAGACTTGTTGAGCTTTTTTTTTTTTTTTTTTTTTTTTGCAGAGGATTGCTCAGAGTTGATGAGCTTTTTGCAATTGCCGAGAATCGCTCAGTTGCACGCCTCTCATCTGTCCCCTCACTGGCAGAAGCTGACAATCGCCTGCCCAATTGCCACAGCATCAGCCAATCAACACCAGCCATTGACGCAGCAACCAATGACATGCCAAATAGCTGCTGACAGCCGCGGCAGCAACCAATCAAATGTCCACCCCATGCGCTATCCAGGTATAAGACGGCCCCCACTTTTTCGCATAATTTTTAAAGAAAAAAAAGAGTCTTCTACATGGAAAACTACAGTATTTTAAACAGTTTGCTACTCCCCCAAACCTAGTCAATGAAGAATGGCGTTGGGCCCCCTCAGTTACCCGTCCCAATTGCATCAGTGACTAAATGTTGCAAAGTGCATTTACTTCTTCGAAATCTCACCATGTTTAATAAGCATTACTTAATTTTTTTCTCCTTAGTTATTTATTTATTCAGTTTACATCTTTCCCTTCCGTCCTGAAGGAACGCTTAAGGAATGATAAATATTCATGTTACGAATTTTTTGTCTCACCTTGTGAAACTAAACTGAGATGTTTGGTTGTCCATGATATTATTGCAGTCTCCTAACATGAAGGGTCATTTTCTTTTCCACAGAAGCAACCGTGTACATTCAAGGGAAAGGGAACTGAGAGGTGGTGGCAATGGCAAGCAGAATAAAATTCAGTTGGAGAGGGAAAATAGAAACACACAGTGCTTTCCCCATGAACTTGAATAAGCTCCTGTGGACTGATATTATCTCTAGGCCTTCAAGTAGGAACATGGAGTAGAAAAGTATTTTCCCTTTTTTCCAATTTGACTGGTGAGACAAGCAGCGTTGTCTAGCACACAAGAGTGGTGGATTTGCATTCAGATTTTAGTACAGGAAAGGGTTCAATGACTGACCTTTAACAAGCCACCACAATTCCGCCTCAGTTTTACAGTGGTGCCTCGCAAGACGAAAAGAATCCGTTCCGTGAGTCTCTTCGTCTTGCGGTTTTTTCGTCTTGTGAAGCAAGCCCATTAGCGGCTTAGCAGATTAGCGCTATTAGCGGCTTAGCGGATCAGCTGATAAGTGGCTTAGCGGCTTAGCGGATCAGCTGATAAGCGGCTTGGCGGCTTAGAAAAGGGGGGGGAGGGGAAAAAACCCACAGGAACTCGCAAGACATTTTCGTCTTGCAAAGCAAGCCCATAGGAAATTCGTTTTGCGAAGCACCTCCAAAACGGAAAACCCTTTCGTCTAGCGGGTTTTCCGTCTTGTAAGGCATTCGTCTTGCGGGGCACCACTGTACTTCCAAAAAATGGGATGACTGATTACTTGCCTCTTAAGCCATAGGAATGGGCCTGTGCTATACCAGATAGAAGAAGAAGAAGAAGAGTGTGGATTTGATATCCCGCTTTATCACTACCCGAAGGAGTCTCAAAGCGGCTAACATTCTCCTTTCACCCACAACAAACACTCTGTGAGGTGAGTAAGGCTGAGAGACTTCAGAGAAGTGTGACTAGCCCAAGGTCACCCAGCAGCTGCATGTGGAGGAGCGGGGAAGCGAACCTGGTTCACCAGATTACGAGTCTACCGCTCTTAACCACTACACCACACTGGTGGAGCAGAGACGCGAACCTGGTTCCCCAGATTACGAGTCTACCGCTCTTAACCACTACACCACACTGGAGGAGCAGAGACCACGAACCCGGTTCTCCAGATTACGAGTCTATCGCTCTTAACCACTACACCACACTGGCACTACACCACAGATAGGTGGGGTATAAATAAATATGTAAAAAATATTTTTATTATTCTAACATATTTCCAGGTACTCCCTTTTCACACGGATCAAGGTTTGAAGCTGAATAAAACTAGTGATCTATGACTAAATCACAGCCTGACAACAGCCAAGTACATGTACTGGTTAAAGATTAGCAGTGCCATATCATGGGTTGCTGTTCCCAGGGCAGGGGCATGCATGCCAGGGGTGCCTGCGCGCTGGAGGGCAGGACGCAGCGAGTGAACGGAGCCTGCCATGAGGGGAGGGCAGTCAGACGATACAGCCCTTGGTGGGCAAACCCCCCTGACACATGCAAAGAGGAGCACAAGACCGGGCTGTGCTGGGGGTGCCTGGGAGGCCCTGGTTCACACCCCTCAAAATTGTGGCCCCTGGCCACACTATGTCCCTCTAGATTAGTGTCTCTTACAGATGTCTAGTAGTTGTACACCTCTGTGTAAATGCAAACAAAGGCAATGTTGTAGCTGGGAAATAGATTTGGTAGTGCTTCACATAAATTGCCTTGAAACCAGATTACTATTTTCACATAGAAACTAAGAGTGCCTCCTTTGAAATATGCCAAATGTATTCAATGGGGCTTACTTATTTTGGTAAATGTATGGTCTTCTAAGACTTAAACATTCATATGCTTCATACCTAGCCAAAAAGGCTTCAGATATTTTGTGTCCCCTCCCCCCGCTTCCAGAATGTCTTAGCTCTCTGCAGATAGGAGGAGAAAGCTTATTTAAGGATATGGGATATCATCCACCAACATCTTGTAAGACTTGAGGAAGGATGTGATTTCTTTCAGAGACTGACCACAACGAAATTCTGAGACGATATTTTGCCTGAAGGCAGTGCTAGATAACCATCAACTTAAATTCTTGGCAGACATTAAGAACTCCAAGGCAGCATTCCAACGGACAGATGGTTGGCAAGTGGTCCATCCTCAAAGCTCAAATGGCTTATCTGTGGTCATGATTATTTTGATGTGGTCCATCAAGACAAGGGGGGGGGTGAAAGAAAACTGATGAAGGTTCCAGAATGGCGAAAATTGTTACTGACCATTCTCAATTCCCATATGGAGCATGTTCTACTAAACCTTAAAGGAAACAACTCAGGTGTCACAGTCCGGTTCACGGGCAATCAAAGTCCCGGCAGGCGACGCCAGGACCAGATGGCGGGGTGGGAGCAGGAATGGGGGTCCAGAAGCCAGGAGTCAGGAAGCCAAGTGTCCAAGGGTCCGGAAGCAAGGAGTCACAAAGTCAAGGGTCTGAGAATCAAGAAGCAAGGAGTCACAAAGCCAGGGGTCCAAGAAGCAAGGAGTCACAAAGCCAGGGGTCCAAGGATCAAGAAGTCAAACACAGCAAGGTAGGGAACATGTTGCTGTGGCAAAAAGCCGAAGGGAAATGCTGACCTTATATCCCTTCCCGGCTCTTGCCACCAGGTGCTGTGAGTTACCAATCGGCCTCACCTGTGCAGCCACACCTTGTCTCTTCAGAACAAACTCAGGAAGGCCCCAGTCCTGCAAAGTCCAATCGGTCACAGGGCCTGGCTCCTGCATGCACACCTGACATCAGGTAGCTGGTGCACTCTAATTATGGGATGGAATATGCTTGCAATCCCTGCTGTGGCTTCCTGCAGTCATATATCTCAGTTACAGTTGCGAACGAGACATGCGACATGTAAGATGGCTTAGTGCTGACATGTCATAACCACCACGTTGAGCTTTTAATCTCTTGAAGAGACTAAGAAAATCTTCAACTCTGTTCAGTCATCATTCTTGTGATAAACTTTTTTTTGTATGAGAATACATCTTTCCACAAGGGTCAACATTGATGCCAAAATCCAGCATCGCCTGAGCTTTGCGAGTGTGGCTTTCTCCTGACTGAAATGCAGAGTGTTTCAGGACCGGGACATTCGCAAGGAAACCAAAATGCTTGTTTACAAAGCTATTGTACTACCAGCCTTACTGTATGCTTGTGAAACATGGACCACTTACAAATGCCATCTCCAACTTCTCAAAAGTTTCCATCAACAGTGTCTCCAAAAAGCTTACACATCACTTGGGAAGATAGGCAAACTAATATCAGTGTACTGGATGAAGCAAAGATCACCAGTGTTGAAGCAGTGATTCCTCAACATCAATTTCGTTGGACTGGTCATGCTGTGCGGATGACTGATTATCGTCTTCCAAAGCAACTTCTCTATTCCGAACTTAAAAATGGAAAGTGTAATGCTGGTGGTCAACAAAGGAGGTTTAAAGACTGTCTCAAGGCAAATCTTAAAAAAATGAGTATAAACACCGACAACTGGAAAACACTGGCCTGCGAGCGCTCCAGTTGGAGAACAGCCTTTACCAAAGGTGTAATGGACTTTGAAGACACTCGAACTCAGAACTTAAGGGACAAATGTGCTAAGAGGAAGGCACACTTGGCAAATCCACACAGTGATCAACTCCTACCTGGAAATCAATGTCCCCACTGTGGAAAGACGTGTGGGTCCAGAATTGGCCTCCACAGTCACTTACAGACTCATTGTTGAAATCATGTTTATGGAAGACATTCTTACTTGGCTACGAATGATCGCCAAAGAAGAAGAAGACTGCCAAAGTGAAGCAGCTAAAAATGGAGCACTTTTGAAGACTATCCAATGATAGCGACTACTCAGAAGGCTTTCAAAATGGACTAGGCAAAGTCATGTCTAGATCTAGCGGCTACCAGTCCAGATGTTAGCCCAGTGAACTTCCGTTTTCATATTCACTGTCGTTCTGAATACAGGAGCTGGGTACAAAACTGCAAGTGCCTAGTCTGTGGTCTCAGCATATATCCCATCAGAAATCCAAAATGCACAAGAAGCCGCTCTTCCTGCTCAGTTCGTGTTTGCGGTAGCTTGGTCTCTCCTGTGTTTTACATGCCCTTTTAAACAAGACAACATTTCAATTGATGTGAGGACTGATGTGGTGGCTGATGTGGGTGACTTCTCCGTCGATGGGAGTCACAACCTCACCATTTTGTAGTCCAGTCATTCTTTATGCTCTTTTCAATGTGGCAGCCATTTTGTGTTATCCGCAGCCCTGTGGCAGCCATTTTGTGACTGGTGCCCACAGAACTTTCTCGAAATTCCAAATGTGCCCACAGCTCCAAAAAAGTTGGCAACCCTTGGCGTCCACAAAATTGTGTATCAGCACTTCTGTATATTTCATTAGAGGTCCATGGCTTTCTACTCTCTTAGAATATTTTCCTGCTTAAAGATTTCGGATCCAACGTTGGCATTTTAAGCATTCCAGCAAAAGTGTCTCTTAGAAACTTCTGTGCCTAAAAATAGCTGACCCAACTCATTTAAGTATACTTCCTTCCTTATAATCTTGGAGTACTTACTTTTTGAGGAGGCTTATCCGAGTCTCACACTTCCAGTATAATGAGTTTCTTTACAGTTTATTGTTCGGTGTGATGTCTGAGGCTTAAATATTTCATGGAGAACAATTTCTCTTTTTGATGTGTGGGATTCCTCAAGCATGTCCCTTTCTTCTTCCAGTCAGCTGAGATGTGCCCCTTTTAAAGGTGAAAGTAAGCAGCTGATCTGATGTAAAATTAAATTCCTATAGATATGCACTCAATCCAGCCTGAACTTGAATTGTTGAGATAAGTATAGTAATTCAGATGGATGTGTGAGTGCCGGCCTGCAATTCAGTTGGAGGCAACTCCTTGTAGTAACTTCAGTTGAACAGACTTTTAAGTGCAATCTACTTGGCTCCTAAAATACGGTACTTGGACACTATTTGTCGCACAGCTGGGATAAGTGTGTTTTGAACACCACTTGAACCTTGCTTCTTCTTTCTTACGTTCTATAAGAAAAACACACAGTTCCCTAACTGCACATTAAACATATACAGTTGACAGTAGTCAGTTGTATTTATATTAATGTGTCACTGCAGTGGGGTTCCTTATCGTTACACATTGGTAGCACTAATCTTGCTGACTGGAGCATGCTGAACGGTATATCCCCAATTTTTTATCTGGAACAAAGTATTTGATTAATAATGTTTGATGTCAACAAAGAATGTGTGGCTCTTATCAACCTAAAGATTGTTTTAATGATTTTTAAAATTAAAATGGTTATCTGTGAAATTTCAGCCTTCTAAGTAATGCAAAAATGCTTGAAAATTCAATCTTAAATTAAAATGAATTCTCTATTAAAGATAATGCATGCACGTGGTCCTAAAGCCAAATTTTTCAGAGTCATTTGCCATCCTGGAATTTGTGTTTTTGTTGTTACTGTTAATTTCTGCTGCTCTTCTACCTATTCCTGTTCAGGTACCGTATACTCTGCCATGTAAACATGATGACCCATGACCCCTCTGGTTTGCAGATCTTACAAACCAATGTAGTATGTGGATTTTCAGATGTGATGTTCTGCAAATAAAACAGGAAAAGTACCATCCTTTGTTCTACTAAAGAATGCCTCACATATAACACCACCTTGGGTGGTTCTCTTACAAAGGGAATACAGTGGTACCTCGGGTTAAGTACTTAATTTGTTCCGGAGGTCCGTTCTTAACCTGAAACTGTTCTTAACCTGAAGCACCACTTTAGCTAATGGGGCCTCCTGCTGCCGCTGCGCCACCGGAGCACAATTTCTGTTCTTATCCTGAAGCAAAGTTCTTAACCTGAAGCACTATTTCTGGGTTAGCGGAGTCTGTAACCTGAAGCGTATGTAACCTGAAGCATATGTAACCCAAGGTACCACTGTAAGGGGGGAAAACACTGTTGCATACCACAAAGAAGTTAAATGAGTGTTTCCCAAACTTGGGTCTCGAGCTGCTTTTGGACTACAAATCCCATAATCCCAGACCCCTGGTCTTGCTAGCTAGGGATGATGGGAATTGTAGTCCCAAAAGCACCCAAGTTTCAGAAACACTGAGTTAAACTAAAACTCAGTTCAGAAAGTGAATGAAACAGCTGCCTGATTGATTGCCCCCATGCAAAAAATTTGCTGATTATGAGAAGGCTGTGTATTAAGGAGAAGGCTTCAAGATCTTTAACATCAAGATATGAGTGGGTGGTGCTGTGG
The DNA here is from genome assembly GCF_964252035.2 of Podarcis erhardii. Lineage (NCBI taxonomy): Eukaryota > Metazoa > Chordata > Lepidosauria > Squamata > Lacertidae > Podarcis > Podarcis erhardii. Next base: position 131,115,690 of record NC_138497.1, on the reverse strand, counting down.
TCTAAACCACTGAGCCTCTGGGGTTGCCGATCGGAAGGTCGGCGGTTTGAATCCCCATGACGGGGTGAGCTCCCGTTGCTCGGTCCCTGCTCCTGCCAACCTAGCAGTTTGAAAGCACGTCAAAGTGCAAGTAGATAAATAGGTACCGCTCTGGCGGGAAGGTAAACGGCCTTTCCGTGCGCTGCTCTGGTTTCACCAGAAGTGGCTTAGTCATGCTGGCCACATGACCTGGAAAAACTGTCTGCAGACAAACATCTGCTCCCTCAGCCAGTAAAGCAAGATGAGCGCCGCAACCCCCGAGCTGTTTGCGACTTGACTTAACCTTTATCTTTACCTTTATGAACATTCTACCTGTGGACACATCAGTGGAAGGATGGAGGGAGGAGAAGACGCCGAGTGAAAAGGTAAGGTAATGGGAGTGAACCACACCACCCTGTTTGCTGAGCATTTGACAGTAGCCAATTCTACAAGTCTGCATCACAACTAGAGTAAAGTAGTACTCTGTTAATCTTCCTCCTGTCCTCTGAGGTATAAAACTAGGAGGGCAGATGTATTATCCGGGAAGTGTTCCAACTTCATTAAGTCCAAGGCATCAGTGGTTCCAGCATGCCCACTGCCAGAGGAGTGTCACAAGCAGGAAAAAAAATCTAGCATCTGCAGGGAAAGGATTAAGGAAAATTAGGAACTCATCAGCAACTGCAGGTTTCGTTAGTGGCATGCAGTAGCTCACAGAGTTTGCCAGTGACGAGAGCCAACTTTTCAAGTCTCTATGGAACAGACCCCCCCCCCCCACAAACCTCCACCCACTGCTATCCTCCTGCATATCTGCTGACCTCTCAACCAGGACGGGAACTTGAAAAGACACTCACTGACTAGAGGCATAGAGCTAAGAGACAGAGGTCAATGGTGGGGTAATATAGAGCAAATTAAAAAGCACTCCACAATTCTAAATGGCTTTGCTGCAACAGAAGCATGTTCTGACATGGTGCATAAGCTGCCAAGGCTATTTTCCTCCCTCCCTTTGTTCAGAAGATTTCATAATTTTGTTGTTGTTCTAAAGTCAGCATGTTTGTATAGGGTATGCAACTTCTTAAAAGACTAGAAGGCAGTCTAACAGCAGAGGAGTTTTAAAAATGTATCTGCAAGATTCAAGTCTTTTTGAATATAAGAGGATTTCAGTACAGAAATGAAATGTTTATTTGCCAAGCTGAGATCATTTGGGAATTTTGCAGGTGCTTTGCAGCCAGGTGCTGTGAAAGAGTTTCCCATTTGAGCACCCTTTGATGAGCAGAATTGCATATAATTCATGATTTCCAAGATATGGGGTGATTTGCAAGAGATGGAGCTTTCTAAAGTTGTCCGAGGACTTTTGACATGTGCTTCAGTCCATCAAGCACTAGATATTTGGCTACCCAGCGTGACTCGTTTGCCTGCATTTGAGGGTAAAATTGCTTGACTTCACAGTGACCTTGATGCTGATATTATAGCAAGTCCAAATGAGGTGTCCAATATGCTATCTGAGAGAGTTTTGTGGGATCAATTTCAGTTAATGCAGTCTGAGAACACGGACAAAGTACTTGCTGATATGCAGCCATCCTCATGATCTCTCGACCCTTGGCCGATTAAAGCTAGCCAGGGAGGTTTCACTGCACGGGTTCAGACTAGTAAATGTCTCATTACTAGAAGGACAGATGCCTCTGGTTTTAAGAGGGGCTATTATACAACTTCCCTAAAGGTGAGAACTTCAGAGCAAATTGCGCTGGACAATTATAGGTCAATGGCCAACACTCCTTTTCTGGGTAAGTTGACTGAGAGAGTAGTGGCCATGCTACAAACATTCTTGGAAGATACAGATCATCTTGACCGGCTTTGGAGATGAATTGGCCCTGGTCACTCTCATGCATAGCTGTCAACTTACAGATTTGAAAATAAGGGACCAGCAGCCAAAATAAGGGACCTGCAGCCTCACCTGTTCCAGGCACTCTAGTCTTCCTGTCCTCCTACAGTCTGGTCAAACTCATGCTGGTAGCTTCAAGAATACTGTCCAACCAACTTTGTAACCAGAGGTTCAACTGAATAGAATCTGAATCACATGCACCACAAGGCCTATGTAGCCTCAACTTAAGATGGCTCCCCGGCCTGGCTTTGCACTGCAAAGTTTGCAGCAGCACATGCAACAAAATGGTGTCCAGCATTCAAAACCCCCCTCAGCTTGCATTAACTAGCCACACACAAGGCATGCAAGCTCCACCCCCCAGTCGTTCTTAGACTTCTTATTGGGTGAGCAACGCAGCCAAGCAACACAGTTGGAGCCTCCCTCCTCCCTGGCCGGCAGGGAGGGAGGGAGAGGAGCTGCTTCCTTTGAAATTTAAGGGACATCATTTAAGGGACATCATTTAAGGGACATCCATCAATAAGGGACAGCAGCGGGACATGGCGCTGGAATAAGGGACTGTCCCTTCAAATAAGGGACACTTGACAGCTATGCTCTGATGGATGGGGGTGTCAGAAATGTTCCTTCCCAGAGTGAAAGTGAGGGATCTGAGGCCCAAGGAGCGGGGAGGCAGAAAGAGATGGAGGTTTGCTTTCTTCACAGGCAGAGAGTGAAGCAAGCCCCTCCTCCCCTGGAATACTAGTCATAAATTCCCAGAGAAATTTAAGGCAGGCAGAGGAGCCGCAACTTTCAGACACGCTTTCAGAGGAGGAGATGCAAGCTGGATGGTCTGTTCCGGAATTTCCTCACTTTTGGAGAGTTCAGGCTTGGTGTCAAGCCCACAAGAGGAGCAGCAGCCGATGGCGTATTTCCTGTTGGAAAAGATTCCACACTCCAGTGGGCTCAACTGACCTATCTAGTGAGGAAGATTGAGCGGTGTACTCGGACTGAACTACTGTGTAAATAGCAATAAATCTGGACGTTATAAAACCACCAGCCTGTTCTCTCTTGGTGTGAGGGAGAGATTGTAAATCCTGACAGGGGGAGTGCAGTCCTGCTGTTGTTACTTGATCTCTCAGAGGTATTCAAGATGGCTGACCATGCTGTCTTCCTGGACCAGCTCTGTGGGAAAAGGTGGCACTCTCCCTTAGTGGTGCCATTCCTTCCTGCAAGACCATTAACACAGAGTGACTTTGAGTGATTGTATGTCAGCCCCCTGGCATATGGGCTTCCCCTCAGGGTACCATCTCGACCCCAATGGTTTTAAACAGTTGCTTGAGGGGTTGGTGATGGGCCAACAAACTGAAGCTGAATCCTAATAAGACAGAAGCCCCATGGGCAAGCAGTTCCCAAGTTTGGGAAACTGGCAGGTTGCCTGTTCCTGACAAAGTTGCACTCTCCCTGAAGGAGCAAGTATGTAGCTTAGATTCAACACTGTCACTGGAAGCAAAGGTGTCCTCAATGGTCAAGGGAGGGTTTTTTTTGTGTTTTTTACCAGCTGTGACTAATACTCCAGCTATGGCCGTTCTTGGACAGGGCTAGGATGGAGGGAAGAAAAGATAATTCCCTCGGTAGAATTACAGATTTGGAGTAGGACACTTAACTACTGGCTTCACCTAAACTCAAATCCTCCTGGTCTAATATCCCTAGTGCTGCAGGATTGTCACAAGAGCACCTGGACTAACATTGTCTATCAAAAACTTTACTCTTGTGGTTTATCACCACAACAGCTACTCACTTTGGGTTTTAGTAAAGCAAACAGTCTAATTTGTCAGCGCCTAAATGATATTAGGGACGCGGGTGGCGCTGTGGGTTAAACCACAGAGCCTAGGGCTTGCCGATCAGAAGGTCGGCAGTTCGAATTCCCACAACTGGGTGAGCTCCCGTTGCTTCGTCCCTGTTCCTGCCAACCTAGCAGTTCGAAAGCACGTCAAAGTGCAAGTAGATAAATAGGTACCGCTCCGGCGGAAAGGTAAACGTGTTTCCGTGCGCTGCTCTGGTTCACCAGAAGCGGCTTAGTCATGCTGGCCACATGACCCAGAAGTTGTACGCTGGCTCCCTCGGCCAATAAAGCGAGATGAGCGCGCAACCCCAGAGTCGGTCACGACTGGACCTAATGGTCAGGGTTCCTTTACCTTTACCTTTAAATGATATCAAGCATCAGAACAACTTGGCCACAATAAGGAAATTTTGCCCTTGGTATGACTATTTTCCACCTACCCATTTCGACTCTCTGGCACCCTATCTGCATAACCTAGCAATTCTAAAATACAGACACACTTTTACTCTCACAAGATTGAATGTATTGCCCTCGGCGGTACTTGAGGAATGATTCCAACAGATTCCACACGAAAAACGCTTATGTCCCTGTGGAGATGGCAGTACCAAATTGGTGGCACATGCCCTTGCACTCTTTATAAAGACTTGAGGAATGAGATTATCACCCCTCTTTTATTGTCCATTCCGGGTCACCCAACCACTGCCACGGTGTCCTTTCTCTTGGCAGATCAAGATGAGCAGGTGACAGCAAAGGTTGCAAGGTTTTTAGCTGGGGCAATCAGAATAAGATCCACTATTTGACTACTGATTCAAAACTGTAAAATGTATTTTATATAATTGACTTTTTATTTCTATTTGTTGTATATCGTACTGTTGTTTTATTGCTATGGCCGATGGCTGATGCAAATAAAGATTCATTCATTCATAATTCATAATGTCCAGTTCTGGGCACCACAGTTCAAGAAGGACATTGACAAACTGGAACGTGTCCAGAGGAGGGCAACCAAAATGGTCAAAGGCCTGGAAACGATGCCTTATGAGGAACGGCTAAGGGAGCTGGGCATGTTTAGCCTGGAGAAGAGGAGGTTAAGGGGGGATATGATAGCCATGTTCAAATATATAAAAGGATGTCACATAGAGGAGGGAGAAAGGTTGTTTTCTGCTGCTCCAGAGAAGCGGACACGGAGCAATGGATCCAAACTACAAGAAAGAAGATTCCACCTAAATATTAGGAAGAACTTCCTGACAGTAAGAGCTGTTCGACAGTGGAATTTGCTGCCAAGGAGTGTGGTGGAGTCTCCTTCTTTGGAGGTCTTTAAGCAGAGGCTTGACAACCATATGTCAGGAGTGCTCTGATGGTGTTTCCTTGCTTGGCAGGGGGTTGGACTCGATGGCCCTTGTGGTCTCTTCCAACTCTATGATTCTATGATTCTATGATTCTATAATGGGAGTGAACCACCAACACCATCAGCCTCCAACAGTCAGAAGTGATGAGAGATATGGTCCAAGAACATCTGGAAGACGCCAGGTTGGGGAAGTTTGACTTAGACATTGACTCCAGTCCTTCCTTTTCTCACTTCCTGCTAGACTCTATTCCCTATCGGATTCAATGCACATGAAAAGTTGGGAAGAAAGTCCAACACCGTCGCATTTTATTTCAAAAGCGGGTGATTATTTAGAAGGAAGCTGAAAGGGAGAACTAAATGGGCTAACTTTCTCCAAGGCACTTGGGAAGCTATTTTAAATCATTATGATAGAAACTCAGCTAGAATGTATATCAACAGATTAGGAAATGTACTAAAAAAAATAAAAAATTCAAGATGATGCCAGCGTGATTAATGAACAGAGGCAAGGAAGCTATAAAAAGCAGAAAGGCTGACTTCAGAAAATGGAAGCCTTCCCCAATTGAGAATAGGGAGCAGCACAAACTCTGCCAAAACTCTGTATGTTGATGACAGGAGTACAAAAAAAAAAGAAAGAATTTGGAGCCACATATTGCTAAAAACAGAGGGACACAGGTGGTGCTGTGGGTTAAACCACAGAGCCTAGGACTTGCAGATCAGAGGGTCGGTGGTTCGAATCCCTGCGACGGGGTGAGCTCCAGTTGCTCGGTTCCTGCTCCTGCCAACCTAGCACTTCAAAAGCATGTCAAGTGCAAGTAGATAAATAGGTACCACTCCGGCGGGAAGGTAAACGGCGTTTCCGTGCACTGCTCATAGTCATGCTGGCCACATGACCCGGAAGCTCCCTTGGCCAATAAAGCAAGATGAGCGCCGCAACCCCAGAGTCGGTCACAACTGGACCTAATGGTCAGGGGTCCCTTTACCTTTATTGCTAAAAACATTAAGACCAACAGGAATAAATCTTTAGAATATATCAGGGGGAAGCTGGACAGGATGGTGGTTCGATCGTTAGATGACAAAGGAGTGAAAAGAGTTCTAAAGGATGAGAAGGATATTTCAGAGTATCCAAATTAATTATTTGTGTCTGCCTTTGTTAGGGAATATGTAGAAAAGATACCGTGCTTGAACTGGTATCATGACAGTTGTCGGAAACAGTGGAGGGTGGGAAGAGTGCTAAGGGTTTCCCACAAACATCTGGCTGGCCATTGTGAGAATAGTATGTTGGACAAGATGGTGCACCAGGATTTTATTATCGTCTGAATTTAACAGGAGAATAAAGTCCAATAAAGTTGGCTAGAGTTGAAGTTTCTTGAAAATTAACAAGTCTCGAGGTCCAGTTTGCACAGACGCAATAGTTCTTAAAGGAAAAAGTAAAAGAAACTGCTGGTTGTCTAACAAAATATGCAACTTGTTGCAAAAGTCTGTCTCCATACCAGGGTATTGGAAAGTAGACAACCTAAAGATGGGATTAAGGAGGGGATCCAAACAATCACTGTCCAGTTAGCTAATCTTCAGTTCTGGATAAAGTGAGAGGAAGCATTAAGGTTAGAATTATTAAGCGTATAGAAAACTAACAAAAGCCTAAGAATGAAAGATGTCTTGGAAAAGATGTTCTAGACAGTGGTAACTCGGGTTACATATGCTTCAGGTTACAGACTCTGCTAACCCAGAAATAGTGCTTCAGGTTAAGAACTTTGCTTTAGGATGAGAACAGAAATCACGCAGTGGTGGCAGCTGGAGGCCCCATTAGCTAGTGGTGCTTCAGGTTAAGAACAGTTTCAGGTTAAGAACAGACCTCCGGAATGAATTAAGTACTTAACCCGAGGTACCACTGTATAGCTTTCATAAGCCATTTTTTCTCCCCCAACTGAGAGTCCTGAAAAAACAGCTCATCAGAAATTAAGGTTCCAAATATGTGAACAATCATCTACTGCAGAACACAAATTAAGGGACGTAAGCAATACCTAAACTTTGCACACGGATCACAAGTACAGTAATGCTAAACCATGGTTTATCAATACAAGGATGTGCCACAGCGAGACTTGGGAACATGTGCTCGTTCCTTCCCCCGGTTGCATGGTCACATGAAGAGAAGATTGGAAACTCCCACAGTTAACACTACAACCAAACCCTAAAATGTGGCAAATCTTATCTATAGTTATTAAAACTAAGGCAAATATAAGAACCCCGTTCCAGTCAAAGGTGACTATGGGGTTGCAGTACTCCTCTTGCTTTCAGGCCGAGGGAGCCAGTGTTTGTCCACAATCAGCTTTCTGGGTCATGTGGCCAGCATGACTAAACTGCTTCTGGCACAATGGGACACTGTGACGAGTGCCAGAGCACATGGAAATGCCATTTACCTTCCTGCCACTAAGACAGCTTAGGGAAGTATGGTTTCTGTTAATCATAGCTAAGATTCACTGCAATTTGTCCAGTTAACTGTGGTTACATCCAACTTTACACTCCTGAGAATTCAACTTTTTCTGGTGTTCATGCAACAAATGATAACACCATCAGATTCTCTAAAAGAACAGACATCCAGGAAAAAAAGGAACATAATTTGGCAACCAGTGTGGTCTTAGGAAGTGGAAAAGATCACTGTGTTAACCTGCTGGAACGTGGAGTCTTCCCGACACGCATTAGTCCTTTTGATGGGAGCTATTGGTTTAAAATCTCAATATACATGTGTTTTAGAAAATTAAAATAGAAAATAGCAAAGGTTTCTTTCTTTTGGTCCACTTTGCTAATTAATATGTCAAAGCTCGTAAAGGAGGACTCATCAGCTTTTCTCCAGTACTGTATCATTTTAAAGAGCTGTGTCAGCAGAGAGCTCAGCAGACAGTCAATACATATTAAGAGAGTCGCAAGCATTAAATCAAAAGGAAAAAGGAAAAGAAAGAAAGAGGGAGCCATATGAAAAATGAAAATAAAGCAAATAGCTGTGAGGCTAATGGAATACCATTTGTGACTTTGCATAAACGAGGGGAAAGGGCAGCATTTGCCCAACATAAACAATAACCTGTACATAAATCCTTCTTACCAATTCCATTCTAAGTACTATAACACACAACAGTTAGTTGCACATTTATAACAGCTCAAATTAAGAGAGGCATCTCGTGAGTTTTTGTGGCAAATACACTACAGCACTAACCACCCATGTAAACGCAGCTTGCTGGAATGTGGTATTTTGCAGCAATTGTGGCTCAGTGACCTTGCCACCATCCCAACATTACACCACATACCCCAAAGGGCTTATTACTTTTCCACTTTGCCTCCTACACCCTTGAAAGTATTGTCTAGAAATGTTGCAGATTGGACAGGGGGAAATATTCACCTCCAGGTCTCTTCTTCGGCTTGCTGCCCCCATTTAAGACTCACTGCTTCCAGTTCACTGTGGGTTCAATAGTAAACTGTCTAGCCAGATGAAAGCGTCTAGTAAATATTATTAGGAATTATTTGCACCAGGCGGCTGCTTTGGGGAAGATGAGAGTGCTATGCCATTCCACTCTCCTCCATTCAACCTAGTCTTTCTGAGATCTTCATGAATGGTAAGAACTGGTGCCTAAGTTGGCTTGTTTGCCTCTTCTTTCTCACCCCTTTTTCCTTTTGTGTCATCTTAGACCTCCAGGCAAGAACAGTATTTGTGCTGTTTGTTGGTTAAAACTTAAATTAATATTGAATGTTGGATCTTCCTGTTTATATCAACACAACAACAGCGCTAATGCAAATTAAAATAACCGCAGGATGGAAGGGGAAAATGGGGGGGGGGGGAGTAGGTCAGCACTCAAAGATTTGGCCATATAAGTATGCTATATAGGTTGGTAAGCTAAAAAGCAGAGCCATCACCTTGCCAACAAAGGCCCATATAGTTAAAGCTATGGTTTCCCCAGTAGTGATGTACGGAAGTGAGAGCTGGACCATCAAGAAGGCTGATAGCTGAAGAATTGATGCTTTTGAATTCTGGTGCTGGAGGAGACTCTTGAGAGTCCCATGGACTGCAAGAAGAACAAACCTCTCCATTCTTAAGGAAATCAGCCCTGAGTGCTCACTGGAAGGACAGATCCTGAAGCTGAGGCTCCAATACTTTGGCCACCTCATGAGAAGAGAAGACTCCCTGGAAAAGACCCTGATGTTGGGAAAGATGGAGGGCACAAGGAGAAGGGGACGACAGAGGATGAGATGGTTGGACAGTGTCTCGAAGCTACGAACATGAGTTTGACCAAGCTGCGGGAGGCAGTGGAAGACTGGAGTGCCTGGTGTGCTCTGGTCCATGGGGTCATGAAGAGTCAGACACAACTAAACGACTAAACAACAACAACAACAACAAAGCTAAAATCTGCAATCCACAATATGCAGCAAGTTCACGCATACTGAGTAAGGACCTGCCCAGTCTACACTAATGGGTTCTCAAGATGGTGTTTACTTTTCTAATGCTGAAAAAAATGATGCGTTTGGCAACCAATAGGGAATGCCTAAGTCACTGCCTGTAAATTTTTGTTCTGTTTCCTGGAACAAGGGAATACAGACAGTAGTCTCTGTCCAAAAGGAAAACAACAACATGGCAGTACCACACTATGTATGTACCCGCCTGCAACAGGACATTGCCTGCAGCTGGAGGAGGAATGTATTGTCTCTCCCCCCCAAAAAAATAATCTCTGCTCTGTGGAGTGCAATCTCAAATACAGGGCAGAGGCTTTAAGCAAAGAGAGCACAGCTTTCCATTGGCTATAGTTCAATTGGCTATAGCAGTTTCCCAAACTAGGATTTCCGGCAGTGTCTGGACTACGTCTCTCTTTTTTTTTAAAAAAAATAATATTTATTCAAGTTTTAAAGGTTACAAAAGGAAAAAAGAAAAAACACCAAATTAAGCAAAAAAACAAGACAATACATCACAATAAGTAAAAACAAACAAAAACAAACAACAAACAAACAAACAAAAATACAAACAATTAAAAAACAAATCAAACCTTCCCATAACTTATCTTTCATTTGCTTGTTTCCTTGACCTCCTCACACCTCCCTTTTTTGTATTCTAGTTCAGTTAGATATTTCAGCAAATCCTTTCCATCTTTGTTTTTATCCTAATAATTTATCTTAATATACTGTAATTTTACATTCTCTTCTTTCACCAATTAACAATCCATTTTTACTTAGTCCTTTATAACATTTCTGCTAAAACCACATAACTTCATTCCAGCATCCTTCTAACATTCCTAAATTTTACAATCTTTCTGTAAGTTAACCTAGGTCTCATCATCCCTAGCTAGCAGGACCAGTGGGAGAGTCCAAAAACATCTAAAGACCCAAGTTTAGGAAACCCTGTGCTATTGTATCCGTTTGGGTAGTGTGGGTAAGTAAAGTAGATTCTGTAATATATTGGGGGGAGGGCACAATTTAAAAGCACTGTGGATTACATTTAAAAACTAATACATGTTTCAGTTGTAAATACTGCCACTGGCAGGTGTCTGGAAATCCATATGGTTCTTAAAAGGAATACATTTGCTTTCCATTTCTATAAATGTACCGCCCCCCCCCCCCCAAAAGTGTGACCAGCAATTCTGGGCTGTTTCAAGTTGTTATTTTTTCTCATAGGTGTAAGGGCCAATTTTTTGTGGACAGCCTTGAGCGTGTCATACTACATGCCAGGAGAAAGTGGTAGAGACAGCAAGAATGTTATCATAAAAAATGTGGATATGTTTGGAACCGAGGGCTGTCAACCCCTTCAATAGTTTTAGTGAAATTACGTACAACAACAAGCAGGAACAGCAGCTCCCCAGAGCTGTGCATGTATGGATAAATAAATAAAGAGGAGATAGAAGGCCCATCACAAAACATTATAAAACCCACAGCTGGTCCAAGAAGACCAGCTGTAATCTGATGGCTGTTTTTCAGAAACCCAGGGTTGTTGTCTTTCTAATTTGCTCTTGACACTTATGGATAGGGAAAAAACCACCCACCCACACTTGGAGCTTGAAATGGTAGATTCTTGATTTTCTGAGCAACTCTTTGCCAACTTTTATGTCTGCAATGGGATTTGTTCCAATGTGGACTGACAGGAAGGGCTTGCATTTATCGTTGGCAAACTTAAGGCAGCTGCAATATTTGCAAGCCTCCTTCTGAGTAATAACAAGGCACGCCTTTCCAAATGATGAGTCACTTCTTGGAAACTTTATTGTATTCTCCTCAATGAAGAGAAAACAGAAATTTCAGGTGCAAGGAAAACGGAAGGTACCAGCTGAGAAAGAACCTCAGTTTCAAATAAATGAGAAAACCTCTTTAGTGTACAGGTGAAGGAAAGGATTGGTGGAGATGGGAAGGGTGGAAGACAAGAAACATTAAAGGGGTATTGGCTGAGGAAATATGAGCAGCCTAAATGTCAAAAAGGCTGAATAGAAATGTCATGTATTTCCTAGAATTATTCACTATTTGTATATACTTTAATTCTGGAGGGGGGGGTCATTTTTAGGGCATATGAATGTGATAACACTATTTTTCTAACGCTTGCAAATCTTTTTAACTTATACAAAATGACTAAGTGTCCCATACCCTTTTCAAACAGGGCATAGCTTCTGAAGATAAGTAGAAAAGGTACCAAAATATTTCTCTCTGACATTCTGTTTCTGAGGAAGTTAAGTAATTTTCTAAACTTGCATGGGAGAACTTAAAAATGTTTCTTAGCTTGTGAGCTTCTTGCCTGATGCAGTCAAGAGTAACTCTCACCGTGGGAATGCTTCCAGTATGAAGAAGGGATATATTTATTGTCCCTCCCAGACCCCATGTTGCAGGACCAGTTTGAATCCAATAGATACTAAATACTTTGGAACAGAAAAGTAAGGGGAGTTGAGGGAAAAATATGGACTTTAATATTTTTCTCTGCATGATCCATGGATTCACATAAACAAGTGCATTCAGGCCAACTCAAATTATGAAGTAAGAAGTTTTCATTCAATTCACATTCCAAGATCTCCTGAAAGAACTTGCAGTTCCATTCAGTGAACAAGAAGACACACTTTAAAAACCCCACACAACTTTAGACAAGAACTCTGTGCAGCATAGTTAAGCCAAACCAAGAATTTCTTACCTAGTTTATGTTCAGTCAACAAGCAAACATTGCTTTCATCTGGCACTGAAGAAAATGGAGGGAAAAAGAGAAACAGTTAACAGATATTGTCATGAATCAAACATTTATTTAACAGATACTCAGTTTTCCACCAGCGCTTAATCCTTTCTTAGGAAAACTTGTTAAGGTCCTGTTTTTGGTGCCCAAAACACGTATAAAAAATATTTCCTAGAAGCCAATGGAAGGTATGTACTATTTATGTTATAGAAACGCCAAAGGAGTATACAAATTCATCATATGTTATAATCTACAAAAAGATACACACAGGTCTTTTTCACAGTTTTGGGAAGCATACAATGTTCAGTGTGCAAGAGGATTGTCTGCACTTGACTGATCCTGACACAAGTCCTTATCCATACATATTTGATACGCATGATTGCTAAACTTCCCATTTTGAAACCTACACACCATTCAGAAGTTTGAAGCTCACGGCTGACTTGTATGTTGACGAAGACCCACCATTTTGCCCCACATTTAAGTTCCCCAATAAGTCCACTGTCTCTCGGCAGAACACTTAAATCTAGAGAAGTGCTAATTGTTCATAGTTCTCTTACCCAAGCTTCCTAGCTTAAAAAGGTAAAGGGACCCCTGACCATTAGGTCCAGTCGTGACCGACTCTGGGGTTGCGGCGCTCATCTCGCTTTATTGGCTGAGGGAGCCGGCGTACAGCTTCTGGGTCATGTGGCCAGCATGACTAAGCTGCTTCTGGCGAACCACAGCAGCGCACGGAAACACCGTTAACCTTCCCGCCGGAGTGGTACCTATTGATCTACTTGCAATTTGACGTGCTTTTGAACTGCTAGGTTGGCAGGAGCAGGGACCGAGCAACGGGAGCTCACCCTGTTGCGGGGATTCAAACTGCCGGCCTTCTGATTGGCGAGTCTTAGGCTCTGTGGTTTAACCCACAGCACCACCTGTGTCCCTATTTTTAAAACAATTAACAATAACTCGAAAAACAAGCCTTGTTTACCCAAGCTTCCTAGCTTACATCACAACTAATTCATGTATGTTCTTTCAAAGGATTGCATGAATGAACTAGTCACCACTATTTACAACGTTATTTTTATTTCTCGGGGGGAGGGGGGAACTATTGGATGCTAAGAGGCTCACTCCACACCCATTTGGCTTTCAGGTTATGATATTATTATAATTTAATATAAATAGAGACCCTGCCAAACAAGGCATGTTTTTTGAGTTATTATTAATTGTTTTAAAAGCATAGGTGGTTCAGGGAGGCCTGAGTGTCTCGGTTCCTGCCCCAAAACTCAACAGCATGTGCTCTTATTGGAAAGTAGGGAAGTGATCAACCTTTTAAAGAAGAGTAACAGTACCGATTCAGCAGCATGAAAGCAGCTGATTCAGCCCAAGAGCTCTCACGAGGCAAAGGGTTGGTGGGGAAGATCCCGGTCTAGAGCCAAGGGCCATGATTCAAGGATCAGCAGTGAGGAGTTCACAACTGCAGTGGAGACGAGACGTTTTTCTAAAAAGTTTGCATACCCACCCAAAAGTTTAAAACCAAGGAAGAATGGATGAGACACTTACTTGTAATAAACCCTCTCTTTCTGCAGAAATATATATAGAAGAAGAAGAAGAAGAAGAAGAAGAAGAAGAAGAAGAAGAAAAAGAAGAAGACGACGACTTTGGATTTGATATCCGCTTTATCACTACCCGAAGGAGTCTCAAAGTCGCTAACATTCTCCTTTCCCCCACAACAAACACTCTGTGAGGTGAGTGGGGCTGAGAGACTTCAGAGAAGCGTGACTGGCCCAAGGTCACCCAGCAGCTGCATGTGGAGGAGCGGAGAAGCGAACCCAGTTCACCAGATTAAGAGTCTACCACTCTTAACCACTACACCACACTGGCTATAAACTGCTAACAGATGCTAAGTCTAGGTGGACATGTCTCATTGCTTCTCTGGAAGTGCTGCCTTGCCTGGGCAGAGAGCACTGGACCCAATTCCCAGGGGCAGGGCCAGCCACCTTCGGGGGCGGGTCAAACCAGGGCAGGATGCTCCGTGGGGCCTCTGAAGAGTCTGCCTGCCTCCTCCTACTCAGCCGCCCTACAGCTGGGGGGGGGGCAGCGAGCGGACCATTTAAGCAATGCGGAGCCTGCGTGCGCCCAAGCAACCACGTCTCTCCCAGGAGAGACGCGTGGCTCAGGCGCACTGCAGGCCCCGCGGTGAGTGCAGCCAGGCATTTTGTCACCCCCCTCAATGCTGACACCTAGGGTCGCCCGCCTGCACTGTATCCTGCTTCCTCCGCCCTTGCCAACTCCCCCTCTGAATCTTGTTGGGTCCCTCCAGGCTGAAGCCCAGTGCTTTCCCTAGACTCCAACAGTGTAGGATTCCTGCCTCAATACTAGAGCCAGATATGTTCAAAGGGAAGGAAGGGCTAAGAGATACTAAGCTTAGATGAGCTATAATATAAACAGATTTAGACAAGCTACGGCACAATGAAAAATAACTAGCACCCCCACTAAAAACCTCACAAGTATTCTATCTGTAGAAAGCTGAACCGAAACCATCTAGAAAGCAGATTAATCAGTCAAGGTCCTGTTTCCAAATACAAACACTTCTTGCATGCTTTTAAGGATCTAAATAAATTACTTTCCCTGATCTGAACATATTTGCAGGCAGGGTGAAAATCTGATGCTAGCTCTCCAGATGGATATTATCCTTACACAGCCCTTTCAGCATAATAAAGATATAGCACCATCAATTAATTTTAAGTCAATGATTGTGCCAATAACATGACTCCAGCAGCTCTTATTTATCCACCGCAGCCTTTCCTCATTTAGGGATGGCTGCATATTACTCACAGAAAACATGTCAAATTCTGGCTCGAAACCATCCTTTTACATAATTTTTTTAAAGCTGTTTTGTTTTTGAGTGGGAACTCTTTTTAGCGTAAGTGGACATTCTTCATCTCTAATGTAATGGACTGACTTTACAGTTATACATTAAAAGTAAGTATTTATAAACCTAGGATAACTTCCAAACTACACTGCAATCATCTTTAAATACTTAAGAAATAGATTTCAGTGTTAAATGTGGGGAACAATGAGGAACGGAAGTTTATTTAGCCTATTCTCAAAAAATCAAGCTAGGCGCGGTAAAAAGAAAGGAAAAATGCGTTATACCCTGTGTGTGTGCCAGTTTGTAAGACTCTCTTAAGATACTTCTAAGATACTTATGGGGACACGGGTGGTGCTGTGGGTTAAACCACAGAGCCTAGGACTTGCCGATCAGAAGGTCGGCGGTTCGAATCCCCGCGACGGAGCGAGCTCCCATTGCTCGGTCCCAGCTCCTGCCAACCTAGCAGTTCAAAAGCATGTCAAAGTGCCAGTAGATAAATAGGTACCACTTCGGCGGGAAGGTAAACGGCGTTTCCGTGCGCTGCTCTGGTTCGCCAGAAGTGGCTTAGTCCTGACGGCCACATGACCCGGAAGCTGTACGCCGGCTCCCTCGGCCAATAAAGTGAGATGAGCGCCGCAACCCCAGAGTCGTCCGTGACTGGACCTAATGGTCAGGGGTCCCTTTAGCTTTACTAAGATACTTCTATGCAGCTGACAGTATATTCAGAAACATACTATTACTTCTGCATTACTTGGTTAATGAAAACACTTATCAGTGCTAGGGCACAGACTGGTTCTATACATTTATAGGCCTGAATCAGATGTCATGCTAAATTATGAACTAGAGCAAGAACATCATAGGCTTACCTTTCACCTCTCGTCCTCTTCCAAGCATGGAATGAGACTGAAAGCTTCTGTCCCCAGCTTAGACTAGAGTCAGGGCCGTCTTTAGCATACGCACCACCGGGGTGCAAAGATCCGCCCAGCGCCCCCCAAATTTAGTTTAGCCCCCAAATTAACTTTTATTATGCTTATGTCAGACACCACGCTTATGCCTTATCTCTCGTTTACGAAAGAAGGGAGGAAAAAGAAACAAAAGTGTCCTGCTGTGGGCAGGCTCCAGGAGGGGTTGGCGAGACTTCGGCACCCAGCACCAGCCAGCAGGCAGGACGGCAGGCAGCAGCAACAGCAGCAGCACAGCCAGGGCTCCCCTCTGAGCCTCCCCATCCATGCTGAGCTGCAGGCAGGTGTGGCGTATCGGCGTGGCGATCCAAGCCGGCGGGTGCCTGAGAGGTGTGCGCAGAGCTCAAGGGGGTGGCCGGGCGCCAGGAGGGGCGCTATGTTTGGGGAGGCTGGTGAACCGGAGCCGGGCATCCCCCTCGGCCAGCGAGCAGGTCGGTCAGGGGCAAGGCAGCAGGTTGTGAGCACGTCCCCCAAGAGCGGCAGGGCAGAGGTTGGGCAGAAAGGGCGCGATCCTGGAGAGCCCGAGTCGCCCGGCAGTCTCCTGGCTGCCAGTTGCCAGCAGGCATCTCCCAAGCCGGGAGCTCCTGCTTCTTGGTTCCAGTTTGTTTGCCTCCAGCTCACACAGAATCCAGTCAAAAAAGGATTCTGTGGACACCGGGTGTAGGTGGGGAGAAGGGCATTATTTTTTAATTTTTTGTGTGAATGACAAGCGCTGCCACTGGCACAGTGTATCTTTGGTAAATGAGCGCACAAAGTCGAAAGTCCTTTTGCTTTCCTAGCTTGATCAAAATTATTTATTATTTCATAACAGGTAGATCGTATAGTTAAAGCTATGGTTTTCCCAGTAGTGATGTATGGAAGTGAGAGCTGGACCATAAAGAAGGCTGATCGCTGAAGAATTGATGCTTTTGAATTATGGTGCTGGAGAAGACTCTTGAGAGTCCCGTGGACTGCAAGAAGATCAAACCGATCCATTCTGAAGGAAATCAGCCCTGAGCGCTCACTGGAAGGACAGATCCTGAAGCTGAGGCTCCAATACTTTGGCCACCTCATGAGAAGAGAAGACTCCCTGGAAAAGACCCTGATGTTGGGAAAGATGGAGGGCACAAGGAGAAGGGGACGGCAGAGGACGAGGTGGTTGGACAGTTTTCTTGAAGCTACCAGCATGAGTTTGACCAAACTGCAGGAGGCAGTGGAAGACAGGAGTGCCTGGCGTGCTCTGGTCCATGGGATCATGAAGAGTTGGACAAGACTAAACGACTAAACCACAACAAAAAAGGACCACGGCTTATTCATCAACCTTGCCACAGCAAAGGTTGGAAATCAAGGTCTAAGACTGGGTCAAAGAGCATTTCCAAGCTGAATTCCTGCATTCTCAAAAGGATTTCTGATGTTGGGACAAAACAAAATAAAAAAATTCCTTCCAGTAGCACCTTAAAGACCAACTAAGTTAGTTCTAGGTATGAGCTTTCGTGTGAATGCACAGTTCTTCAGATACCTGAAGATGTTGGGAAAGATGGAGGGCACAAGGAGAAGAAGACGACAGAGGACGAGATGGTTGGATAGTGTTCTCAAAGCTACCAGCATGAGTCTGACCAAACTGTGGGAGGCAGTAGAAGACAGGAGTGCCTGGCGTGGGATGAAGAGTCGGACACGACTAAACGACGACGACAACAACAACAACAACAACAGGTAGATAGTTAAGAGCTTAGGCGGCTGCAGCAGTGGGCGCCTGGCTCTCCCCAAAATCTGGTGCCTGGGTGCCCTGCACCCCCAGGTAAAGACGGCCCTGACTAGAGTCATGGGGGGAAAGAAAGTACATCCTCTTTGAATTCTGTGGTTTTACATCTCAGGACATAATAACAATGTTGTTGTTGTTGTTGTTGTTGTTGTTGTTGTTGTTGTTGTTGTCCGACTCTTTGTGACCCCATGGACCCTGTTCCTTAGCAGGTCTTAACATTAGGTAAATACAAACTGAGATGAACAACAACACATGACCTATTACCCTGTGTCCTGATTTATTTTAAATATATATATATTAAAAGCCAAAATGTGTGAAAAACTAAGCACATAACTTGTAGAACAACCTTTAGCAGCAATAACTTGAAAGTGATCGTTTGCTGTGGGACTTTTTCCCTCTCTCACATTGTTGTGGAGGAATTTTGGCCCGCTCTTCTTTACAACGTTGTTTCAGTTCATCGAGGTTTGCCGGCATTTGTTTATGCACACTAAACTATGGTTTAGTGCTATATGGATGAGCCTGACTGTGCCTAGGCAAAACACTGGTCAAAAGCACTCCCTTGTCCCAGACAGGTGGAAGAAGTTCTGCGAAGCTCAGTTTCACTTATACTTAAACTCTGCTATTCATTACTTTTGCTCAATTCCAGCTTAGTTTCATGGCAGTGCAGTCCACTGGGATGCATTTTCAAGAATGCACATGGGCTGTACAAACTATTGTTATCTTTGTGATGATGCAAATTGTTCCTTTCCATAGCGTTTTCACCTCTCCTAAGTAATTCATTGTTAATTAAGCCCACCCTAGCTTATTTTACACTTATTCTTTTTTTGCTGCACCTACTTTCTCCACGCACTAAATGAAGCTGAATAATCCCCTTGCGATGAAATACTGTAAAACATTAATAAACTAAATCCTAATTGAACTTTGTGGCATGCTGTTATCAATTCTGCTCAGCTCCCGTGGCATAACCACCACCACTTTGTTATCAAAACTTCTCACGGAACAGAGTTTATGAAGGAATATAATCTCTCTTCTCGGCCTGAATCTTCAGCATCGCTGAGCCATTCATGGGTATTACAGAAAAGGGATTGATATTGTCTATTATTCCAGTGCTTGGAGGGGCAGCTTCTAAGTTTAGATTTTTTTTTTACTTAAGAATTCCTGTTCAAGAGTAGATACTAATCAATATTAAACTCTGAAGGCAACAAGAGGGCTTACTAAATAAATAAATAAATAAATAAATAAATAAATAAATAAATAAATAAATGGTAAAGGACCCCTGGATGGTTAAGTCCAGTCAAACTTGACTATAGGGTGTGGTGCTCATCTTGCTTATGGCCAAGGGAGCCGGCGTTTGTCCACAGACAGCTTTCCAGGTCAGGTGGCCAGCATGACTAAACCGCTTCTGGCACAACAGAACACCGTGACAGAAACCAGAGTGCACAGAAACGCCATTTACCTTCCTGCCGCAGCAGTACCTGTTTATCTACTTGCACTGGCGTGCTCTCGAACTGCTAGGTTGCCAGAAGCTGGGACAGAGCAACGGGAGCTCATCCCGTCACGCAGATTCGAGCTGCCGACCTTCTGATAGACGAGCCCAAGTGGCTCAGTGGTTTAGACCACAGTGCCACCTGCTCCTTTTTAAAAAAATCAATTTAAAAACTCACTTATAATACCATTGCAATCTATACAATCACACTTGCCATCTTTCTAGCACAAGGAACCATTAAACCAGCCCTCTCACCTTTTGCTTCCTCACCTCCTTCCAAGTAAAATTAAACTTAGAAAAGTATCACTCCTCTTAATGGCAAACTCAGGGGCAGCCAAAAAGGAGGCAATGACAAACCAAGGGGTGTGTGGATGTGTCAATATGCCTAAGGAAACCCTAATGTGTGTGTGTGCCTAACAGGGCAAACCCCCTGAAGACTGAGCACGCTCAATAGCCATGGAATCCAGAGTGACAATAGTCCCAGAAAACACAGTGGAGGGAGTGGAATAACCGGTTTAGAGTGAAGGGCTGGCAGTCACCTGAACTCATTTTAGGAGGGAAGATACTGTTGGTGATCTCACTTGAATAATGCAAGTCCAGAGAGAGGAAAATACCTGATAGGGTGCTGGACTCCCTCAAACCTTGGGCCCAAGTAGGTGCTAGAATTTAATTGAGGCTTGGGGTTGTTAAACAGGTTTAATAGCCAGACCCATGTGTATTAAGTCAGACCCGTGTGCGTCAAGCTTTGAGCTGGACACTTTTAATCCTTTAATTAAGCCAAGTGTTAAAAGCTAATTAAGCAAGGCTAACTTCCATGTGAGGGACGCGGGTGGCGCTGTGGGTCAAACCACAGAGCCTAGAATTTGCCGATTGGAAGGTCGGCGGTTCGAATCCCCACGGCAGGGTGAGCTCCCGTTGCTCGGTCCCTGCTCCTGCCAACCTAGCAGTTCGAAAGCACGAAGTGCAAGTAGATAAATAGGTACCACTCCGGCGGGAAGGTAAACGGCGTTTCTGTGCGCTGCTCTGGTTCACCAGAAGCGGCTTAGTCATGCTGGCCACATGACCCGGAAGCTGTACGCTGGCTCCCTTGGCCAATAAAGCGAGATGAGCGCCGCAACCCCAGAGTCAGTCACGACTGGACCTAATGGTCAGGGGGCCCTTTACCTTTACCTTTTTAACTTCCATGTGAGGTGATAGGCTGCGAGATGGGCCACTGAAAAAGAACACAATGGATAAAAGGAGCCCAGTGTGAGACAGCAGATGAGTGGCGCCTTTTTCGCCGCGGATAAAGCAACGTGGGTTAGAAGCTTAGGGCCAGGAGTCACGTGAGCAGCAGATGCAAAGCAGTAGACAGAGCATGATGTTGGATCTTGGCTGGGATCCTAGGCTGCACCCATGGAGGAAGCAAGACCCTCTTGGAATGTTGATGCTGCAAACCCCTCCATCCTAGGCAGGGCCAGATTTAGGTTTGATGAGGTCCTCAGCTATTGAAGGTAATGGGGCCCTTTATCTGTCCAGCTGTCCTTTGTCAACAACAAACTGACACTGGTTTTTTGTGTTGGATATATGCTATACAGTGGTACCTCGGGTTACATACGCTTCAGGTTACATACGCTTCAGGTTAGAGACTCCGCTAACCCAGAAATAGTGCTTCAGGTTAAGAACTTTGCTTCAGGATGAGAACAGAAATTGTGCTCCTGCGGCGCAGCGGCAGCAGGAGGCTCCATTAGCTAAAGTGGTGCTTCAGGTGAAGAACAGTTTCAGGTTAAATACGGACCTCCGGAATGAATTAAGTACTTAACCCGAGGTACCACTGTATTGTAATTTATGGACCTAATAGGTATCTAAAGCCATTTGCTCACGTTGCCATGCAACCAGTCCATGCAGAATGTAGGCACCCTATATATAAAGGTAAAGTTAAACGTAGCCCTGACCATTAGGTCCAGTCGTGGACGACTCTGGGGTTGCATGCTCATCTCACTATATAGGCCGAGGGAACCGGCGTTTGTCCGCAGACAGCTTGCCGATGTGGCCAGCATGACTAAGCCGCTTCTGGCGAACCAGAGCAGCGCACAGAAACGCCGTTTACCTTCCTGCCGCAGCGGTACCTATTTATCTACTTGCACTTGACGTGCTTTCGAACTGCTAGGGGGGCAGGAGCTGGGACCGAGCAACGGGCGCTCACCCTGTCACGGGGATTCGAACTGCTGATCAGCAAGCCCTAGATTCTGTGGTTTAGACCACAGTGCCACCCGCATCCCTTGCGCTATATATAGAAATGAGCAAATCAGTGACATTTTAGGGAACAGGCTAGCAGGCGGGGCCCATTACTTACATCATAGGAGCCTACACAACACAAAACACTGTTGCTGTATGTAAGTTTTATTTTATTTGTTTTTTATCTTATATTTTGGAAATGTACAGCCAGTTTTTTCCCCTTTAAATTTTTTGGGGCCCCCCAAGAGAATGGGGCCCTAAGCTATAGCTTGTTTGCTTATACGTCAATCAGGCACTGATCTTAGGCTTGGGTTGTATACATGTGTAAATAAACCATATATCACAAAGACATCATGGTCTATGCTTTGCCTCATTTCCCAAAAAGAAACACAGACCCCGAATAAGAACTGCTCAGAGACTGGGGTGGTGTGCAGCAATACTTTCTTGGTTCAATTTGTCAAAAACAACAATATACATATGAGGAGAGAGGTTTTGTCTTATTTATAGGCTTTGCCCAGAACATGTTTATTCAACTGGGGGTTGGGGAGACACTCCAATAGCATTTTTCTCTCTCTCTCTTTTTGGGTCTTCATTCAAAAAAAGAATAGCAAGCACATTATGAGGAAAGTGTCTGGTTTGCTTTCCTATTCCTTCAATTTCTCTCCCTAATTGCTCAGCTGCTTATATCTAGTAGGGCATTGTTCTGTGGATGATGAATAAAAAAGAAATTTAATACCGGAATACTATTAACTGAGGATCAGTATGGTTCCATGTATGCTTTCAAAAGGATGTACTAAGTTTAGAAAGCCACAAAAGTTAAACGGAAGAATCCCACTGAATTCACTCCCTGTTAAGTGTGCTTAGGATTGTAGACTAAAAAGAGGACCCCCAATTTTCAAGCACAGCCACTTCAAAATAAGGGGAGGCTTGCATGTGTGCCATGCCTTATCTTGAGAGAGGGCCTGAGAACAGCACCTATTTCCATGCCATCCATCAATGCAATAATGCCAGGATATATTACAATAAAACACCAAATGCAGAGTAAAAGCAGCAATGAAAATTATATGTTAAAAACTTCTGAAGTACAGTGGTACCTCGCACGACGAAATTAATTCGTTCCGCGAGTTTTTTCTTCTTGCGAGTTTTTTGTCTTCAGTCAATGCGTTCCTATGGAAACCGCCTTCAGACCAGGTCCGGGGACAGTCTGTCCCCCGACCTCTTCTGAAGGCTGGGGGGGGGGGGAGAGACAAGGGCTTTTCTTCCCACCGTCAGCCTTCAGAAGGCTGTTCTGAAGGCTGGCGGTGGGAAGAAAAGCCCTTCTCCCCACCTCCGCTGTCCCGGGGCAATTTTAAAATGCTGGCGGGCGGCAGCGAAGCCTCCGCTGTCCCGGGGAGATTTTAAAATGCTGGCGGGTGGCAGCGAAGTCTCCGCTGTCCCGGGGGCTCTTAAAATGCTGGGGGTCGACAGCGAAGCCCGCCAGCATTTTAAGATCGCCTGGGACAGCGGAGAAGTCAAAAGCCGTCCGGGATAGCGGAGAAACGCGCTGCGCTTCTCCGCTATCCCGGGAAGGCAGGCGGTCTGGAGCAAAGACTTTTGCCCCCCGCCGGCCTTCAGAAGAGGTCCTGGACCTCTTCTGAAGGCGGGCGGTGGGCAAAAGTCTTTGCTCCAGACCGCCAGCATTTTAAAAGAGGTCCCCGGAGATTTCCCTATGGGCTTTCTTCTTGCGAAGCAAGCCCATAGGGAAATTCGTCTGGCGAAGCACCTCGAAAAATGGAAAACTCTTTCTTCTTGCAAGTTTTCCGTCTTGCGAGGCATTCGTCTTGCGAGGTACCACTGTAACACCTAGAGCAGGGGTCGGCAACCTAAGGCCCATGGGCCGGAACAGCCCAAGAGGCTTGTCTAACCAGCCCACAGCCCCCCTGCTGCCCCTTCTTACCGGCCCAGCCCGGCGTGGGGACCAACTTCCAGGTTGGTGGCGCCTGTGTGCATGTGCAGAGGTGCTCCTCTGACCCAGATGTACGCCAGAAATAGCATGTGTGCACGTGTACGGGATGGAGAAGGGCCCGTGCGCATTCGCACATGCTATTCCTGGCGCACTTCCGGGTCAGAGGAACACCGGAAATAGCGTGTGTGCACATGCGCATGGGCGCTCCTCTGACCTGGAAGAATGCGCACATGCTCCAGACCATCCTCCAACAGACGGAGCGTCAACCGGCCCATTCTCGGATAAGGTTGCCGGCCTCGGACCTAGAGCAATTTGAAAGGCCTCTTCTTTCGCTTGCCTGCATGGATGGAGAAGGGTTGTTTTTGTGGGTGTGGGGGCAGAATGTGTATCGAAAACCTCTGCCTTTTGTGTGCCTGCAATGCAGCATATTACACTGGGAAGAGGAAGAGTCGCATCCACAACTCCACTCACTTTGGCCTCTGGTTCCCCTTGACCTTAGCAAGCTGTTTCCAGAAGGTCACCCATGAGGGAATGAGGTCCGTCAATTGAAGAACGTTTCCCCCCTGTTGCTGTTCTACAGAGACATGTCAAAGGCTCTCAGTACTTCCCCTTCCTTGCTGCCTTCATCATGGTTAGAAGCCATTGTCAGGAGTTCAGCCTACACTCGAGTAGGACTCTGGCAGAGACACATGCCTGACTGGCATGTTCCCTCCCTCCTGGTCGATCGTTCGGGAGCTTCAAAAGCTTTCTTCAGCCCGAACATCCCAGCGACCGATGCCAACCGACACCGGCACACTTAGAGATCCGCAGAGTTTGCGCAGTTGCGTAACAAACCTCAGCAAGTCAGCATTTTGGCTAATCTACTTTATTTACATATAAACACACACAGAACACTGCAACATGGCTCCCTCTCTCTCGAGCATCAGACAGCAAAGAGAAAAAGAACAAAGGACAATAGTCCCACTTCACGGAACACAGTAACACAAACATCCTGTCTCCGTCACTTCCCACTCTGTGGACTCAAAACATACACCGTCATGTAAAAGACAACAATCCCATGACTGCAATCATAGATCAGGAATTCTAATAACCATGTGGAATCAAAGTGTTGCAAATATGAATATTGGCCAGTCAGAGAAGAACCAGCATAAAAAGCATTTACAACGAAACAAATTAAAATATAAATTTAAAGGGGTGGAGTGAACCCTCCTACTTGTACAGTGGTACTTTGATTCTCAAACTAGATCCTTTCCGGAAGTCCGTTCCAAAACCAAAGCATTCCAAAACCAAGGCGCGCTTTCCCATAGAAAGTAATGCAAAATGGATTAATCCATTCCAGACTTTTAAAAACAACCCCTAAAACAGCAATTTAACATGGATTTTACTATCTAACGAGACCATTGGTCCATAAAATGAAAGCAATAAACAATGTACTGTACTATAAAATAAATAAAACAGTATTGTAGATGATAAAAATTATTTTTTTTTTCTTATCTGCACTGATGATAGTCATTGTTTAGATGGGGGGCTTTTATCCACTTCCACAGTCACACAATCAATCAATCAATCAGTAGCTGAACTGTGATCCACACAGTCACAAAAACAAATTAACTGAAAAAGCCTCAAAGCAAAAAACGCAAAATAAATAGAAAAACAAAAGCACCAAAAATAAGCTCCGAATATCACCTCAGAACACTGCAATCAGAAACTGAAGGCTTGAATTACAATTGGGGGGGGGGCGCAAATTAGCAGCGCAACAGGAAACACAGGGGGACTCCAAACAGAACACGTTCGGCTTCCGGAAAAAAAGTTCGAAAACCGGAACACCTACTTCTGGTTTTGCTGCGTTCGGGTTCCAAGTTGTTCGTGAACTAAGCTGTTCGAAAACCGAGGTACCACTGTAATTAAAAACTGTGTAGAGTCTCACCACAATGTATTTATGCAGTACCACAGCGAAACAGATTACCATATAACAACACAGTCTGTTCGGGGAAATAATTTTCCTCCAGTGTATCCCAGTATAAAATCCTCAGATGCTCTCCAAAAGAAATAACACATTTGTACACTTGGTTGGTCAGAGGGAGGACAACTCACTTTGACCCCACTGATCACTGTTTGACAGCCTAGTGCTATGACTTGGGATCATGGTCTTAAAAGCAGATATTAGAACAAACTTGATCCAATTATAACACTGATATAGCCCAAATAATCGTATCTGACAGCATCTGGGCAATCAGGTGGGATCAGTGTGTAGGAAGTAGGAAGTATGCAAACCTGTGAAGTGGTCTTATTCTGTGTTAAATACGAACAGAGTGATAAGGACCCACATATACATAGGTACAATGGGAGGGCAGGGGGGTGGGAATGTCAAAAGGCAAATGAAATGGTCTGTGACCATTAGATATAAAGTTGGAGATAACATGCCCATCCAAACATTGCTAATTTAATTAAAACTTGGGCTGATATAGGAAACCATTATCTCAATTCAAACCTAAACAGATAGAATCAAACATCACTCTAAGCTTATTATGGAGCAGTTTTAATGCTGGAGTCTCCCTATGAAAGTCCTCTGGAAGAGAATAGCAAGTTGCAATGGCAGAGTTTTCCTGGAAGACTGAAGGAAGGAAGGAAGGAAGGAAGGAAGGAAGGAATCTTTATTTGTGTCAGCCATTGGCCATGGCAATAAAACAACAATACAATATACAAAGAATAGAAATAAAAAGTCAATTATATAAAATACATTTTAGGGTTTTGAATCAATAGTCAAATAGTGGATCTTATTCTGATTGCCCTAGCTAAAAACCTTGCAACCTTTTCTGAGGACTCAACCTTTTCTGAGGACTGAAGTTTCTGAATGCCTCAGCCCAAAGCCCATTCAGTATTCTGAATTACCGTATTTTTGACTCAGAGAAGGGGAGATTTGGGGGGGGGGGGAGATTGCCCAGACTTTTTCAGCTTTTTTTGGGGGGGGTTGCTGCCGAAAATCACAAACCCACAGGACTGCCACAGCCAATCGCACACACATCGACAAAGCCACCCATTGTCTGCACACTCGCCAAAAGCCAGTGCCAATCACCCGCCCAATTGCAGCAGTAGCCAATAGCCAGCAGACCTCGCCGCACCCACCAATCACCTACAAATACACCACTGGCAATCTCCTGCTCACAGCAGCCACCAATCGCCTGTCCCAACTCTCCACTATCCGTGTATAAGACAATGCCCAATTTTTAAGCAAAAAAACTCCTCATCTTATACACGGAAAAACACGGTGCGTCACAGAATCATAGAATTGGAGAGTTGGAAGGGACTAAGAGGGACCAAAAGCAATGACAAACCTGGACAGCATCTTAAAAAGCAGAGACGTCACCTTGCCAACAAAGGTCCGTAGAGTTAAAGCTATGGTTTTCCCAGTAGTGAAGTATGGAAGTGAGAGCTGGACCATAAAGAAGGCTGGTCGCCAAAGAATTGATGCTTTTGAATTCTGGTGCTGGAGGAGACTCTTGAGAGTCCCATGGACTGCAAGAAGATCAAACCGATCCATTCTTGAAGAAAGCAGCCCTGAGTGCTCACTGGAAGGACAGATCCTGAAGCTGAGGCTCCAGTACTTTGGCCACCTCATGAGAAGAGAAGAATCCCTGGAAAAGACCCTAATGTGGGGAAGATTGAGGGCACAAGGAGAAGGGGACGACAGAGGATGAGATGGTTGGACAGTGTTTTCGAAGCTACCAGCATTAGTTTGACCAAAGTGCGGAGGGCAGTGGAAGACAGGAGTGTCTAGCTGTTCTGGTCCATGGGGTCACGAAGTCGGACACGACTAAATGACTAAACAAAAACAACAAAATTTAAACAAAAAAAACCCCTCGTCTTATACAAGGAAAAGCAAGGTACGTCACAGAATGATAGAATTATAGAGTTGGAAGGGACTACGAGGGACCAACCCTCTGTGATGCAGGAATCTTTTGTCCAATGTGGGGCTGGAACCCCTAACCCTGAGATTAAGAGTCTCATGCTCTACCGGCTGAGCTATCCCTGTCGTACCCCCGCTCTCTGATTTGTCCGAGGCCTTGCAAGGTGCAAATGTACATGAGGTGTTGCATAATCATGAGTTTTTAATTGATGAAGCATGTTAAGTGCTCTGCAGTGGCAGCACAAATACTCAGCACTATACTGCTTGCTTTTGGTCCTATGCGGCAAGATGAAATCAGGTGACTATGTAAAAGGTAAAGGTAAAGGACCTCTGGACAGTTAAGTCCAATAAAAGGCGACTATGGGGTTGCGGCGCTCATCTTGCTTTCAGGCCAAGGGAGCTGGCGTTTGTCCACTTTCCGGGTCATGTGGCCAGCATGACTAAACCGCTTGTGGCGCAACGGGGAACTGTGACGGAAACCAGAGTGCACGGAAACGCCATTTACCTTCCCGCCGGTGTGGTACCTATTTATCTACTTGCACTGGTGTGCTTTCGAACTGCTAGGTTGGCAGGAGAGAATGTTTTCTCTAAAAGTAGTACATGGATGATTCATCACTCTTGCCCTTGCAGATATGAAAGGAAAAGCTTCAGTCAGTTGCACAAGATCTCGCAAAAACACCCAAAAATCATATTCTTGCAAAAATGATCATACTGAGGCATTTTTATGGGGTTTTTTAAAAAAATCATTAAATAAAATAAAAACCCAAGTAAACCTTGGTGGACTCTCCAATTAAAAGAAAGCACTATGTGGGTGAAAATCCTATTAGTCACTTACCAGTAGCAGACAAATGTACAACAGTATTTTTCTGCTCATATGGCTCGCTAAAGTACATTAATCATGGACAACTTTGAGAAATGTTATTGAGAAATGTAGCGTTTGTTTTTTGTATAGCATGGCTCCCAATTCCTCTAACGAGCTGAATAAAACTTCACTTGGAAAGTAAAGATTAGGACAAAACAGGAGTTGAAAATTCATGTGCATGATGAAAAATTCACCCTTCAATGTAAGATTCAAATTACATCAGAAAATCATACTTATAGTACACTCCCACAAACTCCCTATATATACACAACTGTCCTTTTTCTGCATTAACACTGCCAGACATTTTGTCTTGAGCAGCTGTTCAGCAACACTGGTATATGTTAATATCACTCAATTCCTTGTTTAACTTACACCAAGGAGAGCTAACAGGGCTTTCGTGTTTTTAATGCATTTTCCGCGGCTGTAGTTCTTTCAGATCACTTGTGCAAGGCCGAAGGAGGCATTGTGTAAATAGGTTTGTGGAAAACAGCTAAGTGATGCTGATATAAATAATAAAATGCTAAGCTTTTTAAAAATGGTATTCGTCTTCTGTTACAAGTTAGGAGGGAAAAAAATCGTTTTGTCATGCAGCTGGCGAAGAACACTGGTGTACACGTGACCAGTTAATGCATTTTAGTGCATAATGTGGCAATTATTGTCTATACAACTATCCTATTGTGCATGAATAGGAAGTGGCATCATCCTTACAATAAATTGTACGGTAATTAGCCATTTCCCCTCATTTCCTTTCTGAACTCCGATAACACCGAGATATATCATCTGTCTTGCTTATTTGCAAAAGTAAGAACAAACCATCTGTACTGCCACTGTTCTAAATTAGATGGACTGTAATTTTCAGGTCTGTAAAGCAAAGGCTAGGAGGTCAAACCTTGGAATTGTTTGCTGAGGGTCATATTGTATTTAATTTAGGTGCCCTAAGACATTCCATACATAAAGAAAAACGTGGCAGCTAAACTATTGCCCAGTTTAGAAGCAGAGAAAATACAGTCAACATAATCCAGTTATATAGAGTTTGTTTTAAAATATATATATATTAAAAAACATGCAACCAGTCACAGAGGGATGGATGCTGATTTAGCCACCTGCCACTCTTTCATCCTTTCTGCAGCCCCTCTCAGGTCACTGGCTTCTGAACCCCGGCCACATTTGCATATTCCAAATAGAGATCATATTATTCTTTACATAATTGCTTATACCAAGGAACAGCAGATGCAACCCGTAATTGACAAAGAGCAACCTTCCCCTCAGTTCCAACTCATTCATTTCTATTTAACTCCTTTTAGCAGCCTGGCTAGCTCAGGCATTAGAGCAAACTCTCACCACCAACACCCTCCCCTCGTTCATTCCCCCAATATTTCTACCAGACATGCTTGGTGCGATGGGTTTCTGCCTGAGGTTAGATGCCCAGGCTGAGATAGAACCAAAGCAACACAGAATCATAGAACTGCAGAGCTCGAAGGGATCCCGTGAGCCATGTAGTCCAACCGCAAAGGCTTTGGAGAGAAGACATAAAGTTCACCGCATGTTACAATTGGAGAGAAAATGTAATGAAAAGGCTGTACCGATGGTACCTGATCACGGCCAGATTGACCAAGATGTATAAAAATAGCTCAGACGTATGCTGGAGATGTAAAAATGGGGTAGGTACTGTGATGGCCTGGGAATCCGATTCAGAGGCTGAACCGGAGGGATCCCAGCCTGCACAGGAGTCCCCGCCTCCAGGGCCGGCTGAATTGGGGCAGGGCCTTGATTCTGAAGTTACTGCACCTGTGCCGGATCCTCAGGAGCAGGCACCAGGTGAATCCACTCTAGCTCTGGAGGGGGTTGAGGACACAGTGTCTACAGGTGTGCCTCTCCCAGCCCTGTCAGGGGAATGTGAGTCTCCCCCTGGGTCCAGTAACCCTCCAGCCTCTCCTGAGCTGCAGAGGCTCAGGGCAGAGAAGCGGAGGGAATGGTTTCTCCCAGAAGGAGTGCTCGCCTTAAGGCCAGGAGAGGCGGGTCACCTGGGGGCCGGGACCACCCCTGGCCTCACAGAAGATAAAGGCCAATTAGCCCAGTCCCAGGTTGTGGGAGCAACCTCATTGAAGACCTGTTTCGGCCAGCACCCAGACCTGTTCTTCCAGAGTTCCCGTCCTTGCCTGGCTCCTCGCTTTGGACCCCACTTCGCCCTTGGAGGTCAGTCTACAGACCCTCGACCCAGGCCCCTGACCACGCCTCACGGTAACCTCCCCCCAGGACCAGCACAGGTACCTTCATGCACATGTGGTGGGACTGTGTGAAAATAAGAGAAGTTTGGGATACAATATATAATGAACTCAAAAATATCTTCAAATTTTCCTTAAAAACAAACAAACTGAAGCTTTTCTGTTAGGCATTATGTCCATGGAAATACAAAAAAATTCAAACCCTTTTAATGCGTGCAACTACAGTGGCTACTATTTTAATAGCTAAAAATGGGGAAAGTGATAGAAATACAAAAAAATTCAAACCCTTTTTAAGCATGCAACTACAGTGGCTACTATTTTAATAGCTAAAAATGGGAAAAGTGATAGAATACCTAGAGCTTGCAAAAATGACTGGGAGAATAAGAGGAAAATCAAATCAGAAAGTTATTAAAGATTGGACAATATTCAAAGAATATCTTTATAAGTATTCTGATAATGCAATGCTCCTGACAGACTTAGATTGAATCTTAAAGTGTAAGGAAATCTTAATAACAAAAATTTCTTCTGATAAGCAACACAAAAGAATAATAATAATGAAGTGTGTATAGAATAAAGGGTAAAGGGACCCTGACAATTAGGTCCAGTCGTAACCGACTCTAGGGTTGCGGCGCTCATCTCTC
This sequence comes from Podarcis erhardii, assembly GCF_964252035.2. NCBI lineage: Eukaryota > Metazoa > Chordata > Lepidosauria > Squamata > Lacertidae > Podarcis > Podarcis erhardii. The sequence goes on along the minus strand of NC_138497.1, from coordinate 131,084,615 downwards.
TTTATTGGCCGAGCGGTGTACAGCTTCCGGGTCATGTAGCCAGCATGACTAAGCCGCTTCTGGCGAACCAGAGCAGCGCACGGAAACGCCGTTTACCTTCCCGCCGGAGCGGTACCTATTTATATACTTGCACTTTGATGTGCTTTCAAACTGCTAGGTTGGCAGGAGCAGGGACTGGGCAACGGGAGCTCACCCCGTCATGGGGATTCGAACCGCCGACCTTCTGATTGGCAAGTCTTAGGCTCTGTGGTTTAACCCACAGCACCACCCGGGTCCCAACTCTTTATATATCACTTATGTATAGAATAATAGGGTGTAAAAAATACAATGAGGTGAGTCGGAAGTTAAAATGTGTGTAATGTCAAAAGATATGTTGTTAGTGTTTATGGTTTGTTTATGTTGTTTATTGTGTTTGTCTATGCTTGATGTAAACTGTTTTTTGTAATAAAGAATATAATAATAATAATAATAATAATAATAATAATAATAATAATAATAATAATTAATAATAATAATAATAGCAAATGCAGGAATCTGGCCCATGGCCGTCACTGAGTGGGCTCAAACCACCAACCTTCTGGTTAACAGCCAGATGCACTGACGCATCAGGCCACCTCGTATTCAGGCGGATTTCAATACCATGAGGTTGAGTGACCAAGGAAGCTGTGGAAAGACCAGAAGTTGCTGTCCTTGCCTGTTGCCAGAATTTCAGTGACCCAGTACAGTGGTGCGTATGCATAACGAATGACAGTGAGATGGGAAGGAACACTATTGGGGAGAGTACACTGGAGACAACCCCCTGGGTCCCCTCTGCAATGGTGCTAGTACTGCAACACTGTTGTAGTTATTTAGTCGTTTAGTCATGTCCGACTCTTCGTGACCCCATTGACCAGAGCATGCCAGGCACTTCTGTCTTCCACTGCCTCCCGCAGCTTGGTCAAACTCACGTTAGTAGCTTTGAGAACACTGTCCAACCATCTCGTCCTCTGTTGTCCCCTTCTCCTTGTGCCCTCCATCTTTCCCAACATCAGGGTCTTTGCCAGGGAGTCTTCTCTTCTCATGAGGTGGCCAAAGTATTGGAGCCTCAGCTTCAGGATCTGTCCTTCCAGTGAGCACTCAGGGCTCATTTCCTTCAGACTGGATCGGTTTGATCTTCTTGCAGTCTATGGGACTCTCAAGAGTCTCCTCCAGCACCATAATTCAAAAGCATCAGTTCTTCAGCGATCAGCCTTCTTTATGGTCCAGCTCTCACTTCCATACATCACTACTGGGAAAACCATAGCTTTAACTATACGGGCCTTTGCTGGCAAGGTAATGTCTCTGCTTTGTAAGATGCTGTCTAGGTTTGTCATTGCTTTTCTCCCAAGAAGCAGGCGTCTTTTAATTTCGTGACTGCTGTCACCATCTGCAGCAATCATGGAGCCCAAGAAAGTAAAATCTCTCACTGCCTCTATTTCTTCCCCTTCTATTTGGCAGGAGGTGATGGGCCCAGTGGCCATGATCTTCGTTCTTTTGATGTTGAGCTTCAGACCATATTTTGTGCTCTCCTCTTTCACCCTCATTAAAAGGTTATTTAATTCCCCCTCACTTTCTGCCATCAAGGTTGTGTCATCTGCATATCTGAGGTACTGCCACACCCCCCGATGCAAATACAAAATATTTAGCAAGGGTACAGAAAGCAATCTCCATGTCTCCAATTCTCCACCGCCCTCCACACACACACACACACAAAGTTTGGAAGTTGGTTGCTATAACTGGCTAGGAAATACAACCTCATGGTTTTACAGTGGTGCCTCGAAAGACGAAATTAATCCGTTCCGTGAGGCTCTTCGTATAGCGTTTTTTTCGTCTTGCGAAGCAAGCCCATTGACAGCTTAGCGGATTAGCGCTATTAGCGGTTTAGCGGCTTTTAGCGGATCAGCTGATAAGCGGCTTATCAGCGGATCAGCTGATAAGCGGCTTAGGGCTTAGGAAAAGGGGGGGGGGAGGGAAAAAACCCTGCAGGAACTCGCAAGACATTTTCATCTTGCGAAGCAAGCCCATAGGGAAATTTGTTTTGCGAAGTGTCTCCAAAACGGAAAACCCTTTCGTCTAGCGGGTTTTCCGTCTTGCGAGGCATTCGTCTTGCGGGGCACCACTGTATTTGCTCAGGGGGCAAATTACTGAAGAACTGAAGCCAGAAATCAGTGGGGAGGTGAAAGGACTATATAGGTGGCCCTATATGTGGGAGGCATATGTCCCAAGTCACACGCCATGTTCCACGTGTGTGTGCATGTGTGTGTGTTTGAATGGAGAGAACAACACGAAAAATGGCTCTAAACTCGAAGGATGGAGAAGCTGTGAACTGGCACTGGAGCATGCACATTTTATTTCTACCAAAAAACAAAAACAAACCCAGTTTGGTCAGAGAAAAAGGGAATATATCCATGATAATAGGGACAACAAGACCATTCATTGAGATCAACTAGGCAGCACTGCATTTCTCTGCAAAACTAATTCCCTCTTTTCCCTACACTATGGCATGAAAGCAACAGTAGCATGAAAACGTCCAGTATTTTCTCTCTCTTCAAAATGTGCCGCAGCGCTAGAGCACCCACCTTCTGCGAAAACAAATTTTTAATTAAACATTGTTTAATTGGATGTATCAAAAATTAATTGGAAACCGATTCTGTAGTAACCAACAAAGGGTTTTTGCAGATGGAGAGGAGGAAGAGGTGAAGAGAAAGGAACAACAGTTTACCCACGGTCTGACTCAAAAGATGTGCCAAATGTAAAAACAGAAAGCCAGCACGTACATGCATAGTAGTTTGGCTCTGCAAATATAGTTTCAGTTATGGAGTAGGGGAGGCATTTAGATGCTTATACTCATGATTAACTCTTCTGAACAAGTGAAATATGGAAGCAAAACGAACCGGTAGCTATTTACCAACTTTGCTTCCATTATGGCACAGCTGAATACAGTGCTGAGAGCTTTCTGACAACTAATGAGAGATGCATGGCTAATCACAAAAGACATTATGACTGCCAAAGGTACAATGATAATAAGCAAGCTAACAATAACAGAAAAACAATGGCTACCAGGGATGTATAAGTAACAGAATTCAAGCAGCAAATACTTGGCACTGTTTCATTTTAAGCCTTGCTTTTTTGCTGAAAAAGCTCTCGCTAACTACTTGAAGTCAGAGAAACCATATTGGAAGGTCTGCTGCCGGCCATCAGATCGTCTCACGAAACAATCTACCCTGCAAGAGCAGCTCAAATTCTGCAACATGTGCAGCAACCCACTCAAAGCTACGTGTGCAAGCGGCTTCCAATTCAAGAGATAGAGCTTCAGTGCTGGGCAGCTACTGTTGTGGAAGAACATATGATTCTACACATACATAAAAAAGGTGTTTCTGTTTGTTGCAAAGTTCAGTGGCCACTTATGGAAAGCATCTTAGTACGGCAGTAGCCAAGAGACCACCGCATATACAGTACAGTGGTACCTCCGGTTGCAGACAGGATCCGTTCCGGAGCTCCGGTCGGATCCTGAGGTTTCCGCAACTGGAGGTGCCTGTTCTGCGCATGTGCGCGGGGTGGTAGAGCAATTCTGTACATGCGTCTATGGTGAAACCCGGAAAAATACTTCTGGGTTTGCCATGTGCATATCCCGAAGGATACGTAACCATAGGTGTGCATAAGTAGAGGTACCACTGTACTTTCATTCTGATGCCTTACTCATCTTCCTAGGTATTCAGGGAAGTTTTTGAAGGTAACAACTTCATTTCCCACCTCTTCCACAGTTCTCCAAATTAATTTGGCATCGCAGCCTACAACCCTCGCTTCTCCAGTTCCACAGTCCTCAGCTGTCTAAAAGTCTCTTGCTCCCTCAAATGACTACCCTTTCACCCCTTGCAAAGCATCATCACCAATGATAGTATGACAGCTACACTCCAATGATAGTATTGGACTTGTTCTTGGCAGTGATGTGGTAGGTAAAAGGTAAAGGATCCCTGGACAGTTAAGTCCAGTCAAAGTTGACTCTGGGGTTGGGGCACTCATCTCGCTCTATAGACCGAGGGAGCCGGTGTTTGTGCACACACAGGTTTCCGGGTCATGTGGCTAGCATGACTAAACCACTTCTGGTGCAACAGGACACTGTGACGGAAGCCATAGCACAAAGAAACACCGTTTACTTTCCCGCCGGAGCGGTACCTATATATCTAATTGCACTGGCATGCTTTCGAACTGCTAGGTTGGCAGGAGCTGGGACAGAGCAATGGGAACTCACCCTGTCGCAGGGATTCAAACCGCCGACCTTCTGATCAGCAAGCCAAAGAGGCTCAGTGGTTTAGACCACAGTGCCACTCGCGCCCCTGATGTGTTAGTACAGTGGATGCTCGCGTTGCGAACGTGATCTGTGCAGGAGGCACGTTCGCAACCGGTAGCGCTCGCAACCCGCAGTGCCGCGTCTGCGCACATGCGGGTCGTGATTTGGCACTTCTGCACATGTGCAAGCACAGAAACCCAGAAGTAACACGTTCCGGGACTCCCAGCTTCGGCGCAGTGCGCAACCTGAAAGCACACAAACAGAAGCGCCTGTAACCCGAGGTATGACTGTATTATGTAGAACTGAACATGCAACTGAACAGCTGTGTTACCCTAAGGCAGATTGAACTTTGCAAACCTCTGGCACTGAATATATGAACCTTCCTATAGGAGAACTATATGTTGATGTCTGCCAGCAATTTCTAGATCAACTCTGTATCCCTAAATGGAAACCAGAGTCATAGGTCATACATTTTCTATTACTGGGGAATGATCAGGAGCTCACCAAGTTAGTGGCTAAATATCTCTATTTGGTTTTTTGTCGTCGAAGACATCTGATCTCCCTGGACACCAAGAGATGTGACGATAGACTGCTCTGCCTCCTTTCTTTTAGCAAATGTTTTGTGCCACTGGGGAAGTGGTAATTCTGTACTGATTTGTTTTGGATGTTGTATGTGATGCCAATAAAAGGTTTTACGATACGATATGATCTAGGAGAATTTAGTTTAGGTTGGCACTAGCTAGAAATAGGTTTCACCTCACATTGTCTTGCACAAGGAATAGAAGTCCAGCTACTTTGCCCAAGTGTGCCTCTAAGTTGAATCGACTTCACCAAGGTCTACTGTTTTTATATTTTTGAACTTATTGCCAGAGCCACGAGGAGTACAATTAAGGTACTACCTGGAGGTATTGCCTTAAATAAAGCTCTGTATAATGATCACTTTAAAGGAAGGCTTTAATTTTAAGTACTGGGGGAGCTGTTACCAGTTCCCCACAGCCAGATATAAACGTTTCCCCAATTCCAGTTATAATCATTGGTGAATTTCTTCATCAAAACCTGGGAAAAGGTTCAGAAATAAATTTCCAGCTCCCTAAGTTGTAGTTTCGGATCTGATCCTGGTTTGAGACTCTGAGTAGTAAACTGAAAGTAGAGTGGTGCCCCGCAAGATGAATGCCTCGCAAGACGAAAAACCCGCTAGGCGAAAGGGTTTTCCGTTTTTTGAGGCGCTTCGCAAGACGAAAACGTCTTGCGAGTCTTTTCCCTTTCCCCCCTTTTGCTAAGCCGCTAAGCCGCTAATAGCCGCTAAGCTGCTAAGCCGCTAATAGCGCTAATCCGCTAATAGGGATGCTTCACAAGACGAAAAAACCGCTAGACGAAGAGACTCGCGTAACGGATTATTTTCGTCTTGCGAGGCACCACTGTAGTAACCCACAGTTCTTCATAGAAGGGAAGTCCAGTTTAAGCTCACCAGGATCAGCGTGCCAATGAAGGGAAGAGGGAAAGGGAGAGCTCACAGCAGGCCAGGGATTTATGTCAAAGCTGGGCTTTAGTATAATTCTCTCTCTTCAGAGGGGCAACATCATATAAGGCTCAAGTGAGATCTGAGAACGTGTTTGGACCTACCTTTTCTTTATGCAAAACAAGAAAAAATCTTGATTCTGATTCTCTAGAAATTTATCCTGCTAAGAGGGAAATGGTAAAAGCATTCCAGACCAACAAGCACAGCCTGCTTCTGACTCAGGCACTGCCATTACCATTTTGATAGTGATTCAAATAACTTTCTCTTTGATTTCAGGAATTACTGTAATTTCAGAACTACACTTATAATTACAATAAGCTGTTTTGAAGAGGGAAATGATTAGAGGTTGCTTTGTGGGGGGGACTTATTGTTTCATGTAATATTTCATATTTTATTATGTCTACGAAGAATTGATGCTTTTGAATTATGGTGCTGGAGGAGACTCTTGAGAGCCCCATGGACTGCAAGAAGATCAAACCTATCCATTCTGAAGGAAATCAGCCCTGAGTGCTCACTGGAAGGACAGATCCTGAAGCTGAGGCTCCAATACTTTGGCCACCTTATGAGAAGAGAAGACTCCCTGGAAAAGACCCTGATGTTGGGAAAGATGGAGGGCACAAGGAGAAGGGGACAACAGAGGACGAGATGGTTGAACAGTGTTCTTGAAGCTACCAGCATGAGTTTGACCAAACTGCGGGAGGCAGTGGAAGACAGAAGTGCCTGGCGTGCTCTGGTCCAGGGGGTCACGAAGAGCCAGACACAACTAAACGACTAAACAACAACAACAACTCTGTGAGTTGACTTTTATGTACGACAGGCGATGACAAAGCGTGTTCTCCTTCATGGAGAGCACGTGTTGCGGTGGGGTCTAGTAGGACACCCCCTCTTGGTTGCTAGGCGGGGCCGTTTGGATGGCCATGACTGTGATTGGGCTATAATAGTTGTTGGGGAGATTTTGATGTTACCATTGAGTGGGTTGGCCCGAAGGTTATATATTTTTTGCACGCAATCTCTTTTGCTGTGTGCACTGGATCGCCCGCCCACCCTCCCTAATTGAGGGCTTTTGCATTTGACATTGCTATACCTGTCATGGGGTTGTCTGCTTTCGGTGCAGGGGCCTGGTAGGAATTTTGTCCATCTGGCTGATTGGCTGGGGCCATTTGGTTTTTGCCTACTGCGTAGCTAATCATCACAACTTGTAAGGCTCTGGGGTTAGGCATTGGTTAAAATTTGGTTGGTGGAGGGGTAAGGGTTGGCTGTGCTTGCCCCTCCAATGCTGCTGCTGCTGCAAGGAAATTCCATTAAAGGAATCCAGGGGCTCGCCATGCTTTTGTCCGAATCCCTGGCAAGGGGCTTGGGCTGCGCAAGCCCCTGGGAATGTGCAGGGAGTGGGGAGGGTATGGTGCCCAGCCCCATTCTCTCCCCAAAACGTTTTTCCTTACTGACTTTCACAGGGTTCTGGAAGTCACTTCTGTCCTGGGGCAGGGACAGTGTGATGGCCTGGGATTCGGACTCAGAGGCTGAACCTGAGGAGTCCCAGCCTGCACAGGAGTCCCCGCCTCCAGAACCAGCTGAGCCGGGGCTGGGGCCTGAGCCTGAAGGGTCCTCACCTGTGCTGGATCCTCAGGTGCAGGCACCAGCTGAGTCTGCTCTGGCCCCTGAGGTGATGGAGGGCCCATTGCCTGCAGGTGCTCCACTCTCAGCCCCGTCAGAGGAAGCTGAGGTTGCCTCTTGGTCCAGTAACCCTTCAGCCTCTCCTGCGCTGCAGAGGCTCAGGGCAGAGAGGCGGAGGGAACTAAATTCCTGCAGGAGGAGTGCTCACCTCCAGGCCAGGAGAGGCGAGTCACCTGTGGACCGGGGCCGCCCTATGCCTTGGGGCAGATAAAAGCCAGTCTGCCCCAGTCCCAGGTTGCGGGAGCAATGTTGTTGCAAGCCTGTTCCTGCCTGCACCCTGTCCTGCTCTTCTGCCAGAGTTCCTGACCCCACCTGACTCCCTGCCTTGGACCTAGCTACAGCTTTGACGGATGGCCTCCATACCACACCATCGACCTTGGACTGGATTCAGACCTCGCCTCTCGGTTAGCCCCCGGGACCAGCACAGATAGTCATAACCAATGCCTAAGCAACCACTCACATTATGTATTTTAATAAAGTTGTGGCCAAAATTATGCCAAAAACCTTAAACAAAAATTCTGTGTGAATTGTGATTTATTTAGGGGGTGCCTTGGGGACTTCGAAATGCAATTAGACACCGGCTATGTATACAAGAAAGTCTATGGCTGAGCTAGCTGTGATGTTATGCAAGGTTCACCATCATTCTCTTTGCCTTAGATGCCCGAGAAAGTTCCATAGGCTTTCCCCTTCATTGCTGTGCAATTTTTTAAAATTCAACATGGGTCACTAAATTTGACACGCAGCATCTACCTTACAGAATTACATTAGCCTGAAATGCAAGACAAAAAATAAAATAAAAAAATGAGCTGACCCAGAACAAACATGAAAAGGTGCTGACTCCAGTCTGACGCTCAGAGCACCTAAACAGTCAAGGAAATTGAGAAGAGGGCAACACTCAGTTCCAAGAAGCATGAAAATAGAGAGTTAAATGTGCTATATAAGCCTTTCCCAACCTTGTGCTCCCAGCTGCTGTTGGTCTATAACTCTCATCATCCCTAGTGAATAGGGCCAATGGTTGTAGACCAATGATATCTGAGGGCACAAGGCTGAAAAAGGCAACACTATATTAAAGCTTTGTTCTTATTTATTTATAAAACATTTGTCCATTCACACTAATTGTGCAATCTTATGCACTCTTACTTGCCAGTAAGAACATAGTAGAACATAGTAGAAGTAAGGTCAAGTCAGGATTAAACCAGGAAGTCTCTAATTAACCATTGTGTTGTGTTTTATCCAAAACAGGTGACCAGCTTCAGAACAAGCCAGGATATTATACAGTACACTGTTTGAAGTTAGCTTAAAATCCTGGATTTTCCAAAGCTGGTAACCATAATTCCTAATTTAAATGAAACAGGAAGCTTTGGTTAATTAGAGATTTCCTGGTTTGATTGCTGTACAGAGCAAGAAAAGGAGCAAAGAAACTAGGAAAAGACTTGTGCACGTTTTAGTTCAATAAGCAAATACATGATTGTCTGAATACAGCAAATACTTTCTCAGGTAAAACCACTATACATTTAATGTGTATTTTTAAATTCATTCTCAAAGGTTGTCTAAACATGTTTACCATGGCATGAGTCCTAATAGATCACCCAAATAACTCCCCACTAGAAAGCCAAACTGATCTTGCAGCTATGAGACTCTGTCTCCATCATTTATCAAGAATTGTTGTTGTTGTTTAGTCGTTTAGTCATGTCCGACTCTTTGTGACTACATGGACAGGCACTTCTGTCTTCCACTGCCTCCCGCAGTTTGGTCAAACTCATGCTGGTAGCTTCGAGAACACCGTCCAACCATCTCGTCCTCTGTCGTTCCCTTCTCCTTGTGCCCTCCATCTTTCCCAACATCAGGGTCTTTTCCAGGGAGTCTTCTCTTCTCATGAGGTGGCCAAAGTATTGGGGCCTCAGCTTCATGATCTGTCCTTCCAGTGAGCACTCAGGGCTGATTTCCTTAAGAATGGATCGGTTTGATCTTCTTGCAGTCCATGGGACTCTCAAGAGTCTCCTCCAGCACCATAATTCAAAAGCATCAATTCTTCGGCGATCAAGAATATTGAAGCACTAATTTGATTACACAAGGGCACAAACTCATTGTTGCATTTACGAATCAATAATCATTTTGCAAGGAGCTTTATAATTGTTGTGCATCATTACAAGATTTCTGCGAGCTATATACTTGCAACTCTATTTTATAGCAGGACAATAGAGGCTGAGTGATAATGAGCTAGTAAAAAACATATGGCTAAAACCCAAATGTCTCGGTCATAAACTCTCTAATTTTGGTAAACTAGTCTTGATATATGAACAATGAACATTCACAGGGAATGTTGAAAATGTTTATTTTGTTTAATGCTTTGCCTATGCAAAGATTTTAAATTATCAATACAAATATATTCATGTACCGGTACTTCGTAGGTCAATCATTCATGGTTCAAGGTATTTATACTACCAAAGTAACTTGGCCAAACACTGGAATTAGATCACACTGTCAGCCATCTTCAAAGAATTAGGAAAGCAGTTATTTTTCCATGCAGGAAAATATCTTTACCAATACATATCTAACATTTGATTTTAATTCTCTACCGCCCCCCCCCAAATGTTCAGAAGCCTACTCTTTAAAGGGTTCTGGGATAAGAGTTCCATTTTGTAAGAAGAAATATTTGCATGCATAAAATTCAGCAGAGAGCAGGTGAAAATAAAATTATATCTTATGCAGATGCTTTGTGTCTTTAAAAAAGGAAAAAGGAAAAAACCCTGAATGTCCTAGTTTTTCAGAAATGCTGACTATTCCGTATTGTCCATCATTTCATTGTTCAATGCTTATTCTTAGAGCCTTTGGGGGAGAAAATTGTGGATATAAACAGCTCTATATGTTTGCTGATGATGCATGGCATTCAGAAGCTGGAGGATCTTAGTTGTCTGTTGTTGTTTTTAAAAACCAAGTTGTGGATAAAAATAGCTGAAACTCAATAGGCGGAGCCTGCTGAAACCAGGCAAACTCCCAGGGGTTGAGAGAGAGAAAGCTTTAGGTTCTTCAACCTGTCCTCTTTTGTGGTCCAGCATGTTCAACCTACCCTTAACCTTCCAGTTCATATTCTCTGAAAACTGTGAAGCAGTAACATGGTATCACTGGAGCTGACAGACCACCAGCTCTTGACATGGGTAGCATTAATGCAATAGTAAGTAAAAGGTTAAAAGGTAAAGGACGCCTGGATGATTAAGTCCAGACAAAGGCGATTATGGTGTGCAGCGCTCATCTCGCTTTCAGGCCGAGGGAGCTGGCGTTTGCCCACAGACAGCTTTCCAGATCATGTGGCCAGCATGACTGAACTGCTTCTGGGACAACGGGACACTGTGATGGAAACCAGAGCGCACGGAAATACTGTTTACCTTCCCGCCACAGAGGTACCTATTTATCTACTTGCACTGGCGTGCTTTCGAACTGATAGGTTAGCAGGAGCTGGGACCGAGCAACGGGAGCTCACCCTGTCACGGGGATTCAAACCACCGACCTTCCGATCGGCAAGCCCAAGAGGCTCAGTGGTTTAGATCACAGCGCCACCTGCACCCAATGCAATAATAATGTGATAAGCCATCATCTGATTTTATCCGAGTTATAACCAATCTTAAGACTGGATATAGTAATTGCTCTCTCGCAGTGAAGGCAGTTTCACACATTGTGATTATTCAGGCTTTTTCTGTTGTCCAATGGATCTCTGCAACAAACATAGCACAACGTGCAGTCCAGAACCAGGACCCATAATAGTCTCGCCCTCACATTGATGTGTTCTCTGCAGAGAAATATGGTAGACTAAAAGGAACCTGAACATGAATTATGGTACTGGAGGAGACTCTTGAGAGTCCCATGGACTGCAAGAAGATCAAACCTATCCATTCTTAAGGAAATCAACCCTGAGTGCTCACTGCAAGGAGAGATTGTGAAGCTGAGGCTCCAATACTTTGGCCACCTCATGAGAAGAGAAGACTCCCTGGAAAAGACCCTGATGTTGGGAAAGATGGAGGGCACAAGGAGAAGGGGACGACAGAGGATGAGATGGTTGGACAGTGTTCTCGAAGCTACTACCATGAGTTTGACCAAACTGTGGGAGGCAGTGGAAGACAGGAGTGCCTGGCGTGCTCTGGTCCATGGGGTCACGAAGAGTCGGACACGACTAAACAACAACAACAACAACAACAAAAGGAACCTGGCTCTCCTATAACATTTCAAGCAGCACTGCTGCAAGCGAGAGGTACCAACATAGGATAGATATAATCTTGAAGCCATTCTACAAACTTTACTTTGCAGACAGTTTTTCGAGGGTGAACCATACTGCTATCTAAACATATGTACTGCTGTGGTAACCGTGGTTCTTCCTGAAATACCAAAGAGGGACTAAGATTCTGATGTTCCAGGCAAGTAAAAAAAAACCACAACAAAAACCACATTGCCTCTGAACGGTCAGAATGCTGCAGGTTTCATTCTAGCTGGAGACAAAATAAAAGCCTATGCTGAAATATCCAGCTACATTCCACAATAAACTGCGTGCAAAAGATACGCCACCTTTCTCCGCAGAAAGCAATCCCCAAAGAAATTGTTCTATGCTGTGCTTACAGGGTGGAAACTATTTTCTGCCGTACTTTAATATATTTTGCACAGCTCTAACAGCTAGCAAGGCGCAATGCTGCCGCCAATCACATATATGTAAAAGTGAGCCCGTAAGTTCTCCCCCCGCCCCAATTTCTTTATTGAGCTTTAACTGATGCCAGTGAGAGTTTGGCCCTCAAGCCCTTCTAAGCCTGGGGTTGGGCCAGGCATAGACAATGAGAGACAACAGGACTGCTCAAGGTGCCCCGACTATAAAATTGGAGAAATCGAGAGAGATCAATAATAATAATAATAATAATAATAATAATAATAATAATAATTTTTTATTTATACCCCACCCTCCGCAGCCAAGGCCGGGCTCAGAGCGGCTTACAAGCAATAATAAAAACAAATTGAATGATTACAACTTAAAAACAAAATTAAAATACAACATTAAAACATTAAAATGTAGCCTCATCGCAGGAGGAGAAGAAAAGGAAAAAAGAAAGAAAGGGAGGGAGGGAGGGAATCAAATTGGCTCCAAGCCAAAGGCCAGGCGGAACAACTTTGTCTTACAGGCCCTGCGGAAAGAAATCAGATCCTGCAGGGCCCTGGTCTCATGAGGCAGAGCGTTCCACCAGACCGGAGCCAGAGTTGAAAAGGCCCTGGCTCTGGTTGAAGCCAATCTAACTTCCTTAGGCCCCGGGACCACTAGGGTGTTGCTATTTATGGACCTTGAGGCTCTCCATGGGGCATACCAGGAGAGGCGGTCCTGTAGGTACGAGGGTCCTAGGCCGTGAAGGGCTTTAAATGTCAAAACCAGCACCTTAAATCTGACCCTGTACTCTACCGGGAGCCAGTGCAGCAGGAAAAGCACTGGGTGAATATGCTCCCGTGGCAGAGACTCCGTGAGGAGCCTTACTGCAGCATTCTGCACCCTCTGGAGTTTCTGGGTCAGCTTCATGGGCAGCCCCGCGTAGAGCGAATTACAGTAGTCAAGCCTGGAGATGACCGTCGCATGGATCACTGTGACCAGGTCGGGGCGGGAAAGGTAAGGGACCAACTGCTTGATGTGGCGAAGGTGGAAAAATGTCGCCTTGGCTGTTGCTGTAACTTGCGCCTCCATGGAAAGGGAGGAGTCAAGGATTACACCCAAACTCTTAACGGAAGGCAATGGCACTAATTGGACCCCCGCAAGAGAAGAGAGTTGGTCCCTCATCCCGATGCCATCCCGACCCAGCCATAGGACCTCTGTCTTCAAAGGATTTAGTTTCAATTGGCTCCCACGAAACCATCCAGCCACAGCTTCCAAGCATCTGGTCAGTGTGTTCGGGGCCGAGTCGGTGTGGCCATCCATCAGCAGATAGAGCTGAGTGTCATCAGCATATTGGTGACAGCCCAGCCCAAAGCTCCGGATAATCTGGGCAAGGGGGCGCATAAAGATGTTAAAAAGCATCGGGGAGAGAATTGCGCCCTGCGGCACTCCACACACCAAGGAATGGCGCGATGACATTTCCCTCCCTAGTGCCACCCTCTGTCCCCGACCAGAGATAAAAGAGCACAGCCAGTTACGGGCTATGCCCTGTATCCCCACGTCTGCGAGGCGGTGGTCCAGAAGATCATGATCGACCATGTCAAAGGCTGCTGACAAATCTAAAAGGATATATAGCCACACCGGCAGCATATCTCTTCTTTCTCATATCTAAAAATGCAATAAGGGCCTTTACACTCGCCAGAAGCTCGGCTCTGCCCTCGCCGGTCCTGGAAGGAGCCTTTAAAAAAGTCCCATGTGCTCAGAGACTTTGCGCCTGTTCATTGGGAGAGATAGGAAGCCCAGAACACTTGTTCTGTAGATGTCCCTTTTATGAAGAGGCACGTAGTAAGACCATTGATCCATTGGTGAGGCTCGCCGACCTCCCAGAAAAGCAAAAATCCGACCTTTTCCTGTTAGGCAAAGATCAGAAGACAGATGGTCGCCAGATTCTGTGTACAGATCTGTAGGCACAGACCATCTCCCAACTTATGAAAATCCCCAAACTCGGTTCCATGGGTGACTCTGGGTCAACTCCCTACGGTAGTTTATTGTTGTACATGGTTTTTAAATTTATTGTTGTACATTGTTTAATTGTTTGTTTTTCTTCAAGTTTCTGGCCCCATATTTATCGAGAATTGCTGACAGACCTCAGGAAGCCCAAATAATATACTTATTAAACGACAAAGACACAAGTAGATCCCTTGCGGTCGCTAGATACCTGATTAATGTCTTATTTCAAAAAGGAGAAATGGATCACTGTATGACTCTGACAGCTTAGCTAAACTTAAGAACCATCAATAAGTGCCAGAACTAAGACGCATATCCCCCAAAATCTGAGGGATTTGAATAGCGGTTTACATAGAAGGAGCTTATTGTGTATAGTGTTTACTTAATTGAAGTAAAATTGGTTTTATATGGGTGTTTTAACTTGGAACTGTTTAAATTGTATTGTTTATGGATAAATTTTGATGTATTGTTTTAGATATGGGCCAATGGCCGTAATAAATCAAACTAACTAACTAACTTCTGTGACTGTACCCCCAAGTGTGCTTTATAAACTGGTCTCTGACCATAATAAATTATCTATCTACCTACCTACCTATGCCAGTGATGCCCTTCTCCTCTTGTCAGGGATTGGCACATTCAGACAGCATGCGTGGCATCCCAGAAGACATGCAAGGCACCCAGCAGCATGGACTCCTTCAGCAACTTGGAAGGACAATACAATCCAGAAAGGCAAGACGGAGTCTCCTTCTTGTCCATCAGGTTGGGTGCTGGCGACGGAGACCATTCTCTTGAAGCGTGGCCCTGTTCTTTTTATGGGAGGTGTGGGCAGCAGCCACAGTGGTGCAAAAGGGAGATCCTCTGAGGCAAGAGGCTTTCGAGGGGCTCCCAGGCGGAGTCTTTCCCTCCCTGATCTTATAAGCTCTCCCCACTTGGCCTCTGTACGGGCGTCTTGGTTCCGTCCCGGCCGGCCTAGCCCAGAAGCAGCAGCCAAAGTCTCCTCCCTCTCTGAAATAACTCGAGAGGCTGTTTTAATGGGAGAAAACTTTGGCCACTGCCCCTGCGCCAAACAGGGCCAGGAAAGAGCCATGCCCGCATGGAGAATGGGCAGTGGGGAAGTGGTGCGAGGGCTGACAGCTGGGAACCGCCGGGATGATCTCTTGCCCTTCATCCCAGGAGCTGGAGCCTCATCCCTGAAGGTGTGCCTGTAAGTTCTTATTAGGTAAAGGCAAAGGGACCCCTGACCATTAGGTCCAGTCATGGACAACTCTGGGGTTGCGGAGTTCATCTCGCTTTATTGGCCGAGGGAGCCGGCGTACAGCTTCCGGGTCATGTGGCCAGCATGACTAAGCCACTTCTGGCGAACCAGGGCAGCGCACGGAAATGCCGTTTACCTTCGCGCCAGAGAGGTACCTACTTATCTACTGGAACTTTGATGTGCTTTCAAACTGCTAAGTTGGCAGTAGCAGGGACCAAGCAATGGGAGCTTACCCCTCATGGGGATTCGAACCGCCAACCTTCGGATCAGCAAGTCCTAGGCTCTGTGGTTTAACCCACTGCGTCTCAAGTTCTTATTAGTTCTTCTTATTGATGAAGTTTCCACGCCCAAGGCAGACAAATGTCACAGACAGTTTTAAAGCTATTTTAAATTGCTGGAAGAAATTCTCTTTCCAGTTCAAGAAGCATTTAAACACATACATTTCACAGATAAACTTTGCAATTGTCCTGCCTTAAGTCTTCTTCATAATTTCCTTGCACGTGGCACACTTTTTAATGTTGCATTGACAGATGTGTCCCCCATATGAAGCAAATTGTACCTTGTTCCTTTCTCATTGGCTAAGTATCACTTTTGGCAGGGAAATTAAACCTGTGCAAGACATTGCAGTAAACGAGATATTTTAGGTTGATTCACTCCCCCCCCCCCGAAATCAGTCTTGGTCATCATTCTGGATGACCTTCATTGAGAAGGGGACGGAGGAGTGTGTATCGGTTACTCAATCTCCCAGCTGCTCCTGATACCATTGACCATAATATCCTCCTAGATCAACTGTTCAGGATGGGTAAGTGAGGCAATGTATTGCAGTGGCTTTGTTCATACCTGTGCAGCGATTTTGACCAGACAAACAGCAGGAGAAAGTGAGTCATTCTGATAAACTGGGACTTCCATAGCAGCTTTCAGTAAAAATAAAATGCAGAGAAAATTATCCTGCATTTCCTGCAAAGTTTCTTGTTTGGCCCTAATAACGTTTTTCTTCCAATGTATGCATGTTTAAAGGGGCGCGGGTGGTGCTGTGGGTTAAACCACAGAGCCTAGGACTTGCCGATCAGAAGGTTGGCAGTTCGAATCCCCGCAACGGGGTGAGCTCCCGTTGCTCAGTCCCTGCTCCTGCCAAACTAGCAGTTCAAAAGCACGTCAAAGTGCAAGTAGATAAATAGGTACCGCTCAGGCGGGAAGGTAAACGGCATTTCCGTGCGCTGCTCTGGTTCGCCAGAAGCGGCTTAGTCATGCTGGCCACATGACCCGGAAGCTGTACGCCGGCTCCCTCGGCCAATAAAGCGAGATGAGCACCCAACCCCAGAGTCGGCCACGATTGGACCTAATGGTCAGGGGTCCCTTTACCTTTTATGCATGTTTAAGAAACTAAACAGAAAATAAATGATGAGGCGAAAAAGAATTATTAGTATCTCCCCACCCCATCTTACCAAGATCCATGCTTTTGGAGGCTTTCAGATTAATTGATTCTGTCTGCTTGGCCAGTGTCAAAGATCTGAAGTTGATGTGCTGATCTCGTAAGTATGTTGCTGAATCTGCTACTGAGCTGTGGAAGGAAGCCATACCACAAATAAAACAGAATGAAATAAAATAGGCACCAGCTCAAAAACAAATGAAGTAATTAAACCCTGTGAAATATAAACGAATTTTCCCTTCCCCGTTATAATGCAATTTAAATTTCTTACATGAGTTATTGCCTCTATTAAATCTGACTTTACTTAGGAGAGCCATAACCAGAGCGAAAAAAGGCAGGTTTTATCCTGTCTGTCCACTTTGTGGGCCATCTCAGTAATTAATAAGGCTTATTAAAGGTTCACCAAGGATCAAAAGGCAGAAAAGAGTCCTACTGCCTAATACTTATCTTCAACGTAAGTTATTTTTGAAATGCATTTAGCTGCTAGGTGCCACAACATGCCTCATTCCAAAGTTCCGGTATGTGACTCTCCAAATTTCAAGCAAACTAAAGCCCAAACTTGTAAGACGCTTCATTTTTCAGCTGAGATTACATTTTATCCTTCCCAGTTTCAGGCAAATCTTTAAAATCACTGACAGCACCAGATGCAGCAGACAACAGATTTCCAGAAAACTTTCTCTACGGTATCCTCTCTCACTTTAGTTACAAAAAAATTATCCTTCCAAGCATGTGCAAGGCACAGAAGGAACCTACTTTCTTCAGATCTCTACCACTTCCTTAAGAAAATTGTCATTGGGAAATGATTTATAATGAAATGGAAAAAAAAAAAGTTTAAGGCAACCTTTGTTAAAAGACCAGAAGCTTTTTTGCTACGTATTATTGGTCAAGACTTGCCAAAAGAGTAGAAGAAACTATTTATGTATGCCACAACAATGGCTAGGATATTACTAGGCCAAAAATGGAAAGATGACAAGATGCCAGCGAAAGAAGAATGGCAAGTAAAATTGATGGAATACGCTGAAATGGGAAACTTAGAGGCAAGGACAACGGAGACTTTAAAAAGGATTGGGAACCGTTTATGGTGTACATTGTAAAGAAGTGGACTCACTAGCAGGGATTGAGCAAACACTTACAATAAAGAAAACAAACATAAAAGTCAAGGTGTAACAATTGGGGAAAGAACAAAGCGTAAGATGTAATTTGAAAAAAAAAATGGTATAAAGTTGATAAGGATGCAACAATATTTAGCTAAATGATCACAAAATTAAGGTAGAACACAATAGGCAGGAGAAGCAAATATTTAAAGAAAAGGAGGTTGAGGGAAGTCATGGGAGGGTGGTGTGTGGGTAGGGAGAATGAGATTTACATATTCTTTTTGCGATAATGTTGGTTCTGTTGAATATAAAATTGCAAAACTTAATAAAATTACGAAAAAAGAAAAGAAAAAAGGGGAAATTGTAATTGGAAGAACATTAGGCCAGAGTCACACTTGGGGATTTGGGCATGCCTGAGAGACTGCAATGAAAATGTATGCAGACAGATATGACTCTGCTTCTGTATCAGCCGACCACCCTAAATAAACTTGGGATTCAGTTTCTGCATGGGCTGCAGTTGTTGCATACATAAATAAACTTTTCTGACACCTAGAAATTTCTGTCTGACTTATTCCCAACAAAAAGGGCTCTGTTTTTTGGGGGGAAAGTAATTTTAAACATTTTTTTTCCAATTCATTATAAATCGTTTCCTAATACACTTTTACCTTTTCACATGTCCAACACATGCGAAAAAAACATTCCCTCAACTTCTTTACACTTCCAACACATATCTGATTCTGTTTTATAAATCTTAGCCAACCTACTCAGTTAAATACCATCCATGAATCATTTCATTTAACTAAGATTCTTAACCAGTTTCAAACCCTATTCAAGGATACCAGCAAAGTGGGGGACATTATTAGCCTCAACCGAAGATAATGTCGGTGCTAATGTATACCATAATAACCCTTGAAGATTAGGAAAAAAAAAAAACTACATCTAAGCAATAAATAAATGTGTTCCGATGCAAATTAAATGTCATAAAGCAACACGTGGGCTTTTTTACATATCATGTAGGAAAAGCATTCCTATCACCAAAAATAAAGTTATAAATAGTAAGCGGTTTCAAACCTTTGATTATAATCTGCAAGCAGCTCATCAGAAGGATGTGGGGGCAGAGGGGGTGGGATTTCATTTTCAGCAATGCCACTCTCAGATGTATAAAGCTCTGAAATTAAAGGGGGGAGAGGAGGAGTAATAAACTACGGCACCACAAATATGTTACGTCTGTTTGCTGATCAAGAACCGAACCCGCATGTCTCTTGAAACTAATAACAAATTATAAAAAATCTCCAAACTAGCCAAACTAGAATTAAAATTACACCAAGCAGAAAATGCATCCCTTAGGATTTTCAAAAGACCTGATTTTTCCATTTGAACATGCATAATTAAAGATAAACATATTGAAATCCTCCTTATGGTAGAATAGAGTCAAAGTTTATATTGGTTTTATTAATTTCAGCGGATAGTCTCTCACACACCAAACATACACTGAACTAAGGATTGAATAAAACATTCAATAGGTACATAGCTGCAGCACACCAACAGGCCTTTATCTTTTCTAAGCATTTGTCTGGGCATTTATCTTCTCTCTCTTTCTTATCTACAAATTAGGGCTAGGCCATAGATTCATAGAATTGTAGACCCAAGGATCATCAGCTTGAAAACCTCAAAGGAAGGAGATTCCTGGTCCTGAATGGAGTAACTGTGCCCCTGAAGGACCAGGTGCGCAGCCTGGGAGTCATTTTGGACTCACAGCTGTCCATGGAGGCGCAGGTCAATTCTGTGTCCAGGGCAGCTGTTTATCAGCTCCATCTGGTGCGCAGGCTGAGACCCTACCTGCCTGCGGACTGTCTTGCCAGAGTGCTGCATGCTCTGGTTATCTCCCACTTCGACTACTGCAATGCGCTCTACGTGGGGCCACCTTTGAAGGTGACCCGGAAACTACAACTAATCCAGAATGCAGCAGCTAGACTGGTGACTGGGAGCGGCCACCGAGACCACATAACACCGGTCTTGAAAGACCTACATTGGCTCCCAGTATGTTTCCGAGCACAATTCAAAGTGTTGTTGCTGACCTTTAAAGCCCTAAACAACCTCAGCCCAGTATACTTGAAGGAGCGTCTCCACCCCCATCGTTCTGCCTGGACGCTGAGGTCCAGCGCCGAGGGCCTTCTGGCGGTTCCCTCACTGCGAGAAGTGAAGTTGCAGGGAACCAGGCAGAGGGCCTTCTCGGTAGTGGCACCTGCCCTGTGGAACGCCCTCCCACCAGATGTCAAAGAGAAGAACAACTACCAGATTTTTAGAAGACATCTGAAGGCAGCCCTCTTTAGGGAAGCTTTTAATGTTTAACAGACTACTGTTGTTTTAATGCTTTGTTGGAAGTCGCCCAGAGTGGCTGGGGAAACCTACCCAGATGGGCAGGGTATAAAGAATTCTCTTCTAACCTCCCGAGGGAGACTGTTCCACTGTCAAACAGCTCTTACCCTCAGAAAGTTTTTCCTGGTTTTTAGTCAGAATCTCATTTCTTGCAGTTTGAAGGCCTTGGTTTGAGTCCTACCCTCCAGGGCAGAAGAAAACAAGCTTGTTCCCTCTTCTATGTGACAGCCTTTGAGATATTTGAAAATGGCTATCATACCTCCTATCAGTCTCCTCTTTTCCAGGCTAACCATACCCAGCTCCTTCAACCATTCCTCATAAGGCTTGGTCATAATCCTCATAACCCTTGATCATCTTGGTTGCCCTTCTCTGCACATGTTCTCCATAAATTGTGGTGCCCAGAACTGGACACAGCATTCCAGGTGTGGTCTGACCAAGGCAGAATAGAGAGGTCAGCATTAGGGTTTTGTGGGCCCCCAAGCAGAATGGCACCAGCGACTTCTCGAACCGTCTCTAAAATAACTGGGGCAAGCGAAAAGTGAGAGCTTGCCCCCAAGTCTAAGTCTTCGCAAAAATATCGTTTGCCAACTGTATTGTGTAGTAGTTCTTCCTACATTGAAAGAAGCTGCAGCTTAATCAAGTCCTCAATTCTGAATGGAATGGGAAGTCCACACAGTGTCAAAAAACTTTCTTCTTTTTTTTTGGCTTTTGGTTGCAAACAGTTTTTCTGTTCTCTTTTAGTGAATTGAGAAGGAGAGAGAAGTAAGGGAACTTTGCTTACATGCTTGCATTTCTGAGGGCAGTGGGAGTGCAGGTCATTTTCTGGGATGTAAGACTAACACAAGGGATGCGGGTGGGTTAAACCCATAGCTGTCAAGTGTCCCTTATTTGAAGGGACAGACCCTTATTCCAGTGCCATGTCCCGCTGCTGTCCCTTATTGATGGATGTCCCTTAAATGATGTCCCTTAAATTTCAAAGGAAGCAGCTCCTCTCCCCCCCTCCCTGCCAGCCAGGGAGGAGGGAGGCTCCAACTGTGTTGCTTGGCTGTGTTGCTCACCCAATAAGAAATCTAAGAACAACTGGGGGGTGGAGCATGAATGCCTTGTGTGTGGCTAGTTAATGCAAGCTGAGGAGGTTTTTGAATGCTGGACGCCATTTTGTTGCATGTGCTGCTGCAAACTTTGCAGTGCAAAGCCAGGCCGGGGAGCCATCTTAAGTTGAGGCTGCATAGGCCTTGTGGTGCATGTGATTCAGATTCTATTCAGTTGAACCTCTGGTTACAAAGTTGGTTGGACAGTGTTCTTGAAGCTACCAGCATGAGTTTGACCAGACTGCAGGAGGACAGGAAGACTGGAGTGCCTGGAACAGGTGAGGCTGCAGGTCCCTTATTTTGGCTGCTGATCCCTTATTTCCAAGGCTGCTGGTCCCTTATTTTCAAATCTGTAAGTTGACAGCTATGGTTAAACCACAGAGCCTAGGACTTGCCGATCAGAAGGTTGGCGGTTCGAATCCCCGCGACGGGGTGAGCTCCCGTTGCTCATTCCCTGCTCCTGCCAACCTAGCAGTTCGAAAGCACGTCAAAGTGCAAGTAAATAAATAGGCGGGAAGGTAAACAATGTTTCCGTGCGCTGCTCTGGTTCTCCAGAAATGGCTTAGTCATGTTGGCCACATGACCCGGAAGCTGTACGCTGGCTCCCTCGGCCAATAAAGCAAGATGAGTGCCACCACCCCAGAGTCGTCCGCGACTGGACCTAATGGTCAGGGGTCCCTTTACCCTTTACCTTTAAGACTAACACAGTTTCACCCACAGAACTTGCCATCGTGCTCTTGGAAAAATAAATAAAGCCTTAGCTAGCTAGTCTATGAGGTAAAGGAGGATGCAATTCTTTTGTTATGTTAAATGCACATCATGGGTTGTATTCAACTAAGTTTTACCCAAAGTAGACTTACGGAAATTAATGAACCTAAGTAAGTTAAGTTCATTAATTTCAATGGGCCTACTCTTAGTAAAACTTCATTGACTACCACCCCATAATCTAAACAACTTTTATAGCAGATTTGAAGGAGGAACTCTATCTGTGTTGCTAGTCACTTTTAAAACATTTACCACTCATGTATACTTGAGCGTATATGAAAGTCTTTCTCTGCTGGTTGCCAGAATTAAATTTCTGGTTGCCACAGGCAGATGCGTTCGTGAACTATTATACAAAAACTTATATTCACGACCTAAGGCTTATTTATATTATCTGTTATCCTGAGCTAAAACTGTACACCAGAACCTATTTCAATCTGTGATTTATCACTATAATCAAGTGGTTTGATATGGAGCTGAAGTAATTTGAAAATGAGACGAGAGCTTCTGGAGAAATTGAAGACCCACTCTACAAAAGAGGAAAGTGGTCATTAACTTAAACATACAGAAATGGATGTAGATATTTTGGAAATATTAATGCTAATACATCATATTAATATGTCCTAAATGCACGACAGTCCTGCTTGTTTTTTTGGTCAAGGCAAACCAGGAATAGTAGGGAGCAAAATGAACTGTGCTGACACAATCAGACTTCCTATATGCATAAATAAATCTGAATTAATAATATTTGGTATTAATAGCATGACTGTAGGCTAATGAAACAAAGGCTGGAAAAAGTTTTGCCTTTATAACAAGGATTGCAAATGAGGATTGTAGGCATTTTCAGTTGGTAGATCAATCAACCAAAGCTTTAGTTGATTAATCAGTGGGAACCAAATTTAATAGTAGTACTGCAAGTTAAAGATATGCTATTTCCATCCTAGTGTATTGACTAATAGACAACGAAGAAGAAAAATATTCAATATAGCCTTATATTCTAAAATGAATGGCTGGCTTAGAAAAGAAGAAGTAAATTCTGTGTTTTCTTATACTCACCTTAACATCTGAAAAAGCCACCTTATTATGAGGGGAGGATAACATACATATTTAAATGTAATTATTAATGAATTGCTTATGTGGTAGATGATTAACCAACTAAAATCCTTTATTTGATTCACAGCCTTGGTATGAAGTAACATTTCTCTCTGTAATGTATTCTTGCTTACACTTAATTTTCAGAGCCATTTCTTAGGGCAAACATTAGAACAAAAACCTGTTACTTAGCCACAAAGATGACAGCAAATCCCTTGGCAGACTGGTAATTTTTTTGGGAAGTTACAAACCTTCTGATGAGGCAGATTCCAGTAATCTTTCAGCAACAGAAATGTGAAATTGCTGGCACTGAAGTAAGACTTCTTTGAAGAGGTTGTACTAAAAAAAAATGCTGTCTCTGCACAACAGTTTGGCAGAGGAACAAACTGAGGACCTCTGGGTGGCAAGTATTAGATTATTCATATAAAAATAGACTGAATGCCCGCATTTCAATATTGGATTTTAAAGATTCTTTTATTCAACTACCCATAGGCAAAGCAGATTTGTTTTTTGTTGTTGTTTTTTTTAAAAAAGATATCATTTAGCAGGTGGTTTTTTATATAAATATATGCTTTATATTTTCTCTTTTACAAGAATATTAGATTTATTTTAAAACTCAAAGTGAGTTGGTAGAGGACCTGTGTGTTTGCGTTGGGTTTATAGATGTACACTACAAAGAGTACCAGGAGCATTAAGTAAACATTTAAACTCTCTAGTTACAGATAGGTAGCCGTGTTGGTCTGCCATAGTCAAAACAAAACAAATTCCTTCCAGTAGCACCTTAAAGACCAACTAAGTCAGTTCTTGGTATGAGCTTTCGTGTGCATGCACGAAAGTGTGTATCTGAAGAAGTGTGCATGCACACGAAAGCTCATACCAAGAACTGACTTAGTTGGTCTTTAAGGTGCTACTGGAAGGAATTTGTTTTATTTAAACTCTCTATTTGAGGAAATTCACTATGGCGTGCACCAAATTAGTATGACTAGGCCTTAGTGCCGAAGACTGAAGTCCGGACCTCTCCACCTCAAATGCAATTTCTTTGTTCAGTTACGTATGCCTACGTAATTCTTACCTAATATTTTAAGGATCAATTCTTCCCTCTCTTCTCATCCACAGCCGCCACAGATCACACCACATGACATTCAGGGGTGTCCTCCTTTTCAAAGGAAGACCCCACAAACCAGCAAGTCCTTATCTGCATGAGAGCTCTAAAACAAGCAAAATGTTCCCACTTGCTTGAATCGGGGGATGTGGCTCCATGCATGCATTGGAACAGCGTATGCAGAACTACCGCTGATGCTGTGGCAAATGGTTATCTTTCCTTACTAGGGCACAGTGAGTGAGACTCCCAGAACCAAGAGAGGCATGAAAAGGGCAGAGCAAAGACAGGGGACATGCAGGCACAGCCTTCGATTGCTTGGAAGAAGGCCTGGAGAGGAGGAGACATAAGACGGCTGTGGGGAGACTGAGACCTTTAGTCTCTGCAACTGATTCCATGCAGTAAGACCTACAGGGAATGAGCTGCTGTGCTCATTAGGCCTGACACTCAGTCATGTCTATGAAGATTGCGTTTTTGCTAATACAGTGGTACCTTGGTTCTCAAACGCCTTGGTACTCAAACAACTTGGAACCCAAACACTGAAAACCTGGAAGGAAGTGTTCCGGTTTGCAAACTTTTTTCAGAAGCTGAACATGTTTCATTTGAGTGGTACACTTCTGGTTTGAGTGTTACACTTCCGTTTTGAGTGCTACGCTTCTGATTTGAGTGTTACGCTGAGATCTGTCTGTTTTTGCTATTTATTTTGCTTTTTTGTTTTTGTGGCTCTTTTTTGTTTTGTTTTTGTGACTGTGTGGAACCCAGTTGAGCTATTGATTGATTGATTGATTGTGTGACTGCAGTATATTGCTTATTGCTTTTGTTTTATGGATCAATGGTCTTGTTAGATAGTAAAATTCATGTTAAATGGCTGTTTTAGGGGTTGTTTTTAAAAGTTTGGAACGGATTAATCCATTTTGCATTACTTTCTATGGGAAAGCTTGCCTTGGTTTTGGAACGGTCTTCCAGAACGGATTAAGTTTGAGAACCAAGGTACCACTGTAAAGAGTTAGCTCCATTTTTCTTCTGTGTCATTTGCTGGCCAGCGAGCTCTGTGACAGTAGAATATTGTGCCTTGTTGACTGATTGACACTGCTGGGGGGAGAATCCAGGCAATGTCTGCATTGGTAATGAAAGCACATACATCTGTTTTTGTATAAATTTTGTTTTAACAAATAAATATATTAAATATATGCAAAATATAATAAATATTAAATATATTAATATTAACTATATTGTAAACACTTTACGATATGGAAATTTAATTCAAAGTGTGTCCCCCAGGTTCTGTGTTGAACTCTGGGAGGTTGGAAGCACCATATTTTTCGCCCCATAAGAAGCACCTGACCAAATGACACACAGTTTTTAGAGGAGGAAAACAAGAAAAAAACTATTCTGAATTTAACAGTGGATGTATGATTTTTGTTGTTCATGCTGTGGCCACATGCTATGTGATCTGATGGTGAATTTGGGGTGACCCAATGTAAAAATCCTGAGGATCCGTGGGCTTTTACCTCCCCCCTCCCAGGCAGCCTCCACTAGCATCCCTTATCTCTCTCCCAATCCCACCAATCAGCTGTTTCCTTTCAACACTCCCTTCCCTCTTGTTTGCCTTAGTGTCTTTTCCTTAGCTGGAGCTGTTTTTTGCTCCTCCTTTTCTTCTAATTTCTCTCCCTATTGCTTTAGTCTTCCTGTTTTCCTCCTTTGCAAGTTTGCTGTCTTTACCTCCCCCCTCCCAGGCAGCCTCCTTTATCTCTAGCATCCCTTATCTCGCTTCCGATCGCTTGTGATCAGCAGCTTTGTTTCAACGCCCACTTCCCTCTTTCAAAAGAAAAAAAGCATGATCGGCTTTTTGCCCCTGGGCAATTTGGCTCTAGAGACCACGCATTTGCTCCATAAAACGCACAGACATTTCCCCTTACTTTTTAGGGAGAAAAAAGTGTGTCTTATGGAGCGAAAAATACATAGCTGCCACACCATAATGAACTAAAAGAATCAGGGAGGATCAAAATGGCTGCAATCACTTCCCTGGAAAGCAAGCAGCTTCTGGTTGTTGTGCTCAGACATCATCGGCTTAGAGTTATGTGCAAACATGGCCAACTTTTTAGAGCTCATCTCTCCATATTCCATACTGCTGGAATCTGCAATCTATGGATAAATGCAAGCTAACCTCTGTAGCTCAATACCCTTTGAATCAACACAACTATATGAACAATTGCAACCTTCACACTCATATTAATTTATCGATATCTTGATTCAAAGAATTTAAAGCCCTGCCATATGTACTCTAATAGCCTGTGAAGAGTCAAAGGTTCCCTACTCTTCCCCACACTGCAATGCAGGCTAGAAAGCTACAGAAAACCTCACTGGTTTTCTCTGATTGGTGGTTGGCTGAAAACACTCCTGCGTGAGGTCAAGCAGGATCAGTATGGTCCACGCTGGATAGGTGTGTTTGGTTAAGTAGAAAATAAAAATAAATAATTTTTGTGAATAAAAGAAAAAGACGAAGAACTGCCTTGTTTGGGCTTGCATATGTCTATGCGAGCAGACTCAGCAAACTGTTATTGAAATGGGAGGGGATTGTTGGTTTGTTTTGTTCTTGTTTTTATTATGTATTATGTATTTTGTAAGGTAAAGGTAAAGGGACCCCTGACCATTAGGTCCAGTCATGACCGACTCTGAGGTTGCGGCGCTCATCTCGCTTTACTGGCCAAGGGAGCCGGCATACAGCTTCTGGGTCATGTGACCAGCATGACTAAGCCGCTTCTGGCAAACCAGAGCAGTGCACGGAAACACAGTTTACCTCCACGCTGGAGAGGTACCTATTTGTCTACTTGCACTTTGACGTGCTTTAGAACTGCTAGGTTGACAGGAGCAGGGACCGAGCAACGGGAGCTCACCCCGTCGCAGGGATTTGAATCGCCAACCTTCTGATTGGCAAGTCCTAGGCTCTGTGGTTTAACCCACAGCGCTACCCACGTCCCTTCTATGTATTTTGTATAGAATAATAATAATAATATAATTCAGAGTTTTTAAGGAGCGTTACATCTAACAAAGCAAACAACAGGGCTTTTTTTTTCAGCCAGAACTCAGTTGGATGCCATCGCCATTATAAGAGAACAAGGGAAGCATTTGTTGTGAGTTGTGGCACCTCTTTTTCTAGAAAAGTAGCACTGGCAAACAATACACGCAAAATATTAAAAACAAATAACTAAGAAGAATACATCCATAAGTCACTAAAAGCAACACTGGGTGCCGCCTTAAAACCAGATACACAAGTTTAAGAACATAGGGATAAAGAACTGTGGGAAACAAACACTACAGCTACACTTTCCACCTGTAACTGTTTTATATCCAGTCTTATGTGTTGGGCCAGCAAGCTAGAAACTGTCACTTAAAAAGTGGAATTTGTGCCAGGAATCTAATTTGCGGGTTCTGAGTCAGCTCTTCCACCTTCCCTGAAATCTTCACATCTGCACTTACTCTAATTAATTGCCTTCGAAGTTGAAGAGTTTCTGAAAACAAAGCGCCACCAAACACACACACAGAAAAAAAGGTTTAAAGCAAAAGTTAAAGTAGGATGCGCAACACTCACCTCTCAACCTCTCCTGAGGGCAGCAGGATACAAAACACTGGACAGCAGCATCACTCCGTCTCGGAATGGTTGTAGAATTAACGTTTCCCTCAAGATCCAGTTTTGGAAATGGTACAGCAGGCTCCTATGAGGAAGACGGATCACATTTATTGATGTAAAAAAGGGCTAACTATCACACTAAATATATCAGTCTCCCAATCTGCTATCAATTTGTACATTATTTATGAAGTGTTTATTGCATATTATCAATGCTCAGAGCTGAAAACAGTAAAACAGCCTTTTTTTAAAAAAAAAAAAAAAGAAAGAAGAAGGCATCAATAGTCATTGATGAAGAAACAAGGAGACATCCAGCTTGAAAAGAGTCCTAGAATTTAATCCACTAGGTAATGATCCCAATTACTGCAGCAAATACAGTGGTGCCTCAGGTTACATACGCTTCAGGTTACAGACTCCACTAACCCAGTACCTCGGGTTAAGAACTTTGCTTCAGGATGAGAACAGAAATTGCGTGGCAGCAGCGGGAGGCCCCATTAGCTAAAGTGGTGCTTCAGGTTAAGAACAGTTTCAGGTTAAGAACGGACCTCCGGAACAAATTAAGTACTTAACCTGAGGTACCACTGTATCCAAGAATCCCATTCTTTGCACTTGAGGCTGAGCCACAAATTCTCTCAATTCCAATTTGCGAGAAAGAAGACGAGGGGGCAGAAGGACATAACTGACCTACTTCTTCTGCCCATTCTTTGCCATTTCTTGTTTTGTGGCAGAGCTACTCCTCCTCCTTAGAATCCTCAAGTTGGAAGCCACCATATTTATGTCCTTTAATGCCCCTTAAAATGAGGTGGTATGATGTCACTGCAGTCTTAATCTGGGAACTGACTCAAACCGTGCAATCATCATCCGAGGCCCTTCTTTGTGTGCCTCCACCACGAGAGGTCCAGAGAGCAGCAACATGAGAACAGGCCTTTTCTATGGGAGCTCCCCATTTGTGGATTGCTCTCCCTAGTAAGGGACGTGGGTGGCACTGTGGGTTAAACCACAGAGACTAGGACTTGCCGATCAGAACATCAGCGGTTCGAATCCCCGCAACGGGGTGAGCTCCTGTTGCTCGGTCCCTGCTCTTGCCAACCTAGCAGTTTGAAAGCACGTCCAAGTGCAAGTAGATAAATAGGTACCGCTCCAGCAGGAAGGTAAACAACATTTCCCTGCGCTGCTCTGGTTCGCCAGAAGCGGCTTAGTCATGCTGGCCACATGACCCGGAAGCTGTACGCCGGCTCCCTCGGCCAGTAAAGTGAGATGAGCGGCCCAACCCCAGGGTCGGCCACAACTGGACATAATAGTCAGGGGTCCCTTTACCTTTACCTCCCTAGTAAGGCTGGTATTGTATTTTTAATATTCTGTTGGGAGCCGCCTAGAGTGGCTGTAGAAACCCAGCCTGATAAGTGGGGTATAAATAAACTATTATCATTATTATTATTATTATTATTATTATTATTATTATTATTATCATCATCATCCAAATCCAGTTTAAAGCCCACATCATGGTAACAGTTTCATAACATGGCAATATATTGTGAAGCACAATGTGTGCGTGTTATGTAAAGAAACACGATGTGGGGGGGAAACGTGAAGTTCCTTTTTCTAAATCTCCAAAAGGACCCTCACCGCAGAGTTGGGGATCTCAGCCTTGCCTTGCAAGGCCCAGCACTTTGCAAATGTTTTCTGCAACAAAATGCCCCCTTCATCAGATTACGTTTGGCATTCCTTGCAAAAAACACACACACTACAGTGGTACCTTGGGTTACGAACTTAATTCGTTCTGGAGGTCCATTCTTAACCCGAAACTGTTCTTAGCCTGAGGCGTGCTTTCGCTAATGGGGTCTCTTGCTGATGCCGCGCCGGCGGCGCGCGATTTCCGTTCTCATCCTGGGGCAAAGTTTGTAACCCAAGGTACTACTTCTGGGTTAGCGGAGTTTGTAACCCAAGGTGTTTGTAACCTGGGGTACCACTGTATTCATACAGACAGCATGAATGGCTATCCTGCCATCAGTGACATCAGTTAGAACTGGCTACATAATTGGCTACATAATATTGTGGCACCATTCCTGATTAGCTGTGATCACCTACGAGTGATTCAGAAAAGAAAAGGCATTTGGGGAACAATAAGCACTGAAGTAGCAGCATCCAGGAAAAACAATGGCACCAACTAGGACTGGGGAAAAGAAGATGGATATTCACAGAATGCAAATGTGTGGGGGTTTTTTGGAAAATATTTCTACCACAACAAATTTTTGGCCTGAACGGAGCATATTCGGCACAGTCCCTGATTATGCCCATCAAAAGCAGAATGCAGAATAGCGTTTCTTCTGACCACAACTGGCTTTCCATTATTACTCCATCTGTGAAGGCAGCTTGTAGCCTTGTCAAGACAAGAAAAACGGTGCCAATGGTAATTTTCTGACAGCCAGCTGGTTCCCTTCTCTCAGTGGCTGCCACATATGCTCTGTAATGAATGCACACCAGAATGGCTTTGGAAATAAATGGCAAACCCTTTGGCTTTTCAAAGTTTCCCTCTCGCTCATCAATAACAATTCCAAATTCGTTCTGACATTTGCTTTGTAAAAATAAACAATTTACTAAGCAGAATTAGTTTTGAAGGACTAATTAACTGTTCTACTGTAAAAAAAACCCTACAAAAAACCTGAATACGATTCCCTCACATCCATGTCTATTAAAAGCACTCTGCCTTCATTCAAAACTATTTGTAAAAACATGCCAACTTGGCCTCTGTTTCGCAAATCTGAATTCACAGGCGAAGTAGTTCTTGCTTTCAAGGTGCAATTACTTTCAGTGGATATATATATATATATATATATATATATATATATATATATATGAGTTCTCATTAAAGCTTTTAGACCATTTCAAAATGGGGTTGGAATTACAGCCAAACTACAGTAAGTTGAACTTGTTTCCCTCTGAAATCAGTTGGATAAATTAATCATGACCTAAGTACCACTGATTTCTGAGGAAATTACATTACATTAGCTTAGTCTGGATCCAACCCACTGTAACTATTTGCCCGTGTCTGCCTTTGTGCATTTTGATCACATATGACCCAAGCAGTTAATAAAGTACCTAATATGTATTAGGTGTTGCACATTTATGTTATTTTATTTGATTAAAAAAAAGTCGCTGTTGATAGGCTCGGAATTCAAAAATTCTTAGAAAACCGAGGGGAGTTGGAATGTAGGGGAAAATGTGATACAAGCCTGGACAGTCTGGAAGGAGGACAGAATACAACAATTAACCTAAGATTGGGAATGAAACAAAGACTGTAGCTAAGAAGTCAAATACATTGGGAGGGAAATAAAAGAGACAAGCAGATACTTTTCAGCAATTCTGTAGAGTAAGGCAAAGAAGAGGACAATGGGATGTCATGGACTGGCTGGATGCTGAGGAGCAGTTGGAAGAAGAATAAGAGTGTGGATTTGCTATCCCGCTTTATCACTACCCGAAGGAGTCTCAAAGCGAAGGAGTCTCCTTTCCCTTCCTCCCCCACAAGAAACACTCTGTGAGGTGAGTGGGGCTGAGAGACTTCAGAGAAGTGTGACTAGCCCAACGTCAGCCAGCAGCTGCATGTGGAGGAGCGGGGAAGCGAACCCGATTCACCAGATTACAAGTCCACCGCTCCTAACCACTACACCACACTGGCTCTCTGGCGGTACCAGCTGGGGAACTGCAAGAGAAGAAGGCTCAGAGCCCAAGGAGGGGTGGTGGGAAAATGATGAGTGGTCAGCGGGAGGACAAGATTTCAGATGCTGAGGAGTTAACAGGGTTTAGTGAGCAGGAAGAGTCTTTGGATCAGTCCAGAATCAGAAGCTGGAGAGCAGGAGGTCCAAGAGGCAGACTGCTGAAGAAGCCAAGGGGTCTCCCCCTCCTGCTGCGACCAGCTCCTCTCTCTGCTGGTCTCCCAGAAGCCACAGTGATATGAAGAGGGCAGAGCAAAGACAGGCAAGGAGGAAAAGTCTCAGATTTGGGAAGGACTGGGCAGCGGGGAAAAGACTTAGACAACTGTGGGAAGGCAGGCATCTTCTGTCCCCACAACTGCCTGATAGGTGCAAAAACTACTGGGATGAGTTGCTGTGCTCACGACGCCTGGCCTCCTGAGCAGACCTGGTTTCCTTGAAGAAAGAATTACTGTATTTTTCCGTGTATAAGACTAGGTTTTTTAACAAAACAAAAAAAGGTTTAAAATTGGGGCTCGTCTTATACACGGATAGTGCTGGGAGGTGTTTTCTTAATTTGGTGTCCTCCCAAATAGGGGGCGGGGCGTTTTATACATGGGGGCGTCTTATACATGGAAAAATACGGAAATTGCACTGACGCCATTTTGATTTATTGCTGACACGGGGCTTCCCACCTCCTTCCCACCACATCCCCCCAAATTGGTTCCAGGAGATTTAAGAGAACCCCCAGAACAGTGCTCGGGGAGGGGAGTCATTCTATGGGGCAAGTTACAATTGCTTGTGCAGGTGGAGTGTTCATCGCAGAGTGGCACTGAATTCCACCCAACACCCCAAAAAACAACTTTTTCTTTGAAAGCAGGTTCTGTTCTCAAACCTTTACCATACAACTCCCAAATTCTCTTATATGGAGAATTCTGAATACATTACAGGGGCAAACTATTACTAAACACGGATACCTTATAGGAGAGGCAGCTGTAAATTAATGGCAACTGGGGTGGTGTTGGAAAATCTGCTTTTCTAGCTCTCTGATAAACAACAGAATCAATAGCTCAACAACTGATCAGTAGGCTGCCTAATTAGAGAGCATTCAGCTAGTGAAACAGAGCTGTCATGAAAAGGTTCCATTAGTGTCCCAGCCAATAAGAAAATAATGGATTTTTAAACATATCCTGCTGTACTAAGCTGCGATGCAGCAGGGAGGGAGGTAGCTCAGGTAAGGGAAAAGGGAAAAGGTCATGCCCCATTTCGCTATACTCTTCAGCCGCAAATGGAATTACAATTGAACTGCAAGCACATCCTATAAAAATTAATTTCTGTTTAAAATGAGTTTGATTCAATAAAAAGCCGGTTGTATATTCTTCAAAGAGAATGTGCTAGAAGTGTGGGTGCATTTCGTACGTACAGTGGTGCCCTGCAAGACGAACGCCTCGCAAGACGGAAAACTTGCTAGACGAAAGAGTTTTCCGTTTTGGAGGTGCTTCGCAAAACGAATTTCCTATGGGCTTGCTTCGCAAGACAAAAATGTCTTGCGAGTTCCTGCGGGGTTTTTTTTTCATTTTTTCCCCCTTTTTCTAAGCCGCTAATCCGCTTAGCCGATAAGCTGCTAAAAGCCGCTAAACTGCTAATAGCGCTAATCCGCTAAGCTGTCAATGGGCTTGCTTCGCAAGATGAAAAAACCGCTAGATGAAGAGACTCGCGGAACGGATTCTTTTTGTCTTGCGAGGCACCACTGTACATAGCCATATTTTTTTTTTGGGGGGGGGAGACTCAAACAGCTTTTAGTACAGGATTTCAATAGGATATTCAACTGTGGGGTGTTGGTAAATCTGAAGAAAAAAAATGTAAGTGAAGGCCATTGATCCTGTTTCAGAAGACCAACAGGACCCTAATTTGTTGATAAAAATTGAACACAACTATACTTCAAAGGTACAGTTGTTTTCATTTTTAATTCTGATATAGAGTCGCTTATGTCCATTCTTCTGCATGAACAGCCCCTGTCATTGCACTACAGTAAATAAGAATTACAAATGTCCCTATGTGCTATTTCGTCCTGTTTCTCCAATATACACAGAACAAACAGTTGGTCTCTAAGGTGCTACTGGACAATTTTTTTATATTATTATTCCAATATAAACATTATGGTAAATGGAGTAAAGCGTAAGATTTCCTGCTCCCCCATTAAACCACAGTGCTTAGTTATTGCAAAACAGGTAGACTTCAATAAATTTAGTGGTGTTTGTTTGCCTAAAAATTCATAAATGGAGAAGGGTAAAAGGTAAAGGACCCCTGGACAGTTAAGTCCAGTCAAAGGTGACTATGGGGTGCAGCGGCCATCTTACTTTCAGGCTGAGGGAGCCAGCATTTGTCCGCAGACAGTTTTTCCGGGTCATGACTAAGCCGCTTCTGGTGAAACCAGAGCATCACACGGAAACGCCATTTACCTTCCTGCTGGAATTGTACCTATTTATCTACTTGCACTCTGACGTGCTTTTGAACTGCTAGGTGGGCAGGAGCTGGGACAGAGCAACGGGAGCTCACCCCGTCGTGGGGATTCAAACCGCCGACCTTCTGATCGGCAAGTTGAAGAGGCTCAGCGGTTTAGACCCCAGCATCACCCGCATCCCTTACATGGAGAACACCTCCTTTGGTCGCCCAATCATTTTGGGTTGCAATTGTATGCTGGGGCTCCTCTCACAATTTGTAAATTATTTTCTGAAACCATTCATACCCCAAGTTCCATCCTGTATACAGGACCATGTATTGAATTAATAGACTGGAGTTGATAAGAGTCCCCAAAGAGCTAGAGAAGGGGAGGGTTTCTGCAGCTGGCCAATGATAGGAGAACTGGTAATATATTAAGACAGTGTCAGTCCTTAACCACCACAATTTGGGGGGGGGGGGTAGGAGCCAAATATTTATGGAGGAGACAATCCAACATTAGAAGAAGCAAGACATTGTTTCTTGGGTCACCTGCAAGCTAGTCACTTGCTCTTTGAACAAACCATGGTTATAACAAACTATGCCTTAGTATTATGCTTCTCGGTAGTAGTGCCTGCCCTGTGGAACACCCTCCCAGCAGATGTCAAGGCAATAAACAACTATTTTACTTTTAAAAGACACCTGAAGGCGGCCCTGTTTAGGGACGTTTTTAATGTCTGTCGCTGTATTCTTTTTGATATTTGGTTGGAAGCCGCCCAGAGCCGCCCAGTCAGATGGGCGGAGTATTAATAATAAATTATTATTATTATTATTATTATTATTATTATTATTATTATTATTATTCACCCAATGTCAATAGATGGGCGGGGTATAAATAATAATAATAATAATAATAATAATAATAATAATAATAATAATAATAATAATTATTATTATTATTCACCCAATGTCAATACTAACTGGTTGCTCTTGTTCTAAGAGGACTTTGTAATAATATTCCAAAGGAATTTTCAAAGGAAAAAAATAGCAATGTCAACTGAATCAGCCCCCTCTCCTCATAGCGACTGTTACATAATGTTGGACACATCTCCCATAAATGCATAAACAGAGACAAATGCTTTGCATACTGCTTCTGTTTGCCTGTCCAGCCTTCTGAGAACCACTAGCTGGATCATCCCACGAATGTTTCCTTCCATTGACATGGAACGCCTCAAGGTCTCCATAGCTTCATGGTTGGATTTTCCAAGCAGGGATTCCCCATTCACTGCAATCAGCTGGTCATTTATTCGCAGCCGTCCATCCTGCAAAGGAAGAACACAAAACATAATAAAGTGAAAAATCCCAAATAGTGATAAACGGAAAAGTACAGTGGTACCTCGGGTTAAGAATTTAATTCGTTCTGGAGGTCTGTTCTTAACCTGAAACTGTTCTTAACCTGAAACACTACTTTCGCTAATGGGGCCTCCTGCTGCTGCTGCGCCGCCAAAGCACAATTTCTGTTCTTATACTAAAGCAGAGTTATTAACCCGAGGCACTATTTCTGGGTTAGCGGAGTCTGTAACCTGAAGCGTATGTAACCTGAGGTACCACTGTATTTGCTTTTTAAAGATAAGAAGAAGAACACTTGCAAGTTTTGCATATGATTTGTCCAGTATT
The DNA here is from genome assembly GCF_964252035.2 of Podarcis erhardii. Lineage (NCBI taxonomy): Eukaryota > Metazoa > Chordata > Lepidosauria > Squamata > Lacertidae > Podarcis > Podarcis erhardii. The sequence continues at coordinate 131,048,857 of NC_138497.1, read as the reverse complement.
AAAGCACAAACTGACAAATATTTGTTTTAAAAAATTATTCATGTTTATGACCTGGGAAACATATTATGAAAAAGGTGAATGCATAGGTAAGACCAAAATGTCCTCTTCGTTACTGGCTACTTCAAAGCGTGGGGGCAAATCTTATCAGAGAGAAGACACTAAAGGCAGGTTTAGCAGATTGTTGTTGTTGTTAACAGAACCAGCTTCCTCCAAAATCTGCTCCTTACATTGGATACTAAGTCTGAACTAGTAAAAACGTACAGGCCATTCCATGGACCACTCAGCATGTTCTGGGTGCACCGCAGGAGCCCCATTCGGAACCCAACAAGCTGTGCCAAAAACCCGTCAAAAATGTCGCAATTGGCCCAACACAATACGAGAAGCTGAAGAAAAGTGGAAGAGCGTCAATGCAGACCCAGAAGACTTGCACAGGTCTAAGGCAATATTTGGATTTTAATTTGCCATTAATAAATAAATACCGTATTTTTCACTCTATAGGACGCACTTTTCCCCCTCCAAAATTGAAGGGGAAATGTGTGTGCGTCCTATGGAGCGAATGCAGGCTCCTTGGCTTCAGCGATAGCAACGCGAAGCCTCCGAAGCGCAGAGGGAGAGCTCCCCCCGCGCCCCGGAGGCTTCGCGTTGCTTTCGCTGAAGCTGCCTGAAGCCCCCGGAGTGTAGGGGGCTTCAGGCAGCTATCCGCAAGCCTTTGGAGCGCAGCAGGAGGTCCCGCCGTGCTCCGAAGGCTTGCAGATAGCCGCCTGAAGCCTGGAGAGCGAGAGGGGTCGGTGCACACCGATCCCTCTTGCTCTCCAGGCTTCGCTTTGCTGGAGAGGCGCTGCACAGTTTTCCTTCTTTGTGCAACGCCCCTTCAGCGAAGCGGGAGGAGAAATGGAAGGGGCTCCATTTCTCCTGCCGCTTCGCTGAAGGGGCGCTGAGCAGAGAGGAGCAGATTTTTTTTTCCCCTGTTCTCCCCCTCCTATGGTCCGGTGCGTCCTATAGAGCGAAAAATACGGTAAATCTCTGACCACCAACCAGATTTTGAGTGGCGATCCACAATACACCAGGGGACAAGGGTGTCCAGAAGTTACTGAGCTACAGCTTCCATCATCCTTGACCATTAGCCATCCTGATGAGAGTTGAAGTTCAACAACATCTGGATGGCAACAGATTCCCCACCCCTGCCGTAAGACCATGATGAAGCGCCAAGCGCATTCTCAATCTATTTGCCGCATCTCACGTGGAGATTTGTGGTAATGAAGCCACAGGTTTCTTTAGGATAGCAAGGAAAAGTGAGGTAAATGGAAGCGTGCCATGCAAGTCATTTCAAGATCCAGCGCCCGCCGCTAATTCATATGCCCTACAGTATACAACATTTCTCTCAATCATAGAGATATGGGTCTTCTTTATTAAGGAAGTGGTTTTTCTTATCTGAGAGACATCTTAGTTCAAATTATTCATGTTGATGCCATAAACCTGAAGAAACCTAATATGGGCTGAAAGGGTTTGCGGTAAAAAAAAGAGACCCATAGTAGAGGAAGCAGAATTGAAAAACCATTAGGCTGCTTACAGTGAATTTGATTCAATCATAACCTCATTAAGAGTTTTCTATAAGCACTCGTCAGGGTTGCTTACATTTCTCATATATCTTAGTGGTCCATAATATGTATATTTGCAATTCAGATACCCCCATCGTTAAAAGCATTCAATGTATTTGTGTTACATTGATGCTAGGTCTAACTAAGCATTTTCTCCTTATAACTAGTGATGAAAGCTGTTACAAGAACAATGAGCACTACCGCACAACCGATGAAGAAAGGAAAAAATGGGTTATGAACAGGATGGGGAGGGGAATAAACCAAATTAGTAAGACCAAAGATGGAAACTTCTAGTAAACAAAAGAGTTCTAATCTATGTAACAAAATGTTTCATGAGTGGTGCAACATCCTTCACAACCGGAATCTCAATCTTGGACACAACTGGGAACATTATTTTTTTTTAATAGATATTTATTAAGGTTTTTTTTTATAAAAGAAATGCACAAATAATAAACAACATTAGTTATATCATAACAAAATCTCATAACTTCTTTGGACTTCCTCACGTCTCCCGCTCCCACTTACATCGTTAAAATTTTTTTAAAGCAATTTATCATCTTGTTTACAATCTTATTTCCGCTCATTTACATATAGTCTAACAATTCTCCAAAAGGTTTATGTTTTCCTTAATCTCACTTATCATCAGATTCCAATCTAATTTAGTGGTGGCCAATTATTTTATGATCAAGCATCCTTCTTAACATTCAACCAAATTACAATATTTTTGTAAATAAATCTTAAATTTCTTCCAATCTTCTTCAATCCTTTCTTCTCCCAGGTCTCGGATTCTGCCAGTCATCTCCGCCAATTGCATATAGTCCATCAGCTGCATCTGCCACTCTTCCAGTGTGGGTAGATCTTGAGTTTTCCAGTTCTTAGCGATGAGTATCCTTGCTGCCGTTGTTGCATACATAAAAAATGTTCGGTCCTTCTTTAACACCTTCTGGCCGACCATACCCAAGAGGAAGGCCTCTGGTTTCTTAGTGAAGGTATACTTAAATACCTTTTTCAACTCATTATATATCATTTCCCAGAAGGCCTTCACTTTAGGGCAGGTCCACCAGAGGTGAAAGAATGTTCCTTCGTTTTCTTTACATTTCCAACATTTATTATCAGACAAATGGTATATTTTGGCAAGTTTAACTGGGGTCATGTACCATCTATATATCATTTTCATTACATTTTCCTTCAGAGCATTACATGCGGTGAAGTTCAGCCCATTGGTCCACAACCTTTCCCAGTCCTCAAACATAATGTTATGCCCAATGTCCTGTGCCCACTTTATCATAGCCGATTTAACCATTTCGTCTTGTGTGTTCCATTTTAACAGCAAGTTCACAACTGGGAACATTTATAAACATTTTGACAACCTTGTATTGTCACTATTTCTGTATACACAACATACATTTTTAAGTCACAACACCACAAAATATATTCACATTAACATTCTGCTTTTTAAAGTGCTGAAAAATTTACATGTCAGCAACGGTTTCATAGACACGTCATGACGGTAAAGTTGAATTAGCTTCTGGAGTATCACGTATTGAAATTTGTATTTTCTTTTATTTTTGCTTGTAAAAATACAAATGTAGAAACATTTATATAAATATACATACTAGACACAAATATGATGCAAATGTGTCAGAATTAACATTACCAACAATTCAACATATCATCACATAAAAAATTAAAACCTAAATATTTAATATTTAAAAGATTTTTAAAGTATACTCCATTAAACTTAAGTGTTCACAATTACTTTGGTAGCAACACTATCACACCTAATTTTATTTTAGCAGCAAAAAGGTGTTAAATGAATCTATTTTAAATTGTTGGACCATATACACTATAAGGTTGCTTCTCCGGGAGAAGCCCATTGTTCCTTTTCCTTTTTGCAATTGTTCCTTTTCCCAATTTCCTTTGGGTCAGTAAGTTTGGACAATTGTGTTGCTATTCTTTTCAGTGTTATTATTTACCATAATTTCCCCCCAACCTTCATTTCTTAAACCCCTCCTTCCATTTGTTAGGATCCCAGGGCAGGTTACAAAAACAATTCAATAAAAAGACACAGATCAAACAGCTGTATCAAAACAATAAAACATCATATAAAATATATTACAATGACAAACAATTCTATATTGCAGAAGCAACCCATCCAACTGTTGGGTTCCAGGCAATACCTTCAGCTCACAAGAACCTGAAGGAAAAGGGGTTTTTTCCCCTCAATTGGTGCTGAAAGACCACTAGCACAGGGGCAGACATCTCTGGGAAGGGAATTTTACATCTGGGATGTGGCAAAAATCTGTATAGTGCTGCTGTATAGTGGTTCTCAAATGCCTTGGTACGCAAATGCCGAAAACTCAGAAGTGTTCCAATTTTCGAACCTTTTTCAGAAGCCAAATGTCCGATGCGGTTGTCAGCTATTGTTTCCGGGGCACCTGGACCAATCAGAAGCTGCGCCTTGGTTTTCAAACATTGCGGAAGTCAAACAGACTTCTGGAACTATTGCTATTTTTTTTGTGCTTTTGTTTTTGAGACTTTTTCAGTTAATTTGTATTTGTGACTGTTTAGCTACTGATTGATTGATTGACTGATTGTGTGACTGCGGAAATGGATAAAAACCTACCATCCAAACAATAACTATCATCAGTGCAGGTAAGGAAAAAATAATTTTAATTTTTATATACTGTCTTATTTATTTTATAGTACAGTGCATTGATTATTGCCTTCATTTGATGGATCAATGGTCTCGTTAGAAAATAAAATTCATGTTAAATTGCTGGTTTAGGGGTTGTTTTTGAAAGTCTGGTACAGATTAATCCATTTTGCATTACTTTCTATGGCTTGCCTTGGTTTTGGAACGCTTTGGTTCTGGAACAGACTTCCGGAATGGATTAAGTTTGAGAACCAAGGTTCCCCTGTACAGTAAATGGACAAAAGTACAGTACAAAGATTCACAAAATGTTTAGGGGTATGCGTCTGCCTGCATCCCCCCAGAAAAAAGCACTGCCCAAAACCACACTTGAACTCAGATTGGTCCAGGTAACAAGAGTTATCCAGGAACACTTGGCCATTGTTCCATTGCAGTTCTTTTACCACTTTCTCCCCCAAAGGGGGATTGGTGATTGGTTATGGGGAAGAGAGGGGGAAAAGACAGGAAGATTCTTCTTTTGTGTGGCTGCATGTGTATGCAATAGAGGGATGCGGGTGGCGCTGTGGGTTAAACCACAGAGCCTAGAACTTGCTGATCAGAAGGTCGGCAGTTCGAATCCCTGCGACGGGGTGAGCTCCTGTTGCTGGGTCCCAGCTCCTGCCAACCTAGTAGTTCGAAAGCAAGTACAAGTAGATAAATAGGTACCACTCTGGCGGGAAGGTAAACGGCGTTTCTGTACGCTGTTCTGGTTTGCCAGAAGCGGCTTAGTCATGCTGGCCACATGACCTGCAAGCTGTACGCCAGCTTCCTTGGCCAATAAAGCGAGATGAGCGCTGCTACCCCAGAGTTGGCCATGACTGAGATTTCAGAGTTACTTTGAAGTTCAGGCCGTGGGAAGCCGCAAAATCAGAACTAAATCGGAAGACAATTGGATTTTTTTATTTTAGTTTTTTTTATTTTAGTTGGATTATGATTATGATTTGAATGTTAATTGGATGTTTTTATTGGAAAATTAATAAACGCTCTAACAAAAAAATCAGTTGTCATATGGTTTTAAGGGGAAATATCTTTTGGAAGTTTGGACTGAAGACAGCAAGAGCACCTTATTTTTTTGCAAGCACAGAACTGTGTGCCTGTTTCAGTGAAGAACAAGGGGGTGGGAAGCAACCTCAAATATCTTATTTACTGCAATGTCTTGCACAGGTTTAATTTCCCTGCCCAAAGTGATACTTGGCCAATGAGAAAGGAACAGGGTACAATGCGCACCACATGGGGGACACATCTGTCAATGCAGCATTAAAAAAAGTGTTTGGTTTTGGAACGCTTTGGTTTTGGAACGGACTTCCGGGACGGATTAAGTTTGAGAACCAAGGTACCACTGTATTACATGCCACTTTGACTGACAGCAGTATGAGCAGAACCTCCCCTGCTTGTTGTTTAGTCTTTTAGTCGTGTCTGACTCTTCGTGACCCCATGGACCAGAGCACGCCAGGCACTCCTGTCTTCCACTGCCTCCCGCAGTTTGGTCAGGCTCATGTTTGTAGCTTCGAGAACACTGTCCAACCATATTGTCCTCTGTCATCCCCTTCTCCTTGTGCCCTCCATCTTTCCCAACATCAGGCTCTTTTCCAGGGAGTCTTCTCTTCTCATGAGGTAGCCAAAGTACTGGAGCCTCAACTTCACGATCTGTCCTTCCAGTGAGCACTCAGGGCTGATTTCCTTAAGAATGGATAGGTTTGATCTTCTTGCAGTCCATGGGACTCTCAAGAGTCTCCTCCAGCACCATAATTCAAAAGCATCAATTCTTCGGCGATCAGCCTTCTTGATTGTCCAGCTCTCACTTCCATACATCACTACTGGGAAAACCATGGCTTTAACTATACGGACCTTTGTTGGCAAGGTGATGTATCTGTTTTTTAAGATGCTGTCCCCTGCTTAGAGTCGGCAAACAATGAGAGAAGAGCTCTTTAAAATACTTGGGCCACATGGGCCACTCAAAGTTAGACGCACAAATACCAAAGTCTTAAATTGTTCACACAGCGGCACACAAGCAGAAATCATTTTCCACTGTGATGGTTTCATAGTAAGATATATGATGCAATCTTTATTTGGACACACCCACCCCGGTTTCTCCTTTTAAATCTGCCACTCCACATCCTTTATGTAAATATACCGCATGAAAGAAGTGACAGAGATAATTAAATACTGGGGAGGCGAAGAATCCGTAAGAACGTTTCTAGGCCAAAGTCAAAGGCAGTGTTCCCCGTGACAATGTTGGCAGGAATTCACCTAGAGGATGTGATCTGTAACAGATAAGGGTCCCCCCCACACTTTCTATTAAAGAAGCACAGAGCAGGCATTAGGCACGGTATTCATCATCTTTTGTATTCTAATAAAATCCTCACCAAAGAAATCATTCATTTCAATGGCTGAAGGAAAGAATGAGTATTTTATTGTTGTGATCTTTTTTCATGGAGGTTTTGAAGAGCTCTTCCACTTTTTGCGAGCACAAAGCTCCCTTCTTTTGTTAACGTTCCGCTCTAGCCATTTTAGCGTCGCTTCAGAGTCCTTAAAAGTATCTTCAAACCTATGGAAGATTTGTTCGAATGGAGCTTGGAATGTCTGTCCTACAAATTAAGAACAAGTAGATGGGTGTCTCTCTCCATTCGGAGCAGACGACAGATACGCTGGGGTGTGCTGATCTTGTCTTTTTTGCAAGTCAAGAAAGCTGGAGCTTGGAGCTTAGGTGAGAACTGTAATAATGCTGGTCCAATAACCATAGTTTATAGGACCACAAAGAGGCCTTGTGAATTAACAGGCCAGGATAAAGGCACCGAAATGAAACATGCAAGGGAGGAAGAGAATGGTGAAGGGTGTGGATGTTGGCACATTGTTCATTCACAGTTCAATAAACTATTGTAGCCTTATTAGACTTTACCGATTGGTGGCTCTGCATTGCTCCCGGACAGGAGGAAGGAAGTCAGATGGCACCGAGGGTTGGTTCAGAGAAAGAGTTCTTTATTTCTGCTCTCCGGAGAAGCAGAAAGGCACTTGCGTGGTGAGTCCACAGCAAGTCCAAAGAAATGAGAGATTTCATGCAGTATATATATCTCCTCCAGGCACCCTCTTCCCCCCTTCCCCAGGAATCCAGGCACGGCAGCTTGTACATGCAGGTTGATATCACAGATGTTCCTGCTCCGGTACTCTTAACCATAAAAGGGTTTTCCTTCCTGTGCTTCTGACCATAAAAAGGTATTCCTGTTCCTATACTCTTTATCTTGGAGCAAGAGGTCACCAACTCCAAGAACACACCCTGGTGTTGTTCCCGGACTAGGTCTGTGCGTCAGAGTGTGGTAAGATAAGACCCAGACATGTCATCCCTACTCCACTGGAACAGCCAAGGTCATCCATTGCCGTGACAGATAAAGGAGAGAGCTTTGTTTATACAGCTGTGTTCTTGTTATGCATTTTAGAAATGCTCCCTTGGAGAAAGAAAAAAAGGGGGTTTGGGGTCCCGTTTCAAACTGAAACTACACTATGGTATATTATTAGCTCAATATTATTATACCAGCAAAGGGCCATGGAATGCCAGTCTCCTATAAAGACCATTTCAGCCAGAGTCCAGTGTTGAAGGTAGTGTTTCGCTAGCAGTGGACCCTGGTCAAGCACTCTTATATAACTTCTGTGACTTCATCCCAATGCTGGCGGGACTATAAGAAGACCTACATCAGCATCAGCATCATTTGAATTTATATACCACCCTATACCTGGAGGCCTCAGGGCGGTTACAGAATAAAACCAAAATATAAAACCACAAAATACATAATCAAAATAAAAACAACAACCAATAACACCCCCCCAAAATCCCCACATTTTAAAAGGGGATAGGTTGTCAATCAAGTCAACCAAAGGCCTGGTTAAAAAGGAACGTTTTGCCTGGCACCTAAAGGTGTATAATGAAGGCGCCAGGTGAACTTTCCTGGGGAGAGCATTCCACAGACGGGGAGCCACTGTAGAGAAGGCCCGTTCTCATGTTACCACCCTCCAGACATCTCAAGGAGGAGGCACACGAAGAAGGGCCTCAGAAGATGATCTCTGGGTCCAGGTATGGAAAGAGCAGTCCTTGAGGTATTGTGGTCCTGAGCTGTTTAAGGCTTTATAGGTCAAAACCAGCACTTTGATTTGGGCCTGGAAACTAATTGGTAGCCAGTGCAGTCGGACCAGGATCGGTGTAATATCCTCAGACCGTCTTCCTCCAGGGAGCAACCTGGCCACTGAATTCTGCACCGGCTGAAGTTTCCGAACCATCTTCAGAGGCAGCCCTACACATAATGCATTGCAGTAATCTAACCCTGAGGTTACCATACATATCATAACTCTAACCCTGAGGTTACCATACATATCATACATTTATGGTGGGAGTGCAAAAAGCTTACTGGGTTTCGGTGACACATTTCCGATGTTGCTCCCAATATTATTGGGTGGACCATCAAACTAAAACCCTGCTCTGGCCCTTCTGCCACTAGGCGCCAGTTTCAACCCTCCCTTTATACATAAGGACCAATTGTCATGCAGTTTACTGCTGCCTGTTTAGGGATCACCTCTCCATCTGAAAAGACTCCAAGGTATGTGTGATGGGATAGTGAGCTGCTTGTGCGTAAAAGCTTGATCCCTCTGGGGTTTGGCTGGTCATCCAAACCGATGCACTAACGGAGCCCCCAAAGCATGACTCCGTCAGTCGCTGGTAGAATCTGACAGTGGGCGTCTACGGAATTTACGCCAACATAAAAGCTCTTTGACAGACATGCGCTTTCGAGACTCTCTGCGTGACAGTTTCCGGCGAAGGGTGGGCGTTCCCAACGGGGGTCCCGTTACCTCTCCACTACTCTCACTGGAAGCATCCCAGAGCCTCCCCTCCGCTGTGACTCCTGTACTCCCCCTGCTGGTTCCCTCTTCTACTGCAGATTCTCTCCTATTCTCCTGTAGCCTGTCCACCACCTGTCTCTCCGATGGCAGTTCCCTGACATCCACCTCCCCCCCAGGGCCCCCTTCACCCCCTCCCGCCTCCTCTCCCACTGGCGGTGAGGGCGGAAAGCCCCTGAAGGAACTCTCCTCGTCGTCCGAGGATTCTAACACTTCCAGCCACGGCGTACCGTCTCTCTCCCCGTCTTCCTCTTCTTCGTCGGAGTCGGCTTCTTCACCCACCCCTGACTCTGGGAACCCTTCAAACTCTCCTTCCTCATCGGTGGTCCCAAAGTGTTCCCTTCTAAATCGAGCCACGGGTTGCGGTTTTCTTGGGAAACGCTGATGAAATGTTTCTATTAAAACCTCGTCATTGACTACCTCTGCTGGTACCCAAGTGTTTTCCGACTCTGCTTCCCCCTCCCATTCTACCAGATATTCCACCTGATTCCCCTTCCACCTGGAATCAATGATTCCTGCCACTTTCATGTCGCGCTCTCTCTCTTCTATCACGGGCGTTTGGGTGGCCTCTCTCTCACGCTCCCCCCACTCGCGTCCCTCTCGGTACGGCGACAGTAATGACCTGTGAAATACTGGGTGTAATTTCATGTGACTGGGCAGCCTGAGTTTGAATGCCACTGGGTTGACCTGCTGTATGACCTCAAAGGGTCCCAATCTTTTGGGCCTCAATTTTTTACTCCCGCCCTTGAACGGTAGCCCTTGGGTGGACAACCACACCCGGTCCCCCACCCTTATAGTTTCACCTTCCCTCCTATTTCTGTCTGCTTGCTTCTTATATTCTTCCTTGGCTTTCTCTAAGTTAAGTTGAAGCTGACGGTGGATCGCCTCCATCTCTTCAAAAAAATATTCCGCCGCCGGCACGCTCCACCTCTCCCCTCCCTCTCCTGGGAATGCCCGGGGGTGACACCCATAATTTGCCAGGAAGGGACTCATCCCTGTGGACACGTTCTCCGCGTTGTTGTAGGCAAATTCTGCTAGAGGTAACTTATCCACCCAATCATTTTCTCTGTCTTTTACATAACACCTCAGGTATTGTTGTAAAACCCCATTTGCCCTTTCCGCTTGCCCATTGGTTTCTGGGTGCCGGGCAGTTGAGAAATTGAGTTCTACGTGCAGTAAGCTCATAAGTTTCCTCCAGAACCTGGAAGTAAATTGTTTCCCTCTGTCGCTGACCACCCTCAAGGGGGCGCCATGCAACTTGAAAATATGTTCTACAAACAACTTGGCGGTTTCCTCCGCTGTGACTGCATGTGAACAAGCTATAAAATGACACATCTTGGTTAATTGATCTACCACCACCATGACAGCTGTTTTGCCTTTGGATTTTGGCAGGTCCGTCATAAAATCTATGGATACTGCCTCCCATGGCCTTTCGGGCGTGGGTAAGGGTTGTAATAGCCCCGCTGGCGCCACCCTCTCTCCTTTCGCTCGCTGGCACCTGTCGCAACCCCTGACATATTCCCGTACGTCCTCCCTCACCTTGGGCCACCAAAACTCCCTGGTAACCAACCACATGGTTTTGTGCTGTCCAAAATGTCCCGCTGTGGGGCTGTCATGCAACTGCTTGAGTACTCTGCCCCTCAGTTCCCCGTCGGGTATGTACAGTGCCCCTTTGTAATACAACGCCCCGTTCTTTTCTTCGAACCCCCCTGTGTTCTCCTCTGTCCTCCGGAGCTCTCTGAGTTTCTCTTGGGCGTATTCATCGTTCTCCGTACCCTCTATCAGTTCCCTCTGCCCCACCAATGCCGCCCCACACACCCAGCGGTCTTCAGGGATTACATGCCTTGCCTCAGGCGCTCCCTCCCCCTCTAAGTACTCAGGTTTCCTGGAAAGAGCGTCCGCCCTCACGTTCTCGGAGCCGGGCACGTAACGAATCTCAAAGTGGAATTTGGAGAACTCCTGGGCCCATCTCACTTGTCTCTGGTTCAGCACTCGGGCTGTTTCCAGTATTCCAGATTTTTGTGGTCAGTTCGGACTTGAACCTTGTGCTGCGCCCCAATCAGCAAGTGCCGCCATTTCCAGAATGCTTCATGAATGGCGAGCAGTTCTCGGTCGTACACTGTGTAGTTCCTCTCTGATTTGTTCAACTTCCGCGAGAAGAATGCACACGGTCTCCATTCAGACGTATCTTTTCCCGGCTGGAGAAGAACGGCCCCCACCGCTCGGTCTGACGCGTCAGTCTCCACTCTCATTGGTTGTTGTAGATCCACGTGCAAGAGTTGCTCTTCCGACGCAAACGCCTGCTTTAAGCGTTCAAACGCTTGTTGCGCTTCTCCCGTCCAAACAAATTTCTTTTTGCTACTAAGACAATCCGTGATGGGCGCTGTTAAATGGGCAAAGTTTTTGATGAACTTCCTATAGAAGTTTCCGAAGCCCAGGAACCTTTGCACGTCCTTCTTGGTCTTTGGTGTTTTCCATTCCAGTACCGCTTGAACCTTGCTGGGATCCATGGCCAATCCCTTGTCAGACAACCGGTACCCCAGGAATTCCACCTCCTTGGTATGAAACTGACACTTCTCCAGTTTCACCCACAGCCGGTTTTCTAGCAGCTTGCTCAGTACCTCTCTTACATCTCGCACATGCTGCTCCTCATTGTCTGAGTACACCAGAACGTCATCTAAGAACGCTACGCAGTTCTTGTAGAGCAGTGGCCCCAGGACGTGATTCATGAATGATTGAAAACAGGTGGAGCCCCCTTGTAATCCGAAAGGCATAACGGTGTACTCAAAGGCCCCCAAGGGGGTGAACATAGTGGTCTTCCACTCATCCCCCTTTCTCACACGTATCAAGTTATATGCCCCCCTAAGGTCCAGCTTGGTAAAAATTTTCCCTTTTCTCACCCGTGTTAGAATGTCATCAATTCTGGGCATAGGGAAAGTCACTGGTTCTGACACTGCATTTAGGGCCCTGAAATCACATACAAGCCTGGGCTTGCCCGTGTTTTTTTTGTCCACAAAGAACACTGGGCTGCCCCCCACCGCTCGTGACTCTCTGATGAAACCTCGCTTGAGATTCTTGTCAATGAACTCCCTTAACTCCTGCATCTCACTGTCTGACATTGCATACAGCTTGCCCACTGGCAATTGTGCTCCTGGGAGTAAGGTAATTTGACAATCAAAGGGTCTGTGCGGGGGCAGTTTATCTGCTTCTTTTTCGCTGAATACGTCAAGCAAGTCAGCGTACTGTGGTGGCACCCTCCCTTTGTCCATCACTTCCATCCCTGCTAGAGTGCCCCTGGCGCCTGCCTGAGCCTCTCCCTCCTTGCAGTGTTCTAGGCAATGTGCTGATCCAAAGGAAACCACTCTCTGATGCCAGCCTACTAGCGGATCGTGTAGCGCCAGCCAGCTCATACCCAAGATAATAGGAGCTCCTCCCAAGGTGGCTACGTTAAACGCTATCAGTTCGGTGTGTCGTGCCACCCTCATTATCATTGGTACAGTCTGTTGGCTCACTTCTCCTCCCAACAGCTCCCTCCCATCAATCGTGGTAACCTGCAAAGGCTTACTCAATGGGATAGTCTGTATTTGGTGTGCAGCTGCAAACTCTTTGCTCATGAAATTACATGAGCTACCTGAATCCAATAGCGCCTTTATCTTCAGTGGGTGTCCGTTTGCCAGTTCCAGCAACACCTCTATCACAAGCGCTGGTCTTGGAGGTTCCGGCGTGGGCACATTCATTACTCCCTGGCCTGGCTGCTGTGCCCTGATGTTGGCAGCCAGGCGTTGGCTTTTACTGGCTCCGTGATTTCTTCTTCCTCCTTCCCCCCAACAGTTCCCGCCATCCCTTGCCATTCCTTCCTTTGCGGACAGACTCTGGCAAAGTGACCTGGCTGTTGGCAGAGATAGCATCTCTTGCCGCTCTTTCCCTCCTTCTTCCGCCCTTCACTGGTGTTTGAAACTGCGCGCGCGCGCGCTGTTCCAAGTTCCATCGGCTCTGCTGGCGGGAAAGGCTGCTCCGGAATCTCTGGAATGCGGAAGTCCTTCCAACGTTCCCCCTTTCCTTCCCGCTTTTCCATAGCTCTAGCCTCCTGGCGTGCTCCTATGGACAGCGCTGATTTAGTCAGCTGATCCATAGACTCCGCCCTAGGCGCCCGGGAAAGTTCATCTTTCACTGCCGGAGAGAGACCTTCTTCAAACAGCATTTGAATAGGTTCACTAGCAAGGTCCCACCCAAGTCTATGAATCAGCATGGTGAACTCAGTCCAGTACTCACGTACAGATCGGCTCCCCTGTTTACACGCCATTAACTGCCTGCGCACCACTCCCTGCTCGATCTCGCTGGAAAACATCAAGTCCATGGCGCGGAAAAACTTCATTGTGTCCTTTAAGATTTCATTATTGGCTGCCATCAGGGGCCGAACCCAGTCCCTCGCCCCTCCCTCTAGATGGCCAATTACGTACGCCACTCTAGAGTTCTCGTCGGGGAAGTCATCAAACAGTAGATTGAGAGCATATTGCATCTCTGTCCTAAAGGCTTGATAGTTCCGGGGATCCCCCCCAAATTTCTGCACCAGTCCAGGCACCCGTCTGGCAAGTGGGGTGGTCTTCCCCTTATCTGCATCTTGAGCCCTCCTCTCCTCGAGCCTCGCCGTTTGCAGTGCCAGCTGGACCTCCAACGCCCTGTACCTTTGTTCCAGGCTTGGATCTGCGCCAGCTCCCGCTCCTGCTCCTCCGGTTCCGGATGGTTCGCTCATGATGCCTTCTGCTTGCACAAGCTGCTTTCAAAGACTGTCAGATTGCTGTGATGGGATAGTGAGCTGCTTGTGCGTAAAAGCTTGATCCCTCTGGGGTTTGGCTGGTCATCCAAACCGATGCACTAACGGAGCCCCCAAAGCATGACTCCGTCAGTCGCTGGTAGAATCTGACAGTGGGCGTCTACGGAATTTACGCCAACATAAAAGCTCTTTGACAGACATGCGCTTTCGAGACTCTCTGCGTGACAGTTTCCGGCGAAGGGTGGGCGTTCCCAACGGGGGTCCCGTTACCTCTCCACTACTCTCACTGGAAGCATCCCAGAGCCTCCCCTCCGCTGTGACTCCTGCACTCCCCCTGCTGGTTCCCTCTTCTACTGCAGATTCTCTCCTATTCTCCTGTAGCCTGTCCACCACCTGTCTCTCCGATGGCAGTTCCCTGACAGTATGCTTCTGACTGGATGGCAAGGGAAAGTTTGGGATCTAGTTCTTTCAGAGCAACTCACACAACATAGAAGGGTTGCTAGAGGTCCGACAAAACGCCGTCATTTTGACAAGGCATGGTCTCCATGTATCAGATATGGCAATAATATCACCTCCAGCCACTCACACGTACTTATGGAGAAGCTGTGTCATTGGCAGTTGAAGCCTTGGCAATGCGGGCAGTGACTCAGTTACCCGATAGTGTCCCTGTTCAATTCTTCTACTTATAGGTGACTGATATAAGCATGTAACACTCTACAAGTTTTGTTGGAACAGGTCAATGTTATTTTACTACAGAATCAATAAAATAAAAATATTCTCCCTGGTTTTCCAACCTACCCAGCTTTTTCCATTTCAGCACCATGATCTAGAGCAGGCACGTCCAACAGGTTGATCACGATCTACCGGTCGATCGCGGGTGTGTCCCTGGTCGATCGTGGTATTAAGGAAAGTGATTGCCTGTGTGATCTTTAATGATCCCCCCAAAATCTCAACAACTCTGGGGCATTCCCCTCCCCCAAAAAGTTCAACACTTTGTTCACTTCTCATTCCTGGCATTGGGTAGATCACAGCCAGGTTTTTATACTGGGAGTAGATCACAGTCTCTTGGAAGTTGGACGTGCCTAGTTTAGAGGAACTGGTGGGTAGGGGGATTAATTCTTGACGCGTAATTTCTTTTAAAAAACGGAACTATGATCCCCATCAATCTACTTCAAATCACTCAGAGATCTACTAGCAGATCCTGATCTAACTTCTGCTCATTACTGGTTTACAAGACACTTCAAAGAGAGATTGCAAAGGCTGCAAGTAGAAGCTCACCAATACCATAGAGGCTACAGCTTGAACAAACGTCTCTACTTCTGAGTTCTCACTTCTAAAAAGGGTGAAGTTAATGGACTCCCCGATCCTTATAGATAGTCAGCATTTTGAGCACTGTTTCTTCAATAGAGTGTGCGAAGATTCCCAGTGCTGGATAAGTCATTTCCTGCAATTTCTAAGGATCTATACTGTCATTTTACAGAGCAGTCAATTCCCCTTTATAACTAAGAACAGTATTTCTAGTACAATATTACAGTGGGGGGGGGAATTGAATTTGCTTTAGTATTAACCTCTTTCCTGGATGCTATCCCAAGGCATTTCTGAAACTCATTTATTAGACTAGCTTCACACTCACATTCTCTCCTCTCGCTTATCACAAGCTATCTGTAAAGGGACTATCCTTACAAAAAATAATGATTTTATATGTTACAGTTTCACAGCCGAACTTCGGTTCACTTAAATTCAATGTATACCCTGAAGCAAACAACATTTGCAGCTCTAGGAAGGAGCAAAATGTATTTAAAGGAGGAAACGCATAAAATCAAGAGCAGCAAGGAAAAATTAAAGATATTTTATGAATTTCATGCTAAGAATGGGAAGCCCAGTCTTAAGGTTGGAAAGCATGAATGCCTGAATGCAGATAGATAAAAATCTCACATCTACAGATGTGCATATCCACCCAAACATCTGCACTCCCCTATTCATGTTGTTTCTAATGTTGTTGTTGTTGTTTAGTCATTTAGTCGTGTCCGACTCTTTGTGACCCCATGGACCAGAGCATGCCAGGCACTCCTGTCTTCCACTGCCTCCCGCAGTTTGGTCAAACTCATGCTGGTAGCTTCGAGAACACCATCCAACCATCTCGTCCTCTGTCGTCCTCTTCTCCTTGTGCCCTCCATCTTTCCCAACGCCAGGGTCTTTTCCAGGGAGTCTTCTCTTCTCATGAGGTAGCCAAAGTATTGGAGCCTCAGCTTCACAATCTGTCCTTCCAGTGAGCACTCAGGGCTGATTTCCTTAAGAATGGATCGGTTTGATCTTCTTGCAGTCCATGGGACTCTCAAGAGTCTCCTCCAGCACCATAATTCAAAAGCATCAATTCAATTCAATGTACCTAATTCAAATTTTTATAGTAAAAACTAGTGCTGTGCAAGGTAGAACTCTGCCACAAAAAGCAAAAAAATAAATAAAAAAATCACCCTGAACTATTTTTAAAAAGATGAATACAATTTTGACTTTTATTGCCTTTTTCTCCCCAAAGGCATTAGCTCCCCCCCCCAAAAAAAATGACAGCTTCTAGGGGCTTATTACACAATATATGTAGAGGACCAGGGAAGAAGTGAAGTTGACTTGCAATTTCTGCGTGTGTTACCTTCTGGAGATAGAATGGAAAGGCGAAATTGTGTATAGTCAAAGCCAGCTCTCCAACTTGCTTAGTGGGCTCTGCAAGGCTCTTCCGAGATCTCACAAGACCATCTGGCATCTAGTGAGAGCCTTCCAGAGCCCAGTAAACAAGTCTGAGAGTGTGAAAGCTCTTTCTGCGCTGTTTTTCTCCAGGTAAACTTGAAATGGCTTGGGAAATGTTAAAATGTGTGCATGTTGCGGGTCGACTGTATTAAAACTGTATTGAAGCATCAGTTTGTGTGTCTTTTCTCTGTCCTTGCCCTCCCACATTCAGCATGGTAGTCAATAGTGTCCAAACTGGAGGGGTTTGGGGTGTTTTCTTTTAATGGATTGGAGGTCAGGGTGGATCAGAACTCATAGATAAATGTGACCTCTTCCAATTCATACACTGCCTACAAAAATCAATTGGAATAAATAAATAGATTCAAGCTCAAGAACCTGATTGTATTGTATGGGCAGGCAGAGGGGAAGAGGTATAATGCAACTAAACAATTGAAATGAAGACACAATTATCTAATGTAAAAACAGGAGTCCTTCAATAATCACTAAAGCTTTGTGTTCTTTAAAAGATTAACTCCATGTCAGAATGAATCCTGTTCTTTCAATATTGCCAACTATGTGCTAAAAGGGAGGCAAAAGAAACCTCACTTAAAAGTATATACCATGGATCGGAAAACCAAGGCCCGCGGGCCGGATCAGGCCCAATTGCCTTCTGGATCTGGCCCGCAGACGGTCTGGGAATTGCCGCGTGGATCGCCAGTGCACGCGTTCTTTCCCTCTCCCTCCCTCTCCCTCACACAGCGCCTCCGCCGCCACCTCCTCCCTCCCTCCCTCCTCCTGGCTTCTCCCTGCCCTGCCTAGAGGAGGAAGGGGGCTGGGCTTTGTCGGTGCCATCAGCAGCAGCGCTGAAGTGACCATCATTTTAAGCAGTGCCTCTCCAGAGCCCTTTCGTGCACTGCTCATCGTCCCGCCGCCGCCACCCGCCCCTGCCGCTCACAAGACACAGGTAAGCAGCCACTGGGGCTCATAGAGCTTTTGCATCATATATATTTTTTAAAAAATATAGTCCGGCCTCCCACAAGATCTGAGGGACAGTGGACCCTGCTAAAAAAGTCTGTTGACCCCTACTGTATACAATATACAAGGCTAGCATGTGGAATCCGTTTGTGATTTATAAGACCAAATAATCTCATGGTTGGCACATTCTAACTAAATAGGAGTTTATCTGGCAACATTCATGAATATTTGGTAAGTTGGTAGAAATATGAACCTTCTACTCCATTATGGAATATATTTCATACCATTCATTCAGGCTTTCTATGATTGTTATTCTATTTTCTTGCAATTTTATTCCTCCTGTTTTTCAGCACAGATAGGGTGAACCTACAAAATCAGCAGCTTGCCGCAATTAGCCCTTTGAGACTTCATTCTCTATTAGGGCCGCTTACTTTTAAGGAAAGGGCTGGTGCTTTGATGCTTTCTTTTGTACCGATTTGTACGTGATCTTTCATATGTATAAGAAGGATATTGACAAGCTGGAACGTGTACAGACAACAGTGACCAAGATGATCAAGGGTCTGGGAATCAAGACCTATGAGGAACAGCTGAAGGAGTTAGCGGAGACTGAAAGGAGATATGATAGTCATATTCCAATATCCAAAGGGCTGCCAGATGGAAGACGAAGCAAGCTTGTTTTCTCCTGCTCTGGAAGTTGGGCCTGAACCAATGCATTCAAGTTACAAAAAAAGGAAATTCTGACTAAACACCAGGAATAACTTTCTGAGAATGAGAGCTGTTTAACAGTGGAGTAGACTCCCATGAGGGATGCGGTGGCGCTGTGGGACGCAGATGGCGCTGTGTGTTAAACCACAGAGCCTAGGACTTGCCGATCAGAAGGTCGGCAGTTCGAATCCCCGCGACGGGGTGAGCTCCCGTTGCTCAGTCCCTGCTCCTGCCTACCTAGCAGTTCGAAAGCACATCAGTGCAAGTAGATAAATAGGTACTGCTCTGGCAGGAAGGTAAATGGCGTTTCCGTGTGCTGCTCTGGTTTGCCATGCTGGCCACATGACCCGGAAGCTGTATGACGGCTCCCTCGGCAAATAAAGCGAGATGAGCGCCGCAACCCCAGAGTCAGTCACGACTGGACCTAATGGTCAGGGGCCCCTTTACCTTTACGTGACAAGAGACACTCATTGAGTTTCATGGCTGAGAAGGAACTCGGACCCAAGTTTTGCCAATGCAGGTGCCATGCTTAATCGACAAAGCCACACTCGGGTTGTACGCTAAGAGATCCTAACACATGTACCCACAAGGCTTAACTTACAACCACACAGTCTAGATTTCAAATTAAATTTTTGTTTCGAAGGAAATAACGCCAACAGTAAGATCTAAAGTTCAGATGTTCAAAGAAGGCCCATTTTCTCATAGAAATAAACTGAACGGTTTTCCCCCTTTAAGGGAATGAAGGTAACTGTGTACTGCGTATTCACCATGCATGCCAATTACTTGATTAATATATTTTCAATAATGCATATACTGTCCTATTTAGAGGAGTACCAGGATATAAATGTACATAATTTGATGAAAAAGTGTTTCTTTCGGAGGGGGGTGTCTTTAGGAATTGACTTTAAAAAATAATATCTATCTAGGAAAGTCAATATACTATTAAATAATTAGAAAGGGTTTGTTTATTTTTGGGTGTTTACATCTATTCAAATCTTAGAAATCAAAACAATAGTGTAGAATACTAATTGCGTTGCAACATGGTGGAAAAACCCAGAAGCACTTTCTTTTATTGATTTGTTTAGCTCAGAAATAATTAAGTTTTATGTAACTGATATAACTCCTGCCAAGTCACACATTTTTGTCCACAATACTATTTTAATTATTCAATAAAAACATGGGGAAGTAGTTTTTAATTTCTCACATAAACGGAATATACTTTATTTCAATTCATAGGCTTGGTGAATTTATTTCTACAATCAAAGATTGTGTCTCTTCGTTGCTTTTCTGCTGGTTTATGGGCCCACCTGTGTTGCCCATGGGGACTATGTAGAGCAGCACAGAAAGAATTCTAAATGGCAGAATGTTGTTATGGAGGCACCCTCGTGGCTTAGCAGTTTGCTGCATAAAACAGAGTTTCATGAAAACATGAAAATTCAAGGAAGTCACTCTAAAAAAAAGTGAGTATTTTCAATAACTGATTTTCTAAGGTACTCTCACTCTCCGCAGGTAAGTTTTGTAGTAATAAAAAATAACAACATGTGCCATTCCTTTTAAACGATTATATCCACAACCGCTTTTTCAAGGATGCAATGAGAAAGAAGATATAAGATTCGGAAACTTGCAATAATTCCACCCAGTAATTAAGAAAACAGAGGAACTCTTTAGTAAGGTAAGGGGGAAAGTATCTGTAAAAGATGCATAAAAAGGAGGTACAATTGCCCGCACACGCACACACCCGCGTCCTAGAGGCTTGTATTACTTGTGTAGTTTTACAAAAATGCAGGGCAAACTGAAACATACAAAGAGCATGCAATATTCACAACACGCAAGTAGTATGCCATGGACTGGTTGGATGCAGTGGAATGGTGCGAGGAACCACTAAGGGAAGAAGACTCAGAGCCTGGGGAGTTATGGTGGAACAACAATAGGTGATCAGAGGCAGAAGACTGGGAAGAGCAGGTGCTGGAAGCTGAGGGGGTAACAGGGTTTAGTGAGCTGGGAGAGTCTTTGGCAGAGAGAAGTTCAGAATCAGAGGCAGAAGCTGAAGCAGGGGAGGAGGGAGGCCAAGAGGCAGAGAGGAGGCAGGCTGGTGAAGAGTCAGGGGTGTCCCCTTCCCCTGCTGTGACAAGCTCCCGTCCCCTGGTCTCCCAGAACAGGAAGAGAATTGAAGAAGAGACATGTGTCTCTGACTGGGGAAAAAAACTTGTAGAGGAGGGGACTAAGGCAGCTGTGGGGAGGCTTCAGTCTCAGAAACTGCTTCATGGGGGCAAGACCTACTGGAGATGAGTTGCTGTGCCAATAATAATAATAATAATAATAATAATAATAATAATAATAATTTATTATTTATACCCCGCCCATATGGCTGGGTTTCCCCAGCCACTCTGGGCGGCTTCCAACAAAAGATAAAAAAAAAGTCATTAAAAACTTATCTAAACAGGGCTGCCTTCAGATGTCTTCTAAACATCAGATAGTTGTTTATTTCTTTGACATCTGGTGGGAGGGTGTTCCACAGGGTAGGCGCCACTACCAAGAAGGCCCTCTGCCTGGTTCCCTGTAACTTGGCTTCTCACAGTGAGGGAACCGCCAGAAGGTCCTTGGAGCTGGACCTCAGTGTCTGGGAAGAATGATGGGGGTGGAGACGCTCCTTCAGGTATACTGCGCCGAGGCCGTTTAGGGCTTTAAAGGTCAGCACCAACACTTTGCATTGTGCTCGGAAACGTAATGGGAGCCAATGTAGATCTTTCAAGACCGGTATTATGGTCTTGGTGGCCGCTCCCAATCACCAGTCTAGCTGCCACATTCTGCACACCTGATCCTTCAGGGGCAGTTACCCCATTCAGGACTAGGGAGTCCTCCACCCCTGCCCACCCCCTGTCCCCCTAAAACAGTACTTCTGTCTTGTCAGAATTCAACCTCAATGGGTTAGCCACACCCATCCTCCAATCTGACACGCCTGACACAGATTAAGCCTAACACGCTTGCATGGATCGTATTTCTGCTCATAGAGAGTTAACACCAGCTTTCGTGGTGTGATTTACTGCTGGCTCCCCTCTGATATAGTAAGTAGGCAGGCCATAGTTTGGTGGGAGACTACGAACATATGTATGCAGAAAAGGTCCCAGGTTCTATCCCTGGCACTGAAAGAACTTGCAGGACTTTAGATTGTTGGAGTCAAGGGACAGCCGTGTGTGTGCACTGGTGTCTTTGCAGAGAGGAAGAGGTACCATTCACCTTCTAATTTTGGGAGGTGCCTGCCAGTCAATGTGCACAACATTGAACTAGATGCGCTAATGGGTTTGACTCAGCATAAGTCAGCTTCCTTCGCAAATGCATCCTGAACAGATGCCTAAGAAGCTTCCGCGGCAGGAACAGAACATGTTGTAGAATTCTATGTAAGGATTTTGAATATTCATGGAGAAATTAGTTGTTGCCACACAACCTAAAAATAAAATTTTGGAGTTTTTCTTCCTTACGCGTTTACAGAAGGTCAATTAAAATATTTCCATTATGGGACTCTATGGTGTCATTTTGAGAAGCCAATCCTCACTGAAAAGCATTCTGATTCATCGCATTCTTAAAAGATGGCAGGGCTGAATAATCTATTATTGTCTCTTCTGCCAAGTCTATTATCACTGAAGTCTGGTTAGCTTCCTCCAACTCAGTGGGTTTAATTTTTAAAGAAACCACTTATCTTATCCCACTTATCTCATCCTACCTTTATACACCATTGTTTCATAAGAATTTGGACAATTTGATAAGAGTAAAAGTAAAGGTAAAGGGACCCCTGACCATTAGGTCCAGTCGTGACTGATTCTGTGGTTGCGGCGCTCATCTCACTTTATTGGCAGAGGGAGCCGGTGTACAGCTTCCAGGTCATGTGGCCAGCATGACTAAGCCGCTTCTGGCAAACCAGAGCAGCGCACGGAAACGCCATTTACCTTCCCACCAGAGTGGTACCTATTTATCTACTTGCACTTTGATGTGCTTTCGAACTGCAAGGTTGGCAGGAGCAGGGACTGAGCAACGGGAGTTCACCCCGTCATGGGGATTTGAACCGCTGACCTTCTGATCGGCAAGTCCTAGGCTCTGTGGTTTAACCCACAGCGCCACCCGCGTCCCTTTTGATAAGAGTAGAGTGTAGGCTTCCAAAAGCAAAAACAGGATACTTCATTTTCAACCTAGTAGGTGTTAAGAACAAGCAACTCTTGATACATGTACTGGAAAAAATGTGTAGCAAATAGTTGAGAGGAGCCTGGTGTTCTCAAGTCAGGGGGTATTTGCAGTTGCTGCCAAGTCAGGAAAGTGAAAGAAGAAGCTTCATGTGAATGAAAGGAAGGTGACAGAGAGCCATATGCACACTTAATGGTTCTCCTGCAGCAATTCCTAGCATGGCTGACTTGTATCAGCCACCCAGCCTCCCCTGAATAAGCCACACTACAGAAGTCCTTGTTAGAGGAAAAATCCATGATCATCATCAAGCTCTGGTGGCTTCTTGTTGGTCAGACAGATGAGGGGGCAGAGTGTGGACCTTTCGATTGACCCAACACAAAGATTCTTATGTTAAGTAGAACGTGTCCAGAGGAGGGCAACCAAAATGGTCAATGCCTTATAAGGAACGGCTAAGGGAGCTGGGCATGTTTAGCCTGGAGAAGAGGAGGTTAAGGGGGGATATGATAGCCATGTTCAAATATATAAAAGGATGTCACATAGAGGAGGGAGAAAGGTTGTTTTCTGCTGCTTCAGAGAAGCGGACACGGAGCAATGGTTCCAAACTACAAGAAAGAAGATTCCACCTAAACATTAGGAAGAACTTCCTGACAGTAAGAGCTGTTCGACAGTGGAATTTGCTGCCAAGGAGTGTGGTGGAGTCTCCTTCTTTGGAGGTCTTTAAGCAGAGGCTTGACAACCATATGTCAGGAGTGCTCTGATGGTGTTTCCTGCTTGGCAGGGGCTTGGACTCGATGGCCCTTGTGGTCTCTTCCAACTCTATGATTCTATTCTAAGTACACACACTGTTCTTGTGCACACAAACCTGGCAACTGCTTCTCATATTTTCATTCAAAAGTATTGGTTAAAATAAAATAAAATAACCGATATTTTTCCTCATACCTTGTAAGCAGCACCTCCGTGGATGATGGATTTGATGAAGATCCCAAGGTCAGCCCCAGTCTCTCGAGATTTGTTGCCCTTTAAGCTCACACCAAGTCCGGCCGAACCCGAGTCATTCAGAGGGATCTCAAAGGTCAACTGCTCTGTGGTGTCAAGCGAAAGAGCGCTGCAGCAGGGTTCTCCTTTCTGTTAGACAAAGAAGCAGAACATCTGCATAAACAGACAGGAGTTGAATAAATGCCTACTTCTCGGGTGCCCTGTTCTGCATTTTGCATGTTAATGATTTGAGAGGCATACACTGAGGGAAAGGAGGCAGATTACTTGATTCTCTCTTTTTTTTTAACATGGTCAATTGGAAATCATCATGAAAGGAATGTCCCCCTCATTGGACCAGAGATTATTTATATTACAATAAAAATATAATTAAAATTATCCAAGTTTCTATAAGCAAAAGTGATATACAGAGAAGTATTGGTGGGTGTGAAGCCAAGGTATAATAATAATAATAATAATAATAATAATAATAATAATAATTTATTATTTATATGCCGCCCATCTGGCTGGGTTTCCCCAGCCACTCTGGGCGGCTTTCAACAAAATATTAAAATACAATAGTCTATTAAACGTAAAAAGCTTCCCTAAACAGGGCCGCCTTCAGGTGTCTTCTAAAAGTCAAATAGTTGTTTATTTCCTTGACATTTGGTGGGAGGGTATTCCACAGGGTGGGTGCCACTACCAAGAAGGCCCTTTGCCTGGTTCCCTGGAACTTAACTTCTCACAGTGAGGGAACCGCCAGAAGGCCCTCAGAGCTGGACCTTAGTGTCCGGGCAGAACAATGGGGGTGGAGACGCTCCTTCAAGTATACTGGACCAAGGCAGTTTAAGGCTTTAAAGGTCAGCACCAACACTTTGAATTTGTGCTCAGAAACGTAATGGGAGCCAATATAGGTCTTTCAAGACAGGTGTTATGTGGTCTCGGCGGCCACTCCCAGTCTAGCTGCCACATTCTGGATTAGTTGTAGTTTCCGGGTCACCTTCAAAGGTAGCCCCATGTATAGCACATTGCAGTAGTCCAAGTGGGACATAACCAGAGCATGCACCACTCTGGCGAGACAGTCCGTGGGCAAGTAGGGTCTCAGCCTGCATACCAGATGGAGCTGGTAGACAGCTGTCCTGGACACAGAATTGACCTGTGCCTCCATGGACAGCTGTGAGTCCAAAATGACTCCCAGGCTGCACACCTGGTCCTTCAGGGGCACAGTTACCCCATTCAGGACCAGGGAGTCCTCCACACCTGCCCGCCTCCTGTCCGCCAAAAACAGTACTTCTGTCTTGTCAGGATTCAACCTCAATCTGTTAGCCGCCATCCATCCTCCAACCACCTCCAGACACTCACTCAGGACCTTCACTGCCTTCAATGGTTCTGATTTGAAAGAGAGGTAGAGCTGGGTGTCATCCGCATATTGATGAACATCCCACCCAAACCTCCTGATGATCTCTCCCAGCGGCTGCATGAAGATGTTAAAAAGCATGGGAGAGAGGACAGAACCCTGAGGCACCCCACAAGTGAGAGCTCAGGGGTCTGAACACTCATCCCCTACCACCACTTTCTGAACATGGCCCAGGAGGAAGGAGCGGAACCACTGTATGGCAGTGCCCCCAGCTCCCAGACCCTCAAGACGGTCCAGAAGGATGTTATGGTCAATGGTATGAAAAGCCGCTGAGAGATCCCCTAATCCAGACCCCAAAGGAACACCCACGTTTTCATCCCACCAATGTTATTCACAGCACTGCTTCTTCCATGGTTTTGTTTTTTTGTTTGTTTTGTTTTTTACTGCTGCTCTTTCAGTTTCTTCATAGTCAGACTCACTTGTTGAGCCCAGATAACCAGGAAGAGGCAAGCAGCATGACATCACAACATGACTTTTCCAACCCACCCCTTCCTGACATTCCCGCACCACTCTGCTCAGGTGAAAGTTGCAAAGTTATAAAGCAGTTACACATCTGGTGGTCTTAACGCCAATGTGAGGACCTTGAAATCAACTGGCAACTAATGCAATGTAATAAAATGAAACAGTTTAGTCTAAGTGATGCTGTCACAAGGAGAGCTCAGAGGTTAGCACAGCAGTTCCTGTCCTCACGCTAAATGGGCAAACACGTTCACCTCTATTTGAAACAAAATAACCAACAGAACAACTTGTTTGTCATTCAAACATGAACACTTCTACACATAATCTTTGACTTGGTCCTAGTCAAGAGTGCCAATCAGGATGCTCCCCCAAAATCTCTTTTGTGGACCACCATTGAAATTGTTAACTATGAAAGAAAGTAGTTTCCACCCCGAAAACCCTTGATCAGGTGCTCCCACAATGCAATTAAAACCTACTATTTTTAGTCCTGTGGAAAACTAAAATAAATAATACACTTTTAATCTGGAAGCCTCCATATGGGGGAGGGGGGAGATATGCAAGGTCTACTGAACCTCAATTCCAATAAGTATCAAGAGCAAATATTTAATATATTTAATCATATGACAAAGTTAATGCATTTCATTTAATTGGAAAACATAAAAGTGGCCCGATGTTGACATTAATAATTTTTGTCTGATCTAGCTATCCATTTCCCTTGTTCTTTGTTAACTTTTCTGATATATATTTTTAAATAAAAATAAAAGATGCTCGTGTGCAAGTCTGAGTCCTTCAGAACAGAACTGTCCAACTAGTACTATTGGAAAATGAATGTTACTTTGCAATCACTGAGTTATAAAAGCTCCCACTTTCAAGAAATAATAATAATCTAGTAAAGGAAATATTTTTAGGTTT
Organism: Podarcis erhardii; assembly: GCF_964252035.2. Taxonomy (NCBI): domain Eukaryota; kingdom Metazoa; phylum Chordata; class Lepidosauria; order Squamata; family Lacertidae; genus Podarcis; species Podarcis erhardii. Next base: position 131,022,572 of record NC_138497.1, on the reverse strand, counting down.
CTGACATTATGATTTTGAAAAACTAACTCAGCTCTAGATCACCGCAGTTACAAGTAGTTTTGTACAAATAAAAACACAAGGCCAAATGGAAATTTGTTGAAAAGTAAATCAGAAAACACACATGCACTGTGGTTAGATCAGAGCCAACTGCTCATCGTTCTTCCCAGCTATAAAACCACCTTTAGATAGTTTACTGTTCTGAAGTTGACAGAACTGGGTGCATTTTTATTAGACCGTATAAATATTCTGTATGTGGGCTGTGTCTAGCACTGCCTAGGTTTGAGCAGAGCAGACTTACACCTTCCTCTCCTTCGCACTTTAGCCTTCTGTGCACCCTCAAAATCTGCTTGGGATAGCTGAGGATTTACTCTCTCTCTCTCTTCTTTCTTCATAACAAACTATCCTTCCCTCGGCCTTTTTTCCAATTCACTCTTTTTTTAGCCATCTAGCAGCCACATCTTCCAACTCTCCCACCTCTATCCAATTTATTTATAACATGTCTCAAGACAAGGACTGGCATGCAAATTCCTTCTTTCACATCTTATGCAAAGCCACTAATGCTTCTTCCCTCTGAAAAGCAGAACACATGACACGCAATATCACAAACTGTTTTGCAAAGTTCTTTCCACTCAGCTGTGGCATGCATGTGGCATGCTAACTCAAGTAAAGGCAAAGGACCCCTGGACGGTTAAGTCCAGTCAAAATTGACTGTGGGGTGCAGCACTCATCTCGCATCAAGCCAAGGGAGCCGGCGTTTGTCTGCAGACAGCTTTCCAGGTCATGTGGCCAGCATGACTGAACTGCTTCTGGTGCAATGGGACACAGTTGCGAGTGCCAGAGTGCACAGAAATGCCGTTTACCTTCCTGCCACAGCAGTACCTATTTGTCTACTCACGCTGGTATGCTTTTGAACTGCTAGGTTGACAGGAGCTGGGACAGAGCAACGGGAGCTCAACCCGTCATGGAGATTCGAATCGCTGACCTTCTGATCGGCAAACCCAAGAGGCTCAGTGGTTTAGACCACAGCGCCACTCGCGTCCCTGATGTGTTAGTATTACCGTATTTTTTGCTCTATAAGACGCACCAGACCACAAGACGCACCTAGTTTTTGGAGGAGGAAAACAAGAAAAAAAATATTCTGAATCTCAGAAGCCGGAACAGCAAGAGGGATCGCTGCGCAGTGAAAGCAGCAATCCCTCTTGCTGTTCTGGCTTCTGGGATAGCTGCGCAGCCTGCATTCACACCATAAGACGCACACACATGTCCCCTTACTTTTTAGGAGGGAAAAAGGGAGTCTTATAGAGCAAAAAATACGGTATGTAGAACTGAACATGCACTTGAACAGCTGTGTTACCATAAGGCAGGTTGCACTTTGAAAACCTCTGGCACTGATGTGCGGATTCAAACTGCCAACCTTATGATCGTCAAGCCCAAGAGGCTCGGTGGTTTAGACCACAGTACCCCGTCCAAGCACCCTTGGTATCTTTAGTTCCTGGCCAGGAGATAATAACACAGATTTATCTATCTAGTGGAATTTTAAATATTCCACTCCCCCCACCACACAACAATTATGAGGCAATGTTCAAAATTAATACGTTAATAAAAGCACAACATGATAAAATAAATGCAGGTGAAAACACACATGAGCTAAACAGATCAGATATTGAAACGGCACCAGATAAGGCTGGGATACATGGAGAAGTGTGAAGAGTTATAAGGGATCATACTGTGAAAAGCTGTCCAATCTTTCTTTTCTCGCCGATTCAACAAAAAGCAGAGCGGCGGTAGGAAGGCCATCATGGACCCGAGGTAATTCAACTCTATATACACCTATTGCAAGAAACATTGAAGCTGTTCTGATCTGCCTGTCTCCGCAGTGGTGGCTGAAGAGTCCCTTGGGACTGGTCGGGCAGAAGGCAGGGAGACCAAGAGCAGTTGGCTCCAGAGCCGAAGACAGGGAGAGCCAACTAACTCACTTTGTTCCATGCGGAGTTGTACAAGGGCAACACTGAGCTGAAGGAGGAGGAAACTGTCATACAGGGTGACCCACTGGACTGGTTGTAAATAAGAAAGTAGACAGGCTTGGCTACAGGGAGACTGAGGTAGGTGGGGGCCTAATGGACCGTAGTGCAACTGGAGACAAGCAAGGCAAGCAAAGCAACGCAGCAGGGCAGTGACTTCAGCACTACGGACAGCTCCCAGTGACTACAATGTCCAAGAAATGCTGGAGTGAAACTGATGAGCCTGGGTGTGCAAGTCCAATCCTTCTAGGCTCCACCCCCTTGCTGGAAAAATGTAGATTCTTAAAGGGGCAATAACAGATATTTTGCTCAGACTACAGTGGTAGCTCGCCGAAGAATTGATGCTTTTGAATTATGGTGCTGGAGGAGACTCTGGAGAGTCCCGTGGACTGCAAGAAGATCAAACCTATCCATTCTTAAGGAAATCAGCCCTGAGTGCTCACTGGAAGGACAGATCCTGAAGCTGAGGCTCCAATACTTTGGCCACCTCATGAGAAGACAAGACTCCCTGGAAAAGACCCTGATGTTGGGAAAGATGGAGGGCACAAGGAGAAGGGGATGACAGAGGACGAGATGGTTGGACAGTGTTCTCGAAGCTACAAACATGAATCTGACCAAACTGCAGGAGGCAATGGAAGACAGGAGTTCCTGGCGTGCTCTGGTCCATGGGGTCACGAAGAGTCAGACATGACTAAACGACTAAACAACAACAGTGGTAGTTCGGTCTACGAACAGTCCTGTTAACAAACTATTCAGGCAACGAACTCTGCAAAACCAGACGCAGGTGTTCCAACTGGTGAACTGGTGGTGGGAGGCCTCAGTAGGGAAAGCACACCTCGGTTTATGAATGCTTTGGTTTAAGAATGGACTTCCGGAACGAATTAAGTTCATAGATCGAGGTACCACTGTATTACGTATTTTCAGTTTTCCCATGACAAGAATATGAATAAAATGCTGTGTTATACGGATTTGGGAAAAGAGGTTTTATTGAATAATTAAGCTATAGCACCACTATGGCAGGGAGCCTACTGACCTCAGAGTCCATCTCTCCCATTAACATTTAAGCAATACAATATAAGCTTCTTGGGAAACTTTTGCACATAGCTGTACCCATCTGTCGAAGCACCACACGTACATCTTCATACAGACAAGTGCACCTGTGTGTTTACTTGCTTTTTTGCCAAGTTATTTTATTGTACCAAATTGCTAACTTTACTTCCCACTTCCAATGGAGCAACAGAATTAATTGGAGCACAGCAATTATCTCAATTTATATAACGTGCTTGTGTAACAACAAATATTCTGCACACCTGTTCATATCTATCACCGGAATGTTCTCCATTTCCATCTGCAACAATTTTATTATGGGTATTTTAATAAATACTTAGTCTGAACATGCCAAACCTTTGATCACAATAAATCTCAGTGTAGCAGAATCTAAAAAGCAACAATACAGGAGAGAAGTATTATTTTTAAAAAATAATAATAATGACAATTTAGAAGATTTTGAGAACAAACTATGCTAATTATAACTGTTCTCCTAAATAAATACAGAGCTAAGTGACTGGATTACCAAAATAAACATAGCGCCCAAAACAACATGACACACAAATTTAGGTGCTCAAGTGTTTCATGTTTTTCCTAAGATTTATTAGTTTATTAAAAGGGAGTGAGTGCATGCATTAGTTCTTTGCACCAATCTGTTGGGTTATCGTCAGACTGTGTGGGCATGCTATCAGTACCAAAATAGAGTTGTTAAAATGTGTTGAAGCGAGACGACAGATATAAATATACTAAATCATTTTCAAGTATTAGGTTTCCTTCAGCTCTCCGCTTACATCCAGTTTGGAATCCATAATATTTCGCAGCTATTTACCTCACTGGAGCTCTCTGGAAAGCAAATAAGTGGTTTGCACAAAGCTCTGAAATTTAGGGTGGGCACTTTCACAATGCCAAAAGAAGACTGCAACGCCAAATAAAAGAAGGGGGCCACATTTGCATAACATTTGCATGTCCTAATTTATATGTATAGGTGCATTATTTGGAAATAATGACTATAATTTAAATAGAGCTACAATACACCTCACCACAATGAAGGCTGTGACTCGGTGACCTATGTTTATGCTTGGTCTACGCTCCAAAATCCCTGCTCTCTTTTCAAACTGAACAGCCCTTAGAGGTCTGCCTCTGTAAAGTATAATGCATGGGTAGGCAAACTAAGTCCCGGGGGCCGGATCCGGCCCAATTGCCTTCTCAATCCGGCCCACGGATGGTCCGGGAATCAGTGTGTTTTTACATGAGTAGAATGAGTCCTTTTATTTAAAATGCATCTCTGGGTTATTTGTGGGGCATAGGAATTCATTCTTTTTTCCTCTTCAAAATATAGTCCAGCCCCCCCCCCAAGGTCTGAGGGACAGTGGACCAGCCCACTGCTGGAAAAAGTTTGCTGACCCCGGAATAATGAATGACAATCCTATTTAACTATCGTATCTGAAGAAGTGTGCATGCACATGAAAGCTCATACCAGTAACAAACTTAGTTGGTCTCTGGCGCTACTGGAAGGAATTTTTTAATTTTGTTTCAATCCTATCTAAATTACTGTAAGTTAAAAAATAATAATTGTACACCAGCTAGTTTAGGAACAATCCATTCTGATCTCATTCTCCTCACATCAGGTTTTCTTATCCGTGGAACATAACACACTCATACATTCTTAGCAGTGAGATTAGTTTCATTACCTTCACAGTAATGAAAAAAACAGGCTTGATCTGCTTTAGCTTGAGGAATAGAAAGCCATTAGTAAAATTTCAACAATGAAGCAGCTGCTTATGGATGCAGCATCTGTGTTTGCTCTGGCCATTAGGTGACAAGAGAAACACCCTCTGCTGGGAGGGAGTTCCATAGGGCAGGCGCCACCACCGAGAAGACCCTCTGCCTTGCTCCCTGTAACTTCACTTCTTGCAGTGAGGGAACCACCAGAAGGCCCTCAGCGCTGGACCTCAGTGTCCGGGTTAAATGATGGGAGTGGAGATGCTCCTTCAGGTATACTGGACCAAGGCCGTTTAGGGCTTTAAAGGTCAGCACCAACATTTTGAATTGTGCTCGGAAACATACGGGGAGCCAATGAAGATCTTTCAGGACCGGTGTTATATGGTCCTACCCTGATAGTTCCCTGCCACTGGCCCAGGTGCTATCTATTCACAAATCTAGCTTTTAATTCTAAGTTTCTACAGGAATATCAAGTGATATTTTAACAGACTCCTGGGAGGAGATTACTGCAGGGCATGCTTGAATTGCACACAATGCAGGAGTACTTACAGTAAAGCCTGTATTAGTTACTGGTACAAATACAGGACTCGAGAAGAAGGTACTGTCTTCATTATAGCATTTCCCACCCCAGCTGTTCTCCTCCAGTCCAGCCCTTACTCTCCCAGTACTCTTCCTTCTCCATTTACCGTATTTTATTTCCTTCCAGCTGGCTTCAGAAGTCTACCTCTGCACTTGGGGATGGCAGCTTGTAGCTAGCTAGCTATGTCACAATGGAAGCAAAAAACCAAACAAAGACCGAAGTTGACAAAGAAAACACTAGTTTAACACACACCATGGCACGATACAGGGAAACTAAAATGTCATATACAGAGGAAAGTGTTGTTGTTGCTTAGTCATTTAGTCGTGTCCGACTCGAGCATGCCAGGCACTCCTGTCTTCCACTGCCTCCCGCAGTTTGGTCAAACTCATGCTGGTAGCTTTGAGAACACTGTCCAACCATCTTGTCTTCTGTCATCCCTTTCTCCTTGTGCCCTCCATCTTTCCCAACATTAGGGTCTTTCCCAGGGAGTCTTCTCTTCTCATAAGGTGGCCAAAGTATTGGAGCCTCAGCTTCAGGATCTGTCCTTCCAGTGAGCACTCAGGGCTGATTTTCTTCAGAATGGATAGGTTTGATCTCCTTGCAGTCCATGGGACTCTCAAGAGTCTTCTCCAGCACCATAATTCAAAAGCATCAATTCTTCGGCGATCAGCCTTCTTTATGGTCCAGCTCTCATTTCCATACATCACTACCAGGAAAAAAAAAGTGATCCCCTTCATGGATCACTGCCTTGCCATGGCGAAGGGGCTTGAATAACTCAGAGAAGCTATGAGCTGTGCTGTGCAGGGCCACCCAAGATGGACAGGTCATAGTGGAGAGTTTTGACCAAACGTGATCCACCTGGAGCAGGAACCGGCAAGCCACTCCAGTATCCCTGCCAAGAAAACTCCATGGACAAAGGCAGCAGAGGAAAGTACATTTCTCTTATTTAAAAAGCAGCAATGCAATCAACCGTATTTTTCCGTGTATAAGATGATGGTTTTTGCTAAAAAAAAAAAAAAAAAAAATGGCAAAAATTGGGCGTCGTCTTATACATGGATAGTGAATGCAGAGGGGGGATGTGCGATTAATGGCAGCAACAAGCAGGAGATTGGCAGCAGTGACTGGGCAGGTGATTGGTGGCTGCGGCAAGGCCTGCTGGTGATTGGCTGCAGCAACTGGGCAGGCGATTAGAGGCTGTGGTGAGGCGGGCAAGGCGATTTGGTGGCTGCAGCAAGTGGGCTGTTAGTGGCGGTGAACGGGCAGAAAATTGGCAGCTCCGCGGCGAGGTGTGCGATCGGCAGTGGCTGTGCAAAGCGATCAGAAGTGGAGGGCAGGCGGGTGAGCGATTGGCAGAAGTGACCACCCCCCCCAAAAAAAATCTAAACAACTTAATTTCTTAAATTTTGGTTTTAAAAAATAGGGGTTGTATTATATACATGGGGGCATTTTATACACAAAAAAATATGGTAATCAGGTATGCTGTGAAACACCATGAATGTCTACTGATAGCCTACATGTAGCAATTCAATTATGAGGGTCTTCACTGACCAGACATCTCATTAAGAAACGTCTCAAGGCAGGAAGATTTTCAAGCATGTCTCCAATATCTGTTTTCAAGGATGCATATATTCTCAATCAGTTTTATGACAGCTGGCATTACTTGGCAACTCTTGAATCTTAAACAACTAAAAATAGTAATTTTGCTAAATTTAAACACTTGCAGCAGTCAAATGTTTTTCTCCTACATATCACAGACGACTGAAAATTCATGGGATATATCAACTCTAGTAACTGGACATGAATGCGGCACTGAATCCATACCCTTAAAATAGAGCTGGATTTCACACATGTCAGTAAAACAAAGTGCCAACACAAATTTTTATCCCGTTCTTCCTTTGGCAGCGATCCCTCAAAGTGTCAATAATTTACCCAAACAGTAAAAGAATTTAAGAACTCCCGATGCCAATGCTGATTTTACTCATTCATATTATTAAAGAGATTTTAAAGAAAAGAAACACATTCAAAAGCATTGTAAGTTTTAAAAATTGGAGGATAGAGGAAAACAAAAAACTAATAAGCCAGCCACTACTACAACTGATCTACAATTCCTTCCCCCTCTTACTAGTGCTTCAGAGAAGGTAAAGGTAAAGGACCCCTGGACACTTAAGTCCAGTCAAAGGCGACTATGGGGCTGCAGCGCTCATCTCGCTTTCAGGCCAAGGGAGCCGGCATTTGTCCACAGACAGCTTTCCGGGTCATGTGGCCAGCAGGACTAAACCGCTTCTGGTGCAAAGGGACACTGTGATGGAAGCCAGAGCACATGGAAACTCCATTTACCTTCCCGCCGCAGCGGTACCTATTTATCTACTTGCACTGGTGTGCTTTCAAACTGCTAGGTTGGCAGAGCAACGGGACAGAGCAACGGGAGCTCACCCCGTCGCGGGGATTCGAACCGCCGACCTTCTGATCGGCAAGTCCTAGGCTCCGTGGTTTAACCCACAGTGCCACCCGCGTCCCTTTCAGTTCATTTTACTCATCCTCAATTTCCCCCCCTTGTGAGGCACCTATAGCATGGCGTACCAACACAGAATATACCCATACTTATTTTAACACAAATGTGTATGCAGTGACAATAACATGCTCCCAACACTGCCAAATTGTACTGAAACTATAAGCATACTTTTTTTTGGGGAGGGAGAATAAAACTCTTCACATGCTCAAAAGTAGAACCTACTTTTAACAGATGCCATTCATGAATGTCTAATGCCAGTAAAATGTGCTTTTGGCCTTTCCTACTGCCTAAATTAAAATCTCCTTTATTAAACAAACAAACAAACAAACAAACAAACAAACAAACCTAAGATTGTTCCTCATCCCATAAATTCTTCTTTGTCCGGCCAACGTTAATATATGCTCTGTCTTATCTCAATCGTCTCTCTCTCCTGAGACTCCTTTTCAATTAAACCCTGTTATTTAATCTAAGAATGCCGACACCCATTGACCACTGCACTTTCTATCTGTGGATTTATGATAATCTAATGCACATCTCCCTTGGCAGAAAGGCTGCCTTAGCTTCTCCTATTGTTCCGTGGCCAAAAAAGAACCTTACACACACACAAAAACAACACACACAAAAAAACTTTAGCTCTCACTGAAGGCAGGAAGGAAACAGCATTTATTTAACATAGCAAGAGACCTTTCTCTAACTGTCAGATGTCCTTGACCAGCACACACCATCAGGGCCTCTCCAGTATGTGCTGGCTGCCCCCTTGCCTGGCTGCTCAGTACTGATAAGAGGAACATATTCCCCAGAGTGCCGTTCAGATCTGAGAGCAAGAGGCAATGGACTTAGAAGGGATCATTTTCAAAGGCTTATGAATTTGCATTCTCCACAGTCTTCTTTTCAGGAAAGAATCATGCAAGATTAAAGAGCAATCTCTCGGTGCCACATAACCATTAGCCGACAGAAAATACTTGAAAATAAGATGTTTCCCAGTTTGTATTTATTTCCTATAATTTCCCCAGTAAGATTTCTTTTAAAAACAGTGAAACTCCAAACGCCACCAACCAGCCACAAAGTCACCGTTTGGACGATACCCACAAAATGTTGTGCTGACAAGGAAATCTTACTAAAGCAATGCTAGCCTCAAGTTAATGTTGACGTTCATCTCAGAAATACCGTATTTTTCGCTCTATAAGACCACAAGACGCACCTAGTTTTTGGAGGAGGAAAACAAGAAAAAAAAATATTCTGAATCCCAGAAGCCAGAACAACAAGAGGGATCACTGCGCAGCGAAAGCAGAGATCCCTCTTGCTGTTCTGGCTTCTGGGATAGCAGAGCAGCCTGCATTCGCTCCAGAAGACGTACACACATTTCCCCTTACTTTTTAGGAGGGAAAAAGTGAGTCTTATAGAGCAAAAAATACGGTAATTGAGTTACCAAATGGTAGCACTCTTTCCCACATATTTATATGCCTGGGATTTAATGCAGGCTTGAAAACAAGCTTTGTAATATCTTGTCTCAAGCTACAGGTTACACCCTCTCTTTGAGCTCGTTTTACCTTAACAGCACACCAAAAAAAGACAGGATGCGTTGAGAGATGCTTGCTTGCCAAAAGGCCACCCACCCAGCAGCTTTGCAGCTGAACAAGAGGCCTTAACTGGGGCCTCCAACACTGAAGGCTAACACCATGCCCTGGGTTGGACAATCAGCTTAAGCCAGAGTGTTTCAGCTTAATTAAATTGGGCTGTGTCTAGCCAGCCTTTTATGCTACATCAAGCAGTTGAGTTGCTCCCTGTGTCAAGGACTCCCGATATTTACATAACTGCGAGCTGTTTACTTTACATAAAACCAGCATGTTTTAAAGTGAGCACATGCTTAGAAGCATCTAATTTACAAGGAAACATGTGCAATCCAGATGTCGGCTTCCCTGGACTTCCTGCAGATGTACACTTGTCCAGGAGTCGAGATCTCTAAAACAGAAAACTCGAGAGACAACACATAACGTACCTGTAAGCATAAACATATAGAACAGCTGAATATAGTGTGATATATGCATCCTTCTTTCGTAACACAACCTGATTGTGTTACAGCACTGCAAGAACTTTCTACGGTTAAAGTTACAACTATATAATCTTTTTATCCCCAGCCAGGGAAGCTGATGATGTTGGGAAGTGGTGTCCGGGGCCAGCTAACAGGCTGGATGAGGGCTAATAAACTGAAATTTAAATCCAGTGAAGGAAGAGATTCTTCTGGCCAGGAGACAGATAAGAGTTTGGGATACGAAACGCTTTACCTTGCATAGGACGGAGTAGCACTCCCTTTGAAGAATCAGTTTTCACAATTGGGGTGTGCTTTCAGACTGCCTTGTATCTGGCTTCTCAGTTGGCAGCTATAACCATGCCTTAGCTACATCTGGACTGCATGACTGCAGTGAGCCCTACAGAAGCTACCTTCTTGAGAAGCTGTAGTTGGTCCAGAATGCAGCAGCGAAAATACTGATTAGCGCTCGCTTACAGAATCTTATGACACCGCTGCTGCACGATCTTCATTGGTTTCCAGCTCGTTTTCAGGCAAAATTCAAAGTGTTGGCGATGACCTTTAAAGCCTGAAATGTCCTAGGCCCAGGATACCTTAGAACGGCCTCCTTCCAGGTCTGCTTGCCTACACCATAAGAAACAGCAGGCAGAACCTTCTCTATGTTCAGTCTATGGTAGAGGCTCAGCTTATGGGTTTAGACAAATAACTTCCTTTATGGCTGTAGCCAAATTGTGAAACCTTTTGTCTACAGGTGCTCAGTTGCACCCCTCCCCCTGCCTTTTAGGGTATTTATTTGCCTGGCAAAAACCTTTTTATTTAGGTAAGCATTTGTCTCATTGGGTAGATAAGTTTTTTTTTTATTTTAATCCAATGCTTTATTTTTAATTTGGTGCACTTGGAACTGTTTTTGTCATATTGTGTTGTTTTCTTTTTAAAAAAGAAATAAACGTATTGTATTTTATGTTTGATTTTAATTGTTAGCTGCCCTGAATACTGCCTATGCCCTGGTTAGAGGTTTGTTTGTTTTTTTTAAATTAAGATTTTGCATCGAGTTTAAGGTACATAAAAGTAAAACAAACAGAACAAAACAAAACAATCAAGTGAGGGACAATCAAATTTTAAACCAATGACAAGTAGGTTTCGTATCTATGCCAAATATAGTCCATAATGTTCCATGAGTTGTGGGAGAGTTAAGAATGCCCTCAGACTTAGTTATATGCTCAATAAATTTATACCATATGGCATAAAATTTATCTGCTTCCAGGCGATTTATTAGGGCTCAAAGAAAAGGTTATAATGTTAGGAGCCCTGTGAAGATATCATGGAGAGGATGGTCAGATTCTGACGAGGACTGGGAGGAGCCCAGAGAGTTGGAACTGGACAACACTGGGGAGGGTCCTAGTGGGGTGGAAGAGGGGACATCAGGACCCCAGGAAGTGTATGAACCTGGAGAGGAGGCTAGGGGTCTAGGGAACAGAGAGCTGATCCAGGGGAGGAACCAAACAGGTTGGCAGAGCAATGTTCTGCCCCTGAGACACTCAGCACCCCTGGTCAGATGCCTCCTGATGTCAATGTGGAACCTCCTTATTCAAGGGAGACAACTAAGAGTGAATAGGTTGCTGAGCCAATTCTGACACTGCTTCAGCTGCTAAGGACACAGAGATGCCCTCATGAACAAACCTTCCAGACTCAACCCATCGAAGGAGCGTCGGGCCCCAGGACTCCAACTATATTTCCCATGCGAAGAGCTGCACCTGCTCCTCTCTTCAAAAAAAGCACAGAGGGAGTGTTGGGAAAGCACAGAGGGAAAGCACAGAGGGAGTGTTGTTTGTTGGCTCAATGCTTAGCTTGCGTTTAGCCATGGAGCTATACCTCTCATGGACATTCCTGCCCCTTATAATCTGCACCATGCCTACGTACCCATCTGATGTAGGCATTAAAGGCTTCGGCAGAAACTGGGCTAGAAATTTGAGCTTTATGTCTGCCAGTGAGGGCCATACCATATAAAACAATTAATTAAGCGAGAGGGGGATCTTCATATTCCTTCCAGTGACACTTGGAAGACAGAGTTGTTACGCCTGGCCTTTGGCTTGGAGCAAATTTGATTCCCTCCCCCTCTTTCTTTTTTCTTTCTCCTCCTGTGATGAGGCTGCATTTTAATATTTTAATGTTTCAATATTTTAATTGTATTTTAATCTTGTTTTTAAGTTGTATTCATTCAATTTGTTTTATTATTGCTTGTTAGCTGCCCTGAGCCCGGCCTTGGCTGGGGAGGGCGGGGTATAAATAAAAATTATTATTATTATAACAAAAAGGAATAATTGAAAGCAATCCTAAATGTAAGGAGGAAGATATATACAAACACATGTGTAAGAGAGCAAGTGTAAAAGCATAGGTATATATACTGTCATTTCCTAACAAGGGGCAAATCTATCTTTCTAAACTTTTTATTATTTGTCATACTTGGCTAAGGACTGGACTTTTGCCTTTCTGTGCATGCACATGCAAGCGTTTCCATGCGTCCATCTCCAGGTCTCTGGACTCTCATTAAAATAACAAAAAACATCTTTCATAGTTATTTTGCACAGGGAGCCCGCACAGCTGCAGCACAGCACGGGTTAAACAGCAACTGCTTCCAATTAAAGTGGCTTGCTTACTTTGCCAGCATGAAGAAAAATGATCCTTAAGTTAGTTTAGAAAAGTGTGGGCTCATGATCAATCCTTTTGGGGAATGGCGGATGAGAAGAGGTGGCAACAGGCACGGCCAAACCTTTTAATGTTTTCGGAATCAGGTGGAACAGTAGCGCGACTCCGAGAATTCTGTTTACTTTTAAAGCAGTCAGAAAATACAAACCAGATCACTATCAGACAGTTCCCCCACCCTACCCCGCTCCTAATCTTTAAACAGTCTTCAGAGAAATCGGCAGAGTATTTACTACATAGCTTAAAACCCAAATGTATCTTATAAAATATACTAATCACAAGGCAGCCTGGAGAGTCTGGTAATTAAGCAAATCAAGATAATCCCCCAGTGTTTTGCAACCAGCTCCTTACCCCAGCTGCTACACTGTCAACAGCTGGCATGAATTACTAGTAACATTTGGCTAACTGGATAATAAAGAGGACAGACTGTGTTGGTCCCAACTATACTTTGCGGATCTGCTTCACAAAAGAATCTTCTTAAGATTCTCTTATTCCCTTCTGAAGCAATGACAACCCCTCAAAGAGCAGGCTGGGTTTCACTTCGCTGGCAATGCGAAAACAACGTTAATTAAACAGCTCTTTGATGTTAGTTTACAGAGCTGCACTTAACTAAGCCCCAATATCCTGTAATTCAATCAACAGCCATTATATCCTATACCTTGCCAGGAGCAAGAACAGTCATAAAACCATATGGCAAATTCAGGCTGCTTTCAGACCCGCCCCCCCCCCCTCCGAGACTAGAATTGGTATCAGCCTTATGCACACATACTTAAGAACTGTGGGTCACCCAAATTGTTTCAGGGTCAGCGGGAGATGAATTGCTACAGGTGTTTGGCAGATGCCCAGGAAAATTGCAAATTATGACCTTGTGATTGCAATATTTCATATAGTACTCTTAAACAGAAGGCTAACACAAGAATGGAACTCTGGACTGGTGGTTGTTGTTTTCTTCCTGTGGTTCCTGCAACACATTCTCTGGAGCTACATTATCTACAAAAAGGTGGGACTGCCGTGCTGCAGCCATATGGATGCAGTCTAATAAAGGAAGCCTCTGTCCGAGGGCCCCAAACTGCTGGTTTCCCCTAAATTGGGGCCAAGGGAGTTTTTGTCCACCCTTGTTTTCCCGCTGCATGCTACACATGAAATTCTAGGACTCAACCATGACTACAAGAGAAAAACCTGCACAGTCGCTCCTATGCAGATCCTGGTGTGCTGTGCTTAACAGAACATCTTCACCTTCTTACCTGTCCATAACAGGTGTGGGCATGCATATCTGCTGCTGCCTGGTGGGTCACAGCATGGAAGTAATCCTGCCTTTGTTTTGTAGATCGTTTGTGTCCACCATCAAGGGGCGGAGGAGGGGGGTGCGGTGGGGGTGGGTCACCCTGGGTGTCACCACTCAGGGGGGTGACAAAATGCTGGGCAGGACTCACTGCGCGGCCTGCAGCACGCCTGTGCTGGTCCCATGGGTTACCCGAGAGGCGAGGTCCAAGTCCGGTCCGTGGTCAAAGGTGCAACGTGGAGGCAGTCCGTAGTAGCTGAAGCTGGGTGCAGGGCAGGGAGTCGGGTGAAGTCAGGAACAGGCATGCAAGCAGGGAGTCAGGGCGGGTCAGGAGCTCAGGCAGGAAAGCAGGACAGGGTTCGGGCAGGAACTAGCAACCAACAATGTTGCTCCTGCAACTTGGGACTGGGGCTGGACGGCTTTTATCTGCCCCGAGGCACAGGGCGGCCCTGATCCTCTGGTGACTCGCCTCTCCTGGCCTGGAGGTGAGCCCTCCTCCTACGGGAACTTAGTTCCCTCCGCCTCTTTGCCCTGAGCAGAGGCAACCTCAGCTTCCTCTGACGGGGCTGAGAGTGGAGCACCTGCAGGCAATGGGTCCTCCATTACCTCCGGAGCCAGAGCAGACTCAGCTGGTGCCTGCACCTGAGGATCCAGCACAGGTGAGGACCCTTTAGGCTCAAGCCCCAGCCCCGGCTCAGCTGGTTCTGGAGGCGGGGAATCCTGTGCAGGCTGGGATTCCTCAGGTTCAGCATCCGAGTCCGAATCCCAGGCCATCACAGCGCCCAAGCCATGAGTCTCTCCTGGGAGTGACACGGTGGCTTAGGCTCCATGCTGCCCCAACAGTCTGCCCGCCGCCTCCCCCTCAGATTTAGGGTGGCTGAGTGGGAGGAGGTAGGCAGACTCCTTGGAGGCCCCACGGATCGTCCTGCCCCAGCTCGCCACACCCTATGGGGGGCTGGCTGCGCCCCTGGGAGCAGGGCACGAGCGCCACCCCAGGCGCCCGATCAGCTTGCTCCACCGCTGTCCACCATAACTATACACCAGACCAAATTGTACTCCAGGAGACAGAAAGTTATTCAACAGAACCCACAAGTGACCTCCTATAAACTAGGACTTGTCATTTGCTTCTTTTGTAAAGGTTTATATTAGGCCCGGAATAGCCAAGGGAAATAATAATGCAATATTTAAGGAAGAAAACCAAGAGTAGCATTGTCAACATTATGATTTTTTCCAGAGGGGAGAAGCTTTAGACAGACTCATTTCAGATGGCACAAGTTTGAAAACACACTCTCAAAATCAAGCAAGCCATTGTTTCTGCCAGTCGACTACTGAACACACAGTGTCATGTAGTTGTGGAGTGACCTACCAAAACAGTATGCATTAAAATTCCTATATTATCCTTGCTATGAGGCTTACCCACCTGTGCATCCTTCCCTCTCTCAAGGGAAGCTGTTAAATGGGAAAATTGACAATATGGGACATTATAAATGACGCTAAAAGCCCTGCAATAGCATTCGAGCAAGCAAACGACAAACAAAAGCTTCACTACCAAAACCCACACAGCTCGGCACACTTACTGCCTGTAGCCTTATCTAGACACAAGTGTTCAGGAAGCAGCGGCAGAAGCTGTGAAAAGATAAGGGGGGTCACTTCTCAACAATTCGACCTACGTTAGGGCTTTCCTGTATGCCGGCCAACCAACTGACCAGCCGACCAGCCAACGGTGTGTTCTCATTGCCAAAACAGCCAGCCAACAACGATAAGAGTGCTAAAAGTAAACAAAAGGGGGAAATGTGGGGAAACGCAGACTCAGGGTGGTCATTTCTGCATTACGTGAAGCTAGAAGGTGCAACACCGAGTTAAAATAAAGTTCTTGATGAAATGAAAAGTAAGTTCTTGGAGCCAGAAAACAAAGGCAGTTTTTCTTTTCTTCCAAGAGGAGAAAATTAGACAAAGGCAGGAAGTTCTGTCCTTCCTTTATCCTACTGGATTTTGAGTTAAAAAATAACAAAGTAGACACATCAATCAAGATAACAGGGAGGGGACCAGAGAGGTTATGTTTGTTTCTGTGACAGCAGATATATATTCCAGAAAAGTACCTTCTATATATTGAAAACCCCTCTTTATGCATTTCTTTGATAGAAAGATATTATAAAATTAAACAATCCTCTAATTTTGTAGTATCATTCAGCAATATATCGTTGCCAAATTGGTGACTAGGAAACTATTAAATATCTAAGACACTTTTAAAAGTCACTTTTAAATGTCTAGAGGCTAAAATACTACTCCAAGATCCTAGAAACCCCCTCACCACAATGACCAATGAGAGCATGACATAGGTTGCGAAATAAACCCTACCCAATGGTCTAAGCTGTGGTCTAAACCACCTTTTAAATCCATCTCGGCCGAAACAAGCGAACTCACTTTGAAACTTATTTATAGATGGTACCTAACACCATGTCACCTAAATGCTGGAGAGGCTGCACCACTACAGGCACATAACTCCACATTTGGTGGGAATGCCCCAAAATCCACCCCTTTTAGACATCAGTCCTGCAAAATAACAAAACATATACAGCACAAGACAATGATCTATCCCCCCAACAGCATAAAAATCAATATGACTAATATGGCACACACCCCCTCACACAAACAAACTAACCATACTGCAACTAACCAAAAATAACCAACCAAGCTCTGGACCCTCATATCTCTCACAATGCCAATAAAACTAAATATACAGTCGTACCTTGGTTATCAAATGGCTTAGTTGCTGAACAAATCGGCTCCCAAACGCCGCAAACCCGGAAGTAAGTGTCCCAGTTTCTGAATGTTTTTCAGAAACCGAATTTCTGGTGCGACTTCCACTTGACTGCAGGAAGCTCCTGCAGCCAATTAGAAGCCATGCCTTGGTTTTTGAACAGTTTTGGGAGTCAAACAGACTCCGGGAATGGATTAAGTTTGAGAACCAAGGTACCACTGTATATATAAAAAAATAAAGGGCGTACCCACGTGACTCACATAAAAACCCCACACAAATACTATCCAATAGAACAAAAGATCATTATCCCCCCCCCAATCTGACTCTGGGTTTCCCCAGAGGAAAGGGGTAGGACAAATGGAGGTGTGGCGAAGCCTGAAGTTAGGCCCATTAATTCCAATGGGTCTACTCTGAGCAAAACTTTGTTGAATACTACCCAGTATGTTGCAGTGGCCAGAATGTGGCATTAGGACAGGGGAAAACCCAGCTTCAAATCTCTTGTCAACTAGGCTGAACTCAGAGCTGTCACTATCAAAGATGCCAACCTAACTTTGCAGGGTTTTCACTCTCTTGTCCTTGAAGGAAGGGTCAGATAAATGAAATAAATTGTCTGGACTCATTTAATTGAGGAGATTTATATTACTAAAGTACACTGCCATGTATTTTGTCATCACCCCGGACGACAGAGAAACTCGCTATTAACCATCATCATTAGAATGGTAATTTCACAAGGCATAAATGTCCAGCTTTGAAATTGTGCTTCAGATTAATTTCTTTTTTCTTTATGAAGGATAATATAGTTTTAGTCATTCTCTGGGAGATAGCTAATGATTTCCGCCCACCTGCAAAATGAAAATCCACTTGTGTAATGGTTTCCTCTCCCCCCCCCACTCCCTGCACACACAAAATCTACTCCCCATCAATATCCCACTAGATTTCACCCTCTGATTTTAGATACAGCTTAATTCATGCATGTATCTTGTTGGTTGTGCTGATTGTACCTCTTCTAGTATAAAGACAAAATGTAATAAGTTAAAATCTAACTGTTACAGGCCTTGTGGCATCAAGTTGCCAATGTCAGACTTCTCAAATTAAGATTTCCCATGTCAGCCGTCTGATTAACTGAAATATTTCTCCTGTGGACTCTGCTATGCAAAGACTATTACCAGTTCTCTGGGCAGAAAACTTTCTTCCTGGCGAGCGATGGTGAGGGAGACAATCTCTCCTTGCTTTGTGCTCCTCAGCATACTGACAAGTTCCTCCTGGGTTCTCCCAGTGATGTCTCTACCATTCACCTAAAAGATGCAGACAAACACAGATAGGGGGGGAAAAAGAGGAATTAACCAGAAGGTTTTGAAATATATCTTAATGAAACTTTATGAGTGCAGTCTGCCCTATTAACAGTGTTGGATGCAAGCGTTACACCCTCACTGGCTGTTGTATGGCGGCTAACAGATTGAGATTGAATCCTGACAAGACAGAAGTACTGCTTTTGGGGGACAGGGGGCGGGCAGGTGTGGAGGATTCCCTGGTCCTGAATGGGGTAACTGTGCCCCTGAAGGACCAGGTGCGAAGCCTGGGAGTCATTTTGGACTCACAGCTGTCCATGGAGGCACAGGTCAAATCCGTGTCCAGGACAGCTGTGTACCAGCTCCATCTAGTATGCAGGCTGAGACCCTATCTGCCTGTGGACTGCCTCGCCAGAGTGGTGCATGCTCTGGTTATCTCCCGCTTGGACTACTGCAATGCGCTCTACGTGGGGCTACCTTTGAAGGTGACCCGGAAACTACAACTAATCCAGAACGCGGCAGCCAGACTGGTGACTGGGAGCGGCCGCCGAGACCATATAACACCTACACTGGCTCCCAGTATGTTTCCGAGCACAATTCAAAGTGCTGGTGACTGGGAGCGGCCACCGAGACCACATAACACCGGTCTTGAAAGACCTACATTGGCTCCCAGTATGTTTCCGAGCACAATTCAAAGTGTTTGTGCTGACCTTTCAAGCCCTAAACGGCCTTGGTCCAGTATATCTGAAGGAGCGTCTCCACCCCCATCGTTCTACCCGGACACTGAGATCCAGCACCGAGGGCCTTCTGGTGGTTCCCTCACTCCGAGAATTGAGGTTATAGGGAAGCAGGCAGAGGGCCTTCTCGGTAGTGGCGCCCTCCCACCAGATGTCAAAGAGAACAACTACCAGACTTTTAGAAGACATCTGAAGGCAGCCCTGTTTAGAGAAGCTTTCAATGTTTGATGTATCACAATATTTTAATATTCTTTTGGAAGCCGCCCAGAGTGGCTGGGGAACCATATGTGTGCAGTCTTGGTTGGTTGCTTACACACACATGTACACAAGGGGGCCTTCTGACCAAAATGAAATTGGCCCAAGTTAGAAGGTACAACAGGGAACAATAGTTCCCTACCACATAACAAGGGGAACGCATAACAACTCCCCAGGGTTTTGCAAACTGTCTGGCAATTCTCACCAGTGTAGCTTAGACCAGGGTCAGCAAACTTTTTCAGCAGGGGGCCGATCTACTGTCCCTCAGACCTTGTGGGGGGCTGGACTATATTTTTTGGGGGTGGAAATGAACAAATTCCTATGCTCCACAAATAAACCAGAGATGCATTTTAAATAAAAGGACACATTCTGTGTCCAGGGCAGCTGTTTACCAGCTCCATCTGGTATGTAGGCTAAGACCCTATCTGCCTGCGGACTGTCTCGCCAGAGTGGTGCATGCTCTAGTTATCTCCCGCTTGGACTACTGCAATGCGCTCTACGTGGGGCTACCTTTGAAGGTGACTCGGAAACTACAACTAATCCAGAATGCGGCAGCTAGACTGGTGACTGGGAGCGGCCGCTGAGACCATATAACACCGGTCTTGAAAGACCTACATTGGCTCCCAGTACGTTTCCGAGCACAATTCAAAGGGTTGGTGCTGACCTTTAAAGCCCTAAACGGCCTCAGCCCAGTATATCTGAAGGAGCGTCTCCACCCCCATCATTCTGCCCGGACGCAGAGGGCCTTCTGGCGGTTCCCTCATTGTGAGAAGCAAAGCTACAGGGAACCAGGCAGAGGGCCTTCTCGGTAGTGGCGCCCGCCCTGTGGAATGCCCTTCCAGCAGATGTCAAAGCGATAAACAACTACCTGACATTCAGAAGACATCTTAAGGCAGTTTTTAACGTGTGATATTTTACTGTATTTTTGGTTTCTATGGAAGCCGCCCAGAGTGGCTGGGGAGGCCCAGCCAGATGGGCGGAGTATAAATAAAAAATTCTTCTTCTTCTTGTTCTTCTTCTTCTTATTATTATTATTCTACTCATGTAAAAAAGCTGATTCCCAAACCGTCCGCAGGCCGGATTTAGAAGACGATTGGGCCTGATCCGGCCCCCGGGCCTTAGTTTGCCTTCCCATGGGCTTAGACTGAACAGGATCCTTTGCTAAAGTATCTCGACATCTTTCTTGTAGCTGCTATGAAAATGGCAATGTTAAGGTCAAGGTCTTAGGACTGGCGCTCTAATTTGCAAGGACTTTGTTATTAAAACATGGAGTGAGAGCAAGTTTTACTGGCTTCTGGGAGAACGGGGCCCCTACATTTTATGCAGTAACTGTCTGGAAGATTTAAAGTCAAGAAATAAAACCGGTAAAGAGCACTTCCAGTACAGGCACATAATTCAGGTTCATGAAATTGGTAGCCACACAACTAATTTCATGTACCCAAAGAGACTTTTGTGTTCCTTTAACTGCAACTCAGCCATGACGCCAAGCTGTATGGAAACCTAAATCTCACTAGTCCTCAGGCATCATATTCCATAACCCTCAAAATAATAATAATAATAATAATAATAATAATAATAATAATAATAATAATATTTTCTTATATACCCTCCCCTCCCCAGCCAAGGCCAGGCTCAGGGCAGCTAACAAGCAAGAATTAATTCTTAATTCTTCTAAATTAAGAATTAGAAGAGAATGTATCAACTGGTGTGCTTTGAGTAAACGAGAAAGTTCCCTTTCACCACATGTTCTGTTAGTCAACATTAAGAAGTGCCCTAAAATGCACACATCTGGTACCCTATTATCTACGCAGAGTTTACCCAATAAAATTAATGGACCTAAGCTCATCGCGTCCATTTACTTCAATGGATCTACTCCAAGTATTAATATCAATTGTTTTTTTTTTAAAAAATGATCCACTGCACTTAAACCCACTAAAAGATAACTTTTTGTGGTGAGCTGCAAATGAACATTTTCCAAACCTCCAGTATTCTGTCTCCTGACTGCAAGCGGCCATCTTTTACTGCTGCGCCACGAGGTAAAATGCTTTTCACAAATATAGGACCCGGACCATGAACTGAGGAGTCTCTGGTAACCACAGTGAAACCAAGTCCTTCAGGGCCTAAAGTGTAGACACACAGAAAAATATTTGAATTTCACACTACATTTGCAGCACCTTAATCAAGCACAAATACAGTGGTACCTTGGTTCTCAAACGCCTTTGTACTCAAACAACTTGGAACCCAAACACTGCAAACCTGGAAGAAAGTGTTCCAGTTTGCGAACTGATTGATTGATTGTGTGACTGAAGTACATTGTTTATTGCTTTCGTTTTATGGATCAACGGTCTCGTTCCATTGTAAAATTCATTTGAAATTTCTGTTTCAGGGGTTGTTTTTGAAAGTTTGGAACGGATTAATCCCTTCTGCATTACTTTCTATGGGAAAGCGCACCTTGGTTTTGGAACGCTTTGGTTTTGGAACGCACTTCCAGAACGCATTACCATATTTTCTACTCCATTAGACGCACCAGACCATAAGACGCAAGTAGTTTTTAGGGGAGGAAAACAAGAAATAAGAGAGCGACGCAAAGCCTCCTGAGCTAAGAGGGAGCGCTCCTCGTTCTTCGCTCAGGAGGCTTTGCGGGGCGATCCCTGAAGCCAGGATAGCAAGCAGGATCAGTGCGCACCGATCCCTCTTGCCCTCCTGGCTTTCCTCCCACCTCCTGGCAAGAGCTGGACACTCTATAAAGGGAGCGCAGCTCTTTGGGGCTTTTCTGGGAGGTGTCCCTTCCCCAACCTCCCGCAAAAGCCGCATGAAGCCTCCGCAGGGCAGCGGGTTGAAGGCTCCCCACTGCCCTGCGGAGGCTTCACACCGCTAAGGCAGAAACTAGAACAGCTAGAGGGAGCGCTGTGCAACACTCTCTCTAGCTGTTTTGCTTCTGGCTTAGCCTCTCAGCCTGCATTCGCTCCATAAGACGCACACACATTTCCCCTTACTTTTTAAGAGGGGAAAACTGTGTCTTATAGAGCGAAGAATACGGTAAGTTTGAGAACCAACGTACCACTAGATATGAAAGTCATTTTAAAAAACACCAGGAGGAGGTTTAACAGACCTTTCTTGAGATCTATCCTTATCCTTTTTGCATTCTTCTTGCTGCCGAAACCCATCAGGGGCGATAAGGTAGGCGATGATGGCTTCCTACTAACTCTTGAAAAGCTGGGACTCTTGGCAGGATGCACCCCAAGCTCCGAGTGGTTTGTTCCGGACAAGTCCACTTCCCTTGTCACTGGCTTTGCATAGATGGGAGGTGGAACCTTTGCTCTCGAAACATGTTCCGCGTTATCTGCTGGATATAAAGGTGCGATGGCGGACTTTTCATATTGTTCACGGCTGTGCGGAGGAACCACTTCCAAGACGATGGTCTGGTATTTCATGGCTAGCCGAAAGATATCTTGCGCTCTTGAGAAAACAAGACACAGGAGAAACGTATGAAGGTCTGGAAAATGTAAGCCATGTTAGACGCACACGGGGACAATGTGGAAGTTGCTTTGCAGAAAAGGCTTTTAAAGATCTTTTTTCAAAGAGTTCCTTTTCGTTCTTGTAAGAAATTGTTGTCACTTTGCAGTTGGCTTTCTTTGACAAAAATCTTTGTTATTTCCCACTTTTATGGCAATTCATTTTCCCCTTCAGTTTACAGAGCTGTAGCCTCATTTTCTGCTCAAAACTGTGAGATAAGCATTCCTCACTGAGATAGAAGGACCTATTGTTATCAAGGGAGCACCATAGAGGAACAGGGATTTCCACACAAACCCCAGGACTGTATCCACTGCAACACACACACACACACACACACACACACACACATATATATATATATATATACATACAGTGGTACCTCAGGTTACATACGCTTCGGGTTACATATGCTTCAGGTTACAGACTCCGCTAACCCAGAAACAGTACCTCGGGTTAAGAATTTTGCTTCAGGATGAGAACAGAAATCGTGCAGTGGCAGCGCAGTGGCAGCTGGAGGCCCCATTAGCTAAAGTGGTGCTTCAGGTTAAGAACAGTTTCAGGTTAAGAACGGACCTCCGGAACGAATTAAGTACTTAACCAGAGGTACCACTGTATACATATATACATATATATATACACACACAAACATATACATTTACATATACACATATACATACACACACACACACACACACACATATATACACACACACACACACATATACATACACACACACACACACACACACACACACACAAAATTAAACATTTTGATGTGAATAAAAATCAGTAGTTCCAAAGAAAGACCTATTTTAGTTTTACACAAAACACATCATTCACCACAGCAAACGCTTTCCTTTTTGAGTGTATTGAGAGAGAGAGAGAGTCTTATTTTTTTGTTCACATGGAATTATTTAAAAAACAAAGTTAAAAATACAGGAAACAAAAAAAGGAGCTCGCAACAATACACAGATCACTAAGCAAGAGAAAAAGTAAATTCATCATATTTCTTACGGTAGAATATATATCTTCTGGGATGTCACCATCCACCATATTTAATAAATATGTGTTTTATGAATAAATTACTTTACATTTTTACACATGAGCATTATAATTTCAAAAACTACTGCATGAATAATTGGGGGGGGGGGAATATTTTAAAGCACTTCTTTAAAAATCTAAAATTCTGGTAAATGCTGTATCCCTAATTATAATAAGACCCGCAAGTAGTAGTAGTAGTAGTAGTAATAATAATAATAATAATAATAATAATAATAATAATAATAATAGGAGATAAATCAGCAGAAATTCCTTGAACACAAAAAATAATAAAGTAACTGGCTATGCTTTAAAAAGTAATGAAAAGTTCTAACAAATTCTAAAAATTCTATCAGAAATAAATATCTAGCCTACTAAGCTACCTATAGCAAGCGTGCTGGCTTGCCCCATTACTGAGGTGCCAGTGCGCACAACATGTTGATGTGTTGTGCACACGCCTCATGGCTTGCACACATGACGTCAGTAAGTTGCACGAAATGTACACATTGTCATGGAATATTGAGGGGGCGCATTTCCCTCATAAAATTTTTGGGGGAGGCCTTCGGCCCCCTCTTGATGGCCTACCCCTGATCTATAGGTAACTTACCCAAAAAGGGTTTTCTTAAAAAACCCAACCCAGATTGATGAAATTATTTATGTTTTATAACTGGGATCAGGTTTTGAGTCTCTTAGGTAAAGGTAAAGGGACTCCTGACCATTAGGTCCAGTTGTGACCGACTCTGGGGTTGCGGCGCTCATCTCACTTTATTGGCCGAGGGAGCCGGCGTACAGCTTCCAGGTCATGTGGCCAGCATGACTAAGCCGCTTCTGGCGAACCAGAGCAGCGCACGGAAACGCCGTTTACCTTCCCGCCGGAGCGGTACCTATTTATCTGCTTGCACTTTGACGTGCTTTTGAACTGCTAGGTTGGCAGGAGCAGGGACTGAGCAACTGGAGCTCACCCCGTCGCGGGGATTCGAACCGCCAACCTTCTGATCGGCAAGCCCTAGGCTCTGTGGTTTAACCCACAGCGCCACCCATGTCCCATATGAGTCTCTTAGTTGGATTATTAAATAGCACTTTCCCAAGTGGCTAATAAAACATTCCACTTACAGTCAGTCTCTACAGCAACAGAAGATCAGATATTCTATACCCAATGTGATGCTACTAGAATTTTATTTTATTTTATTTTACTTCATAAGCTTCCGAGGCAGAATTGTAGTATTTTAATCATAGCCAACATTGTAAAACTGACTGGATTGATGTGTGCTGCATAAATTCCTCAGGTTAACAGAATAAAACAATTCGGCAAAACTCACTGTGCAAAGGTTTTATCTGCAAGTTCTGTGTCGTTAATTTTCACAATACACTCATTTTCAAGTAAAAGTCCATCCCTCTTAGTTCGGCTGTTCTCCTCAATGCCACGGATATAAAGCCCTAGAATCCTGAAGGTAGGAATGCAAAGTAAGTTATTTGGAGTTACCTAAATTAGGTATTGAATTTTAAAGTCCTGCTTGCAACTACTACCAGAAGACATCTGGTTTGCCACTGGACAGAATACACACACACACACACACACACACACCCCACAGTAATGGGGAAGAAACAGGTACATCAGGAAAAACAGACATTTCCAAATGTCAGTAAATTAGTATAGCTTACCTTTTTTATCATTTACCGTATTTTTCACTCTATAGGACGCACCCGACCATAGGACGCACCTTGTTTTAGAGGGGGAGAACAAGGGGGGGGGGAAATCTCCCCCTCTCTGCACAGCACCCCTTCAGCGAAGTGGCAGAAAAAACGGAGCCCATTCCATTTCTCCTCCCAGTTTGCTGAAGGGGCGCTGTGCAGCTCTCCCTCTCCCACATTGCCTTTGCCTTAAGTGATGGCAACCTGAAGCCTCTGGAGCACAGCAGGAGTTCCCACCGTGCTTCAGAGGCTTCAGGCGGCTTCAGAGAAAGCAACGCGAAGCCTCCGGAGCGCGGAGGGAGCGCTCCCTCTGCACTTCGGAGGCTTTGCGTTGCTATCCCTGAAGCCAAGGATCCTGCATTCGCTCCATAGAACGCACACATATCTCCCCTTAATTTTTGGAGGGGAAAAAGTGTGTCCTATAGACCGAAAAATACGGTACTTCATTTCAATTCATTTATGAATCACTTCGCATAAAACATCTCATTTGATAATGTTGATTGTTTATATTTTTAGTGAGACTGTCTGTTTATACTTGTCTATTCTACATTTATACTCCCAATTCTGAATATTTAAGGAATTGTTTCAAATGAATTGTTTGCGTTTATTTTTTGAGTAAGAATGTCTGCTGTACTTATCTATTCTGTATTTATACTCTGATTCCAAATTCTTTCAAGATAATTTTCAAATGAATTTTTGTGTGGTTATCACCAGGAGGTTCCACTTCAATGCAGTATAAGACATCAAAAGTAAACTTAAATCATGGTTTGAATAAAACAAAATAACAGAAGCAAGGATATTTTCAAAACTACATGTTATACAGACCCTACTGTAGCCAACATAATAACCCTACAGTTTTATATGATAGCCTCTGGTCTTAAATACTTATTTGAGATGTGGAATAGAGACATGTGGATTGAGTTAAGTGTTTTCTGGCAACATAAACCCATTACTTCCTTGTTTTTATTATGTAGCGTCTCAACATTAACATCTTTTTATTGTGTTTTTAAAATTTTAATTTCCTCTCTTTTATTGTGTAACATTTATATATGTATAAACATATATAATTTAAATTATTTCAATTAAGTGGAAAGACAGAACTACGATGCTGATTGTGCACCAACACCTAACTTAAAGAATTTAAAAGTTGACACAAACTCTTAAACAACTATATTTATCAGTAATATTTGGCGGGGTGTGTGTGTGTGTGTGTCAAAAAACCTCTTAGTATTAGTATAAAGAATTCCCCAACATACTTCTCAGTATTAAAAGTAAGGAGCTCAAAAAACTTTAATGACCTCCCTTGTCGAATTTAAAATCTATTCGCAGCCAAAAAACGTATACAATTCGCAACTTGTAAATACGCTCAATTTGTTTCAAATACAAATGTTCCGCAAAAATAGTAGTAAATTCAGCTGAACGTCACCGATATGTTTCATTCAAGACAGTTATGCAAACATTCTACTTGCCTTTCAAAGAAGCAACTTTGCCAAGTCAGGTCTCATGGCATTTGTCAACAAAAATATTAAAGAACAGATAAATTAATCCAGAGTAGGCTTTTTGGAAGGAACGTGGGTGGCGCTGTGGGTTAAACCACAGAGTCTAGGGCTTGGCGATCAGAAGGTCGGCAGTTCAAATCCCCGCGATCGGGTGAACTCCCTGTGACGTTAACATATATGAGAGAGTGCTGGAGGGGAAATAGTTAACTAGGTTGCAAAGACAGGACCCAGGGGGGTGGAGGTCTATAAAACTAGTTCTGGGAGGAGTTCGTTGGGAGTTGTGGGTGGGTAGTTGGTTGGATTTTGTGGGTTGGCTGGTTGGGAAAGGCAGTTGGAAATAGAGAGACAGTTAGGGCAGTTGGTTCTTGAGTGTGGGGTGATAGAAGAGAGAGAGAGAGAGGGAAATAAGACTAAGAAAGTAAAGAGCAACAATGTTGTGAATGCTGTAAAAGTTTTGTTTGTGTCTGAAATAAAATACACTCTTCTTTTTTAATTGAAAAGCTGACTGAGACTGAAGTGATGGGGGACCTGGTTGGTGGCAGCGGATTAGTGGTGTACGGGTCAATAGTCCGTGAGACGACCGGGGTCTCCATACGAACACCACACTCCCATTGCTTGGTCCCTGCTCCTGCCAACCTAGCAGTTCCAAAGCACTTCAAGTGCAAGTAGATAAATAGGTACCACTCTGGCGGGAAGGTAAACGGTGTTTCCATGTGCTGCTCTGGTTTTGCCAGAAGCGACTTAGTCATGCTGGCCACATGACCCAGAAAAACTGTCTGTGGACAAACGTCGGCTCCCTCGACCAGTAGCGTGAGATGAGCACCGCGACCCCAAATTCGTTCATGACTGGACTTAACTGTCTGGGTTCCTATTAGGGTTTTTGGACAATTATTTAAGAGACATCCTTGCTTGAAGAGGTAACTGATCAAACATTGTTGCATTCAACATAGCATTGTAAATCCATGCACAACAGGACTTCCATCATTTTAACATGATTAATATTAATATTAATAATTTAATTATGTCCACCCTGCCCATCTAACTGCGTTGCCACAGCCACTCCGAGTGCCTTACAACATATATAAAAACATAAGAGAACACCACACATTAAAAAGCATTATGCACCCTCTAAATTTGTTATGGGGGTCCCCCAACCCTCTGGAGCAGATTTACAGGTGACACAGGACACCTGCGGAGGGGAAAGTCCTTTGCGTACCAGCAAGTTGTATTCAGACATAACATTATGTATGAATGTTTTGTTCCTAGCTTCTTTCAAGTGGGGAACCAAACCATGAGAACTGCTTCACATGTAAAGCTAAGCCATCCAACTGTTTTTTTCCTTACTTTAGGAAGTCAGGATGTGGGAATGCTTAGTCCATGCGTAAGCAAACTAAGGCCCGGGGGCCAGATCCGGCCCAATCGCCTTCTCAATCCAGCCCGTGGACGGTCCGGAAATCAGCGTGTTTTATGAGAGTAGAATGTGTCCTTTTATTTAAAATGCACCTCTGGGTTATTTGTGGGGCATAGGAATTCTTTCAACCCCCAATATATATATATATATATAGTCTGGCCCCCCACAAGGTCTAAGGGACAGTGGACTGCTGAAAAGGTTTGCTGACCCATGGCTTAGTCTGTTTGCACAAGCATATAGCTTGTGGACAGACTAAGTTCCTCACCATGGTATATCACAGGCATTGCATCTGAATGCAAGAAGGGAGATTATTCATTGGGACATTGTTGTTTAAAAAAAAAGTGTCAACTTTCACTTGAAAATATCACAATACTTAATGGAAGCCCTTCCTGTGTCGATTTAAACGAGCCACTCTCTGAATTTATTTATATTTAAGGCAGAAAGGAGACTGAAGTATCACTTGTCAGGGCTGGAGTCAGAGGCAGGTCAGTAAGAAAGGAAGCAGATCTCTGTTGTCAGTGAAGTTAACTCTTTATTCAAGGAAACGGCATACAACTCAACAGCCCTTCCCAGTACCGTATTTTTCGCCCTATAGGAAGCACTTTTTCCCCTCCTAAAATGAAGGGGAAATGTGTATGCATCCTATGGGGCGAATGCAGGCTTTTGGTGAAGCCTGGAGAGCGAGAGGGGTCGGTGCACTTGCGGAGAGTTGCCTGCGTGTTGAAGCCTGCGCGCGCTGAGCTCAGCGCGTCCAGGCTTCGCGGACCTCTCCGCAAGCAGCGGGAGCCAGCGCTGGGCTCCCACAGCTTGCAGAGAGCTGCCTGTTTGGGGGCTGGGGTCGGGGGAAGCTCGGGCGGGCCTCCCCCGCCCCGCGCCTGGGGGGGAATAATTTTTTCCCCTTTATTTCCCCCCCAAAAAACTAGGTGTGCCTTATGGGATGGTGCGTCCTATAGGGCGAAAAATACGGTAGGTCTTGCCGCTATGGGGCAGTTGTCAGGACTGCCTTCCAAACCTCTCTAAGGCTTCTCGTCTCCCGGATATTTCCCACGCAGTCTCAAACTGCGTCTGCACACCTCTGACTTCTTTTCAATACTCTGTGAGTTCTTGCAGGGGGAGGAGAGCTTGCCGCAACAAGAGATGGAGACTCAATGGATTCTCCAGCAGTCCCTTGACTCCCCTCCTCTGCTTCAGACCCAGAGTCTGAACTGCTCCCTGCCCCAGGCTCTTCCTGCTCACTGAACCCTGTTGCCCTTTCAGTATGTGGGACCCGCTCCCAATCTTCACCCTCTGATCTCTCCTCAGTGTCCCACCACCAATAGGAGCCTTCCTCCTCTGGTGGTTCCCTTTGGGGGGGTTCACTGGCTGGTGCCCCCCATCACTCCTCTTTGTCCAGCCAGTCCCTGACACCATTTGTCATCCACAAGACTGACAACTATACAAGAGTGGTCCCAACAAACTAATAGTAGTAGTAGTAATAGCAACAATTTTTATGTCACCCATCTGACTGGGTTGCGCCAGCCATTATGGGCGGCTCCCAAGAAAAAAATTAGTAAAAATGCTACTTCCGAGTAACATTGTGCAAGGACTTTGCAGATTTGCACACTCCTCCTTGCACTGCAAGAATGATATTATCTAAACAAAACAAATTCCTTCCAGTAGCACCTTAAAGACCAACTAAGTCAGTTCTTGGTATGAGCTTTCGTGTGCATGCACACTTCTTCAGATACACAGTGTATCTGAAGAAGTGTGCATGCACACGAAAGCTCATACCAAGAACTGACTTAGTTGGTCTTTAAGGTGCTACTGGAAGGAATTTGTTTTGTTTTGACTATGGCAGACCAACACGGCTACCTATCTGTAACTGATATTATCTAGTTAGCATTTGCAAAACAGTTTCAAAACTTCCGTTTCAAACTCTAGATTCAAGCTACCCATGATGAGCGCTAGTACTGGGGCGTAATTCAACATGACAGCTAATGCTGTCAAAGGGAGGGAATTTACACAAGAGGGAAAGGAAATATGCAAGACCATGGTTAAGAGATTAGGAAATGTTGTTTCTTAACAGACCAAATACATCATGAAAATAAGTCTTAAACTGAGGTGCAAAGGTTTGAATCTCTTCGTTTAAGGCATGTGCGCAACAGCTGACCAGCATATTAAAATGATCAAAAATAGGATAATCAAGAAGAAGAAAAACATATGGTATTTTCTTTATATGACAAAATGTTCTGCAAGGGGGAACATAATTTAATTTAGATGCCATCAAGCTGGTTTCTATTTAAGGAGTAAGGAGCGCAGATATGAGAGACAGGTGGAATCCTGTTCTGGGCGCCACAATGTAAGAAGGATGTTGACAAGCTGGAATGTGTGGCGACGAGGGCAACCAAGATGACCAAGGGTCTGAAAACCAAGCCTTATGAGGAACAGTTGAGGGAACTGGATATGTTTAGTCAGGTAAAGAGGAAGCGGAGAGGAGATATGATAGCCATCTTCAAATACCTAAAGGGCTGTCAAACAGAGGATGGAGAAAGCTTGCTTTCTCCAGCTGCTGAGGAGGGTAGGACTCAAACTAACGGGTTCAAGTTCCAAGAAAGGAGATTTCTACTAAATACCCGGAAGAACTTTCCGACAGTAAGAGCTGTTAAACACTGGAACAGACTCTCTCTGGAGGTTGTTGACTCTCCTTCCTTGGAGGTTTTTAAGCAAAGGTGGACGGCTTAAATCCA
This sequence comes from Podarcis erhardii, assembly GCF_964252035.2. Lineage (NCBI taxonomy): Eukaryota > Metazoa > Chordata > Lepidosauria > Squamata > Lacertidae > Podarcis > Podarcis erhardii. The sequence continues at coordinate 130,991,752 of NC_138497.1, read as the reverse complement.
CATACATGGTGGATCTGTCATGTATGTTCTAGTTGAGATTCTTGCATTGTGGTGAGGTTGGACTACATGAGCCTCGGGAACCCTTCCATGATTCTATGAGAACCAAAAGGGACACAAACATCTTCCCCTGTTTCCCTACACCTTTGAGCCACTTCAGCGTATCGACAATCAACATGCTTATGCATAAGGTGTTTAGGACAAAACAATAACAACAACCACCGAGTTCGTTTTCATCAAAATGGCAATGCAAATCCTTACCTTCCGCTTAATGATGAAATATATGGTACCACATGGATCCCCAGCGGCCCGCCTTCCCCAGAAATCTCTACCGCTCTTGTGACACCACTAAGGAAGAGGAGGGGGAAACAGACATGGTTACATTCATCAAAAATCAGAGAGCAACAGTCTCTCTAGCAGGTCAGCCTACCACCAACCTTTCAGTGTTGTTTCAATGCCAGGCAAAGATGTTTTCATTTTCCTGGGAATTTAGGCAACATCCATGATTTATTTATTTTTTGTATTGTTAAAACTGTTTTTTATAGGTTTGTGTGATTTTATCCTTGTTTCTTCTTGCTCAGCCGTACATAGCTTTGAGGCTGTTGCTTTTAAAGTTAGAAGCTATACAGTAATGTATTAAGCCTAAACTTTAAAAGAGATCAAGACAAAAGCAGCTGTGAAAGGTCAACAAAAGTAGAATAGTCCCGCTTCAGCCTTGGTCTCATTGACACATATCTTCTCCTTTATTCTAGTATTGGTTCCGCAGTGTGGGGACTTTTGTTTTCATGGATTCTCTCCAGGAGAATAAAAACCCTGGACCCCATGTGTGCAATAATAATGGTGGCTAAAGACAGGGATGAGAAGGCTTTTTTTATACTTGTGCTACAACATCTGAAGTGGGCTCATGTGGAGGTAATACTTATCTGACAATGCCCCTTCTATGCAGTCGTACCTTGGTTCTCGAACGCCTTGCAACTTGAACGTTTTGGCTCCTGAACGCAACAAACCCAGAAGTGAGTGTTTTCCGGTTTGCGAACAATATTCCGGTTTTTGGAAACCCGAATGTCCGACGTGGATTCCGCAGTTGAGTGCAGGAAGCTCCTGCAGCCAATCGGAAGCCGCGCCTCAGTTTTTAAACATTTCCGGAGGTCGAACCGACTTCGGGGACAGATTCCGTCCGAGAACCAAGGTGCGACTGTAATGAAGTTGGAATAACGACCTGCTTCTGAGCTTCACTTCCTAGACGTAGTGACTGCATCTCTTTCACAAACATACTCAGCTCAGTATGGGATGTCTCTCAAAACCGAAAGTTTACTTCAGCCTCTGTGTGATGTCTTGTTCTTGTCTGGACAACCATCTATTAGCGCACACTTGACCACAACAGCTCTTTCTTCCTGTTTTGTTCCCCGTTTCATTTCCTGCAGTGTTGTGGATTTAATCAGTGGATAATGTTCTGTGTTGATTGACACAATTTCCTGATTACCTTGTTATCACCTCCCCGGTGCTTTCATATGCCATGCTCAGGTGTCCGTCACTGCTAATCATTTTCTAAAATTTTATATGAGCCCCGCTGGGTTCAGGGTGTGAAATGAATCAACTGCATTAACTGAAAAGTTTTGTGGACATGGAAGTACACTTTTATCCATGACAGGTTATGGCGGGCATAGGCAAACTCGGCCCTCCAGATGTTTTGGGACTACAATTCCCATTATCCCTAACCATAGGGCCTCCTAGCTAGGGATGATGGGAGGGGTGATTTAATGCAACCCCAAAACACCCCTCCCCAGCAATAGCCAAATTTAAATAAAAAAACTCTTCCTTAGGAGCCAAAATGTTTTTGCTTTGTTTTTAATTACGAGTAACTGCTATATAAGGGACACGGGTGGTGCTGTGGTCTAAACCAGTGTTCCCCAACCTTGGGCCTCCAGCTGTTTTTCAACTACAATTCCCATCATCCCTGACCACTGGTCTTGCTAGCTAGGGATGATGGGAGTTGTAGTCCAAAAACAGCTGGAGGCCCAAGGTTGGGAAACACTGGTCTAAACCACTGAGCCTCTTGGCCTTGCCGATCAGAAGGTCGGCAGTTCGAATCCCCGTGACGGGGTGAGCTCCTGTTGCTCAGTCCCTGCTCCTGCCAATCTAGCAGTTTGAAAGCACGTCAAAGTGCAAGTAGATAAATAGGTACCACTCCAGCGGGAAGGTAAACGGCGTTTCCGTGCGCTGCTCTGGTTCGCCAGAAGCGGCTTATTCATGCTGGCCACATGACCCAGAAGCTGTACGCCGGCTCCCTCGGCCAGTAAAGCGAGATGAGCGCCGCAACCCCAGAGTCATCCGCGACTGGACCTAACGGTCAGGGGTCCCTTTACCTTTACCTGCTATAGGGCCAGGGGGAGGGGTGAAGCTGTGGACGGTAGGATTACATGCAATTCCAGTCCTGATCGGGGCAGGGGAAGTGGGGGGCTTACTTTTGAGCAACACCCAAAAAAATATGTAGTTGCTCACTATATATAGTATTAAAAACCCGTGATATGTTTGACCCGAAAACAGCTGGAAAGGGGAAATGAACCAAACATGCTGAAAATAAAGTAAAATGTGAGCTTTTTATTGCTGCACTTACAGTTTATTAATGTAAGAAGTGTATTTCAACCAAACTGGTACCAAAGCTGGCCTGATACAACCCCGGCCGATCCAATGAAGCCTTTAAATGAGTAACCTATGCATGATGCAGTTTCAGAATGCCAAGTAATCAACTGTTAATAAACCAAGTATCTACTTTCTAATAGCCTCGGTTTAATTTTTCATTAACAGAGCTATTTTTATTATGGAAAAAAAACATGTTTCTGTGTGAGGCTTGCAAAAATATTTCTGTTTCTACAAGTTGCACTAGGGGGTGGAATTACATGACTGGCGATACATTCCTAAACTACAGTATAATGCCTTGTTATTTTTAACCTCTTCCAATTAAGAGGTATTGGACAAGAAACATGAATGTAAGAAAGGGGGAAAGGGGAAAAAGAGAAAGAAAGGAAGGAAGGAAGGAAGGAAGGAAGGAAGGAAGGAAGGAAGGAAGGAAGGAAAGTTGGTTCAAGGTAAAGGTAAAGGTACCCCTGCCCATACGGGCCAGTCTTGACAGACTCTAGGGTTGTGCGCCCATCTCACTTAAGAGGCCGAGGGCCAGCGCTGTCCGAAGACACTTCCGGGTCACGTGGCCAGCGTGACAAGCTGCATCTGGCGAGCCAGCGCAGCACACGGAAACGCCGTTTACCTTCCCGCCAGTAAGCGGTCCCTATTTATCTACTTGCACCCGAGGGTGCTTTCGAACTGCTAGGTTGGCAGGCTCTGGGACCGAGCAACAGGAGCGCGCCCCGCTGCGGGGATTCGAACCGCCAACCTTTCGATCGGCAAGCCCTAGGCGCTGAGGCTTTTTACCCACAGCGCCACAAGTCATTATCTATTGTGGAGCACATTAAAATTCTATGCAAGGGTGTGTGATTTTATTGAGCTTGCTATTAAAGCAATATTCTTATGCTACCACGTTTGTTTATTGTTAAATAAGAAAATGTACCGATTTATGTAGACAGAGTTTTTGCTAACTGGTAATAAACAAAACACCTCTCTTTCTCTTCCCCCGCATAGTTCCCATCTTCTTATAAGCACACAAATAAATATTCTCATGTGATTTTTTGGGGGGGGGGATCACAGTTTTCCATTCTCTATTTTGAGACAAAATGAAAAATGGTGTTTACTGTCTTCTTGATACATACAGAAATTTTAACAAGATAGACATGGGAAAGTATTAGGAGTAAGGCCTATATTGAAAGGGTTTTTTAAACTGTCTGAAATCTTGGTTAAAACAAACGCACACACACTTTGGTTTAGGGCTTCAATGACAACATATTGGAGGTCTCAGGTCACAAGATGGTTAGATTGGTCTCAACTAGGGCCAGGGCCTTTTCAGTACTGGCCCCGATCTGGTGGAATGCTCTGTCACAAGAGACTAGGGCCCTGCGGGACTTGACGAGCTTTCTGCAGGGCCTGCAAGACCAAGCTGTTCTGCCTGGCCTTTGGTTTGGACTCAGTCTGACCCTTATGTTTCCCTCCCCTTATGATTTTGATCAGCTACTTTCAAAATGAGGCTGCATTTTAAATTGCATTTTAACCTGTATTTTAAATTGGTGCTTTTTTCCCTATTATGTTTTTATTGTAATTTTACTGGTGTTAGCTGCCCTGAGCCCGGCTCTGGCCAAGGAGGGCGGGGTATAAATAAAATTTATTATTATAAATAAAATTTATTATTATAAATAAAATTTATTATTATATTATTATTATTATTATTATTATTATTATTATTATTATTGCTAAATCTAGCTCCATTCAGTTACCTGCAGTTTTCAACACTGCCACTGAGACTTCCTTAAAACCACCTAGAATACAAAAAAAGGCAAGCAGTTCTGAATTTGAGAGGGTGCTCCTAGATTTGCTGTTTTTAGCCAGGTGCTCTCAAACACCTCACCACTGTCACCGCAAGCAGGTTTAAATATCAGATAGGAGAACAAGGCACCTTCTTACTGGAAAATATATATTTGGCAAATCTTTATCTGATTAGGAAACTTGTTGTTTCCTGATCTGACCACAGAGATCCTTGAATTCAAAAAATGAGAAATGCAAATGTAACATAATTGAAGGTGGTAGCCATGTAGAAAAGTTACCGCTAACATAATACGCTTGCTCCCCCACCGCCCAAATCTTACTATCACTTCCCCTGCGGTTCAAAGCCATCAACGGGTCAGAGATCGGCTGTTCCATCTCCTCCATCTTTTTATCCGCCACCCACCAAAACCAACGCTCTCATTTGGACCATGCTGTTCTTAATTTGGTTTAGCTGAAGCAGAATGATATGATGATATATAGAAAGAGCAGAAGAAAGCATGGCGAAGAATGAGTACGGCAAATTAGGAAGCAGGGAGAGAGACTTGCAATTACATACATGCTGGTGAAATGTTATTTCATTACAATCAGGGTCGGCAGGAGAGGACATAGACATGGCCCACCCCACCCCACCCAAATACACACACCATAGCAGAATGCCACTGTATTTCTGCAGGGCGAAGCTTATCTGCCTCCCCCTCAAAAAAAAATATTTTACAGTGGTAAGGTAAAGGTAAAGGGACCCCTGACTGCTAAGTCAAGTCGCGGACGATTCTGGGGTTGTGGCACTCATCTCGCATTATTGGCTGAGGGAGCCGGCGTACAGCTTCCGGGTCATGTGGCCAGCATGACTAAGCCGCTTCTGGCGAACCAGAGCAGCGCACGGAAACACCGTTTACCTTCCCGCCAGAGCGGTACCTATTTATCTACTTGCACTGTTGTGCTTTCGAACTGCTAGATTGGCAGGAGAAGGGATCGAACAACGGGAGCTCACCCCGTTGCGAGGATTCGAACTGCCGACCTTTTGATCAGCAAGTTCTAGGCTCTGTGGTTTAACCCACTGCGCCACCTGCTTCCCATATTTTACAGTGATACCTCGGGTTAAATACTTAATTCGTTCCGAATTAAATGAGTGGTGGCAGCGGGAGGCCCCATTAGCTAAAGTGGTGCTTCAGGTTAAGAACAGTTTCAGGTTAACAACGGACCTCCAGAACGAATTAAGTGCATAACCAGAGGTACCACTGTATATCAGCTGCCATTTGAATTTTGCATTATAAGAACTCATGTTGCTTTTTCCGTTCTGGATTTCTAGCATGACCCAACGGTATGGGAGTTTCAATGCCTTCTTCCATGTTTGAAATCAGTCACAGGGGGAGGTTTGTGAGTTACACAGGGTGTTGTTATATGGCAATGAGGGAGTTAACCTTTTCTCCCCATCCCACAATGCAGTGTGTTTCAATTAAAAATGCCACCATGATTACTATTACCCTGGGATTAGGGGCAGACATCTAACTTTTTTCTCCTTCCAGAGCTAACAGAAGCTTGGAGAGAGGGATTGGGCAAATCACACGCTAGAGAAAGTTAAAATGCCCACTATGCAAACCCTATTTTTCCCATCCATGCCCCGCAGTTCCTTTAAGCAAACTGGAAGGTCTAGTTTGGCCCCAGGTAATGTGACAATGGAGGCGGGTGGCGCTGTGGGTTAAACCACAGAGCCTAGGACTTGCCGATCAGAAGGTCGGCAGTTCAAATCCCCGCGACGGGGTGAGCTCCCGTTACTCAGTCCCTGCTCCTGCCAACCTAGCAGTTTGAAAGCACCTCAAAGTGCAAGTAGATAAATAGGTACCGCTCCAGCGGGAAGGTAAACGGCGTTTCCACGCGCTGCTCTGGTTTGCCAGAAGTGGCTTAGCCATGCTGGCCACATGACCCGGAAGCTGTACGCCGGCTCCCTCGGCCAACAAAGCGAGATGAGTGCCGCAACCCCAGAGTCGGTCACGACTGGACCTAATGGTCAGGGTTCCTTTACCCCTTTACCTTTAATGTGACAATAAAGAGGCTTTCAAGCATCCTGAAATCTACCCAGTGTAAATATCTTCCATTTCTCTTCAACAAATTGATTTAAGGAACTATATTATTTGATCTACAATAGGCAGAATGCCACAAGCCATACATAAACACACAGATGCATACATCCAAAAGATGTATGAGGTTTGTCTTTTAAAAAAGTAAAAAAACAGATAAGGTACAATAAAGTAGAAATGAAATATAAATGTACTCATACATACTTGAAAATGAATTTTGTTTTCTGAGACGTCAGCGCTTCGCTGTGTGCAGCAAGATCCCAATCTTCTGAAGACGAGTGGGTCAAACCCTAAAGAGATTTTGAAAATGTGCATTTTAATGTTAAATATTATGATTTGGATTTAGAGCAGTTGTTAATACTTATGAATTACACTCCAAACCAAAAAGCAAACGTCTAGGAATTCCAGCCTTACTGTTGCCAACAACTGCTCCATACCTCTGCTGCAACAAGACTTGAAAAAGACATGATCTGATGTTGCTTTAGTTCCACCATTTCATGAAGCAGTTAGAATGGTAAGGCTGGATAGAAAGGGGGTAAGCAACTGAGACACATACTCACAAACCCCCACATGTGAGCAGAAAGTGGAAAGTAGAAAGAGCAGAATTTCCTTACAGCAAATTCATTTTTTAAAAAAATACTGATAAATGTAGCTGAACATAGTGAGTGCAATGTAGACTCTCTCCAAGGGCCTCCAACCTAGTGGCGGAGAATCCTCTGGAAAAACAATCTCTGAAAGGACCTGTTTTCTTTTCTCTAGCGCTAATGCGCCCAGGAACCTCACCAAAATGCTGGAGAGGGTGCACCTCCACAGGCACATATCTCCACATGTGGTGGGAGTGCCCCAAAATCCAAATATTCTGGACAACAGCCATACGAGAAATATGTAAAATAACTAAGCAAGTATTAGACATCACCCCAGAATTGGCCCTACTAAACATCTTCCAAGACAGCAATGCCCATTTACACCACAAAGAACTCATAACCCACCTACTTTCAGCAGCCAGAAACACCATAACCAGACACTGGAGAGACCTGTCAGGAGTAAGCATGGACCAGTGGTACCAAATAGTATGGGAAACAGCCCTACTAGAAAAATTAACCAATAAACAAACTGACACAGGGACAAACAGAAGAAGACAGCTTTATGGCTCCCCTTTATCACATATACAGCCCAACAAGACAATGACAATAATCCACCAACAGCGTACAAATCAATACGGCCAACCTGATCCAAAACACCCACCCACCCCACTCACACATGAAAACAAAGATCAGCACAGCCAATCACAAACAAACAACCACACCCTAGGCCAACCCCAACCTCTCTCAGCACCAAAGGAACACAAGTGAACAGCAGAGAACCTGCACAAGCAACACTGACACAAAACCCCGCATATATTAAGCATAATAGAAACACCGCCACCCGACCCCCACCCCCACCCATCTCCCCCCCACCCCTTTTTTTCTCCCCCTAATGTCTCAACAAATGAAACGAATTTGTAAAAATGTTACATGGAAAAAATACGAGAGACATTACACATACAGTGGTGCCCCGCAAGATGAATGCCTCGTAAGACAAAAAACCCGCTAGACGAAAGGGTTTTCCATTTTTCGAGGCGCTTCGCAAGACAAATTTCTCTATGAGCTTGCTTCGCAAAATGAAAACGTCTTGCGAGTCTTGCGATTATTTTCGCTTCCCCCCCCTTTTTCTAAGCCGCTTTGCCGCTAATAGCCGCCAAGCCGCTAATAGCCGCCAAGCCGCTAATAGCGCTAATCCGCTAAGCCGTCAATGGGCTTGCTTCGCAAGACGAAAAAACCGCAAGACAAAGAGACTCGCGGAACGGATTCTTTTCGTCTTGCAAGGCACCACTGTACTTCTGTAAAACAAGAAAATCTTTAATAAAAAAAATTAAAGCAGGATCAAAGGACCTGTTGATGGCACTTTACCATTGTACTGTGGAGAATGTATCAACTTATGGTCTCTGTGTGTGGTTTGGGAGCTGCACAGCCAGGGAAATATCAATGCTGTCCAGGGTTGTAAAGATTGCAGAGAGAATAATTGGGTGCACTCTTCCCACCTTGGATCAAATCTATGCTGCCAGGTGCCATAAGAATGCTGCAGAGATAGCATAGGATAGTGCGCACCCCAGAAATGATCCCTTTCGGCTTCTGCCTTCTGGAAGAAGGTACAGGGTTATAAAGACTAGGACTAGCCGCCTGAGAAACAGTTTCTACCCAAATGCGATTCTGGTTTTAAACACAGTATAAGGAGTCTCTATAGGAGTATATTGTATTTTAAAATGGGGTTTCAGAGTTTTTAGGGGGTTTTGAATGTCTTATGTAGATTTTTCAATTTTATTGTTCTGTATGGGACAATGACAATAAAGATATCATATTGTTTATATATATATATATATATATATATTCTTTCATCCTGAAAGGAAAATAGGAAGGATGTCCATGGGTGAACTCCATATCTGTCAAAATGAGCGTAGGGAGGTCAGGCATGGGTCCTTGCTGGTCAGAAGGATTAATGAGGAAAATCTAGGGAAATTATGCTTAACAACAACCCACGTTGTTTAAATGGAAACATTATCAAGACGAGCATGACTCTAAACCAGGCATAGGCAAACTCCGGCCCTCCAGATGTTTGGGACTACAATTCCCATCATCCCTGACCACTGGTTCTGTTAGCTAGAGATGATGGGAATTGTAGTCCCAAACATCTGGAGGACAGGAGTTTGTCTATGCCTGATCTAAACGTATTTTGACATGGCATCGCTTTCATAAAATGGACAACACTAAGTTATTGGGATAGAATTAGCAGTATATTGACTCTTCATCGCTTTTTTATATTTGGGTGGAACAGACCCTCCCCCTCCCTGTATCAGGAACTGAAACTGAATCTGAATGTCACCATCTAGTTCAAGCCACTTTATATAAAAAAATAATTGTGGCTGAAAATGTCAAGATTAATTAGTGAAGTCCTGTTTCATCCAGAGTATCAACACTGATACCGAGCGATCTAATTTCAGCTATAAATGATGTAATGTGAACTAATAACACAGAAAAACAACAGTTGAGCAAATGACTTTTTTTTCTCACAAGGGATTTCAGGATAGCAGAACACCTTGAGATGAGCCAATTCACCTTATCTATACCAAGTCAAGTCCTACACTGTGCTTGGCCTTATCCACCTAAAACACTATATATGCATCCTCTGGAGTTTCAAAATTCTTTGAAATTTTGCAAACCTTTGATACTGAAAAAGCCCTTGAATTCTACAGCTAGTTCAGAGCACAGCTGAAAGACTTTTGACTGGGACCAATCAGCAGAATCAAATATCTTCACTGAATCCTGGCCTGTTTCAAAGGACAGTCTGAAGTGCTAGTGCTTACTTTAAAAACCCTATACTGTTTGGAATCAGGCATACATGAAGGAATGCCAAGCATAACCACATCAACCTGCTTGCCTGCTAGTACAATAGCCACAGACCTTTCTTCCGGAGCGCCCATCTTTAGAAATTACTGTATTGGCCCGAATATAAGCCCCATCCCCCCCCCCCCAGATTCCGATCATGAAAAGTTAGTGTGGCTTATATTCAGGGCCAGATTTAGGTTTGATGAAACCCTAGGCTACTGAAGGTAATGGGGCCCTTTATATGTCCAGCTCTCCTTTGTCAACAACAAATTGCAGCTGTTTTTTGTGTATGTGTTGAATATATGCTATATGGTAATTTATGGACGTAATAGGTATCTAAAGCCATTTGCACATGTTCCCATGCAACCAGTCCATGCAGAATGTAAAGGTAAAGGGACCCCTGACCATTAGGTCCAGTCATTGCCAACTCTGGGGTTGCGGCACTCATCTCGCTTTATTGGCCGAGGGAGCCGGTGTACAGCTTCCGGATCATGTGGCCAGCATGACTAAGCCGCTTCTGGCGAACCAGAGCAGCGCACGGAAATGCCGTTTACCTTCCCGCCGGAGCGGTACCTATTTATCTACTTGCACTTGACATGCTTTTGAACTGCTATGTTGGCAGGAAGAAGAGTTTGGATTTGATATCCCGCCTTTCACTCCCTTTAAGGAGTCTCAAAGCGGCGAACATTCTCCTTTCCCTTCCTCCCCCACAACAAACACTCTGTGAGGTGAGTGGGGCTGAGAGACTTCAGAGAAGTGTGACTAGCCCAAGGTCACCCAGCAGCTGCATGTGGAGGAGCAGGGAATCGAACCCGGTTCCCCAAATTACAAGACTACCGCTCTCAACCACTACACCACACTGGCAGGAACTACACTACACAGGAGCAGGAACTGAGCAATGGGAGATCAACCCGTCGTGGGGATTTCAATCGCCAACCTTCCAATCGGCAAGTCCTAGGCTCTGTGGTTTAACCCACAGCACTGTAGGCACCCTATATATAGAAATGAGCAAACGAGTGATATTTTAGGGAGCAGGCTAGCAGGCGGGGCCCATAACTTACATCATAGGAGCCTACACAACACAAAACACTGTTGTTGTGTGTAGGTTTTATTTTATTTATTTTTTATCTTATATTTTGGAAGTGTACATCCAGGTTTTTTTTTACTTTAATTTTTTTGGGGGGTTCCCCAAGAGAGTGGGGCCTTAAGCTATAGCTTGTTTAGCTTTTACGTAAACCCGGCACTGCTTATATTCGCGACCTTACGCCACCGGCAAACAGGCATGGTCCCCCCCCCCAGTGACGCTCAACCCACTTGCAGCTCCCACACCTCCCCCAAGCCGCCAAATTTAAAAGGTGCGGCTTATTTGTGGGTGCAACTTATATTCGGGCCAATACGGTATTCGGGCCAATATGGTATACGGTATGCGGCTTATTTGTGGGTGCGGCTTATATTTGGGCCAAAACGGTATGCGGCTTATTTGTGGGTGCGGCTTATATTTGGGCCAATACGGTATGGTGACTGGGAAGAGGGTCTTCTCAATGGTCTTATTCTGCTTACTGAGTTCTCTCCCAAGGAAGGCTTGCCAACCATAGAGTTAATCTTTGGGGTCACCAAGTAAGCTTAAAAAAATTAATAATCCCTAGACTATTTTTATCCATAAGATACAATCTATAAAATTAATAATAATAAATATAGCAATATATGAATATGTAGATTTATACGGATCTACCAGGCTTTTAATCAGCAATTAATTTTTGCTGCTAGTTTTATTTGTTATCTTAATTTTCTTGCATCTTTTATTTTTTCCCCGTTTTCGTGGTGAAAGCTGCCCTGAGATATGAAGGTCTTCATAGAAATGTATTAATAGGTTTTAAAATGGCATTGATTTCAATGGCAGAGATGAACGCATGCATAAATTTTCCCCAATGACCTCAATGGGACTTCTAAGGAACTTTGGTTAGATCGTGCTCCACATTTTTAATGTATTACAGATACATGCAACTGCAAGCCCAGTCCAACTTAGCTTTGTTAATAAATCTAGTGTTTTTGTCATCTTCAGACTTAAAAAAATATATATTGATAGTTTATCTTAAAATCCATAAGTTAATTTGGAAGCAAAATGTCCTACTACTGGAGAAAACATTGTTATTAAAAGAAATCCTGAAGGATCTATAAATATATTTTAAATCCCTGGTGTGTGTGTGTGTGTGTGTGTGTGTGTAAAGAGACAGGAGAAAATAACCTTTAGCAAAGTGGGATTTGTTCTAAAAATTTAGTATAGAAATCAGTGAAATAAGAACTGAAGTAGTGTATTATGCTCTGAATACCTAAGTGACTGGATGCTTTGATAAAATGGTGGCATAACCTGCACTGAAACAAAGCAAAATAATTATTAAAGAAGAAAAAATAAGAATGAGAAAAAGCAGGATGTATTAACATTTGTAAGTAATGAGATCATGATGCAGAAATTCACGGGACAAAAAAAAAAAAAACCCCAGCACAACTACAAGAACCCAATAAATGGTTAATTAAAGAACATTATATAATACATCCTCAGAATCATAAAATTATTAAGACAACAACCACCGACAGAAAAGCTACCGCTAATATGCCTCATTTGTAATTTTATTTATTTATTTATTGAAAAGCATGAACTCGCACAGCAGACTTCATTTCATATTAGAAAGTAGGCTTACTGACAACAACAATGTCTTTGGGGGTTCAGAGGGTTTAATTGAAGCATTGCTGTAAAGTAATGGCTGCATACTTAATTAGAAGAATAAAAGTAAGGAAACAAATCGTTGTTGCTCAGGTGAGCACGACACGGACACACAAAAATGGAACAGGTGAAAGACACTATATTATATCAGGGGTACGCAAACTAAGGCCCGGGGGGGCCCGATGAGGCCCGCCAAGCTCGTAAATCTGGCCCGCGGACCCTGCCACCCGCTCAGTCAGTCCCCGCATGCTGCGGATGCCTCATCGCGCAGGGACTGACTTTCGCGACGCTGGCACAGCTTCTGGGCGGGCGCTGATGCTGGCGCGGCTTTGGATTGGCTGCAGGAAGTTCCTGCAGCCAATCCGAAACCTTGCCACCTGCACATTGAGGTAAACACAGCGCGGCTGTGGACAGAGAGGCCGGTGGGTGGGCGGCAGATCTGGGCCACGCCATGGGCATCGTGACAGGCGCATCACAGGTCTTCAGCCAGAGCTTGGCGTGCTTGCTGGCCTGGCACCTGGCTTGGTGGTAGAGGGTGAGCTGCGCGCCATCTGCCCAGCGTTCTGCATGCGCGGCCTGCACACCAACCTGGCCTCTGACGATGGGCCGCAGCACATGATACATGCCGCCCGGGAGCTCAGCAGGGATGGGCCGATGAAGCGGCTGCTGCTCGTCAACAACGCTGGTGAGCGGGCAGCGCTGAGATGCGCTCCTGAGCGCGTGCAGAGTGCGTTGCTCCTCCAGGTCCGGAGGCAGCTGCGGGACCGGCTTGCAGGGTATTTATATCTTTCAAAATATAGCCCAGCCCCCCACAAGGTCTGAGGGACAGTGGACTGGCCCCCCAATGAGAAAGATTGCTGACCCCTGTATTACCGTTTTTTTCGCTCCATAAGACGCACCTTTTCCCCTCCAAAAAAGTAAGGGGAAATGTCTGTGTGTCTTATGGAGCGAATGCACTGGACGGCAGAAGGATCCCTCGGCTGCCGCTGCAGTCGCAAGCTGAGGGATGCCTCCGCAGCCGGAGACATGGCTCCCATCCACCCCTCCTCCTGCCTCGTGGTAAAGCAAGCAAAGCACCTGTCCCAGTGTCTCCTCCTCTTCCTCCTCTGGCGTCACCTCACTTTACAGCGAAGCGGGAGGAGGGATGGGCAAGCAAAGTGAACGCTGCTGAAAGCGGGACACAAGCCATGTAAGCGGCTCTTGCTTTGCTTGCTTTAAAGCAAGAAAAGCGAGAGCCACTTACACGCTCTGTGCAGAATATTTTTTTTCTTGTTTTCCTCCTCTAAAAAATAGCTGCATCCTATGGTCAGGTGGCGCTGTGGGTAAAAGCCTCAGCGCCTAGGGCTTGCCGATTGAAAGGTCGGTGGTTCGAATCCCTGCGACAGGGTGAGCTCCCGTTGCTCGGTCCCTGCTCCTGCCAACCTAGCAGTTCGAAAGCACGACAAAGTGCAAGTAGATAAATAGGTACCGCTCTGGCGGAAAGGTAAACGGCGTTTCCGTGTGCTGCGCTGGCTCGCCAGATGCAGCTTTGTCACGCTGGCCACGTGACCCGGAAGTGTCTCCGGACAGCGCTGGCCCCCGGCCTCTTGAGTGAGATGGGCGCACAACCCTAGAGTCTGTCAAGACTGGCCCATACGGGCAGGGGTACCTTTACCTTTACCTTTATGGTCAGGTGGGAACGCAGGTGGCGCTGTGGTCTAAACCAGTGTTTCCAAACCTTGGGCCTCCAGCTGTTTTTGGACTACAACTCCCATCATCCCTAGCTAGCAAGACCAGTGGTCAGGGATGATGGGAATTGTAGTTCAAAAACAGCTGGAGGCCCAAGGTTGGGAAACACTGGTCTAAACCACAGAGCCTAAGGCTTGCTGATCAGAATGCCGGCGGTTCGAATCCCCACAACGGGGTGAGCTCCCGTTGCTCGGTCCCTGCTCCTGCCAACCTAGCAGTTAGAAAGCACGTCAAAGTGCAAGTAGATAAATAGGTGCCTCTCCAGCGGGAAGGTAAATGGCATTTCCGTGCGCTGCTTTGGTTCACCAGAAGCGGCTTAGTCATGCTGGCCACATGACCCAGAAGCTGTACGCCGGCTCCCTTGGCCAATAAAGCGAGATGAGTGCCGCAACCCCAGAGTCGGCAATGACTGGACCTAACGGTCAGGCGTCCCTTTACCTTTACCTTTTAGGGTCAGGTGAGTCTTACGGAGAGAAAAATATGGTATTATTATCCCTAGGCTTTTTAGAACAAGCCCAAGCCCAAGCACTGAAAAGAGCCACACCTCTTTAACCTCACAACTTTGAAGAACACTTGTCTGTTCAACTCAGGTTCTCGGGTTCAAACATGAAAATGACAGATACGAAGTGTCATAGGTCTTTCTGAGCTCAACATTACTTTCATTCTAAAAAGTACACAACTTCATTCTGAGATGCTGCATAGTAGATGCATAGGCTTTGTAGCTATGTTATGTTGCCTTTGCCTCATTCAGTATGCCCAGGGCCACCCCTCAAATCATAGAAAGTTATTTTTTTCTGGTTCTCCTACATTCTAGACAAGAAGCTTATATATTCTTTCTCAACTTTCTCTCTCCACTGGGATTCTCACCCATGCTTAATTCCCCCCCCCCCCATGTATAAGACACCCCAAAGTATAAGACGCTCCCTATTTTGGGGGGCTCCAAATTAAGAAAATACCCCTCAGCACTACCCATGTATAAAACGAGCCCCCATTTTAAACCTAAAATTTTGGTTAAAAAAAAAACACCTAGTCTTGTACACAGTAAAGTACAATATATTGAATTTCATAATTACCTGTCATAGGGTATCAGGGCAGAGATACATAACACAATAAAACACTGCATATAAAAATTGAATGCTAAAAATGCAATATTAACCAAATGCCGAACAGCAGGGTACTAAACAAATAATATTGTTCCATGCCGCGACAACTTATGATTTTAAGCAATGCATCAGGGCGGATTGATTTATTGCTAAACGATACTGAGGTTGTGGTTGCCCAGTTTTGGTGCCACCGTGTCTCTCCCAGCCTAGTTTCCTCCAGATGTGATGGAAGTTGTGGTCCAACAGCATTTGGGAGGACATGAGATTGAGGACAGGCTTGTTGAATACACCATGAACAAGACAAACAAGGCTCAGACAAATGTCTCTCCAATACCCCCTTCTTCCTGTGGGATGCAGATGACACTGTGGTCTAAACCAGTGTTTCCCAACCTCTGGTCTCCAGCTCTTTTTGGACTACAATTCCCATCATCCCTGACCTTTGGTCTTGCTAGCTAGGGATGATGGGAGTTGTAGTCCAAAAACAGCTGGAGACCAAAGGTTGGGAAACACTGGTCTAAACCACTGAGCCTCTTGGGTTTGCTGTTCAGAAGGTTGGCAGTTCGAATCCCTGCAATGGGGTGAGCTCCCGTTGCTTAATCCCAGCTCCTGCCAACCTAGCAGTTCGAAAGCACACCAGTGCAAGTAGATAAATAGGTACCACTGTGGCGGGAAGGTAAACAGAGTTTCCATGCACTCTGGTTTCCATCACAGTGTTCCATTGCTCCAGAAGCAGTTTAGTCCTGCTGGCCACATGACCTGGAAAGTTGTCTGTGGACAAACGCCGGCTCCCTCGGCCTGAAAGCGAGATGAGCACCGCAACTCCAGAGTCGCCTTTGACTGGACTTAACTCTCCCTGTGTGCCCAAGAGAATGAGTTCTGAAGCTTTTGCTTCTGCTCAAGTAAGCACAACCTGTCATGTTGTCTGGATCCAGAACTATAGCCAGCCTTAACTATGGTTGCTTTGAACCAGGGCGATAAAAATAAATATATTTTTTTAAAAAAATTAAAAATCAGATTTTTTTATTTAAATCAGATTTTTTTTTAATCGGATTTTTAAAATAAAATCCTTTTGGAGGAAAAATCTTTCTAAAGATAGTTTTCTATTTAAGTTACATTATAGTCCAAAGGCTACTCACCAGGAAATAAGAATTTGTTTTAAGTTTTTCATATGTGCTAAAACTCAGTCTAAGTTTTTTTTTTAATCGTTTAACCACATCAGTTAACAAACATGGATACATATGCTATAATGTTATTGTTTTAGTTAAATTGTTTAAATTGTTACTAATGATTATTTTTTCTCCTTCCAATGAAGTACAGCAGAAAAGTTGTGCAAATATAAGCAGTAAACTTATTAAACCTCGCAATAATTTCATAATTATGTACCTATGTATTTCTAATAGTATAACCAAATCAGTAATTTTAGATATAACTGTAAAAACTACTCTGAAAATTTCTTATTCCAAAAATGAAACCTTCATCTGGTTGTAAATATTAAGATTATACCAGCAAGAATGAATCTTCCTGTTAAAAAAAAAAGATTTAAATCAAGTCTTACTGACTAGTGATTTAAATTGATTTAATTTAAATCAAATCCACCCACTTTGAACAAGTCAGCTTATGTTTTAATAATGCTCTGAAGATGCTTAAAAACAACAACTAGCCACAGTCAATTTTAACCAGAATTTATGTGAAGTAGAAGCAAAAGTCTCAGAACTTCTCCCCCCAGAAGCATCAGAGGAAAGGGGGGGAGTGCAGAAGACCAAGACTTGCTATCATTTGAATTGCTAAGAACTGGAAAAAGAAATGTCAACAAAAGAATGGCAAAATAAATTACTGGATCACATTGAATTGGCTAAACTAACAGAGGTAACCGGAGACCAACCTAAACAAAAGTTCAGAACAGAGTGGGGAAAGTGTAAAGATTACTTTATAAAACGGTGTCCCCAAGTGAAAACCTGGACTTGGATTAATTTCTGCAAGATGATTTATGATTCTTAGGTTATGTATGTGAGACAATCATAATAATAATTCAGAAAGGAAACAGCTGAAAAGAAATGAATTAAAAAGCCGATATCAGGGTGAAGGAAGTCAAAATATTATGTTATTTATATTTATGTGGTGTAAATGTTTAGGTTTCGCTGGTTGTAACTTTTATTGTCATTATCTAATTTCTAATATCTTTTGTGGTACGCGGGTGGCGCTGTGGGTAAAACTACAGAGCCTAGGACTTGCCAATCAGAAGGTCAGTGGTTCGAATCCCCGCAACGGGGTGAGCTCCCATTGCTCGGTCCCTGCTCCTGCCAACCTAGCAGTTCGAAAGCACGTCAAAGTGCAAGTAGATAAATAGGTACCGCTCCGGCGGGAAGTTAAACAGCGTTTCTGTGCGCTGCTCTGGTTCGCCAGAAGCGGCTTAGTCATGCTGGCCACATGACCCAGAAGTTGTACGCCGGCTCCCTCGGCCAATAAAGCGAGATGAACGCCGCAACCCCACAGTCGGTCACGACTCGACCTAATGGTGAGGATTCCCTTTACCTTTTAATATCTTTTTATTGCTGTATATTGTTCTTTCTGTTTTTTTCTTCTGTTTTGTTGTTGTTGTCCTGATGTATCAATAAAATCATTTTAAAAATTTAAAAAAGACTTGCTATCATTTACACCCTGCTCATGCACGCTGTACAGTACTAAACTATGATTCAGTGTGACACATGGGCACAGCCAATGCCTATTCCTCTCAAATTTTATGCCCAGAGAACCTGTCATTGTGCTATCGGTGTGGTTGAGTCCACCGAACACATCCTCTTGACTTGCCCTTCTTATGCAGAGCTTAGACAAAATTTTATAGACCCACTCCTATGTCAACTTAGCTTCCTACCCGGAGAAAACCAGGTTTTACACTTGCTGAATAATGTTACTAGAGTTATACCTTTCTTGGTGGCCAAATTTCTTTTTTTAGCCTTTAAGCGTCGCAAGACCATAATTGACTGTATTGATATGGGGCTATCTGTTTAGCCCTTTTTAGTGTTGGCTAAGCTCTAAAAGCTTTCTGGATGTTTTAACTGTGTATTGACAAATGTATTTGTATTTTTTTTTTCTGACTGACGGTCAAATAAAAAGGTTGAGCTTGGTCCCCTCTCAAATTTGGTAGCGACTGTGGCCCAGTTTGCACGTCACAGTCAAATAAGTTAACAAACCATGGCTTCACACCATGGTTTGTACAGAGCCAAACAAACTATGAACCCTGGGAGTGGCCAGAAAACTATGGTTTGTTGCTCCTGTTGGCTAGAAGGAAGCAGCAAAGCAGAGAGCCATTTGTGTGTTTTCGGTAAACTGTCAGCTATGATTAACCATGGCACATGAATCCACAATAAGCATGACCACGAATCTTGTAGCTTCCGATGTGACATAATTCAAAAAAAGTCACTCTGAACTAAAGAATGAACCAATTGTACTGCTTCAACATAAAGCGCAAAAAATGTGAGCACCTTATGTAAGTTTCTACTATCGAATTAGTGTCAAAAGAGGGCACTGGATCTTGTGTGGGTTAGAGAGTCAGAACTTGGCCAGACACCATTTACTCCTTTTTTCTGGATGGCCACCACAGCTGTCAACTTACAGATTTGAAAATAAGGGACCAGCAGCCTTGAAAATAAGGGACCAGCAGCCAAAATAAGGGATTTTAGTCAACCAGTTAAAAGGGACCTGATCATTTTGCCAAAAATGTTGTTTTTGTTTCAAACATTACAGATTGTGGACAAGACGGAGTGCTTCCGGAAGTGGCAGAGAGATATCTCTAAATTTGTCTGGCAGGGCAAAAAGCCCAGAATCAAGTTTAAGATATTAACTGATGCGAAAGAAAGAGGGGGCTTTGCCCTGCCAGACCTAAAGTTGTATTATGAAGCCGCAGCTTTCTGCTGGCTAAAAGACTGGCTACTTCTCGAAGACACTGACGTACTGGACCTGGAAGGTTTTAACAATGCTTTTGGTTGGCATGCATACTTATGGTATGATAAGGTTAAGATCAATAAGGCCTTCAAGAACCATATTGTCAGGAAAGCAGTGTTTAATGTCTGGACAAAATACAAAGACTTATTGGAAAACAAAACTCCAAGGTGGCTTTCACATCTGGAAACTAAGGCCCGAAAAAGACCCAATATGGAGACCAAATGGCCAAAATATTGGGAAATACTAGAAAAAGATGGAGACAATTGGAAACTGCAGAGTTTGGAGAAAATGAAGGATAAAGTGCGAGACTGGTTACATTACGCTCAGATTAAAGAAGTCTTTAAAAATGACAAAAAGTTAGGGTTCCAGGTGGAGAAATCAAAGTTGGAAACAGAACTGTTAGAGCCTAAGACTAAGGTACTTTCAAGAATGTATAACTTGCTGTTAAAATGGAACACACAAGATGAAATGGTTAAATCGGCTATGATAAAGTGGGCACAGGACATTGGGCACAACATTATGTTTGAGGATTGGGAAAGGTTGTGGACCACTGGGTTGAACTTCACTGCATGTAATGCTTTGAAGGAAAATGTAATGAAAATGATATACAGATGGTACATGACCCCTGTTAAACTTGCCAAAATATACCATTTGTCTGATAATAAATGTTGGAAATGTAAAGAAAATGAAGGAACATTCTTTCACCTCTGGTGGACTTGCCCTAGGGTGAAGGCTTTCTGGGAAATGATATATAATGAGCTGAAAAAGGTATTTAAGTATACCTTCACCAAGAAACCAGAGGCCTTCCTTCTGGGCATTGTCGGCCAGAAGGTGTTAAAGAAGGACCGAACATTCTTTATGTATGCAACAACGGCAGCAAGGATACTCATCGCCAAGCATTGGAAAACTCAAGATCTACCCACACTGGAAGAGTGGCAGACGCAACTGATAGACTACATGGAACTAGCCGAGATGACTGGCAGAATCCGAGACCTGGGAGAGGAGAGGGTTGAAGAAGACTGGAAGAAATTTAAGATTTATTTAAAAAAACATTGTAATTTGGTTGAATGTTAAGAAAGGATGCTAGATCATAAATAATTGAGCACCACTAAATTAGATGGAATCAAGATGACAAGTAAGTTGAGGAAAAATTATATACCCTTTGGAGAATTAATAGACTATACTTAAATGAATGGGACACAAGAATGTAAACAAGATGATAAATTGCGGGCAAGAATTGACAATGATGCAAGTGGGAGCGGGAGATGTGAGGGAGTCCAAAGAAGTTAAGAAAATATGTTATGATATATGTTATATTGTTCCTTATCTTTGCACTTATGTTTAAAAATCTCAATAAATATATATTAAAAAAAAAAACATTTTGGAGAGCAGCGCCGGTTTTTAGCCCTTCGTTTCCAGAGGTTGCTGCTCAAGACACCAGCCGATGAAACACTGCAATAATTAAATAACTACAAGCAGCAACCACTTTTTGTGCAAAACGAAGTCCAAACTATGAAGATGCTGCTGCAGTTCTGTATCTTTTCTCTCGTGCTCCATCTGCAGCTCTCAATTCCATTAGGTGGGGCGGGAGGAGGGGGCGGAAATAGCGCCCAAAGTAAACCCGCAGATCAGACCATCTATGCTAGTCTACCATTACAAATCTGTGGGAGAAGCGCTTGCTTGTAGCCCCTTGTAGCCCTTGGAACACCTGCCTGCGCCTCCGCCTCCTCCTCTTCCTCCTCTCTCGGAACTGCTTTCTCTATGATTGCCCTCGCTCTCCTCTAAAGCTCCTCATCAATTCATAGACCATGCCAGGCTGCCCATCTCATCCGGGTCCTTCAGCGGCACAGCCGCAGTACAGCCTAGCAGGAGTGGTGGCGGTGACAGGCAGAGGGGAGGCCCCAGGCAGAGACGCTCAGTTCAGCGGCCGCGAGGAGGATGGCGGCGGAAGGGCCCGAGGCTCCCACCAGTCCCAGCGGGGAGGGACTCCCAGGGGGCGAGGCTGGTGAGAGGAGGCCAGAGGGGGCCGGGCCGGGCAGCCAAGCAACACAGTTGGAGCCTCCCTCCTCACTGGCCGGCAGGGAGGGAGGGAGAGGAGCTGCTTCCTTTGAAACCTGGGAAATTTAAGGGACTTCCATCAATAAGGGACAGCAGCGGGACATGGCACTGGGATAAGGGACTGTCCCTCCAAATAAGGGACGCTTGACAGCTATGATGGCCACACTGAGCAAAATGAAGAAATGGAAACCCAAGAGGATAGTTCCTAACATTTCGAAGAAATGTCATTTATGAATTTTATGGTTGGGATCCAGAGAGCTACTCCAGACACGCCAAAAAACTTAGTGGGATATTTGGCTTTTTGCATTTTCCTTTTAACAGCAGACACATGCCCCAGATGACAATTGTTTATGACATGAGGCAAGAGTATTGTTAGCCCAGAACTGTAAGAAAGAAGTTCCAACAAAAGAAGAATGGCAGACGAAATTAATAGACTATGCAGAATTGGACAAAATGACAGGAAGGATTCGAAACCTGCGGGACCAGAGATTTACAGAAGATTGGAAGAAGTATATGAATTATTTGAAGAGCAACTATAATCAACAAATTACGCTATTAGGACCACAAGAGGTTTTGTAAGGAGAAATATACGAAGTGTTACAAAGTAGAAAAAGATAAGAGATATTGGTTATGAGTTTGAAATGTAATAGGGAAGATAAGAAATGCATACTGAGAGATTAGATTGGAAAATTTTCAGACAGGATTGATGGAAGTAAAAAAAATTGAATAAGATGTAAAAGTATGTTTAATTACTGTTGAAAATGATATGTCAAAAAACTAATAAAAATTTATATATTAAAAAATACAATTGTTTATGAAATGAATATGCCTTGAATTTGGCCAGGATGGCTCCCACTTCTTCTTGTTCATGTTCCTACACTGAGCTCTAAGTTAACACCACGGCTACTGGAGAAGCAGCTATTTTTTTGTAAACTTGATTGAGTAATGTGAACTACACGGGCATTATGCAGGCATTATAAAAGCAGCTAGCTTATATTCACTACTAACAGAAGGTCAGACGTTGTTGCTTTAATATAAAAATAAAAAAGGTATTTCCAAGTGAGAAGTTCCAGTTCAGTTCCCTCTGAAGGGGGATGGGGCTGACTGACAGGCGAATTAGGCACACAAGCAATGACAGGTATATAATGAAATCTTTTACGCAAAACTGGAACTTAAATCTCGCAGGAACTGTTCCATTCTTCAATATTTTTTTTACCAAGTAAGACTTTTTCTTCCTTCAAAGTCTGTTATCTTTTATTACCACCTTACAAGGCTGCACAGCAGGAGTTAAGGTTGCATGTGTGACTAATTTTAGGAAATTGGACACATGCAGAATTTAAGTGACAAGCGATTTAAGTGTTTTTGAGTATTTAGGAGTGTTCTATATTTAAGAGCATTTCAACTTAATTTCTCCAAATATTATTGCTGCTTTGACATACAATTTCCTCTAATTATTGCAGATATTAGAAAATCAGGTGAACAACATGGATATGTGTGAATTATTTAGTTGTTAGAACCTCTGATTTATATGTCTGCAGGTGGCAGTTTCATTTGTCCCTTAGACCTTTCAAATCATCATCTATGGAAAGGCCAAATATTAATTTTCCAGATCCAGTTAAAATCCAGTAATATATGCTTAGCAATAGCTAAACACACAGTAAGACCAAGTGTGAGACTTCCTCCAACTTGTCGCTTATTCTAAACACACGGCCTAATTGTTTTGATTTGGAAACACTCAGATAAAGTTAAATAAACTGAGATAAGTGCAAGCTGCTAAACATCATTTGTGCCATTTATGATGACAGATAACATGATAAATCTTGAACTTGGGTTTTGCTAAAAACCATTTTCTGAAGCAAGAATGAGAGCAACTGTGCGAAAAATTTTGCTGGGCAAAACTCAGCTCACTGTCTCTGGGCTGTTTCCCAAGATACAATTCCCAATTCAGCCACTGAAGTCAATCAACCAGGGCTCCCTGTAAAATTTGAATGTACATCACTGTTTACATTTTAAGGTACCATATTTTTCGCCCTATAGGAGGCACTTTTTCCTCTCCAAAAATGAAGGGGAAATGTGTGTGCGTCCTATGGGGCAAATGCAGGCTTTCGCTGAAACCTGGAGAGTGAGAGGGGTCGGTGCGCACCGACCCCTCTTGCTCTCCAGGCTTCAGGAAGCTATCCGCAAGCCTTGGGAGCCCGCGGGATTTCCTGCCGGGCTCCCTAGGCTTGCAGATAGCAGCTTGCATCCTGAAGCCTGGGGCGCACTGAGCAGCGCACCCCGGGCTTCGGGCAGATATCCGCAAACCTGGAGAGCCCGGCGGGAACTCCCAAGGCTTGCGGATAGCAGCCTGTTCTGGGGGCTGGGGTCGGGGGAAGCTCGGGCTTCCCCTGCCCCAGCCCCACACCTGGGGGTGAAATAATTTTTTTTCTTTATTTCCCCCTCCCCCAAAACTAGGTGCGCCCTATGGGCCGGTGCGCCCTATAGGGCGAAAAATACGGTATACACCTAAAACATAATGAGTCAGGGGGTGTTCTGCTGGAATGTGTAAACAAAGTAGGGCTGCTTCTTCAGCAATTCCAGCAAACAGGGTTAAAATAGATGGAAAGCTGAGACTATCAACCTGAGTTGAGATACTTGAAGCAGGTCATGAGAAAAAAAAACTTTCCAGTCTTCTCCAAAGTGAATCCCTCTAACTGCAGTTAAGAGCTATGTCAACTTAGGTTTTAATTGCAGTTTGTACTAAATCGGCTCCATCCTAATGAGGGATTATTAACCAGCTCATTTCAAATTCCATTTCATCCTACCTAGTATTAACTGTGGTCAATAACTTCAATAGTAACACCTCTTAAGTGTGATTCTGTTTGAAGGGAGTCCCTTTTTTGGGTGAAGGGTAGCGACTGGAGGAAAAGTATGTTTCAATGCCCTATTCCCCATCAGGACAAGATTTATAGTGCGCTAATGTATAGCTCTCAAAACAAAACTTATTTTGTAAGATGATCATTTGTTTACAATTTTAAGGGGGTGGGTTAATAACGTCTCCCCGTTACATTTTAGGGTGGAGCATTGCTGCCAATACTCCACCCTAAAATGGACGCAGGTGGCGCTGTAGTCTAAACCACTGAGCCTAGGGCTTGCCAATCAGAAGGTCGGCGGTTCAAATCCCCGCGACAGGGTGAACTCCCATTGCTCGGTCCCAACTCCTGCCAACTTAGCAGTTTGAAAGCACATCAAAGTACAAATAGATAAATAGGTACCGCTCCGGCGGGAAGGTAAATGGCGTTTCCGTGCGCTGCTCTGGTTCGCCACCACGTTCTTCATGTGTAATCCAGATACCCCATTTCTGCAGCATCACATTGGGCTTGCTGATCAGAAGGTCAGTGGTTTGAATCCCTGCAACGAGGTGAGCTCCCATTGTTCTGTCCCAGCTCCTGCCTACCTAGGAGTTCGAAAGCACGCCAGTGCAAGTAGACAAATAGGTACCACTCCAGCGGAAAGGTAAACAGTGTTTCCGTGCACTCTGGTTTCCCTCACGGTGTCCCGTTGTGCCAGAAGTGGTTTAGTCATGATGGCTACATGACCCAGAAAGGTGTCTGCGGACAAACGCCGGCTCCCTCAGCCTGAAAGCGAGATGAGCTCCACAACCCCATAGTCACCTTTGACTGGACTTAACCATCCAGGGGTCCTTTACCTTACCCGTGAAAATTGTTATGTACTGAAGTTCTCACCCTGGGCCAGCAGGGGGATACTGTAGATAGTTATGCAAATGAAGGATCGAAAGTGACGTTCAGTGCTTGGATAGTTTGTATGCAAATGAAGGATCGAAAGTGACGTTCAGTGATTGGCTAGTTACAGAAAATGGTTACTGTTGCATTCTAGTGGAGCTCTATATAAGCAGGCTGGCTGAGCTCCTCAGCTCAGTTCTGTTCCAGCTTACAAATAAAGAGCTGTTTTGGAAGAATCGCTGTGTTGTCTGATATGTTTGCCCACAACTTAACAAAAATGATGTTCATGCAGGAACCCACATGACTTCTTATGTGCATTGTCCTACAAGGTCTGCCCCCAAACCTCCCACCAGTCTATTAATGAACCTGTGCAAGCCTTAAGGCATATATATATATATACACACAGTATATATAATTTTACAGAAGGCGAGAGCTTACAAATTTCCTAACAGATGAGAATCTGCCTGTGAAGACCTCTGAATGTTTAGAACATGAGCATTCCTGTACACATCACGAACAGATGTTGCAGTCTCTGGAGACAAGTTCTCCAAAACATCATTACCCCCTCAGACAGCATCTCTGGAAGACTTTATAATCCAATGGCTGCAGAACTGACAAGGAATATTCTAAGCCAATGCTGGGCTGTAATTACAAATATGAAAATAGTGGAGATATCAGGTTGCTTACTATAACCAGAATTAAGATAACTGTTCTTATATATCCTATTTGTAATAGCAACCCTCCATATATATTTTTTACTTATTAGGTCTCCATTCTCCTGTGATATTTGTAGCAGACTGCATATTTGCACTGCACCTTTGCCACATTTTCTCCTTTAGAGCTAGGACAGCTCTGTAACACATTCTGCCACCTCCCATCTGAAGGCTGGTGGGAAGGAGAGAATGAAAAAAACCCTAATAAAGTAAAAAAAAAAATCTAGTTTATGTTGCAATGTTCAAAGCAAACAGAAAGAGTCTGGTATAGATAAACTAATTTCCACCTGTTTCTGCTTACTGCATATACAGTAACTCAATTTAGATTGATCGGATAATTTTGCAGACTTACTACACTGGCACGACTATAGCCATTCAGATTATTATTTCAAAAGCACCAAGATGAAATGCTGTTTGTGTTCCTCTTAATTTCGTTTTAGCTCTTTGTTTATCTCTCGACTTCAAAGCACTTTCGGCATCTGACAACTATGTAAAATTGAAGCAGGAAAAGGTGCCACGCTCAATCTGCCTTACTTTGCAAGGCATTAGAGAGGCATGATTCGGATATGATGCCGTGCGAAGAAGCACCCTCTAAAAATAAGTTCAACCGTGTGCCATACGCAGCTGGGAACTACATCCTAAATAAATAAATAAATGCTCAACGTTTCTGGTAGCACTAGTTTTATTAAGGAGGGATTGTCTCTTTTTCCCTTTAAAGAATATTTTTATTACCGTATTTTTCGCTCCATAAGACGCACCTGACCATAAGACACACCTAGTTTTTAGAGGGGGAATGCAAGGGGGGGGGGATTCTTTAAAACGAGCGCTGAGCAGAGCCTGAATGCATCCCAGGCTCTGCTCAGTGCTCCGTTTCACAAGCCGCATGGAGCTTTTCCCCCCAAGAGCCGCACACACGCTCCATGAGGCTCTTTAAAGGGAGCGCGAATCTTGGGGGCTTTTCCAGGAGGTGGGGGAAGGGACAGAGGAGCTAAGCCAGAAGCCAGAACAGCAAGAGGGATAGCTGCGCAGCCTGCATTCGCTCCATAAGACACACACACATTTCGCCTTACTTTTTAAGAAGGAAAAAGTGCATCTTATAGAGCAAAAAATATGGTAGTTTTCCGTAACGTTTAAATACATCCTTGTTACTCACATTTATTTTTGCTCATATGAGCTGGTCGATTTCCCTTCCTCCCACCTCAAAGTTCCCATAATTCATTTCTATATCATGGCATTTGTACCTCTTCCAATTTACAAATAACTCATTTCAATTTTCATAAATGTTTAAATAAATATAAATAGGTATTAATCATTAACATTGCAAGTCTGTTTAATTCAACCCTACTTGTGTTGTTAATTGTTTACAATTTTCCTTCAAATATTGTGCAAATTTACTCTCATCTTTTTGGAAAGCTTGATCACGCTGGTTTCGGATTTTCCCAGTCAGTTTAGCCAGTTCTGCATATTCCATCATCTTCATCTGGCACTCTTCTATCGTTGGTAATTCCTGCTGCTTCCATTTTTGGGCTAAAAGTATCCTTGCTGCCATTGTTGCATACATAATCAGGTTTTTTTAATCTCTTTTTGGAATTTCTTCACCTACTATACCAAATAAAAATGCTTCTGTTTTTTTAACAAATGTACTTTTGTACATTTTCTTTAACTCATTATATATCATTTCCAAGTAAGCTTTTTTTGGGGGGGGGGACCCCTGACAGTTAAGTCCAGTCACGAACGACTCTGGGGTTGCGGCGCTCATCTCGCTTTACTGGCCAAGGGAGCCGATGTTTGTCCGCAGACAGTTTTTCTGGATCATGTGGCCAGCATGACTAAGCCGCTTCTGGCGAAACCAGAGCAGTGCACGGAAACGCCATTTACCTTCCTACCGGAGTGGTACCTATTCATCTACTTGCACTTTGACGTGCTTTCGAACTGCTAGGTTAGCAGGAGCTGGGACCGAGCAACGGGAGCTCACCCCGTCACGGGGATTCGAACCGCCAACCTTCTGAACGGCAAGCGCTAGGCTCAGTGGTTTAGACCACAGCGCCACCCGCATCCCAGTAAGCTTTTACTTTACTACAAGTCCACCACATCTGATAGAAGTTCCCGTCTCTTTTCCCAGATGTGCAGGCTACATGCAATTCCTAGCATTGAAAACATGGTGACTCACATCCTCCTGTGGTTACATCGCCCCAACCTTCCTCTGGAGGACCAGATCTCTGCTACCAAGCTCCCATGTCCAATGAAAGTCAATGATGGTGATGGCAATGTTTTTCTTCCTAGTGTCCTGATTTTGGGGGATTTGGGAGGGTGAGAGTCCCATGGCCTGCAAGAAGATGAAAACCTCTCCATTCTTAAGGAAATCAGCCCTGAGTGCTCACTGGAAGGACAGATCCTGAAGCTGAGGCTCCACTACTTTGGCCACCTCATGAGAAGAGAAGACTTCCTGGAAAAGACCCTGATGTTGGGAAAGATGGAGGGCACAAGAAGAAGGGGACACCGGAGGACGAGATGGTTGGATAGTGTTTTCGAAGCTACAAACATGAGTCTGACCAAGCTGCAGGAGGCAGTGGAAGACAGGAGTGCCTGGTGTGCTCTGGTCCATGGGGTCACGAAGAGTCGGACACGACTAAATGACTAAACAACAACAAGGCAGAGAGGTCACCCTCCACCAGCAGTCGCTCTCACCCTGTGCAACCAACCAGCTTGTCAACTTCCACATCTGCATGCAATGTCAACGACAGACACATGGATTACTGGCAAATGCTGAAATGCTAACATTTACCACAACTTCGTGAATAGTCTCTAACATGTACCTAGATTACCCTACATGTGCCCCTTTCAAGCACTTTGGCACTACAGCAGATAAAGGTAAAGGTAAAGGGATCCCTGACCATTAGGTCCAGTCGTGGCCGACTCTGGGGTTGCGGCACTCATCTCGCTTTATTGGCCGAGGGAGCCGGCGTACAGCTTCCGGGTCATGTGGCCAGCATGACTAAGCCACTTCAGGCGAACCAGAGCAGCGCACGGAAACGCCGTTTACCTTCCCGCCGGAGTGGTACCTATTTATCTACTTGCACCTGACGTGCTTTTGAACTGCTGGGTGGGCAGGAGCAGGGACCGAGCAACGGGAGCTCACCCCGTCATGGGGATTCGAACCACCGATCTTCTGATCGGCAAGTCCTAGGCTCTGTGCTTTAACCCACAGCGCCACCCGTGTCCCTACTACAGCAGATAGTGACACATAATACCCACAATTGTAAGAATTCGCTTGTTTAGTGTGGCAGTGGAACATTGGAACTCCCGGAAGACACAAGATTTGCCCACCTTGGAAGAATGGCAGATACAAGTAATAGACTACATGGAATTGGCGGAAATGACTGGCAGAATCCGAGACCTGGGAGAAGAAACGATCGGGGAGGACTGGAAGAAGTTTAAGAACTACCTGCGGAAGCACTGCAAAGTTTATGAATGCTAAAATGATGTTGGATAGAAAAACAATATGGCATTAGTGATACAGTGTTAAAAAAGTATGCAAAAATGTAATAGAAAAAGGGTGAAAGAACAAGGTTATATTATGTCAAAAGTAAACAATATGTTAAAGGTGTTTAATTATAAGGAGGAAAGATCGGAGACATAATAGAGGCGACTATAATAATTAGAAATAAGTTTTGAAAGAGGGTAAGGATTTGCTGTACTTGATTGGACAAAGAGGAACACAAAAAAGGGAGGCGTGAGGAGGTCAAGAAAGAAAGTTTGTTAAATATGAACTTAAAAATTGGAGTTTTTATTTCTAGTTCTTCTTTTATTGCTTTTCTTTTTCTTCTTTAGTGTATGCTGGTGACTGTTTTTGCTGTTTTGTATTTTTCTCGGTGCTTTTTTTTTTGGTGTGTGTACTGTTCAATGCATTGTAACTTTTTTCTTGTTAAAACTTTAATAAATATTATTATTTTTTTTAAAAAGGAACATTGGAACTCCCTGCCTATTGAGAGAAAGCAGGCACCATGACTGAATTCTTCCTGGCACCTGCTTAAAATGTTCCTGTTTAGACAAGCCTACCCAAATGCTTAGGAAGTGTACTTATTTATGTTTTCAAGTAGAGTTGCAAATTTTCATTGATTTTACTGTTTTATCTTTTGCAAACCACTTTGAGGGCTTTTGTGTTTTTTTACAATCAAGTGTTACACAAATTTTACAAAATAAATGAAGATAGATAACATATTTGATATAAGTTAAACATTTGTTGTTGAAGCACAAATATGCCATAATAGTTGTTTTTTATGTCAAGCAAGATACCTGAGGAATTATGACCTCACTGAGTTAACTAAGTCAGCGACTTTCATTCGCTTGAATCTGTTAAGGGCTGAACTATGGAACTGTAATATTATGAATTCTGAAAATGCAGCATTGATTACAAAGCAAGCAGTCTTCACAAACTACAAGTTACGGAGCTTTCCCCCAGCAGAGATTAATCTCCAGTACAGTGGTACCTCAGGTTACATACACTTCAGGTTACATACGCTTCAGGTTAAAGACTCCGCTAACCCAGAAATAGTGCTTCAGGTTAAGAATTTTGCTTCAGGATGAGAACAGAAATTGAGCTCCGGTGGCGCGGCAGCAGCAGGAGGCCTCATTAGCTAAAGTGGTGCTTCAGGTTAAGAACAGTTTCAGGTTAAGTATGGACCTCCGGAACGAATTAAGTACTTCACCTGAGGTACCACTGTACAAGGGATGTTATAACGCACAGCAGCCAAAAGAAGATCCCAAAAAATTTACCTATTCAGTCTGTGCTACCCTGAAGCAATTGCCCCTGCTTTTATTACTTCTTTTTTCTACTAAGCCAACAGCCAAAAGAACAAATAAAACAGGAAAAACAGAATCAAGCAAGTGCTGCACAGATTACTGAACTGAAAGCAGGTCATGGAAAGGACGTCAACTATTGCAGTACACTTTGATGTCTCCCTGATTTGACTTTACCCCACGTCCCCAAACCAATGAGTTCAACATGTTGAAGTCATAACAGATCTTCCTTTTGAATACTGCCTTTTCAGGCATGCCGGCAATTTCATATCCGCCACATCTTTGCCATCTAAAATAGCTGAAGACACACACCCATAGCTGGTCACGTAAGAAAAAGAAATACAGTAGTATGTTAACTTGGCAGCCTTTTATTTATTTATGCATCATAAATAAGTCTAAAAACTTTTTTCGAAAGCACGTTCTCCCCCCATCCCTGTCCCACCCCGTGGATTAAGACAGCTAGATAACTTTGGCTTCTGCAATGCATCATAGCAACAGCTCCAAAACTAACTCGCTCCAGATGTCCCTGTGATCATCTAATCAGACATCAAAAGGAGCACTCTGACAAGCTCTCACACTGATTATAAGTATTCTATATATATGTTCCCACAGCATAAATACATACAGTAGCTACTTGGGAGCTGGGGTTTGTTGTGGTTTTTTAATCTCTCTCTCTCTCTTTAAATTGACTCCTCTAATTCAGAATTCTATTCAAACATACATGAGCAGCTATGGAAAGAAACGCCAGGCCTTCTAAATGACAGAAAACTCTCCCATTCATTCCCAAAGCGCTCTGTTCTTCCGTTCAGTGCAAATGTATGCATTTCAAAATAGTATTTAAAAGCAGAGCCAAAAATAAAAAAAGGAAAGGAAAGGAAAGCTTGATAGCTAATAAATACACCTCTTGGGCTCACAGGTTCTGAACCAAATGTAGGTCTCCTAAAGAGAAGAGATTTAGAGGAGTCGTGTGTTCATCCGTTCACACAGTCACCAAATGTTGTAGATGAGTAAGAAGACCTCTGCCGATACTGCAATACCAGGTCGATACATGGAGTGGATGGAGCAAGCCCCTGTTCCATCTCCCAGCTCCAAAAATCCATTTAGGTACAGAAAGAATGGAAAACATTTAAAGAGTATTTGAAAAATTATTGCAACAACAAAAAATCTCCTGGCAGAACTTGAATGATTCTTGTAAAATAAAAAGTACAGATAACAACTTTCTTTTGACAAGAACAAAGAAAATGAAATGGTAATTTGAAACTGTGTGTAAAATAATAATAGGAACAACAGTACAATGAGTCTAATCTATTTTTCTCTTGATCTTTCCTTTTTCGTTTCTTTTCGTTTTCTTTTTCCTTTCTTTTTTTCTCTTCTTTCTTTTTTCTTTATCTATTTTTGTTATGTAAAACAGATACAGGAAAAAACCACTATGGAATGCTGATCTAGTTGTTGCGACATTTTGTAATGTTATGTATTGTTAAGGATGGTTGAATGTAGTGAATGGCGAATTGCTGTTTCAGCTATTGTTGATTGTTATGTTATTGTTGAGTGCTAAATAAAGGCTAAAAAGAAAAGAAGAAGAAGAAGAAGAAGAAGAAGAAGAAGAAGAAGAAGAAGAAGACCTCTGCTGAAGAAGAAGAAGAAGAAGAAGAAGAAGAAGAAGAAGAAGAAGAAGACGACCTCTGAAGAAGAAGAAGAAGAAGAAGAAGAAGAAGACCTCTGAAGAAGAAGAAGAAGAAGAAGAAGAAGAAGACCTCTGCTGAAGAAGAAGAAGAAGAAGAAGAGGAAGAAGAAGAAGAAGAAGACCTCTGAAGAAGAAGAAGAAGAAGAAGAAGAAGAAGAAGAAGAAGACGACCTCTGCTGAAGAAGAAGAAGAAGAAGAAGAAGAAGAAGAAGAAGAAGAAGACCTCTGCTGAAGAAGAAGAAGAAGAAGAAGAAGAAGAAGAAGACGACCTCTGCTGATGTGGCCACAGTGCATTCTGGTTCATTTATACTTGGGAGCAGACAACTAAAAACAAATACATGAATGTCCCAATGAGTCTAGGAGCAAATGATCCATCCCCTGGTCTACTCCTTGGTCCTCCTAAACTTGGATTCTAGGTGATTTTGCAGCTCTCCACTGAGAAGAATTCATTTGTGTCTGGAGATAGACAGCGAAAGTTTAAGGCGCCCAAGTTATCACCAAGTTACAATCAAGCCAGAAATGGCCTGATTAATGATGAGAACTGGTGTGTACAGTGGTACCTTGGTTCTCAAACTTAATCCGTGCCGGAATTCTGTTCCAAAACCAAGGCATGCTTTCCCACAGAGAGTCATGTAGAATGGATTAATTCATTCCAGACTTTTAAGAACCCCTAAAACAGCAATTTAACATGAATTTTATACTATCTAATGAGACCATTGATCCATAAAATGAAAGCAATAAACAATGTACTGCAGTCACACAATCAATCAATCAATCAATCAATCAGTAGCTGAACTGGGTTCTACATAGTCACAAAAAAACAGGAAAAGAGTAAACAAAAACAAAAATGCATAATAAATAGCAAAAACAGACAGACCTCAGCGTAATACCCAAAACGGAAGCGTGGCACTCAAAACGGAGTATGTTCGGCTTCCGAAAAATGTTTGCAAACCGGAACACTTACTTCTGGCTTTGCAGTGTTTGGGTTCCAAGCTGTTTGAGTACCAAGGCGTTTGAGAACCAAAGTACCACTGTACAGTGGTACCTCGGGTTACATACGTTTCAGGTTACATACGCATCAGGTTACAGACTCCGCTAACCCGGAGAAATATTACCTCGGGTTAAGAACTTTGCTTCAGGATGAGAACAGAAATCGTACAGTTGTGGTGCAGCGGCAGCAGGAGGCCCCATTAGCTAAAGTGGTGCTTCAGGTTAAGAACAGTTTTAGGTTAAGAACAGACCTCGAGAACAATTAAGTTCTTAACCCGAGGTACCACTGTACTTTATTATGAGATGCAAAGAGCTTGCAACTGTCCCCAACAGAATGTCAGAACAAAGCCTCCATTCTTCATAACACTGGTAACCTAAGTAACCACTGGTAACTAAGTAACAAACTTAGTTGGCCTTTAAGGTGCTACTGGAAGGATTTTTTTTAAATTTTGTTTCAACTGGTAACCTAGGTATAACTGCACTGAGCCCTTTATGTGCTATCAGAGTTGTGCGTCAAGGCCACACACACACACACACACGGGTAATAAGGGCACAATGACACATGAATTAAGTTTAAATGTTAACGGGCAAATTTTGGCCACAACAATTTTATTGAATACAGGATGCGGGTGGTGCTGTGGATTAAACCACAGAGCCTAGGACAATCAGAAGATCGGCAGTTCAAATCCCCGTGACAGGGTGAGCTCCCGTTGCTCGGTCCCCACTCCTGCCAACCTAGCAGTTCAAAAGCACATCAAAGTGCAAGTAGATAAATAGGTACCGCTCCAGCGGGAAGGTAAATGACGTTTCCGTGCGCTGCTCTGGTTCGCCAGAAGTGGCTTAGTCATGCTGGCCACATGACCCGGAAGCTGTACGCCGGCTCCCTCGGCCAATAAAGCGACATGAGCACCGCAACCCCAGAGTCACCCACGACTGGACCTAATGGTCAGGGGTCCCTTTACCTTTACCTTATTGAATACAGAATCTGAGCGGTATTGGTTTAGGCATTGGAACCCAAAACTATAACTGACTCCTGCCCGCCTTGCAGGGAGTCTGATAAGGGTAACCACCTGAAGAGGGAGCTGGGTCAATGGCAATCGACTTGAGCTGTACCCTGGGGCTCACAGTGGCTCCTCCGTGGGCTTCGGATGAAATCCAGGCTCCTGGATTCCTTTAACGGAATACTGTTGATCGTGAAGGAGGAGGTGATAACCACACCTTCCCTCCCCCCCCCATCACTAATCTAACGCCTAACCACCAAACCTTACAAAGTTGAGACGATTGCTACGAGGTGCAAACTCACTGATAGGTTCTGCTGGTACATTTGAATCAGACTAATCTTGGTCTGTATAGTTAAAGCTATGGTTTTCCCAATAGTGATGTATGGAAGTGAGAGCTGGACCATAAAGAAGGCTGATCGCCAAAGAATTGATGCTTTTGAATTATGGTGCTGGAGGAGACTCCTGAGAGTCCCATGGACTGCAAGAAGATCAAACCTATCCATTCTTAAGGAAACCAGCCCTGAGTGCTCACTGGAAGGACAGATCGTGAAGCTGAGGCTCCAATACTTTGGCCACCTCATGAGAAGAGAAGACTCCCTGGAAAAGACTCTGATGTTGGGAAAGATGTTGAGGGCACAAGGAGAAGGGGACGGCAGAGGGTGAGATGGTGGGACAGTGTTCTTGAAGCTACCAGCATGAGTTTGACCAAACTGCGGGTGGCAGTGGAAGACAGGAGTGCCTGGCGTGCTCTTGTCCATGGGGTCACGAAGAGTTGGAGATGACTAAACAACAACAAAGGAGAAAACCAAGAGGGCAGTGCCAATCTGCCAAATGAAAAAATCCCTACCAGGCCCCCGATCTAAAACGGGCAACCAACCAAAGTCCATAGCAAGGCTAAAGACACACCTAAAGTAGAGGGTGGGTGGGCGGGTGTTCTCAAGGCCAAGAAGGCTCCCAGAGGCCCCTCAATTAAGAGGATCCAATTTATCATGAGGTGGACCAGCCCATAGAGGAGGTACCAACTCAATGGCTTCCCCCAAATCTCTGTTGCCTCATTCCTGGGAGGAGCTGCAGTATGAGCTCTTTACACCACGGTTGCTACAGCACCTCCTATACCACCAGCGTAACGTAAGAAGGGAGCCTTAACTATTTTACTCAATCCTTAAATTCATTATTTAAATTGTCAAGGGGAAGCCAAGCTGCATCTCAGAGATGCATCTCAGAGATTTCAACATCGTACAACTACAAATTAAGCATAGAAGGCGTCTACATAATTCATTAATTACAGCTAGGCATACAACTACATTTTGTAATATAATGTAACGTCTCTGTCAAGGACATAACATTCTGCGCACATCTTTGAATTTAATTAGGAATACATGGGCAAGGATGCAAAACTTTCCAATCTGAGCAGAGCAAAAGAAGAACAGGGCAAAAAAAATATAATAAAAAAATCCTAGCAAGAGAGAGATCATTTTGAAAACACAGAGGCGCATAATATTTCACTCTCACAACCATGGCCTAATTGAACAGCTGGAAGTACACATTCTGAAACTATTAATTCTCTGGGTCAAGAAACACTCCACCGTATGTGTGATTTAATGGTTTAAAAATTAAATAGTGCTATTTAAAAGGTAATTTACTCTGCACTTTTTTGAAACATACCGTGTATGTGTGTGTGTGTTGGTGGATAAGTGATTGATATAGCTTTAGCTCAAATATAATCTTTTGAATTGCAACATTGTTTCATCTCCAAATGAACCCAGCCATATGAAATTATGTACAATGGTATCAATTGGCCTAGTACATCATACTATTATGCTAATGTTAAAACACTTAAATCACAATAGCTAATACTTTAAAATTACAATTAGCCGTATAAGAACCGGAGGCTTGACCTTTGTTCTTTTTCTTTTTAAAAGCAAGAACATGAAACATAAAAAGCTTCTGATTAAGTATGAACCTTTTTTCCAAATTACAAATTATATACCCACAATGCATAAAAGGGAACCAATTTTGATATGCATAATTTATGTATAAATTCCATAATTTATGTATAAATTCCTAGTAGGTGGAGCTATTAGAGCTTGCTACATATTGTTGCAACATATTCAATCAATATAGCACCTAGACAAAACTTCTGAACCAACGTTTTTATCTTGTGCTGGATCCACAAATGCTCACCTTACAAGTGCAAGTAGATCACCATTCAAGGAACAGATATTCTATATCTTGTGGGAGAAAACAGAAACCCAATCCAAATATGTTAACTCTTACATAGGCTCTAGCGGAACTTAACTGGTTGCTATTTTACTTCCACTCGTGGTTCATTCAATGCAAACATGCGTGCTGTACACACAAATTGTCTCATGAAGAGAAAAAGTCACATGGTGAAGTGTAAACAGAAGAAGGTCTGAGGTTGAGGCCACTGTCCTCAACAATGGAAGGTATTTTCATTTCATTTCTTCTCTTTATTTCCTTTCTTACACAACTCATTTGACCAATAGTGGTTCTGCAAGTGGCAATAAAACACCTACTTATGACCACATATTTGAGCTTATATATTATACATACGAATATTCATAACTATCTCACATCAAGTCCTAGGCTCTGTGGTTTAACCCACAGCGCCACCCGCATCCCTTGTACATTTATTACAACCTTCTAAATCATTAATTGTAAGGAAATACTACTTAATCCATCGACATGTTCAAGTCAACTGAAGCAATATTTAGGTCATTCTTCAGGGCAACACCAGACCTGACTTTTATTAATTGCAAGAAAACAATCTGGTTGAATTTGGAAGACTAGATAGAAAGCTCTTCTTGTTGGAACACAACATCCTCTTGGTAAACGTGTTCGGTAAATTGTTCATTTCTTCCAAGCCTACATTTACATAGCCTACATTATGAATTTAGATCATGTGCCATTTCGTTTTCCAATTAATTATTTGTGATTGTGTATGTCAGATATAAAATACACTAGGTAACATTATTCACTATAGACAAATTCTGCTAAAGCAAAGTGTCCACACATCCGTCCTTCTGCCTATTATGGCTCACTAAGCTACAGCACGACACCATGAAACTCTTCTTAAAAATGATTAACCACAGATGGTACATAACACCAGTACAATTAGGGAAAATGTATAAAACTGGCTCAAACCTATGTTGGAAATGTCAGGAAAAAGAAGGGACTTCTTATCATATGTGGTGGGATTGCAGTAAAATTAAAATGTTTTGGGAAATGATATATAATGAGTTAAAGAAAATGTTTCATTTAACATTTGTGAAAAAGCCCGAAGCTTTCTTATTAGGGATTGTGGGAAAAGACCTGCCAAAGAAATTAAAAAATATTTTCATGTATGCGACAACGGTGGCAAGAGTCTTAATAGCACAAGGATGGAAGAATGAGGAAATCCCGATGAAAGAACTGTAGCAAGAAAAACTGACAGACTATGAGGAATTGGCAAAACTGACACACAAACTACGTGACAAGGCTAACTGTGATTTCAAAGACGAATGGGACGAATGGGAACCTTTTATGAAATATATGAAGAAACAACAAAATGAACTGGACATTCACAAACTCTTTATTGTGATATATAGATAGATAATTTGAGGATCTTTACAATTTTATAACATGCAGATAGAAAGAGGTGTTGAGAAACCAGAGAAAGGAGCTGAGGGAAGTCTGGGGGTGGGGGGTTGGGTTTTCTGTTTAGGGGGAGGGGAAAAATGGAGGTGGGAAAACAATGTGGATGATGTATTTTTGTTAAAACTATTGTGTTGAATTTTTTTTTAAAAAAAAAAAAGATTAACCAATGCTGCAATCACTCCCTTATTCAGCAAATCACATACATCAAAGTATTCTACTTTTATTTCACTTAAAGCGATACACATATCTGGTCTTATGCTCAGAATTTTTACAACGCAGGAAAGCATACTGAGCTTCTGTGATGGAAATATGAATTGCGTGTTCTGTATATAATTCTTTCATCAGCTTGGTTATAGAACTTGCAAAAAGCCCATGGCTCATTCTCTCAGATCTGGGTTGTTTTCCCCTGAAACATCTATACAGGGAATCCTAACCTTTACTGTACTTTCCTCTTTGAACTAAATCTAAATCCTGTGTCTCCTTCGAGCATCTTCCTGGTGGTGTGGCCTAACAGTGAATATTATTTAACCATACTCCAAACTCAGCTTAATGTAGAAGATGTATATTAATGAGTTCATTATGACTCTTTGATTTCTGTCCATATTTGTTCTAGGAAATAGGTATGTACAAGCTACATTAGTAAATACCGTATTTTTTGCTCTATAAGACTCACTTTTTCCCTCCTAAAAAGTAAGGAGAAATGTGTGTGTGTCTTATGGAATGAATGCAGGCTGTGCAGCTATCCCAGAAGCCAGAACAGCAAGAGAGATAGCTGCTTTCGCTGTGCAGTGATCCCTCTTGCTGTTCTGGCTTCTGAGATTCAGAATATTTTTTTTTCTTGTTTTCCTCCTCCAAAAACTAGGTGCTTCTTGTGGTCTGGTGTGTCTTATAGAGCGAAAAATACGGTACTTCCAATTTCACAGGAAAACCTTCAGTTTTGCAAAGAGAAAGCCAAGTCAAACCACGAATCCTAGATTCCCACGGAATTTTCCTTAAATATCAACTCCGATATTTAATAGCTTTATACAGAAAAAAAATAATCTCACATGGCGTCTTTCAATATCTGGATTTATAAAACTCATGCCAGTTAGAACCAATGAAATAAGTTATAAAAGACATCCATATTATCATTCCTCACCTGCTTTGTCCTGACTGCTATCAAAGATTAAATGTAACAGTAAGAGCTGGTAAACACCTTCAGAAAGTTGCATATAAACCAAGTCAAATAATTTGGTGTGAATTCAATGCTATGAAGCAATGAGCCTCCCATTTTGTAATTGTATTGTATTTAACGCTCCCCTCGTTCCCCAAGGAACTTGGTGGCTTACATGTTTTCCAGGGAATTTCCAAGCCCAGGCAGACTACAGGGACAGACATGCTTAGCTTCAACAACGGTGGGCGCAACAGAACTGCATCACGGGTGAGAAAACCCATGGGTCTGGGTGTATGCATGAAAAAAAGAGACTTTACAGTTCATACGACCTTTTCGTTGCTGCGAATACACAAATATTACACGGGCATTTTCCATATCATACATAGGGGGCTCAAATGATGGCTCCTTAAAACACCCATACATTAGGAGTCCCAATCGGATCCTGTACTTGAGGCTAACACAATTGCCACATATCACTAATGTAAGAACTAATCAGAGGATTTATTAGTTTTGTCGTTTTTATCAAGTGTGCGAAACCCTTGGCCCTGAAGGCATTGCTGAAGTACAACAAGGCCAGCGGTCATGGAAGTAGTCCGACAACATCTGGAGGACCAAAGTTTCCTCACATCGAATTTAAATAATCACACATTATGCAGTGAAAGAGTCTGCATTTTTGTATCTCATGTGATTGTGGTTGCTGTTAAATGCAGCACCAAAATGGTCTGGGTTCTGCCCAGTGCTAAAAATGGCAACCTAACAGACACACACATTCGTACAAGAGAGGGAAACAAGAGAGTTAAAAGCAAGCCAGTCTTCTACTGTATTGTGTTTCATCATGAGAATTGTGTTTGCCTAATAACTACTGTATTTTTCGCTCTATAGGACGCACTTTTTCCCTCCTAAAAAGCAAGGGAAAATGTGTGTGCGTCCTATGGAGCAAATGCAGGGGGAGGCAGGTGGGAAAAGCCCCCAAGAGCTGCACACAAGCTCGGTGTGGCTCTTGCGGGCTTTTCCACAGGAGGGAGAAGGGACTGACTGGCCGCGTCAGTCCCTTCTCCCTCCTCCTAGAAAAGCCCGCAGGAGCCGCGCAGCCTTTAAAGAGTGTGCCGCTCTTGGGGGCTTTTCCCCAAGGAGGGAGAAGGGACTGACCGGCCTGCAGCCTGTCCGCTGCTCCCAGAGCTGGGGAGGGGAAAATCATATTTCCCCCCCTTGATTTCCCCCTCTGAAAACTAGGTGCACCCTATGGTCAGGTGCGCCCTATAGAGTGAAAAATACGGTATAAATTTAAATGAAAACATGTGAGTATGAATAGGTGAATAAGGCTATGCTCCCCCCGACCCCGGATGTGTCTCAGGACAAATATCAGATGTCGTAGCTTGGATAGAAATAGCTGCTTTCTCAGAAGGTACCTCTGATTCCTCCCACAACTAAAGCAGAGTATGCTACATTACTGTCAGGGAACTGCCATCGGCTCAGAGGTGAGAGGGGGAAAGGCAGATGGAGTACAGAGAGCCTCCAAAAATCGTGGGAAGCAGCACTTCCTCAGTGGAGGAAGCCATGCCTCTAGTGGGGAGGAGATGCAGGGCTCGGAGGATGCAAGGCGGGGCCAGGACACCTTGCCTGAGCAAAGCGGGGAGGAGGGAGGTCCCCCTTTCCCCAAGCCTTCCTTGCGCAGTAGGCTTTCACGCAGAGAGGGGAGGCGTAGGCTGGGGGTCAAGAGAGTACTCTGCTGGGGAAAGTTTAAGGACCGCCCACTCACAGATTCTGCTAGTGAATGAGCAAGACATGGAATAGAGGTGCTCTGCATTGTAAAGGTTTTTAGCACCAATAATAAAGCTCTAGAACAGACCAGTGAGGCATCTTGCCTGATTGCTCTCGAGCAAACACACAATAGCCATAACAATCACATATGCTGTTGGAGATTCCCCCTCCCAACTCCTCAGGTGGATCATTTCCGAGAGCAAGGAGGGCTGCTGTCGAAGGTGGAGAAAGGAGCCCCATTGACCTAGTACGAAAAGCCACACTCACTATTTACCCAGGCCATGCCAATCATTGGCTCCAGCCATAGTCATTGGCCCCCAACTGCCCACCCACTCAAGGCCAAAAAGGTTGCCCACCCGAGTTCAAGTGGAACTCTTCCTGTGATTCTTTGGAACAAGCTACTACCTGCTGCTAATTAATATTAATTTCCAAGTAGTCTGACATTACGAGGAACAATGGTAACAGAATTCAGAAGCACAAGATACCTACTGTCACGGATGTCTTCAGAGCATGTTCATTGGCATTCAAAGCTCCAGCAGCAAATTCGACAGGTGGGCCTAGGGCTGGATCACTGCTCCTTCTCACCAAAAGTGGTGTCCCTGAAGACAAAAGCAAAATGAAGGATAGAAATATGACACTAGGAATTTAACTGATTACTGCATACACTCTAAAGTTGTTCTGCTACTTCACATCACCAGTACAAAACAGACTGATCGGGTGACATGCTAAAAGCCAATACAGAAGTTAGCAGGGGAAGTGAAACTGGTTGTTGTTGTTTTGTTGTGTTGTTGTTGTTGTTGTTGTTTCAGCATGCAAGAGAAATGGGGGGGCAATCTGGACCTAACTCCTCTCTACAACTCACAGAAAATCAGAACTTCTTAGGTCCTCCAACAGTTCCTGAATTACCACAGTTTTGTGTTTGCAATTGGCTAAGCTACCATTGTGTTTGGGATTACTGCAAAGTATTATGTATGCCAAAGCATGGAGGAATACACAGAAACCAAGTAAGTTAAATAGAAATTGAGAAAATGTTGGAGCAGTGTAATGTGATCAATCTAACCACTGTGCAGAAGGATTAAGGAAAGTATGTAGAGGTGTTGAATCAATGGAACATGGTAACAGTGTGCATTAAAAGGGAACTAGGAATATCCAGAAATGGGGTAAAATATTTGTTATTATAAACAAATGCTGTTTGAATTTAATGCCCACCCAGGAAGCTTAATTTTTAGGGTAAAAGTAAAAACAAGCAAATGAAGATAGATACCTTTTCTACGTATAGCCCTTTTAAACCTTTTTTTTTTAAAAAAAAAATTACAACTTTGATACCATTTTGATAATTTGTATACAGTTGTACCTTGGTTCTCAAACACCTTGTGGCTTGAATGTTTTGGCTCCTGAACACCACAAACCCGGAAGTGAGTGTTCCGGTTTGTGGAAGTTTTTTGGAAGCCGAACGTCTGACGCGGTTTGTGCTTGGATTTGATATCCCGCTTTATCACTACCCGAAGGAGTCTCAAAGCGGCTAACATTCTCCTTTCCCTTCCTCCCCCACAACAAACACTCTGTGAGGTGAGTAGGGCTGAGAGACTTCAGAGAAGTGTGACTAGCCCAAGGTCACCCAGCAGCTGCATGTGGAGGAGCGGGGAAGCGAACCCGGTTCCCCAGATTACGAGTCCACTGCTCTTAATCACTATACCACGCTGGCTCTCCACAGGAAGCTCCTGCAGCCAATCAGAAGCTGCGCCTTGGTTTCTGAACGTTTTCGGAAGTTGGACAGACTTCCAGAACGGATTCGGTTCTGCTTCACATAGTACGGTAAACCAAACTCTGGCTTAGCGGTACCACATGAAGGTGAAGGCTCCAGGAGATAGACTTGCACCCACATGGCAGCAAAAAAAAGGACCTAGGTGGAGCAAAACAGCTGTAAGGTCCTCTTGTGGGAGCCCACACAGTCCCTATAAGCCATAGCTTGGATTACCATATGTAATAAAAGACATTTTACACTACTGTAGCATATCTCCAACAGGTCCTCAAATTCGTTTGTACTTTTATCATTGCCAATGTACTCTAAATGTCATTCATCTTCAAGACCAGCCAAAAAACTTCAGATAATTCAGAAAAGCAGCTACCATGCTGTGTCAGCTGAAGTCTTGTGAAGTTAAAGGGGGGAAAACTAGTCTTTCTTCTGTCTAATGTGGTAAATGTGGTGATTTTTTTTTAATTAAAAAAACTTAACTTAAAACACTAGAAATGAACCCCCCCCCCCCCCGCTTTTCAACTACCACTTTTCAACTATTTCCAAAATTAATTTACCCTTGGAGTAGTGCCAAGAATGAACGCTAATTGGCCCAAAATGATTTTCTATCACTTACAAACAACTGGAAGTAGGTTTATGAAACCGGAACGCATCTGCAATATTAGCTAGAGGATTTAAAAATGCAGTCTTCTATTCAAGTACGCAAATAAATGTACTTGAATTTGGAATTTGGCATGACATACGTATAATAAAAATGTGCAGGTTTATGTGTGCAAGTGTGTGTGTTTGAAATATACTCTTGAGAAAATGCATTCAGATTGGCTTGCTGATAAAAAATGTTTGATCATCAATACAGAGGTTCCAAATTCCACTTGGGTTCTGCCCTGTCATTGGTTCACTGAGATTAATCAGCAAGATAGTGTGCATTGCCCAATCACTTCCACTTCATTCTCCTAGAGTGGGAGAAACAAACCAAGATGACGCAATTAATCTTGGTTTTCCATTACACCTGAACCCTTGACTATGGTTTGTTGCCCCCTAACAAGCCACAAGTGCCGGTGAGCCTTAAACCATGGTTTGTTGTTGGCTTATAGATCACAGCTTCTTAAGGATCAACAAACCACAAACCTTGTTTTGGATGCAATGGAAGATAAAGGTAAAGGTAAAGGGACCCCTGACCATTAGGTCCAGTCGTGGCCAACTCTAGGGTTGCAGCGCTCATCTCACTTTATTGGTCGAGGGAGCCGGCGTACAGCTTCCGGGTCATGTGGCCAGCATGACTAAGCCACTTCTGGCGAACCAGAGCAGCGCACGGAAACGTCGTTTACCTTCCCGCCGGAGTGGTATCTATTTATCTACTTGCACTTTGACAAGAGCTCAACCCGTCACAGGGATTCAAACCACCGACCTTCTGATCGGCAAGTCCTAGGCTCTGTGGTTTAACCCACAGCGCCACCCGCGCCCCTGATGTAATGGAAAGACAAGCTTAAATTTGGCTTTCAGGCTTGCTTTTTCTGTTCACACCAGGGAAGATGTAACTGGCATCAAATGAGCAGCAATCCTTGCCTATTGTGGCATGTGATAGCCAGTGCAATCTTATACTACTACTACTACTACTACTATATAATTTATACCCCACGCATCTGGCTGGGTTTCCCCAGCCACACCCAACAGAATATTAAAAACACAATACAGCATTAAACATTAAAAACTTCCCTAAACAGGGCTACCTTCAGATGCCTTCTAAAAGTATTTTAAGTTGCTTATTGCCTCGACGTCCAATGGGAGGGCGTTCCACAGGGCAGGCACCACTACCGAGAAGGCCCTCTGCCTGGTTCCCTGTAGCCTCACTTCTCACAGTGAGGGAACCACCAGAAGGCCCTCGGAGCTGGATCTCAGTGTCCGGGCTGAACGGTGGGGGTGGAGATACTCCTTCACGTATACTGGGCCGAGACTGTTTAGGGCTTTCAAGGTCAGCACCAACACTTTGTATTATGCTCGAAAACATACTAGGAGCCAATGCAGTGTTATATGGTCTTGGTGG
The DNA here is from genome assembly GCF_964252035.2 of Podarcis erhardii. Classification (NCBI taxonomy): domain Eukaryota; kingdom Metazoa; phylum Chordata; class Lepidosauria; order Squamata; family Lacertidae; genus Podarcis; species Podarcis erhardii. The sequence continues at coordinate 130,946,990 of NC_138497.1, read as the reverse complement.
CCACTCCCAGTCACCAGTCTAGATGCCGCATTCTGTATTAATTGCAGTTTCTGAGCCACCTTCAAAGGTAGCCCCACGTAGAGCGCATTGCAGTAGTCCATATCTACACAGAACTAAGACCCATCAAATTCAGTGGTGCTTACTTCCAGGTTAGGTGGGTATAGGATTGCAGTCTAAGTTAAAGTTTACTCCACACTCTTATCAAGTACCCGCTAACATCAGTTCAAGCAGCTCTCATAAGAAAATGATTTTGTCCCTAGCTCTACCCATTTTCTTTGTTTTACATGTGCTGTTTGGATGCCAATGGCAGGTTGACCAAGCAAATTCCATCCCTTTCCTCTGTGACAGAAGTTCTCAATTAGCTAAGTACTGCCAATCGCCTGTTTTTCAAAAGCCAAACCCAGACATAGTGCTTCAGGTTAAGAACTTTGCTTCAGGATGAGAACAGAAATCGTGCTCCAGCGGCGCGGCGGCAGCAGGAGGCCCCATTAGCTAAAGTGGTCTAACAGTTTCAGGTTAAGAACAGACCTCCGGAATGAATTAAGTACTTAACCCGAGGTACCACTGTATTTATGGTAGTTTTTGCTATGTGAACGGTGCCGCTATGCCCTCCAACGTGTCCCAGGGCAAAACTGTGCCACACGTCTTCCGGTGTGAGTCACATGACCCAAGCGACATCATGCTCCCACAAAGTGGGGTGCCCCAGACAGTTGACAGGAATGTGCCACGGAGCCCCTGGGTGAGTTACATGAACCACCAATTGGGAAGCACTGCTCTACAGTATAATTTGTAGGCTAAATATTGTATTGGCTCGATGTGGATGAAAAAGGAAACTGAGTTCTTATACCAAGGAGCAGATTTTGACCAAACCATTGCATTTTATTATTTCCCCCTAAGTTTTCCAACTCGCAGGGATGCCTTCTGCCTCTTGAGACTCTTCCCTATTAGTAAGAAATGATGTTTAAAAGTTTAGCGTGGCTGAGACCAAGGAATGCAATGTAGCGCTTGAGCTTCCTTTTCTAATGGAGGAACTGGGGTTGATGCCAGCTCTAATTACCCCTTCAATGCCAAGTACTAAACACTTGACAAACTTTTTTTTTTTAATTGCCAGAATAAATCCTGCTTTCTATGCAGCCTGATTTTCTTTTTCAGCTTGTGTTTTAATTATTCAGCACTCATTATGTCACATTGCGTTATGCAGCCAAGTCGGAGATCCAATGCGTAGGCTCAAGGAGAAGGACAACTCGTGGTGTAGTGGTTCAGAGCAGTGGACTCGTAATCTGGTGAACCGGGTTCGATTCCCCGCTCCTCCACATGCAGCTGCTGGGTGACCTTGGGCCAGTCACACTTCTCTGAAGTCTCTCAGCCTCACTCACCTCACAGAGTGTTTGTTGTGGGGGAGGAAGGGAAAGGAGAATGTTAGCCGCTTTGAGACTCCTTAGGATAGTGATAAAGCGGGATATCAAATCCAAACTCTTCTCTTCTTCATCATCCAACTAAGTTCTACTTACAAACAGACCCACTGAAATTAGCTGGCCAAACCCATGCCTGATGTTTTAACAGCGCTAAAGCATGGGGAGATGGTTCCTGCCAATCTACAACAGGAGGCGAGGCAGCTACAGAGCATGTCTGGTGCTGAAGCTGCTTTTATATGACTCCAGCTACAAAAGCCTGACTGACTCCATCTACAAAAACTGCTGAACAGCTTTCAGTCTGTGGTATTGTTTAGGATGTTCGGTTGGGTTTTGTTGTTGTTGATATTTATTTCAATGGTTCTACTCTGAGTAAAGGTAACAGTACCGACTCCGGGGTTGCGGCGCTCATCTTCTTTATTGGCTGAGGGAGCTGGCGTATAGCTTCCAGGTCATGTGGCCTTGCGTAGAGGACCTGTACCACTATTTATTGCAATGCCCGCTATATATATAACCAAGAGACCGATTTATAAAACCCCTGCTCACGAATGGAACACACTTGAACAGGGTGGAAAGGGTAAAATGGCTGCTGAGTGATACTGATGACTTCATAACTTATAAAGTAGCACTATATTCATTGGTGGCTAAGAAGATCAGGAGAAAAAAACTAGATAAAATAGTGGTCAATTGCAAAGATGATTCGGACATTTAAGCTGGCACATTCTACCTGAGAACCCCTTGCTGTTCTACCGTATGCAACAAATAATTTTTAGGAGAAGTGATTGTGGTTTATTGTATCAGCAGTGCCCTGATGTTTTTATGGTTTTTATGCTTATTGTTGCTTTTCTTTTTGTTCCCATTGTGAATGATGCCATGGCCTTTGGCTAGTGCAATAAAGTTTATGATGATGATGATGACCAACTCAGCTAACCTGGAAGAGTTGCCTCGAGTTGAGAACTTTGCCCCAGGATAGGAGCGGAAATCGTGTGCCAGCGGCACAGCGGCAGCAAGAGGCCCCATGAGCGAAAGCACGCCTCTAGTTAAGAACAGTTTCAGGTTAAGAATGGACCTCCGGAACGAATTAAGTTCGTAACTAGAGGTACCACTGTACTTCCATCTAAAAAAAAAGTGGGTGAACTAAGGTCCCATGGCATGGGAAGAGGGCATCTGAGCAGTCAGGAACCTGCCATCTAGCAGAGCCATAAACCGTGTTCACCAGGTACAAGTCGGTCACAACTGGACCTAATGGTCAGGGGTCACTTTACCTTTAGCTTTACACATAGCCATACTTAACCGTTTTAAAAGTAATCATCACAAATATATTGTGCTCAAAGTCTTCATCTTGTCTCAGCTGCATGTTCATACGGTTATGGCAACCACACTTCAAGTGTTGGGCCATCACTGTAACTCTCATGTACAAGCAGCAAGAAAGTGCCCTTCATTTAGTGTGGAACTGCTGTAAGGAAAGTTCCCAAAGTAAATATATGTTGTGCATGTGTATGCAAAACCCCTGGATTATAGTGCTTAATCAAGAAAGTTACATAGAGCAGACTAATATGTAGATATTCTATTCCAATCACACTTTTCTCTCTTCTGCTTCTGTGATATGATTAGCCACATATCTATTCTAATTAAAACCACTCTCCAACACTTTGGGGTTTGTTTTTTTAAAAAAATATCCTAAGTAGGGTCAGTTCACCCATAATTTAGCAAGTCAGATTGTATTCCAGTCATGCAGAAATAGGACGAGACAATTTTCATTTGCATTATGGATTTAAACTGTTAATAGTGGGGGGCAGGATGGCGTTGAGAGACGTAAACAATAGCAGAATATTTATTAACAGAGAGATATGATAGCTAGAAATTGGTCAGTCGGATTTTCAGAACCAAGTAAGCTTTATACCACACCATCAAGACAAAAATACTGAGTAATGAAGGGGAAAGTCCTTGAATCTATTTACATGCATTCATTGAGCATCTGGACTTTCTAGTAGCCACAGTTTTTTAGTTCTGTGAACGGAAGCAACTAGGCCTTGTGAACGCCTTAGAGTACCTCCATCATCAGCATTTATCTCTATGCCACTTTTCATTAGATAAAACCTTGGTCAAGGTGGCTTACATTACAAGGTTTACATAATTATGAACATAATAAATAGAACATATTGAAAAGCACACAACCAAATTGGAACAACTTCCACATAAATCATAATAAGATTAAAAAATAAAGATACAAAATTTAGTATCAATAACAACAACAAACCTCAACAAAATACCCTAAACAATACCACAGCCCAAGAGTCTGTTCAGCAGCTTTTGTAGCTGGAGTCAGTCAGGCCTCTGAGCTCCCATGCAAGGTTGGAAAAGGCCAGGAAGGAAGGAGCCAGCTCTTGCAGGACTCGCAGCCAAGATGGTGTCTGGCCTCCTCAGCAGCCTCCATATTTGTAGTTGGAGTCATCTAAAAGCAGCTTCAGCGCCAGACATGCTCTGTAGCCTCCTTACTCCCTGATGAATTGGCATGAGTTTGGACAGTTACTGAACTTCCAACACTATCTTTCTATTCACATTTTATTTATTGTACTTCAAGTAACAAAAAACTTAACAAATACATTACATACATTACATATAATACATACCTCACATACCGACATATCCTACATGTACACCACACATAATAGACTTCCAACTCTTCTCTTTGTACCTTGTTATGAAACTTAACTCTGTACGCATTTTGTGTTTGTTATTCTACTTTTCTTTTGTACTTATCTAACCAGATTTTATCATACCTTTCCTCTATTTTCAAGAATTAATCTATATCTGCCAGGAGACTTGCATTGTCCGTATAGTTTTTGGGTTATTCTTTAAAAGTTGACCATTCGTTGTTAACTTTTTGAATAGTCTTTCCTCTTATTCTCCCTGTTAATTCTGCAAGATGTAGATATTCAATCATTTTTCTTAATCAGTCAGTTTTGGTGGGGATAATATTGCTTTTCCAGTTTTTGGCTATGAAGATTCTTGATGCTGTGGTAGCATACATAAATAAGGGTCTACAAATTTTCTTGATTTCTGCAAACATGATACCGAGTAGGAAGGCTTCCGGTTTTTTTGTGAAAGAGAGTTTAAACATATTTTTTAATTTCGTTATAGATGACATCCCAGAATTCTCTTAACTTCTTACACTCCCACCACATATGTATGAAGATACCTTTCCCCTCTTTACACCCCTAGCACCTTTCTGTGCTGTTCTTATACATTTTGGCCAACTTGGCCAGGGTTAGGTACCAACTGTGTTGCATCTTTAAAACATTCTCTCTAAGGTTGTAGCAGGGGGTAAATCTAATGTCCTCTTTCCATAGCCTTTTCCATTCACTCATAAGTATGTTGTGACCAATGTCCTGAGCCCAGTGTATCATGACTGCTTTTACCATTCACATTTTAAAAGTATGTAGGGAAGTGAACAAGTGTTATGGCACCAGTCCCAATGCTAAACATTGCAGTTCCCACCCATTTCCATTGTTAGAACTGTCTATGTACTCCTCCTCCTCTCTGTAGCCTCATAGTTTCCAATCTGTTAGGGGAACCAGTCTTATGCCATGACAGCCAGGTCTCAAGGAACTCGTACAAGACATGTTGATTCTTCCTCTGAAATCTTGCTCCTCTATTCTTTAAAAAATTTCACCGATTTAATAATAATAATAATAAATTTTATTTATATCCCGCCCTCCCCAGCCGAAGCCGGGCTCAGGGCGGCTAACAACAATCAAACAATCAAACAATCAGATAATCGCACATTCTAAAAATATTTCATTATAAAAATCAATTAAAATCAAATTAATGGCAACTGATTAAGCAAGATTCTGTGCAGGTTGCCAGAGGAGGGAGTCAGGCTGCACCCTGACCAAAGGCCTGGTGGAACAGCTCTGTCTTGCAGGCCCTGCGGAAGGATGTCAGGTCCCGCAGGGCCCTAGTCTCTTGTGACAGAGCGTTCCACCAGATTGGAGCCGCAGCCGAGAAGGCCCTGGCTGCTCTCCACCAACAAATAATGTTTTTCACCTCACATTAGCTATCTGGCATGTGATTACTCGGATTAGCTTTGGGTCCCCTTTGGAAAATCAGTGTGACATTGGCTGCTTTCCAATCCTGTGCAATGGAGGTTGTTTTTATGGAAAGTTTGCTTCTTTTTTAGAAAATAGTTTCATATTGAGTCATTTTCTTCATAAACTCTCGGGTAGGTGTCATCTGGGCCCAGTGACTTGCTCATTTTTATTTCTCAACAGAACCTAAAACCTCATCTCTTGCCACTTCTGTTTGATTCAAGTCTTCAAACACATTTCCCGAAAAAGTCAGTTCAGGAGCAGGAATCTGCCCTAAATCTTCTGCAGTGAAGACAGACACAACTAAATCATTTAATTTCTCTGCAGTCTCCCTAGCCTCCTGCTTCTCATGTATTTAAAATATTTTTTTTTTTTGTTATCCTTAATGTTTTTAGCAGTATGTTCCTCAAATTCTTTTTTCTTCTTTATTTTCCTGTCAACTTACATTGGTTTCAACAGAGTTTGTGCTCCTCTTTCGTCTCCCTCAATTTCCGAAAGTAAACCTTCTTGCCTTTTATAGCTTTCTTCTCTGTTCATTAATCATGCTGGCATCGTCTTGGATTTAGTGGTTCTGTTCCTAATCTGTGATACACATTCCAGCTAAGCTTCTATCATCATGGTTTTAAAAAGCTTCCAAGCATCTTGAGAAGAGATTTGACCCTCATGACTCTCCCTTTCAACAATATTCTAAATATTCTTCTCACTCTTGAGGAGTTTTGCCTTTTGAAATTGAATACTACTGTGTTGCCCACTTTCCACACTGCAGTTGTTGTTCCCAGTTGGTTTTCCCCAGACCTCCAGAGCAGAGGAAACACAGGGGCAAGATAGAAAAGGGAAGTTCCTCTACACATAAAAGCCTTTCCTTGCATTCTCTAATTTAGTTGGATAGAAACCTAAGTCTAGGAATTGCCTCTGGCTAGTTCCATGGGAAAGTTAATTGGGAAAGGAGTACGACAAGGCTGTATATTGTCTCCCTGCTTATTTAACTTATATGCAGAATTCATCATGTGAAAGGCTGGACTGGATGAATCCCAAACCGGTATTAAGATTGCCGGAAGAAATATCAACAACCTCAGATATGCAGATGACGTGACTTTGATGGCAGAAAGTGAGGAGGAATTAAAGAACCTCTTAATGAGGGTGAAAGAGGAGAGCGCAAAATATGGTCTGAAGCTCAACATCAAAAAAACGAAGATCATGGCCACTGGGTCCATCACCTCCTGCCAAATAGAAGGGGAAGAAATGGAGGCAGTGAGAGATTTTACTTTCTTGGGCTCCATGATCACTGCAGATGGTGACAGCAGTCACGAAATTAGAAGATGCTTGCTTCTTGGGGAAAAAAGCAATGACAAACCTAAAGCAGAGACATCACCTTGCTGACAAAGGTCTGTATAGTTAAAGCTATGGTTTTTCCAGTAGTGATGTACAGAAGTGACACCATAAAGAAGGCTGATCGCTGAAGAATTGATGCTTTTGAATTATGGTGCTGGAGGAGACTCTAGAGAGCCCCATGGACTGCAAGAAGATGAAACCGATCCATTCTTAAGGAAATCAGCCCTGAGTGCTCACTGGAAGGACAGATCCTGAAGCTGAGGCTCCAATACTTTGGCCACCTCATGAGAAGGGAAGACTCCCTGGAAAAGACCCTGATGTTGGGCAAGATATTGAGGGCACAAGGAGAAGGGAACAACAGAGGACGAGATTGTTGGATAGTGTTCTCGAAGCTACCAGCATGAGTTTGACCAAACTGCGGGAGGCAGTGGAAGACAGGAGTGCCTGGCGTGATCTGATCCATGGGGTCACGAAGAGTCGGACACGACTAAACGACTAAACAACAACAACAAGTTCCATGGCCAATTGTTCTAAGGCATAGACATTTAGGATATCTGGCATTTTTGTCTCTTTGTTTGGAAAAACAACAACAACCCACAAGTCCAGTTTTTGGTGACACAACAAAGAGGGCTGTTGCATCTGTGATTTCAGGAATTTCCCAACTATATCCTTCTGTTGAGATGCCAGGGACCTATTATGTACTTCATTGACTAGGATCACAAGGACACCTTTGGTAAAAGCAATGCAAAACAAAAAGAGCTACATTTAAAACACTACACACAAAAGATGATCTCTACCAGTAAGGCAAGGTCCAGAGATGTCAAGTGTCCCTTATTTGGCAGAACAGTCCCTTATCCCAGCACCATGTCCCGCCGCTGTCCCTTATTGATGAGGCTTCGTTTGGCTGCTGGCTGGGCTTTCTGCCTTTGGCTCGGAGGGGCTCAGAAGTTGAACATATCTGTGCCCGGAAAATCCCTTATTTTGGCTGCTGATCCCTTATTTTCAAGGCTGCTGGTCCCTTATTTTCAAGGCTGCTGGTCCCTTATTTTCAAATCTGTAAGTTGACAGCTATGGCAAGGTCCCTTTCAAACTATAGAACTTCCCGGAACTTTTTGCAACACTGGGAGCTGCCTTGTGAATTTCCAGTGTTTATATACACACACAGGTTTCCCTTTTTGCCTATTACACACACATATTATTATTATTATTATTATTATTATTATTATTATTAATTGAATTTATATTCCACCCTATACCTGCACAAGACACATGAGCTATAGACCAGCATATATCTCCGGGATCCTCTCCAGAATTTACCATTTCTCACATGCCAATTTGATCTTTCTCACTATCACAAATATGCTCGGCTCACTTTCCTACATGCTTTTACAAATATGAATGAACACTTGAGAGTTACCATCTCGAGTTCTGACTCCAGAACTTGTAAGGAGGAATAGAAGGAGAGGGAGAAAAAAGTGGTCAGTGGCAAGGTGTCCCTGTGCATGGTGTGTGTTTGCAAGAAATATTCAACAATAAATACTGAATAATAAATATTCCCTAAAAGACAAAACAAGGGTGCACACTTTCAAGTTCCACTTCCTGTTTATTTACAATGGCTGACTTCCCACCAAATGGGAATTCAAGCTTTAAAAACTTCTATGACACTTTGATTCCCCATGTTCTACAGTTCTCAGCCTAGTAAGTATTAATATGCACTGGAAAAAAATAACTATGCCAATGAGTAGCTGAAACAATAACATAGCAACATATATATTGTTTATTTTCCTAAGTTTGCTTCCACCTAAGACACAATAAAATCATGTGGCAACTCGTATCAAAAGCAGTTTGTCACACGGCAGCTACAGTTTATCTTTAAGATGCTGGTGTGCCACCAATATTTTGTAGACAGAAGCTGTATCCTTGACCCACACTATTTATGCTGACAGGTACAAATGGAATACATAAAGTCAAGGACAAAGGAAACAGACAGAAATAAACATAATAGGCAATGATGAATGGTAAAAAATAATTAATTTACGGCTCAGACCCATAAGCATAAAGTGCCACTAAGGGGGAGTGGAAATTATTTGCATTAAACAGCCCCAGAGTCTAGAAAGCTATTGTATGAAACAATACTTCCTTGGTCTTCACACACACACACACACACAAACACACAAACACCATACTAAAATATGGGGACAAGGTCTACGTTAATGCATCCTGAGGCAAAATTTCTTCATTTGTTTTATTTTATTATTATTAATTTGCTGGAAGCCACCCAGAGTGGCTGGGGCAACACTGTGAGATGGGTGGCTTGTGATGATGATGTTCTAGAGTTTTATTGGCACCTTATGCCAAGGACTTTTGCTGTTTTAGCAACTTGACAGGTACTAGTCAGTCAGCACTAGAGAATTTTCTTCATGTCATTAGCATCCAAGGAATACATATATTCCAATGTATTATGTTTCCACAGTCATGTAGAATTACAAAAACATCCTCAGATTCTGGAATTTGCTATGTAGTTCAGCTTCTTAAGAATGCCATCTTTAATTTTAGTTTACATCAGTAATTTCCACTTCTTACAGTCTCGGATATGCTTGTGAGTAGCATGCTGAGATTTCAGAAGCCAGGAGATTTGCTAACTTAAGAAACCACAGAGCCTTGCATATAGCTCTTGTGCTTTCTCCCAAAACAACAGAAATAGTGGAATACATCATGTATACTGTAAGAGAAATTACAGAAAATATGTCCAGTTGGCATGATTTGCATATATTATGCATAGTATTGTTATTAAAATATTATAGCATTTTATTTAGTTATTTAAAGCATTCATCAATTATTACAAGGCGGTTTAAAAAAACTAAAACAAGTACACATGTAAACTAGCCAACAGATAAAAGCACACAGCCCTGGAAATCTCTGAGTTTAGAATGCCTAGAAGACAATAAAGTTGGTGCTAGATGCACAACTCCCTTGGAATAGCTGTGGCATCAATATAAAAAAGAAAAAAGCCCTCTCTTTGGTTGTTTCATCTGTAAAAGATACGGAATTTAGGAATAATGCATTAGCCAATGACGTTAGCAAGTTGGCAGGCTGGTAAGAATAGGAGATGCTTCTTCTTCCAAGTATGTTTTTATCAGTGTGCGCAAACCCAGAAGATGACAAATGCACCCACAATACTGCAGAAACAGTGCATACCTCTCATCCAAGATAATTATCAATCTAAAAATGCATACACACATACCTAGTCTCAAAGCGGAGGGTGTCACTTCAATCTCTCCTCTGATTGGCTGAAATGCAGCCAGCTGGGCAGCTACATCTGTCTCGAAAGCATCAGGGCTGTTTCCATTTGTCAAACTAGCACTGGCGTCCTCAGACTTGGAGACTGACTCTTGCTCATCGTACACAGCAATCAACTGCAAAATGAAATGTCACTTTATTAAACTTTTTTTTTTTTTTTTTAATAATATTTATTAAAATTTTCCAATTAATTACAAATTAATAAAACATCCAATTTCAAATCTTTTTCCAATTACATCCTTTCAGGACTTCCCCTTCCCTCCCCCCCTTGTATTCCAAATCTCTCAAATGATCTCAACAAGTTCTTCTCCTCAATTCAAACTTGTTATCCTTAACCCAATTTTTTTTTTTTTTAAAAAAAAAACACATTATTTTCCATTCCCCTAAAATCGGCTTATTCCCACCACGAGTTCCCCACTTTAGAATACCATGTAGATGTATATAGCCTAAATAAAACATAGTTTACGCCTTTAAGGATTCCACATTTCCCACCCCCCCTTTTCCCGGTTGCGTTCCCAATGTTCCTCAATGTCCGATATTTCCACGTCTCTCTAAATCATAGTCCTTTGCCAGTCCTCTTTAGTTTCGAATGTCCAATCATGGAAGGATTCTGTCTCAAAGAGAGGCCCATTTTTTCCATCCAGATTTTTATATCCAGGAGTGAAAAACTCCAAATTATAATCCTTAAGCTTGTCAAATCTGGATGTCCCAAATGTCCCCACTTTTAACTTGGTCCAATTCTTGTTATTTTGTTGTTCTTATTGATCACACTCCTCTTTCTATTTCTTTCTGTCCCTGTTTTCCTGCACAAATGTCCTAATTCCAAAAGTTAGTTCCTTTACAGAGGCTTGTTATTCAGAAACAAAACATTACGTCAAGTTCCTTTCATTCCACAACAGATGATTCCATTGTCTTCTTCGGTGTAGTGGCCTCTGTAGTCATAATAATGTTCCATTTCTGCAGTTTCCCAGGAGATAAACAGTTCAGTTCCAATTTCCAGCTAAAACTTGTAATGTCCCTCGGCTCCTCTAGGTGGATTGCAGAAACTGAGTTCTCTTCCAGATCGCATCCATTAGCCCTAGTAACTTTGTAATCCTTATTTAAAACAATTTGTATCCAATTTATAACAAATATAACCAGCAAAGTCCTTGTAACATAGTCTCTATCTTATTTTCCGCTTTGACAGCTCTTTGACAGCTGTCAAAACTTGCCTTTCTCCTCTCCAAACTCCGTCATCGATCGCTCCCGGGGTTCCAGGGGGGGTTGTTTTTAAGTCCGAATTCTACTTTCCTCCTCCAGCTCAATCTCATATTCTTCACTCGTGAGGTTAAAAACTTGCCAAAATGATGTTACTCCGATCTTAGTTATCAGATCCTTTGCTTTGACCCTTCTACAATGGAGGGGGTGGCTGACTTCCTTTTTTGCGCCTCCCCCGCTCGCTCCGAAATTTTTAAAATTTTTGTCCCTCTTTTTAGTCCAAGTTCCAATTACTTACAGGTTATTCTTTTAGGTCCGAATTTTCAAAGGAAGAAGCCAGCGCTCTCCGCCGAATGGCATGCGGCTTTGCACGGCAGGGATAGCAGAGGACTCAAAACACCACGCTTCTCCCCGGCACCCGATCCGTAGCCTTTAAAAAGGCTCCTTCACGAGTCGGGAGGGCGCTAATGGTGTCAGCCGAGTCTCCATGTCCACGGCCCCCGTGGCCGTGGTTTTTAAGGGTCCCCGCATCGCCGGTGCGGTAGGACCCAGCCCCTGCCGTGCAGGCTCCCTCCGGAGCTCGGAGGGAGTCCGCCATTCGGCGATGGCGCCGACCCGGAAGTGACTTTATTAAACTTTTGTAACAAGAAGGAAATACAACTAATTATGACTTGGATCCAAAGAATTCTATGTGCATGATGACATGAGGATTTTCTCACCTGACAGCCCCCAGCAGCAGTACCCTCCCACCCCCATTTCTGATTCATCTGCAAATGTTAGGATGGACTCTGTATAATAATAATAATAATAATAATAATAATAATAATAATAATAATAATAATTTATTTATTTATTTATTTATACCCCGCCCATGTGGCTGGGCTTCCCCAGCCACTCTGGGCGGTTTCCAAAAAAAAATTAAAATACTGTAATACATCAAACATAAAATGTGATAGTATTTTATTACTTTTTTTAAAAAAAGTATTATCCTACAATTAACTTAACAGCACGGATGGCACTGTGGTGCAAACCACGGAGCCTTGGGGTTGCCAATCGGAAGGTCGGCGGTTTGAATCCCGGTGACGGAGTGAGCTCCCGTTGCTCATTCCCTGCTTCGGCCAACCTAGCAGTTTGAAAGCATGTCAAAGTGCAAGTAGATAAATAGGTACCACTCCGGCGGGAAGGTAAATGGTGTTTCCGTGCACTGCTCTGGTTTCACCAGAAGCAGCTTAGACATGCTGGCCACATGACCTGGAAAAACTGTCTGTGGTTAAGTCCAGTCGTGAATGACTCTGGGGTTGCGGCGCTCATCTCACTTTACTGGCCAAAGGAGCCGACGTTTGTCCACACAGTTTTTCCACTGTATTTTAAAATATGGCACCTTGAACTAATCCTCAAAATGAACTGGCAAGAAGTGCAGATCAAAAGCTGTCCTAAGAGATATCTCAAGGTATATTGTAAAACAGAGAAAAATACATGAAGAACCAGTGTAAAGCGTTCATCTTACGGTACCCAAAAGGTAAACAGAAAGAATCATTCTACAAATAAATAGTTCTGAACAGGTAGGAGGAATCTATAAGCAGGCCACCAAAGCATAATCAATGTTGTTCTGATGTTTTGTTTTGTTTTAACAGGGCATGAACACAGAGTAAAGGCAACAATAATGGGAACATATTCACGTTCAAGTCTTCAAGCAGGTAGATAAGAACAGTTCGAGGCAAAATAACAAAGGTATGTGGGGAAAACAAATTGGGGGGGTCGGAGAGGAAGCTTCTAGAAATGACAGTGGGAGCTGTGTTGCCCATACAGACGGTAAAGATAAATATCGTATAGCACTTTGATACAATAGACGGTGGATAACTGAGGGAATTGAGGTGGCTAATACCCAGAAAGCAGAATATAAAAGGGGGCAGGGAAATGCCAAAAGCACAGAGGAAAGGTCATCGAAGGCAAGCACATGTACAAACAGAGTAGACTGGGGAAGCATTGTAAATGAAATCAGATTTATTACAGAAAAGAAAACAAAAGTGTGGGGGGAGGGAGCTGAAGAGGTCACTGTTCCTCAAGCTGAAATAAGAAACTACTACTGTATGTAGAAACCCCCATCTGAAAAGAACTGGACCACACAATATGTGTTTGTGTGATAAGAAACAAAGTACCTTCTAAATAACAAATCATCATATCTATGCATGCTGCATTGGGAGAAAACAAATACAGCAAAATAAAGACGATGGCCCAGATAATATTCTGTAAAAAAAAAGAAAAAAGGAAAATATACAAGACTACAAGTAGCCTTGAATTAGCAGCTATTTATTTTTTATCACATGGTGGTGCAGCGATAGATAGAAGTACTATATCCGTTTAACATTTCCATTTAACATTTGATAATAAAAAAAAACCGAGAACTTTTTTGGGGGGGATTGTAGGGGAAAACCTGTCAAAAAAGTTGAAAAACATCTTCATGTATGCGACAACGGCCGTGAGAGTTTTGGTAGTATAAGGATGGAAGACTAAAGAAACCCCAACTAAAGAATCATGGCAAGAAAAATTGATGGACTATGCAGAACTGGCAAAATTGCATATAAGCTACGGGACAAGGATAACTGTGACTTTAAGGATGAATGGGAACCCTTTACAAAGTATCTGAAGACGCAACAAAGCGAACTGGACTTCTTGGCAGGTTTTGAATAAACATTCACAAACTTTTTATTGATAATAATCAGCTAAATAGTTTGAGCATCTATACAACTTTGTAACATGCAGAAAACAGCATTCTCAGAGAAACCAAAGACTGGAACTGAGGGAAGTCGGGGGGTGGGGGTTGTTGTGTGGGAGGGGGGGAGGGTGGAAAAATGGGGGGGGGACAAGGACGATATCTTTTTGGATAATATGTCTTGTTATAATTTTGAATAAAAAAAAATTAAAAAATTAAAAAACTAAACACATTTACTGATAAAAAAAGAAGTAGTACTATATCTAAAGCAGCAATGGTCAATGATAATGAAACTATACCGTCAACAATATCTTGGTTTTACGAAGCAGGTGTTTTACAGTGGACATCTCAATGGCTTATAGAACAAAGTAAATATTTTAGACCCGTGACAATTAGAAAACATACTTTGGGGCTTTGAAATAAAACAACCAAACAGGGATATTCTCCCATGATAATTCCTGCCACAGCTTTGCCAAGTTTGATTTATATTGGGATATTAGTGGGAAAGAGCACTGTGTCTTTGATTCAAGATTACAATAGTGTATGTTGGTGAAAACTTCCAGAAATGCTTGATTATTTGATCATGGAACAGCTGTCAGGCTGTCTGTTTTTCTTCTTATATTTTCTTTGTAATAGCTTTTGCTTATACATAAATAAAAAGTTTTTTTAAAACAACAACAACAACAGGGAAAGCTACAAGAAACATAATAATGCAATAGATACCTGCCTGAAGATATGGGATCAATAGAAACCTTAAGAGAACATGGGGAATTTCCACAATAGCATTATCCATCGTGGAAGATGGGAAATGTTTTTAGCAAGCACTGAAAAGAGCCCAGTGCACGGACCTGCCTGATGTCAATAGGCTGTTGTTGTTGTTGTTGTTGTTGTTTAGTCGTTTAGTCATGTCCGACTCTTTGTGACCCCATGGACCAGAGCACACCAGGCACTCCTGTCTTCCACTGCCTCCCGCAGTTTGGTCAAACTCATGCTGGTAGCTTCAAGAACACTATCCAACCATCTCGTCCTCTGTCGTCCCCTTCTCCTTGTGCCCTCCATCTTTCCCAACATCTTTTTAATTTTTGAATAATATTTATTAGCTTTTCAACACGAAAAAAGTTACAAAAATAGTGAAAAGAAAATACAAAAAGATACAAAACCAGAAAAGAAAAGAAAAGATAAAAACAGTTAAAAATAAATCCCTCTTTCTATTATCTTACCGCTCATTTACTTATTTTCATGACTTCCTCACACCTCCCTTTTTTGTATTCCAGTTAATAGTTAGTTCAGCAAATCCATACCCTCTTTGTTTACTCTTAGTTCTTTATCTTCACATTTTATAACTTCAAATTTTCATCTAATATCAATCCATTTTTACATATCCCTATTTTATTTTATTGCTAAAACCACTTCATTTCATTCCAACATCATTAACATTCAATAATTTTACAGTGTTTCTGTAAATAGTCTTTAAATTTCTTCCAATCTTCTTCCACCAACTCTTCTCCCTGGTCTCGGATTCTGCCAGTCATTTCTGCCAATTCCATATAGTCCATTACTTTCATCTGCCATTCTTCCAGGGTGGGTAGATCTTGTGTCTTCCAATACTTTGCGATGAGTATTCTTGCTGCTGCTCATCTTTCCCAACATCAGGGCCTTTTCCAGGGAGTCTTCTCTTCCCATGAGGTGGCCAAAGTATTGGAGCCTCAGCTTCACGATCTGTCCTTTGTCAATAGGCAGGATATTCCAAACTATGGGTGCTTCCACATCAAAATATTTATTTCTTCCAAATGCAGAATGGATATTATGTAGCACATGGGTAGGCAAACTAAGGCCCGGGGGCCAGATCTGGCCCAATCACCTTCTAAATCTTGCCCGCATATGGTCCAGGAATTAGCGTGTTTTTACATGAGTAGAATGTGTCCTTTTATTTAAAATGAATCTCTGGGTTATTTGTGGGGCATAGGAATTCGTTCATTATTTTCCTCCAAAATATAGTCTGGCCCACCACATAGTCTGAGGGACAGTGGACCGGCCCCCTGCTGAAAAAGTTTGCTGACCCCTGTAGCACCTGTAATTCCGCTTATCAAAGCTGCTGAGTGGGTTCAATGCTAAGGCGATTTCAATGGTAAACTGGTCCCAAGAGAAGACTCCCTGGAAAAGACCCCGATGTTGGGAAAGATTGAGGGCACAAGAAGAAGGGGACGACAGAGGACGAGATGGTTGGACAGTGTTGTCGAAGCTACAAACATGAGTGTGACCAAACTGCGGGAGGCAGTGGAAGACAGGAGTGCCTGGCGTGCTCTGGCCCATGGGGTCACGAAGAGTCAGACACGACTAAACGACTAAACAACAACAATAAAATTTTATTTAGATCCCGCCCTCCCCAGCCGAAGCCGGGCTCAGAGCGGCTGACAACAGTAAAATAATACAACATTCTAATATCAGTTCATTATAAAATCAGTTCAAATCAAATTAATGGCAACCATTGGGCTAGAGTTCACCCGTTGGAAGGAACAAGGCCTAAAATGGTTTTCAGGGCTACAACGTTATTAAAGGGTAGGATGTAAGAAAGAGGGAGCAGGGCTCCTTTTGTGTACCATGGCTTTCTTGCCTCCATTCTCGAGGTGCAACCCAGCACACACCCTCAAAAGTAGTTTCTGCAGGTGGAAAGACCTTTTGGAATGGCAATGGGAGGGACTGCAACGAGAGGGCAGACCGGGCAGAAATTGGGGGGTGGGGGCTTGCATGAGCGGGAGCGTCTTCCACTCAAAGGGGGAATTCCTGTACCCCAGTTACTTCAGCTAAATTAAAATGGAATGCAATGTTACATGTGCAAATTTAACTCTCTTCGGATGCTTGTATAAGCCAAGAAGAGAAAGGTAGGAGTGCTGTTTCCTTACATTTAAAATACTACTGTAACATCTCATTCTCTTTGTCACTTTGAAGATCTATGTCACAATGATACACTAGGGTTAGTAGAATAACAGAGCAAAAAGACAAATATTTAATGAAATCCATTTGCCCGGGGCAAGGAAACAATGTGAAATAAGGAACTGGGTGGAAAAATAAGGAAAGAAAGAAAGAAGTGGGGGATGGAATTTAACGGCTCAAAAGAAATTGACATTTTTGGGTCTCCTACTCATTTATAATTTGGTTGTAGAAAGGGTGTCAGCTCATGTTCACAAAGACATATTTTAGTAGCATCCACATGCATGATAATTAGGGCGGTAACATTGTGCCCTTCTTCAAATAAAGCATGCATACTTTTGGCAGGTCTCTTGCCATCCAATTTAAGTTCTGCGTGGTGTTTATTTTTATTTAACATCATCACCCTGCCATTCCTCATAAAAAGAGCTAAAGGCAAACAGCAACATCAAACCGCAAAGCAACAATGTAAAACATCAGTTGCAAAACATCATTAACGCACATTAACAAATACAGCTGTAGAAAAGCAGCAGCAAGTGTTGTTATTCCAAATAAGCAGACTGTTAAAAGCTATACAACTCGAACAATCACCTGCAAGCCATAGAAGACGCCCAATTACGACCAATAGGTGTATGGCAACTGCTTTAGGACCAGAGTTGTACTGTGGGGAGGAGTTGTGGTGGACCGAGTGGCCACCCACTCTCCTCCGGGGGTGGGGGACAAAGTCCTGCATTGCCCAGGGGATCCCGGCTGCGTCATTGACCAGCCAGCCAATCCGCTGGTTGGTGGGGTGTGTGGCCGGGACCATTTAAGCTGAGGCACGAGCCGGAGGGCGTCCTCTTGGCTCACTTCTTCAAACTCTCTCCCTCCCTCCCTATCTTACAGTTTTTTCTTCATTGGCCTTGCTATGGACCTCGGTTGGTCGCCGTTGAGGGGCCGGGCAGGAATTTTTCCACCTGGCAAAATTGGCATGGGGCCATTTGGTTTTCACCTACCTCGTAGCAATCGTCACAACTTTGTAAGGTTTTGTGGTTAGGCATTGTTTGACCTTATGATGGGGAGGGGAGGTGTGGCAATCACCTTCCCCACCAAGATAAGGGTATTCCATTAAAGGAATCCGGGGGTGTGGATCTTGTCCGAAGCCCAGGGCGGGGCTAGGGGGAGCTCGAGTTGGTCTGCATTGACGGGGCTCCCCCTTCTGGTGGTTTACCCTTACCTGCGCAACAGGCAAGAGTCACATATAGTCGGGTCCATTCAATGCTTAAGCCAATACCACTCACAGTTTGTAATCAATAAAGTTGTGGCCAAAATTTACCCAATAACATTAACCTCATATCTGTGTCCTGGTGTGCTTTATTCTTCACGAGGGGGTGGTTGCAGGGTCTAGACACGCAACATCCTTGGCCTGTAAAATTGTGGTAGTGTCTGGGCTGCGTCTTTCACTGACTGGAATAGATATAATCCATTTCAACTCCCATCATTCCTGACCACTGGCTACAATAGACCACAGGCTTAACATGAGTCAACAGTATGAAACAGTAGCAACCGAAATAAAAGCAATGCTATTCAAGGCTGCATCAACAGAAGACTAGTGTCCAGGTTGAAGGACGTAATAAAAAAAAAGGTAAAGGACCCCAGACAGTTAAGTCCAGTCGCGAACAACTCTGGGGTTGCGCACTCATCTCACTTTACTGGCCGAGGGAGCCGGTGTTTGTCCGCAGACAGTTTTCCAGGTCATGTGGCCAGCATGACTAAGCCGCTTCTGGCGAAACCAGAGCAGCGCACAGAAACGCCGTTTACCTTCCCACTGGAATGGTACCTATTTATCTACTTGCACTTTGATGTGCTTTTGAACCGCCGACCTTCTGACCGGCAAGCCCAAGGCTCTGTGGTTTACACCACGGGATGTAATAGTACCACTCTATTCTGCCTTGGTCTGACCACACCTGGAGTACTGTGTCCAGTTCTAGGCACCACAATTTAAGACGGATGTTGACATGCTGGAACGTGGGCCAAGGAAGGCGACCAAGATGATCAAGGGTTTGGAAACTAAGCCTTAGGATGAAAGGTTGAGGGGGTTGGGTATGTTTAGCCTGGATAAGAGGATACTGAGAGGAGATATGATAGCCATCATATTATCTTAAACACCTAAAGGGTTGTCACATGGAAGATGGAGGAAGCTTGTTTTCTCCTGCCCTAAATGGTAGGACCCAGACCGACAGAGTTGCATGAAAGGAAGTTCTGACTAAACATCAAGAAGAACTTTCTGAAAGTTAAGAGCTGTTCAGCAGTGGAATGGACACACCTTCCGTGGAGGTTTTTAAGCAGAGGTTGGTTTAGTCCTGTATTGGACTAGATGTCCCTTGGGGTCCCTTCCAATTCTCCATATACTGTTGCACACCAGCTTGATGTTTTATGCATGGGTGGCATACAAATCCCCCCCAAATATAAATAAATAATAGGAGTTATTGCATACTATGTCAAAGGTTCATAGAATCACAGAATTGTAGAGTTGAAAGGGACCATGACGGTCATATAGTCTAACACCCTGAAATACAGGAATCTTTCTGCCCAACGTAGGGCTCAAATGCCAAACCCTGAAATTAAGAGTCTATTGCTCTGCCCACTGAGTTTACATTTGTCACGTCTATTACCGTATATACTCGTGTATAAGCCAACTTTTTCAGCATATTTTTTATGCTGAAAAAGCCCCCCTCGGTTTATACTCAAGTGAGGCAGGCGGCGGCGAAGGGACGAGCATCCCAAAAAGAGCCCTTTGGGGCTGCTCCTCCTTCCTCCACCACCGCCACCTACAGCAGCAAAGTTGTTCATGTGCAAACAGCCCCACAGTTGTACGCGTGCGAACGCTTAAAGAAGCCCAGGCATTCGGACGCATGCGCGGCAGTCCTCCTTTAAAAAAAAAAACCACTAGCAAAGATTTAATAATAATAATAATAATAATAATAATAATAATAATAATAACAACATTTATTTATACTCCGCCCTCCCCAGCCAAGACCAGGCTCAGGGCAGCTAACAAGCAATAATAAAAACAAGTTGAATGAATACAACTTAAAAACAAGATTAAAATACATCATTAAAACATTGAAACTTTAAAATGCAGCCTCATCACAGGAGGAGAAAGGAAAAAAGAAAGGGGTGGGGAATCAAATTGACTCCAAGCCAAAGGCCAGGCGGAACAACTCTGTCTTACAGGCCCTGCAGAAAGAAATCAGATCCTGCAGGGCCTTGGTCTCATGAGACAGAGCCTCTCATTTATCATACAAATGATAATCTATGTTGGAAGTGTAGAGAAAAAGAAGGTACCTTTTTTCATATGTGGTGGACATGTCCCAAGGTGAAAGACTTCTGGGAAAGGATTTATAATGAGTAGAAAAAAATGTTGAAAAATACATTTATTAAGAAACCAGAAGCCTTTCTACTTGGAATAATAGGGGTGGAACTGCCCAAAAAAGATGTTAGATTATTTTTGTATGCCACTACCATGGCAAGACTGCTATTTGCAAAAAATTGGAAATCCCAAGAAATTCCAACAGTAGAAGAATGGCAGGTGAAGATGTTGGACTTTTTAGAGCTAGCCGACCTGACTGAGAGAATCCGCGATCAGAAAGAAGAGAAGATTGGAAGAAATTTAAGGACTACTTAACTAAATATTGTAATATAATTAACTAGAAATTACTTGAAAGTACCAAACAGGTTTAGGATTAAACTAAGATTGAAGTGTATAATAATTTGGATTTAGAATATTAAGAAAGGAGAAGAAGATAGTTATTTGATGGAATAAATTTTAGTAGAAAAATGATATTGGAGAGCTGTTACAAGGTGATTCAATGAAATTCAGACAGGAGGGGTTCGAGGAAGTCAGATAACAATGAAAGTTAAATTGGGTTTTACAAATAATATGTGCTTATTTTTTTGTTGTTGTTTTTAGTATTGTAATGTAATGTGTTTTCTTGTGTTTTTTTATGTTATATTTGTCAAAATTGTGGAAAATTTAATAAAAAAATTTGGGAAGAAAACAAACCGGACAGAGCGGCGGCGGCGGTTACCTTGGCAACTGCCATTATGGTTCTAGAAGGCGCTCGCGAAGGGAAGCTGCCTCTCCTCATGTCCAACTCCACCAGCCCGAGGTGCGTGGGCTGAGCCGGACGGTGCTGCACTGGCTGTAGAGCCTCAACCTCAGCTTCTCACCCACGCATTTCCGTAGGGGAGGCTGCCCCCCCCCGCTCCCCACACCTTGGCCGCTCTGACACTTCCTGCTGTACCTGGGCACCTGGGCTGAAGACGCAGCTCGGTCAGCGGGAAGAAGGATCCTGGTTTGCTTTTGATTCCCTGGGCTGCAAGCCCTGGGCTGCGTCTTTCTTGCATTGTGGGCACCTCCCCTCCTGTGAGAAGTGAACGCAAATCTCCCATGGAGCTTTGAGGGAGCTTGAACTCAAGCCCTTTGATATGTGTATATCAAATGTTTTCAGACCGAAGGCTGGGCGAACCAGTGGGGTAAAGGTAAAGGTAAAAGTACCCCTGACCATTAGGTCCAGTTGTGGCCGACTCTGGGGTTGCGGTGCTCATCTCGCTTTATTGGCCAAGGGAGCCGGCGTACGTACAACTTCCGGGTCATGTGCCCAGCATGACTAAGGCACTTCTGGCGAACCAGAGCAGTGCACAGAAACGCTGTTTACCTTTCCGCCGGAGTGGTACCTATTTATCTACTTGCACTTTGACGTGTTTTCGAAGTGCTAGGTTGGCTGGAGCAGGGACCGAGCAACGGGAGCTCACCCCATTGGGGGGATTCAAACCACCGACCTTCTGATTGGCAAGTCCTAGGCTCTGTGGTTTAACCCACAGCACCACCCACGTCCCTAACCAGTGGGGTAGAGAGGCCCTTATGGGGAGGGGGGAAGCACCTGTGTTCTGTTGTCATCACTGCTGGAAAAGTCAGGTAAGATAGCACCAGCATCCTCTTTATCCGTTGAGGTTTCCTTCCTTAAAAATTAAACCTGTCGGCTTGCGAAGTTTAGTCCAGAATTAGCTTACGGTCCACAAGATACCTATCTTTCCCTAGGAAGAAAGGCTTTCATGGTGGCAGCCCCCACAGGAGGATTTGTAGTTGCCACATCACAATCCTGGATTTGCATAAAGGCAGCAAGCAAAAGTGAAGTCAGGTTGCTCAAGAGTAGTGAGCATGGCATGACAGTGAGAAGGGAGAAACATTGAAAGGCTGGAGGAGATGGGGGCATAGCTGTCAACATTTTCCTTTTCTTTTGAGGAATCCTATTCGGAATAAGTGAATTTCCCTTTAAAAAGGGGAAACGTTGACAGCTATGGATGGGGAAAACTGGCAGTTTTAAACAATGGTAAGAGGTTTGAGTAAAATACTGCAGAATATTTGAGAGCTCTCATGAGGCAGCTGAGGAATGGAAGAGGGAGTACAGTGGTGCCCCGCAAGACAAATGCCTTTCAAGACTGAAAACCCGCTAGATGAAAGGGTTTTCCGTTTTGGAGGCGCTTCGCAAAACGAATTTCCCTATGGGCTTGCTTCGCAAGACGAAAATGTCTTGCGAGTTCCTGCGGTTTTTTTTCCTCCCCCCCTTTTTCTAAGCCGCTAAGCCGCTTATCAGCTGATCTGATAACCCGATAAGCCGCTAAAAGCCCCTAAAAGCCGCTAAGCCGCTAATAGCGCTAATCCGCTAAGCCGTCAATGGGCTTGCTTCGCAAGACGAAAAAACCGCTAGACGAAGAGACTCACGGAACGGATTAATTTCGTCTTGCGAGGCACCACTGTAGTTTGAGTACAGTGAGAAGGGAGAGAGATGAAGGTTTTTGTGCTTTTAAAGCTATTGTTGATACCATAATGTTTTCGTTGACCCTCTTTTCCACTTACAGAGCTAGTTTACTGTCATTCTCTGAGATAAATATTCAAAAACATTTAACCTAATGATGCCTCAATTAATGTAATTTTATTGGTGTCAATTTTTATTTTTTGAAATTTACCAGTAGCTGCTGCATTTCCCACCCTAGGCTTAGACTTGAGTCAATAAGTTTTCCTAGTTTTTTGTGGTAAAATTAGGTGCCAGGCTTATATTCGGGTCATCTTATACTCGAGTATATACGGTAGTTCACCTTCTGTTATCAAAATCTCCTCCTTTTCAGTATTCGTGAAAATAACTGCCCACGTGGCAATTTAATCAAGTTTAAGGAGAACATTTTGGATGCCCCCAGAGTCTCTTGGTTAAATGAAACTTCACTGTATTTACTCACAGGTGAAATAAATGTGGCATAAGTGTAAGAAGGTAAACAGAGTGTATATACACAGAGAGAGCCTTAAGGACCTGAGGAAATCTTAATATATGCCTTGAGAAACAAATATTTTAAAATAACAAAGTTGTGGATCAGTTGAGACAAGTCAGTCATAAAAGCAAAAAAATAAATAAAAATAAAATAAAAAAGCATGTCAGTCTCACATAGAACCCTGAACCCTAAAGATGAAAATGGTGAAGAATATACATGGAATGGAAGATTTAACCAATTACTAAATGTAATTAAAACACTGAAGTTTCAGCACTTCAGCAAATGGGGGGGGGAGGGGGGAGAATTAGCACCTTTAAGTGGAGAGGGAAACAGTTGTGTTTTAAAGCATTTATATAATTGTAACTCAAGGCAATTAGTTTATATCAATTGTATACCATTTCAAACATTTCGAAAGCACTTGTTTTTCCTTTTTTTTAATGTGGAACCAGATTAGCACTTTCAATTAGGTTAGAAAGGTAAGATTCTTATTAACCTCTTCCTGAGTACGCTAAAAACAACAACAACACATGACTACACTAATTTAGTATCACTTAAGTCGAGCCGGAGAGATACTTCTCTTCCTTCCCCAATCTCTGAAGCTTGGAGAGGGAGGAAAGACGCCGTCAATGAGGGAGGAAAACCCACAACTGAACCTACATGCAATTAAATTCATCAGTTTTCAAGTACTGCCAGGTTAAGAACCGTTTAAAGAAATAAATATATTCTTTTTAATTTTTTTAACAACATATTAGATACCGTATTTTTGGCTCTATAACACGCACCCGACCATAACACGCACGTAGTTTTTAGAGAAGGAAAACAAGAAAAAAAATATTCTAAATGAAACAGTGGATGTATGATTTTTGTGGTTCATGCTGTGGCCACAGACATGTGATCTGACAGTGAGTTTGGAGTAGCCCAATGCAAAAATCCTGAGGATCCATGTGGATCCATGCTTTGTAACCACATTTTTGCACCACTGCGGCCCCAGGCAACAGTGGGTGCATGATTTTTTTGGTGCAAGATGTAGCCATGGACATGCTATGTGATCTGATGGTGAATTTGGGGTGACCCAGTGCAAAAATCCTGAGGATCCATGTGGATCCGTGCTTTGTAACCACGTTTTAAGTGGGGAGGAAAGGAAAAGCACTCAAGGGACAAGGAGCACGCGTGGGGTGGGTGGAGAAGGATGCTGCTAATAATGCAGAAGAGGGGTTTAAGGGGAGAAGGAACATGTGTGGGGTGGGTGGAGAAGGATGCTGCTAATAATGAAGAAGAGGGGTATAAGGGGAGAAGGCTCCTCTCCTTTCCCACTTTGCTCCTTTAAAGCAAGCAGGCTCTGCTTTTCTTCCTTCTCCCCGCTCATCCCCGGCTTAGCGAGCTGAAAAACTTTGCTGCTATGTAGGGAGCTGAGTGGGGAGGAGAGAGGGACAGAGAGCCTGCTTGCTTTAAAGGAACCAACCGGACAGGAGCCGCTTACACTCGTATAAGCGGCGCCTCTCCTCTCCCGCTTTGCTCCTTCAAAGAAGCAGGCTCTCTGTCCCTCTCTTCTCCCCACTCAGTGGCTCTTCTCCCGCTTTGCTGTTTCAAAGCGAGCCACGGAGGAGGGAAGGAAGGGGAACCATGGATCCTCTGCTCATGACTGCAGCAGATCCCACCCCCCGCCACCCGTAGGCATTCCCTCCATAACACGCACAGACATTTCCCCTTACTTTCTAGGAGGAAAAAAGTGAGTGTTATGGTGCAAAAAATACGGTAATTAAAGAGGGTACATTGGAAGATGGAATGCACAAGTCCATATTTCCAGAGTTTCTCCAGTAAAATGACTGATTGATCTATTCAGCCCCGTGAAGACCACTACTGTAAGCAAGGCATTATTCAAAACCATGGCAGGAACCCCATGTTTTTTTCCTGATGCAGATGTACTACATCTCCCATTATCTCTTGCTACTGACCATGCTGACCGATGGGAGTTATAGTCCAATATCTAGAGGACCACAGGTTTCCGATCACTTTTCTTTTTTCATTGTAACTTGGAACAAGACACAAAATCCCTGTTTTTATTAAGTGATCAAATGTTCTCCCCTCTTTTTATTTTTGTTTTTTTAAGAAGATGACAAATAAAAACTGCTCGCATGTCCTAAACATGCAGGGAACCGCTTAAAGACAACGTTTCCTCATATTTGTAACCTGCTTTTCTATTAAAAATAGTGAAAGCAGCCCACAACTCCATAAAGCTCATAAAATTGCACCAGTTAAAATCATTAAAATAACAGCAATCTTAAAGGCAGCCAGACTAAGCCAGCGAACAACCTCAGAAGGATAACTTGTACTCACTCAGTAGTCCCAACACAGTTTCAAACACATCCCCCAAAGGTTTGTGGAATAAATGCGTTTTCACTGCCCACTGAACAGCAAGCAAAGAGGGAGCCAGACAAAACTCCTTTGGGTCCCTCAATTTGGCAATCATTTAGCAAATTACATCTACCTTTCAAGCTGCTGAATACCTTTGCTGCAGGCCTCCAGTGTGCGTATCACACTGGGGCCACTACAGAAAATGGCAAATTCATGTTCCTGTATGTGCTCTGAAAGATTTGGGTTTGCTCCTTCAAGTTTACTTTCCCATGCAGTTAAAAGTAACACGTGTCACATTACATTGGCCCCTTGGTTCTCAAACGCCTTGGGACTCAAACAACTTGGAACCACAACACTGCCAACCTGGAAGTAAGTGTTGTGGTTTGTGGACTTTTTTTGGAAGCCAAATGTGCTCCGTTTGGAGTGTTACACTGACAATTTGAGTGCAACACTTCTGTTTGGAGCATTACGCTGAAGTCTGTCTGTTTTTTTCTATTTATTTTGCATTTTTGTGGCTCTTTTTGTGTGTATGTGACTGTGTGGAACCCAGTTCAGCTACTGATTGATTGTGTTTCTGCAGTACATTGTTTATTGCTTTCATTTTATGGGTCAATGGTCTTGTTAGATAGTAAAATTCATGTTAAATTGCTAATTGTCGGGTTGTTATTAAAAGTTTGGAACGGATTAACCCATTTTGAATTACTTTCTATGGGAAAGCACGCCTTGGTTTTGGAACGCTTTGGTTTTGGAACGGACTTCCAAGTGAGGTTGTAGCAAAGCAGCTTGTTTATGCAAACCGAAAAGCAAAGCATCATGTGCTTTATATACAAGGTAAAGGTAAAGGGACCCCTGACCATTAGGTCCAGTCGTGACCGACTCTGGGGTTGCGGCGCTCATCTTGCTTTACTGGCCGAGGGAGCCGGCATACAGCTTCCGGGTCATGTGGCCAGCATGACTAAGCCGCTTCTAGCGAACCAGAGCAGCGCACGGAAACGCCGTTTACCTTCCCGCCAGAGCGGTACCTATTTATCTACTTGCACTTTGATGTGCTTTTGAACTGCTAGGTTGGCAGGAGCAGGGACCGAGCAACGGGAGCTCACCCCGTCGCGGGGATTCGAACTGCCGACCTTCTGATCGGCAAGTCCTAGGCTCTGTGGTTTAACCCACAGCGCCACCCATTTGCATCAATTCATTGGGCTGCAGCAGGAAGGAGTATTTGGAGAAAATTCCATCCTTTCTTCCTCCAACAGGAGTATCTAGGAGCTAGAGTTCTGTTCACTGGAATTCTGCATTCAATCCCTCAATTTATTTTCTCAAGAATCAGTTGTTTTCAATATGCTGCTTCATATTATCTGTTGCAATATTTCATTTCGTTTCTACTTTGTGATGGGAAGAAGCTACATAACTTGAAATACAACGTTCAAGGCTGTACATCTATGAGAAAATAAGACGCATGGGATTTGCTTCTAGAGTAGCATGTATAAGTTTCTCTGACTATATTCTCTTAGACTATATTATAGTGTGGCTACTCTTTCAAACCTGTGTGCGCAAGCATGAATTTAACTGCTAAGATTTTAACATTTGAGATTTATTCTTGTACAAGCTGGGGGATGAAACAAAGAGAGCCTTATCAGACTGAAATAAATACACCAAAAGGCCATTTCTCCTTTTGTGCTTGGCAAGATTCATGTTCAACATTATTTGTAGACCCATTTCATTCTTTTCAGCTATAAACAAGACTGCTCCTGAGTTTTGAATGATAAGAAATGCCCTTATTTCTTTTTTCCATTTGTCCAAATGTGACGC
Organism: Podarcis erhardii; assembly: GCF_964252035.2. NCBI lineage: Eukaryota > Metazoa > Chordata > Lepidosauria > Squamata > Lacertidae > Podarcis > Podarcis erhardii. The sequence goes on along the minus strand of NC_138497.1, from coordinate 130,919,547 downwards.
ACAACAAGGAAGACTACAAACTTCAATTGACTGTTGGCTCTATTTCTGAACCTGCAGAATCAACATGAAAGACTAAAAGAAAAAGCCTTCTGTTTTCAAATTAAGATGATGGCGGCTAACAGATTGAGGTTGAATCCTGACAAGACAGAAGTACTGTTTTGGGGGGACAGGAGGCGGGCAGGTGTGGGGTAACTGTGCCCCTGAAGGACCAGGTATGCAGCCTGGGAGTCATTCTGGACTCACAGCTGTCTATGGAGGTGCAGATCAATTCTGTGTCCAGGGCAGCTGTTTATCAGCTCCATCTGGTGCGCAGGCTGAGACCCTACCTGCCCGCAACTGTCTCACCAGAGTGGTGCATGCTCTGGTTATCTCTCGCTTGGACTACTGCAATGCGCTCTATGTGGGGCTAAGGACGATATGTTTTAAGATAATATGTTTTGTTTAAATCCCAAATAAAAAAATTAATAAAAAAAAGAAAGGGGGAAAGGGAGAGGGGATGCCTATTAAAAATATGAACAAAGGCTTTTTGGGGCAGCTTCACCATCACACTGGTGAGTGTGGCTTGCCCGCTCTGTTTTACTCAGCTGAATAAATGAGTGATTATGGGAATCTTCTCTGTCTATGGCATTTATCGGCTTTTCAGTGACCCTGGAAGCTTGGGCACGATTAGTGGACCCCGACAGTATGTTTGAGGCCTGAGAGAGCAGTCCTTTGCAAGTAAACTAAAGGCACCACTTCTTAGCTCTGAAGATGGTTCAAAAATTAGTGTCGTGCTGGGGTGGAGAAATTATTATTTCTTCTGTCAAGGACTGCGTTCCCTTGGGTAATCTTTCTGGGGGCTGAATGACGGAGGTGGGTGGGGCAACCGTTTTTTGTTTCAATTTGTCTTGGCACCCCTTTATCTCTCTCCCACTCTCAGACTTTCTGCCACTCCTACTCCTGCTTCTCACAGAGGTGACATATTCCAGCCTCCAAACACAAGGGATTCCAGGAAGTTGGACACAAAACTGATCAGCTACAAAGGTCCATGAAGTGGTTTTCATGTGCATGTTTGCTGCCCCAAATAATTGAGTTCTCCAGTAAGTCAGCACAGGTAACAGGCTTGATAGGGCAGCATCAAATAGAAGAGGCTGTGACTAAGATGGAACGTGCTGCAGGCCACGTCTTGCGAATGGGACAATAGTTGCCTACACCAGGAGTGTAGATAGCAATTGGGATACTAGTGCTACAGGATCTAATAAATGCTTAAAGGTGTGACATGTGTTCAAGCGGCTCCAAGCCTGATTTTTATGGAACCTAAGAAACGCACACAAAATTTGAAAAAAAAAAAACCAACAACATGTGAGTGGTAGATCTATGCAGAACGAGTTTTAATTTTTCAAAATTACCATTAGAGGGTGCACGTTTCGCTGAACTCCTCTGTAACATTTGGGGAACAATTTTGTTAAGAGGAGCTAAGTACCAGTACTTTTAGGGAAAATGCAACCTTTAAAATTTTGCATGATTTAAAGTAGTTCATATTCATTTCCCCAAATGCTCTACAGCAAAAAAAAAAAGTGTTTCAAAAATGTGCTTAAAATCCCAGAGAGATTTCTATTTCTTTCTGTAGTGAGAAACAGAAAGGAAAGTATCCTTAGTCAGTCTGAGAATGTATTTTATGCAAATCGTCTCTCAAAAATATTTCCTGGGAAACTTTCCTACAGGAATAAAGCAGATACGGGTCATCCATAATATATACTATATTGAAACTGCTACAGCGTACTGATATTTAGAGAATTTTTAATATTAGTATAGGGCAATCTCCTGAAAACATGTGACATTGAAAGAAAGCTTCAAAACTATTCAAAAAGTGAAAAATAATTTTCATTTAAGTTGTCAGATATGTACATATCCTCTTTTTGGAGCAAAATTACACGCTTGGCCCACTCACAAGATGCCCAGCAGTAAATATAGGCATATTACGTTTCAACAATTGCACACACATCTAAAACTGAGAAGAAAAGTTAATTCTTTCATGTTTTGACCACACAGAAAGAATCCCTATCATCAACAATGGAGCGCTAATGAACCAGCACTGATTGCAGTTTCCATTTTTAAAAGAGGTATTCATAAATCGGATAAATAAAATGCAGCAGAGCTTGGGTAAAGATCACTAGTTGAACCTCACTTATCTATTGCACATCTGCCACACCACATTATTTTACTGTTCAAGCGTCAATTTTGCATTTCAATGCAGCAGCAGCGCCATCAGATTAATGCCCAAGACATTTCAGCTGTGTGGCACCACAAGTGAGTGGACGTACAGGAATATTATGCATGGTCTGTATCATTGACACTAAGCAAAGGAAATGTGATTAGTACCAAATTGCATCTGACAGGGGAATCGGAAAGCTGTCAAACACAATGACATGGATTCAGTATTTAGAAGGTAGAATGGGGAAAATAACGGGAGCTGGCCAGCCTGGCGCAGAGACAGCAATAACACACAGCCGCTATGATAAATTAATTCATTTACTTATGAAAAATTAGAGGCTTCCACACACAGCTCTCATTTATAATCCTGTCAATCAGCCTAAGTAAATAAAAAGCCCATACGATTCAACAAGCAAGTGAGGAAAATGGGGGGTTTTGCATTTAATTTTAGACTAATTTTTTTTTAAAGCACCCACTCATTATATTGGGGCTTTTTTATATAGTTACTAATGCAAAGATATATAATGTTTTTATTTTGATGAATAGCACTAGTTTTCTTTTTAAAACCAGAAGGTTGTGAAATTAAACATCTGGTATCCATATAAACTGAGTTCGTACACTGGAATGCCTATCCTAGTCAAAGTATATAGGGTTACATCCCAATACACCAGAAAAAGCTGTCTCTCTCTTCTTCTTCTTTTAAACATGTAAAAAGCTTTATTAATAGTCTCTTAAAGTAAAGGGAAATTTCAATCATGTGCATTTCATACAATCCTTAAAAATATTCATACATACCCACACTCAATGTATGTTTGTCTGTATATTCGTAATATGTATGTATTAATGTTGAATTATTTTAATAAAATAAAAATTAATTTTTTAAAAAAAAAAAGAAATTTCCATCATGTACACAAAAAATGAAGAAAAACCATATGCTTATCTTTTCTTACATAATTATGAACCTTAAGCTTCAGCTGTATTTATGCTACTTTTTATGTGATTATTAACAAAAATTATTAGCAGAGATTATTAACAAAAAATATCATAAAGACTTTGGACTTCCTGTCAATTCCCGTTGTATGAATTTATTCTAATAGTGAATGTACCTACCATTATTAATCTATTCTTTATATATTATCTAATGCATTCTTACAGCAATTTGTACCATTGCTCTTATTTCTCATATATTTCTTTAAGCAAGGTCAATCAAAAGCTGCCATAGACGAAAAACCACTGGTATATTTTTGTACATATCTGTCAGAGTCACCCGTGGTCCCAGCTCACAAGAGACCAAAGTCCACTCCAGCTTATGTACAAAAGCTTTTATTCAAGAACATCAGTAGCTTTAGATCCGAGGTCCGTGACCCTACGTCTGTTACCCTTAGACCGCTGAAGTCCCCTCTGACTCGCTCCCCCCTCGACACCAGTTTAAGAGGCTTGTACTGGTCCACCTCTTTCTCTCTTTCCTTTTCCGCAGGGTCTTTCTGCCCCCCTGTGTTCTCTCCCTTCGGGACTCTCCCGAGGCTGAATCCTCTGCCGCCGCCTCCCCCCTCCTTCGGGCTTTGGGACCAGGCTCCTCCCCAGGACTCTCTTCATTTCCGCGCGCCTCCCATTTTGAACTTGGCGCGCTTACGTTGCTCTTGACCTTCCTTTTGACAGTTACATTGCCCTCAATACTACTTTCCTCCCCTTCTGGCAGCACGTTTTGCCCTGATCTCCTTCCCCTCTCTGCTTCCTGTTCTGCTCCTTCTGACACACTGGTCACTCCTCCCCCCTCACTCCGTTCCAGCGGAGCAGCCGGTCTCGCTCTCCAACTCCCACTGGGGGTTCCCCCTTCGTTTCCCTGCTCCTGACTGCTTCCCCCTCTAGCTCCCCTTGGCTTGACCAGAGGGGCTCCCTTTTGGGAGTCCTCCGATTCACTGGACGGACTCATGGACAATCTTGGGTCATTGTCATCCTCTTCCTCGTCAGTCTGGAATCCTTCCCCCTCACTCTGCGTCTCTCTCCCTGAACCCCTGACAATATCTCTTATATTTATCCCATTTTTGTGCAAATTCTTGTCCTGAGCTGCCCCTTAGGCTGTTGGTCAACTGCACCATTTCCATTTCCATGAAAAAGCTGTCTCACTATCATGAGCAGCAACAATATGGTCAAGTCAATATAGTTGATGTCAGTTGACCAATATCATCACATTTTATCTTCCTGAGATGCCAACCAGCTGGAAAACTACTGGGTCAGTTTGTTTTAGAAACCCCTCATGCCAGGTGAGGGAGGCAAGAAATGGCATTTTCCACCTCCTCCCGGTCTCCAAATTGATTTTCTTATACCTTGGTTCTCAAACGCCTTGGGACTCAAACAACTTAGAACCCAAACACTGCAAACGCGGAAGTAACCAGAGGTACCACTGTATAGTGGTTTAGATATACAAAGCACAGAACACACTTTCACGAGGTATGAAGACCTTGTAAGACCTTTAGAAGTCCATAAATATAATTTCTCACATCTCCTTTCTTTTTTGCTGTTGAAATAATATAAAGTTGTAGCAGCTGGGTTTAAGGACAAGCATTAAGAGATGAAGAACATCTGAGGAAAGTCTGAGGTAAGGGCTTTAAAACTGACAATTCTGGTGTGCACGGCAACGCATTTTAAATCCATGTGAGATGGGCAGAACACAACATTTGTTAATTTTTAAAGTGCAGGCTATTTACTGAGACTGAACACACCAATCAAGCATCATCATTGTTTATAATAATTTTAGAAGTTGTTGTGAGAAACACATTTTCATAAGCTGATTATGTATATGTTTAAAATATGTGTGTTTGCTGATATTTTTATGTTTCCGAGGTGTTTTTGTTGTAATTTGTGTTCCTGGTTTGAAAACCATTGTAAATGGTATTTCAGGTCTATTACACGCTTATTTTAGATAGTGTTTTTAAACAGAGGGTGGGATTCAACATTGTGCTCTTCCAAATGTTCCATCTGTATAAAGCACTGCAGCTTGGCAGAAGGAGTGATCCACATGATTTTTCTAGGGGTAAATCGTTTTCTGGATTCCTAATACCTTTGGGCTCAAGGAACTACCGTATTTTTCGCTCTATAACACGCGCCCGACCATAACACGCACGTAGTTTTTAGAGGAGGAAAATCCATAGGCATGCCACCCGTAGGCATTCCCTCCATAACACGCACAGACATTTCCCCTTACTTTTTAGGAGGAAAAAAGTGAGTGTTATGGTGCAAAAAATAAGGTAGTTTCCTGTTCAATGTCTGTTGCTTTAGTTGAAAAACTTCAATGTTCCACAAGAAATCAAAAATTTCACAATGTGTATTCCAGGGCCAGATTTGGGTAATGAAGGTAATTGGGCCCTTTATATGTCCAGCTGTCCCTTGTCAACAACAAATTGTTGCTGTTTTTTGTGTTGAATATATGCTATAGAATAATTTATGGACCTAATAGGTATCTAAAGCCATTTGCACATAACAAAACATGTATTTTATCAAAGTAATTGTTGAACTGAAGTACAATTAAGAAGAAGTATATTAATAATGAAATAGTTATTAAGCTCTAACTGTATGTAGGTTTTATTTTATTTGTTTTTTATCTTATATTTTGGAAATGTACATCCCATTTTTTTCCCCTTTAAATTTTGAGGGGACCCCCAAGAGAGTGGGGCCCTAACCTATAGCTTCTTTAGCTTATACGTAAATCTGGCACTGGTGTATTCATCAAAATAGAGTATTTAGTCAAATCATGGGCAGAACTTCACTTGAATACTGCCAAGGAAAGGGAAATTGCGTCATAATGGTGAAGTGGAGGAAAATGTAGAGTATGGGCCCTGCAAATCGGCCTCTGAACCTGAGTGTTTGTTTGCCGATGTCAAGGCTCTGTCAAGGCTTTGGGAAAGCTATTCCCCCCCACCCCCCGGTTGCAGCCAAAGCAGAGAAAACAAGGTAGAGACCTTTTAATGGGTTTTATTCAATCCTAATGGTGAGAGACAAAAGAACACAACAACAACAACAACAACAACAACAACAACAACAACAACAACAATAATAATTTATTATTTATACCCCGCCCATCTGGCTGGGCCTCCCCAGCCACTCTGGGCGGCTTCCATAGAAACCAAAAATACAGTAAAATATCACACATTAAAAACTTCCCTGAACAGGGCTGCCTTAAGATGTCTTCTGAATGTCAGGTAGTTGTTTATCGCTTTGGCATCTGCTGGAAGGGTGTTCCACAGGGTGGGCGCCACTACTGAGAAGGCCCTCTGCCTGGTTCCCTGTAGCTTTGCTTCTCGCAATGAGGGAACCGCCAGAAGGCCCTCGGCACTGGACCTCAGCGTCCGGGCAGAATGATGGGGGTGGAGACGCTCCTTCAGGTATACTGGACCGAGGCCGTTTAACAAGCCTTAACAATGGTGTTGCTGCAACCTGGGCTCCTCCTACCTTGCAACAGCATCTTCCTTTACGGTGGCCACTCGTGGTCAAATGTCTCTGATTCCATTGTTCCTGCACCCTTAAACAAATGCCGAGTTCTGGGGGAAGGAGGATCAGAAATACTCTCCAGTGACAATGTGTCAGCTGGCTGCCCTGTTGCAGTTCCCCCCTCCTTCTTCTTCTTTGTTGTTGTTGTTTAGTCGTTTAGTCGTTTCCGACTCTTCATGATCCCATGGACCAGAGCACACCAGGCACTCCTGTCTTCCACTGACTCCCACAGTCTGGTCAGACTCATGCTGGTAGCTTCGAGAACACTATCCAACCATCTCGTCCTCTGTTGTCCCCTTCTCCTTGTGCCCTCCATCTTTCCCAACATCAGTGTCTTTTCCAGGGAGTCTTCTCTTCTCATGAGGTGGCCAAAGTATTGGAGCCTCAGCTTCATGATCTGTCCTTCCAGTGAGCACTCAGGGCTGATTTCCTTCAGAATGGATCGGTTTGATCTCCTTGCAGTCCATGGGACTCTCAAGAGTCTTTTCCAACACCATAATTCAAAAGCATCAATTCTTCGGCGATCAGCCTTCTTTATGGTCCAGCTCTCACTTCCATACATCACTACTGGGAAAACCATAGCTTTAACTATATGGACCTTTGTTGGCAAGGTTATGTCTCTGCTTTTTAAGATGCTGTCTCTTTCTTCCAACACTTCCCAATTCTTCTGTTCGCCTATCTCTGAGCTGTGACTTCCCTCAAACTCCTCAAAGCCCTGCTGTAAATCGATGCTGCATTCGTCTCCTCCAGCAGCGTCAAGAGGGGTGTGTGATCTCCACCATTCCTCCTCCTTTCTCTCGCCCTCTTGAGTCCAATCTCTGACAGCTGATTAGTCTGCAGGTTCAGAATTCCAGAAAGATAACGTTGGCTGACGCCAAAGAACTCCCAACTCCAGAAGGCAAAGAGGTGGATTTGCCATTTCATTCCACTGCCACCTGGACTTGTACTTACGGGGTCCTCGCCACGGGATCACATTCACCCAGTGCTATACCAGCTACACTGGCTCCCGGTGGAGTACAGGATCAGGTTTAAGGTGCTGGCTTTAAACTTTAAAGCCCTATATGGCCTAGGACCCTCATACCTACGGGACCGCCTCTCCTGGTATGCCCCGTGGAGGACCTTACAGTCTGCTAACAACAACACCTTGAAGATCCCGGGCCCCAGGGAAATTAGACTGGCCTCGACTAGAGCCAGGGCCTTTTTGGCCGTGGCCCCGGCCTGGTAGAATGCTCCCGCACAAGAGACAAGGGCCCTGCGGGATTTGACATCTTTCCACAGGGCCTGCAAGACGGAGCTGTTCCTCCAGGCCTTTGGGCAGGATGCAGTTTGACTTACTTTCCTTTGTATAAAACAAACCCGAAGGAGGCCCCCAACCCGCTCACAGGTCCTTGTATGATCAGTGGAAACAGTTGGTCCTGGCAATTATTAAACACTCTCAGTTCCACCCTGATAATTGCCTCCTGCTTGGATTTTAACTTGTCTTAATTAATTTTAAGATGTATTTTAATTAACTGATGTCTGTTTTTATGCTTATTGTGTTGTTTTTATGATGTTAGCCGCTCTGAGCCTGGCCTCGGCCGGGATACAAATACAAATTTATTATTATTATTATTATTATTATTATTATTATTATTATTATTATTATTATTATTACTACTACTATTATTATTATTACTCCAGAAGAAACATGATTAGACAAAAATGACCAAAGTTACCAACCAACATTCTAAAATTATCTACACAAACTAGTCCATAAGATTCATGGCTGTTAGGCTGTAACAATTTTTATCCGATGTGTATTTTAAGTTTTAGATACTAAGAGACAGGCAATTATAAATGGCACTTTGACTCATGGTGCTACAAAATGCAATCAATCAAGAGGCTTTAAAATTAGATTTACTAGTAATCTTAATCTCTGCTGCCAAATTTTCAGCTGATGGCAATTTGCCCCACAAATACGCATTTGCATTTATGGATTGCTCAGATGGAGGGCTTCCTAACAAAACACAAATGCAAACTGATCTGGAACAACATTATCCACATATATAAAAAAATAAAAATACTAGCTGTTATCAAGGCATGCTTTGCAAATCAAGTTACCAAACTATACTACATATAAGCCACACTGCAATGGCTTATGTAGCCAATGGACACTGGTTTTCTCAAATTGGTGCTTTTCAGCACTGGTCTACACAAAAGCAGTTGCTGCAGTACTTTGACAGAATATTTTAAATTCCAGACAGAATTTGATGTTGCAGACCCTGGTGTTGCAAACGTTAATCCTTGTTTGGATGGGGTGTGTGAGTGTGTAGAAACGAGCCTACTAGACAAAGATAAAATTTACATTCATTGCTCTGATCGCTTAAGCCTCTGGCCTTGCCCACTACTGGTGGGGATATGGTTGCAAATATAGAAGAGTTTGGATTTGCTATCCCGCTTTATCACTACCCGAAGGAGTCTCAAAGCGGCTAACATTCTCCTTTCCCTTCCTCCCCCACAACAAACACTCTGTGAGGTGAGTGGGGCTGAGAGACTTCAGAGAAGTGTGACTAGCCCAAGGTCACCCAGCAGCTGCATGTGGAGGAGCGGAGACGCGAACCCGGTTCCCCAGATTACGAGACTACCACTCTTAACCACTACACCACACTGGTGTATAGAGATAATGCAGAGGAATTTCCCCTTATTTGTCAAAAATCACAATGAGCCTTAGTCCCCTTGAGTACTGCCAATCACCCCATCACCGATTCCCGTATTATCACATCTTTTGTAAGATACTTTCTGGCGGCTTTTGACAGAGAAGATGATCTCCATCCATAATAGCAAATAGGAAGACTTCACCCACTTTGGAAATGAATGATTTCGGCAGATTTTCCAGCACACCAGTTTGGGAGGGGATATAAAGGAAGAAGAGGGATGTGAGTGGCACTGTAGTCTAAACCACAGAGTCTAGCGCTTGCCGATCAGAAGGTCGGCAGTCTGAATCCCCGTGACGGGGTGAGCTCCCGTTGCTCGGTTCCAGCTCCTGCCAACCTAGCAGTTCGAAAGCACAAAGTGCAAGTAGATAAACAGGTACCGCTCCGGTGGGAACGTAAACGGCGTTTCCGTGTGCTGCTCTGGTTTTGCCAGAAGCAGCTTAGTCATGCTGGCCACATGACCCGGAAAAACTGTCCAGCTCCCTCGGCCTGTAGAGCAAGATGAGCGCATAACCCCAGAGTCATTTGCAACTGGACTTAACTGTCAGGGGTACTTTTAAAAGGTAAAGGGACCCATGAACATTAGGTCCAGTCGTGGCCGACTCTGGGGTTGCGGTGCTCATCTCGCTTTATTGGCCGAGGGAGCTGGCGTACAGCTTCCGGGTCATGTGGCCAGCATGACTAAGCCACTTCTGGCGAACCAGAGCAGCGCACAGAAACGCTGTTTACCTTCCCGCCAGAGCGGTACCCATTTATCTACTTGCACTTTGACGTGCTTTCAAACTGCTAGGTTGCCAGGAGCAGGGACCGAGCAACGGGAGCTCACCCCGTCACGGGGATTCGAACAACCCTTTACCTTTAAAGGATGAAGAAACTACAGTGGTACCTCAGGTTAAGAACTTAATTCGTTCTGGAGGTCCATTCTTAACCTGAAACTGTTCTTAACCTGAAGCACCACTTTAGCTAATGAGGCCTGCTGCTGCGCAGCCACCACACGATTTTTGTTCTCATCCTGAAGCAAAGTTCTTAACCCGAGGTACTATTTCTGGGTTAGTGGAGTCTGTAACCTGAAGCGTATTTAACCTGAAGTGTATGTAACCCGAGGTACGACTGTACAAGAAAAGCTTTCATGCTAATATGCTTCTAAGGGCTGCTGATGCTACCAACTCCTCCTATTTTAATCTTCCAACAAAATGTCTTAACCTCTCACCCTACCCTCCCTTCCCACCCACCTTTGTAACATCCCTGTTTCAAATGGCAGGAACTGGAAAAACTGACTTACAATAGAGTTGATTCATAGAAGAAACCCAAGGCAAAGAAAATTTCAACTGCCTAATTTTAATAATCAAGTGACATTTCCAATAATCATTTATCCAGATAGGAACTTCTTGTTTAAACCCCCGTGTGACATGATCCACTTAACTACTACTTTTCCACAAAGCTCTTGCCATAAAAAGAAAATTATTTTCTGACAGTCTATTCATGAGCAGCAACGTTTAGCATATTAGTAAAGCAACTAGGATGCGACTCTGAAGACAGGTAGATCTGCCAACAAATGCCTTGCCCCCACCCTCTCAAACACCACTCTTAAAAAAACAATTTTCATAGTATCAGAGGCAGATGATACCCCACTCAGGATTTCTTTAATAATAATAAAAAGCCCTACTCTCCTCAAAGCTCTCTCTACATGCATGCTAGAGCTTCATCATCATACAATTGCTAGATAACAGGCATTATGTTGTTGTTGTTGTTGTTGTTGTTGTTGTTGTTGTTTAATGTTATTTTATTAAAGATTTTCTTGATTTACAAAAGTATGTGCAATGTCTCTCTCTCTCTCTTATTTTTTCCGCATGTAACATTTTTCACAAATCAGTTTCATTTGTCGAGACATTAGGAAGAAAAGGGGGAAAGAGGAAAGATGGGTGGGGGTGGGGGTCGGGTGGCGATGTTTCTATTTTACTTAATATATGTGGGGTTTTGTGTCAGCGTCGCTTGTGCAGGTTCTCTGCTGTTCACTTGTGTTCCTTTGGTGCTGAGAGAGGTTGGGGTTGGCCTAGGGTGTGGTTGTTTGTTTGTGAGTGGCTGTGGTGATCTTTGTTTTCATGTGTGAGTGGGGTGGGTGGGTGTTTTGGATCAGGTTGGCCGTATTGATCTGTATGATGTTCGTGGATTTTTGTCATTGTCTTGTTGGGCTGTGTATGTGATAAAGGGGAGCCATACCGGGGTGAAGGCGTCTTCTTCTATTTGTCCCTGTGTCAGTTTCAGTTTATTGGTTAATTTTTCCCATACTATTGGGAAATTGTTTCCCATACTATTTGGTAATTGTTTCCCATACAATTTGGTACAATTTGGTCTCTCCAGCGTCTTGTTATGATGTTTCTGGCTGCTGAAAGTAGGTGGGTTATGAGTTCTTTGTAGTGTAAGTGGGCATTATTGTCTAGGAAGATGTTTAGCAGGGCCAATTCTGGGGTGATTTCTAATACTTGCTTGGTTATTTTACTTATTTCTCATATGGCTGCTGTCTAGAATAGTTGGATTTTGGGGCATTCCCACCACATCTGGAGGTATGTGCCTGTGGAGGTGCACCCTCTCCAGCACTTTGGTGAGGTTCCTGGGTGTATTAGCGCTAGTTTTCTTGGTGTTAGGTACCACCTGTAGCTAAGTTTCAGAGTGAGCTCTTTTCTTTTCGTTGATATGGATTTAAAGGGGGGTTTAGACCACATTCTGGTCCACTGAGTGGGGTTAATCTCATAGCCTATGTCATCCTCCCATTTTTTTTATTGTGTCTAGGGAGTATTTTGTATACTGCGGATACCATCCCTTTACCGTGTCCCTTTGTTGTTAGGAGGAGGTTTTCGAAGGTTGTCAGGGGCCTAGTTGCTGCTGATTTTACTACTGGGTTGTTTAAGAGGACATGTAATGGTGATGTGTTAACCAGGGCATTTGGGTGTCTTCTAGTTTGTCTTGTATTTCTTGTGTTGACAAAGGTTTGTTAATTTTATAGAAGTCTATTTGATGATGACGACGACGATGATGATGATTACATTTGTATTCAACTGTTGCAGGCACCACAACTTGAGTTTCAGAGTGTACAAAACTGCTGCTGCCTCCCATTGGAGAGCTACAAAATTTGTATCCTGGAACAGGTGTGTAATATGCTCTTCTACATGGGAGCCATCACTCCCCTCCCCCTCCCTAGCCTTTCAGATGTACTACGTTCTTGTTGCTCATCCTGCAGTAAGGGGTTAAGTGGTGACACAATGGTCTGCTTTCACACTGTGGCTTGATGGTCTGCGGTGCTTCATTGCTGTATGCAATTATTGTCCACATGTAGCCTGGGTTGTGTGCTATCATTGTTTATCCTGCTCTGAGTTTCCAGAACAGGTGTTCTTGCAGCTCTTAGATTCGCTGCAATTTCAGTCATCAGAGCTTCTTTCAATTGTCTGATGAGATCTCTCCTGATTGCTGAACTGTTTTGTTGCTGTTGAGTTGTTTTGGCAAAAGACACCCTGTTTTGTTGCATCATAGTACAGTGGTGCCCCGCAAGACGAATGCCTCGCAAGACGAAAAACCCGCTAGACGAAAGGGTTTTCCGTTTTTCGAGGCGCTTCGCAAGACGAATTTCCCTATGGGCTTGCTTCGCAAGACGAAGACGTCTTGGGAGTCTTGCGAGTTTTTTCCCTTCCCTCCCCTTTTTCTAAGCCGCTAAGCCGCTAATAGCCGCTTAGCCGCTAATAGCCGCTAATAGTGCTAATCCGCTAAGCCGCTAATAGGGATGCTTCGCAAGACGAAAAAACTGCTAGACGAAGAGACTCGCGGAACGGATTATTTTCGTCTTGCGAGGCACCACTGTAGTATAAGATCAACAGGCTTGCCGGCATAAGTTTAGTTGCACATATACCATATTTTTCCGTATATAAGACTAGGTTTCTTTTACCAAAAAAAAAAAAAGGTTTAAAATTGTCTGAGGGTCAGAGAGCCGGGAGTCAAGAAGTCAAGGGTCCGAGGATCAAGAAGCAGGGAGTCAAGAAGCCGAGGTTCAAGGATCAGGAAGCAAGAAGCCAAACGCAACAAGGCAGGAAGTGTGTTGCTGTGGCAAAGAGCCAAAAGGAAATGCTGACCTTATATCCCTTCCCAGCTCTTGCCACCAGGTGCTGTGAGTTACCAGTCGGCCTCACCTGTGAGGTCGCACCTTGCCTTTCCAGAACAAACTTAGGAAGGTGTCCATTAAACTTTGATTAGTTTAATGTTAAGTAAACGTCCAGTGTGCTTCCAACGCCATAAGTCTTATCTCAGCAGAGAATTTTGTGCAGCGGCTGAAGGAGGCAGGGGAGTCAGTACCTTTTATAAATGAAGAATCCTGGAGCAAGCACTTTGGAACTCAGGGAAAAAACTTTATTCACAAAAGCAAAAAAAAAACCTGGCGATAAAGCACACATGCTTTTATCTCCGGCATAAAGAAAACTTTACTCTAAACTTAACTCATATCAGCAAACACGCCCATGGCCACAGACTGAGTCTGCGAGTCAGGTCAAGGGGGGAAGAGAGAGAGAAACACAGGTGAACTGACTATTTATACAAACCAACTCACATTCCTGGATGCTTAATGATTTTCAGCTGCTCAGTGATTAGAGTGACTTGTTACCTCTTAACCCTTTAGTACCAACAGAAGGCCCCAGTCCTGCCAAGTCCTATTGGTCGCAGGGCCTGGCTCCTGCATGCACTCTTGACATCCAGCCTCAGAGGCAGAAGCTGAAGCAGGAGAGGAGGGAGCCCAGGGCTGAGATGAGTCAGGCTGATGAAGAGTCATGGCAGTCTCCCCCTCCTACTGCCCCTCCCCTCTTGTTTCCCAGAACCAAAAGCAGCATGAAAAGGGTGGAAGAGTGGTTCGCTGCACGCAGGAACAGTCTCAGATTGCTTGGGAAAAGCAATGGTGAGGAGGGGACAGCTGCAAGGAGGTGTGGGCTTTCAGTCTCAGCAACTGGTTTTCATGGAGGAAGACCACCGAGAATGAGCTGCTCTGAAACTTTGTTGGGTTTTGTTGTTTTCCCAGCTTGTTCCCATTTCTTTTGCCTTCGCTTCAGAAGAAGCTGTAAGGTTTTGTTTTAATGGCATGTGGGGTTGTGGTGGTGCCTCTCCCCAAAGCCTATTGCTTTTGAGGATTCTGCAGGGTGGAGCCTCTTCTGTTATAATCAACCGCAGTTGCTTGGGGCTAAACAACAAACAGTTCAGTTTCGGAAGCTAAACTGCGTAAAATTCATCCAGGAAGTCATCAGAACCAAATAATCACTACATCTGTTGATTTGGGGTAGCTACTTACAATCAAATTAATTGCTTTCAAAATCAGTTTTAATCAATCCATTTCAATCAATTTATTCCATTTCATCAACTTTATTCCTTTTATAAAAACAACACAAAGGAGAGTAAAATACACAAGTAGAAAGAGCACACTAAATAGCACGGAAGTAACCCTTCGTTAGCCCTCAGCTAACTGTGAAGTTTCTCCTGTGAAGTTTAAAGTCGAGAGGGAAATCTTGTGAGAGCAAAAGAAAATATATGTTAAAAAAGAGAAACTGCCAGTAAAGAATGGAAGAACAATCACTCACACTTAAGAATAATATCAGGCGCTCACACTTGCATTTTTCATGTTGAGCCAATCAATCAATGGATTTTTATTGTTTAGAGCCAATAGCTATCACAATACCAGAACTGCTGAGCCAGAGGAGCCATTGAGAAACAGATCCAACTTCAAGTAATAATAATAATTTATTATTTATACCCCGCCCATCTGGCTGAGTTTCCCCAGCCACTCTGGGCGGCTCCCAATCAAATGTTAAAAACAGTACAGCATTAAATATTTAAAAAACTTCCCTGAACAGGGCTGCCTTCACATGTCTTTTAAAGATAGGATAACTGCTTATTTCCTTCACATCTGAAGGGAGGGTGTTCCACAGGGTGGGCGCCACTACCGAGAAGGCCCTCTGTCTGTGAGGTAGGAAACAATCTGACCCCTAAAGGAAGGGGAGGAGCTGATATCCGGAAAGGATTATGTTTTCTGCCTCTTCAAGGTCATGGAGCTACACAACAAACAACTGGTGGCGCCCTAGTGCCCACTGGAGAATAGACACAGGAGACAGAATTATCAAAAATGTTGAGACGACATAAAGAGAATGCATAGCGCCTGCCTGGGATAAAGTTACCCCAAATGCAATGCACATGATGTGTTGGGTAATTTTTTGGGTGGGCAAAAATGGCTCCCAATCAAGCCTTCTTCCACTGCCAAAGGCATCATATTAGCAGGGAGGCTGACTGGTGGGCTACAGAACAAAAGTGTTGGGCACCCATGAGCAGTGCTGGATTTACATATAAGCTAAACAAGTTATACATTTGGACCCCATTCTCTTGGGGGCCCCCCAAAAAAATTAAACAAAAAAAACCTGGATGCACATTTCCAAATATAAGATAAAAAACAAAGAAAATAAAACCTACATACAGCAACAGTGTTTTGTGTTGTGTAGGCTACTATGATGTAAGCAGTGGGCCCCAGCTGCAAGCCTGCTCCCTAAAATATCACTGGTTTCAGTTCAACAATTTCTTTGATAAAATACATACAGTGGTACCTCAGGTTACATACGCTTCAGGTTACAGACTCCACTAACCCAGAAATAGTACCTCGGGTTAAGAACTTTGCTTCAGGATGAGAACAGAAATCGTGCTGCGGTGGCATGGCAGCAGTGGGAGGCCCCATTAGCTAAAGTGGTGCTTCAGGTTAAGAACAGTTTCAGGTTAAGAAAGGACCTCTAGAACGAATTAAGTACTTAACCCGAGGTACCACTGTATTTTGTTACGGGCAAATGGCTTTAGATACCTATTAGGTCCATAGATTACCATATAGCATATATTTAACACAAAAAACAGTGGCAATTTGTTGTTGACAAAGGACAGCTGGACATATAAAGGGCCCCATTACCTTCACTAGCTTAGGGCCTCATCAAACCTAAATCCGGCCCTGCCTGTGAGTTCCTGCCATGAAGATTGGCACAAACCAAGATTAATCGGCTCTGGCAACCATTGGTTCTACCTCTACAGTGGCTTCCCTTCCCTGTTGTTGTTGTTGTTGTTGTTTAGTTGTTTAGTCATGTCCGACTCTTCATGACCCCATGGACCAGAGCATGCCAGGCACTCCTGTCTTCCACTGCCTCCCGCAGTTTGGTCAGACTCATGTTGGTAGCTTCGAGAACACTGCCCAACCATCTCGTCCTCTGTCGTCCCCTTCTCCTTGTGCCCTCCATCTTTCCCAACATCAGGGTCTTTTCTAGGGAGTCTTCTCTTCTCATGAGGTGGCCAAAGTACTGGAGCCTCAGCTTCACGATCTGTCCTTCCAGTGAGCACTCAGGGCTGATTTCCTTCATAATGGAGAGGTTTGTTCTTCTTGCAGTCCATGGGACTTTCAAGAGTCTCCTCCAGCACCATAATTCAAAAGCATCAATTCTTCTGCAATCAGCCTTCTTTATGGTCCAGCTTTCACTTCCATACATCACTACTGGGAAAAGCTACCAGTCCCCCAAAAGGCACTAAACACCACTGGATGAACCATTTATTTCCTAACTGCCTTCAAAATGCCCCACAGCCCCTTACAAACCACTGGCTGGATTGAGGGACAGCAGGAAACTCACCTGCTCTGATCTCACTGAGGGAAAGAGAGAGGGAGAGAGAGAATTGTGAGTGTAAAGGAAGTCAGTGTCTAACGCACATGCGTACATGCACATGCACATCAGCCACTCTTTTCCCTTTAAACTGAAGGTAGAACTTCAGGCAGCATTTCAGTTGTATAATAGTCCTAATGAAAAAGACAGGCTGAGACATTCAGAGGAAGAAGAGGAAAAGAGATTACAGTGGTACCTCGGGTTACAAACACCTTGGGTTACAAACACTTCAGGTTACAAACTCTGCTAACCCGGAAGTAGTACCTCGGGTTAAAAACTTTGCCCCAGGATGAAAACGGAAATGGCGCGCCGGCAGCACGGCAGCAGCGGGAGGCCCCAGTAGTGAAAGCGCGCCTCAGATTAAGAACAGTTTCGGGTTAAGAACGGACCTCTGGAACGAATTAAGTTCGTAACCCAAGGTACCACTGTATTGGAGAAAACAGCCTCGGACACATTGAAAGTCTAACATTACACATCTAGATAATGTTGCTTTATCTGTATTCATCTATAATTCCTTTGCACTGAGACCAAATATCAGAGAGCTACACAGCAGCCTTAAAAAAGCACTCCAGCCTTTTGCAAATCACATCATAAATACGTTTTTGAACTCTGTACCCTCCGTCCCACCTTTCAAAATAACTCCTTTGTGTATTTACTTATTTGTGTTTTTTTCTTTTTCTTTTTTAAAAAAACACCTTCTGATATGGCATGACAATCGAACTCTTGCTGTAGTTCAAGATATAGACCTGAAACCATGCCATAAGTGGATGTTCACCTCCCAGAACAGCTGACATCTTTCCTCCCACCATGGCAATGGGTTGAGAAACAGATCCGTCTACTGCAGGCATGGTCAAACTTGGCCCTCCAGATGTTTTGGGACTACAACTCCCATCAACCCAAGCTAACAGGGCCAGTGGCCAGGGATGATGGGAATTGTAGTCCCAAAACATCTGGAGAGCTAATTTTGGCCATGCCTGGTCTACTGCCATCCATGTAGCATGAAGTTATTTTGCTGATGGAACTGGTGCCTTACTGCTATGCTGGATTCCACCCTCTATTTCGATACGAGTGCAACCTTAAAGGTCCCAGTTCAAACCTCTCTCCTCTTCTATGAATTCAACAGGTCCTAAATCAAACCTCATTTATACAGCATTTCAACATACACAGCTTCAATGATCCTAACGATATTGACCCGCCTTATAGGGTAGCTGTAAGCATTACTGACATTAAGTATACGAAGTTTTTCAAATGCTGTATAAATGCTAAGGATTACTTGAGGTATTAAATGCATTCTACTGAAGTAATTAGAGGTTTTATTGCACTCTAGAGAGCTCAATACTATTCCAGTTCTCATGTCCTCCATTACCCGAGCACCTGAATATTCTCTTTTTAAAAAAACAAAACAAAAAACCCTCACTCTCTCCATCTTCCTCCTTTAATAAATAAAGCATGAATTAAATGGAAGTAAAGTGGATTACCTGGCACTGAATTTGCATTCTATGTATTGGGTAACTTTGCCACATAAGAGGAAAATTCTCTTCCCTGCCTGTTTCTGTAAATATTTAATATTTATGCTACATTAAAAAAAAAAATTGTTCTGGATCAGATAAGAGCGTAGCCTGAACCATTTGTCTCGTATCAAATTTAGTTGGTTTTTTTTTAAAAAAAAAAAGAATACCCAGCTAGCTTAATATGCCTCAGACTTGTTTGAAAACAGCTGCAGACAGCAAGGAGTAAAATTTCAATGGGAATATTCTTTTCATTATGCAGACAAAGGATCCAGAAATCTACAGGATTGCAATTACACCACAGCTTGCCTCTCTGAACTTTTTGGAGATGCTAAAAGTCTCCGTGTTAATTTAAAATGTGTCTCAAACTCATGACTGCCATGCAAATTTTGAAGACACCACCTCTGGACTGGGATAATTATTACTACTACTATTTAAACTTATTCTGTTCTGCTTATTAAAAAAACTATTGTTTCAGAAATAAGCAAGTAAAATATCTGCTTGCTCCTCTGTTCCACTGAGCCTCAGGTCCAAACCACCAGTTCCATTGCACCTCTTGCTTAAACCCTTGTCTTTACCCTCATCAGAAACGAAGTCTAAGGACATTACTGTCTTCACATATTGTGTTGTTGTTTAGTCGTTTAGTCGTGTCCGACTCTTCGTGACCCCATGGACCAGAACACGCCAGGCACTCCTGTCTTCCACTGCCTCCCACAGTTTGGCTAAACTCATGGTAGTAGCTTCGAGAACACTGTCCAACCATCTCGTCCTCTGTCGTCCCCTTCTCCTTGTGCCCTCCATCTTTCCCAACATCAGGGTCTTTTCCAAGGAGTCTTCTCTTCTCATGAGGTGGCCAAAGTATTGGAGCCTCAGCTTCACGATCTGTCCTTCCAGTGAGCACTCAGGGCTGAAATCCTCAAGAATGGATAGGTTTGGTCTTCTTGCAGTCCATGGGACTCTCAAGAGTCTCCTCCAGCACCATAATTCAAAAGCATAAATTCTTTGGCGATCAGCCTTCTTTATGGTTCAGCTTTCACTTCCATACATCACTACTGGGAAAACCATAGCTTTTACTATATGGACCTTTGTTGGCAAGGTGATGCCTCTGCTTTTTAAGATGCTGTCTAGGTTTGTCATTGCTTTTCTCCCAAGAAGCAGGCGTCTTTTAATTTCATGGCTGCTGTCACCATCTGCAGTGATCATGGAGCCCAAGAAAGTAAAATTTCTCACTGCCTCCATTTCTTCCGCTTCTATTTGCCATTAGTTGATGGGCCCAGTAGCCATGATCTTCGTTTTTTTTGATGCTGAGCTTCAGACCACATTTTGCGCTCTCCTCTATCACCCTCATTAAAAGGTTCTTTAATTCCTCCTCACTTTCTGCCATCAAGGTTGTGTCATCTGCATATCTGAGGTTGATATTTCTTCCGGCAATCTTATTTCCGGCTTGGGATTCATCCAGCCCAACCTTTCGCATGATGAATTCTGCATATAAGTTAAATAAGCAGGGAGACAATATACGGCCTTGCCGTACTCCTTTCCCAATTTTGAACCAATCAGTTGTTCCATATCCAGTTCTAACTGTCGCTTCTTGTCCCACATAGGGATTTCTCAGGAGACAGATGAGGTGATCAGGCACTCCCATTTCTTTAAGAACTTGCCATAGTTTGCTGTGGTTGACACAGTCAAAGGCTTTTGCATAGTCAATGAAGCAGAAGTAGATGTCTTTCTGAAACTCTCTAGCTTTCTCCATAATCCAGCGCATGTTTGCAATTTGGTCTCTGGTTCCTCTGCCTCTTCTAAATCCAGCTTGCACTTCTGGGAGTTCTCGGTCCACATACTGCTGCACATATTAATATTAATCTGCACATATTAATCCCACCTTAATTTTGCCTCTCCTTTCCCCGCATGTCCCTACCTTCTCCCACAACCAAGCAGGAAACATTGCAAACAACAACATATAAACACACTAACTGTTACCACAACAAATGTTAATGCAAGCATCCCTTGCTTCCACAATAACACGAAAGGCTCTGAATGACATAATCTGTTCATTTACTCTGCGAAAGCCCATTCTAGGACAGGCGATGATATGGGGCAGAAAGTTTTACAATGTGTTTTGTTTTTTTCCTGTGGGCAATCTTCCAAATGTACAAGTTTGTAGTAAGAATGAATGGATGTCAACGGCAGTTACCAAGTTTTTCAGCTTTGTTTACTAAACACAGGTAAAATGAGCGTGTTCAATTGCTTGCCCTCTAAGGCACCAGAAAACGCTTCGATGCAAATTACCCCGTGCAAATTACTCAAATTCAAAAACTTCAAGAAAAAAAACCTGCATCGCTGGGAACAGATGTGCCACCAAGTTGACCATAATAGTGTCCCTTGTTAAACCTGTAAGAAGCTTCGATAAAATTCCATTTCAGAATGGACCCGGCTATAATTATTGAAGAATAGTTGCAGTCCTACGTGTTTCACAACATTTGCTAACTGGATGGGAAGTTGCAGAAGGAACAAGGAAGAATACTCCACCGCAGGTGTGTGAACAGTAGCAGGAAACATTCAACGCAGGCCAGATCTTTCCAAAGGGAGAGATTTAGCAGAGACAAGTGCTTTAATGAGCAACTGTTCAGATAGGGGTATTTTAGAGTGTCTCTTTGTCTTTCAATTTTACATTGAAATATCCCACATCCACTGAAACACTGGAGAACACAACAAGACCCCATAATTCCTTAATCAGGAGAAAGATGATGGCGAAAGTTGGGGCTTGTGGCCAGTGCTGGATTTACGTATAAGCTAAACAAGCTATAGCTTAGGGCCCCATTCTCTTGGGGGTCCCCCAAAAATGTAAACGAAAAAAACCTGGATGTACATTTACAAAATATAAGATAAAAAACAAATAGAATAAAAACCTACATACAGCAACAGTGTTTTGTATTGTGTAGGCTCCTATGATGTAAATCATGGGCCCCGCCTGCTAGCCTGCTCCCTAAAATATCACTGGTTTACTCATTTCTATATATAGGGTGCCTACATTCTGCATGGACTGGTTGCATGGGAACATGTGTAAATGGCTTTAGATACCTATTAAGTCCATAAATTACCCTATAGCAGGGGTCACCAACCTTTTTCAGCCGTGGGCCAGTCCACCGTCCCTTCCCTCAGACCATGTGGTGGGCTGGACTATTAATTTGGGGGGGGGGGGTGAATGAATTCCAATGCCCCACAAAAAACCCAGAGATGCATTTTAAATAAATGCACACATTCTACTCATGTAAAAACACGCTGATTCCCGGGCCATCCGCGGGCCGGATTTAGAAGGCGATTGGGCCGGATCTGGCCCTTGGGCCTTAGTTTGCCTACCCATGGTAAAGACTGAGCTCCATATGTTCCATATGCCCAAATTTGATGTGGGGGAGGGGAGGGAGAGAGAGGGCGATTAAAATGTATCATGGCTTTGCATTCTTACTTTAAAATTCTTACCCCGCGAGTCTTATTTCAGAAGCTTAAAAAGCAGTTTCCCTGAAGCTTTTAAATTTCATCTAGACAACTTTTGGACGGAGAGTTCCTAAATTATTGTGAATATGCTATCTTTGCTAGTTTGTGATTTTTCCTGGTTTTAAAGCTGTAAACAGCACTGGGAACTGTTTTGTTTATATTTGGTATATATTTAATAATTTAAATTTAAATCTTTAATGTAACATTTATTATTTTAAATAAATAAATGTCACGGTTCTCTCTCTCTCTCTCTCTCTCTCTTAATCATGCAGCTGGAAATATTCCAAAGCACAGTTATTTGGCTTCCAAATTCTATCAGAACATCACTGGAATTTGAAAATATACCAAGGTCCCCTCTTCTCTTCACATCACCCAAGCATAGATTTGTTAGCTCAGAGATCAGCATATCGCTTCCATTTTTGGACTACTGAACACTCTGCTCAGGCAAGATTACAAAACAATAATTCAGCACTCAGAAGAACAACATCACAGTCACACTTCCAGAACATCTGCTGTCATGTAACCACCTGATGGTAGCTCTGCTCCAAAGTAATTAGTTATCTTCCTTTTCCGATGGGTTTATTACGAGAAGCGGGAGATCAGAAAAAACAACAACATACCCTGTCTACTGCAAAGTAACTTCGGTACAAATCAGCTGTGTATTTCCGTGAATAACAAAGCTTTTTACACACTTCCTAGTACACTGCAAATAATGCTCGGTCAAGCCATAGATGATGGAAATGGTTCGGGGGTTAAGCACAGGTGAGCATATATTAAGCTCTTCTCTCCCGGTTGACGCTATTTAATCTCAATTTTTAAAAATGTGCTATTCCTAGCAAGGAAAGTTATTAAAAATGGGGGGAGGGGATGAAAAAAGGTATTTGAATGGATGCTTCAGTGTGGAAATAATTGTTTGGTGCAAATGGGTGAAGCAGCCTTACAAGGAATACAAATTATAGGGTAGCTCAGCCAATGCAGCGTGAGGCTCTCAATCTCAGGGTTGTGCGTTTGAGCCCAACGTTGGGTGAAAGATTCTGGCACTGAACAGTTGCACCAGATGATCCTTGTAGTCCGTTCCAACTCTACAATTCCATGACTCTATCCAAGTGGAATGCTTTATGTAGGAAAACTGATGCGAACTATCTCAACTGCAATAGGTCCCTTTTAACAACATGCAAGTTCTCAATGTTATGACTTGCTTCTACATGTGCCTGGGATGTGGGAATGTTCAGGGAGGCCAGTATTTCACCCAACCTCTGTCTTGTATTTTTATCCCTTCCTTTGTCAAAGTTGCTCAGGGCAACAGGGATATGTATATCGCCGCCACCACATTATCATCACAATAGCCCTGTGAGGCTAAGCTAACACAGGGGTGGCAAACCTATAGCCTCCCCATAATTCTAGTACAGTGAGTGGTACCTCAAGTTACAAACACCTGGGTTACAAACACCTTGGGTTACAAACACTTCAGTTTACAGACTCCGCTAACCCGGAAGTAGTACCTCGGGTTAAGAACTTTACCTCAGAATGAGAACAAAAAATGTGTAGTGGTGGCACAGTGGCTGTGGGATGCCCCATTAGCTAAAGTGGTACCTCAGGTTAAGAACGGTTTCAGGTTAAGAACGGACCTCTGGAACGAATTAAGTTCGTAACCCGAGGTACCACTGTACAGCACCCTAACCACAATGACTCTCACCTAGGCTTGCTGCAATGTAGAGTTGGTTAATATTAAGACGCAGTCTTCATATACTGTATATTTTTGGGAGAAGACATCATCTATGAACAATTTTCAGGTATTTCAAGTAATCACGAAAACTTTGCAAATTTAGTCGTATCCGACTCTTCATGACCCCATGGACTATAGCATGCCAGGCACTCCTGTCTTCCACTGCCTCCCGTAGTTTGGTCAAACTCATGCTGGTAGCTTCGAGAACACTGTCCAACCATCTCACCCTCTGTCGTCCCCCACTCTGCCTACGAATTATAACTGCGCTGTTAGGAAAGCTTGCCTCTCCTACCCTCCCCAATTTTCAAGAATTTATTCTTGTAAACCCAAAACCATGGCATTTTGCAATACTTTTTGGTAGCCCAGTAAGTTTTTGCTTAATGCAGAATAAGTCCCAAACCCAAAATCATGAAGGCCATTAAAGTGCAATTAAATACAAGCATCTCATTTTGTCCAGCGCTTTCTTACCTAACACCTACAATTAGAACACTACTATATCACATTAGAATTATACCACCCACCAAGCAACTAC
This sequence comes from Podarcis erhardii, assembly GCF_964252035.2. Taxonomy (NCBI): domain Eukaryota; kingdom Metazoa; phylum Chordata; class Lepidosauria; order Squamata; family Lacertidae; genus Podarcis; species Podarcis erhardii. The sequence goes on along the minus strand of NC_138497.1, from coordinate 130,895,209 downwards.
AAGCAATGTAAACTCGTAACAGCCATTCTAGGTAAATTATGGTCTAAGGTCAATATTTTCAGATGTGTGCATGTAGAGAGAAAGGATATGCACACAAAAATCTCTATTTATGTACCTCTTTCTATACAATTACAATAGTGCCCAGATACATATCTGTGGGTGGTCAGTGCTCTTGTAGCTATAAAAAAGCAAGCCATTTATTGTTGGCGCCTACGTAGGTATTTGACCGCTGAACAGTGCGAGAAACAAGTCTGAAATTACTCCAGCTCCTAAAACAAATACCTTTAGAAACAAGGAAGAGAGATCTGAAAAGTTGAAAAATGCTAGACTACGTAATCTGCTAAGAATTGTATCTTGCTCACATAGGAACTAGAACTAGCAACCTCTTTACCAAACTAAAATATTTAACACAGTTCAAACTCTCAGAAAATTTTCTTTAAGGTCAGGTAGCCTTCTAAATTGTTTGTATACGGAGGAAAGTTTTCAACCAGACACATGCATGGAGCTTCATTTGGAATATATATTCGTGGCTTTAATTATTCCAAATTAAAAGCATAATTTTGCATTTTCCTCCACAGCCACAAGGAAGATTCAAGTGTCCCCAAAGGTCTAACTATGCTTTCCTACAACACATTTTATTATTGCAGGGGCCAAGATTTTTGCCATTTGTGCCACAAGTCAAGATCAAATTATGAGAAAGTTCCAACCTAGTGTCTGTGAGACTTAGTCTTATGAATGAAGGAAGAGGCAGCAGCAGAGTCTGAAAGGGCAAGTAAGATTGAATGACAAGCTATGCCATAATGAAGAATGCCTTGCCTCCCTGCCCATGTGTGCCTAAAGTCATTTATGTTTAATATCTTCCATTTTCCATAGACTGGTGTCTACACAGATCATGAACACTTAACCTCTGTCTTTCTATGTATCAAATATCCACAGCAAAGATTAACTTATTTGGCTGATAGAAGGAAGGGGGTGGAATTAAGATCTTACGATTGCCTTTCCTGTGTATATATAGCCGCAGGTGGCACTGTGATCTAAACCACTGAGCCTAGGGCTTGCTGATCAGAAGGTTGGCGGTTTGAATCCCCGCGACAGGGTGAGCTCCCGTTGCTCGGTCCCTGCTCCTGCCCACCTAGCAGTTCAAAAGCATGTCAAAGTGCAAGTAGATAAATAGGTACCACTCTGTCGGGAAGGTAAATGGAGTTTCCGTGCGCTGCTCTGGTTTGCCAGAAGCAGCTTAGTCATGCTGGCCGCATGACCCAGAAGCTGTCTGCGGACAAACACTGGCTCCCTCGCCTGTAAAGTGAGATGAGTGCCGCAACCCCAGAGTCATCTGCAACTGGACCTAACGGTCAGGGGTCCCTTTACCCCTTTACCTTTTCCTGTGTATAACAGTAATGGCAGGCCCTTCTCAGGTGGGCGCCGTTGTCATTATAATAAAACAAGGGAGACGTTCAAGGTGAGTTCCAGCACCTCTTTTTCTAGATATAATAGCACTGTGTAATGACATTTGTAAAAAAAGGGGGGGAAAGTAAGCAAGCAAGCACATGAATATGTACACAGACACACATGCACACCTTCCTCTCAAATAATGCGTAGGCAACATTATCTTTATTTTAAGGTATATTATACAAAAACATGCCTACTATAATAGCAAATTGCACTTCCAAACATGCCTTGCTGAATCACTGCATTGCTGCTTCCCAACTCAGTTTTTAGAACAGTGATGGGTGGAAAAATTCAGACTACAATTTTTGGTAGGTGGCATAAATATATTTGGGTCTTAACCATTTATGATAGATCTTACAGCTCCATCTAGCTCTGTACGAGGGAACTCTTGAGTTAATGATAAACACTGAAAGGAGCATGCATTGTTCGCAGCTTCTGAAATTAACACAGTAGCTATTAGCTAGGGGACTAATGGTTTCAAGAATAACTCTTTTTTCAGCAAAGGATACAATTCATCGACATCCACATCCTGTTACAGTCTCTCACCTGATTTTAAAAGTGAGGTCTTTGACTAAAATGAAACAGCTTATGAGCAAAGGTGAAGAAAATAGGAATGATGACTTTTCCAAATATACTGATTCTTTTTCTGCGGTTGTTTAAAATGTGGTACAGCTAGCTATTGAAAAAAACCATTCTAGCTACAGACATCTGGGAGGAAGTCCAGGCGGGGGGGGGCTCTATCTGGAAGGGTAAAGACCAGAGGACAGCTAACTTTTTCAGCAGGGGGCCGGTCCACTGTCCCTCAGACCTTGGGGGGGGGGGCTGACTATATTTTTTTGGGGGGGGGGAATTGAATGAATTCCTATGCCCCACAAATAACCCAGAGATGCATTTTAAATCAAAGGACACATTCTACTCATGTAAAAACACGATGATTTCCGGACCGTCTGCGAGCCAGATTTAGAAGGCGATTGGGCAGATCTGGCCCCTGGGCCTTAGTTTGCCTACCCATGGTAAAGACTAATCTTTAAGGAGCACAAGAGGGGAGGAATTTATTTTATTTTTTAAAAATAAATTTTTATTAAGATTTTAAAGGTTACAGAAAGAGAGAAAAAAAAGAGAAAACAATCAAGGAAGAAAAAGAAAAAACAATACATATCATCAAAAAACAGAAAAAAGAAAAAAGAAATAAAAAACAAGTCAAACCTTTAACTCACTTACTTACATTCACTTATTTCCTTGACTTCCTCACGCCTCCCATTTTTGTATTCTAATTCAATTAAATATTCCAGCAAATCCTTCCAACTTTGTTTTTATCCTAATAATTTATCTTAACATATTATAATTTTACCTTCTCTCTTTCACCAATTCATTTTTACTTAATCCTTTATATCCTTTCTGCTAAAACCACATAATTTTTTTCACCAACATCTTTCTAACATTCCTTAATTTTACAATATTTCTGAAGATAAACTTTAAATTTCTTCCACTCTTCTTCCACCAACAAGAGGGGAGGAATTTAGTTCAGTCAATATCTGTTAATATTGCCTCCCATCACAGGAAAACGAACACATAGTGGAAATATTTCTGGAGCTTCAAAGCACTTATACCAGGGAACAGAGTGGAACAAATAACTGAACTGAAATTGGGTGAAACTCACGTTTATCATCTATGATGACAGAATTTCCTAAACAATGAACCACTTTTGGTAGAGTCTAAGAGTAATTTCAAGTGGCTAGAAAGGAATATACAGTGGTACCTTGGTTGTCAACAGCCTTGTGACTCCAACGTTTTGGCTCCTGAACGCCACAAACCTGGAAGTGAGTGTTCCAGTTTGCAAACGTTTTTTGGAAGCTGAACGTCCAACATGGTTTCCATGGCTTCCGATTGAGTGCAGGAAGCTCCTGCAGACAACCGGAAGCTGCGTTGTAGTTTTCGGAAGCTTTCAGAAGCCGAACGGATTACGTTCGAGAACCAAGATACGACTGTATGTAAAGTTCAAACTGTTAATATTATGAAGCAACTATTGATCTGCAATTTCATTGTTAAAGGGTGCTCAAAGTCCCCAAGTTAGATATTATCAACAAAGCCTTAATAAGATAAACACAATACATAAATTGTGTAGTGCCATGTCCCACCCATTAGGACCTCCCTGACTTTGGATCAGGCAAACTTCTTAGTGGCTTCTCCTCCCAGGACAGCTCAGCAGGATCACATAGGCAAGTGTTTTTAACAAAAGGCTAACTCCAGCTCCTTAGAATCCCAACAAGGCTTTGGAAATGAATTTTGTTTCCAATACCACTAACTACATTTTTTTCCCCTGTGTTCTATACTCTCATATCCAATTTTATTGATATGCAAACACTGTTTTGATTTTTTTTTTTAAGTAAACTGATTTTCATAAAGCCATTTTCCCGAGATTGTTCCTTTAAATATTTTGCTGCCAGTCTGAACCCACAATAAAGTCCAAGAGGTGCACTTGTTATCACGGGAAATGTTAGACTGCCTACTTAACTGGTAGTAACCTAGTGCTATCTGAATACTAGTAGAATATAACTCTCTTAGGAGGGCAAGAAATGTGTAAAGAACACTAGTAAGAGCCCCCCCCCAAATATCCCAGTATAATTTAGAACATATAAAAGCAGACAGCAGCAGCATTTCTACAGCTCTGTTTACACTAACCGCTGAAGGCCATGTCAAAAATGTGGTTCTTTGAGGGCTGTTTAGAAGCATCGAGGGAAGGAATAGTGAGAAATAAAATTTATATATCCTAAGCATTTCGTTTAGTACCAGCAGAGTCAGAGATGGGCTCTGTGGGACTCTGAATATCTATGTCAGTTCAGCAATTCTTGCTACAAGTGTGATCAAGTTCGGAAGAGGTTAAACTGGAGGTTCTACTTATCTCAGAATTGAAAGTGTTCAGAATGGATTAATAATAAAATCCTTCCTGTTGATGGCCTCTAAGCTATGTATTTGATAATGGATGAGAAACAAAAGGGTCGTTCCTTAACCCACATCTGTTTCAATGCTTGTAGCAGTTGATTTGTAATCTAAAAAACAAACCAGAACCAGCAATATAACCAGTTTGACCACAAAACTCCCAACTTAATAGTTTTCCCATTCAACTGAAAAATATCCCTATATATGTTTATGTTTATCTAATATTACTGGAAAGGGACACGGGTGGCGCTGTGGTCTAAACTACAGAGCCTAGGGCTTGCCAATTAGAAGGTCGGCAGTTCAAATCCTTGCAACAGGGTGAGCTCCCGTTGCTCGGTCCCTGCTCCTGCCAACCTAGCAGTTCAAAAGCACGTCAAAGTAGATAAATAGGTACCGCTCTGGCAGGAAGGTAAACGGCATTTCCGTGCACTGCTCTGGTTTGCCAGAAGCGGCTTAGTCATGCTGGCCACATGACCCGGAAGCTGTACGCCGGCTCCCTCGGCCAATAAAGCGAGATGAGTGCCACAACCCCAGAGTCATCCGCGACTGAATCTAATGGTCAGGGGTCCCTTTTCATCCAGAATCAACATGGCTACTTCTGCAGTTCATGGGTACCTCTACTGAGATTTTTGGCATTCCTGGACAAGACACTACAGTTTGGATATACAATAGCAGGGGTCGCCAATGTGACAACTACAGGTGCATATGTACCTACAAATGCTTCCTTTGGTACTCACAGAATCCACTGTCCTCACTGAAATCAGACTTGAAATTGGTATTCTATTGAAGTAAACAAAGGAGGTTGTGGGTTGATGGGGTGGTTGCCCACCACAGCTTCCCTAGTTTGCAAATGGACTCACCGGACCCTTGTGATTTAGTGTTGTTAGACAAAAACGCCTGCCCACCTCTCTAGTGCCATCTGCTTCCTGGCCTGGCATACTAAAAGGAAAAACCAAAGCAGGGCTATATATACTGTGTCTTACTTTTAACTTGCTGCACTTTGATCATTACTCTCACTGAGACTGTCAAATCTTATATCGGGGGTTGCTCTACTTCAGACTGCAGATGGGAGGCCACATGGCTGCTCCTTCGTATCAAAAGCTGCAGTGGGGATAAGAAAAACCCCTCCATATAGGAAACAGCATGTTGGGGGGAAAGTGCTCTAGCATAACTTTTCCTGGCGTGATAGCTATGCACGGTGGGTTGGGCTTTGTTTGTGAGCAAGAGAGGCTGAAACTTGTAATCTGAACTGGGCCAAAGATTTTGGGTATAATATACAGCTGAGTGATTGGGTGAAATTATGGAAGGGAGGTTTATAATTTACTGCATGCAATGCCCTAAAAGAAAATGTGATGAAAATGATGTATAGATGGTTGTATCACACCTGTCAAGTTAGCGAAAATATATAAAGTCAGTAATAAATGTTGGAAATGTAAAGAAAAAGAGGGAACATTTTATCACATGTGGTGGGAATGTAAAAAGGTGAAATGCTTCTGGGAGACGATACATAATGAGTTGAAAAAAATGTTGAAATATACATTTATAAAGAAACCAGAAGCATTTTTATTGGGCATTGTGGGGAGTGACATAAATAGAAAGGAATGTAAGCTCTTTTTATATGCAATAACAGCAGCAAGAATATTATTGGCCCAAAAATGGAAGCAAGAAGAGTTACCGACGATCGAAGAATGGAGGATGAAGTTAATGGACTATGCAGAATTAGATAAACTAACAGGAAGGATTCAAAACTGGAATTCACGGAAGACTGGAGTAAATTTACGGACTATTTGAAAAGTAATTGTGAAGAACAGACAACATTTGTAGGGTTGCAAGATAAGTGATAAGTTTTATGGTACATTTTATAATTTATATGTTAAAATTAATAAAAAATATTATATAAAAAAGAAAACTGTAATCTGAAGTGGTGCAGCCGGTTGCAAGTTTACCAACTCTGCAAGAACAACGCCTTAGAAATTTAGCAGACTTAACGGTGGCTTTACAAGTCGTGTTACACAGCAATTAGTCACAGGCCAGGAGCCAGGCATTCAAATGTCTCTGCCTGAAGTTAACTGTGCAATCTACCTTCTTGGAGTAATATAAATTAAATCAATGAGGGGGGGGGGGGAATTAGGGCTGCTGCTGGTGGTTATTCCATTGTTTGGAAATAGACTGAGTAATGTGGTCGCTAGATAGTCAAGTCACTAACAAGCATTTATCCTGCTCAATGACGGTTGTTGTTTTTTTGAAGCTGCCAGTTTTATTTTCCGTACTTTGTGTTTTATTTATTGTAGTATTGCTGTTAGCTGCCGAGCATAATTTGCCCAATTTAGCAAATACATCGTAATCATGCAGATAGCTGAGAGGGAAAGGAACCGATTTAGTCAGATGCCACACAAAGAGAGGGAAAGAGAAAAAGAGAGAGAGGGAGAGAACAGTTCTCTATGGATAGCACAATGGGACACCTTTGCTGGGGTATTCCTCATTGCAGTACCAAATAAGCAAAGGGACCTTTGAACATTTCCAAGTGCAATCATTTTAGATCTAATAATAATAATAATTTATTTGTACCCCGCCCATCTGGCTGGGTTTCCCCAGCCACTCTGGGCGGCTTCCACAAAAACTAAAAATACACTAAAATGTCACACATTAAAAACTTCCCTGAAGATGCCTTCTGAATGTCAGGTAGTTGTTTATCTCTTTGACATCTGATGGGAGGGTGTTCCACAGGGCGGGCGCCACTACTGAGAAGGCCCTCTGCCTGGTTCCCTGTAGCTTTGCTTCTCGCAATGAGGGAACTGCCTGAAGGCCCTCGGAGCTGGACCTCATTGTCCGGGCAGAACGATGGGGGTGGAGACGCTCCTTCAGGTATACGGGGCCAAGGCCGTTAATGGCTTATTCCTTTTCCCAACCCCACTTTCCAAAGCTTCCTTTTCTGCGTATGTGAATCATTTTAGGGCAAAAACAGCAAAGCACAGGAACAGATTTATCAGTGTGGGTAATTATATGGAAATATTAACAGTTGTAGACTTTTTGAACCATGGTGCTTCTTCTGACATCTTTATAACTTTGCTTTTACAGTATGATAAATAACAGCTGCACAAAAGTTTGTTCATGAGATTATGGATAATAGACTCCACTGAGTTTCCCTACGGCTATAAAAAAAATAATCCCATGAAGTCAGAATTACAGACTTTGCTGTCATTTATTGCTGTCATTTTTTGTCCTAGCTTGTTTGTTGGTAGCGGTTACTACTACAACAAACTTATCTAATGACTGAATCACAGGACCTTTTAAGGTTATTGCTGTCATAATCTTAAAGAGTGTAAAATCCAGGAAATATTATCTTTCCATTAAAATATATTGTATCTAAATCATTTGGGGCATTAGAGGTGATTGAAAATAATGTCTTCCTCAAGTTCACAGATTTAGAAGTAGACTTATCTCTACAACCATATGTGGTTTAATATTAAATAAACCACATTTGCATCGTCACACTTGTCATGGCTCAACTTCTTAATTTTAATCACCTCTTGATCCTTCTTTTGCTATAAATGTTAACCTGAAATAAGAAACTTGGAAATGGTCCTCTTAAAAAAAGAAAGGGGAAAAGCTATACAAAGCTAAACAAACATGTTTTCTATTATAAATAATACATGGTCCCTCTTTTCAAGAGAACAAGTTTTATTTTTGATGCTGTATATTGAACTACAATGTACAACAATACTATATTGTATTATGAGAAATTCATCATGCAGGACTGAAAAAAACACTAGAATTATCTTGAACACTATATCTCTGTTCTTCTTTCTCTTCTTCCATCATTTCCAGGCAACAATTATAAGAAGCTAAAGTAAAATAAATGAAAAGCAATTAAGGTTTGCAGGAGGAGACCTGCTGCAAACGACAACTTATTATCCCCATGTTACAATGGGGAAAGAAACCAAGAAGATAATATAAACCATAAACCTTGTGAAAACTAAAACACAAGACTTTGCTAAACTAAAAGAAAGCCTTAAGACAACAGATCAATGCCTCATTCAGGACCAGAAGAATGTTCCATTGATACCAAGCACTCCACTAGCTAATACACTTTGTTAAGATGTCCCTATGTTTGTTTAACACAGGTTCATTCTTTTTTTAATTGTGAACAAAACCATCATTTGAAGCCCTATCTTTTTTTAATCTCTTTTTTTTAAAAAAGATGCAATCTGCAAAAGAAAGGGAGCACTCTCTGAAATCACACTTTCCATCATAGAACAAGGAAAGCTGTGTAACACACACAATAGACAACACTTGACGGGGGCAGGTTCAAGATGAGCCAAGCTAAATGTGTGCCCATGGTGGCTGCAGGGACTCCAAGTCAAGCTCCCCCCCTTACCACAAGCAGCTAATGAAAACTTCCAACATGTACATGAAAACTCCTCTCAATCACATCATGAATCCACCAATTAAAAAAAGCCTAGGCTGCTCACTTACCCAGGAGTAAGCACCATTAAACACTTAGGGCAGAGTTCACCATTGAACTAAGGTGATGGGTTTCTTTTCAATTCATTACAGTGGTACCTCCGGTTGCGAACAGGATCCGTTCTGGAGCACTGCTTGCATCCCGAGGAATTCGTAACCGGAGGTCCCGCTTCTGCACATGCACGCATAGCGAAACCCAGAAAAATACTTCCAAGTTTGCTGCGCTCGCATCCTGAAAGATACACAACCAGAGGTGTGCATATCTAGAGGTACCACTGTGTGTATATATATATATATATGTATATAAGGCCACAACCTCCCCTCCATAAACCAAGTTTTACCAATGCCTAACTGCCAAACCTTACAAAGTTGTGACAGTTGCTATGAGGCAGGCGAAAACCACATGGCTGGTGCCAGCTTGCCAAGTGGGAAAATTCCTACCTGGCCCCCTCAACAGGCGACCAACCGTGGTCCACAACAAGGTCAAATGATGAACACATGAAAATAGGGCAGGAGAAGATCTGAGGAAGAAGGAGGTAAGGAGAGGGAGCTCCCCAGCTGCACAGCAGTTTAAATGAGGTAAGCCATGCCCCCACCCCCAGGGTCGACCGGATTGGTCAGCCGGGGGCGTGATGCGGCCGGGACCCCAGTGGCTTTCCAATGTCCCACGCTGTTTGTGAGGAGTGCACGAAATCCACCAGCAACCCCACACCTCTGGGAAGAGGAGTGGCCCTATGAACTCCCCAAGTCCTTGGGACCATGAAAGAGCTTTGAATGTGTCTTTCAAGCCCAGGTCTGGCATTTGTTGTTTAGTCGTGTCCGACTCTTCATGACCCCATGGACCAGAGAACGCCAGGCACTCCTGTCTTCCACTGCCTCCCACAGTTTGGTCAAACTCATGCTGGTAGCTTTGAGAACACCGTCCAACCATCTCGTCCTCTGTCGTCCCCTTCTCCTTGTGCCCTCCATCTTTCCCAACATCAGGGTCTTTTCCAGGGAGTCTTCTCTTCTCATGAGGTGGCCAAAGTACTGGAGCCTCAGCTTCACGATCTGTCCTTCCAGTGAGCGCTCAGGGCTGATTTCCTTCAGAATGGATAGGCTTGATCTTCTTGCAGTCCATGGGACCCTCAAGAGTCTCCTCCAGCATTAAGATCTCAAAAACCAGGTTGTTCATGCCAGTTCAGGCCCACGCCTATGTATTTTAAATTAATGTATCAAAGGTTCCTTAGCTCGCTCTCTCCCTACCCTCCAACTTGTAATCATAAAGAATGTTCATATTCCAATTAAACTATATGAAGAATTTAAATAAGTCAGCACTTAAAAATAGAATAATTAGAACTCTAAGACACTCCAGGGCAGTGTATATCGGTAAAATTATTACTTGTCTCTGGAACATTAAAGCACAAACCAAAGACAAATTGACTTAGCCTCTTGGGAAATGCAACATCCTCAGAAATTCTCTATTTAAGTCTCGCCTCTTACTGGTATTGTGTGTGACTCTTTTATGCTAAAGGTCATGGTAAATGAACTCACTGCATTTTTTTAAAAAAAATGCCTTATTTCATTAAAGGCTTTCTTTATTAAAAAGATAACCGCTATATTAAGATGAGGTGCTACAGACAATTTTGGAGCATCAGCAATTTTAATTTTTAGGAGTATGCTAGGTGGTACTTGCTATCAACTGTTTAATTTCCATGGTGAACATGGTTTTTCCCCTACCAATCCATAAAAAATGTACTCTAAATTTAATCACCCTATTTTAGTGCAACATAAAAGCAGAACTGTGAACACAGCTCAATTTAAAACTAATAGCTGACTTTTCACGAACCAAAAGCAGCATATGAGCCCTAAAAAAAAGTTTTGGAACTGAATATTCCTATGCTGCAGCCTCATTTTGTGTTACGGATCTATAAATCTAACAACATGACCTGATCACTAAAACTATACTTAAGGAAACAAAAATATTTCAATCTCTTTTGCAGTATGTGTGCGTGCACATATGTTTGAAAGACTTCTACAGCTGATATTTAAAAGCAAAAAATGCAATGAGTTGTTATTTATTATTCCAAGTGTTGGTGCTGACCGTTAAAGCCCTAAATGGCCTTGGTCCAGTATACCTGAAGGAGCATCTCTACCCCCATCGTTCACTGAGGTCCAGCGCGGAGGGTCTTCTGGCGGTTCCCTCACTGAGAGAAGTGAGGTTGCAGGGAACCAGGCAGAGGCCTTCTCAGTAGTGGCACCTGCCCTGTGGAACGCCCGCCCACCAGATGTCAAAGAGAAAAACAACTACCAGACTTTTAGAAGACATATGAAGGCAGCCCTGTTTAGGGAAGGTTTTGATGTTTGATGGACTATTGTATTTTAACATTTTGTTGGAAGTGTTCCCCAGAGTGGCTGGGGAAACTCAGCCAGATGGGCGGGGTATAAATAAATTACTATTATTATTATTATTACTACTACTACTACTACTGCTACTGCTACTATTACTATTACTTACACATTTTCTGCCTTGCCTACCTATTATCAGAGCTGAGGTCATCATACAACAAACCAAATACCATTATTACTGACTTTTAATGAAGGAAATATAGCTCTCAATAACCAAATGTAGAAAATGGTAGTAAAATGAAAACCCAAGTATTATCAAGTATTTTCAGTTTAAGAACTATTTATATGTTTCTGCAACATTTTTTGAATGCAACTGGTTGTTTACAGCTACCTGCAGTTTTCTATTTTTTCTGAACTAAAATTCTTTTTTCCAAAAAAAAAAAATCATATGCAGGGTTTAAAACAATCCAGCTGATTGACATGTGGGGAGGGTTCAAATTATTATAATTATTTATTGAATTTATATACCGCCCTATACCTGGAGGTCTCCGGGCAGCTCACAGAAAGGATCAATATGAAAACCACAATATATATCAGGCTTCCTCAACCTCGGCCCTCCAGATGTTTTTGGCCTACAATTCCCATGATCCCCAGCTAGCAGGACCAGTGGTCAGGGATGATGGGAATTGTAGTCTCAAAACATCTAGTTGGTCTTTAAGGTGCTACTGGAAGGAATTTTTTTATTTTGTTTTGACTATGGCAGACCAACACGGCTACCTATCTATAACTGGAACATCTGGAGGGCCGAAGTTGAGGAAGCCTGATATATATAACCAAAATAAAAACAACAACCCATTACAGTGGTACCTCGGGTTAAGAACTTAATTCGTTCTGGGGGTCTGTTCTTAACCTGAAACTGTTCTTAACCTGAGATACCCCTTTAGCTAATGGGGCCTCCTGCTGCTGCTGCGCCGCCACAGCACGATTTCTGTTCTCCTCCTGGGGCAAAGTTCTTAACCCAAGGTACTACTTCAGGGTTAGTGGAGTCTGTAACCTGAAGCGTCTGTAACCTGAAGTGTCTGTAACCCAAAGTACCACTGCAATATTCCCCCCCTCCAAAAAAAAGAGCCACATTTTAAAAGGGTACAGTGGTACCTCAGGTTAAGTACTTAATTCGTTCCAGAGGTCTGTTCTTAAGCTGACACTGTTCTTAACCTGAAGCACCACTTTAGCTAATGGGGCCTCCTGCTGCCGCTGCGCGATTTCTCTTCTCATCCTGAAGCAAAGTTCTTAACCCGAGGTACTATTTCTGGGTTAGCGGAGTCTGTAACCTGAAGCGTCTGTAACTTGAAGCATCTGTAACCTGAGGTACCACTGTAATATTCCCCACCACCACCAAAAAAAGAGCCACATTTTAAAAGGGTATATAGGATGTCAATCAGATCAGCCAAAGGTCTGGTTAGAAAGGGACATTTTCACCGGGTGCATAAAGGTGTATAACGAAGGCACCAGGCGAACTTCACCTTGGCTGTGCAAAGAGACGCTTGCAGCCAAACCGGATTCAACCTGCTTCTTCTCAGCTGTAGAACAGGGTCTAAAACCTTCTCACTTTGGATCACATGCCTGTTCCCTACTGGGATCAGTGCCGGATTTACGTTTAAGCTAAACAAGAGCTAACTTAGGGCACCACTCTCTTGGGGGCCACCAAAAAAATTAAAGGGGAAAACACTGGATGTACATTTCCAAAATATAAGTTAAAAAACAAATAAAATAAAACCTACATACAGCAACAGTGGCAAATGGCTTTAGATACCTATCAGGTCCATAAATTGCCATATGGCATATATTCAACACAAAAAACAGTGACAATTTGTTGTTGACAAAGGACAGCTGGACATATAAAGGGCCCCACTACCTTCAGTAGGTTAGGGCCTCATCAAACCTAAATCCAACCCTGACTGGGATGGTATGAGCTCATTTCTTTAAAAGCCCGCTATGAAACGAGAACAATAACAATATACCAGTCACCCGTGTCCTTTTCTAAGATGGTGGAGAGAGTGGTTGTGTTCTTGGATGAGACCAATTATCTAGGTCCACTACAATCTGGGTTCGAACTGAGTCAGCCTTGGTCGCCCTTCTGAATGAATGACCTATATCAAGTAGCAGAGGAAGTGCTCAATCTCTCAGCAGCTTCTGAAAACATTGACCATTATAGCCTCCTGCTATAATCAGTGGGCTGGATATTAGAGGCAATGGATTGTGGTGAACCTGTTCTTAACTTCACATCTGTGTTCAGAAACTAGGTAAGGTAAAGGAGCCCTGGACGGTTAAGTCCAGTCGAATTCCACTATGGGGTGCGGCGCTCATCTCCGCTTTCAAGCTGTGAGAGTCGGCATTTGTCCATGGACAGCTTTCCAGGTCATGTGGCCAGCATGACTAAACCACTTCTGGCACAACAGGACACCGTGATGGAAGCCAGAGCACACAGAAATGCTGTTTACCTTCCCGCCACAGCGGTACCTATTTATCTACTTGCACTAGTGTACTTTTGAACTGCTAGGTTGGCAGGAGCTGTGACCGAGCAACTGGAGCTCACCCTGTCGCAGGGATTCGAACTGCCGACGTTATGATTGGCAAGCCAAAGAGGCTCAGTGGTTTAGACCACAGGGCTACTACGTCCTTGTTCGGAGATTAAGAAGAGGCTGAGTATTCATCAGACCCCTGACATTTGAGCTACAGGGTTCCACAGAGAACACCTATGGATCAACACAGTAAGTGCAAATATGCTGCGTGTTAAATCCTTTGCTAGGCTGATTGTTTATTAATAGGCAAGAACAGGAGTGGAATTTCCCTCAGTGGGAGTCAATGACTGGATATTCTCCTGAATTTGTTTTCAGAGTTGGGACCTATATTAATTGCATTGATGCTGTGGAAGGGAAGAATGAGGTGCAAGGAAAGGATGAAGAGCTGAGAGTTTTTAGCTGGAACTACCTGAGGCACCCATGGGATACAAAATGCTCTCTTGGCAAACCAGGTGTGGGATTAGCAATTGTGCAGTCTTCATATTTGTGTCCCATAGTCTCTGCTGATCTATTGGTAAATTTAAATATATAAATAAACATATGCTAAGACAAAGCAGTGTGCTCTGACCGAGAGGTAGCTAAACCTGCAAGTTCTCTGTCTCTTTCTTTTTGCAGTCCAGGCACGTTAATTCAATGCGACAAGAATAGTGAACAGATGCTTTTGGGCACCCAGAAGCCTATCCATCTCTGTATAAAGATATTGTCTTGTGCCTTAAAAGAAGAGCGAGCTGTGTTGTGCCAGAACGCACACTGTGAGCCAGAGATAACTTATCAGGGTATTTGGGTTGGAGGAGGAGTTAATATTGTATCAACAACTATCATTTACCATGGATAGCAGCCAAAAATATACAAGTTAAGACCAGGAGACCAAAGAAAAACATAAATCAGCAATTACATGTTGCTAATGCCTCCTGGCAAATAGAAGGGGAAGAAATGGAGGCAGTGAGAGGTTTTACTTTCTTGGGCTCCATGATCACTGCAGATGGTGACAGCAGCCACGAAATTAAAAGACGCCTGCTTCTTGGGAGAAAAGCAATGACCAACCTAGACAGCATCTTAAAGAGCAGAGACATCACCTTGCTGACAAAGGTCCGTATAGTTAAAGCTATGATTTTCCCAGTAGTGATGTATGGAAGTGAGGGCTGGACCATAAAGAAGGCTGAACGCCAAAGAATTTATGCTTTTGAATGGCCGGGCTCAGGGCGGCTAACAAGCAATAATAAAAACAAGATGAATGACTACAACTTAAAAACAAGATTAAAATACTACATTAAAATATTGAAACATTAAAATGTTAATGTTAATATTAGTGACAGAAAAAGGAGACTCTTTGAACAACGATGCTCTTGAAAAAAGAGCAGCTTGAAAATTTAACTACATTTTTAGGCTACTCGTTCAGAGATCTTGGCTTTTCAAAATCTAACTGGAATCGCTCTTATACATGAATGAAAAATAATTTGGCAACAAACTTGACCTGATGCTACTAGAAGTGACAAAAGTTTGCATCTTGTAAGCAAAAATTGGTATGCACTGTTCTTTAACATCACCATAAACCGTATTTTTTGCTCTATAAGACTCACTTTCTCCCTCCTAAAAAGTAAGGGGAAATGTGTGTGCGTCTTATGGAGCGAATGCAGGCTGCGCAGCTATCCCTGAAGCCAGAACAGCAAGAGGGATTGCTGCTTTCACTGTGCAGCAGTGTTCTGGCTTCTTCTCTTGTTGTTCTGGCTTCTGAGATTCAGAATATTTGTTTTTCTTGTTTTCCTCCTCCGAAAACTAGGTGCGTCTTATGGTCTGGTGCGTCTTATAGATCGAAAAATACGGTAGTTAGCATTCAGTATTTTAACCAAGCATGCATCTGTCAGGTATCAGAATGTTCTTTTCATCATTTTTAAGGGATGGAAATGCGTTTGTGAAGTTGGTCCAGCACCCTAGAGCAGAACATGGAGACACACTCCATGCTTATTACCTTAACCGTTTCTTAACTGTATTATTATATACTGTTGCTTGAACCGTTGGGATATTTTATGCTTAAACTTTTGACGTTCTTAAAAATGGCTGAACAACTATTGCACTCTCCGTGTTATGCTGTAAAGTATCATGGCAGTACAAATTATTGCTGTATTCACTCACCTTATTTTCTGTGGGCCTCCGTGGCCACAATGCATGTCTGCTAAATAAACAGAATATGCCTAGAATATAACATAAGACATTAGCCCAAAACAGTGTATTGAGAATCGCTTCCGTATTGCAAGAATAAACGAATGGGTAAGTAACAGCAGGGAATCGGACCTCCATTAAACTGCTATCAAAGACTGTGACAGCCAAGACGTTCTGTGGATAGCTTTGTTCCAGAAAAAAGTACAGTAGTTGGAATGTTTGTCCCTTGTATTCCATGTGGAATAAATTTCCAAAAAGATTGCAAAACCCCAGGCTGTTTTCCTCTCTCGTGGAACCTGAACATGCTGCTCCTCACAACACAGATTATGTGATCACAGTGTGCAGCTTTATATATATAAATTCATTAATAACTGAAGTTGGGCCCTGGAAGAAGTGTATCAAATCACAAAGGGAAATTGGTGAGCCCCTGAGTGATACAGAAGTTATTTTCTGGTCTATGCCAACATAAGTATTCCATTAAAAAAAAAGGTAGGGATTCCAATTAAAATAGCTAGCGGTCAGTGTTTCCTTTTTCTTTTCTTTTTAAAGTTCCTGATATTTGAGGCTTCTACAATTATTTCCTAATTGTATGCCTGAAATAGCTGCATTATCAAGGTGTGCTTTTCTTGGCATGGGAAGATTAAACTGGGCTAGAATGAAGAGCGCCTGGAAAAAAAAATCAACAGCTGCTTTTGAAATTGAGCTTACTATCTGTTATTGTACAGCTTAAAACCTATTCACATTCAGCACAGTCGAGGAATGAGCAAGGTGAGAGCCTGGAGGCAGATAACATACAAAAGAAAATATATTTTTCAAAGCGAGTGCTACAAACAAAGGAGTGGGGTTTTTTTTTGCTTTTTTGTTTTTTTAATGGCTTGACATATTAATTCTTCAATGAACAGTAGGCTTCCTTCATCCACAAAAGACAAGCTATCTCTAAGATCAATCTTAATAGCTGTGTGTTGTAATAAGGAATCCAAGGTAGTGAAAAGCCTAGCTACCATAGACTTAAATATAGATTGGCAGAATCCTTTAAAGTTCCCCTTCTCAAGACAAATCCAAGTCTAATTTAACAGAAGCAAATCCGCAAGGAAAAAGAACTTGAAATGTAACTCTTCTCAACATCTCCTAGTAACTTGGATTTTACAACAGGTTACTGTTTAGCTAACTTTTTTTTAAAAAAAAAAAGATCTGTGCTTTTAGGTAGGTGCTTTCAATGCTGATTTTTTAAAATAACACACAGGTAGGTTTTAATTCATAAACAAATGCAATAGGCCCAGGATCTAAACAATCATGAAACGTAGTTCTGCATATCCAGTGTTGTTTTCCCATGTTTCCTCAATAGCAGCTCCCCCCTGGCATCACACAGTAAATGTTTATAAAACAGGAGTATTCAAAAACAGTTTGTGACACTGCATTGGGGAAATATTTGCAAAGAGAATGTTTGAAGTTTTAAAAACCTTCCGCTGAGATTACTCAGAACCGAAAGCAGATCTTTGGATGTGAATACTTTAGAAGTGAGGTCGCAGTTGTCACTTTGTGACACTGATAATATCCTCAAAATTCAAACCTGGATTTGAAACATCTATCAACTTTTAAAATGAAGTCTCTTTCACAGGGATGCCAATTTTAGATTTTTACTTGAAATGAAGACTGGCGCTACTCTGGGCTTTTGACAATGTAAAGAGCATCAGGGAAATCTCTCGTTATGGGGTACCAAAGGTATTTGCTCACACAGAACATTACTCACTGGACCAGCTATATGTCTTCCTTGCAGAGTTATTTAATGGCTAAAATTCTACTACAAGGGCAACTGCTTTAGTAGGACACATTTGACTGCTAAGATTTATGGTAAGTTTCCCCTCCCCAATATTCCTTTTTCTTCCCCTTGTAAAGTTCCTCAAAGAATCATTAAAAAGTTCACTTAACTCAGCCTGACAGTTTTTATTACAGATGCAACTTGAATTTTCTGCAACTCTCCGGGGAAAGGAGGTGGAAACTAAAATGTACACCTCAGGCAATCTCTTGTTAGATTGCATTTACTCTACTTATGAACATACTTGGAAAGTAATTCCGTTTGCGATGCCACGACAAGGATACACTTTTATTAAAAACAAGCACATTAATGGCTTCTTCTCAAAGCTCTGCTCATTGGAGTTATAGGACAAGGGTGGAAATCCCCTAACCCTTCCACATGTTGTTTAATTCAGCACCAGGCTGCAGGGCCAACACCCAGGAGTGATGAGAAGGGAGTAGAGTTCATCACCTTCTGGAAAGTCAGAGGTTCTCCACTCCACACATCCATTGCCTTATTAATTTTAATTTTTATCATCTACAATACTGTCATATTTATTTTATAGTACAGTACATTGATTATTATGGATGAAAGGTCTCGTTAGATAGTAAAATTCATGCTAAATTGCTGTTTTAGGGGTTGTTTTTAAAAGTCTGGAATGGATTAATTTGTTTTGCATTACTTTCTATGGGAAAACACGCCTTGGTTTTGGAACGGACTTCCAGAACAGATTAAGTTTGAGAACCAAGGTACCACTGTAAGTCACAACACATAAATAATAATAATAACAGAACAATAAAAGCTGGATAAAAAGTCAATATATAACCAGCAAAGATCAAGTGCACAAAGTCAACAACACGATATCAGACAAAGACCATCTTCTTTAGGAGATATGACAGGTTTGATTGGATGGAATCCATATTCCCATCCGATAGCCTATGGAATGCTCTCCCCAAGGAGACTCACCTGATGTCATTACATATCTTTAGGCACCAGGTAAAAATATTCCTCTTCTCCCAGGCCTCCTGTTAATTAAACAATCTGTGAGCTTTTAAACTGGGGGTGGAGGTTGTTTTTGTTTGTTACTGTGTTGTGTGTTTTTGTGTTTATATATTGGGCCATCCCAAGATGTTATGCCATCGGAGACAGAGCAGCAAAGGGCAACCCCTTTGCTGGCGGTTCCCTCACTGTGAGAAGCAAAGTTACAGGGAACCAGGCAGAGGGCCTTCTTGGTGGTGGTGCCCGCCCTGTGGAACGCCCTCCCACCAGATGTCAAGGAAATAAACAACTACCTGACGTTTAGAAGACATCTGAAGGCAGCCCTGTTTAGGGAAGTTTTTAATGACTGATGTTTTAATGTTTAATATTTTGTTGGAAGCCGCCCAGAGTGGCTGGGGGAAACCCAGCCAGATGGGCGGGTTATAAATATATTATTATTATTATTATTATTATTATTATTATTATTATTATTATTACCCCTCCCAATCTAAAGGGACATATAGCACCCAAAGCTGATCAAGTTATGTTGGCAACAAAATCAGAAAACCTCACAAGCATCTCTCCATGGCAATTTGTTGTTGTTGTTTAGACGTTTAGTCGTGTCCGACTCTTCATGACCCCATGGACCAGAGCACGCCAGGCACTTCTGTCTTCCACTGCCTCCCGCAGTTTGGTCAAACTCATGCTGCTAGCTTCAAAGACACTATCCAACCATCTCGTCCTCTGTCGTCCCCTTCTCCATCTTTCCCAACATCAGGGTCTTTTCCAGGGAGTCTTCTCATGAGGTGGCCAAAGTATTGGAGCCTCAGCTTCAGGATCTGTACTTCCAGTGAGCTCTCAGGGCTGATTTCCTTAAGAATGGATGGGTTTGATCTTCTTGCAGTCATGGGACTCTCAAGAGTCTCCTCCAGCACCATAATTCAAAAGCATCAATTCTTTGGCGATCAGCCTTCTTTATGGTCCAGCTCTCACTTCCATACATCACTACTGGGAAAACCATAGCTTTTCTCCATGGCAATAAATATACATTAATATTTAGCCATTTGTTGCCCTTCAGCAGACACCCAATGGAGGCTTCCTCTGGCACAACCTGGTTTACTCAGTACTTTTTTCCCTTTTGCTGAGGAGGGTTTGTAACATGAAAGGCTTCAAACCTGTGCAACATTCCCTGATGGCAAAATACGAGGAGGATAAACGGCTGTTTTCAATCTCTCATTTGTAGAAATAATAAGCTTTTTGGTAAATATTTTCAATGTGTTTTTGGAATTGAACATATTTTTTTAAAAGTTGTCCATGGCTCTAAGCACTGTAAGAATTATAGTTCAGAAGCCACTTGCTTGTCTTCTTTTTTTTAATATAATTTTTATTAGTTTTTTTAAACATATCATTTTCAACAGTAATTAAACATACTTTTACATCTTATTCAAATTTTTGACTTCCATCAATCCTCTCTGAAAATTTTCCAATCTAATCTCTCAGTATGCATTTCTTATCTTCCCTATTACATTTCAAACTCATAACCAATATCTCTATCTTTTTCCACTTTGTAACACTTTGTATATTTCTCCTTACAAAACTTCTTGTAGTCCTAATAGTGTAATTTGTTGATTACAGTTGCTCTTCAAATAATACATATACTTCTTCCAATCTTCTGTAAATCTCTGGTCCCGCAGGTTTCGAATCCTTCCTGTTCATTTTGTCCAATTCTGCATAGTCCATTAATTTCGTCTGCCATTCTTCTTTCGTCAGAATTTCTTCTTGTTTCCATTTCTGGGCTAACAATACTCTTGCTGCAGTTGTTGCATATAAAAACAATTTAACATCTTGCCTATTAATGTCCTGACCTATAATACCAGGTAAACATGCTTCTGTTTTTTTTAAGAATGTATATTTCAACATCTTTTTCATCTCATTTTATATCATTTCCCAGAAGTTCTTTACTTACTTGTCTTCTGGCTAGTTTGGCACCCAGTGATTCTGCCATCTACCTCCTGGTCCAACATTGGTTTGGGGTGTTCCTGCTCTACGTGGAGGTGTGGGGATGCTCTTTTAACTAAATGCTCATCATTATACCAAGTACAAAACACTATTAAAATACTAGGTATTTATGAATTTTTAAAAGTCTCCAAGCATAATAACAAGATAAGAACTAGAAATCAGTTTGAAATTACGCATAGTTTTGATAAGAAGACCCAAGATTTCCTCCAGTCAAATGTTGCTTAGAGCCATCAGGCCTTGCATTGCATTTGACATGTTGATAAATCAGTTCTGTTCTTCAGAAATCGAGGGTGGGCAATTTCTTAACAGGCTTGCTGATATCTGCCAAGTAAGCATCTAGGAGAGAAAGAATTTACCTGACAAAGATTGAATGGGCTTATGTACTGTGATAAAGCTCTCCTTATTCGGATTCCACACTAAGATTTACTTTTTAATCTCTGGAAGTACGCGGCACATTACTGATACTTCGCATAACCAGGCTGTACCTGTGAAGACATGATCTATTCATAAAAGCAGCAAGATCCTATAAACTTGACCTTTCTGATTCTCTGTATTAAAAATAGCAGCCCTTTTTCATTAGCTAAAGAGCATGCATACAAATTTATAGAATTATAGTGTTGTTGTTTAAAAGAGAAAAAAAAACCATAGCTTTTCTCTGCCTCATATAGCCAAGAAGAAATGTAAGGGGTCTTCACTTTGCAAGAAAAAACAACAACACATTACAATACTCTATCAAAACCACAAATAAAGCAGTGGGAGTTTAAAAATGAGTCAAAAATCAAATAAAGGCCAGCAGACTGGGTAGTAGTAGTAATAATAATAATAATAATAATAATAATAATAATAATAATATTACCATGCCCATCTGGCTGGGTTTCCCCAGTCACTCTGGATGGCTTCCAACCAAATATTAAAAGCATTGGCAAAGTAACGAAACATTTTCTAAAATACATCATGAAGACAGAAAGACAGAAGAGCAAGGGTGCTCCCAAGGTGAGATATCACAACAGAAAAGATCCTATTCCTCATTAGCACCTACCACAGGGAACGGGAATCTGCAGCCTTCCTGATGTTGTTGAGCTAAACTCCCACTATCCCTGGAAGTGCTGGCTGGAACCAACAGGAGATGGAGTTGAACAACATCTGGATTTTCACTAGTTCCCCACCTCTGACCTATTATTTGGATAACACCAGCTGCACAGTGATGAAATTGTAGAATTTAGAAATTAGAAATTTAGAGTTGGAAGGCAACCTGACGATCATCTAGTTCAGGGATGACCAACCAGTAGATCGTGATCTACCAGTAGATCCCTGGCTGATTCTGGTAGATCGCAAGATCCTTATTGTGCACAAAAAGTTATGGGGGGGAGCTAAAAAAACTCTGTGCAATCCTCCCCCAAAAAGGGTCAACAACTCTGGGCAATCCACCCACCCAAGCTCCTCCTACCTCCAATGACAATGGGTAGATCGCTGCCAGTTTTTTTATACTAGGAATAGATTGCAGTCTCTTGGGAGTTAGACGTCCCTGATCTAGTCCAAGCCCCTAGCAGGAATATTCAGCTGTCCCTTATGGGGATCAAACCTACAACCTTGGTGCTAACAGCACCATGCTCTAACCAACTGAGCTCTAAAAGGTAAAGGGACCCCCGACCATTAGGTCCAGTTGTGACCGACTCTGGGGTTGCGGCGCTCATCTCGCTTTATTGGCCGAGGGAGCCGGCGTACAGCTTCCGGGTCATGTGGCCAGCATGACTAAGCCGCTTCTGGCGAACCAGAGCAGCGCACGGAAATGCCGTTTACCTTCCCGCCAGAGCGGTCCCTATTTATCTACTTGCACTTTGACGTGCTT
This sequence comes from Podarcis erhardii, assembly GCF_964252035.2. Classification (NCBI taxonomy): domain Eukaryota; kingdom Metazoa; phylum Chordata; class Lepidosauria; order Squamata; family Lacertidae; genus Podarcis; species Podarcis erhardii. The sequence continues at coordinate 130,872,645 of NC_138497.1, read as the reverse complement.
TTGAACTGCTAGGTTGGCAGGAGCTGGGACTGAGCAACGGGAGCTCACTCCGTCGCGGGGATTCGAACCGCCAGCCTTCTGATCAGCAAGTCCTAGGCTCTGTGGTTTAACCCACAGCGCCACCCACGTCCTGAGCTCTACTGCATGGTTAATATCCTTAATATGGGTGGATTTTAAATACTGGTTTTAAAGTGCCGTTGTCATTTTAAGGTTTTGATGTACACTGGTACCTCGGGTTACATACACTTCAGGTTACATACACTTCAGGTTTCCACTAACCCAGAAATATTACCTCGGGTTAAGAACTTTGCTTCAGGATGAGAACAGAAATCGTGCTGCGGTGGCGTGGCTGCAGCAGGAGGCCCCATGAGCTAAAGTGGTGCTTCAGGTTAAGAAGAGTTTCAGGTTAAGAAGAGCAAATTAAGTTCTTAACCCGAGGTACCATTGTATTGTTGCTAGACAGCTAACTGCCCTAGGATCATTACTGATGAAGGCAGTTTAGAAATGGAAAGCGAGAACGCTCACTTCAGAGGACCGGGGTAATTCTGAACAGGGTTTCTCAAAAGAAAAAGAAAAAAGTTCTTAAAGGTTAGGTAGGTGTGCCAGGGACCAGGTAGTCCTGCAAATATACTCAGGTCTGAAGCCATTTAGGGCTCTCAAAGCTTAAAAACTAGTACTCCGAATTGTGTCCAGAAACGAATTGGCATCTGGTGACATTCTTACATTTCTTTTTAAAAGATGGCAAGATGTGTCCCTTATTACATTTGTACCATCATCTTTCCAATCACTTTTCCAGCAAAGAGGACCAAAAGGCAGCTTACATATACAGCAATAAAACCAGTATACGCCACCCCAGTGAAAAATTCACATAGTACTGTTTTAATAACACATTTCTGACAGAATTAACATGGAAAGCCTTCTGATATAAAAACTGTCTTCAAAGCAACTTAGACGCACAAAGAGCAGGAGCGTGAGGTATTATTTGGGCGGAGGAGATGTGAAAGGTCTCTCAGTACCTGGAAAAAGCTCTGCTGGGCACTTTGCACAAAAGAAAGGGCGACTGGAATGTAATTCCACCTCTATCAGTGAAACGCACCAACATTCTCCACAATCCTAAAGTACGTGAGAGGATGCAAGTGTGTGCATGGATGGGAGACACACACACACAGAGAGAGAGAGAGATTTCTTTTTACACGATTGGACAATCGAAGCTGAATGGTTTACCTGGCTGCATTCTTAACCTTCCCAAGCAAAATTAATTAGAATGTTAAGAAACCTTTCTGTTAAGTGGTTCTTTCTTGCACTGTAAACCTGCCAACTAGAGCATGGCAAAATGTCACAAAATTTCAGAGCTGCCAAGAAGCAAGGACTGGAAGACCGAATTGTATGCCGCCAGTCCTACAGTAACAAGACACCTAATATTCTGTGTCCTGCGTGGGTCACACAAAATTAGAGAACATGTCCAAAGAGACTTCTCTATAGGACGCACCCGACCAAAGGACACACCTTGTTTTAGAGGGGGAGAAGAAGAAGAAGAAAATCTCCCCCTCTCTGCTCAGCGCCCCTTCAGCGAAGCGGCAGGAGAAACGGAGCCCCTTCCATTTCTCCTCCCGCTTCGCTGAAGGGGCGCTGCGCAGCTCTCCCTCTCTGCTGAAGCCGGGAGAGTCTTGCTCTCCCGGCTTCAGCAAAAGGAACCCAAAGCCTTTGGAGCGCAGCCTCCTTGTGATATAGGAGAGCCAGTGTGGTATAGTGGTTAAGAGCGGTAGTCTAGTAATCTGGTGAACTGGGTTCACGTCTCCGCTCCTCCACATGCAGCTGCTGGGTGACCTTGGGCCAGTCACACTTCTCTGAAGTCTCTCAGCCCCACTCACCTCACAGAGTGTTTGTTGTGGGGGAGGAAGGGAAAGGAGAGTGTTATCCCTGAAGCCTGGAGACCGAGAGGGGTTGGTGCGCACTGACCCCTCTCGCTCTCCAGGCTTCAGCGAAAGCAACGCGAAGCCTCCGGAGCGTGGAGGGAGCACTCCCTCTGCACTTCGGAGGCTTTGCGTTGCTATCGCTGAAGCCAAGGAGCCTGCATTTGCTCCATAGGATGCACACACATTTCCCCTTAATTTTTGGAAGGGGGAAGTGCATTCTATAGAGCGAAAAATATGGTATTTTGCTTCTTATTTTCTTACATGGGAAAAAGAGCCAATGAACACTGGAAATCTTAATCCTCCCCACTACTTTTAGACAGGGAGTAGAGGCAAACCTTAAGCAGAAAATTTTGGTGTAATGCTAAAGGCAGCTAATCGTATTTGTTTAACAAGGAAAGTTCTACACGCTAACTTCCAACAAGCAGCTCAAAAACTTACATTAAATAATGAAGCTACAATGAAATGCCATTTATCATGTCTAATGTCTTGAATCTTTTGGATGTATTTACAAGCAACCAAAATGCATGGAGACATTTGAGAGAGAATCTCAATTCTCTCTCTCAATTAGTACAGCTGAACATTGGAAGTAGCTCATTTAAAAGGCACGTGCCACAGATTCGTTATTTTAACTAATCAAAGCTACTCTAACATTCTGACCTCTCTTTGCTAGGCTAATAGAGGCCCCAGAACATCACTGATTCAAATATTTTGACCTTGCTGAATTATGTACAATGACTTTTTAGCCAGGTAACACAGTCTTCACTAAGAAGCTTTCAGATATGATTGTATTATTTCAGAAGCAATTAGTAGAACAGCATAATGTCATTTGTAGCATTTAACTGACTTGTCAATTTTCCCCCCCAAAAATGCCTTCTTCAGGTTGAAGCAGCAATAAGCAAAGATTAGTTCAGCCACTCCAAACTAGACTAACAGAACTGTGCTGAGGAATCACCTCATACATGGCGTTGGAAAGATGTAGAAAGTTAGGAAATATCATTTAGTAAACAAAGCTAAAAACTGCCTAGCTTGCGTAATATCTATTCACAGCTGGCATCCATTCATTTTCATTAATGAACTTATAAAACACAAACTTTTCCACAGAAAAATGAAGCACTGGGATACTTGCGATTTTGCTAAATTTCCAGCCCCACATTGGGGCATTGGGGCAATTAAAATGGTGGGTCACTTGCTGCTGCTGTCCTCACCACTGCTACAGATAAGTACAACAGTGTTTGGGGAGGGGATCACTGATCTTGGGATAATGCAGTGTCACATTTTTACCATTTATTTATTTATTTATTTATACATACATGCATACATACATACATACATACCCCACCCATCTGGCTGGGTTTCCCCAGCCACTATGGGTGGCTCCAGGAGGAAGAAGAAGAAGAAGAAGAAGAAGAAGAAGAAGAAGAAGAAGAAGCAGCAGCAGCAGCGATAAAAGATCAAACATTAAAAATTTCACTAAACGGTGCTGCCTTCTGATGTCTTCTAAAAGTCAGATAAAGTAGTTGTTTATTTCCTCGACATCTGGTGGGAGGGTGTTCCACAGGGCGGGCACCACTAACGAGAAGACCTCCTGCCTGGTTCCCTGTAACCTCACTTCTTGCAGTGAGGTAACTTGCAAAAACAACAACAACAACAACTTGCTTTGTCCCTTGCTTTAAGCTCTGTGGACTAATTTTGGTGTGTTCCCTACAGCCAGCCATTTTGTGCTACTCTTAAAGCAGAGTTGCACAATGCCATGTAGCAGATATGCCCAAACAGGCACCTTCAGCATGATCGTGATGATCCACGCGTAGATGAATATAGATATAGTAAATCAGCTGAGCATCCACTGCAATGACTGCGTGACTGTAGAAGAAAATACAGACTTAACGAAACGTTCCTAGCTTGTCCAGCCACCCAAATGCTGCCCGTCGTTTACTAGAACAGCAAATGATCACTAGTGGCTCATCTTGCCCACTATTCTCCACTCTGACTGGATGCATTTGTCCAAGGCCTCCAGTGGCGCTTTGCCTCCAGTGTCCGGAGGGCGGGCTTTCTGCCTACATCATGTGCTCCACACTTACCTACAAACTACAAGAAAGAAGATTCCACCTAAACATTAGGAAGAACTTCCTGACAGTAAGAGCTGTTCGACAGTGGAATTTGCTGCCAAGGAGTGTGGTGGAGTCTCCTTCTTTGGAGGTCTTTAAGCAGAAGCTTGACAACCATATGTCAGGAGTGCTCTGATGGTGTTTCCTGTTTGGCAGGGGGTTGGACTCGATGGCCCTTGTGGTCTCTTCCAACTCTATGATTCTATTATTCTATCAACTTCATTAAACTTCCAAATGTAGGTAGGCCATAGCTTAGGCCTTGGGCGTATATCCCCCCAGCCCCCCAGCCAGGGAACTGGGGCACATCAGGGTAAATGGGATATGGGGGTGCTCTGTGTGATGTAAGTGTAGTCAGGCAGCCGAGACCATATCCCCACACGCAGGGTAGTTCACGGACAACCTTTCAGTGTATGGCCAGTGACACCCATTTTTGTAACCCTTTTAAGAGGGGACCCTGGAATCGCTTTTGAATTATAGCGCTGGAGGAGACTCTTGAGAGTCCCATGGACTGCAAGAAGATCAAACCTCTCCGTTCTGAAGGAAATCAGCCCTGAGTGCTCACTGGAAGGACAGATCGTGAAGCTGAGGCTCCAAGACTTTGGCCACCTCATGAGAAGAGAAGACTGCCTGGAAAAGACCCTGATGTTGGGAAAGATGGAGGGCACAAGGAGAAGGGGACGACAGAGGACGAGATGGTTGGATAGTGTTCTTGAAGCTACCAACATGAGTTTGACCAAACTGTGGGAGGCAGTGGAAGACAGGAGTGCCTGGCATGCTCTGGTCCATGGGGTCACGAAGAGTTGGACACGACTAAACGATTAAACAACAACAACAAGCAGCACCAGCTAACTATAGTACAGGAACCTCTATCAGAGAGCAGCCAATGTAATTGAGAAAGCAGAAACAAAGGATGCTTGAATTTTACTTTGTGGCTGGATGGTCAGGAAAGATGATCCCAGGGCAGCAGTTAATAGGACATAGATAATTGACTGTTCAGCACTACCAGCACACAACGACCAATTTATACACGCAGCTAGCACAACATTGGCATGGTTGAAATTTGATTACTCGTGACCAAAGCAAACAAACAAAAACTCATTCACCACATGGTGTACTACTCATGCAGATACAGGAAAAGCCTGCTTTCTTTTCAGGCTTCCAGTCTGGTTATGGGGAAGAGGCTGCATTAACACCCCTGAAAGACTATATTTGTCCAGAGAACAACATGGCGGGAGGGCAGCTTTCTGCTGATGTTGATGGACTATTGACACAGCAGGCTGTGCTTTTCTTTCAGATCATCTCAAATTTATGTCAAGTGCCTTGGGAAGAATCCAATATTCAGCCTCTCTTTTTTCATCTAAATGGACTCTAGAGGTTGGTTACTGAAGACGTCAGGTCAGTGGGTGTTAGTATTAGCTTTAGTACTGGGGTCCTCAATATGCTGATGACATCTAATCCATGTGCATCTTTAACAAAGCACCAAGGAGCAGTGCTCTCTCCCTCTCTCTCTCCATCTGTGTTCCAAACCAATGTCTTGAAGCTATAGTCAAATGGACGAGAAGGAACAGATTGAAGTTGAATCCAGATGAAGATGTAGGTCAGTCTGTTACTGGAATGTATGAAACAGCCATTTTCTAGAGGGCAGAAACTTTTCTATGACAGACGTAACCCAAACTCATCAGATAAAGAGAACCATATTCCTGGACCAGATCTGCTTCCTGAAAAGCAGGTTGGAGTTGTTGCTAAGACTGCCGTTCTCCATCGGCACAAACACATCTGTTCTGTCCCCCTTACTATATGACTGATGTGTCTGTAACTTAAGACTTCATTACTGCAATGAGCTTGAAGAGGACTTGGGAGTTATCAAGAATACAGAACACGGATTCACATCTACTCTCAAGAATTTAAACATTCAGTCTGTTTGGTAACTAATGCACTTCTGGAATCAATTTCAGGGTGCTGATCTTGAAGCGCTGCTTTTATGAGGGTCTCTTGCCATGCACAACCATCTTCCAGTTGAGATCCAGACAACTGGTCCCATCTTGGCAGGTCAGACCATCAGTGGATAGAAGCAATAACCTTATGGTCACAGATCTAAATCTATGAAGCTCTCCTTCCTGAAATAGTTAGGAAACTTCCCTCTTTAATAGGTTTGCAGCAGGATTGCAAAACATTTATTTTTCTGTCCCCTGCTCCACTTCCACTGTTCCTGATGTGTGGTTTGTTTTTATCTTTTATAGATTTCACTTCTTGTTCTTATGACTGTTATATGATTTCTGGTCCAATTCAAAAGCATACGAAGAGAAGAAATGGAACGTAAGTTAATGAAACATTCCGCGCAAGTTGGTTTGTCTTTTGCGCATGTTAAATCAATACAATTTAGACAGACATCAAGAAGTTAGCTACAAACCCTTTCAGCACAAACACCACATTAAAGCAACCACAAGCTTCTTCTAAAAATCAATTTGCAATACCAGTGGCAGAAATCTTTTAACATGCCACAACTTCTAACCACTCAATGTGACTTTGAACAAGCAGGAGAGCTAAGCCACGGCTATAATATTCAACCTTCACTTGAAATTTATCTCCAGGGCAGAAAATAATTGGATGTCGCACCTATTAACTCAGCTTCATTCTGCTAATTATCCTTTAGCAATAATCTTGGGTTTCTTTCCTCACCACTGTATTTTGAACAGGATTAATATATGCACTGGTGAAATTATTTTGAAGGCTATCAAATAATACAGTAAATCAAGCTTCTGCGGACATACCTACTTCAGTTAGCACCAAGGACAGCTCCGACACAGAATGCTTTGTGCTAAATTTAAAAATAGCTCAAGAGCTGCATCTCTGCCTCAGTTTCTCACTTAATCCTCAAATCAGCCTTTCCCTCAATCTTCCCTTCATTGTTACGTTCTGGTTTTATTTTAATAGACCATGATATTGGTTGATGTATTGTGGGAAGACTGAACGCAGTCCTACAACAGCTGTCACATGGCAACAGCTATTCCACCAGCACAGGGAGAGATGGGAAGCTGAGCTGCTGAGTTGGCTCCACAGAGAGACCAGCTACATTTTACTTCTCCTCTAAATAAATCTGTTTCTCTTCCAGCTGGTCATAATAACCACTATTGTTTCCTTCCCCCCTCCCCAATCCCTCTCCCTGTTCTGATTCTTTTAGATTAAAAGCCCATCAACAGAGACGTCTTATTAATGTTTGTAAGCCACTCTAGGGGCCCCTATTTAACATGAAGAGTAGGGTAGGAAAAACATTAAATAGTACAAGGCCGATCATCTGGTGTCAGGTACATGACAGTTATCTCCCTTTTAAGCACTATGATAGGATATAAGCCCTACTTGAGAGGTAACTGCAGCAGAGAGAAGTGTTCTTGCTGCACCTTGACAGTAATAGGTAGTATTTGTCCCCAAGTCACAGCCCAGAGCTGGGTGGAAATGCTGCTTTTCTACTCTTAAGAAGAAAAAGAAGAGTTTGGATTTGATATCCCGCTTTATCACTACCCGAAGGAGTCTCAAGCGGCTAACAATCTCCTTTCCCTTCCTCCCCCACAACAAACACTCTGTGAGGTGTGTGGGGCTGAGAGACTTCAGAGAAGTGTGACTGGCCCAAGGTCACCCAGCAGCTGCATGTGGAGGAGCAGGGAATCAAACCCAGTTCACTACACCACACTGGCTCTAGGAAAGGCTACACAAATCCAGAATACAGTCCCTAAGGGGGTTGGATGGTGCCTTGTAGGCCTCCTTACAGCAACTCCTGCAGACAAGCATATTGCTCTGCTTTCCTTTGGACCACACCAGCGAGGCTGAGAGGGCGATCTTGTCATCTGGGCGACCCAAGACCTCCATACACACTGCCCAGGCTTGCACCTCAGCGAGGAGGAGGAGGAGTTTGGATTTGATATCCCGCTTTATCACTACCCGAAGGAGTCTCAAAGCGGCTAACATTCTCCTTTCCCTTCCTCCCCCACAACAAACACTCTGTGAGTTGAGTGGGGCTGAGAGACTTCAGAGAAGTGTGACTAGCCCAAGGTCACCCAGCAGCTGCATGTGGAGGAGCGGAGACGCGAACCCGGTTCCCCAGATTACGAGTCCACCACTCTTAACCACTACACCAAGAGCAGGCAGAGTACTTCCATCTCCCAATATTAGCACTAAGCTATGAACCTCTCTAAAGAGCAGCCACCCCACTCCAGCGTTGCAATGGAGGACTGGAAATTCTTTGAGTGAGTGACTAGCTTGTCTATGTACCGTATTTTTCGCTCCATAAGATGCGCTCGACCATAAGACGCACCTAATTTTTAGAGGGGGAATGCAAGAAAAAAAAATATTATTTAAAGGGAGCACTGAGCAGAGTCTGTATGCATCCCAGGCTCTGCTCAGTGCTCCCTTTCATGAGCTGCATGGAGTGTGTGTGCGGCGCTTGCAGGCTTTTTCCCGAGGAGGGAGAAGGGCCCAAGAGCCACACACATGCTCCATGCACTCTTCAAAGGGAGAGCTGAGCAGAGCCTCCCACCGGCATTCACTCTGTAAGACGCACACACATTTCCCCTTACTTTTTAGGAGGGGAAAAGTGTGTCTTATGGAGCAAAAAATACGGTATGTGTGAGAAAGAAATAAAGTGTGCCTAGGAGTCTGGTGCATGTGTGTGTTTATGGCAATTGAGTGGGGAAAACAGAGATGTGTGTGTTTTCTTTGTGGAGGGTTGCACCCCATACCACTGAAATACAGCTCCAATCTGGCCCTTGAGCTGAAACAGAACCTGAGCAGCTTGTTTTGCCTCGAAAGGTTTTCACCTCTAGCCCAACCAATGGAAGAAGACTCTGCCCAAATGGTTGCCGTAAGTGATAAAACATTGAATGCAGGCAAACGAAGGGCTTCTGGAGTGCTCTGTCTCTCCTCCGCCAGTTCCTGTTATGTTACTTTTTTAAAGGCTAATCAATGTTCTAGGGTTATGAGCTGTCTCATGAATTCGTTCAAGATGCCTCAGTTAGGAGGTCCCCTATTTGCACAGTGGTGGTCATAGTGGCATGACAGTTTATAAGAGTCCCAAGAAAGGTAAGTGGGGGCACAACATCCTAACACAGATTGGGGGGCTCCTCTAATATTCCATCCTAAGTGTCATGAATGAGCCAGCTCCAAGAGAAGGTTTTCAGCCAACTGCAGAAAGCAGCTAGGAACAGAGAGGTTTTGATGTTAGTCAGGCAGGGGAGAGCCGGCAGCTGCAGACTTCAGCTTTTCCTGACCCTGACAGGCTGGCTGATAAGACAGTAGCTGATAGTGGGCTAGAACACAGTCAAACCTCGCCGGAAGCACAAACAAGCGTGAAAGAACTCAGAGACAGCCTCTCAGAAAAGGAAGAGTGTGAGCTGATCCACTAAGTCCAAGGTGTCGGCAAATGGGAGGGCTGCAAGATAGGACACAAAACAAGAGATGTAAGGTTTGTAAGTTCAATTGCTTCTGGCGACGCCGGAAGGAGTCTTCAAAAGGGTCATCTTGAGTAATGGTGCCGGACGCTTTGTTAGCGCCATGCAGAGCTATCTGTTTGTTTTTGCACCAAATCCACCTTTTTAATTAGCTACGCTTACTGCGTTATCAAGCTGGGAATCTGGACTCCTGACACTAAGACTGCAACCAGATGCTTCGCCATCCGCCAACCTTTCCCTCCCCTGCAACTTTGCTTTTGTTTACCACCTACCTGGTTACAGATAACTCAAAACCTTTTGTGAAATCTGGGTTAGCCTAATAAGCAGACGATGAATTTTGGAACAGATTAATGAGATCATTATATAAATCAATAGATCACATCCACTTATTATTTCTTAGAAGCAGTGGGGATGGGTTGGAAACCTGCCTCCTAACCTGAGATAACCAGGAGCCAGTTATGACTCCTTTCATGCAAAATATGGGGCATGTTATTGCTTTAGATGGGCAATGTGGAGAACTGGTATTCGGAACAGTTTTGATTAGCTCAGTCTTATAAATAAAGGGTTAATAAGAGGTCTCACAACGCATGTCTTACAAATGAAAAAAGGGTAGGCTTTTAAAACTGAAACAAGGCCAAACAGAACAATCCCTCTTTAGCACCTTAAACTACGGAAACCAAATGAGCCAGAAATTAAATTTTTATAACAGCTTTTCATTATTTTAGACTGCTTCAAATTACTAGAGACTGCAACTCTCAGTCTGAATTTATTAAAATATAAGTTACATAGGATTAAGCAAGGCTGTTTATTAGCTTACTTTCCTATAGTTATTCATGAAAGGCTAATTACAGTTTGAAATGTATACAGTCTGTGTCATAATTAACCACATTGTGATAGTCTAATTAATCATTATAGTCTGAGACCTCATTTTTAATGCACAAGGAATACCAAGAGATCCAACTTTTGAAATGTAGTCTTCAAATAAGCGAGTCAAGCACAAACCAAAACGCCGTTCATTTTCATCTGCATCCATGTAGACTGTGCAAAAGGCTGCAAGTGTTTTAGGAGCAAATTTGGCCACCATGTATTTCAGAACAATCTCTAAGAAACCGATGGTGTGTGTGGTTGTCCCCCAATACCAACACCCTGGGAGTTCTCAACACCAAGTCCTTGATCACCTCTGCAAGGTCAGGCAGAGAGAGATTTGAACAGCCTAGCCCCAAGACAGGCTTCAACCTGATGCCCTCTGTTGTGCTGCTTCCGGGGGGGGGGGTGTTACCGTGAGCCATGGTCAAAGTCCGGTCCTGGGCTGAGGGTCTGGAGACTGTCCACCAAGGGGGAAGCGGGGTCCGAAGCAAGAAGCCAGGCGTAGTCAGGAACTTCAGAAAAACAGGTCTGGGTGCTGGCTGAAACAGGTTACCAACGATGTTGCTCCCGCAACCTGGGACTGGGCTGACTGGCCTTTATCTCCTCTGAGGCCAGGGGTGGTCCCGGCCCCCAGGTGACCCACCTCTCCTGGCCTTAAGGCGAGCACTCCTACAGGGAGAAACCAGTTCCCTCCGCCTCTCTGCCCTGAGCCTCTGCAGCTCAGGAGAGGCTGGAGGGTTACTGGACCCAGAGGCAACCTCACCTTCCCCTGACAGGGCTGAGAGAGGCGCACCTGCAGGCAATGGGTCCTCAATCACCTCCGGAGCCAGAGTGTCTGCTCCTGGTGTCTGCTCCTGAGGATCTGCCACAGGGGAGGGCCCTTCAGGTTCAAGCCCCTGTCCCAGCTCAGCCGGCCCTGGAGGTGGGGACTCCTGTGCAGGCTGGGACTCCTCAGATTCAGCTTCTAAATCAGATACCCAGGCCATCACACTCTGGTTGTTTCAGACTACAACTCCCATCAGAGTTCAGCCAGTGTGGGTGAAGGGAGCTGTCTCCCAAGCACATCTGGAGGGCACCAAGCTAGAGAAAGCTACCTTAGGTAACACTGAGTTAGATAGTCCTTAGTACAATGCCAGCAGAGCCGTCTTTCCTATTGAGCTTACTGGTGCATTGCGCCAGGGTGTTGGCCTCTCTAGGGTGCCCCAGTGAATGGGGGAACTGTGCAACTTTGCTGGCAGCATCCCCTTTCCCTGAACGCCCGCCAGCTGTGCCCCATCGACCATATGGCTGGCGGGTGTCCAGCTTGCCTCCCAAGCCTCCGCGGGAGGAGAGCGATCCCTGCAGAGGCTTGGGAAAAGATTGACAAGTCGACAACTCTGGGAAATGCCGTGGGGGGGGGTGCCGGATGGATCTTTGCACCACGGTGCCGGATATGCTTAAGACGGCCCTGAATGCCAGCTTCATATTGCGAGCTCCGCTTGCCTGTCATTAGTAAGAAATAAATTACTCAGAGCATTCACTGGGGAAGGAATAGGCAAGAAGTACCTCTGCCTTCAGGGACGCAGGTGGTGCTGTGGGTTAAACCACAGAGCCTAGGACTTGCCAATCAGAAGGTCGGCGGTTTGAATCCCCGCAACAGGGTGAGCTCCCATTGCTCGGTCCCTGCTCCTGCCAATCTAGCAGTTCGAAAGCACGTCAAAGTGTAAGTAGATAAATAGGTAAGGTAGGCCGGAAGGTCAACGGCGTTTTCGTGCACTGCTCTGGTTCGCCAGAAGCGGCATAGTCATGCTGGCCACATGACCCGGAAACTGTACGCCGGCTCCCTTGGCCAATAAAGCGAGATGAGCACCGCAACCCCAGAGTCGGCTACGACTGGACCTAATGGTCAGGAGTCCCTTTACCCTTTAACTTTGCATACATTTTTATTTGTGTACAGTGGTACCTCGGGTTAAGAACTTAATTCGTTCTGGAGGTCTGTTCTTAACCTGAAACTGTTCTTAACCTGAAGCACCACTTTAGCTAATGGGGCCTCCTGCTGCCGCCGTGCCGCTGGAGCACGATTTCTGTTCTCATCCTGAAGCAAAGTTCTTAACCCAAGGTAATATTTCTGGGTTAGCGGAGTCTGTAACTTGAAGTGTATGTAACCTGAAGCGTCTGTAACCTGAGGTACCTCTGTAGTAGTTTGGTTTCTTTACAGTTCTATCACTGGCATACCAGTTTTTCAATGTTTTAATGAAGCTTCGTGTGGTAATTGCTAAACACCTCAAAGTGCAAGTAGATAAATAGGTACCGCTCTGGCGGGAAGTTAAACGGTGTTTCCGTGCGCTGCTCTGGTTTGCCAGAAGTGGCTTAGTCCTGCTGGCCACGTGACCCAGAAGCTGTACGCCGGCTCCCTCGGCCAATAAAGCAAGATGAGCACCGCAATCCCAGAGTCGGCCATGACTGGACCTAATGGTCAGGGGTCCCTTTACCTTTACCTCTGCCTTCTAATGTAACCTGAAGACTGGGCTGCAACAATGGATCTAGGATACTCCATTGCGATGGATTGAAGGGTTCAGGTGTACCTGAAGCATCTGTAGAGTTGGAAGGGTCCTCGAGGGTCATCTAGTCCAACCCAGAGTTAGAATGGGATCAAATCACCAAATGGCCATCTACTTAATTTCTGCAATGGGTGCACATACTCTCCCCAGGGATGTTCAGCTGGCGCCTTCATTATACACCTTTAAGGGCCAGGTGAAAACGTTCCTGATTGACATCTGATTTTACTGATTGACATCTGACATCCTTCAAAATGTGGTTTTTTTGGGGGGTGTTATTGGTTTTTGTTCTTGTTTTAATTATGTATTTTGTGGTTTTGATATTGTAATTCTATGTTGTGAATCCCCCAAAGATCTACAGATGATGGGGGGTATACAAATTTAATAAACTATATTATTATTACTATTTGAACACCAGTTTTCCACAAAATTGTGCCCAAATACATAACAATTCAAAAACCACAATAGGAAAAAATAGAAGTGGAAATTAACTGTTCCCAGTAGAAGGAAATGAGTCAAACATTAACTGACGTGCATAGCAATAAAGAGCTCTAATTTCCCTGCTATGGCTTAAGTTTTTAATGTAGATGAAATATAGTTGTTGCCAAAAGTAACTTAAGCTTATTTATTTTTTATTATTATTCTATTATATTAAATGTTTCCTCTAAAGGGAAAGAGCATAGATATACTTTATTAACAGAGTAGAACAAAAAAAAAAAAAAAAAAAGAAGAAGAAGATGTATTATGCTGTCAGCATTTATAAGTGCCCAAAAATGAGTCAGCTGCAGAAGCATATAGAGCTCAGCAGCATCATTGTTCCCAAAGTATAAAAAGGTAAAGGTACCCCTGACCGTTAGGTCCAGTCGTGGACGACTCTGGAGTTGTGCATTCATCTCGCTCTATAGGCTGAGGGAGCCGGTGTTTGTCCACCGACAGTTTTTCCAGGTCATGTGGGCAGCATGACTAAGCCGCTTCTGGCGAACCAGAGCAGCGCACGGAAACGCCGTTTACCTTCCCGCCGGAGCAGTACCTATTTATCTACTTGCACTTTGACATGCTTTCGAAGTGCTAGGTTGGCAGGAGCAGGGACAGAGCAATGGGAGCTCACCCCGTCGCGGGGATTCAAACCGCCGACCTTCTGATCGGCAAGTCTTAGGCTTTGTGGTTTAACCAACAGCGCCACCCGCGTCCCTCCCGTTCCCAAAGTATATATATATATATATATATTTAAAATCCATAGGTGCGATGGGATTGTTTTTAAAAAGTGTCACCGTAATGGTTTCTGACAGACCAGGATTAAAAATCAAGTATAATAATGAAATGAAAGAATAACTGGTACATACCAATAACTAACTTAGTTGGTCTCTAAGGTGCTACTGGAAGGATTTTTTTATATTTTGTTACAAATAAACGTTCCTGATCAAGGGATTTGGGTAGCAGGCATCAGGAAACAAATTCCACCCCTTCCTCTTTAAAATGTCCACAGTCACCCCCACCCTTAACATTAAAAGGTAAAGGTAAAGGGACCCCTGACCATTAGGTCTAGTCATGACCGACTCTGGGGTTGTGGCATTCATCTCGCTTTATTGGCCGAGGGAGCCGGCCTACAGCTTCCGAGTCATGTGGCCAGCATGACTAAGCCGCTTCTGGAGAACCAGAGCAGCGCACGGAAACGCCATTTACCTTCCCGCCAGAGCGGTACCTATTTATCTACTTGCACTTTGAGGTGCTTTCAAACTGCTAGGTTGGCAGGAGCAGGGACCGAGCAACGGGAGCTCACCCTGTTGCGGGGATTCGAACCGCCAACCTTCTGATCGGCAAGTACTAGGCTCTGTGGTTTAACCCACAGCGCCACCCGCGTCCCATACCCTTAACATTAACCGCAGTTAAAACGAAGGAGGAGACAGTCTTCGGGGTTTGAAGCTGGTTAAAAGGATGGCCTCATCTGAATTTAATTTTAAGCCAGGATTAACGGCTTGTGGGGATTTAGTACATCTCCAGAAGCTCCAAACAAGCCATATAGCCTTGTACGACTGTGAAGCCATGGTCTGTTCTTTGCAAGTTGATCATGTTTTGTTTGGGGTTAACAACCCGCTATCCCAAATTTAGACAAAACGGCAAGATGAGGCTTCATGGTTTGTTGCTTGTGTCAATGGAGGAGGAAGGTAAGACTGAAGGGACCTGGTAAGACCAGCTTGATGGCTTCTCATCGTGAACAAAACGGACTCGGTTGTGCGTATTTTTCAAAGGGAAGCTGAGGAGCAGTCAACAATCGCAAGTTATTAGGTATGGTTTTGTTCAGGGGGTGGGAAGGAGAAGAAAGCAGCTTGTGCTAACTGTTGTGTATTGAGTCAAAGGATTTTATATCTGTATTATTATTGTCTGTATTTGCATTAGGGTAAAGTAACTGCCTTTTGGTTCCAGAGGGTACAGCTACTATTGGTTCATTTAAGCTGCTGTATTTGGATCCTCTGTCTTATTGGTTGCCTCCAAAAGGCAGGTCTGTGATTGCCTGATATTGTTCCCTCCAAAATGTATCCTTTCTATCTAGTTCCCTGTCCCTATAAATGTAGCTCTCCCCTCCTAAAGTCTGAGTCTTGTTGCGTTAATAAAGAAGTGTTACTAGAGAACTGTCTCCAGCATATTATGTCAAGAGAGCTGAAATCACAAACCCCACGTCACAACACTAACAAGGGACAGTAGCTTTTGCACCAACATTCTTCTTACAGGTTAAATAAAGCATTTACATATTTGTTACAAACAGATACTGAATATTTATGTGGCGGTTAAAATACATTACCGTTTTTTCTGAATGGAAGGGATATGTGATGCTCTGTAATAAACAGCGGAACACTTTCACTTAATTCTCTTTTGCATGTATTTAAAATATTCTATCTTTCTGCTTTACTGATGCATTTTTGGGTGGTTTTGAATATTCAGATTCACAGGGAATCTGTGTCTTAAGATTTTCCCCAACTTACTTATTACAGTCCCTTTTTCTAGGGTGTGGAAGTAATATTCAACATGCTCAAGTGTTGAGCAACAACACCTGCTCATAGAAAATGTCAGCTTTGGCTGGGGAGGGTGGGATATAAATAAATAATAATAATAATTACTTATTATTATTATTATTATTATTATTATTATTATTATTATTATACAAGGAGGACAAGGAACAGACAACATCACAGTCCTCTCCCCAGTTGTGTTGCATCTGCACCAGCAGTTATTGGTGGCCATTTTTATGTGTGAACGGACCACAAAAAGGAATTTCATGTAGTCTCACATCTCAAAATGCAGGGTTTGTTAATACGAAACCTCTCGACAAGTAATGAGAAACCAAACTACATACATTTATAGTTTACCTGATTCAAACATTCTGCATCTAGATATACCGCTCACCAATAGTAAAAGCAGATGAAGGAAACACAGAAGGCAACAAACACCATGGAAAAAAGCTCAGATTACAAAAAAAAAATTGGGAGGGGGAAACACACACAATAAAATTGTCATTGATTTAATAACAGGCTGAAGGAGGACAACAATTCCATTTTTAACACTGGAACTTTATTGATCCTTATAAGAGCAATGACAGTTCATGTCTTGCACCAGGAGTTCGTTGAATAAAGCTAGGTTCTATAATTTTCAATTTTTTATTGCCTTGCCTCTTCTCATTACCCAGAGAGCAAAAAAATGACCAATGGAGTTTGATGGAATGGTAATATGGATGCCCTTTCAAAAATTAAAAAAAGGTAAATCATGTTTCTCTGCACCATTTTTAAACATATTGCCTCAAGATAAAAACACTACAGAAATCAATGGAATGCAAAGATTTATTTCAGTTGTTAGGAAGGGGTAGAATTTCCAACAGAAGACATAATTAGAGGCTCAAGGAACAACTATGAGAAAATGGGGCAAGTTTAACAAACCACAAAGGTTGACATAAGTGAAATAAACCATGATCCCTGGATTGGACATACTGCTAAGCTAGGGTTCATGGTTTATCCCTGGGGTCAGCAAACTTTTTCAGCAAGGGGCCGGTCCACTGTCCCTCAGACCTTGTGGGGGGGTGGCCTATTTTTTTGGGGGGGGTGAACAAATTCCTATGCCCCAGAAATAACCCAGATGTGCATTTTAACAACAACAACAACAACAACAACAATTTATTATTTATACCCCGCCCAACAACAACAACAACAATTTATTATTTATACCCCGCCCATCTGGCTGGGTTTCCACTCTGGGCGGCTTCCAACAAAACACTAAAATACAATAACCTATTAAACATTAAAAGCTTCCCTAAACAGGGCTGCCTTCAGATGTCTTCTAAAAGTCTGGTAGCTGCTTTTCTCTTTGACATTTGGTGGGAGGGTGTTCCACAGGGCGAGCACCACTACTGAGAAGGCCCTGTAACTTGGCTTCTTGCAGCGAGGTAACCGCCAGAAGGCCCTCGGCGCTGGACCTCACACTAAAAGCACACATTCTACTCATGTAAAAACACGCTGATTCCCAGACCATCCGCGGGCCAGACTGAGAAGGCGATTGGGCCGCATCCGGTCCCCGGACCTTAGGTTGCCTACCCATGGTTTATCCCCTCTCGCACTAGGGTAGGAATGAAGCAAGCACCATCTTCATATTCAAGGAAAACCACTAACTATGATTTAGAATCATAGAAGAATCATAGAATCATAGAGTTGGAAGAGACCACAAGGGCCATCGAGTCCAACCCCCTGCCAAGCAGGAAACACCATCAGAGCACTCCTGACATATGGTTGTCAAGCCTCTGCTTAAAGACCTCCAAAGAAGGAGACTCCACCACACTCCTTGGCAGCAAACTACATGCACGAACAAAACACAGGATAGGTAAATGTCAAGCTATACTATTTTTGTGGACAAAGGAATAATCAAAGAGGTACCACCTAAAGCAGGGGCGGCTACCCTGCAGGTCTTGGGCTGTATGTGGCCCACAGTGCCCTCCACGCAAAAAAGTGCCAACTCCTTAGAGGGGTGTGGAGAGTTTTATCCGTGCCGCAATATTCCTTGTGTTGTCTGGGTGCCTTTTTGCTGGTTGCGTGGCAAGACCCTCAAGCCATCCCCCATTAGCATAAAGAAATTCACACAGACACAGAATTTTTGTTTAAGGTTATTCGGCAATTTTTTTGGCCACACCTTTATTGATTACAGCAATGATTATGGCCACTGGTCCCATCACCTCCTGGCAAATAGAAGGAGAAGAAATGGAGGCAGTGAGTGATTTTACTTTCTTGGGCTCCATGATCACTGCAGATGGTGATGGCAGTCACGAAATTAAAAGACGCCTGCTTCTTGGGAGAAAAGCAATCACAAACCTAGACAGCAGCTTAAAAAGCAGACACATCACCTTGCCGACAAAGGTCCATATAGTTAACAGCACAATCCTTCCCATCCTTCTCATTATACTGTTTGATATAACATTCTTTTTTACACAGGTTTACAATGTAAAATATCATTTCTTTCTGCTTTGTATACATTCCTTTGATCTTAATAGCACTATTTCAAATGCATGGTCAAGTCTGAGGTCTTGTACAATAAGGACCACTCACGTCTTTCGCCAACCTACTAAAAACAAGTATTCCTGCCCAAATGCCTCTTGTATGGCTCACAGAGATGTGTTTATCATAGCAGTTGACAAGGCAGCCCAGGTGTTTTATAGGCACTAAGCTGTTTCTCCTATTATTAGTTTGCTGCCTGAGGACAACTACCAGCCATGTTCCTTTTGCCACCCACTGCCTCTTAGAAGAAGTGAACACAGCATAGTTTTTTTCCTGTATGGTTGTTCCTTTCACTTTCAGTAGCAGCAGGAGGCAAAATTGAAAAGAAGCAGCTTGAAAGAAATAAAGGCAATTCTGAAATTCTGAAATTACCACTGCTTCATAACCCGTTGCCTCAAGGGCCAAGGAGGATGGACGGACAACCAAGACTACATGAACCTTCGCCTCCTAACCTCTCACTTTTATAAAAGATTTTTATTACAGAGGCACAGGATGAAATATCTCTCCATACTTCCTCCAGAGATGTCATACTTTCAAACTCACCCAAATCGTGTTACAGAGAAGCAGATGTTTGCAAAAAGATTTGGGAAACTAGACCATGTTTTTGCCCTAAGGCGTACAGAAAATAAGTCAGCCTTCCCCAAGCATCGGTGAATTCTCTTGGGTGCGATAACAAATCCTACAAACATCCATTAGAGAAAAGGTTGCTGTTTCCATGTTTGCATAGCCAAAACACTTGGGCAGAATTCAACCTCCACTCAACTGGACACTAGGTATGTATCAATCAGTCAGTCTTTCTGGCTTTTTACCTGGTGCATTATTGTAGAAACATCTATAGCATTTCCAGAGCAATCCTAACCATGTCTACTCATGTCGTTCCTACTGAATCCACTGGGACTTATTTCCAAATAAGTGGGGCTAGGATTGCAGCCTAAGGGGGTCAAACAAATCTTTACTATTATATTCACATCTCCATATTAGCTGTTGATGGGTATCTATTTTGAACCTAAATGTTGAGTGTACTCATCATGTAACTTTCTGCCTTATGGGAGAACTGGTGAACCAACTTTGCAAATGCATACAGAGTTTACAACTTTGGGAGAACTAATGTACAAGTCCGGTAAATAAAGGTTGTACAGATATGTATGTATTTTTAGAATATGCCGGTATTTGGAGGGGCATCACACTATATTAGCTATTGGGAGAGAGAAATGGATGGCTAGTTCTGTTTTCCATACCCTGTTACAGTTATGAAATAAAATACCGTATTTTTCGCTCTATAAGACGCACCAGACCACAAGACGCACCTAGTTTTTGGAGGAAGAAAACAAGAAAAAAAATATTCTGAATCCCAGAAGCCAGAACCGCAAGAGGAATCTGGCTTCTGGGAGGGCCTCTTGCTGTTCTGGCTTATGGGATAGCCGTGCGCAGCCTCTCCTGGGCAGCAGGAGGAAGGCTCCCCCAAGAGCCGTGCTCCCTTTAAAGAGTGCGTGGAGCATGTATGTGGCTCTTGGGGGCTTTTCCCCAAGGAGGAAGAAGGGCAGTCTTTCTCCCTCCTCAGGGAAAAGCCCCCAAGAGCCGCACACATGCTCCACGTGGCTCTTTAAAGGGAGCGCTGAGCAGAGCCTCCTGCCTGCATTCACTCCATAAGATGCACATACATTTCCCCTTACTTTTTAGGAGGGGAAAAGTGTGTCTTATGGAGCGAAAAATACGGTAACACCTTAAATACACAGTCAGACAACACATTGTGGTTGGTCCTAAATACAGCTAACAAAATTGTGGCAAAAAAAATAAATTGTATTCCTCCACTGTGGGTTTTGGAAGATTTTTTCCCCTTATGGATCCATACAGGTACCTTTCCTTCCTATAAACCAGTACAAAGTGACTCACACCACAGAAGAGAGAAACTAAAACCCCAACATAATCGACAGACATTTCAGAGAAAAGTCGCAAGAGAAAACAGATGTGCCCAAATTATAAAACTCTTATGTGAGAATTTTAAGCACAGCATGAAATTTTGCATTTGTATAGCTAGGTCGGAAAACTTCATGATAATGCAGAAGGAGAACTGACATTTTCTACGAGCAGGTGTTGTTGCTCAACACTTGAGCATGTTGAATTTTACTTCCACACCCTAGAAAAAGGGACTGTAATAAGTAAGTTGGGGGAAATCTTAAGACACAGATTTCCTGTGAATCTGAATATTCAAAACCACCCAAAAATGCATCAGTAAAGCAGAAAGATATAATATTTTAAATACATGCAAAAGAGAATTAAGTGAAAGTGTTCCGCTGTTTATTGCAGAGCATCACATATCCCTTCCATTCAGAAAAAACAGTAATGTATTTTAACCGCCACATAAATATTCAGTATCTGTTTGTAACAAATATGTAAATGCTTTATTTAACCTGTAAGAAGAATGTTGGTGCAAAAGCTACTGTCCCTTGTTAGCACAAGCTGCTTTCTTCTCCTTCCCACCCCCTGAACAAAACCATACCTAATAACTTGCGATTGTTGACTGCTCCTCAGCTTCCCTTTGAAAAATTGTTCTGTATCAAGCGCTCTCCCTTTCACACATTTCAACCCAATTAGAGACAAGACAGATTAGTGTGAAAAAGGCAGTTAATTTTAGAAAATGTATGCATAAAATCAAACGTGTTTAATTATTTCAATATTTCCAGCATATGACAGATTTTTAAAAGGCAATGAAATAATGTTTCACAAAGTAGAATGAGAACAGCAGATTGACCAATAAAGGTCTTTAGACTGGATTTTAAATGCATAATGTTTTAATTTGCCTTTCATTCAAGTTCTGTATTAGATTTTACTAATAATACACCACCGGAGCTGCAAATTCTGAACCACGCAATTTTCCCACATAGACTCAATGAATATTTTTGGCCATTTGTTCTGCGATATGCAGGCTGTTAACAATCTTCTCCAAATTCACTGTAAATTAGTAGGAGACTTAATCATTTAAAATATTTAAGTGTATTGCTATGCTGGCAACATACATCATCTTGCTAGCATGCACAGTTGTCATGTGAGAGACAAGAGCTCTCAGACCTGAAGAGCAGAAAGAAAAATAGTTCACACAGAGAAGGACAACGATGTGCAATTACAAACGTCAATCAACACTGTGCTTTCCTAGACTTCTTAATCCCATGAACACCTCCAAATGGATTGAATTGATCTCTGGGCAGAAGAAACACAATTTATGAAGATAAAAACATTGCAGAGATTGGTTGCTTGTAAGTGTTTGTGGATTCATTTTTATTTCTATTTTAAAAAAGCAACAACAACCTGAAGAATCATGCCTAATAAAACTATAAAAGATTACAGTTACAATTCAGTAGGACTTACTTATGAGCAGACACAGTGAGGATTGCATTGCACAAGATACTTTGAACACTCTATAAATCACTTCACAAACATTAGTTGAACATTACTTGAGCATTAGTACAACAGCTTGCGAAGGAAATTGGGTGTAATTATCCCCATACCAATGATGAGGCTAAACAAGAATGGTTTGCCTAAGGCCACTCAATAAGTTCACAGCTAGAGGCGAAATTTGAAACATAAGCCTTGCAAGCTCACACTCTGAACCACCACGCTAAAGAAATCTCATCACAACCAAGAACTAATTCACTACATGCCAACTTTTTTAGGTCCATGGGCACACCTGGAGCTTTCACACCTGGAGGGCTGTGGCCTCCACCTCCTCTGGTAACATCTCTTCACACACACACCCAAGAAACAGAAAGAAAGTGTCTCCACACACGTTTCACTTTTCCAAGGGAAGTGGGCAAAAGTTGGGCCCATTAGAATTCATCTCAACCTTGAAAAGAACACACAGCTGAAAGAGGAAGTCGAAAACAGCACCATCCTCCAATTCCGTGCTTCGGTTCTATGTACATTTCGAGAAAAAGGTAAGCCATTTTCACCACCATGTGATCAAGGAGGAAGCAAGTGTATGTGGGAAGGAGATTCAAAAAGTTTGTGGGCACCAGGGGATGTTGGCAACTCAGTAATAATGATAATGATAATGATAATGATAATGATAATGATAATGATAATGATAATGATAATTTATTTATACCCCACCCATCTGGCTGGGTTTCCCCAGCCACTCTGGGCAGCTTCCAACAAAACACTAAAATACAATAACCTATTAAACATTAAAAGCTTCCCTAAACAGGGCTGCCTTCAGATGTCTTCTAAAAGTTTGGTAGTTATTTTTCTCTTTGACATCTGATGGGAGGGCGTTCCACAGGGCGGGTGCCACTACCAAGAAGGCCCTCTGCCTGGTTCCCTGTAGCTTTGCTTCTCACAATGAGGGAACCACCAGAAGGCCCTCAGCGCTGGACCTTAGTGTCCGGGCAGAACGATGGGGGTGGAGACGCTCCTTCAGGTATACTGGGGAGAGGCCGTTTAGGGCTTTAAAGGTCAGCACCAACACTTTGAATTGTGCTTGGAAACGTACTGGGAGCCAGTGTAGGTCTTTCAAGACTGGTGTTATATGGTCTCAGCGGCCGCTCCCAGTCACCAGTCTAGCTGCCGCATTCTGGATTAGCTGTAGTTTCCGGGTCATCAGTAACGCAAAAGTAACAATACTGCCCAGCTTTATAGGGATGTTGTAAAGGTTGCGGAGACAGAGCTATCGATCAGTGTTTTGCATTCATACAGGACCACTGTTCTAAATGAGAGAGGCAGCACGCTAGCTTCTTATTAAACAAAATGTTGTGAGAAGAAATGGCGTATTCTTTGCCGGGGCGGGCGGGCGGTGAGCAACGAAGACTGGAGAAAGATTAAAAGAGAAAGGAATTAAAAAGGTAGCAAAGGAGATGCAAGAGATAACACAGGTTTCACTAGCAGCTGGTGAAACAGAGAAAGTGTATCTGTGGTGGCCCAGGGTAGGCTCTGCTACTGATGTGGATGGGCTACAGATTTGGGGACCTTCAAAAGCAGCAAACTCCTCTAATTATACACAGGGGAAGGCTGGCCCAGGGAGCAGAGCCAGGAAGAGCTACTGAGGCAGAATGGAAAGCTCCCAGACACCAGGAACTAAAAGGGGCATGGTTGCCCTCCTCTTTCAAACCACTTCTTTAGCATCCTCCTAAAAGTAAAACAGCGTACAAGAATAGTTGGTTCCTCAAAAGGATGGAAAAGACATAGAACAAATAAGACTTTCATTATACCCGAACACTTTGTTGTTTTCCTCATCACCACCAAAGCACTCCCTGTTCCTATTACCTCAAACAGCTGTTAGCCAGCTCTTCTCTACAATCCCAACAGTTAATTAGCAACAAGAAACAGTAAACATGTACAGCCTGCCACATTTAATTATACTGTAATTTTCTTAAGTTAGAAACAGTGCATTATTCAAATGTATGTCCCCTTCTTCTTTTTTTTAAAGAAGAAGGGGAGCAATTTTTTAACCTTACAACTAAAAATGTCTGCGAATTCTATCTTTGACAATTCTAAGATAGTTAAATTGCTTCAGGTGCCTACCACAACTTTACAGAAGGTAAGCCATGTAAGGAACTAATAGGCATTTTAAAATTCCCTATATTTTACTTCACAATGTGATAAATAAAGCTTGGTGATGCCTTCTTTTCTCTTCTCCCAGTCTTGAGAAATTATAGGATGAAATAGTACTTTAAGATATTTCAGTAATGGTTTTTTGTTAGCATACTAAAACAAATACTTTGCAGAATTGGTGGAGAATTCTGTTGAGAGTAGAGGAAGTAACTATCTTGCCCACCAGCAAAATCCAGTTTCCCGGGACTTCCGGGTTAGCGCGAACGGCTAATGGCGGATTCCCTCCGAGCTCCGGAGGGAATCGGCTCTGCTGAGGACGGGTCTTGCCGTGCCGGCGACACGGGGACCCTCAGAAACCGCAGGCGCGGAAGCCTGCGGACTTGGTGACTCGGTGGGCACCTTAAGCGCCCTCCCCGACCCACGAAGAGCCTTTTTAAAGGCTGCGGAGAGGGTACGGAGAGTGGCGTGGTGCTGAGAGTAGACCGCTACCTCAGTAGAGCGAAGCCGCAAGCCATGGCCGGAGAGCGCTGACTTTCTTCCCAAAATTTGGACTGGATAACAAAGGACCCGTGAGTAGTGGAATTTGGACTTTAAAAATTTTATCCTGTGAATTCGGCACGATCGGGGGATGTGTTAAAGGGAAGTCCGCACCCCCTCTACTTATAGACGTTTCAAAGCAAGGAACGGAGAATTAAGGCGAAATGAATACTGTTTTGAAGATTTAAAAGTTTCTCACAAATTTGATAGAACAAGATTTTTGTGCTGGAGAGAAAGGGAATTTGGAACTTTGTGTGTATCCCCCCCAAAAAACCCGGGAGTGTCCTATTTGGGTCCCGGAGGAAGAAGTGAAAGGAGTTTGACAGCTGTCAAAGAAGCTGTCAAACGGGCGGACAAAGTAAAGAATTTTGCTATTTAATAACTCTTGGAATTAAAGCTGATACATTTGGACTGAGGCGATTGGAAACAAAGTATTGATAATAACAAAGTAATAGATTATTGGAAAAGGACTACTAAATAACTGAAAGCCCCCTAGGGGGAATTAGTGACATTACAATGGCTGCAGAGGGAAAATTACTGGCGGAGATAGAAAAAATGTTCTTTCTCGTGGGAATCCTGCAGGAGCAGAGTATGGCTCTGAGTAAAGTTTTTATAACCTTGAATCCTGAAACAAACAACTCTGCTGAATGCACAAAGGAGATGTATGATAAAAATTCTGCAGCTGAGCAGGAAGAGATGCCTTTGGAATTGACAGAGAAAAAAGAAGGAGTTCAGACACTACAAGTGGAAAATATCAACCAGGAATCTGCAGCGTTAGAGTATGAGCAAGAAGACCTTTGGATTACAGACCTGCGAAAGATGAGAAAGAAGAAGAGAGAAGCCCCTGGAGTACTTGGAATATTAAAACTAGAAAGAACAAAGCAATATGATTGGGACTTTTCTCTTGAGTATGGAAAACTAGATGGCCTTTCGCAGCAAACACTCTTCAACATTCTGAATGAAAGAAAATATGATCTGACTCTGACTGAACTCCTTCGGGGTCTTAGGACCATCAAAGAGGACTACCAATATAGCTGGCAGAGAGGGACTGACAGAGAATCAGACGCCTCGGACGTGAGGAATCCGGGCTAGAAATATTTTTTGTTTGTTTTCTGGACATTTGTCTAGGAAGGGACAGAAACCGGGGCAGGGGGGGGAGAGAATAGAATTATAAAATGTTATGTTTTGTTTTACTTGGTCAATGTGACCTATAATTAATATAATAAAGGGAAAATTTGTGAAGGGGAAGTTAGATCGACCTTAAAAAAAAAAGAAATTAATGATTATAAGAGAATTGGATAGTTGAATATAGATAAACAAAAGAATTTAATTTTTAAAAGCAATGTGAATATCTTTAAGAGGTTAGGTAAGAACTTGCTGAATTAATTTTGGAATTGGGATGTAAGAGGAGGGGGTGGGGGGAAGTCAATGAAAGTGGGTAAAGAAACTTAGGGTATGTAATTGTATTTGTGTGTTTGTTTGTCTTTGTCTTTGTGTGTGTGTCTGTTGTTATAAAATGTAAAAACCCAATAAAAATTATTAAAAAAAAAAAAAAAGCAAAATCCAGTTTCCCACCCCTGAAAACACAAACACACACACACACACACACGGGTTCGTTTTCCATTCACTCAAATACCTTATTATGCAGACATTTTGGAACTACTGGGCTATCAATAGATTGCAAGCTCTT
Source organism: Podarcis erhardii (assembly GCF_964252035.2). Lineage (NCBI taxonomy): Eukaryota > Metazoa > Chordata > Lepidosauria > Squamata > Lacertidae > Podarcis > Podarcis erhardii. The sequence goes on along the minus strand of NC_138497.1, from coordinate 130,846,477 downwards.
TAACATTGTTCTTTCTCCCCTTTAATAAGCTATCATATTCACTGTTTGTTTTTTTAATGGGCGATGGCAGATTGTGCTGTGTATACAATGGAAAGGTTGAATACTGCAAAACACAAAACAGCAACTTGAAAAGAATAAGCTGGTAATTACACCAAATCCCCTTTGCAAGCCTGTTGTAAAGATGTTGAACGAATGCAGTGCTTTTTTTCTTTACAAAAAAATATGTGTAGGGGTACTCTCATTTTGACTCAAGGAAATCACTATTTTATAGCTCAAATTGGGAAAAAATAAATACAGTAAATGGACAAAAGTACAAAGATTCACAAAATGTTTAGGGGTATGCGTACCCCTGCGTACCCCCAGAAAAAAGCCCTGGACGAATGCTTGTGAAATGCTTTATAGGGTTTTAAAATGGTGTCATTCAAAAGAGTCCCAGCTTTTTTTTCTGCCTGTGACCTTCTAAGCACTAACCAAGGTGCCCTGAGTTTAATGAAACAACTGTTTTATATACAGGATTTAAAAAACCTCTGTCTTTGAAAGCAGCATGGAATGAAGAACATTATCCAACTAAGTCGTACTCAGAATAGATCCATTGTGACCAATTGACTTAAGCCTACTTATTACAATGGGTCAATACCCCAAGTATAATTTAGATAGATGATTAATATACTTTGAGTTAAGTATCTGATGTGCTTGTGTTTAGTCAGGGCCAGAAAGCAACACTATAAAGTAGTGTTTCACAAATATTACACAAAGATTTGGAGACAACAGCTCTTAATAAAAGAATGGAATGGGCAACGGCTCAGGATTTGCTTTAAATTTAGACGTTTCCATGGTTCACTCCCTGGTCATTCCAGCTAACATAGCTCAAAAGTAACAGGACTGGAAAGGTATTTCTGCCTAAGATACTGGAGGGGCCCTGGCAGTCTCAATTCAGTATAAAGCAGATCAAGATGCTTATTTTATGTGCAGAAGCAATTACTGGCATTTGCCATGTTAGTACCAGGGAAAATAATACAAAAAAAAGGAAGAAGAGATGCATTTAATTTCATTAGAATCAACTACCTTTTCTGCAGTGGCAGGCTAAACATTAATTGCAGCAAACAGGCAGAATTTAGCAGGCAGCCAACGGTGTCTACGTTTCAAATGATCTCTCATATGAAAACAATGAACAAAAAAAGCTTGCTAGACCACTCACCTCTCAACTGGCACCCAGACCCATGCAATCTCTCTCCCAGAAACCTCACATTGCCCCCTTTCCTTTAATATTTATAAAAACGAAGACTGCCCTGCTTCAACAGGCCATCAGTACTTCAATATTGGTGCCTTCATTGTTGGTGGATTCTTATGAGTGGAACAGGCAGGTAAGAACAGGTGGCTCACACCATCTTGTTTCTGCATAAGCCCTGCTGAAGCCCATCCCATTTCGCCACGACACATGCGCAGAAGCGCTCAATCGCACCGCACGCATGCGCAGAAGTGGCGCCTCTGCCTATGGACTTTTTGGGTTGCGGACGGACCCCCAGAACGAATTTATTTATTTATTTATTTAATAATATTTATTGCTTTTAAAGATTACAGAAAAAGAAGAAAAGAGAAAAATTAAAGGCAAAAGAAAGAAAAAAAATGAAAAAATGAAAAAACACCACAATACAATACAGTATACAAATAATATAAACCCCAACCCAATCCCATTAAACTAAACACATAAATAAATCTAAACAAAAACAGTTTAAAATACATCTCTCCTTTTCCATATTCTATCCTTCATTTCCTTGTTTCCTCGACTTCCTCACACCTTCCTTTTTGTATTCCAATTCTTCTAATTATCTCAGCAAATCCTTTCCATCTTTCTCTGTTTTTTATCGTCTTGTAGATAACATATTTTTTAACCTTATTTCCCTTTAAGACTAAATTACTTATCCATTCTTAACTTCTTCTAACATTTCTACTAAATCCATATAATAACATTCCACGATTTTTCTAACAGTCATTAATTTTGCAAAATTTCTAAATATAAGCTTTAGCTTCCCACTCTTCCTCCACCCTCTCCCTGGTTTCAGATTCTGCCAGTCCTTTCCGTCAGATCCATATAGTCCATCAACCTGGAGATCTTATGTCCGAGGCTCTTAATTCGTATCTGGAGGGTCCACTATACATAAAAATACATAGCTAACTGAGATTCTCCCCCCCCCCCAATAACAAAATCCTGGCTATGCCCATGTATGAGACCCAGAGAATTTCACTGAAAAATACACAGGTGTTATCAAAAGAAAGACATGGCTTTCAAAATGTGGATGAATTAAATGTTGTATGTCCGTGTGATTTCCTTTATTATAAATATCTCACACACATACAATGAAACAAGGCTGGCTTTGTGAAAACAAACAGAAGCATCACAGAATCATAGAGTTGGAAGAGACCTACGGGCCATCTAGTCCAACCCCCTGCAATACACGAATCTCAGCTAAAGCATGCATGACAGGTGGCCAGCCAACCTCTGCTTAAAAACCTCCAAGGAAGGAGAGTCCACCACCTCTTGTGGCAGTCTATTCCACTGCCAAACAGCTCATACTGTCAGAACGTTTTTCCCGAATGTTTAATCGGAATCTCCTTTCTTGCAACTTGAAGCCATTGGTTCGAGTCCTACCCTCCAGAGCAGAAGAAAACAAGCAAGCTCCCTCTTCCATGTGACAACCCTTAAGATATCTGAAGGTGGCTATCATATCTCCACACAGTCTCCTCTTTTCCAGGCTAAACATGCCCAGCTCCTTCAAGCCGCCTTATAAGGCTTAGTTTCCAGACCCTTGAGCATCTTGGTTGCCCTCCTCTGCACACGTTCCAGCTTGTCAACATCCTTCTTAAATTGTGGTGCCCAGAATTGGACACAGTATTCCAAGTGTGTTCTAGCTAAGGCAGAATAAAAAGGTAAAGGACCCCTGACAGTTAAGTCCAGTCGCGAACGACTCTGGGGTTGTGGCGCTCATCTCGCTTTACTGACTGAGGGAGCCAACGTTTGTCTGCAGACAGTTTTTCCAGGACATGTGGCCAGCGTGACTAAGCCGCTTCTGGCGAACCAGAGCAGCACATGGAAATGCCGTTTACTTTCCCGCCAGAGTGGTACCTATTTATCTACTTGCACTTTGACGTGCTTTCGAACTGCTAGGTTGGCAGGAGCAGGGACCAAGCAAAGTCGTGGGGATTCGAACCTTCCGATTGGCAAGCCCTAGGCTCAGTGGTTTAGACCACAGTGCCACCCGTGTCCCAAGGCAGAATTGAGTGATACTATTACTTCCCTTGATCTGGAAACTACACTTCTTTTTTTTCTTTTTTTAAAATAATTTTTATTCATTTTTCAAACACATAATAAAAACAAACAAAACACAAGACAAAAACAAATAAAAACATTTAAACATGTATAATTTCATAATCTTATTTTCATACACCTTCTTTCCTCCGACTTCCCCATACCTCCCTTTCGCTGCATCCTTATTTTAAAATTCTTTAGCAACCCTTTAGTCAATTTGTCTATTAATTCCCTTTCATTACGTTTCCATAAACTTATTAGTTACAGCTGTAATTCTCTACTTCTTACCCCTTGACATCTTAACATTCCTCAATTTTACAACAATTTTTAAGATATATTTTGAATTTCTTCCAGTCCTCTTCCACTGTCTCTTTCCCCTGGTCGCGGATTCTGCCGGTCATCTCTGCCAGTCCCATAAAGTCCATGACCTTTGTCTGCCATTCTTCCAGAGTAGGTAGTTCTTGCATCTTCCAATACTTTGCCAGAAGAATTCTTGCTGCTGTGGTAGCGTACATAAAAAAGGTCCTATCCTTCTTTGGCACCAATTGGCCAACCATACCCAGGAGAAAAGCCTCAGGTTTCTTAGGAAAGGTCCACTTAAGGACTTTCTTAATTTCATTATAGATCATTTCCCAAAAGGCTTTAACCCTCGGGCAGGTCCACCAAAGGTGATAAAAAGTACCTTCAGTCTCATTGCATTTCCAACATTTGTTATTGGGCAAATGATAAATTTTTGCAAGCTTGACTGGGGTCATGTACCACCTATAGATCATTTTCATTATATTTTCTTTTAAGGCATTACATGCCGTAAATTTAACACCGGTGGTCCATAACTGTTCCCAGTCAGCGAACATAATGTCATGACCGATGTCTTGTGCCCATTTAATCATAGCTGATTTCACCATTTCATCCTGTGTATTCCATTTCAACAGCGAAAAGAAACTACACTTCTTTTAATGCAGCCAGTGCTTGACTTTTATCAGCAGCTACTTTTTTCAGAATTGTAAAAGGAGCATGAAATATAGTTTTAACCAAAGTCCTAATGCAGAGTAGCAATGCATCGGGTTGCTTCTGTCCAGCATTGATACTGTGCAGCAGAAATGTACCTCAACAAAAGCCTGCCAGCATTTTAATTATTTGGGCTATTCAACCTAATATCACTCTATGAAATAGCTATTCAGTATATTAAGCTATATGAGGTTATAACACAGTCAAGTAGAGCCTTAATTCAATCTGACAATTTCCAGTTAAAAATAGAGCATTATTCTCCATCTACCTTATCTTTGTCTTCCACAACATCTGCCAGGATGTCATCTGGGTCCAGGATTCCTCCATCTGTGTATTCCAGATGGTGAATATTCACCCAATACGAAGGATCCTGCAAATGAAACATAAGTGTATTTTCTCCTTAATTTACCACTTTAGCATGCTTCAGTCAGCAACAGAGTATCAAAATATTTAGTTAAAAACATTATCTTAAAATATGGACGTGTTCAAATAATCTCTCTTCAGAATATTGCGATTATTTTTAAAGAATATAATTAATAGCCGTAGATTAAAATGTAAAACAACCATTTTAAAATTCACATTGGGTTGGGATCTAGAGAGGCATGAGCAAGAAAGATTCGACCAGCAGTGGCACTGTACTATGAAGCTGAACAAAACCAGTGGAGGACATTTGTGTGATACTGCAAGATACTAGATACTGGGATTGAGACATTAGATGAAACTTTCACTGCACAATGCCTTGCCAAGCAGAATTTCAGCTCTCTTTTCTCGCACATGGATCTTTCTGCAACAAGCGCAAATTAAGTCGGAATATCTGTCTCTTGAAGCTTTGCAATTGGTATCAAATTGTTTTGGATGATGAAACAGTGACTGTTTTCAGAGGCGACAGCAAACCAGACTTTTGGGGTGATGCACTCCCACCATGCATGCGAGGAGGTTACCAGAATCTCCCACTCCTGTTATGCCCCAAATAACTGGCTGTTTTATCCAAGGGTGATGAACTATAACCTAAATTAACCAATATCCCAAACTAGGATATTAGCTTGTAAACCTATCTAAATGCAACCACTGATTCCCAGCTGTTTTCAATAAGGATCTTGATGTTCAAATTTAAAAAAAAAACAAGTGCATCCTCACTGTAATCCAGTGTCACAAGGAAGTTGCATTTTTACCTGGAAGGTTACCTTACATAAACCCTGCTAGTCCAGTTAGCAAAATTAACTAACTAGCTAAATATGGACAAAAGACAGTAACATTCACAAATAGTTAAAACACCAAGTATTTCCAACTAACCATAGCAGCAACAAAAGCTTCGAGGTCCTCCACCCAAACTTACTCTAGGTCAAGCTGGCACAATTAAAGTGATATTACGACTGAGTGATACACAGTGGTACCTTGGGTTACATACGCTTCAGGTTACAGACTCCGCTAAACCAGAAATATTACCTCGGGTTAAGAACTTTGCTTCAGGATGAGAACAGAAATCGTGCTCCGGAGGCACGGCAGCAGCGGGAGGCCCCATTAGCTAAAGTGGTGCTTCAGGTTAAGAACAGTTTCAGGTTAAGTACGGACCTCCGGAACAAATTAAGTACTTAACCCCAGGTACCACTGTATACCGATTGCACAAGTTAACTATACTTCAGTTTCTGCCAGGCATTCCAGAATATTAATCTAGCAATGCCCAAGATTGTTTATCATGCCAACACCTTTCAGTTTCCAATCTTTTCATACTTCAGCATTCCAGTCCTCTTGGTCATTACAGTACTTTCTGGCAACTCCTTCCTTTTTCATAGTTTCTTCTGATAACTGGATGCCACACATATCTGATAAGACTTACACATGCAAGCATTCACTAATAAACAAGGCAATTATTCCACACTGTTTGAAGAAGCCATTTACACATTCTTTTTTACATAACTTGTTAGATAAAAATTAGTCTAGTTTACAACGGCCATGAACACAAAAGACGGCACTTTGTAATAACAATAAAAAGCAAGCCAAGCGTTCTTTTCTTCTGCAATAGTTCCAACATTTACTATACCCCAACTCAAATTGTTTCTGCTTTTAAAAACACCTAGCTCATCTCACATATTTATACTCAGATTTCATAACATCGCAGACTTGCAAGGAGCCACAAGGTTCATCAAGTCTGCAATTTTTGCCCAACATGGGGTCAAAACCCCCAATGTGGGCTCAAAACCCATGTTGATCGGCACGTGAACCGCTGATCTCATGCATGCATGCATGCAGTCCAATTCAAAAGACATGGAAGTAATCTTGTCCTTTTGCTGCACACTACATACATTTTAGGGATGCGGGTGGTGCTGTGGGTTAAACCACAGAGCCTAGGACTTGCCGATCAGTAGGTCGGCGGTTCGAATCCCCGCGACGGGGTGAGCTCCCATTGCTCGGTCCCTGCTCCTGCCAACCTAGCAGTTCAAAAGCATGTCAAAGTGCAAGTAGATAAATAGGTAAGGTAGGTCGGAAGGTAAACGGTGTTTCCGTGCGCTGCTCTGGTTCGCCAGAAGCGGCTTAGTCATACTGGCCACATGACCCGGAAGCTGTACGCCGGCTCCCTCGGTCAATAAAGCGAGATGAGCGCCCTGACTGGACCTAATGGTCAGGAGTCCCTTTACCCTTTAACTTTGCATACATTTTTATTTGTGTACAGTGGTACCTCGGGTTAAGAACTTAATTCGTTCTGGAGGTCTGTTCTTAACCTGAAACTGTTCTTAACCTGAAGCACCACTTTAGCTAATGGGGCCTCCTGCTGCCGCCGTGCCGCTGGAGCACGATTTCTGTTCTCATCCTGAAGCAAAGTTCTTAACCCAAGGTAATATTTCTGGGTTAGCAGAGTCTGTAACTTGAAGTGTATGTAACCTGAAGCGTCTGTAACCTGAGGTACCTCTGTAGTAGTTTGGTTTCTTTACAGTTCTATCACTGGCATACCAGTTTTTCAATGTTTTAATGAAGCTTCGTGTGGTAATTGCTGAACACCAGAACTTCCCGCCTAGAAGAAGCTATTTCAGAATAAATTGTTAATTAGTGGTACTGGTTTATATATCACATAGTGCCAAGATCACCAAGTACAAATTCTTCCTCAACCTGCTCCCAAATCCTCCTACAGAGTAACTCAATGATAAAGTTACAGATAGGTAGCCGTGTTGGTCTGCCATAGTCAAAACAAAATAAAAAAATTCCTTCCAGTAGCACCTTAAAGACCAACTAAGTTAGTTCTTGGTATGAGCTTTCGTGTGCATGCACACTTCTTCAGATACACTGAAACAGAAGTGCTGACTTCTGTTTCAGTGTATCTGAAGAAGTGTGCATGCACACGAAAGCTCATACCAAGAACTAACTTAGTTGGTCTTTAAGGTGCTACTGGAAGGAATTTTTCAATGATAAAGCTTAGGACAGCACTCACTAGATTTGTATTTCATCCTCGTTTCCTCTTTTAACCCTTTAATTTTGTGTTCCTCCCTTTCTTCAGTGATCTCAGACATACACAGCTATATGTAACTTTTACCGCAGCATCTCTGCCAAAGCTGTTATGCCTTACATAACTGAGCCTTAGTACTGAAAAAGAGTTTAGAGAGGTGACTGGCTTCAGCCATGGTGAGCTTCTCAGTGGTACCCACTGAACGGACAAAGGTTGTGAACACAGCCCTCTGATGTCTGAGTTCTGTTACATCTGTGTGCATAGTTTAATTCCAAAGAAATCAATCTTCTTCTTCATTCAATCAACCCTCTTTAAAAGCCAATGGAAATCTGGTCTGGATTCTACCCACCTCCATAGGACATTAGGCGAGGAAAATACCTTACTGTAATTCAAAATGCAATATAAAAACAAGCATTGAGGTGGCGTGACAAGATTCGTAACTTGTGTTCTGCTAGCATGGAATACAGACATCTCTTTTTCCTAGGATGATAGTTTATTTAGACAGTCCATGAAAAGATGAAGTTGTATTATTCCATTTAAATGCACAAAAATTAACATTTTCAATTTATTTTCCAATTGGCTAGTTGCTTCATACAATGAATTAAAGGGAAATAATTGAAGAATAGATCCTTCGGGGAGGGGGGTGTCTCAATATTATAATGTGCTGTAAATATTGACTATTCTCTTATAATCATGAATCTTGCAACCTTGATGGTATCTTACAAGTTGAACTGAAAAAAAATTCAATAGAACCGGGGTGTATGAGCCTTCTGCAGCTGAAAAACAGGGCAAAAATACTTTAAATAATAAACAAACCTTTCTTATATAAATAATTTGGAACTGAGAAGCTTGAATATGTGTTTTCAAACTAGAATACAAATTAAAGCAACACAGGCCTTGTTTCTTTTAAGTCATGTCTTTAAGCCAATTTCATGGGGATTTGAGCATTGGAAGATGAAGAGAGTGTAGTCCTGTCTAGCAGTCAGTAAGGTCATGAATAAAGCTCCCACATGGGTGTTTCAGAAGCAGACCCAGAAAGGGCAAGAATACAGGCCCTTCTTTTCAAGACCAAAGTCTTTGCAGAACCTTGCGGGCTGGATTCACCTAAACCAGGCATAGGCAAAATCTGGCCTTCCAGATGTTTGGGACTACAATTCCCATTATCTCTGACCATTGGTCCTGTTAGCTAGGGATGATGGGAATTGTAGTCCCAAACATCTGGAGGGCCAGAGTTTGCCTATGCCTGACCTAGACAGCCACATCAGCGAATACCCTACACAAGGATTTCCAAGGGCGCTTCGCTCTTCTCCTTCACTCAATGTCCGTCCCCTTCAAAATGGCTAAGGGAGTTTCAGGAGAACTTCCAGAATAGTGTGCAGGCCGGGGGGGGGGGCACAACCGTTCCATCCGATGAACTGTAAATTTTGCGCATACAGAACATTTGTAATAGTGTAAAGTTGAATCCTATCCTGTGATTTTTATGGTCTCACTCACCTCCTCTTTAGCACTGAGATTCCGACATGCTGCAGCCCTTAGGATCCAGCTCTTGAGAAGAATTACACAGGTGATTTAACTTTAAACACTTTTAAATTAAATGTTGCCTGACATGCGAAAGTTTAAAGCTAAGAATTGCCCGAATCGCTGCAATACCAACAGCCCATGAAAAGATGACAAATGGGCGAAGGCTGCTATCAAAAGTTTAAGGTTTTTATTAGAAAGGTAAATGCTAATATGCTAATGTTAAAAGTTATTAACTAAACTGCATCGCTTAAGCTTCCACATTATTTAGCATACATTTCAGTTAACCAGTTTTTTAAGCCTAAATGCCGTTTTTAATTAAATTTTTAAAAATGAGCCATAGAGGGTGGATTTTTTTTTTTATAATCTTATAATTTTGGCGTCATGCTTCCCAAAACACAACTGCAAGACATGTGTCTGTCTTCTATATTTTTCAAATCACTAATGCAATTCCAAAAAAAAACTAGCATTATGCACACAATCCAGAAAAAAATCAAGCATTTGAGCTTTTCTTTGCACACTAGATTGGAGCAACCATTTTCACCCAAATTAGCATGCATAAAGGTGTTTTTTTTTAAATGGGATGTAATAAATTGCTGGTGGTGAAGACTTAGAAGAAAAACTATGTGCTCTTCAGGAATGCAACTTGATGCCAGAAGACAAGACCACACTTCTTGCAAACACATACCCCACATACATTCCTTACTCAAGGACTCAGAACTGCAAAAGAATTAATTTGCAAGTGTAATATCTGCACAGATACGCACAGCTAAGCAAAACTTTACTCAAAAAAGCTCACTGTGATCATCTGCCTTAAGGCAAGTAAGATGGAGAGGAATCCAAATTCAGTATGGAACCTCACTAAATGGATTGGAGGAAGTGGTTGCAATGAGATTTTTTTTTTTCATGTGGAAATAGTAAAACTACCACAGGCACTAACATTGGCAACTCCAGTGTTGCCAGAACTTCACATACAGTGTTCCAGTTCACACATCATAGTAAACCACAGTTAACAGCTAACCATGAATGTCAAGATCACTACAACTTCATTCCTATCCTAAGGGGAATGGCAACAACAAACCACAACCCATGACTTTGCACCGTGTCCTAACCAGGGATTGTAGATTGCTTCACTGAAACAAATGGTGATTGGTAAGCCAAGAACAAACATTGGCTTCACACAGTTGGAAGAGAAACTAATCATATTGCAGGGTTGGGCATAATTGTAACCTGATGTTTATTGTTCCTATTCACACCAGGTGGTGAGCCAAGCAGGAACCACGAAGCGCTGTTGTAGCTTTCTTGGTTTACCACTGTGGTTTGTTGGGAGAGAAATACTGTATTTTTTGCTCTATAAGACTCACTTTTTCCCTCCGAAGAAGTAAGGGGTAATGTGTGTGTGTCTTATGGAGCGAATGCAGGCTGCGCAGCTATCCCAGAAGCCAGAACAGCAAAAGGGATCACTGCTTTCACTGTGCAGAGATCCCTCTTGTTGTTCTGGCTTCTGAGATTCAGATTTTTTTTTCTTCTTGTTTTCCTCCTCCAAAAACTAGGTGCGTCTTCTGGTCTGGTGCGTCTTATAGAGCGAAAAATACGGTAAATCACAAGGACCGGTTCACACATAATGCGAAGGCAGCCACAGGTTTACTCCCTACACATAAGTAAGGAAGGAGCAAGGGAGGCATGCCACATGAACTTTTGAGCAACGCATACCAGCACGCTGACCACTCACATTATACCTCAGTTTCATCCAAACCGTGGTTTAATGTGACACATGCACCAGGTCTGAGAAACACATTTCACAGGTAACTCGGTTTTCGAACAGCTTAGTTCCTGAACAACTCGAACGCTGCAAACCCGGAGGTAGGTGTTTTGGTTTTCGAACTTTGCCTCGGAAGCCGAATGTGCTCCTGAGCTTCCGTTTTTACCCTTGCACTGCTAATTTGAGTCCCCCGCAAAGTAATTAAGGCTTCCTTCCTTTCATTTTTACTACTGCACAGCTCATTTGAATCCCCCCCCGCATCATAATGAAAGCCTTCCATTTCTGATTGCAGTGTTCTAAGGTGATATTTGGTGCTTTTGTTTATGCTGTTGTTGGTTTTTTTGCGTTTTTGTTTGTGTGGCTTTTTCATTTTTGTGACAGTGGCTTGTTTTTCCTTTTATGATTGATTGATTGATTGATTGATTGTGGAAATTGATAAAAGCCCCGCCCCCCATCCAAACAATGACTATCATCAGTGCAGGTAATATAAAAATTTAATTTTAATAATCTACAATACTGTCTTATTTATTTGATAGTACAGAACATTGATTATTGCTTTCATTTTAAGGATCAATGGTCTCGTTAGAAAGTAAAATTCATGTTAAATCGCTGTTTTAGGGGTTGTTTTTAAAAGTCTGGAACGGATTAATCAGTTCTGCATTACTTTCTATGGGAAAGTGTGCCTTGGTTTTGGAACGCTTTGGTTTTGGAACGGAATTCCAGAATGGATTAAGTTCGTGAACCAAGGTTCTACTGTAGTCCCCTGAAGACTCCTATAGTTCCGGAGAAGGAAAGCTGGATAGATCACCTCATGCAGGGATTTACTGACCTTTGGGATCTGGACCTGGGTCAGGAGGAAATTGGAGTTGTGGGGACCTGCAGATTTGGAGGGACTTTGAAACACGTCCTGAAATATCTTTTGGATTTTAGTTTTAACCACGGAGATGTGGATGACATGTCGAGAAGGAATAAAAACATTGTTAGGTTGGAGCTCCCTCAAGACCTACTCTTCAGCATCAAAGAAAGGAAATTAAGAACAAGATCAGCAGAAGACAAAGTATAGTGTATGTATAAATGCGAAGAAGTCTTGCAGAAGGGACCTGGAAAAGAGTTAAAAGCCTCGGACAGAAGAGCACCAGGTTGATGGACTATATGGAATTGACGGAAATGACTGGCAGAATCCGAGACCAAGGAGAAGAGACGGTGGAAGAAGATTGGAAAAAGTTTAAAGTTTATTTATAGAAATATGGTAAAATTAATGAGTGTTAGAAAAATGTTGGAATGAAATTATATGGCCTTAGTAGAAGTGTTATAAGGAGTTAAGCATAAATAAGTATTATAGTATTAATGGAAAATAAGGTTAAAATAAGTTAAGATATTTATATGACAGAAAATAGTTAAAGATGGAAAGGATTTGCTGAAACAATTAATAGAAGTGGAATACAAAAAGGGAGGTGAGAGGAAGTCGATGAAACAAGGGAATGAAAGATAAGGCATTGAAATGTTTTTAAATTGTTTTTGTTCTGTTTTGTTTAGTTTAATGCGTTAATGTTGTGTGATGTATTGTTTATATATTGTATTGTATTGTTTTTTCTTTCTTTTGTTTTTTCTTTTTTTCTCTCTTTTTCTTTTTCTTCTTGTTTGTAAGGTTTAAAAGTAATAATTTTTTTTTTAAAAAAAAGACTCCTATAGTTCCACACAATTCTTGTGCAACCGCTTGAAAAGCATCGTTTGATACCACCACAGCATAGAGTTAATAGGGTCATTTAGTAAAAGCATTTAATGGGCTACTCTTTTGAATAACTTCTAAACTCCTAATTATGGGAATGGCAATTATCGCCTGAAGCATGACATACGTTAGCATATGTGGTAAGCTACAGTTCTATCTATAGTTTCAATCAAGACATCATACTACATTTTTAAAAGAGGAGACATTTGAAAATACCTACTTAGTTTAATTCACCTCGGCACTTCAAATGAATATTGAACAGCAATATTTAATGTGCGTGTGCTATTTGCCTAAGGGCTGAGACCCATGTTTAGAATCAAACTATTCCAAGGATGTTTATGATCACATTTTTTTTATGCAAAGAGCAATGCTTTCAGGATTATTATGTAAATATTTTCCTCATCACATATATATTTCTAAAAGCTAGTCACCTGAAAATATATATATATATGAAGCAGGCATTACGGTAGCTTATTTAGACAAATTTAAGTCACCTCTTGCAGTGAAGGCTGTTCAGGAAAATCAAATCACCACCAATAATTTTACTTCACCTCTAAGCACTAACAACGCAAAGCTCGTTTCTAGACTCACAACACAGCAAAGGAATAGGAGGGGAAGGGGATATATATTAACACAGCATTCCATGCTGATTACAAGTCATGATGTTTGACAGAAGATGTAACATGAAGCAAGAAGCAGGGCAATGAATGAATACAAGCAAGGATAGGGGTAGCTGACGCACAATGGCCACTCAGGTTAGGTCAGCTGCATTCAGCTTCTCCTCTTCCTGGACTTCCTTCGTTCCGACTGGTCATTATAAGAATTACTGTGCAACTTTAAAAATGCTCCATTCCATCCTCCATTGCATGGCAAGTCCCCCCCCCCCCGGTGAAATGAAGACACGGGACACTTTATTTAAGGTTAATGGGCGTAAAAGGCGACAACTTTATTGATTACAGGATTTGAGAGGTATTGGCCTTAGGCATTGGTTCCTATCGACTACCCAGCTTCAGCCCAATTGCATGAAGACTGGGAAGGGTTAACCACCGCAGCAGCTGGAACGGGGAAGAGAGGAAAGTCCCTGGGCGCGCCAGCCTTAAATGTTCCAGGCCATGCCTCCCCAGCCTGCCGATTGGCTGGTCGGGGTGATGATGCGCCCGAGGATTCCCCTACTCTCGTGGGGGCTGTCGGCCAGCCCCGGCATGCGTGGGGAGGGGGTGGGCCCGCAACCCCACCTCCTCTCCAGCTCGGAAGTGGCTTTCTCATCCTTCCCCTTTTCCGTCACATGTTTTAGATTGCAAACCTGTGACCAGGGACTGTTGTTTTGGTGTATATTGTGTAGGGGACTTTTTCTATCTTTATGCAGTGGCGTCGCAACAGGGGTGGTGTCGGGGGGTGACAAGAAGGCGCCATGGAGGATCCTCCGTTCGTGTCTGCAGCCACAAGCAGAAGGATCCCAGTGCCGGCGGCAAACCGCTATTTACAGCACATGTGCAGTGTCGCACGCATGCACTGTATGTCGCGATGTCGACATGTGCTGTATATAGTGGTTTGCCGCTGGCGCTGCTCCAGCACCATACGGATGCTGGTGGGATCCCTCCGTCGCTGCTACAGCCACAAGCAGAGGATTCCGGCACCATCCGTACGGCACTGGAGCATGCTGCTGGCAAACCACTATGTACAGCACATGTGCGCCGTCACTACCTATTTATCTACTTGCACTTTGACGCGCTTTTGAACTGCTAGGTGGGCAGGAGCAGGGACCAAATAACAGGAGCTCATCCCGTCACAGGGATTCGAACCGCCAACCTTCTGATCAGCAAGCCCTAGGCTCTGTGGTTTAGACCACAGCGCCACCCGCGTTCCTCAAAAAACATGAGTTAATTCATGGCCTCACTGTTCCTTAACAGCTAAGTTGTAATCCCTTAGAAACGAGAATTGTCCTTGTCTATGCATAATATATTAACCAATCCCTGAGCTCATGGAAGAGAGCAAATTAAAATAATACCTATTGCGTATTTGTTGCTGTGTTGGCCCTAAAATGCCAGAAACAAAAACAGGCAAGTTGGTATCTTTTATTGGCTCAACAAATGCTCAAAAAAGGAAACGTGTATACATATCAAACAATTACCAACAATATATAAGAGTAGATATCATTTTTATGGCTGGATCAGAGCATAGTCTGCTCCCACACAAGTCTGCTCAGAAGTTCCAAAGAAACCACAACTTATAACAGAGACTTTTATAGCTAGGATCACTATAACACGTGATCTACATACCCCTTTTAAAAGATAAATAAAACCTCAATCCAAAACCAGGAAATATGCCAAAATCATGAAAAATAAACTCACTCTAGATAATGTGCATGTGATGCTTGGTTTTCAGCCAAGAGAAAGAGTCTTATTATTAAATGGCTTCATTATTACAAAGGGGGTGACATAATCAGAAAACAAATGGAATTCCTCACAGCCTCCAAGTAAAATGATATGAAACCAGTCTTGTTTTCAGCCGAAGTGCAATAATGCATTTCTAAATAGGTATCCAGTAACAACTTGATTGTGCCAAACATCTGTTTGGATACAGATGTCATGAAATCACTTTTACACTACTTAATTAATGTAGATACATTAATGAATGTCTTTTACAGCAAGTTTTCAAAAATCCTCAATATGCAAACCAGGTAAACTGTTGGGTTTGCATGTTGCGATTTTAAATGAATTCTGAGAGCCAAGGTGGCTGCTTCCAGGAAAGAATAATTCTAAAAAAGTGTGACATTTGCAATATTTTTTAAAATAAGTAAACAAAAGTCTACATAAAATTGTCTTCCATGGGTTAAGTCCATGGGAAGTTAAGTTATGGTGTCTGTATGGATCCAGTAGCAATCCCTTCCTTCTTAATATCCCAGAATTTGATGGTCGTTTTATGGGAAATATTTTCAAACCAGAGGGAGTGTAGAATTAAAATGCTTTGAAACAGGATTATTATTATTATTATTATTATTATTATTATTATTATTATTATTATTCTGTATTATTCAGTATTTCTGCAGTTTCCCCCCAATAACAATCCAGGGTGCTTGCATTCAGTAATGCTTATTACACTGCTAGACTCACAGGAAGATGTTTTGCTTCATGAACTAGCTTTCGTCAGTTCTGCTTTTAATTATAGCTGTTTCTCTAAGCCCAGGTGTTACAACCAGCTATGTGACCCTACATTAATGATGGGACGGTTTTATTCAGCTCTCACCAGCATCACAGGCTTTGACGTTGGAAGATGACAACAAAGAGAGGCTTGCTGGTGGATTTCAAAAGGTGTCGCCAAGTGAATTGGCAACCAAATGGCTAGTTTTTGCTACAGCCAGCTGAAACTTAGGAGGTGCTAGAATGGAAGGCATGTAGTGGTCTTTGCTTACTCCACATATTGAGTTCACTGGTTCTTTTGCAAAACCTAATACAGTGGTACCTCGGGTTACATACGCTTCAAGTTACATGCGCTACAGGTTACACACTCCACTAAGCCAGAAATAGTGCTTCAGGTTAAGAACTTTGCTTCAGGATAAGAACAGAAATCGGGCTCCGGCGGTGCAGCGGCAGCAGGAGGCCCCATTAGCTAAAGTGGTGCTTCAGGTTAAGAACAGTTTCAGGTTAAGTTCGGACCTCCGGAACGAATTAAGTACTTAACCCGAGGTACCACTGTACCATGGGTAGGCAAACTAAGGCCCAGGGGCCAGACCCGGCCCAATCGCTTTCTCAATCCAGCCCTCGGACGGTCCGGGAATCAGCATGTTTTTACATGAGCAGAATGTGTCCTTTTATTTAAAATGCATCTCTGGGTTATTTGCACCTGCCTGGTGTTTTTATATGAGTAGAATGTGTCCTTTTATTTAAAATGCATCTCTGGGTTACTTGTGGGGCACAGGAATTCGTTCTCCCCCCAATATAGATAGATAGATAGATAGATGATAGATAGATAGATAGATAGATAGATAGATAGATAGATAGATGATAGATAGTCTGGCCCCCCACAAGGTCTGAGGGACAGTGGACTGGTCCCTTGCTGAAAACGTTTGTTGACCCCTGGCTAATACCATTGTCACAATTATGTACACAGTAAGCTCTCAATTTAAGTTCCAAAAGCATCCACAGTCGAAACCCATTGGGTTAAATGGTGTGTGGGATTGCCAAAATAATTTTTCCTAGAATCCTGCTCTCTTCCAACCCCGGGTGGTGAGGGGATGGTCACACATGTAAAGTAGAATGCACACAAGTTAAAAGGTGTGCAAGTTGTGGTCTTACTGTGTTCAGTCCAGAAAAACCAAAACCTTGTGTTTCTTTCGTGTGTTTTGGAAGACAGAAATTCCAGCGCAGCATAAATTTTTTTGCCATACAAATCTGTCACCAGACAAGGCACCACAGCAAAACATGTCCTCTCCCAGTCACCTCAGATGGTGGGGACATTCTCAAAAGCGCACTAGAAATTGGCTAAAATGTACACAGGAACCAACAGTATTTTAAGTACAGTACCTGATTTCCAAGTTATGTGGGACTTTATAGGTGAATACCAGCACTTTGAACTAATTTTGGAAAAGGAGAAGGGACCAGCAGTTTTATTCCAACATCAGGAAATACATTTCCAGTGACTGATAAGGACTTTAGCAGCTACATTGCACAGAATGTTAAGGAGGGAGAAGAGTTATCAGGGTTGGAATCGTCAGCTGACCATTTATGACTGGTCATGTTCCTGGAATATGGAACTTATGGAATCCGGAATCTTATGTGATGCCCCATCTTTCATTGCATCGCCATGGTGACACATTTATGCCATGGCTTTCTAAAGAAAGAATGTGTACCTCTGCATGCACATAGACTGACTTTTGCCTCTAGTTATGTGTTGCATTTTATTTTGAACGAAGTTTTATTATTATTATTTATTTAATGGGGCTATTCTTGGGATTCCAGAATAAAAGACGAGAAGTGCTGTGCCTCAGTGGTTGCTCATACAATGGTACCTTGGTTCTCAAACTTTATCCAATCCGGAAGTCCGTTCCAAAACCAAAGCGTTCCAAAAGCAAGGTGCATTTTCCCATAGAAAGTAATGCAAAATGGATTAATCCGTTCCAGACTTTTAAAAACAACCCCCAAAACAGCAATTTAACATGAATTTTACTATCTAACGAGAACATTGATCCATAAAATGAAAGCCATAAACAATGTACTGCAGTCGCACAGTCAATCAATCAATCAATCAGTAGCTGAACTGGGTCCCACACAGTCACACACACAAAAAGAGCAGCAAAAACAAAAATGCAAAATAAATAGCAAAAACAGGCAGACCTCAGTGTGGCACTCAAATGGGAGCACGTTCGGCTTCCAAAAAAAGTTCGCAAACCGGAACACTTCCTTCCAGGTTTGCAGTGTTTGGGTTCCAAGTGGTTTGAGTACCAAGGCATTTGAGAACCAAGGTACCACTGTATTTACACAACACGATCTGATACATGTAGCTGATTACAGTATTTGGATACATTAATTTCATGGTTTGCAAACACTTGTCTCAACTGGGTTTCTTTCAGCAACATCTCTCTTCCCTTTACAATCAAGGGAGATGTGGTCTCATCACCCTCAGTAACCACTGATGCCTTATCCTTCCTGAAATGGATCATGGACCCCTTTGGAGCCTCTTTGATCTCAGTTGGCTTCAAGACATCTAAGTTCCAACTTGAAGTCAGTGGGATTTTGCTGTTGTGCCATTATGCATTTGAATGTATTGCAATGTTGAAGCCAATTGCAGCGGAATGGGAAAATACCATTTTTTGAAAGTGTGAATAAATGTCACAATGGCTAAATGTGTGTTCATACTTCCCAGGTACTCTATTCTGAACTTAAAAATGGACAGCGTAATACTGGTGGTCAACAAAAGAGGTTTAAAGACTGTGTTAAGGCCAATTTTTAAAAATGTAGTATAAACACGAACAATTGGGAAACACTTGCCTGCGAGTGCTCCAATTGGAGAACAGCCTTTACCAAAGGCGTCATGGGCTTTGAAGACACTCGAACGCAGGACGAAAGGGAGAAATGTGCTAAGAGAAAGGCACACTTGGCAAACCCTCACCGTAATCAACTCCTACCCGGAAACCCATGTCCCCACTGTGGAAGGACGTGTGGATCCAGAATTGGCCTCCACAGTCACTTACGGACTCACTGTTAAAACCGTGTTCATGGAAGACAATCTTACTCTGCTACGAGTGATCGCCAAAGAAGAGGAAGATGTGCCCAGGTACTTTCAAGCACAACAGCTGCTTCAGAAGCTAACATCACCTGCCTTTTTAAAAATTATTATTCATAAAAGTTTATATACTGCTTGATGGCAAATAAAAATCTCTAGGCAGTTTACGAGAAATTATTAAAATTATCAATAAGAACACTTATAAACAAGTGATTAAAAACATGCAAAAGATAACTAACACTAACAAAGAGATTAAAACATGTCAACAACATGAACAGAAACAACAGAAACAGGTCTGTTTCTGGACAGACCTGTTTGAACAAAATTAAAATTAAAATTAAGCATGCACCAATGAGAGCACAGTGGAGAAGAGGAGGAGGAATTTGGATTTGATATCCCGCCTTTCACTCTCCTTAAGGAGTCTCAAAGCGGCTACAATCTCCTTTCCCTTCCTCCCCCACAACAAACACTCTGTGAGGTGAGTGGGGCTGAGAGACTTCACAGAAGTGTGACTAGCCCAAGGTCACCCAGCAGCTGCATGTGGAGGAGCAGAGACGCGAACCCGGTTCACCAGACTACGAGGACAACAGGCAGGGAGTTCTGAAGTACAGTGGTACCACGCAAGACGAAATTAATTCGTTCTGCGAGTTTTTTCGTCTTGCGATTTTTTTCGTCTTGCAAAGCACGGATTTTGGAAAAGCTTCAAAAATCACCAAAGTCTTCAAAAACTTCAAAAAAGGCTACCACACCGCGTGCTATGAGTTGCTCCTCGAAGTCAAGTCGCAACTGCACCCCCTGAATGCACGGTTTAAAGAAAAAGGAAACAAACTTGCAAGACGTTTTCGTCTTGCGAAGTAAGCCCATAGGGAAATCCGTCTTGCGAAGCAACTCAAAAAACGAAAAACTCTTTCGTCTTGCGAGTTTATCGTCTTACGAGGCATTCGTCTTGCGAGGTACCACTGTATAGAGGCTGGCACACTAAAATATAGAATATAGGCACCCTAAATATAGAAATGAGCAAACCAGTGATATTTTAGAGAGCAGGCTGGCAGGCAGGGCCCATTACTTATATCATGGGAGCCTACCCAACACAAAACACTGTTGCTGTATGTAGGTTTTGTTTTATTTGTTTTTTATCTTATATTTTGAAAATGTACATCCAGGTTTTTTTTCTTTATTTTCTTTCTTTATTTATTTTTGGAGGGGGGCCAAGAGAGTAGAGCCCCAAGCTATAGCTTGTTTAGCTTATACGTAAATCTGGCACTGTTCAAACTTCATTACATGTTTGATATCACTGCATACATAGTAGAAAAATATCCAACACTTGTCTTATTTCACTGGACAACTCATAATGAAATGGAGTTAGAGGTAAGCAAAAACTGAGTCCGCTACCAATCTAAATTCCATATAAGAGAATCAACATTGCTTAAAACTTCTCAAGGCTATTTTGTTAAAGGGGTATCATTAAGTATATGGCTTTTAGCAATAAATCCACCTTAGTTCTTTCTCAGTATTTGAAATAATCAGAGCCCATTAATATGTTTTCAGGATGCCAGTTGTCAAACACAAGAAACCCAGGCTCCAGGAAAAGATATACAAAGCTGTCATTACTGAATTAAAGACAACCAACCACCCCCCGATTTAATTTGTTCATGAACCTTAACAACTTTGTAGAATGTATTTTTGTGACACTATCAAGGTGGCAGCCATTGTTCCAGATTTATTTGACGAATCAAGCAGTCAGTCAATCTAAAACCAGCATACAAAAGGTTCTGCACAGCTCACAAAAGAACGGGGGAGGACACACACAATCATTGCAGTGTTCACGTTTGAACAATGGCTAAATAAAAAGGAGTATCAAGGATGCAGCCATCTAGAAATGAGAGAGTATTCTTCACATTATCTACTCCAACCGTTAAAAGATGAAAGGTCAGAGGTTGGGATCTACTTAGTAATATGCTAATTTCGAAGCCACAGCCATTAAAAAAAAAAAACACCTGTCAGGATCATAATAAAGCAGAGAATTCATCAACAGGTTTACCTTCTCCAGATTATAAGGTATAATTTTAACACAGAGACAGACAATATGCATCTAAATTAAGATCCAGCACTTTATTTACCAATGCAAGCCACAGCAGGGCAGGGAGTTAAAATACAGGCACATTTTTATTATATATATATATATACACACACACACATACATACACACACACACACACACATATATATATATATATACACATATTATATATATATATATATATATATATATATATATATATATATATATATATATGTATATATATACACACACACACACACACACATACATATTATAGATAGATAGATATCTATATTAGATAGATAGATAGATAGATCCATCTATATAGATGGCTTTAGCATTTTACAAAACTGGGAGTAATAATTGTAATTCTGCCAGCTATTTTGTAACATATTCCCACTGGCGCACAGGAATAATGCAATCAATGCATGGCATTTTTTAAATGGTTCTTCCAGTAATTATTGTTGTCACTCAACATGAATATTCCTTAGCCACTCTTCCTATCCCTGGGGAAACTTTAAATCAAAGCTGATTTCTGGTTGATGCACTTTGTACAGAAATAAATAAGACCGATTTTAAACCCATAAGCCATTGTGCCAGCAGAGCAGTGCACAGGATAATGGATCTCATCATTAGCAATGCCACAATTCAGGCCACTGCAACCAACCAGCATAGGATCTACTATGCCAGTGATGTCCTATCTACAAGGTGTAGAAGCCTCCTAGGCCAATTTTACACTGAAGAAACAAGGGGAAAAGGTTCTCTAAGCAAGTAAGAGAAAGTAACTTTTTACTCTCAAGCAAGTAAGCAGGATAGCTCTGCCAGGAACAAAACACTTTTGCAGATGACTAGAGCAATGAAGGATCTCAGCAGAAGTCAAAACACTCACATCCATGTCAGCAAGAATTAGGGGATACCAAAGCAGTTATTAATTGGGGGGGGATGGGGGGTGTACGCCGCAAAAGTAAACCAAGGAAATCACTGTGGTTTACCAAATAACATATGCGAAATTCTGGGTTTGAAATCCATGAGATCATTTTGCGGTATAATTCTATTTTTTTTTGGGGGGGGGGATATATAGCTGTACGTCTTTCTCATTCAATATTATGGGACAAAGTCTTTCATTTATAGGACTATAGTCTCTATAGACTTTTCTCAGCTCTGACTTGTATGCCAACTATGGCCTTTCCTTGACAGTGATATCACTGCTTCAGCAATCCATGCACTGGTAACTGCAATGTGTTGAATATGTGTGTCAGAGTCACCCGTGGTCCCAGCTCACAAGAGACCAAAGTCCACTCCAGCTTATGTACAAAAGCTTTTATTCAAGAACATCAGTAGCTTTAGATCCGAGGTCCGTGACCCTACGTCTGTTACCCTTAGACCGCTGAAGTCCCCTCTGACTCGCTCCCCCCTCGACACCAGTTTAAGAGGCTTGTACTGGTCCACCTCTTTCTCTCTTTCCTTTTCCGCAGGGTCTTTCTGCCCCCCTGTGTTCTCTCCCTTCGGGACTCTCCCGAGGCTGAATCCTCTGCCGCCTCCTCCCCCCTCCTTCGGGCTTTGGGACCAGGCTCCTCCCCAGGACTCTCTTCATTTCCGCGCGCCTCCCATTTTGAACTTGGCGCGCTTACGTTGCTCTTGACCTTCCTTTCGACAGTTACATTGCCCTCAATACTACTTTCCTCCCCTTCCGGCAGCACGTTTTGCCCTGATCTCCTTCCCCTCTCTGCTTCCTGTTCTGCTCCTTCTGACACACTGGTCACTCCTCCCCCCTCACTCCGTTCCAGCGGAGCAGCCGGTCTCGCTCTCCAACTCCCACTGGGGGTTCCCCCTTCCTTTCCCTGCTCCTGACTGCTTCCCCCTCTAGCTCCCCTTGGCTTGACCAGAGGGGCTCCCTTTTGGGAGTCCTCCGATTCACTGGACGGACTCATGGACAATCTTGGGTCATTGTCATCCTCTTCCTCGTCAGTCTGGAATCCTTCCCCCTCACTCTGCGTCTCTCTCCCTGAACCCCTGACAATGTGTTTAAAGACCATCCATAACTACAATTTGTGAAGAATACGGCAGCAAGATTTCTACTTGAATCCTGGTGCTATATGTACACATTACACAAGTGCTTTATTCCCTCCATTGGCTAGGTCCATGTCTAGGTTCACTGCAAAATGATGGCTTCAACATCAGTCCTTTAGGACTTGGGGTACCTGAAGGATTGCCCCTTTCCCTACACAAACACACATCTCTGGGCCCCCAAATAATAAACAACAACAACAACAACAACAACAACAACAACAACAAATTTTTTATTTATACCCCACCCATCTGGTTTGGCTTCCCCAGCCACTCTGGGCGGCTTCCAATGAAACATTAAAATACAGTAATCCATCAAACATTAAAAGCTTCCCTAAACAGGGCTGCCTTCAGATGTCTTCTAAAAGTCTGGTAGTTGTTGTTCTCTTTGACATCTGGTGGGAGGGCGTTCCACAGGGCGTGCGCCACTACCGAGAAGGCCCTCTGCCTGGTTCCCCGTAACCTGGCTTCTCGCAGTGAGGGAACCGTCAGAAGGCCCTCGGTGCCGGACCTCAGTGTCCGGGCAGAACGATGGGGGTGGAGGCGCTCCTTCAGGTATACTGAAAATCATCAGCTGAGCCTCCCTCCTTTGGATGGCCCCTCAATCTGAGACAGAAAGAGGGAACATCAGTGATGCCCTCAGTCATAGGATTCCTTCCCCAGAGAAGTCTGCCTGGAACTGACATTATTCTCTTTTCAACATCTGGCAAATACCTTGTTTATTTTATTTAACACCATTCATGGTTTAGAACTGTATTAACATCTTAAACCCTGCATTTCCTGACTAGTGTGTTCCTTTAGCTCTGCAAGGATGTTTTACGATTCTGTCATTTTAGGATTACAACAGAATTTATTTTACTTTTCACGTTATCACTGGTAGTTGTGCTTTCATAGTTGTTGTTGTGCCGATTAATGGCTAGTATTTCATTGGATTTTATTATTTTGAAATTGTTTTAATTGTTCATTGCCCAGAGAAGTTTGCGATGGGGCAATTCACACATACAATAAAAAAGTAAGTAATAAAATTAATACTGTGAAAAGGGTTCTCTCCTTAAACCTGGCAAGCAATCACCAGCAACTCCCACAAAAGCATGAGGAGCTGTTGCATGAAGTGATACTTGAGCTTATTAATATGCTTGTCATGGTGAACGAACTTTAATGCTGTACAGCTTAATTAAGATTTTCTATTCAAGAAAACATATTGATGCAAGGGCAAATTAGAGGGTTGTTAATGAACTCTGATCCATAAAGGATAAATTAATATTTAGTTGGGTATGAGACAGTATAATCTTGAACATGTATGAATAAGTTGCATATGAAAACTCCGCCTACAGTTTCTCATGCTACAAGAACACAGATAATCCTACTCACTGGGAAAATTAGAAATAACTGTCTTCATCCAAGCATGGAAACACAACTGAAGGAAATCAGTATAGACCAACCCTGGTTGTTACAAGAATTAATTTCACCTTCCTCTCTTAAATACAATATACCACAATATACCACACTGCTTTTTGCTTCTTAAAAAGAAATGCCTAATCGTGGGGAAACAATGTCCAAGACCAACCAGAGGTCAAAGTAACCAGAAAACTAACCCAGAATTTAGCACAGAATTAACATCTTGTGTGTCCTGACTCCTGCCATCTTCCTCACCTCTAGTTTATTGAAAGACCCCATATAAGTGGCTCTGCTCAACCTGGGAAAGAGGGTGATATTGTAGCAAACATGTGGGTAGCATAGAATATACATCTCATTTGGTGATTTAACCTCCGCACCCCAAAAGCAGCAGGAATAGGACAATCACCACCATCCATTCCTTTGGTCAACAATGGAAATGGTCAGGGGAAGTCAGTTGCAGTACAGTGGTACCTCGGGTTAAGTACTTAATTCGTTCTGGAGGTCTGTACTTAACCTGAAACTGTTCTTAACCTGAAGCTAATGGGGCCTCCTGCTGCTGCCACTCCGCCGGAGCACGATTTCTGTTCTCATCCTGAAGCAATGTTCTTAATCCGAGGTAATATTTCTGGGTTAGCGGCATCTGTAGCCTGAAGCGTCTGCAACCTGAAGCGTATGTAACCCAAGGTACCACTGTATAGAATTGTACTGTACCTGCCCTCCAGCTGCACCTAATTGTTAGAATACAGTGGTACCTCGAGTTAAGTACTTAATTCATTCCGGAGGTCGGTTCTTAACCTGAAACTGTTCTTAACCTGAAGCACCACTTTAGCTAATGGGGCCTCCTGCTGCTGCCATGCCGCCGGAGCACAATTTCTGTTGTCATCCTGAAGCAAAGTTCTTAACCTGAAGCACTATTTCTGGGTTAGCGGAGTCTGTAACCTGAAGCGTATGGAACCTGAAGCGTATGGAACCCGAGGTACCACTGTTTTTTCAGAAATATTCCCATTTAGTCTAGTTCACTTCTTTTTTGCAGCAAAATGCTCTAACTATCCAAGTCCTTTATCTACTGTTCAGTTTCTCCAAATTCAGTCCCTGGTTCACACATTACGCTAAGCCACGCTGCATTTAATAACCACAAGTTAGCCAAAATTTGTCCCGCGGATTTTGAAACAAATGATGGCTTGTTTCCCCAGAGTCTCTATTTGCTTCCAGTTGTTCTTGTCTAACACCTTTGTAGCTTGGGGAGCACCGGCAGAGTGGGAACAGGGAAGACAAACCAGAAAGGGTGCAGGATTCAAACATAATGGCAAGCCAAGATTCATAAGCCTACACCAAACCATGGCTTCAGATTATAGCTTGCTGGCAGTAACCAAGCATAGTTATGTCACTGGGCAGGGTTCATACATAAAATAGGTTAGAATTATACGGCTCAGGTGTTAGAAACTGAGATATGAAAGTTAGGAGCTAAATGGCACCTTAAACCGAGGTTATGGGCGCAACAACAGAATGTTCAGGCACACTTCTTTTAATAACGAAGAATACAAAGCTGAAAAATGAATGAACTGCAGCTAAAATATTACGTTCATTTTTCACATGGTCTAGTCCTTCCCCCGAGCACCCCCCTAATATTCTTAAGAGGGTCTCTTCTCCAGTCTTCAGAGAGTAGCTGGAAGTGGGGAGGCAGGAGAAGGTCCTCCTTTCCTTCCACTCTGCAGTTTTAATCTGAAATCTTTGGTGCAGTACTGTGTCCAGAGCTCAGAAACTGCTTGCGCTCATGAAATCCCCTGCCACAAAATGTGCATAGAACAATGGGAGTTTCGGACGCTGCCAAGCCGCACCATCTCACCTGTCTCATTAATTAACTTTTTACGCTAATCTAACTTTACTTGTGTTCTTTCCCTTACCTTCCTCAGGATTCAGTCTACAAGCCAGTGTGGAAGCAGATTTAGAGGCAACTAAGTTAAGTACTAGTGATGTATGGAAGTGAGAGCTGGAAGTGAGAGCTGGACCATAAAGAAGGCTGATCACCGAAGAATTGATGCTATTGAATTATGGTGCTGGAGGAGACTCTTGAGAGTCCCGTGGACTGCAAGAAGATCAAACCTCTCCATTCTTAAGGAAATCAGCCCTGAGTGCTCACTGGAAGGACAGATCCTGAAGCTGAGGCTCCAAGACTTTGGCCACCTCATGAGAAGAGAAGACTCCCTAGAAAAGACCCTGATGTTGGGAAAGATGGAGGGCACAAGGAGAAGGGGACAACAGAGGAGGAGATGGTTGGACAGTGTTCTCGAAGCTACCAGCATGAGTTTGACCAAACTGCGGGAGCCAGTGGAAAACAGGAGTGCCTGGCGTGCTCTCATCCATGGGGTCACGGAGAGTCGGACATGACTGAACGACTAAACAACAACAACAACAAAGTCAAGTACTGGTAACTCCCCTCTTACACATGATCAACTGGTGTGCGACAATGCACACACATGGCACCAGGAAAACAGAAGCAGCAGGAGAGCGCTGGAAAGTCCTTCTGGCTTGCAGAAAGACCCTCCCAGAGTCCAAAGAGGGTGCTGAAGAGATCAGAGGCACAGCAGGGCTTTGTTTTGGCTGCTCAGCCTCCCTGCCTAACAGCTGGTGTGGGGGAAAGCAGTTACTGCTGCCACACTAACCTGTGCATCAGCTGTTTGACGGGGAAGCTGAGCAGCCAAAACAAAGCCCTGCTGCACCTCCAGCTGTGGGGAGGGTATCTTCATGGGCCACGCCAATTGTCTAGGGTGCTCCCCGCGTACGTGCATTTCACTCATGCGCACACGGAGCACTGGGAAGTAGCACCTGCGTAAGTGGGGAGTCGCCTGTAAAGATATTTGCATTATCCATCAATCTATCGGAGGCCCAGAATAGGAAATGATACCATTAGAAGCAAAAGCATAGTTTTACTGAACTAGTCCTGATGCACAGTTATTCCTTCTCTTCCAATACCGGCAGCAAGTTTTGTCTCTGGCAAGGACTAAATTCTTGAGACTAAATTCTTAATTGATCCCCACAGGAAATCCCAAGAGGTAAAGGCAAACACCCAGAAGCCCTCTACGCAGAAAACCTCACTGAACAGTTGCAGTTCCAAGTTCTACTTCTTTATACATAATTAAAGGGTCACACCTCAGGGTTAGACCTAGGGGGGGAGTCAGGGACAACCTGCTTACTTCTGCTTAACAGTTAACTGATTTGTATTCCCACTGGGAAAAAGTTACTCTGCTAAAAAGTAAAGAAAAGAAAACTAGGTTGTTTTGGCATTTGTTTTTGGAAAAAAATCCATGTTAACTACTGCTAATCATCTTATTTTCTTTTAAACGCTTACAAAATCAGTTACAAACTACATTCACGCAGCATTAACTCTGCTGGGTGTGTGACGTTTCTCTAATTGGATTACAGGTTGTAGAGCAACTCTAATTTCTTTTTTTAAAAAACAAAACAAAACACTAAACCATGAATACAGGATTTCTGATAGTTTTGAGATCAGGCTACTAGAGATAAGGGCTCGGAAGAAAATATATATTTTTAGTCACAGGAAAGATATAGTCCCCACAGGGTTGATGTGTGGCACCACACCAGTTTACATCCTTGTGACTGAACCTTTTTGTTACGGTAATTATCCGCTATCGACAACTTTCGATAATCAACTAAGCGTGTGGAAAGCAAGATGTCCAGGTGTCAGGATGGTGTCTGACATCTCCACCATCTGGAGGTGAACACCTGAGGATTCTTGGATCTTGACTGTTTTCACACACGAGCTACACATCCTGTAGAATTCTATCAGCTATATTTCATCTGCACAATCGGAATGAATTTCAGGAGCCCAAAAGTCATATTACAAATTTGACTTTTGAGGCATCTGGCCCCAAAATAGCAACTCGGTCTTTTGTTTAGGGGACTGTAAGGTAAAAGTAAAGGGACCCCTGACCGCTAAGTCCAGTCGCAGACGACTCTGGGGTTGCAGCGCTCAGCTCACTTTATTGGCCGAGGGAGCCGGCGTACAGCTTCCGGGTCATGTGGCCAGCATGACTAAGCTGCTTCTGGCGAACCAGAGCAGCGCACGGAAACGCCGTTTACCTTCCCGCTGGAGCGGTGCCTATTTATCTACTTGCACTTTGACATGCTTTCGAACTGCTATGTGGGCAGGAGCAGGGACCGAGCAACGGGAGCTCACCCCGTCGCGGGGATTCGAACCACCAACCTTCTGATCGGCAAGTCCTAGGCTCTGTGGTTGACAACTCTGGTAAACGGGGGGTGGGGCGCTGGAGGGATCTTTGCACCACGGCGCCGGAAATGCTTAAGACAGCCCTGACCCTGAGATTAAGAGTCTCCATGCTCCAGTAACTGAGCTATCACACAGTCATGCACATACACCCGTGCATAAAGAACTTCATAAAAACACCAGCATTGCAGATGCTCTTTTGAGACTGGAATTATTACAGGGCAGTGATGAGAAAACTTCACTTTTCAGCAACGTTAAAAAAATAATAATAACCCTGTTAGAAACAAGGCTATCAGTCTTACAAAGGCACTCTGTTTTGATGAAGTCTGGAAAGACGGGCTAAATATAGCCACCCTCCTCCAGGTTTAGCAGCATTCTGTTTCCAAATTGTGACTATCACTTGAGAAGAGATAATGGCAGATTTGTTTCGTTTTCTGTTTTGGTCTCTCACAAGCATGGAGGAAGCCTACCTAAGGGAGGTGTGGGCAGTAGGGGCAACGTCTTCTCCAGCCCACTTCACCATGCAGTTTGTGAAAACAAGTTATTGGCTGGTGCCATCCATGCGCATGCCAACACAATATGTGCTAGAGGAAAGCACTTGTGCTTGGTGGCAGTAATATTTCATAGTCACATAAATACTATGCAAAAATATACATTATACAGGCATAAAGTAGTAAGCGGCAAGGACATAATACAAGCTTAAACAAGACTTCTATAAAAAACTGTATGATTTGTTCACATACATAATTCAGAGTATGTGTTGTTTATCCTACAGGCCCCAATTAAAAATAATAATACTACTTTGCCTTTTATAAACAATTTCAGTAAAGCAACGTCTTCAAAAATGTTGCCCATTCAATGACCTTTTAATGCTTTTTCCTTTCCTACTGTTTTGGGGGGACAGGGGGCGGGCAGGTCTGAGGGACTCCCTGGTCCTGAACGGGGTATCTGACTTTTAGAAGACACCTGAAGGAGGAAACCCTGTTTCGGGAAATTTTTAATGTCTGATGTTTTGCCATTTTGTATGTGCTGTAGGCTGCCCAGGGTGGTTGGGGAAACCCAGCCAGATGGGCAGGGTATCAATAATAAAATTAGTTACAGATAGGTAGCCGTGTTGGTCTGCCATAGTCAAAACAAAACAAATTCCTTCCAGTAGCACCTTAAAGACCAACTAAGTCAGTTCTTGGTATCAAGACCAACTAAGTCAGTTCTTGGTCATGGTATCTGAAGAAGTGTGCATGCACACGAAAGCTCATACCAAGAACTGACTTAGTTGGTCTTTAAGGTGCTACTGGAAGGAATTTGTTTTGTTTTAATAATAAAATTATTATTATTATTATTTATTTCCCCACTATAAAATCATTTAAAGAAGGGTATAATATTAACTTCCAGGACTCCCTTGTGGGTGCCAGTCCAAAAGACCCTGAGAGATTCAGGAAGGTCAAGACCATGAAGGTGAACAGATCAGCGCACACAACACTTTGGCTCGCAGGCCATATCTTGACTATGTAAGGAAGGCTGCTAGTGAGCAATGTGCCTCTGAATGCCCGAATATTTGTCTCTACAGGTAGCAAGAGCACAACACTGCCCATATAGTTTTTACTTGCAAATGGTCCTTTCCCAGCTAGGTACAGCTTGGTGTATACATGCCGTACACATCAAGAGTTCAATCAGTTCACCCATTTCAATTTAGTACGCCTTAATAAGCTTTGAAGGGATGCGGGTGGTTAATAGGCAAAATGTTAAATTGTTTTTTTTAAATATGCAACAACTGCAGCAAGAGTATTGTTAGCCCAGAAATGGAAACAAGAAGAAATTCCAGCGAAAGAAGAATGGCAGACGGAAATAATGGACTATGCAGAATTGGACAAAATGACAGGAAGGATCCGAATGACAGGTAGGTCGGCAGTTCAAATCCCCGCAATGGGGTGAGCTCCCGTTGCTCGGTCCCAGTTCCTGCAAACCTAGCAGTTCGAAAGGACGTCAAAGTGCAAGTAGATAAATAGGTACCACTCCAGCGGGAAGGTAAACGGCGTTTCCGTGCGCTGCTCTGGTTCGCCAGAAGCGGCTTAGTCATGCTGGCCACATGACCCGGAAGCTGTACGCCGGCTCCCTCGGCCAATAAAGCGAGATGAGCGCCGCAACCCCAGAGTCGTCCGCGACTGGACCTAACAGTCAGGGGTTCCTTTACCTTTACCTTTAATAAGCTTAGACAAGTTACTTTTTCCTTGTTTGGGGAACGCTCTCCATGACAAAAAAAACATTGCAGCTCAATGCTGAGAGACAGGCTTGCTGGCTACTTTCTACTTATTCCCACCTATGAGCAATTGAAGATATTAAGAAGTGCAGCAAAAAGGTAAGAATTCTGGTTGTTCAGCTTTAATAAGCTCACTGGTAACTTTTTAACAAGTTGTAGAGCTGGGAGTGATAATCCCATACAGTGGTACCTTGGTTCTCAACCGCCTTGGTACTCAAACAACTTGGAACCCAAACACTGCAAAGCCGGAAGTAAGTGTTCTGGTTTGTGAACCTTTTTCGGAAGCTGAACATGCTCTGTTTTTGAGTGTCACGCTTCTGATCTGAGTGCTATGCTGAGGTCTGTCTGTTTTTGCTATTTATTATGCGTTTTTGTTTTTGCAGCTTTTTTGTTTCGTTTTTGTGACTGTGTGGAACCCTCCTCAGCTACTGATTGCTTGCTTGCTTGCTTGCTTGCTTGCTTGCTTGATTGTGTGACTGCAGTACACTGATTATTGCTTTCGTTTTATGGACCAATGGTATCGTTAGAGAGTAAAATTCATGTTAAATTGCTGTTTTGGGGGTTGTTTTCAAAAGTCTGGAATGGATTAATCCATTTTGCATTACTTTCTATGGGAAAGCGCACCTCGGTTTTGGAATGCTTTGGTTTGGAACGGATATCTGGAATGGATTAAGTTTCAAATAAAAACATCTTGAAGGTCCCAGGCCACAGAGAGGTTAGGCTGGCCTCAACTAGAGCCAGGGCTTTTTCAGGTGCGGCTCCGACCTGGTGGAACGCTCTGTCACAAGAGACTAGGGCCCTGCGGGACTTGACATCTTTCCGCAGCGCCTGCTAGACAGAGCTGTTCCACCTGACCTTTGGTCAGGGCGCAGCCTGACTCCCTCCTATGGCAATCTTTACAAAACTTTAGTTTATGGTTGCCATCAATTTTGATTTTAATTAATTTTTATGTTTTTATAATGTTGCACTGTTTTAGTGTTGTTAGCCGCCCTGAGCCCAGCTTCGGGATATAAATAAAATTTATTATTATTATTTATTATTGAGAACCGAGGTACCACTGCACTAGTCAAAGTTCAGCCTAAAAGTAGTTGTGGCCTCTCATTGAAATGTCCCACACTTTCCCCGAATTCCAAATAGCTATTTATCTGTTAGAGACCACCTGGTTTAGATCAGGCATGGCTAATTTCAGTTTTCGGCAACCTAAGGCCCGGGGGCCGGATGCAGCCCAATCGCCTTCTCAATCTGTCCTGCGGACGGCCCAGGAATCTGCGTGTTTTTACATGAGTAGAATGTGTCCTTTTCTTTAAAATGCATCTCTGGGTTATTTGTGGGGCATAGTAATTTGTTCTTTTTTTTTTTTTTCAAAATATAGTCCGGCCCCCCACATGCTCTGAGGGATGGTAGACCGGCCCACAGCTGAAAAAAGATTGCTGACCCCTGTCTTAGAGACCATTCTGTTTGCCACACAAAATTGAATGTCTCACAAGTACAGTGGTGCCTCACAAGACGAAAAGAATCCGTTCCGCAATTCTCTTCGTTTAGCGGTTTTTTCGTCTTGCGAAGCAAGCCCATTGACAGCTTAGCGGATTAGCGCTATTAGCGGTCTAGCGGCTTTTAGCGATCAGCTGTTAAGCGGCTTATCAGCGGAACAGCTGATAAGCGGCTTAGCGGCTTAGGAAAGGGGGGGGAAGCGAAAAAAAAACCGCGGGAACTCGCAAGATTTTTTCGTCTTGCGAAGCAACCCCATAGGGAAATTTGTTTAGCGAAGCGCCTCCAAAACGGAAAACCCTTTCGTCTAGCGGGTTTTCCGTCTTGCGAGGCGTTCGTCTTGTGGGGCACCACTGTAATCAGGCTCTGTAATAAAACCAGCACTTCTATTTCTTACATGTTGAGAATGTTTTAATTGTACCTTTATTAAAATGTGAGACCAGATAAATTACCTTAGGATTCAGATCTGGCTCACCATTCAAAAACTCCTGCCTGGGATTATGGCGTCTAACTAGTAGTAACTATTCACTTTCCTATGCCTCCTTATACCTGACAAGAGGCTTCATTTTAATATTGCTTTTTTCTGTTTCAGAATTTGTCTCCATATGGATAGTACAAGAGAAGAACATCCCATCTGTATTATAGCGAACAATGCAGGTTTTTTTGAGAATCTCTCGCAAGAAGTTTGACCTGAATTTTTCAGGTCTCTGGAATGTTTGTTTTGGCTTCCCTAACTTCTTGCTCCCTCGTGAAACAAACTTATGAGGAAGTTTGACTGTTTGTTTTACCATCGTAATTAACAGTGACAATTTAGGCTTAGATAAATAACCAGGCACTTTGGATGCTATACACTAATAACTCAAACATTTATCAAAGACAGGAGAAGCTGAATCTTCATCTTTCCTCCCCTGGAAGCATTGCTTAAGAGGGACATTTAATTGAATGGAACTTCCCACACATAACTCAGACTGCATCCCAGATTCTTGTGAAGAGGATGCACACATTTGCAATCAGTACGACAATCAAGATGCCATCCTGATGGATGCTACAGCCCAAGACATCTGAAGGGCCATAGGTCCCCACCACTCACATCCAACTCTCAAGAGACAGCGATCTACTCACAGTATATATTAAAAAACAACAGACAGTGATCTACACATTGTCATTGGAGAATGGATCAGAGTTGAGCTTTTTGTAAGGAGCCAGAGTGCGGGGGGGGGGGTGTTGGGGGGGGTTGTTAAGGGTCCAAAGATTGACCACGATCGACCAGGAACCCCCTGCAATCAACCAGTGGTGGATCACGATCGATCTGTTGGGCATGCCTGCTGTAGAATTACCGTATTTTTTGCTCTATAAGACACACCAGACCATAAGACGCACCTAGTTTTTTGAGGAGGAAAACAAGG
This sequence comes from Podarcis erhardii, assembly GCF_964252035.2. Lineage (NCBI taxonomy): Eukaryota > Metazoa > Chordata > Lepidosauria > Squamata > Lacertidae > Podarcis > Podarcis erhardii. Next base: position 130,812,568 of record NC_138497.1, on the reverse strand, counting down.
GAAAAAAATTCTGAATCTCAGAAGCCAGAACAACAAGAGGGATCGCTGCGCAGTGAAAGCAGCAATCCCTCTTGCTGTTCTGGCTTCTGGGATAGCTGCGCAGCCTGCATTCGCTCCATAAGACGCACACACATTTCCCCTTACTTTTTAGGAGGGAAAAAGTGAGTCTTATAGAGCAAAAAATATGGTAATTTCCTGGACTTTTGTCACAGAGTTACATTTACCACAGGCCCCTATTCCAAGCCCCCTATTTCTTTCATAGGTGGTACATGCAAAACTTTAAACACATCACCAAAGCTGGAACTCTAAGGTAAGTTCTGAAAGAGATTATGGTATATCTTTCGGAACTCAAAACATAGGCACAGTGATTACAATACATTGTTTCATACACAAATAATTCATAGCTGGCGCACAAATTGTAATGCATTGTAATCAGCATAAAATACAAGGTATTTCCTTGTCAACGGAAGAAGAAAAAACTTAGTAGTGTTTCCTAGGGCTCTTTCTCAACCACCTACACTGATGTTGCATCTTGTGGATGAAAGAATACTCAGCTTGTGAAGCAGCATTATCAAGAAGGGAAATGTGTCTGTAATCAGCTCTCTTCTAAATCAATCACACGGCACACAGGTGTCTAGGATTTATGGTGTTAACAGAGCAATAAAAATGAAACACTTGCAGAGGACCTGATTTACATCATCAGCATGTGCTTGTTTTTAAAAGAGAAAGAAAAAAGCACTGATCAAGCATTTGTAGAAGCTTGGAAAAGACCACACTGGCCCAAACACACATTGATTTGGGAACAAAGGACTCTGAGGGGCATCTAAGGCAGGGTGGCCCAATGACCACATGTGGCCCTCCAAGGTCTTTCTTCGGAGCCCTCAGAAACATCTGACAGAGTCCTAGAGTCCTCCCGCATCCTTCCTAGGGCAGGCTTCCTCAAACTCGGCCCTCCAGATGTTTTTGACCTACAACTCCCATGATCCCTAGCTAGCAGGACCAGTGGTCAGGGATGATGGGAATTGTAGTCTCAAAACATCTGGAGGGCCGAGTTTGAGGAAGCCTGCTCTAGGGCTCTGCCAGAGCTTCGCAACGCTTTCCCAAAGCCCAGTGCATCACTTGCCCAGCTTTGGGAAAGCAGAACGAGGGCTGGATAGGAGCATCAAATTTTGGCCTGACTCTGCAACCCTGCACAACACAGCAGTATGCAGCCAGCGGGTTCCATGTTGAAGTACCCATTTGATATAAAAAGTTGGACCGCCCTGATCTATAAGTAAATATGCACGCCATCACAACTGTTTACCAAATACACCACTCCCTTTATGCCCTACTGCTTTACCTTCTTTATTATACCCATATTTAACACAGCGGAGTATAACGTATGTTTAGCAGCTCAATAAACAATCTGAAATAGCAACCACCCATTATGGTGGAGGAGGAAGAGGACTGGGAGGGGCGATTTGTGTTTACAAATGTTTCATGGCAAAAATCAAGGCAGGAAACTTTATTATCATATGAAAGACCAGTTGGAAGGCCAAAATCAACCATCAAACCTCATGAATCTCCAAACTGTTCATGTACAAGTTTTCTGCTGCTCCAGAGAAGCGGACACGGAACAATGGTTCCAAACTACAAGAAAGAAGATTCCACCTAAACATTAGGAAGAACTTCCTGACAGTAAGAGCTGTTCGACAGTGGAATTTGCTGCCAAGAAGTGGGGTGGAGTCTCCTTCTTTGGAGGTCTTTAAGCAGAGGCTTGACAACCATATGTCAGGAGTGCTCTGATGGTGTTTCCTGCTTGGCAGGGGGTTGGACTCGATGGCCCTTGTGGTCTCTTCCAACTCTATGATTCTATGATTCTATGATCATTTTTTGCTACTCAATGGTTTGTTTTCAATTAGTGTGATGCTTCTACTTTAAGTATGGCTATAAGATGAACATACAAAGCTGTCTGATATATCTAGCCCTATACAGTGGTACCTCGGGTTACATACGCTTCAGGTTACACACTCCGCTAACCCAAAAACAGTGCATCAGGTTAAGAACTTTGCTTCAGGATAAGAACAGAAATTGGGCTCCGGCGGTGCGGCAGCAGCAGGAGGCCCGATTAGCTAAAGTGGCACTTCAGGTTAAGAACAGTTTCAGGTTAAGAACGGACCTCCGGAATGAATTAAGTACTTAACCTGAGGTACCACTGTATTCTCAACACAGATCTTGCCTATCATTGAGCAGAGGGATGTCCCAAACCTAAAACATACAATTCTGCATCCAGCCTTGCCAAGCATTGGACTTGGCATGGTTTATAAAGAATGCATTCTACCACTGAGCTATAGTCCTGGTCCAGTAAGAAACACTTGCCATTGGGGAATCAAACCCCGATTTCCCGCACAATGGACATACATATTCGCCGCTCTACTAACAATGAAAAGGGTTCTCCATTTATCAGAGCCAGCAACTCATTGTAGTAAGGCATGGGTAGGCAAACTAAGGTCTGGGGGCTGGATCCAGCTCAATCGCTTTCTAAATCCAGCCCGCGGACGGTCTGGGAATCAGCATGTTTTTCCATGAGTAGAATGTGTCCTTTTATTTAAAATGCATCTCTGGGTTATTTGTGGGGCATAGGAATTTGTTCATTATTATTTTTAAAAAACACAGTCTGGCCCCCCACAAGGTCAGAGGGACAGTGGACCGGCCCCCTGCTGAAAAAGTTTGCTGACCCCTGTATAGTCATACCTCGGGATGAATACGCTTCGGGTTAGGCAAATTCGGGTTGCACTCCACGGCAACCAGGAAGTAACGGAGCGCGTTACTTCCGGGTTTTGCCACGCGCGCATGCGCAGAATGTCAAAATGACGTCATGTGCATGCGCGGAAGTGCCGAAACGTGACCCGCGCATGCGCAGACGCACGGACACGGGTTACGTTTGCTTTGGGATGCGAACGGGGCTCCAGAATGGATCCCATTCGCATCCCGAGGTACCACTGTAGTTTGGTATCTGAAGACGTGTGTATGCACACGAAAGCTCATACCAATAACAAACTGAGTTGGTCTCTAAGGTGCTACTGGAAGGATATTTTTTTTATTTTGTTTTCCCTATAGTAAGGTATCCCTTTTGGTGTAAGACATGACATGAACAAAAGAGATACTTTAAAAATAGAAAAGGTTCACAAGTAGTAACTCAGCTGGAACATGAAACGATCTGTATAAGAAAGAGAGCAGAATTTGATGATCATCCTAGAGCAAGGAACCAGCAGCTGTCTAGATGATACAACTCCAGTCACTGGCTACGGTGGCTGGGGCTGATGGGATACCAAGTCCAACACCCTCTGGTGGGCCACACATTCCCAACCCATCTCTTGGAGCCAAGACACAACAGAGGCTTACCTCTGACCCACCCACTTCCACACCATCCAACATACTGGGATCTTCAGAAGAAGGAACCAGAGGCAGCAGCTATGCCAGTCAGTCTTGTATGAATGACAAGAGGAAAACAGCACAGGGACAGAGCATGTTCTCCAGTTTCAAGGTGGACTCAAAGCAACTTCCCCCACCTGGATGCTCTCTGCTCTCTGCCCAGCCTACAACATTAAAAGGCACATGGAGCTCAGCCATCCCATTTTTGGTGACTTCACCATTTCTCTTCCAGCAGTTAATAATAATAATAATAATAATAATAATAATAATAATAATAATAATTTATTATTTATACCCCGCTCATCTGGCTGGGCTTCCCCAGCCACTCTGGGCAGCTTCCAACAAAACACTAAAATATAATAATCTATTAAACATTAAAAGCTTCCCTAAACAGGGCTGTCTTCAGATGTCTTCTAAAAGTTTGGTAGTTATTTTTCTCTTTGACATCTGGTGGGAGGGCGTTCCACAGGGCGGGTGCCACTACCGATAAGGCCCTCTGCCTGGTTCCCTGTAACTTGGCTTTTCGCAGCGAGGGAACCACCAGAAGGCCCTCGGCGCTGGACCTCAGTGTCCGGTCAGAACGATGGAGGTGGAGACGCTCCTTCAGGTATACTAGACCGAGGCCATTTAGGGCTTTAAAGGTCAGCACCAACACTTTGAATTGTGCTCGGAAATGTACTGGGAGCCAGTCTAGGTCTTTCAAGACCAGTGTTATATGGTCTCGGCGGCCGCTCCCAGTCACCAGTCTGGCTGCCACATTTTGGATTAGTTGTAGTTTCTGGGTCACCTTCAAAGGTAGCCCCACATAGAGCACATTGCAGTAGTCCAAGCAGGAGATAACTAGAGCATGCACCACTCTGGCGAGACAGTCTGCGGGCAGGTAGGGTCTCAGCCTGTGTACCAGGTGGAGCTGATAAACAGCTGCCCTGGACACAGAATTGACCTGTGCCTCCATGGACACCTGTGAGTCCAGAATGACTCCCAGGCTGTGCACCTGGTCCTTCAGGGGCACAGTTACCCCATTCAAGACCAGGGAGGCCCGCCTCCTGTCCCCCCAAAACAGTACTTCTGTCTTGTCAGGATTCAACCCTAATCTGTTAGCCACCATCCAGTTGCCAGGAATGCAGGGCAGCGCGAGAACTCAAAACGAGACGGACGGAGATGGACCCACATAGCAATTGCTGTTAGATGCTACAGACTGGGTGAAGATCATTCATCACAAGGAGGTTGGTTTTGCTGGCCATCAGCTTGGCAAAATCATAACGAATGCTAGAAAGTGACAGACAAGTCCAGTGATGCAGACTTTAACAAGTTTATAGCCCTTCAGTTTAGGAATCTTTAGTCACCTGTGGTAAGTAGCTCAGAAACGAAGAAGAAAAATGGCTATGTTAACATGGAAGTTAGCGGCACTGCAAAACCCAGGACACTTAAATTAGAATAAAGGCCCGTTGAAGCGGTAAACAAAATAGAGCTGTATGTCTAACCTTCCGATTGTAACAATTCCTACAAACATATTTGGCAGTGCTGTTCTGAATATTATTTGCAACCTCTTGTCTTCCTTGTACCCAAGAGCTGCTATTGGCTGGACAACCTATCCGCTCCCAGGGAAATCTTACGATGGTGCTATATAAATCTAATAAATAAAATAAAAGTTTGGCATTGCTATTTGCAACTAACGTTTTGCCTTTATAAACACTTCAGCCACACATAAAACACAACAGGTGGTTTTTTTTTCCCCTTAAAGGAAAACCAGACAATATGTTTATAAGCAACATTTATGAAGGGAAATTGACATGGAACATCACAATCCCATCTCTCATCTTGTGCTGTGGTGTCATTTTTGACAGCAGTCTACCATCTACATGAAAAGGCCATTCAAGCAACTGGCAATGCGCTTCCGTCTCAAAATATGTACTCATGCAGCAGAAGGATGCATGCAATCACCTTGCAGGCAGAAGCCACAGGAGGCGACTTTGCCTTGCCTTGTTACAGGTAAAGAACATCCCTTACCTTTTCTTTGGTTCTCAGGTATCTCTGGAGAGCCTGCTGTGTTAAGTCTCTAACCGGGATCTGTCCATCTTTACAGGGAACCACAATCCCCGTCTTGCCAAAGCAAACCGTCACTTTCATCTCATCCAAATAAAAACCTATTTAGAGGCCTGTTGTTGTTGTTGGGTTTCAAAAGGAAATGATTGGGGGGGGGGGCAGGGAGGAGAGATATGTGGGCAGCCTTGCCAGCAAAGCGAGCAAAATAACATTCACTTTCCAACTCTTAAAGCAGATCCTAAGGCTCACTGTTTGGGGGGCAATGGGGGGGGGGAGAGGAAAAACTAAAAGCTCCTCTGAGCAGCAGCAGGTGTTTAAGGAAGGGGGAGAAAAAGAGAGAGAGAAGGAAAGAGGGCCAGAACTGCTGGAGGGAGGGAAACAGGCCCGGGAGATGGAAGCAGGCCAAGCAGCCCTGAAGGCAAAGCGCAACGGCAACAAAGGTCACACGCGAGTTCTCCAATGGAGAGGGAGAGAAAGAGGCAGAGTGAGGGAAGGAGGGATCGAGGCAGACTGGGTCTGCCCTATGGAAGCCAGCTGCACGCACCACGGAGGGGGAAGAGAGAGGAGGGTGGTGGCGGCGGCGAGCGCGCGGCCTCCGTCTCCTGCGCGCTCAAACGCAAGCGGCGGCTGGGAGGGAGTTGGGAAGCGGCGAAGGCGCGCAGCGGCGGCGACCCCGAGGGCGAAGGAAAAGGGCGGCCCTTGGCTCCCCACCCCGCCGAGCCTTCCCCCCAGGCTGCTTCCCCAGAGGCGGAGGAGGCGGCCCAAACCGGAAGGGAGAGATTGGAAAGCGTCTGTGCGCCCCAGGGAAAGAAGCGCAGGCCGAGCCTTGGAGAGGGGCGCGCCAACGCGGCGAGGCACCTCGGGCTCGGAGGGAGGGCAGCTTGGGAACGGCAGGGGGGGGGTTCCTTCCTTCCTTCCTTCCTTCCTTCCTTCCTTCCTTCCTTCCCGCCGCCCGCCCCCTCTCTGTGGGGCAGCTGCCTGGGCGCCCCGACTCCCGCGCGCCCTGCCCGGGTCTCTCCACCCGACTCCTCGCGGCTCAGCGCACCAGGCACCCCGGGAAGGGAAGGGAAGGCACGGCTCTCGGTCGTGGGGGGCGCGCAAGGTTTGCGCGCGGGCTTGGCTTCCTCCCGCAGCAACGGCAACAGCTTAAAGGGGCCGCGGACACCTCCGGGGCCGGCCGGCCGCCCTCCCGCTCCTCCTCCTCCTCCTCCTCCTCCTGCCGCGAGCGTTTTAAATGCCAGCTCCGTAGCACCGCAGCAACAAGTCCTCTCGGCAAGGCGAGGCGAGGCAGAGGGAAACGACCCGCTGCTTGATTTGCTTCCCACCAAGTTGCGATTTTGTTTCTTCCGAAACTTTGTTGACATTTTTAAATACAGTGTTGCCTTCCAAGACACGAGCAGATGTGAAGTGTTGCAGGCAGACTTTGACGCTGCACGGACTGCAGCAAAGCAAATCTTCCGCATTTACAGATCCCAGTTCTGAAAGCGCGTGTGTATTCTTCCATAGAGTTGGAAGGGAGGAAAGGGTCGTCTAGTCCAACCCCTGCAGGAATCTTAACACGCGGTTCCCCCATCCGATTTGAAACCGGACCGGAGCCTGCTTAGCTTTGCAGATTTCTCCTTAGCGCAGATTACTATTTGTTAACAGACAATGCGAACCAGCCGAGTTGACCCGGAGAGGTTAGCCTGCTTTCTGTGATCTTCCTCACATTCGCCAGCTGTGGGACTGTGCAAACCCTGTGTGTTTATGTGGCAATTAAAGGTAAAGGGACCCCCGACCATTAGGTCCAGTTGACTCTGGGATTGTGGCACTCATCTCGCTTTATTGGCCGAGGGAGCCGGCGTACAGCTTCTGGGTCATGTGGCCAGCATGACTAAGCCGCTTCTGGCGAACCAGAGCAGCGCACGGAAACGCCGTTTACCTTCCCGCCTGAGTGGTACCTATTTATCTACTTGCACTTTGACTTGCTTTCGAACTGCTAGGTTGGCAGGAGCAGGGGCCGAGCAACGGGAGCTCACCCCATCGCGGGGATTCGAATCACCAACCTCCTGATCGGCAAGCCCTAGGCTCTGTGGTTTAACCCACAGCGCCACCCACGTCCCTTTATGTGGCAATTAAAGGTACCCCTGCCCGTACGGGCCAGTCGTGACCAACTCTAGGGTTGCACGCTCATCTCGCTCAAGATGCCGGGAGCCGGCGCCGTCCGAAGACACTTCCGGGTCACGTGGCCAACGTGATGAAGCTGCAACTGGCGAGCCAGCACCAGTGCCGCACACGGAAACGCCGTCTACCTTCCCGCTATAAAGCGGTACCTATTTATCTACTTGCACTTTGACATGCTTTCGAACTGCTAGGTTGGCAGGAGCAGGGACCGAGCAACAGGAGCTCACCCCATCGTGGGGATTCGAACCGCCAACCTTCTGATCGGCAAGTCCTAGGCTTTGTGGTTTAACCCACAGCGCCACCCGCATCCCTTTATGTGGCAATTAAGTCGCACCACATTCACAAGTATGGCCTGGTGGCAATAGTATGCATACTTCCCATGGCAATAAGCAGGGCCGGCCCATGCATGAGGCAGGGTGAGGCAACAGCCTCAGGCAGCGGGATCCACAGGCAGCAGATCCCAATGTAAACCTTCAGGCACTAAAAGTCTGGAGTCAGCACGCATAGGGACTGCAAAGGCTATTCTGGCAAATAGGTGCTCTGACCATTTTGATGGAGCAGTTTTGCGTTGCTTTCACAGAACAACCATTGCTCCTTAGGGTGAAAGAAATGCACTGAAAAAGGAAGGTTGGTGAGCAGCTGGAAGGGTTTCATTCTATTAAAGGATTCTGCACATGCCCTACATAAGAGGTGTGCAATGCAATACATTTACTCAGAAATAAATCCCACTGTGAAGGCAATATGGTTTGTAGAAGCTGTCATCAATCATAACTGTACTCCCAGTTTTTTTTAAAAAAACCCAACAACATCCAAACTAACTAGCACCCTACATTATTTTCCTTAAAATGTTTAATGTGACTTAACAGTCAACTATTTAGAATGACAACAACAACAATGTACAGAAACCATAAAATCTCTATGAGTAAAATAGCAGCAAAAGAAAATGGATGATTAAAAGCTCAGGAGATTAACACTGTCTTGGCCTGCTGCTTGAAGGTTAATGAAACTGGTGATGAGGTTCTTTTTCTTGTCTTGGGATGGTATTCCACAACCAGGGTGCCACCACAGAGCAGTCCCTCTCTCTGGTGGTAATCGACTTAACCTTTGAAGACACAGGGTTACTTAGAATAGTTTGGCACCCATTGGAACTGGTAGGCTGGCAAACAGAACATGAAGCCAGAACCAAAGATAGGCAGAGTTACCCCCTCACTGGCTGTAAGCAAGAAGGCAGGCAGGCAAGGGTAGACTGTGATTGATGGGGTACTGTCTCATTCACTGTTATAGACCATGTTCCCATTACCATTGGTATTCAGTTGCTTTTTTAAGGAAGAAAGCAGGGTCACACTTGGTCATGTGGAAGTACGGTACATTTCCTCATTCCTAGAAACAGCTGAAGTGGCTTTGGGTTTGTTTCCTGGCACAGTTCCAAGTGCGGGTATTGACCTTTAAAACCACATTGTTTGGGTCCAAAGTACATGATCGCTGAATTAACTGAATTTATTGCTGGAGGTTGTTCCACTGTATGAAGTGAAAGAAGGATGTGAGCCTTCTTGGTGGTGGCACCTAGCCTAGCCTGTGAGATGTTCTGGAAACGATGCCTTATGAGGAACGACTAAGGGAGCTGGGCATGTTTAGCCTGGAGAAGAGGAGGTTAAGGGGTGATATGATAGCCATGTTCAAATATATAAAAGGATGTCACATAGAGGAGGGAGAAAGGTTGTTTTCTGCTGCTCCAGAGAAGTGGACACGGAGCAATGGATCCAAACTACAAGAAAGAAGATTCCACCTAAACATTAGGAAGAACTTCCTGACAGTAAGAGCTGTTCGACAGTGGAATTTGCTGCCAAGGAGTGTGGTGGAGTCTCCTTCTTTGGAGGTCTTTAAGCAGAGGCTTGACAACCATATGTCAGGAGTGCTCTGATGGTGTTTCCTGCTTGGCAGGGGGTTGGGCTCGATGGCCCTTGTGGTCTCTTCCAACTCTATGATTCTATGATTCCTACAGAGGCTCATTTGGTGCTCATGTGATTTTTTTCACATCTCATACAAATACCTTTTCTATTTCCCCAGGCCTATTCAGAAGTTTTAACCCTAAGCAAAGAAGTTTTATTTTTTTAATGCTGCTCTTACCTACTATGACACAAACAGGTATTAAAACACTTCCAGCACTCTGAAGCTACTCTGATGATGATGCCAACCAAGGCTGCGATCCTAACTGCTTGCCTGAGAGTAAGACCGATTGAATTCAATAGGACTTACATTTGAGTAGGCATGTTTAGGATTGCATTACTAGTCATTGAACATGACTACCACACCTGAAGGGACACGGGTGGCGCTGTGGTCTAAACCACTGAGCCTCTTGGGCCCGCCAATCAGAAGGTCAGTGGTTCGAATCCCTGTGATGGAGTGAGCTCCCGTTGCTCAGTCCCAGTTCCTGCCAACCTAGCAGTTTGAAAGCACACCAAAAAGTGCAAGTAGATAAGTACCTCCGGTGGGAAGGTAAATGGCGTTTCCGTGCGCTGCTCTGGTTTTGGTGTTCCATTGCGCCAGTAGTGGCTTAGTCATGCTGGCCACCTGACCTGGAAAAACTGTCTGCGGACAAATGCCGGCTCCCTCGGCCTGTAAAGCGAGATGAGCGCTGCAACCCCAGAGTCGTCTGCGACTGGTCTTAACTGTCAGGGGTTCTTTGCCTTTACCTTTTTACCACACCTGAAGAAACAGTCCAACTCCCCAGTCATACAGACCCACCCAGATGGGTCCCTGCATTGCACCGTGGTCCAGACTCCCACCCTTCACCCTGGTTCCTATGAGATGAAGACGGGCCCAGTGAGACATTCCGAATTGGCCATCCTGGCTGCAAAACTTCAGGGTCAGAAGTCTATTCAAAGAGCAGGAACAAGTGCATCTTGTAGTCCACTGATGATGAGGAAGAGGTGGATCTGACTGTAGCAGCAGAAAGCGTCTCAGTCTTTTCCTGGCCTTTGCTTGTACAACAGTTCTTAGTTGGCCTCTTATTTTGTTGGGTAGCCCCATAGCTAGTGCCTGATCCTGATTGATCTACCTCAGCTGAGTGGGAAGGGGTTTCCTGGTGTTATGTACTGAGTTGAATAGGATCCAAAATGCAGCAGTCTGATTGGTCCTAGAACAATAGGATTCAGAATTCAGCAGTCTGATTGGCCCTAGAACAATAGGATTCAAATGCAGCAGTCTGATTGGTCCTAAAGCAATAGGATCCAGAATGCAGCAGTCTGATTGGTCCACAGGAGCCACCTAATCCAGCTCCAGGTGGAAGTGAATCCACAACCTGATTGGCCTACAGGTGAATCCCAGAATTAGCCAATCATGTGGGGCCCATTGTGTAAATAATGTATATAAAGCAGACATTCTAGGGGAACTTCCATTCCTCCTCACCACTATGAGCTGAATAAAGAGCATGAAATCCACTCTCGACTCCAAGTACAGTATAGTTCACCTGGGTAATATGTCACAGTCCCATCCTATATCCAAGGCGGGTTAGAATCTGGTAGGAGAGGCTGCTGAACTGGTCAGGCAAGTTTAGCTAGGTTGCAATAGATACAAGGAAGTGATGGTGGTTTCCAGGAAGTGGGGGTTAGCCTTTCTCCCACTCCGGATGCCACATGAACCTAGGATGATGAACACTAGGCTGTGCAGAGGAGAGTTGTGAGGAAAAGCTGGCTGATGCTGGAAGCTTGAGAACAGAGGTATGTCTTCCAGTGTGCTGGGCTTTGGGTCCCCCCCTGGAAACCTAAGAGGACACAAGATCTGCTGAAGTGTGAATGCTTTGAGCCCCTCCATCCTATGTTCAGGTTACATATATTACAGTGGTCCCTCAGGTTACATACGCTTCAGGTTACATACGCATCAGGTTACAGACTCCGCTAACCCAGAATAGTGCTTCAGGTTAAGAACTTTGCTTCAGGATGAGAACAGAAATCGTGCTCCGGCAGCGCAGCAGCAGCAGGAGGCCCCATTAGCTAAAGTGGTGTTTCAGGTTAAGAACAGTTTCAGGTTAAGTATGGACCTCCAGAACGAATTAAGTACTTAACCCGAGGTACCACTGTACATGTAAATAAAATACTCATGGCTCTTAAGGTAAAAAAAAAGGTAAAGGACCCTGGATGCTTAAGGCCAGTCAAAGGTGACTTTGGGGTTGCGGCGCTCATCTCACTTTCAGGCCGAGGGAGCCAGCGTTTGTCCACAGACAGTTTCCCGGGTCAGGTGGCCAGCATGACTAAACTGCTACTGGTGCACAGAGGACCGTGATGAGGCCCAGAGAGCACGGAAACGCCATTTACCTTCCCGCCGCAGTGGTACCTTTTTATCTACTTGCACTGGCATTCTTTCAAACTGCTAGGTTGGCAGGAGCTGGGACAGAGCAATGGGAGCTCACCACATCGCGGGGATTCGAACCTTCAGCAAGCCCAAGAGGCTCAGTGGTTTAGACCACAGCATGACTATTAAGCAAGGAAGTCTGAATACATAGTGTCTGGCCAAAAGTAGGCTGCCAGAATAAGTGGCCTTTGCTAGTCATCATATTCCGTTGCTGGAAGTGAGGCACAGAGGAGCTTGTGTTGAGTCAAATATTAAAATCATCTTCAAATATCTAAAGGGCTGTCATGTGGAGGATTCTATAGGCTTGTTTTCTTCTGCTCCAGAGGCTAGGCTTCAAGTTATAAGAAAGGAGATTCTGAATAAACACCAGGAAGAACTTTCTGACAGTAAGAGCTGTTTGGCAGTGGAATGGACTCTCACAAAAGATGGTGGACTCTCCTTCCTTGGAGCTTTTTAAGCAGAAGTTAGATGGCCATCTGTCATGTATGAATTATTGGAGATTCCTGCATCTAGTTTTGTAGATCCTAGGATTCTATTCTCCGAGTTCAATTTTTAAATTGAAAGAGCAAAATCCTCTGAAAAAGCTCTCAATCCCTTTAGCAGCTACTCATTCCTATCTGATTCCCTTGCTACTTTGGCAGTCGTCCCCCCCCCCTCTCCCCACTGCCTTTTTTCATGCATTGTTGGATTACCCTAGTCAATCAGGGTCCCTATATTGGGGTAATGATGTCACAACACTATAGAATCAAATAGATTTAGCTATGTGCTGGTGTCACCAAGGCAAATGAAGCTCATTAGAACGAGGACAGTAGTTCATGGCCTGGGGTACAAAGGAGATGCTAGATAATCAGGGATCACTCTGAAACTTATATCTCTGCCAATTTGTAGCAATCCCAAAAAATTGTGAAGTGGGTTTCATCTTGATTCTGACAAAACTAATCAGGCTACCTCTCCTTTTAGCTCTGTAATTGGAGCTGCAGCTACGGCAAAGCGAAATCATATTCTTCACATGTCAATGTGTAGCAAACCTCAGTACAGCTATCAAAAGAATAAGAAGAAGAGTTTGGATTTGATATCCCGCTTTATCACTACCCTAAGGAGTCTCAAAGTGGCTAACAATCTCCTTTTCCTTCCTCCCCCACAACAAACACTCTGTGAGGTGAGTGGGGCTGAGAGACTTCAGAGAAGTGTCACTGGCCCAAGGTCACCCAGCAGCTGCATGTGGAGGAGCGGGGAAGCGAACCCAGTTCACCAGATTACGAGTCCACCGCTCTTAACCACTACACCACGCTGGCTCTCCTTGGTAGCCACATTTGAGAAAACCTGTGCCAGAAACTAAGAAGGAACTAGAATGCTATTAAAGCTGCTGCCCAGGAGGCCTGCCTGCTGAGGGCCTGAAGGGCCCTGCCCTTACCTCTCTCCAACTGGTTTGGGGCAGGGCCTGACAGGCTTCACAAGGACTGCTGCTGCTGCTCAGCAGAGACAGCCCCTCTTTTAAATTGTTTTTAATTTTTATCTGTGTTGTTTTAAATGAGACCACCTTGGCTGTGAGTTCTGGAAGACCTGTACCCTGCCTGGCTAGCCTTTTCCCATCTGGCCTGGGAGAATGGAGTGCTGACTGACTCCAGCTACAAAAAATCAGGCTGTTGAACAGATTCTTGGGCTGGAGGAGTTGAGAGAGCTTGTTGCTGTTATTGATATTACTGTTGTATCTTTAGTTTCAGGTCTTATGATTTACGAGGAAATTGTTTCCATTTGGTTGTGTACGCTTTGATGTGTTTTATTTATTGTTTAGGACTTCTGCTATGTTTGTAATGATGTAATTTTGTAAATTATGTAAACCTTGTCATGTTGTAAGCCACCTTGAGCATAGGAAAGGTGGCAAACAAATAAAATGATGATGATGATGATGATACCTCATCTCATCTTACACTTCCTGTAAAACAAACCGTATTATATTGTGTGTATCTTAAAATAAAAAGGTAAAGGGACCCCTGACCATTAGGTCCAGTCATGACCGACTCTGGAGTTGCGGTGCTCATCTCGCTTTATTGGCCGAGGGAGCCGGTGTACAGTTTCCGGGTCATGTGGTCAGCATGACTAAGCCGCTTCTGGTGAACCAGAGCAGCGCACGGAAACGCTGTTTACCTTCCCGCCGGAGCAGTACCTATTTATCTACTTGCACTTTGATGTGCTTTCGAACTGCTAGGTTGGCAGGAGCTGGGACCAAGCAACAGGAGCTCACCCTGTCGTGGGGATTCGAACCACCAACCACCAACCTTCTGATCGGCAAGTCCTAGGATCTGTGGTTTAACCCACAGCGCCACCCGCGTCCCTTATCTTAAAATAAACTAAGACAAAATGAGGACTGGCTGTTGCTTACAGTTGCCTGCAAGAGCAAAGGGACAAATAGTTAATTGGCACCCTGTTAGATGTAGCTGGGAAGGACCTTCAAACATTCCCATTTTCCTTAGCCTAGTTATACACAAGCCATCTGGGTCAGCCTTGCTGAGTTTCCTACCTCTCATCTATTTATTTTTTAAATAACCAGGGACAGTCCCTTGCAATATCCTTTCTCCAGATGGTGTTTGTTTCTTGCACATACCTAAAATATGCCAAGCCCTTCTCGTTTTAACTTGTGCAACTATTTGTGTATGAACAACAAAATATGTAACATCCTTACTTCACAACGTTAACAGGCTTCTCTCTATTCCCAGCTACATTCCCCTCCCTCTTCCCTACTTCTGCATCGTCTTTACTTAACAGTGCAACATCCTGAAATTGTCCCGTCTGCTGACATCAGCATCTTCACCGCAATATTTCCGAAGGGAATTGCACAACCTGTGTGCAAGCGTAGCTAAAGGGGACTTCAAGGGAGGAGGGAGGCCAAGAAGTAGAGACGGGGCAGGCTGCTGAAAATGCCAGGGTGTCTCTGGCTCCTATTGCAACCAGCTCTCCCCCCCCCCACTCTGTTGTCCCAGAACCCAAAGAGGTATGAAGAGTGTTGAGCAAAGACAGGCAAGATGAAGGAACCTCAGATTGCTTGGAAAGGACCCTTAGGCAGGTGTGAGAAGGCCACACCTCACAACTGTACTCATTTGAAACTACAACTAATCCAGAATGCGGCAGCTAGACTGGTGATTGGGGACAGCCACCGAGACCATATAACACCGGTCTTGAAAGACCTACATTGGCTCCCAGTACGTTTCCGAGCACAATTCAAAGTGTTGGTGCTGACCTTTAAAGCCCTAAACGACCTCCGCCCAGTATACCTGAAGGAGCGTCTCCACCCCCATCATTCTGCCCGGACGCAGAGGGCCTTCTGGCGGTTCCCTCATTGCAAAAAGCAAAGCTACAGGGAACCAGGCAGAGGGCCTTCTCGGTAGTGGCACCCGCCCTGTGGAACGCCCTCCCATCAGATGTCAAAGAGATAAACAACTAAATGACATTCAAAAGACATCTTAAGGCAGCCCTGTTCAGGGAAGTTTTTAATGTGTGACATCTTAGTGTATTTTTGGTCTTTGTGGAAGCCACCCAGAGTGGCTGGGAAACCCAGCCAGATGGGCAGGGTACAAATAATAAATTGTTATTATTATTATTAGGCCTGGCACTACTGAGCAGCCTTGTTTCTTCTAATAAAGATTTAACTTCAGGTACTCTGTGTGATTTATTGCTGACCCGCTCCTGACACACAACTTCCGTGGAACAGCTTTTCACAACACGTTGTTACCTTCTAATGTCTACACATCAAGCTGATTTTAAAGAAACCGTGCTGGGGTCCCATTAGAGCTGCTCAGGGGCCTGAATTGGCCCTGAGGAGTCCAGCTGCTGATTTGAGTATACATACATTTCTTAACTCGTATTGTCAACTCTGATCATATACACAGGCGGCTCGCTCATGCTCCCTTCAACACCTGGGAATAACTGTTTTCCATCTACAGCTATGCACATCACAAGTAAACCATTCTATTTGGCAGGTCTAATGTGGTCCAGTAAAGGTCATGCCCATGTCATTGTAGAAGTGCTTTTGAACAGCAGCAAGTAGTTATCACAATTAAAAGAAAATTGGTGGAAATGGCAAGGTAGGTTGCTTCGATGGCTATCCATGAAATATATAGCACAGAGAATAAATGATACAAGATATACAGATATTATAAAGTAACGTGCATTAAAGCACAACATCTTGAATGAAATGCACAGTAATGAAAATCACCTTTGTCTACAAGACCCCCACGTTGTACATTAGGAGGATTTTCTTGCCATCTATCACAGTAGGGAGTGTACTTCACAGACTGATGACATTATTTTAATTACACTGATGTTTCACAGTGCTCCTTGTATTACCTGAACAGGGTATTAATATCCTGCAGAGGTAGTTATGCCCAAGGAAACTACAGAACATAGAAAGAGGATCAATTGAAAACAGATATATTTAGCAAGATTCTAAAGAAAAGAGTGTTGATTGGTAGTGATTAACTATACAAGCTGGGAAAATGCAGTGATTAGAGTTCAGAGAATTGATATACAAAAAGCTGCATTTTACATTTTGGGGAGTTTGAATCTGCTTGATATGCGAGTTTATCTATGCTCTTTATTTCCATTTTGAGTGCTTGCTTCAGTAAATGAAAAATCTGAAGGCAATGATTTTTATGCCATACTTGTTTATATGAAATGTGATCTGTAATTGGAAAAAAAAATAGATTTCTCTCTCTTTTAGCCATTAATGTTCTTGGAGTCATTAAAGTTTCTAAAAATAATCTCCAAAGGGTGATGACTTTGGCTTATTCATTTCTCAGTCTTTAGCTGAAAGAATTCTAATGCTAAGATAGTTTTTGAGACCTGCTGCCCGATGTAAAATAACTAATGTAAGCATTATTTAGTTTTGCCAGAACTTAGTCACTGTTAAAGTTTGAAAAAAATCACTCTGTTATATGGGCCCAATTCAGAGTTGACACCAAACTATAGTGTCAGTTCCTTGCCCAGATTTGGATGTAACATCAAATTATGGTTTGTTAGGATAATTCACCATAATCAGACTTGAGCTCCTATGCTTTCCACTCTCTCACACAACTTCATTTTTAGCACAAAGAGAGGAAATGCAAAGCTACTACTTGCAAACCACAGTTTTCTCATTCACCCAAATATGGAAACGGGGGCTGTGAAAACCACAGTGAGTTAACATATGTGATGGATGGACTTTGGGTCATAGTCCAGGGGACCCAGAAACCAATCAGGACTGAGTGGAGTGTCATCCAATCAGGAGAGAACAGAACAGAACCTGCCAGTTAAATTTTCAAATAGGGCTTGGGTAGAGTTTAGATAGGGCTTGGATGGTGCAGAAATAGGGCTTGACTGGCATATAGTGCTCAAACAGGGATTAGATTAGATTAAGGTTACCAGATTTTTTTCAAAGAATCCGAGGACACTTCTTTTTTTTTTTTTAAGAGAAAAAAAAAGGGATTAAAAAAAGTTATTTGTTTTTAAAAAGTTAAGAAGTCATATCTTCTCTTTTGTGGTCTCCTCTGTCGCACAGCTTTCCTCTGGACCCCGGCCTGCTCTCTTGGAGCGCTAGCTGCCATGGAGTAGGCTCAGGTCGGGCCTGGGCTCGGCTACATGTCCTTGCCCTCCTGGTGCTCTCCTACCTCTCCTTCTTAGTGGCGGCGGCAGCAGCAGCAGCAGCAGCAGCGAGGCAAGGTTGGGGCTCCCCTCTTTTTTCTCCTTCCTCTTTCACTCTCTTCCTTCTCCTTCTCCTGTTCTCCTTCTCCCTGTGTCGGCTCCAGGGTTTACAGGCCCTGGAGCGCCACTGGGCCATCGGCCGGGTGGCCAGGCGCTCTCACTCCTGGCTCAATTTGGGTTGGGGGGTCAGCGGTTCCCCCGGTTGATGCACCAGGCGTCCCGGGTTCCCCCTTGGCAGTGGCTGTCTCAGCAGCACAGAGCCAGCCTGGTAGCGCAGCTGGCTCTGGCTTCCTTCAGAAGCTGCTTGCTGCTGTGGCGCCTGCCATGTTCCCTTGCCAGAAGTCCCCATATGATGTGTCTTGTGCCATTGAACCAATCACACAACATTCATTCCCTGCTAATAAATCTACAACACTTAAGATATAAATCCGCTGACATTAAATGAAATCCGGGGACATTCTGGGGACGGATTTTGCCTGGTACAGATTTGTAAATCCGGGGACTGTCCCTGGGAAACGGGGACGTCTAGTAACCATAGATTAGATCCTGGAAAGGTTTTGGTTAGGAAATACCTACGCAGGGCAACCCAGATTATTTGCTGAGGGGAAGGTAAAGATCCCAGAAGAGTGTTTTACAGGCTTAGCAGAACAAAATATCCATTCTAGGTGGAATCCATTTATGCAGTCACAGACGTGGGAATCTTAAGTAAGGTTTTTTACTAGATCCGTAAAGAGTTTTTGACTGGTACCAGGTGTTGCAACCAATAAACTGTAATCCTCATTGAGTGTGTATAAATAACATCCCAGTTTTCTTTCTAAAGTCCCTCATCCCTTGGATTCTCTTAAGGTAAAGGTAAAGGGACCCCTGACCATTAGTTCTAGTCGTGACCGACTCTGGGGTTGCAGCGCTCATCTCGCTTTATTGGCCGAGGGAGCTGGCGTACAGCTTCCGGGTCACGTGGCCAGCATGACTAAGCTGCTTCTGGCGAACCAGAGCAGCACACGGAAACGCCGTTTACCTTCCCGCTGGAGGGGTACCTATTTATCTACTTGCACTTTGATGTGCTTTTGAACTGCTAGGTTGGCAGGAGCAGGGACCGAGCAACGGGAGCTCACCCCATCGCAGGGATTTGAACTGCCGACCTTCTGATCGGCAAGTCCTAGGCTCTGTGGTTTAACCCACAGCACCACCCGCATCCCTTTGGATTCTCTTAGTCTGCAGTAAAATAAGTAAAGGATGAGTAGGAGCTTGGAGTAGCCCTGGTCTGATTTAGATACAACTCAACATGGATAAACTGAAGGGAAAGAAGGCATTAAAGGGCCCTTCTACATTTGTTAGCCTTTCCTGTGCTCAGGACTCTGGACAAGAACAAGGCAGAGTTTATAGGGCATATGTTATGTAAAATTATTATCAGGTGATGAATGCTTCTGTGGCATCCTGACTCTTATACTCAGATAATCAGCCTGTTTTGGAGCAGCAGCAATATTTGCTTCAGTAGCTTAAATTACAGTGATTTCCATTTTTGTTTTTTGTAAAATAACATTGACATTTTTGACGCTGATGCCTTTTCTCATATTATCAATGTGCCATAGCATTGTTGCCTTAATGGATAGCTTACAAAATTATCTCTTGAGCCGTTTCCCCCTAATACATGATTTTATATCTACGTCCGTAAATTTTGTAATATTGTAATTCCATCACACAGCTTGTGATCCATGCTAAGACCATGCCTTGGTTTTCTGATTAATGCGTGATCGTTTGCTGTTCTAGTAAACGACGGGCAGCATTTGGGTGGCTGGACAAGCTAGGAACGTTTCGTTAAGTCTGTATTTTCTTCTACAGTCACGCAGTCATTGCAGTGGATGCCCAGCTGATTTACTATATCTATATTCATCTATGTGTGGATCATCACGATCATGCTGAAGGTGCCTGTTTAGGCATATCTGCTACATGGCATTGTGCAACTCTACTTTAAGGGTAGCACAAAATGGCTGGCTGTAGGGAACACACCAAAATTAGTCCACACAGCTCAAAGCAAGGGACAAAGCAAGTTGTTGTTGTTGTTTTGTTTTGTTTTTGCAAGTTCCCTCGCTGCAAGAAGTGAGGTTACAGGGAACCAGGCAGGAGGTCTTCTCGGTGGTGGCGCCTGCCCTGTGGAACGCCCTCCCACCAGATGTCAAGGAAGTAAACAACTACTGTATCTGACTTTTAGAAGACATCAGAAGGCAGCACTGTTTAGTGAAATTTTTAAGGTTTGATCTTTTATCGCTTCTTCTTCTTCTTCTTCTTCTTCTTTCTGGAGCCGCCCAGAGTGGCTGGGGAAACCCAGCCAGATGGGCGGGGTATACATACATACATACATACATACATACATACATACATACATAAATAAATGATTGAGAAGGGTAAAAATGTGACGCTGCATTATCCCAAGATCAGTGATCCCCTCCCCAAACACTATTGTACTTATCTGTAGCAGTGGTGAGGGCAGCAGCAGCAGCAGCAAGTGACCCACCGTTTTAATTGCCGCAATGCCCCAATGAACTATTATTCAAGGACACTGCAGAACTCACTAGGTGGCTCAGTTAGGGCGCTGCTGATGCCAGCAGGGACCAAACAATGGGAGCTCACCCCGTCGCAGGGCCTCGAACCGCCGACCTTCCAATCAGCAAGTCCAAGCATCACAGTGGTTTAAACCACAGCGCCACCCGCGTCCCTCTTATAATCCATACCAAACCACAAATACCCAAAGTGCAGTCAGGATGTGTTGGTGCAATACATCTCAGGGGAAGCTACAAGGAGGGATTTTCCCAGAGTGGGATAAAACACACTCTAATCGTCCTGGGTTTGGGCGACATTGGCTTTCTGGTTCCTTTGAAATCTTTGTGCCTTAGTTAGGTGACCATGACAGTCTTGTTCCACTCAGCATAAAGCTAATAGAACTCAACATTTTGAAGAGCAAACAAAACCTCTAGTTGTCTTCTTATTGGTTTGTGTTAGGTCTTAAGCATTGCTGTGAGGTTGTTTGTAAAAGGATCATCCGTTCTCTTCATAAGCCTCTCCCATTAAGGGGGTAGCTCTTGCTCGTTTACTCTGTAATTGCATATCATAAAATGAAGTGTTCATCTCATCACTTTTCTTCTTCCTGATGCATCTAGTTGTACTTAGCCAGCTCTCCTTTAAAGCCCAGTATGTTTAAATCCAGTTATTTGGTTTGGTCTTAGTTACCAAGGGACAGGCTGGGTTGCTTTTACGGATGAGCATGTCTTTAAAAAAAACCTTAAGAACCCAAAATAATTCTCGGTTCTGTGCTCTCTCGCATACCTTCAATTGAAGGCTTGTGCCATTTTTATTTTTAATTTTTTGTTATTGTCCTGCTCTTCTGCCCTTTAGCAATGGAGGGGCACAAATGATTCAGCAGCTGAAGCTTTTGATGGTGGAGAAATGAACTCCTTCATTTGTGGAATTTCCCTGTATTTGTTTGGTTGCAATTATTAACTTTTCCTTCAAGGATAAAGACAAGCCCTTACATACAGTGGTACCTCAGGTTAAGTACTTACTGTAATTCATTCCGGAGGTCCATTCTTAACCTGAAACTGTTCTTAGCTGAAGCACCACTTTAGCTAATGGGGCCTCCTGCTGCTGCCGCACCGCTGGAGCACAATTTCTGTTCTCATCCTGAAGCAAAGTTCTTAACCTGAGGTACTATTTCTGGGTTAGCAGAATCTGTAACCTGAAGCATATGTAACCTGAAGTGTCTGTAACCTGAAGTACCACTGTATATGGTTTTGGGGATTTCTTTACCATCTCAAACCAAGTTCCAACATATCTTAGCATGCTGAAATTTCTCAAAACAAAAGTCATGTGTGTTCAGGGCCGGATTTAGGTTTGATGAGGCCCTAAGCCAGGCATAGGCAAACTTGGCCCTCCAGATGTTCTTGGCCTACACCTCACATGATCCCTAGCTTACAGGACGAGTGGTCAGGGATGATGGGAATTGTAGTCCCAAAACATCTGGAGGGCCGAGTTTGCCTATGCCTGCCCTAAGCTACTGGAGGTAATGGGGCCCTTTATATGTCCAGCTGTCCTTTGTCAACAACATATTGTCGCTGTTTTTTGTGTTGAATGTATGCTATGTGGTAATTTATGGACCTAATAGGTATCTAAAGCCATTTGCATGAAACAAAATATGTATCTTATCAAAGTAATTTTTGAACTGAAATACAATTAAGTAGTATATTAATATATCTTATATTTTGGAAATGTACATCCAGTTTTTTCCCCTTTAATTTTTTTTTGGGGGGGGGCCAAGAGAGTGGGGCCCCAAGCTATAGCTTGGTTAGCTTATACGTAAATCCAGCACTGTGTGTGTTATATCATAGTATCATAAAATTGTGGAGTTGGAAGGGAAAACAATGTGGGGTTCAGATCCCATGACCCTGAGAGTAAAAATCTCATTCTCTGCTTACTAAGATATCCAATCAGAAGAAGGGAATTCTACTTCTCTGGACCAGTTTTGGTTTGAAAAACTCCACACACTCTGTCACACAACCCTAAACACATACATTTTACTCCTACTCCAAACAATTCGCCAATTTCTCCTAGAATCAAAGGAAAACAAGGATTACCTAGGAATTGGACCTTGGCCTAATAAAGAGTAAGAACCCATCAATGCAAATAACAGCAATAATAACAAATCTCTAATAATATCCGCAAGGGAATATCACTGTACACAATAATAATGAGGACACTAAATCATGTATATAATGTCAAAACGTAACTGCTGGCAGTGGATGGAGGCTTGTAAACGTTAAGTGATGGTAATAATCTCATCCTGTATCGGTTCCAGACATGAGTTTCTTGTGTTATTTAGGTAGCTTTTAGCTGCCTGCTCCAGATGGTAGACAGCAGTTGCTTTGACAGAAGAGACTGTCTTGTTGTTGTTGTTCTTTAGTCATTTAGTCGTGTCCGACTCTTCGTGACCCCATGGACCAGAGCATGCCAGGCACTTCTGTCTTCCACTGCCTCCCGCAGTTTGGTCAAACTCATGCTGGTAGCTTCGAGAACACTATCCAGCCATCTTGTCCTCTGTCACCCCCTTCTCCTTGTGCCCTCCATCTTTCCCAACATCAGGGTCTTTTACAGGGAGTCTTCTCTTCTCATGAGGTGGCCAAAGTATTGGAGTCTCAGCTTCAGAATCTGTCCTTCCAGTGAGCACTCAGGGCTGATTTCCTTCAGAATGGATCAGTTTGATATTCTTGCAGTCCATGGGACTCTCAAGAGTCTCCTCCAGCACCATAATTCAAAAGCATCAATTCTTCGGCAATCAGCCTTCTTTATGGTCCAGCTCTCACTACCATACATCACTACTGGTCTACTCCATAGCAAATATCTCAGACCATGGTGTCCCAACATGGGCTCAGTTTGAGGAGCCTGTTAGAGGAAGGTGCAAGCATTAGGAACAAGTGCAAACTACCACGCAGAGTTATGGTGAGAGTGACCACGTATGCCAACCTGATCTCCTCACAGAAAGTGTGGGGTCACAACGTGTTAAAATGTAGTTAATTAAAGCACCTCAAGCCTGGCTGAAAACAGATGGGTGAGACAAGCAGCGATAACCGAGAGAGTAGTTCTGGTTGCGTGAGTAAGGTGGACTATTGCAGGGGTAGCCAACGTGGTGCCCAACATATGTTTCGGACTGCAACTTTTGCCATCCTCTCCCATTGCTGGCTGGAGGTGGTGGGGAGCTGGAGTTCAAAAGAAGAACGCCACATTGACTATGCCTGGACTATTAGCTCTTGGTGTCAAAAACTGGTAATCTCTATCCCCTTGTGGTGAACTGTACAACCGACATGACTTATTTTTGAGAAACCTATGTTGGGATGTGGGTGGCGCTGTGGTCTAAACCACAGAGCCTAGGGCTTGCTGATCAGAAGGTTGGTGGTCTGAATCCCTGCGACGGGGTGAGCTCCCGTTGCTCGGTCCCTGCTCCTGCCAACCTAGCAGTTTGAAAGCACGTCAAAGTGCAAGTAGATAGATAGGTACCACTCCAGTGGGAAGGTAAACGGCGTTTCCGTGTGCTGCTCTGGTTCGTCAGAAGCGGCTTAGTCATACTGGCCACATGACCTGGAAATTGTCTGTGGACAAACGCCAGCTCCCTCGGCCTATAGAACGAAATGAGCGCCGCAACCCCAGAGTAGTCCGCGACTGGACCTAACGGTCAGGGGTCCCTTTACCTTTTTTTATGCTGGGTCTTTTCTAAGTGCTCACAGACCAACTGTTGAATTATCAGTTCTAGGACCTTTTGTGGTATCCATGTCAATCGCTCTGGTCGGTAGTTACCAAGGGGCTGAAAAGCACTCCCCAGGCATCATCCTCTGAGACCAACTATTGAAGTTGGACTGGAACCAGTGTGAAGCAATTCTATGCACTCCTAACTTGGACAGCTGCTCCAGAAGGACACCATGGTTGATGGTACTGAAACTGCTGAGATACCGAGGAGAATTAACAGGGACACATTTCCCCTGTCTCTCTCCCGTCTAAGGTCAGCATGCAGGGTGACCAAAGCAGTTTCTGTGCTAAAACTGGGCCTAAACCCCATGAAATGGATCAAGAAAATCAGTTTCCTCCAAGAGCAAAATTTGTTGTCTTTGCCAATCACGGACTCCGGCTCTAACTGTATCTAGGAAAGCCTTTGTGTATTACTATAGATAAAATCAATAAGCAGAAGAAAGAAAGACAAAAAAGGAGAGGGAGGGAGAGAGAGAGAAGACTTTGATTATAAGTTGTGAATCAGTAACTTTTTAGAGCAAACCCGCAGCTAGGATGGTAGATTGATGGGAAAGAAAGCCTGTCAGCCAAGAAGGTTATATAAGTACAGAATGACAACCACCTGTGGAGAACCTATCTGTCCCTCCTTATACGGAAAGAACATTACTGTGGGAAGTTTTATTTTTTGCTTCCAATATTTATCTGTTTCAGTGCTTTTGGAGACAAGCGTCCCAGCAGGCATTCTCGGCACCGCCATCCGTTCCTTAGAAAATTGTAGTGCCTTTCGCCTTTTGCATTTTGACACGGTGTGTCTGCCTGGGACACCTGGCGCTGTCAAGAGTGAGGTGAAATCCTTTGGGTAGCTATCAATTTGAATACATTGCTGGCTTCATTTGTCATGTATCTACACCACCACCACCACAGCTATTATTTTATTTTTAAAAAACAACAGCTACTGAATTTTTGCCTCGTAGGTAACCATATTTTCCCGTGCATAACATGCCACCTTGTATAAGACGCCCCCTATTTTGGGGGACTCAAAATTAAGAAAATGGGGGGAGGGGAGATCCCCCCAAAGTTGTTGAGCTTTTTAGGGGGGATGTGCAGCAGAAAATCGCTCACCTGCAAGACCGACAATGCCTGATTGCACGCCTCATAAACAGCGGCGTAGCGTGGGTTGTCAGCACCCGGGGCAAGGCAAGTAATTTGCGCCCCTAACCCCTAACCTGCTGCCGCTGCCAGCTTCTTCTTGCTGCTGCCTGGGCTGGTCGGGTGTGGTTCTCTCCTGGGCTGGTCGGGTGTGGTTCTCAGCGCTGCGCTGGGCGGCCGCTGCACTGTCCCTCCCCCAGATAGTCCCTCCCTCGCTCTCTCTCCGCTCCGCTCCGCACCGCACGCCTGGCACCCTCCCCCTCCACAGTGGACGGCAACCTGGCAGCTCGGATCGGATTTGCACAGCCAGCACTGCAATGAGAGAGAGAGAGAGAGTGAGCCAGGTAGGGGCAGAGAGCTGCGAGCGCCCCCCCAAAAAATGCTGCGCCCGGTGCGGCTGGCACCCCCTGCACCCCCACACTACACCACTGCTCATAAATGCCACCAATCCTCTGTCCCCTCACTGTCAAATGCAACAAATTGCCCACCCAATTGCCGCAGCAACAGCCAATCAACACCAGCCCTTGCCTCAGGCACCAGTAACAATCTACCAGTCGAAGCAGCAACCAATCCTAAGACCTCACAATGCACCATCCATGTATAAGACGACCCCCAATTTTAAAGATGATTTCTGAATAAAAATACCTAGTCTCATACATGGAAAAGTACGGTAATTCATTTTTTTTTTTGCGAAGGTGCTTAAACCTCCTACTCCAGTGTTTTCACATTTGCTTCTCCTCACGCTTATTCAAAGAATAACTCTGCTTGACTTGAATCCACAAAGTTTTACAAAGCCATAGAACGGGAAGGAAAGGAAGGGAACAAAAATGGAACCCAACTCTGGACGTGTCTAGAGGAGGGCAACCAAAATGGTCAAAGGCCTGGAAACGATGCCTTATGAGGAACGGCTAAGGGAGCTGGGCATGTTTAGCCTGGAGAAGAGGAGGTTCAGGGGTGATATGATAGCCATGTTCAAATATATAAAAGGATGTCACATAGAGGAGGGAGAAAGGTTGTTTTCTGCTGCTCCAGAGAAGCGGACACGGAGCAATGGATCCAAACTACAAGAAAAAAGATTCCACCTAAACATTAGGAAGAACTTCCTGACAGTAAGAGCTGTTCGACAGTGGAATTTGCTGCCAAGGAGTGTGGTGGAGTCTCCTTCTTTGGAGGTCTTTAAGCAGAGGCTTGACAACCATATGTCAGGAGTGCTCTGATGGTGTTTCCTGCTTGGCAGGGGGTTGGACTCGATGGCCCTTGTGGTCTCTTCCAACTCTATGATTCTATGATTCTATTATTCTGGGCTCGCCTACACTTCTGCTTGTCTTGTGCCTAGAAAACATGGGTCTGAGCGGATATGTGTTTGCCCTACAGCTTCCCCCTGGGAAACAAACTCCTCAGAACTGAATTGGAACAAAGAGCCACCCATGGAAAACCCCATTTGGTCTGATTCAGCAGTGGTACCTATTTATCTACTTGCACTAGTGTGCTTTCAAACTGCTAGGTTGGCAAGAACTGGGACAAAGCAACGGGAGCTCACCTTGTTGTGTGGATTCGAACTGCCAACCTTCCGATTGGCAAGCCCAAGAGGCTCAGTGGTTTAGACCACAGCGCCAGCCACGTCCCTACTCACAGCATAAAAATACAAAGTAAAAACACAAATGCATAATTAAGAACAGGAACAAAGCAAACCAATATCTTCCCCCAAAAGGAAACCATTTAATAGGACATAGAATGTTAATCAGCTAAAGGCCTGGTTGAAGAGGAAGATTTTCACCTGGTACCTAAAGATGTATAATGAAGGCACCAAATGAGCCTCCCTGGGGAGATACTGCAAAAAAGGCATGTTCTAATGTAGCCCAGATTATAAAATAACTGCTCCAAAAGGGATCGGGTATCTCATTTAATTGCTACTTCTTGTCATATTGCCGTTCAAGAAGACACTCAAATCCACTCCTGTTGAAGTTAGCTTGTGCATAAGAACATAAAGGCTTGTTTGGATATGGGTGTTAACAGTTACTGTTTTGGAGGAGAGCGATTTGTGATAACTCCCCTCCCCTAGTTTTACTTGTTCTTATCAAAGGCAGATATTTGTAGATTTCACACATCTCACGCATGTCTTGTCAGCAAGTTCTGAATGCAATTGTTTTTCTCCATGAATACTCCACCATTTGAAGAATGCTTCTCATGCAGTTAGTGCTCTGTTAGAATTAAAATGCTCAATCGATGGCACATTTGCATTCTTTAAAGCCTTCAGTCACATAGCCACAGAGTGTCACTCGGTTATCACCCCCTCTGGCAAAACAGAACAAGCGTATCCCCATCTACCCTCATTTTGTGTGTCTTCCTGGCCATTCTGAAATTAATTTACCTCTTTAGGGCTATTGTAGCATAGATAACAGTGTCTGGCACTTGGCATCCAGACGTGAGAAGAGAAATGCCATTCACTTTTTGTTTATTAATCTCACTCATTGTAGATACAAAAAAACCCTATTGTAAATACAAAAAACAAGTCTATGTATTTTGCTAATTCTTTTCCACAATTATTCTATTGTTTTTGAACTGCTCTCCCTGCCTGTCTGAGGGTGGGGGGAGATTCTGACAGAGTCTCAAACAAAGACGTGCTCTCCCAAGCCCACAATCCCAGCATGTTCACACTCCCGTCTCAGCAACATCTATGCTGGCTCAGTCATGCCCAGATTGGAAAATGGATGTGCTCAATAGGGAGCTGGCTTCAGGTACCAGGCCTGTTGGCAGGCCAGCTGTGTGTCACAGCAATGACTGTGAAGCAAAGAGCCCTCTCTGGGCTCAGAGAGAGAAGACTACAATCATACCCTGGGTTGAAGTAGCTTCAAGTTAAGTATTTCCGGGTTGCACTCCATGGCGACCCGAAAGTAACAGACGTAGCAGCACGTTACTTCTGGGTTTCGCCGCTCGCGCATGCGCAGACGCTCAAAATGACGTCATGCGCATGCGCGGAAGGGGCGAAACGCGACCCGTGCACACGCAGACGCGTCTTCAATTTACCTCTGGATGCGAACGGGGCTCCGAAACGGATCCGGTTTGTATCCAGAGGTACCACTGTACAGTGGTACCTTGGGTTAAATACGCTTCAGGTTACATACACTTCAGGTTACAGACTCCTCTAACCCAGAAATAGTGCTTCAGGCTAAGAACTTTGCTTCAGGATAAGAACAGAAATCGGGCTCTGGCGGTGTGGCGGCAGCAGGAGGCCCCATTAGCTAAAGTGGTCTTCAGGTTAAGAACAATTTCAGGTTAAGAACGGACCTCCGGAACGAATTAAATACTTAACCCGAGGTACCACTGTACTTGTAACACTGGTAAATAGTGTGGGTGTGTATGGTAGTGTATCGCTGGTGTTAGCCTAGTAAACTCTGCTAAATGGCTGTTTTCTGTGGTGAACTTAACCACTTGACTGAGCTTCTGTGGCCCATACACTCAACACAGATACCAGTAGGAAGCCTGGTTTTGGTAATACCAAATCAAAAATAGAGACTGAGTTGTTAGATAATAAAAGGAAAACAGTGTCAAGAATGTATAAGTTATTACTGCAATGGCACAGAAAGGATGAAGAAGTAATGATGGTTTTGATTAAATGGGCTCAAGATTTGGGTCACCATATTGATTGTGAAATGTGGGAAAAATTGTGGACAAAAGCAATTAAATTTACTGCATGTACAGCACTTAAGGAAAATTTAATGAAGATGATGTATAGGTGGTATTTGACGCTGTCTAAACTTGCTAAAATGTATAGAAATCAAGACAAGGAAATGTAAGGAAAAGGAGGGGAATTTCTTCCATATGTGGTGGACCTGTACTAAGGTTAAAGCCTATTGGGATATGATATACAATGAACTGAAAAAGATTTTTAAAAATACTTTTATCAAAAAACCAGAGGCATTTTTGTTGGGTATAACTGGAGAAGAAATTCCAAAAAAAAGATATAAATTGATTTATGTATGCTACCACAGCTGCGAGGATACTTTTAGCCCAGAAATGTAAGCAGCAGGAACTTCCAACATTGGAAGAATGGCAGACTAAAATGGTGGAATATGCAGAACTGGCGAAGCTGACAGGGAAGATATGAAACCACTGTGACGAGCTGTTTGAAAAGGACTGGAGTAAATGTATACAATATATGAGAGAACATTGTAAACATTTGAAAATGTTTGCAGGCTTGAGTTAAAATATTTTGTATTATTTTAGTATGCAGTTACGGCAGCAAGAATTTTATTGGCCCAGAAATGGAAACAAGAGGAAATACCGACGATTCAAGAATGGAGAATGAAACTGACTGACTATGCGGAACTGGACAAACTGACTGGGAAAATAAGATATGCCCAAAACCAAAAGTTCATCGAGGATTGGGGAAAATTTGTAGATTATCTGAAAAATATATGTGAGGTGCAAACAACGCTAGTGGGGTTTCAAGAAG
This sequence comes from Podarcis erhardii, assembly GCF_964252035.2. Taxonomy (NCBI): domain Eukaryota; kingdom Metazoa; phylum Chordata; class Lepidosauria; order Squamata; family Lacertidae; genus Podarcis; species Podarcis erhardii. Next base: position 130,783,044 of record NC_138497.1, on the reverse strand, counting down.
CACTGTAAAATTTTAAGAGGTATTGTTAAAAGAAAATAGAAAAGGGAGGGAAGACAAATGGCAATGCAATTAAAGGAATGCGTATTGAAGGGTAAAAATGGATGATTACCAGAGAAACTGAAGGAAGACCAAAATTTGTACTTTGTTAAAATCAGTTAAAATCTGGATAAAATTGTATGATTGTATTGAAAAATAATAAAAATTTATGATAAAAAAAATATTTTGTAATGTTAAATTTGTGGAACCTCTTTACAATTATTAAGGTAAATTTTATAAGCATGAAAGAAGGTAAATAGGTTGAAATAGAAATGTTAAGTTATAAGTGAATATTTATGAAAGCCAAGGAGTGGGGGTGGGGGGGAGTTGAGGCTCAGTTTGAGCAACGCTATAGGTGATGTTATGATTCTAATGGATTGTGATTATGGTTAAAAATAATGTAAACTAAACTCAATAAAAATTATTTAAAAAAGATACCAGGAGGAAGCCTTCAGGCTGTATATGACTGCAGAAGCACTGCCCAGCTGCAATTTCCAACAAAAGGTCCATCATTGCCGCAGTAGAAAGTGAAGAAATATCATATGGAGCTCCCCCTCATGTCCTCTGACGTAAGAGACTTCCTTAAAAGCCATTACTCAGGTCATTGGATCTTAGGGGATGGATGTGGGAATGATCAGAGACTGAGATGTTTTTTCAGGGACTGACTACTCTGGACTGATTATCTCATGCCAGCTACACAGAGCAAGAGGGAACTTTTACCGAGCAAGAGAAGAGGGAAAGAATAGCAGAAAGCCCGAGGGGACCTGCTTCTGAGGTGATTAGGCTGCTTTGAGCTAGTAACCCTCATGACACAGCACTGGAATATCTTGATGCCCTAGGGAGTGCATTTGGGAGCATTGAGTGCGGAGAAGAGTTTCTGTGGAAACCCCAGCTGTCAGAAACCAGGAGAGAAACTGTCACAGTATGTAGCTCATCTAGCACAACTTAATTAAGTCGCTTGCCACAAGAAGGGAGTAGCTGCTACTCAGTAGCTGTGCTGGTCCAAAGGGCTACCCGTGCGGCGAGGTCTGAGTCCAGTCCGAGGTCGAAGGTGCGGTATGGAGGCTGTCCATCAAAGCTGAAGCTGCGTCCAAGGCAGGGAGTCGGGTGAGGTCAGGAACTCTGGCAGAGGAGCAGGACAGGGTGCAGGCAGGAACAGGCTACCAACAATGTTGCTCCCACAACCTGGGACTGGGGCTGGCTGGCTTTTATCTGCCCCGAGGCATAGGGCAGCCCCAGACCACAGGTGACTCGCCTCTCCTGGCCTGGAGGCGAGCACTCTTCCTGCGGGAACTTAGTTCCCCCCGCCTTTCTGCCCTGAGCCTCTGCAGCTCAGGAGAGGCTGGAGGGTTACTGGACCCAGAGGCAACCTCAGCTTCCTCTGACAGGGCTGAGAGTGGAGCACCTGCAGGCAATGGGTCCTCCATCACCTCTGGAGCCAGAGCAAACTCAACTGGTGCCTGCACCTGAGGATCTAGCACAGGTGAGGACCCTTCAGGCTCAAGCCCCAGCCCTGGCTCAGCTGGTTCTGGAGGCAGGGAATCCTGTGCAGTCTGGGATTCCTCAGGTTCAGCCTCCGAGTCCGAATCCCAGGCCATCACAGTAGCAGTGCAAGACTGAGATCAACTATGACCAAGGCAAGCACTTAAGGGGGCCAGATATGCTGGACTAATGTTTGGTTGAAACTGGAAGGCAGGAAGGAAGGATAATCCATCACCATTTTCACCTCTAATGAGAGATATTAGAGGGAGAGGGAGAAATTGGGGAATTGGATAACACTCCTCTCAGAAAAGGGATGCAGGCGGCACTGTGGTCTAAACCACTGAGCATCTTGGGCTTGCCGATCATCATCATCATCATCATCATAATAATAATAATAATAATAATTTATTATTTGTACCCCGCCCATCTGGCTGGGTTTCCCCAGCCACTCTGGGCGGCTTCCATAAAAACCAAAAATACACTAAAATATCACAGATTAAAAACTTCCCTGAACAGGGCTGCCTTAAGATGTCTTCTGAATGTCAGGTAGTTATTTATCGCTTTGACATCTGATGGGAGGGCGTTCCACAGGGCAGGCGCCACTACCGAGAAGGCCCTCTGCCTGGTTCCCTGTAGCTTTGCTTCTTGCAATGAGGGAACCGCCAGAAGGCCCTCGGCGCTGGACCTCAGCGTCCGGGCAGAACGATGGGGGTGGAGACGCTCCTTCAGGTATACTGGGCCGAGGCCGTTTAGGGCTTTAAAGGTCAACACCAGCACTTTGAATTGTGCTCGGAAACATACTGGGAGCCAATGTCTGTCTTTCAAGACCGGTGTTATGTGGTCTTGGCGGCCGCCCCCAGTCACAAGTCTAGCTGCCGCATTCTGGATTAGTTGTAGTTTCCGAGTCACCTTCAAAGGTAGCCCCACGTAGAGCGCATTGCAGTAGTCCAAGCGGGAGATAACTAGAGCATGCACCACTCTGGTGAGACAGTCCGCGGGCAGGTTGGCAGTTCAAATCCCCGCAATGGGGATTTGATCAGAAGGTTGGCAGTTCAAATTCCCGCAATGGGGTGAGCTTCCGTTGCTCGGTCCCAGCTCCTGTCAACTTAGCTGTTTTTAAAGCACACCAGTGCAAGTAGATAAATAGGTACCATTGAGGCGGGAAGGTAAATGGAGTTTCCGTGCACTGCTCTGGTTTCAGTGTTCCGCTGCTCCAGAAGCAGCTTAGTCATGCTGGCCACATGACCCAGAAAAACTGTCTGCAGACAAACGCCGTGTGATGGCCTGGGATTCCGATTCAGAGGATGAACCAGAGGAATCCCAGCCTGCACAGGAGTCCCCGCCTCCAGGGCCGGCTGAACTGGGGCAAGGCCTAGATGCTGAAGAGCCTGCACCTGTGGCAGAGCACCAGGAGCTGGCCCCAGGTGAAACCCTTCAGGCCCCAGAGGGGCTTGAGGACTCAGTGGCTACAGGTGAGCCTCCTCCAGGGCCCAGTAACCCTTCGGCCTCTCCTGATCTGCAGAGGCTTAGGGCAGAGAGGCGAAGGGAACTGGTTGCTCCCAGGAGGAGTGCTCGCCTTAAGGCCAGAGGAGGCGGGGCTCCTGGGGGCCGGGACCGCCCCTGGCCTTAGAAGAGGATAAAAGCCCAGTCAGCCCGGTCCCAGGTTGCGGGAGCAACGTCGTTGTTGGCTTTGGACCTTCCTGTGTTCTTGATCCCTGCTTGGCCTCCTGTTCCTGACCATCCGGTGCTTCTGTTCCCTGCTCGGCCTCCTGTTCCTGACCATCCGGTGTTCCTGTACCCTGCTCGGCCTCCTATTCCAGCGTTCCTGTTCCCCGCCCGGCTCTCCGCCTCGGACCTCGCCCCTCTTCGTGTGGACTCAGACTACGCTCAAGGTACCTTTCCCCCGGGTCCAGCACACGCCGGCTCCCTCGTCCTGTAAAGCAAGATGAATGCAGCAACCCCAGAGTCGTCTGCAGGACTTAACTGTCAGAGGTCCTTTACCTTTACCGTTACCTCTCAGAAAAGCTGTGGTGACTGCATTCTTCCTAGAAGCTAAAGAAGATGCACTTATTTCTGAAACTTGTAAGACGAGGAAGCAACAACTGGATTTTGACATATCAGACTTCTGGTATGTCAACTGCCCAAATGATTCAGGCACAGAGTAACAGCCTCAGAAAAAGCAAGGGAGTACACTTGATTTGAGGAGACCACTCTTAGCAGCCTTTGGAGGCGTCAGCTTTTCTCTTCTGTGCCCCATTTTAGTTATCAGTGCGGAGAGGGCTGTTATTATTTAATCAGGTACTCAAATCCAGCAAATCCACTGAGAGCTGCGGAAACCTCAGAGCAAGGAAACTTCAAAATGCCAGGGTAAGGGAACAAACTCTACCATCTTCCAAGTAGATATATGGAAGGAGACTAGACTGTTATCCTGGAAAAGTTTACTTTCTCTGAAGGAATAACCCAAACATCATGAAGCTTCTTTCACACAGAGAAGCTTCCAGAACCCGCTTGAATTAATTAGAATAGGAAAGATCTCTACACTTCAGATCAATACTTTCTGCACTAGGAAATGCAAACTGACAATTTTATAGTATTTTACTCAGCATTTGACAAAGTGGAATACTTTTTTTGGGGGGGGGAGTGTCCTGCTATATTGATTTGATAATCCCTAAATTATTGACATTGTGGGAGGGGAGATACAAAGGTAATAAAGCATTGGTGTGCATGTTGGTGCACCCCCTTTTAAATTTCCGTTTTGCTGAAGACTGAAAATATATTAAAAAGTGGAACTGTTTTAGAAGTTTCATGCAGCTAAACAAGGGAATAGGAATAATTTGTAGCGGCAAACCAATGTTTCCCCAGGATCTGAAGAAAAAAAAGCTTAATAACTAACAACTCCTATCCCACAGCAAAGCCACAATTTAAGACTAAATTTACATTGTAATTAGCTTTTCAGAAACGTGGAGAACTTCAGTATAGTTGTCCATTAATAATCTCACTGCTGTTGGAAAGTCTGTTCCACCCACACGTGCTCCTTAATTAAACTCAGTGTTCCTCATTCATATAAGACTGTTATAAGAAGCAGGTGGTACCTAATTTGAAGATAATGGATGTATGGATCTTCGTGTAATTTCATCATCCTAAGTGAAATTATCTGACACCTTGACTGAACCTACAATCTTTTCCTCTCTCCTAAAAACCAACTTCCTTCCGAGGATTGCAAAAATATCTTTAGGTTGAGATAAATGAGCATGAAAAAGTAATGGTTGAAGAGTTTGGTACAATGGCTTTGAAATGTAGGTGGGTTCCCACGAGGCAAGACACAGTGATAACAGCAAGAACCTTTCTTGAACTACATAACTAGGGAATGGGAAGCGGGTGGCACTGTGGGTTAAACCACAGAGCCTAGGGCTTGCTGATCAGAAGGTCTGTGGTTCCTTCCCCGCGACGGGGTGAGCTGTTGCTCGGTCCCTGCTCCTGCCAACCTAGCAGTTCGAAATCATGTCAAAGTGCAAGTAGATAAATAGGTACCACTCGGGCGGGAAGGTAAACAGCATTTCCATGTGCTGCTCTGGTTCACCAGAAGCGGCTTATTCATGCTGGCCACATGACCCGGAAGCTGTACGCCGGCTCCCTCGGCCAATAAAGCGAGATGAGCGCTGCAACCCCAGAGTTGTCCACAACTGGACCTAACGGTCAGCGGTCCCTTTACCTTTACCTTTAGGTGGGGCATGGCCAAGAAAAAGTTGGGGACCACTGCTCTAGAAGTAATTCACATTTGGAAATTGAAGATTAGCATTGCATAGCCAATTTCTCACCAGCTTCTATGGCAGTGGTTCTCAATTCTTTTTCTCTGGACCACACTTTCAGAATAAAAATTTGCCCACGCCACACGAATTCTTTTTATTGATAAGGAATACATTGGAAAACAAAAAGAAACAACCCCTAGCCGTGCTTGATTTATAACACAGAGTACAACTACTTTATAATATGATCATGGGACATCTGGAAAGTATAAAACAATGCAGCGACATAGGAACATGAATCATTCCCGAAATATAATTATATACTACACTTCACTGAAATGTTTAAATGTTTCTTTGTTTGTCCTTGAAACGTCCTGGCAAACTTGCCATCCTCTCCTGCCACAGTGGTGTGGCACGCAATGCCCTTCGAGAACTGCCTGTTCTATGGAGTGAAAATTTAGTCTGTAGAAAACAAGGGGTTGGAGCCAAGCAGTTAGCAGAAGGAAGTCTGGCCACGATGCTGTTCCATTAACTATTGCACAAGAGATACTGGCAGGGATGCCAACAGGATTTTCTGGGTCCAATTCACTGCATTTGGATTGAGGCCCCTCTACACACACACACACACACACACACACACACACACACACACACACACACAATCTGTTGACAAGACCTGCTCCTTAGTAGTTATTTCTGCAACTAAATGCACATTAAAATCCTATTCCAATCAATGGGGTTTAATCACAACACAGTTTTGCTGGTTTCTACCCAGCACATGTTTCTGAGGGGTCATAATCATTTCTGATTATTCCGACACAAATGGTGAACCAGACAATGAAGAGGACATTTGCTATTTATAAAGATGCTTGTTGACATTTAAAAATGCATAAGAAACTTCAGTGACAAGTCAGTCAAGAGACAAGAGAATTTTACAGATATCCCGCTTTGGATTTTGACCCTACAGACTATAGCAATTTACTAAAACAATGAAGCATTTTAAAGCCTGGAAGATTGTTTAGAGGAGAAACTAATGGCTCTTTTAAAACTTGATTCTAACAGTCATTTAAAAGAGAAAATATAATCATGGCATAATCAATGACGTGAGTTATATTTACTGGTTGAATGATGAATGGCACTCTTGGGGAGAAGAAATATTTTTATGTATGAGTTCTGACAGCTAAGGAAGCCTTAAGCAGCAGCAGGTTGCAATAAATATTTTATTTTGAGGAAGCTGGAGCCTTCAAATAGGGCAAATTTACTGATGCCTACATATGCTGCTCATTGTCTAGGTTTTTCTTCTGCTGGTTTACAAAATTAAAGTGGTAGCCTACTTTCCCACCACAGCTGATTCAATTTTCGCTTTTTAGGTTAAACGTCTTTGATCACTTACCTGCAGCAGTCAGTTTTGATGCAAGGTATATATGCTATTATTCCGGGAGCGAAAAGACTCTTCAGTTGTATTCTATGCTAAGCTAGCGAAATGGCTTCATTTGTGAAATAATCAGCAGCATCACATTTGCAAAGGAGGCAGTGTCTTTGCCTAATTTATAAAATAAAAAAGCTGTTCTCTATCGCCTAATATTCCTGTATTTTTCACCTAGAGAAACTGGTAACATTCATTTTGACCTGCTGACTGCTTAAAGTGATCCATGCGATGGTCACCTCCAGGCTTGACTACTGTAATACGCTCTACGTGGGGCTGCCCTTGAAGCTCTCCCAGAAACTCCAACGGGTGCAGAATGCTGCAGCGAGGCTCCTCACAGGGTCTCTGCCATGGGAGCAGTGCTTTTCCAACTGCATTGGCTCCCGGTGGAGTACAGGGTCAGATTTAAGGTGCTGCTTTTGACTTTTAAAGCCCTTCACAGCCTAGGACCCTCGTACCTACAGGATGGCCTCTCCTGGTATGCTCCATGGAGGACCTTAAGGTCCATATATAGCAACACCCTAGAGGTCCTGGGCCCTAAGGAAGTTAGATTAGCCTCAACCAGAGCCAGGGCCTTTTCAACACTGGCTCCGGCCTGGTGGAACGCTCTGTCTCTTGAGACCAGGGCCCCGCGGGATCTGATCTCTTTCCGCAGGGCCTGTAAGACAGAGTTGTTCCACCTGGCCTTTGGCTCAGAATCAGTTTTATTCCCTCCCCCTTTTTCTTTTTCCTTTCTCTTCCTATGATGAGATTGCTCCCTAATTGTTTTAATATTGTATCTTAATCTTTTAAATTGTATTTTAATCAACTTGTTTTTATTATTGGTTGTTAGCCACCCTGAGCCCGGTCTTGGCTGGGGAGGGCGGGGTATAAATAGAAATTAATTATTATTATTATTATTATTATTATTATTATTATTATTATTGGAGTCTATGAAATTTCTGACTCCATTCTCCTTTTCAAAAAAAATGTATTCCCCCCATCCACTGTATTGTATCCTCTATGTTATGTCAACATCAAGCAACTCTCTTTCTTTGTGACTTTTGACCCAAAGTTAATGCATGAGCGTGGGGAGAAAAAACAACCATGAAACGTTAGCACAGAAGATACACTATAAAATCTTTGTTAAATTTGCTCCATGGTCATTGGAAAGATCTGTTGCATAGTCTTTTGTATCATTAGATGTAGAGTTTGAATCATCTCCTTCGTCCCCCCCAAATTATGTAAGTGTCAGATGCAGAGTGCATTGTGCACCATGGTAAAAATGAAACGTGATGCCTTCTCATAGGAGTGCACTAGGTTAATTCAGGCTGCCTTATTCCTGACCCCCACCGAACTTGTAGCTAGTTCTTATGTGAAGCATGGAGTCAAAAGACAAACCATTCCAAGAAGCCATCAAGCCTTCAGACAGGTGACGCACAGGAGAAATATGACAAGGGACAACAACAACAAACTTTTAGGATGATGTCAAATAAAAGATGGATGCAATCTTGCCATTTCCCAGAGGAGAGTACTTCAGTCATCGTGACATCGAAGGCCTAATTCAAACACTGAGTCTGTGGTATGGTTGCCGCCCGAATTCTTGAGGGTGGTCTGGTTTCCATGCAACAGCAAAGATGTTTTGCTGCACGTCCCATACAGTTCAGATTAGCACCGACATCCCTTAGGGGGCAGGGGGTGGCACTGGAAAGAATGTTTTTTTCACACAATCCAGCAAATTCACGTGGGAAGAAGATGCTAATGTTTTTGCTGCAGAACCAGTGAAGATTAGCAAGGTTTTGCAGGCTGATTATTTAATTCATTTCATTTTTTTAATGCCATTCATCCGAAAGGACTCCAAGGCTGTTGGCAGTATTCACATTAAAACAGTAAAACTGCTCATGGAATATAAATCTAAATAATCAATACAACCACGACATGGAAACAGTTTCATATCAATAGCAATGGAGAAATCAGTTTTAGGTGCTCCACCCCTTCACGTAATTTCCTCTAAGCACCTGAGTGAAGAAATGGGTCTTAAGGTGGCACTGAAACCCCGCCAGTGATTGATAAATGGGGTGCCACTACACAGAAGGCCCTATTCTGCATCACACCCAATGGGCTGAACCCATTGGTGAGATGACAAGAAGGTCCTAGCCTGCAAATCTTCAGCTGGACAGACTGGTGTAGAGATATGTACCTCCTTTGCATATTTGGCTCCCAAATGGGCAATGGTGTTGTCTTGTAGACAAAACATGTGGCACAAATCTTGTTTAATATCTGTGCTCAGCGATATTCACTGGGTGGCCCTGGATGTGGAAGTCCCGCTTTTCTTTTAGAATTTAGCATCTCCTGGTATGCCCCATGGAGAACCTCAAAGTCCATAAATAGCAACACCCTAGAGGTCCCGGGCCCTAAGGAAGTTAGATTAGCTTCAACCAGAGCCAGGGCCTTTTCATCACTGGCTCCGGTCTGGTGGAACGCTCTGCCTCATGAGACCAGGGCCCTGCAGGATCTGATTTCTTTCCGCAGGGCCTGTAAGACAGAGTTGTTCCACCTGGCCTTTGGCTTGGTGCCTATTTGATTCCCTCCCCCTCTTTCTTTTTTCTTTTCCTTTCTCCTCCTGCGATGAGGCTACATTTAAATATTTTAATGTTTCAATATTTTAATGTTGTATTTTAATTTTGTTTTTAAGTTGTATTCATTCAACTTGTTTTTATTATTGCTTGTTAGCTGCCCAGAGCCCAGCCTTGGCTGGGGAGGGCGGGGTATAAATAAAAATTATTATTATTACAGTGGTACCTTGGGTTACATATGCTTCAGGTTACATACGCTTCAGGTTACAGACTCTGCTAACCCAGAAATAGTGCTTCAGGTTAAGAACTTTGCTTCAGGATGAGAACAGAAATCGTGCTCCGGCGGTGCGGCAGCAGCAGGAGGCCCCATTAGCTAAAGTGGTGCTTCAGGTTAAGAACTGTTTCAGGTTAAGAACGGACCTCCGGAACGAATTAAGTACTTAACCCGAGGTACCACTGTATTTAGTTTCTCCACCTATGTTTTATGAATCATCATAACCCGCCTTGAATAATTGTTGTGTGGATAGCTGAGATAACTAACTTTATGCCCTCAGGTAATAAAAAACACAGTTCAAAGCAATCCATGATTATGAGAAGGAAAACTCCCTAAAGTTTGTGGTAGTCAGTTGATACTCCGGCCTGTGACCTATATCGCTAGTTCCACATTTAGAAATTGGCTTCCATTTTCTGAGCAGCTCATTTCTGTTTTTCAAGCATACCGCCCAGGAATGTATCTGAAGAACCATAAACTGCACCCATATAAGCTGCTCTGGGCTATTTTTCTAGAAAAAGAGGTGCCTGTACTCGCTTGTTCTCTTAGAATGGAAATAGCGCCCACTTGAGAGATGCTGGAACTGAGTTCCTGTGAGTCCCCCCTGAAAATGTCTTACACATAGGTTAAATAAAAAAAGAGCCTTCCCTGTACAGTGGTGCCCCACAAGACGAATGCCTCGCAAGACGAAAAACTCGCTAGACAAAAGAGTTTTCCGTTTTTTGAGGCGCTTCGCAAGACGAATTTCCCTATGGGCTTGCTTCGCAAGACGAAAACGTCTTGCGAGTTCTTGCGAGTTTGTTTCCTTTTTCTTAAAGCTGCTAAGCCGCTAAGCCGTTAATAGCCGCTAAGCCGCTAATAGCTGTGCTTCGCAAGACAAAAAAACCACAAGACGAAGAGACTCGCGGAACGGATTAATTTCGTCTTGCGAGGCACCACTGTACATCCATAAACAGATATGATTCATCCTTTTGATATTTCCTGGTTTCTGAAAATTGGAGCCCTGCATGCCTGTAAGTACACACAAATTCCCATGTCCCACCACAAAGGAAAATATGTCTGTCACAAAAAAGAACCCATTGGAAAAGTGCTCCTGAGCTTCTTTTAACTGTAGAGGGATGTTCCCTCTTAGGTCTGTAGACTGCTTGGGTGTGCTGTGGAATCTGATGTCCTGTGCCACACACAGGGTTCACCTTACAGATAGGTAGCCGTGTTGGTCTGCCATAGTCAAAACAAAATAAAAAAATTCCTTCCAGTAGCATCTTAAAGACCAGCTAAGTTAGTTCTAGGTATGAGCTTTCGTGTGCATGCACACTTCTTCAGATACACTGAAACAGAAGTCACCAGACCCTTCTATATAGTGAGAAGGTGGGGAGGGGTATTACTCAGAAGGGTGGAGGGAATGGGTGATTGGCAGATAGCTGTGATGAGCCTGTTGGCGACTCTTAACGACTGCAATAGGTCTTACAGGAAAAAGCAAGGGGTGAGAAGGTGAAAAATGGCTTTGTCATGTATAATGAGATACGAATCCAATGTCTTTGTTCACCTGTTCACCTGTTGAGGTTCACCTGTTGAGGTTCAGAGTGGCCCCATGGATTCTGCATTCCCTATAAGAATAATTAGCTTTATGATGTTTCAGCAGGATGAGGTAACAAGACAACAAGTTACTAGATTCATCTACTATGTATGAAATGCAGTCATCACCGTCATGTGATACATTAATGCACAGGTGTACACTGTGGGAATGTTCAGGGAGGCAGGAGAGGATATATTGTTTCTTAATATCCTTCCTAACTTGAGCTAGCATGTTCCTTTTCTTAGCAGAGTTTACATTCCCCTTTTTACATGCACAGCCAATAGCTGGTTGCAGGCTTGTGTAAGCCTCTCAATATTAGGTTCCTGGCAAGTTCCCTTATATCCCTCTTAAAAGAATAAACATGCCACAATCTTGTGTAAAATATATAAGAGTAGTTTACTCACATTTCTGTTCACGGTTGGATCCCTGAAGGCAGACTTAGTTACAAAGTATATACATGTGGAGCTATCCCATATGGGAATAGTCCCTTTGTCCTCTGTTGGCTGAACAGAGCATCTCTAGCTAAAAAGCTGCTGGTCCTACGATGGAGGAAGTCAAAAAGAGAGAGATGGCTGCGTGCCTTGTCCCTTTTGTTATCTGAACAGGTAACGTCACACCCGCCTCTAGTCACATGCAAAGGAAGTATGTTCCAGCCAGGAGGAAACAGGAAGTTTTCGACTGGCTGGACCAAACATTCCCCCACGTGTCCACTCTAGGAAAACAAGGAATGTTGCACTTGACTGCTACTTATGTATCATATCCCAAATACACTATGACAGCAAATGCATGCACATGAACAGCAAGCATGAATTTGCTGAGACTTTTGGTACATGACACCAGTCAAGCTTGCAAAAATTTACCACTTGCCCGAAAATAAATGTTGGAAATGTAATGAGACTGAAGGTACATTCTTTCACCTTTGGTGGACATGCCCAAGGATTAAGACATTCTGAGAGATGATTTATAATGAAATGAAAAAGGTATTTAAATATACCTTCCTGAAGACACCAGAGGCCTTTCTCCTTGGCATGGTCAGCCAATTGGTGCCAAAGAAGGACAGAACTTTCTTTATGTATGTGACAACAGCAGCAAGAATACTCATCGCAAGGTATTGGAAGACACAAGATTTACCCACCCGGGAAGAATGGCAGATGAAGTTGATGGACTATATGGGACTGGCGGAAATGACTGGCAGAATCCGAGACCAGGGAGAAGAGTCGGTGGAAGAAGATTGGAAAAAAATTAAAGATTATTTACAGAAATATTGTAAAATTAATGAGCTTTAGAAAAAAGGTGGAATGAAGCTATATGGCTTTGGCAGAAATGTTAAAAGGAACTAGGTACAGATAGATTGTTAATGTATTAAAGGGAAAAAAACTAGGTTAGAATATGTTAAGATTAGTTATAGGACAGAAAATAGATGAAGATGGAAAGGACTTGCTGAAATAGTTAATTGAAGTGGAAGACAAAAAGGGAGGCGTGAGGAAGTCAATGAAACAAGTGAATGAAAGTTAAGATTGAAAATATTGGAAGTGTTTTTAATTGTTTTTGTTTTGTTTTGTTAACTCAATGTTTTATGTAGCGTTTTTGGTTTTGTTTTTGTATTTTATTATATTGTTATGTCTAATTTTTCTTTTTTCTTTTTGTAATTTCCAAACTCTTAATAAATATATTTTTTATTTTTTAAAAAGAATTTGCTGAGACTTTGCATTCTCCTGTTCGGACAAGTGGTGAAAGGGAAACGATTCAGGCTAGGTCGCTATCCACATACAGCTGTCTGGATTGCAGCCCTGGCACCAATTTTAAATATAGTTGCCAGGCCCTCCTTTATTTGTGAAATATCTTTCTCATATATCCCCATTTTGAGAGAGCACAACATCAAGCTTAATACTTTCTTTCTTTCTCTCCTTCTTTGGGGAAAAAGAGATATCAACTGTCTGGTTAGAATTAATGACAGGCTGACATAATCTATATTAGTTTGTTCAGAGAACCTCTTTGTAACTGCTGCCACATGGCTGTAGAGCACACTGTCAGTTCCTTGGAAAGATTGAAGAATGCTGCCAATACATTCTCCTCTGCCAGATGTTTCATTTATTACAGAGCCTCTACACAGACAAATATCCCTCTCGTGTGCCAACTCACTGCCGTGATATCTCCTTGCAGTACTTTGTTCCCTAACTAGCTTTTCACCGTTCTTGTTCTAACAAGAAGGACAGGCACTTAGTGAATGAGTGTAATTAGCTTGATGATGTGTCATCAGGCTGGCACGGTGGCAGCACACTAAATTGCTAGGCAGGATTTGCAATAAAAGAGCTCCTACACCTTGGTTGGTGATAAATAAGCCAAAGACGAGAGGATTTCTGGTCTCTTGCAACACTTCCCCCTTCTCCCTCCCTCTCCCTTTGAGTTTCACATTTGGGGATGGCAACAGTGGTTTCCAGGAAGTTTGTTTTGGGAACTAGCTAGCTGAAGAAAGTGACGACATTTTATGACCTCGTGAACTGGAAATGCCATCATGGTGTTATCAAGGGATGAGGTAACTGTGTTTTGTTTAGCTTGCTTGCTTGCTAATAACAATCACTTTCTCAACGTAGCTAAAGATGTTTTGCTCCATGACTTTTGATGGGTGGAAAATACTCTTGAATACCTATATCCCGCTTTATAGCCCCAAGAGTCTCCCAAAGAGCTAACAAATGACTTTCACAACACAGTCACAATCAAATAAAGGACAGGGAAGAGAAATAACTTAACATCTTTCTGGGGCCATGATTATTCAGGCTGCAATTTCTGCTTTTGTGTCTTCCCTTTGGATCACCACCTCCTATGCAGCAAAACCCACTGAGGACCTCAGGGGCTCAGCTTGTGTGGAAAATAGGCGTTCTTTTCTTCAATGAGCCCTGAGAGTTGATGATTATAGTAATGGTTTCCCAATAACTTTGGTGTAAATTTTCTTTGCTTCCAACAATTCCCTCCTCCTTTTCCATAGGGTCTTCTTTGTAGACCTGCAGTAGAGATGGACAAATTGTTCAAGCTCAGTCTCTCAGCTTGCCATTCTTAAGTTCACTTCTACAGATTTCCGCATCAGCATACCTTGTAAAAGCAAAAAAGTCTTCATGAAAATTCACCAGCATTTTAATATGATTTTCTCCCAACAGACCTTATTTTTGCAAGCAGTTTTTGCTAGTATGTATGTATGTTGTGTTTTTGTATGCTACTTTCACTAATATATGTTTTGTTTGATTGGAGAGCAAAACTATGGACTATGTAGAAGGGCAAATTTTGAAAGACAGCTGTATTTTAGTTAGTGTGTGTTTGAGAAGTATGGATTAGGTAAATTCCACTTAAATGCAAACTGGCCAAAATTTCACCCAGATCTCTAACTATTAGACAATCATATCCCACTTAGTAAAAGGCGAAAGATCCATATGATCTGAAGAGAAACCACTTAGGATGGTTCCTCTTCTCTGACTGGACAATCAAAGTCACATGAAAATCCTTGCTGGGGGAGGAGTCATTGCTTGTTTTCAAGACCGGTTGGCCAAGCAGGAAGAAAACTCCTCCCCCTCAATTGCCACATTGCAGGTGCACTTATTTCTGGCCTCCCACTCCAGCTGGCATTTTCCTCTGTGCATGTGAAGACAGGCTTGGGCAGATTGAAGGAACAAGACCAATAACAGATCCAACGGTCAAGAAGGTGGTTTCTGCATGAGCTGTGGAGGGAAATGAGGGGTGGATAGGGCTCTTCAACCTGGGAAGGTAGCCCATCTAGGAGAAGGAAAACTTTGATCCCAAACCTCCTCTATCTTCAGGAGAAGAATAGGCTACACAAATCCAGAAGTCCCTAAGATAGAGTCCTTAAGATGGTTGGATGGTGCCTTGTACTCCTCCTTCCAGCAGCTCCTGCAGCCAAGCTGGTGCCCAACATGCTAATCTTTCCTTTCGACCCCTAAGTGAAGTCAAGAGGAGGGGTCTTGTCATCTGTGCAGCCCAGGACTTCTATACACACTGCCCAGGCTTGCACCCCGGGGAGTGCTGCTGACTCCAGAGGTGCACTCCATTGTCTCTTGAGACAGATGGATGCCAACAACAGATGGTCATAGTAGGTTGTGAACAGGAGGAAGAGAGGGGAACCTGCCCCGTTGTATATCAGGGGGCGCTGTATGGAATGAGTCTCCTCCTTTAAATTCCTGGGAGTTTACCTTAGTGAGGACCTCAATTGGAAAATCAACATAACTCAGGTGGTCCAAAAGGCCCAACAGAGACCCCATTCCCTCAGGGTCTTGCGAAAGAATAATGTTGAACAACAACTGATGAACTCCTTTTACCGGTCCACAATAGAAAGTGTCCTTTCGTATTGTATCACAATGTGGTATGCTGGCCTGACAGCCACGGACAGAGAGTCTCTACAGAGGGTGGTGAATACGGCACATGAGCCCGCAAGATGACATTGCAAGGGATCGTTGCCTTAGGAGAGTGAGAAAAATTCTCAGGGATGACTCATACCCCGGCCATCACCTCTTTAATCTTCTACCCCTGAGCAGGAGATATAGAAGTATAATCAGCCGTACCAACAGGCTGGAAAATAGCTTCTATCTGTGGGCTGTTGAACGAAAAATAACATAGCGAAATTGCGAGGTGGTGTGTTGTTGGATAAGAGATTGAGTGTTTGGAGGAGAGGGAGGCTCATTTAATTTCACTGTACACAGGTTGTAAAATGACAATAAAGGTATTATTATTATTATTATTATTATTATTATTATTATTATTATTGGTTGTGAACAGCTACAGCAGTTTGTATGATGTGTGAGGAGCCTTTTTTCTCATCTAAGCTCAGTGTTGGTTTGCCAGAGATACAAACGCTCAAACCTCTCCATTCTACTAATCTCACCCCAGGAGCGACACTCAAAGGAGCTACTCCAGCCATTGGTACAAGATAAGTTTAATTTCTGGTGCTTTGCTACAAAACTTCTCACCAACCTACTTAAGTCACTTCGCTCATTGGGCCCGGCAAGCAGGTGCAATAACATTCCCCATGGCTAGGAACATTGCCCAACTGTTTCTTTTTGATTATGTTCCTAGCTGTGGTGAATTTTAAAAAGATCTCAGTGGGCACAGAGAATAGGGTAGGCCTCCTGACCATACATTTGCTCTATTTTATGGGGGAAGGCTCGCCCCCTTTGGATAAATGAATGCTAACACATCAGCAGGGATCCTTCTCTATAGCAAGCATAGCTTAATAGTAATTTTAGTTCTGCATTGCATACACTCCTTTTAAAGAGGAGTCCATTAACTGCAATACACAGACACACACACACACACACACACACACACACACATATATATATATGACAGAAGAGCAACTTTGTAAGATTTACAAAGCTGCTTGTCATGCTATGCAGTATATTGTAGGTTCAAGTTGTTTGGCAATACTAAAGGTTTGTACCTTTACAGCAGTTCCCCGCCCTCAAATAATTCTTGTTTGCTAAGGGTTGTTTGGAATTGTATGTGAGGCGTAAACTACAATGTCCAGAATTCTTTGAGTGGAAGAATGGTCTTTGAATGGTCTTTAAAGGTATTGTGTGAAAGAATGATAATAATACAGTGTTACCTTGGGTTACAGATGCTTCAGGTTACAAATGCTTCAGGTTACAGACTCCGCTAACCCAGAAATAGTACCTTGGGTTAAGAACTTTGCTTCAGGATGAGAACAGTAATCGTGCTCCGGCGGCGCGGCGGCAGTGGGAGGCCCCATTAGCTAAAGTGGTGCTTCAGGTTAAGAACAGTTTCAGGTTAAGAACGGACCTCAGGAACAAATTAAGTACTTAACCCGAGGTGCCACTGTAATAAAAATTTATATACCACACTTCATCGTAAGATCTCTATATGGCTCACAAGATGAATATACAAGTTAAAAGCACAAATAAAAAGTTAAAACAGAAAAAACAAAACAACCACCCCATTCCCCACAAATACACTTTAAAGGCTGTAGAACATGGGTAGGCAACATGAGAAGAATGTGTCCTTTTATTTAAAATGCATCTCTGGGTTATTTGTGGGGCATAGGAATTCGTTCATTTTTTTTTTTTTCAAAATATAGTCCGGCCCCCCACAAGGTCTGAGCGACAGTGGACCGGCCCCCTGCTGACAAAGTTTGCTGACCCCTGCTGTAGAATATCAATCAGCCAAAGATCTGGTTGAAGAGAAGCGTTTTCACCTGTTGGTGGAAGAAGACTGGAAAAAGTTTAAAGATTATTTACGGAAATGTTGCAAAATTAATGAATGCTAGAAAAATGTTGGAATGAAGTTATATGGCTTTAGTGGAAATGTTATAAGGAATTAAGTATAAATAGATTAATAGAGTATTAAAGGAAAAAATAAGGTTAGAATGTGTTAAGATAATTATAGGATTGAAAACAGAGGAAGATGGAAAGGAATTGCTGAAACAATTAACAGAAGTGGAATACAAAAAGGGAGGTGTGAGGAGGTCGTGTAAATAAGTGAATGAAAGATAATATACTGAAATTATTTGATGTGTTTTAAATTGTTTTTGTTTTGTTTTGTTAGTTTAATGTGTTAGTGTTATGTAGTGTTTTTGTATTGTATTGTATTGTTCTTCTTTTTTGTAGTGTTTAAATTGTTGGAAAAGTAATAAATATTATTTTTTTAAAAAAAGAAACGTTTTCACCTGGCAAGTAAAATATATAATGAAGGCAGCAAATGAATCTCCCTGGGGAGAATATTCCACAAATGGGGAGCCATTGCAGAAAAGGCCTGTTTTTGTGGACCTCACATAGAAGAAGCACATGAAGAAGACTTAAGGTTGTACTATGAATCAGCAGCTTTCTGCTGGTTGAAAGATTGGCTGCTTCTTGAAAACACTGATGTTTTAGATTTGGAAGGATTTAACAACGCTTTCGGATGGCATGCATATTTGTGGTATGACAAGGTTAAAATTCATAAGACTTTCAAGAACCATATTGTCAGAAAAGCAGTGTTTAATGTCTGGACAAATTACAAAGACTTACTGGAAAGTAAAACTCCAAGGTGGCTTTCACCATTGGAAGCTAAAGCCCGGAAAAGACTCAATATGGAGGCCAAGTGGCCGAAGTATTGGGAAATATTAGAAAAAGATGGAGATAATTGGAAATTGCAGAGTCAGGAGAAAATGAAAGATAAAGTGCGAGATTGGTTGCATTACGCTCAGATCAAAGAAGTTTTTAAACTTGACAAAAAGTTAGGATTCCAGGTGGAAAAATCGAAGTTAGAAACTGAACTATTAGAGCCTAAGACTAAGGTACTTTCAAGAATGTATAACTTGCTGTTAAAATGGAATACACAAGATGAAACGGTCAAATCGGCTATGATAAAGTGGGCACAGGACATTGGTTATAACATTATGTTTGAGGACTGGGAGAGGTTGTGGACTACTGGGCTGAACTTTACTGCATGTAATGCTCTGAAAGAAAATATTATGAAAATGATATATAGATGGTATATGACTCCAGTCAAACTTGCAAAAATATACCACTTGTCTGATAACAAATGTTGGAAGTGTAAAGAAAATGAAGGAACATTCTTTCACCTCTGGTGGACCTGCCCTAGAGTGAAGGCTTTCTGGGAAATGATATATAATGAGCTGAAAAGGGTATTTAAGTATACCTTCCCTAAGAAACCAGAGGCCTTCCTTCTGGGTATTGTCGGCCAGAAGGTGTTAAAGAAGGACTGAACATTTTTTATGTATGCAACTACAGCAGCAAGGACACTCGTCGCTAAGCATTGGAAAACCCAAGACTTACCCACACTGGAAGAATGGCAGATGCAACTGATAGACTATATGGAACTAGCTGAGATGACTGGCAGAATCTGAGACCTGGGAGAAGAGACGCTAGAAGAAGATTGGAAGAAATTTAAGATCTACCTACAAAAATATTGTAAACTATATGAATGTTAAGAAGGATGCTAGAATATAAATAACTGGGCACCATTAAAGTTAAATATGTGATATAGGAAGATAAGTTAAATTTAAGAAAAGAAAAAATTTTGGAGAATTTTTACGATATATTTAATATTTCAAGATTTGAATAAAGGATATCTAAAATTAGAGATACAATATTGGAAAATTAGACAACAAGAATGAAAATAAGGGGTTAAATTTGCTGGAAATTTATGTATATTTTTTTGGTTAGGAAGGCAGGAGCGGGGGATGGGAGGGAGTCCAAAGATGATAAGAAAATTATGTTAAGAGATATGCTACATTGTTTTGTTTATTGGTATTGTAATTAAATTAAAAAATTGCTAATAAATATATTTTTTTAAAAAAAGAAGAAGAAGAAGCACATGAAGAAGGGCCTCAGATGATGAATTTAGTGTCCAGGTTGGCTTATATGGGGAGATGTGGTCCTTGAGGTATTGCGGACCATAGCAATTCAAGGCTTTATCAAAAAAGAAATTATTTTTATTAAAGATTTTCTTGGTTTACAAAAGTACATGCCTTGTCTATGTCATGTTCCCATTGTTCTTTGACTGCGTCAAGAGGGTTTGTGGGATTTTGGAGCAGTATTTTGTATATTGTGGATACCATCCCTTTACTGTGTCCCTCTGCTGTCAGGAGGTTTTCAAAGGTGGTCAAGCACCTAGTGGCTGCTGATTTTACTGTTGGGGATTGTTTAAGAAGGCATGTAGTTGATGATGTGTTAGCCAAAGGTATATGGGTGTCCCCTAGTTTGTTCTGTATTCCTTGTGTTGGTATGGGTTTGTTGTTGTTTGTTGTTGTTGTTGTTGTTGTTGTTGTTGTTGTTGTTGTTGTTGTTGTTGAAGTCTTTTAGACAATGTAGTCCTTTGGCTTGCCAGGTTTTAATCCGGAGGTTTTGAGCTGCATGTTGGAATAGTGGGTGATAGGCCAGGGGGGTTAGTGGAGATGGGGATACTTTGCCTGCTTTTCCCTTGAACCTGTTCAGTGTTGCTGTTTAAGGCTTTATAGGTCAAAAACCTATAAAATACATCACCTTGCCGACAAAGATCCGTATAATTAAAGCTATGGTTTCCCCAGTAGTAATGTATGGAAGTGAGAGCTGGACCATAAAGAAGGCTGATCGCTGAAGAATTGATGCTTTTGAATTATGGTGCTGGAGGAGACTCTTGAGAGTCCCATGGACTGCAAGAAGATCAAACCTATCCATTCTGAAGGAAATCAGCCCTGAGTGCTCACTGGAAGGACAGATCCTGAAGCTGAGGCTCCAGTACTTTGGCCACCTCCTGAGAAGAGAAGACTCCCTGGAAAAGACCCTGATGTTGGGAAACATTGAGGGCACAAGGAGAAGGGGACGAAAAAGGACAAGATGGTGGGACAGTGTTCTCGAAGCTACCAACGTGAGTCTGACCAAACTGCGGGAGGCAGTGGAAGACAGGAGTGCCTGGCGTGCTCCTGTCCATGGGGTCATGAAGAGTCAGACACGACTGAATGACTAAACAACAACAACAAGGTCAAAAACAGCACATTGCATTGGGCCTGGAAGCTAATTGGCAGCCAGCGAATTTGGTCCAGAATTGCTGTAATATGCTCAAATTGTCTTGCCCCGGTGAGCAACCTGGCTGCCAAATTCTGCACTAGCTCAAGTTTCTGAACAGTCTCACGTTGTAGTAATCCAGCCTAGAGGTTACCAGTAAGGACCATGAGAGAGTGATAACTGGTGAGAAAGGCCTACATGATATCTCACAGCCAGCTGGTTGTAACCTTTGTTACTTCCATATAGAAGTGGCTTCACACAGTTACTGGGTTTATGTGATGGCAACCACAAACAAAGTTAGTCAAATCATCAGCTCCACCCAACACGCTATCCTTTGGCAAAGAAGATAAGGTTCCCTCTTCTACCTGCTTGGTCATTCCAACTGTTTGAACAAAAATGTGGTTAAAGCTTGTTAAGGGATAATTAATATCCATTAAGAGATCTGATGAAAGCCACCTACGATAGATTTGCATAGGCACCAGTTCTAAACGTATTTGTCAGTCCTATGGAAATGAATGAATCCGAGCCTAAAACCTGCCGGTCTTTTCCAGATTCATAGTCGGTTGGATTTAGAAAATTGGAAGCACATGTCTCAATTAAGAACCAATTACTATGACATCCCAGTAGGAAAGAGGTGTTCTGAAAAGGCAACCTGCTGCAAATTAGCCAATTTAAAATTCCGCAGACTTTTAAAACCCATGTTTCATAAAACTGCTAAATGTTTAACAATTTAGCTACACCAGCCTAAAAGTGAACACTGCCTCTCTAAGGCTGAAGTCCTAGATACTCTTACCTTCGTGTAAGTCCCATGGAGCGCATCTCAGTCAATATGGACTGTCTTACACATTGACAATGGCTTAGCAGGCTAGCAGATAGCTCATCTTCAAG
The DNA here is from genome assembly GCF_964252035.2 of Podarcis erhardii. Taxonomy (NCBI): domain Eukaryota; kingdom Metazoa; phylum Chordata; class Lepidosauria; order Squamata; family Lacertidae; genus Podarcis; species Podarcis erhardii. The sequence continues at coordinate 130,761,558 of NC_138497.1, read as the reverse complement.
ACCCCCCCCCTAACCTGGATAAGACTGGTAATTGATTTTTGCATGTTGACTAAGGCAAATCATAAAGGCCTGGTCTCCCAAATGAATGGCCATGAATTATTAATAACCAGCAGTTGTTATTAGCTGTGCGGTAAAACCTATTTAACTGTATAAATAATTAGACTTTAAAGGCCCTTGCCTGGGGTATAAAGATTGTTGCAGTGTAATGGATCTTGAAGGCGCTAGTTTGACTCTGGATGAATGTTACTACTTAAAGCGCTGCAAGCGACAATCCCGATACAAAGACTCAGGAAAAGTTGTGAGATTTTGAAATTTTAGCTTGAAAGCGTTACAGTGAATAATGTCAGAAACATGGCGAATGTTGATTTTTGCCACTAATTGCAAGATAAAAAGGGATCGGCAGGAAAGGTTACAAGTTTTTGAGAAGTCTTGGTAATATGCTTTATTTTGTGTTTATTCTACAGGTGAAACTAAAAAAATTAGAATATCATGGAAAAGTTCATTTATTTCAGTAATTCAACTTAAAAGGTGAAACTAATATATGAGATAGACTCATGACATGCAAAGAGAGATATGTCAAGCCTTTATTTGTTATAATTGTGATAATTATGGCACACAACTGATGAAAACCCCAAATCTCAGAAAATTAGAATATTAAATGAAATCAGCAAAACAAGGACTGAAAATAGAGGAATATTGGACCTCTGAGAAGTAGAAGCATGCATATGTACTCAGTACTTGGTTTGGGCCCCTTTTGCATCAATTACTGCCTCAATGCGGCGTGGCATGGATGCTATCAGCCTGTGGCACTGCTGAGGTGTTATGGAAGACCAGGATGCTTCGATAGCAGCCTTCAGCTCTTCTGCATTGCTCGGTCTCATGTCTCTCATCTTGCTCTTGGCAATGCCCCATAGATTCTCTATGGGGTTCAGGTCAGGCGAGTTGGCTGGCCAATCAAGCACAGTAATCCCATGGGCATTGAACCAGGTTTTGGTACTTTTGGCAGTGTGGGCAGGTGCCAAGTCCTGCTGGATAATGAAGTCAGCATCCCCATAAAGCTCATCTGCAGAAGGAAGCATGAAGTGCTCCAAAATCTCCTGGTAGACGGCTGCATTGACCCTGGATTTAATGAAGCACAGTGGACCAACACCCTGCATGTATCTGGTATTTTTTAAATAATGAGTAGTTTGATAAGCAATTTGTCCACAGAATGGAAGATGGCAGGATCCCCAAGAACATGCTCTACAGTGACTCACAAGGGAATGCTGACTTGGAATATGGTGTCTCGGTTTGGGGCCATTTCATATTGGAGGGTATGAAATAGAATTTGCTTCCCCCAAGTGCTCTAATTCTTATTTTTTCCCCTTACTTGTAGGTTGAAATGGTCTTTCCTTTCCTTTTTAAGGACTTGATCTCCTTCTGCAGCGCCTGTAAGACAGAGCTATTCCACCTGGCCTTCAGTTTGAATTAGCTTTATCCTATTCCCTTTTCCCTTTCCTCTTCTATGAAGAAACCCTTATTCACACACCTCCTTGCTGGCCCTAGTAGGACCAACTTGGCCAGTTAGCCTTGGTGGTCATTCAATGTCTACTGACTGGGGTTTTGTTTTTTTCCAAAAATGCCCCCTGAATTTTTGAATTCTATTGATGTTGATGCTGCATTTTATGTTGTATTCTGTGGTGTTTTATGCTGTTTTTAAGTCGCATTTTAATCAATGTTTATATTTGCTGTTAGCCTCCCTGAGCCCCATTTTTAAACCGGGAAGGGCGGGGTATAAATAATAATTTATTATTATTATTATTATTATTATTATTATTAAACAGGTGAGCATTAAAAACCCACCTCTCAGCATTACAGACTCAAGGGTCCACAGACAAAATTTTAGAAAATATTGTCTATTTCTAAATCTTTGAGCCACCTTTTCACCCAAATGAAGCCCATTAGTTCACTTACAACAAGATTTTGCTCTGTATAGCCACTTCTGACATCAGGAGGAGGTGGTGTTGTGGGCTTCACGCCCCCAACGCGCACGTGGAGGCTGGCTTCCAGCCCCCCACGATCAGAGGAATCCTTGGGCTGCGTCATCCCCTGAGCCAACCAATCGGCTGGCTCAGGGTGTGTGGCTTGCCTCATTTAAGGCAAGCGCGGCCCCGGGATCTCCCTCTTTGGTCCGCACAGCTATTGAAGGGTAGTCCGGTAAAGGATTCCGGGGGGCGTTGCCTTGTCCAAAGCCTATGGAGGCCAGGGCCTAAAGCGCCCCCTTGAGTGGTGACCCCGGGTGAGTGCCTAGTTGATGTGCATCAGCAGGGCTCCCTCTGCTGGTGTTAACCCTTCCCAGTTTTCAAGCTAACAGGCTGAAGCCAGATAGTCTGATAGGACCAATGCCTAAGCCAATACTGCTCTTACCTGTAACCAATAAAGTTGTGGCCATTTTAAGAGAGTCTGTGTACTGGTCCAGTAAACGCTTCCACTGCGCAACCAGCAACAGTTCTCTTTGCAGAGCATTAATTAAGTCCAGTGCAGAGATTCTTGTTGCAGTACAAGCTTCAGAGTCTCAGCAGCAAAGAAATAATGACACAGGGAAGCCTGTCTTTCCAAAGACAGGTTTATTGCAGAAAGATAACAGAAACACCTCCGGAGCTTTCAGACATTTTTGCTTCACGCCCCACAGGCAGAGAAAACAAACACTCTTTATATACTGAGCAACTTAACAACTTAACGAGCTTGACTACTTAAAGTCACATGACATTGCTAACTTGCCAGCGTCTTAGGTTTCACACCCTAACACATTTTTTGCCCATTAACCTTAAAATAATGGTGTCCTGTGTCTTTATTCCTACTGGGGGGAGGCGGGAACTCACCACACAACCTTTCTTTTATGGGACTATGGTTTGGCAATGGTTGGGCTCCATTTTGATTGTGAGCATGGCAGCATTTTGATTCTAAACCAATGTGGATCACTACATTCTATGGCATTCTGATATTTATGAAAATGCTTTTGGTGAACCTCCTCTCAAGATCTGTTCTTTTGTTGTTGTCATTCCTTCCCATCATTTAGAGATTCTGGAACTATCAGTGCCACTACGGGTTGGTCAAACTGAAGGAATGGGTTTCTGTGCAGTCAGTTTAAAACTGACTCAACCCCCCCCCCTTTTCTTCTTAGCATTTCTAAAATGCTTTAACTTGAGCTGTTGAGCAAATGCATAAGAACATAGCTGCATAAACAAGGCTTTCTCCTTTATCAGTCAGTGACGATAAGGATGGCCTTGTCCACTCCAAAGTGGAACAGGGATGACACTCTAGGTCTTATCTTACCACAACCCTGAAGCACAGACCTAAGTCTGGGAACAACGCCAGAGTGTGTTCCCGGAGATGATGACCTCTTCCTCCAAGATAAGAGTAGGAGGAGGAAGATCCTTTTAGGGTCAGAAGTACAGGAAGGAATACCCTTTTATGGTTAAGAATACCAGAGCAGGAACATATGTGATGTCAACCTGCGTACATAGGCTGACGTGGTTGGATTCCTGGGGAAGGGGGGAGAGGGTGCCTGGGGGATATATATACTGCATGAAACTTCTCATTTCTTTGGACTTGCTGTGGACTCACCACGCAAGTGCCTTCTGCTATCCGGAGAGCAGAATAAACTCTTTCTTGGAATCAACCTCGGTGTCATTTGACTTCCTTCCTCCTGTCCGGGAGCAACACAGACCCAATCGGTGAACTCCAATAAGGATACAAAACTTAATAAAAGTGATGGTAAACAGAAGGCTTGGCTTGGTTTGGGCTTTTACTTGGAGGGATAAAATCCTTTTCACATGCCCGTTCTATATTCTTCAAAACTGCAAAAAGAATATCTGATATGTGTATGCTTCCATTTTGATTGCTGTGCTCGTCATAAAGATGAATTAATGTGGTGCCATTTTCAATTCTCATTATAATTCTTTACCATGAGATGAAATATTGGACTTCTAATGGCTATACGAATTACAGCAGCATGCTGTACCATGTTGACCTTTTCAATATTCTGTGTTTTCACTGGCTGGCATTTCCACTCCTCCTCTCAGTGTTACAATGGCACTAAACTTGCTGGTACTCCTTGAACGGGGAGCCAATGAAAATGGAGAATATTGAAAAGGTCATTGTTACGCAGTCACTTCCATATTTCACTCTCTATATAAGGCATTTAGGCGTTCATGAAACAGTGTACGACAGCCCTGAAAAATGATATTGTTCACCCCTTCTCTCATTAGCCTGGTACAAGAGCTTGCTGAGGTTTTGTGACACAAAACTATAACGAACAAAATTAGAGTGTTGGTTTCCAACAGTAATCGACGCAGGGGGATTTAAAAGAAAAAGTAAAACCGTTTCTCGTGTGCTGAGGTCCAAACGACACATGACATTAAATTACTATTGTCATTCATTCATTCATTCAGTAGCAACATAAGAAGAAAAGGTCCCATATGAGAGCTGGGAGGGACTACAACCTTCTGTGGGTGGTAAGAGTTAAGAACTACCTCTAAGAGAGGTGTTACGGTCCGGTTCATGGGCGATCAAAGTCCCGGCAGGGGACATCAGGACTGGGGGGCAAGATGGCAGGGTGGGAGCAGGAATGGGGGTCCAAAAGCCAGGAGTCAATAAGCCAAGGGTCCGAGGTTCAGGAAGTAAGGAGTCAAGAAGCCCAAGGCAAGAAGAGTGTTGCTGTGGCAAAGAGCCGAAGGGAAATGCTGACCTTATATCTCTTCCCAGCTCTTGCCACCAGGTGCTGTGAGTTACCAATCGGCCTCACCTGTAAGGCCGCATCTTGCCTTTCCAGAACAAACTGAGGACTTTGCAGGACTGGGGCCTTCCTATTGGTCACAGGGCCTGGCTCCTGTATGCACACCTGACAAGAGGACTCTGTACAGTGGTACCTCAGGGTACATACACTTCAAGTTACAGACTCCGCTAACCCAGAAATAGTACCTTGGGTTAAGAACTTTGCTTCAGGGTGAGAACAGAAATCATGCTCCGGCAGCACGGTGGAAGCGGGAGGCCCCATTAGCTAAAGTGGTGCTTCAGGTTAAGAACAATTTCAGGTTAAGAACGGACCTCCGGAACGAGTTAAGTACTTAACCCAAGGTACCACTGTACTCTATTTTCATTTTTTTTGTAGCTGTTTTTGTTTTTTGTTCAAATTAGTTGTCTATATTTTATTGCATCATGAATAAACTTTAATAAAAATCTTAACACAAAGAAGAAGAACATTAGAGCGCCAGAACAGAGGTGTATCTGGTCCAACATCCCCCCCCCCACCGCTGTGGCTAATCCACAGTCTATGGGAAGTCCACAAGGAAGACATCATGAATGTACAGAGACACAGCGGCCAACCTGATGTCTATGGGGGAGTCCACAAGGAGGACATGAGGACAAAAACCACACAGGTTTCCGAAATAATAATAATAATAATAATAATAATAATAATAATACAGTGGAACTTTGGTTCTCGAACTTAATCCGTTCTGGAAGTCTGTTCGACTCCAGAAACTGTTAAAAAAGCAAGGCATGGCTTCCGATTGGCTGCAGGAGATTCCGAAAAACGTTAGAAAACCAGAACACTTCTGGGTTTTCAGTGTTCGGGAGCCGATTTGTTCATCTACTAAGCCATTCGAGAACCAAGTTTCTACTGTAATAATTTATTACTTATACCCAGTGCTTTTTTCCCCCTAAAGAAATGTTCAGGGGTATTCTCCTTTGACACCATCAACCATAACATCCTTCTGGACCGTCTAGAGGGGCTGGGAGCTGGGGGCACTGTTATACGGTGGTTCCGCTCCTTCCTCCTGGGCCGTGTCCAGAAAGTGGGGGGGGGGATGAGTGTTCAGACCCCTGGGCTCTCACTTGTGGGGTGCCTCAGGGTTCTGTCCTCTCCCCCATGCTTTTTAATATCTATATGAAGCCGCTGGGAGAGTTCATCAGGGGGTTTGGACTGGGTGTTCATCAGTATGCAGATGACACCCAGCTCTACCTCTCCGTTAAATCAGAACCAGTGAAGGCAGTGAAGGTCCTGTGTGAGTGTCTGGAGGCGGTTGGAGGATGGATGGCGGCTAACAGATTGAGGTTGAATCCTGACAAGACAGAAGTACTGTTTTGGGGGGACAGGGGGCGGGCTGGTGTGGGGGATTCCCTGGTCTTGAATGGGGTAACTGTGCCCCTGAAGGACCAGGTGCACAGCCTGGGAGTCATTTTGGACTCACAGCTGTCCATGGAGGCGCAGGTTAGCTCTGTGTCCAGGGCAGCTGTCTACCAGCTCCACCTGGTACGCAGCCTAAGACCCTACCTGCCCGCGAACTGTTTCGCCAGAGTTGTGCATGCTCTAGTTATCTCCCGCTTGGACTACTGCAATGCGCTCTACGTGGGGCTACCTTTGAAGGTGACCCAGAAACTGCAATTAATCCAGAATGCGGCAGCTAGACTGGTGACTGGGAGTGGCCGCCGGGACCACATAACACCGGTTCTGAGAGATCTGCATTGGCTCCCAGTACGTTTCCGAGCACGATTCAAAGTGTTGGTGCTGACCTTTAAAGGCCTAAACGGCCTGGGTCCTGTATACCTGAAGGAGCGTCTCCACCCCCATCATTCAGCCCGGACACTGAGATCCAGCGCCGAGGGCCTTCTGGCAGTTCCCTCATTGCGAGAAGCAAAGCTACAGGGAACCAGACAGAGGGCCTTTTTGGTAGTGGCACCCGCCCTGTGGAACGCCCTCCCATCAGATGTCAAAGAGATAAACAATTACCTGACATTCAGAAGACATCTTAAGGCACGAAAGTTTTTAATATGTAACACTGTACTGTTTTTAACACTTGATTGGGAGCCGCCCAGAGTGGCTGGGGAAACTCAGCCAGATGGGCGGAGTATAAATAATAAATTATTATTATTATTATTATTATTATTATCATCATCATCATCATCATCATCATCATCATCATCATTTTGACTCAAGAAAATCACCATTTTATAGTTCAAATTGGGAAAAATAAATACAGTAAATGGACAAAAGTAGAAAGATTCACAAAAGGTTTAGGGGTATGCATACCCCTGCATACCCCCCCCCCTAAAAAACATTGTTTATACCCCACCCATCTGGCCAGGCCCCCCCAGCCACTCTGGGCAGCTCCCAACAGAATATTAAAAACACGATAAAACAAACATTAATAACTTCCCTAAACAGGGCTGCCTTCAGGTGTCTTCTAAAAGTTGTATAGTTTTTTTTATCTCCTTGACATCTGATGGGAGGGTGTTCCACAGGGCGGTGCCACTACCGAGAAGGCCCTCTGCCTGGTTCCCTGTAGCTTCACTTCTCACAGTGAGGGAACCGCCAGAAGGCCCTTGGAGCTGGACCTCAGTGTCTGGGATGAACGATGGGGGTGGAGATGCTCCTTCAGGTATACAGCACCGAGGCCGTGAAAAAAGCTCAGCAACTCTGGTCCGTCCTCCAAAGACAATGGGTAGATCACTGTCTCTCTCTCTCTCTCTCTCTCTCTCTCTCTCTCTCTCTATATATATATATATACTGTGAGTAGATTGCCTTGCCTTTGCTCTGGGGAAAATCTCTGACTGTTGTCAATGCACACCACGATTACTCTGGGTGCTGATTAGTTTCTGGACCCAATTCAAAGTGCTGTTGTTGACGGCGGCGAGGTTATTGCTGGCTCAGGTATGGAAACAGCAAAAATTGCCTACAATAGCAGAGTGGCAGTACAAGGTTATGGAGTATGCAGAAATAGCCAAGCTAACAGCAAAAATTTGACATCAGGGTGATGAAACATATCAAAAAGAATGGGGGAAAATTATGTTATATATAGAGAAGATGGTGTGAAATAGGGAAACCAGTAGAATTAAAATAATATCTCATAATGGGAAAATACAAGAAATTTATGGGATAATAATATCAAAATGAATTAAAAATGTATATTAGGACTATTATTGAACAATATTTGTAAATGAACAGACAGACAACAAGAATTGTATATACAGAAAGATTTATTTGTTTACAGACATTTAATGGAAAAAAATTAAGAAGAACAATCTTATAGAAAATGGATAAAGACAATGCGAAAAGTCAGAGGACATAAAAAAGCCAGAAGAAGGAAGGAGGGAAGTCAACTCGGGAGAGCAAGAACAAATGTGAAATATAATGTATGTGTATGTATAATATGTAACTAAAAATTCAATAAAGATCATCTGTAAAAAAACAAAAAGAAAAACCACAAAGTGCTGTTGTTGATCTATAAAGGCTCAGGACCACAAAACCTTCAGGACCACCTCTCCCCAAACAACCCAGCCCAGACCCTGTGTTTGCCATCTGAGGCCCTTCTCTATGTCTCCAGAGTGGTTTAGATGGTGGCAATAAGAAAAAGGGCCTTTTCTGTGGTGGCTCCCTGAATGTGCAAGGCTTTCCCCAGAGAGGCTGGTGCCATCATTACATGTCTTTAGGTGCCAGGCAAAAACATTCCTCTTTACCCAGATCTATGGCTATTAAATAACCAATGGTTTGTGAAAGTGTGGGGGACACGACTGTTATTTTGATGACTATTTTATTATTAGAATGTCAGTCTGCTGTTTAGTATGTTTTTTTATCATTGATGTTCTGTAATGTGCTTGTATTTTATTGTATTGTATAATTTTTCTTAAATTTTCTAATATACATTCCAAAATATTCATTTAAGCAGCCTTAAATCAATGATTTCCCTTCTTCTCTTTCCGTGGTTCATTTTGCATACATCCCTGCATATTTTACATGAACTAAACCCTTCAGTAATCCATTGTTACATCGATCAAACTCATTTACACTGCTGAATTCATCTTAATGCTACCAGTGTTTTTAAATGGACACAATTTCCACCCATATATTCAGTAAACATTTTCCAGTCTTCTTCAAACGTCCTTGTTCTCTTATTCTATACGTTCAATCTGCAAGCTGCACGTATTCCATCAATTTAAGTTGCCATTCTTCTTTGGCTGGGACCTCGCTTTTAAAGTTGTGCTTTTAAAGCTATACACGGCTCCAGGGTCTTTTGATAAAGGGCAGCATATTATTAATAAAAATAATTAATGAAGCCATGTCTATAGCCAGAGTTAGGTTACCTTCCTCTGTGCATCTGCATGCGAGCAGTCAGAAGAACAGGGATTTGATTGGCATGAGATCCCCAAATCAATTCAGCACTGCAGCCCCTCCCATGGCTTAATTCCATGCTGAAGAGGAAAGCAAATAGGCACTAACCTGTGAGGAGACCTGGAATGAGCTGCCTTATCTGCCCAGGCTGTCTGTCAAACACCTAAGCACCTTCCCTCCAGTTGCCTTGCATTTTAAGCCTCCTGGAGGTTCTTTGTTAGAACTCAAGTTATCACCAGTCGGAGCCAGACAATTCGGTGCACACATCAATCTTAGCGACAATGATTGTCAAAGGGCAGCTTAGAAACACCCCACAAACCCTTATTAATGAAATTATGGCAGGTGCAGCAGCAGAAACAGCAGCTGTTAACCCCTTCTGCCTCTGTTTTGGTCTTCCAGTTCTGATCCATTTGAGATTTCTTTGCCACACAGAAGTGCATTGCATTGCATTTTAATTTACCAATACTACAGACCCTCTAAGTGTCCCTATTTTCTAGGGACGTTCCTAATTTAGAGAAGCCGTCCCAGTTTCTGATTTGATCCCAGAATGTCCCACTTTTCCTTAAAGATAAAGGGACCATGAGGTCCAGTCGTAGCCGACTTTGGGGTTGCGGCGCTCATCTTGCTTTATTGGCTGAGGGAGCCGGCGTACAGCTTCTGGGTCATGTGGCCAGCATGACTAAGCCGCTTCTGGTGAACCAGAGCAGCACACGGAAATACTGTTTACCTTCCTGCCAGAGCGGTACCTATTTATCTACTTGCACTTTGATGTGCTTTCGAACTGCTAGGTTTGCAGGAGCTGGGACCGAGCAACAGGAGCTCACCCCATCACGGGAATTCGAACCGCCGACCTTCTGATCAGCAAATCCTAGGCTCTGTGGTTTAACCCACAGCGCCACCCGTGTCCCTATTTTCATTGGAGAAATGTTGGAGGGTATGAAGTTATCCAACACCCAAGCTGTCTGAACACAATCCTGTATAGGAAAGTTTTTTAAAATATATATTTAATGTTTTATTATGTTTTTATATATGTTGGAAGCTGCCTAGAATGGGTGGGGCAACCCAGTAAGATGTGTGGGGTATAAATAGTAAAACTATGATTATGGAATGGGACGTCCCTGTTTTCATTGGGTGAGTCTTGCTAAAGCCACATGTTATAGGGCAGGGGTGGGGAAACTTTTTCAGCAGGGGCCCGATCCACTGGCCCTCAGACCTTGTGAAAAACTTGAAAAAACTATATGAATGAATTCCTATGCCGCACAAATAACCCAGAGATGCATTTTAAATAAAAAGACACATTCTACTCATGTAAAAACATGCTGATTTCTGGCCCATCCGCAGGCCGGATTTGGAAGGCGATTTGGGTCAGATCGGCTCCTGGGCCTTATTTTGCCTACCCATGTTAAAGGATATCAGAGTCTTGCAGGAGTGAAGGGAGGAGTGGATTTTTCCTTGGGTTGCACCTGAAGGTTGGTGCAGAATGCTCTTAAAGGGTTCCTTCAGAGTCTACAGTTCCTGTGACCTTTTGTGTTAATAAAGTGCTGTGTTCAGTTACAGGGCCCTGCAATTATTTCTAATAATATCATAGCATGAGCGAGTGTCAGATGATGTGGGAAACTAATGCACATTTAGATGCTTCGAGTCTGCCAAGTAATTAAAAGACAATTTAAGAGAGAATGAAATAATGAATAGTTTAGCTGGAGATGAGAATAGCTAGGCTATAATAAACGAGAAGGGGTAGAGGGAGTAAAGATGAAGATCTCTTGCCGGTGGCAGAAAGAAATTGCCGAACAAAAGATAAAAAGAGCTTCCTGTCTTTATTCGGCAGTGTTTATGGGAAAGAGGAGCATAAACAACATTCCATAGCTCTGCTTTGTTTGCCCGAAGGTAGAAGTTCTGCCACTCCATCTATTTGCGGTGATTCTTGCTTGGCGTTCACAATTCCGGTTCAGATGGGAGTGGCAAGAAACATTCTCTCGGCTCAACATTAACCATTTCAGATTCAGGAGTGGTCCATGCTGTACCTCACATGAAGCTGCCTCATACCAACTGTGAAAACATTATGAGCCTCGCTGGTGAAGGAGCTGACTTGCATATGGTCTGCCTCAGGGTTGGCACAATACATTTTGCTGCCTGACAAAGTACAAGATGGCGCCCTGTGTGCAGAAGCTATCAGAACTGGCAGCTGACTCTTTCTTTATCAAGACATAAGAACCCAGGAACCCTTATACAGAGTCAGACCCTGGGACAACTAGCTTAGAAAAGCCTCCATGGACTGGAAGAAGCTCTCAAGAGTTTTAGGCATCGACTTGGAGATGCTGGGACCTTCAGCAGGCAAAGTAGACCCTCCAAGTGTCCCTATTTTCCAGGGACAGTCTCGGATTTACAGAAATGGTCCCGGTTTCTGATTTGATCCTGAAATGTCTCGCTTTTCCTTTGTTGTTGTTTAGTCGTTTAGTCGTGTCCGACTCTTCGCGACCCCATGGACCAGAGCACGCCAGGCACTCCTGTCTTCCACTGCCTCCCGCAGTTTGGTCAGATTATGTTTGTAGCTTCGAGAACACTGTCCAACCATCTCGTCCTCTGTCGTCCCCTTCTCCTTGTGCCCTCCATCTTTCCCAACATCAGGGTCTTTTCCAGGGAGTCTTCTCTTCTCATGAGGTGGCCAAAGTATTGGAGCCTCAGCTTCACGATCTGTCCTTCCAGTGAGCACTCAGGGCTGATTTCCTTAGGATGTCCCTATTTTCATCATAGAAATGTTGGAGGGTATGGAGTTATGTGACCCCTGAGCCAAGGAGATGAGTAACTATAGAACTTTTAGAAGACATCTGAAGGCAGCCATGTATTGGGAAGATTTTCAGTGTTTAATGTTTTACGCGTGGGTCCAGAATTGGCTTCCACTGTCACTTACGGACTCATTGTTAAAACCGTGTTTATGGAAGACATTCTTACTCGGCTACGAGTGATCGCCAAAGAAGATATTTGTTGGAAGCAACCCAGAGTGGCTGGGGCAGCCCAGTCAGAAGGGCAGGGCATAAATAATGAAATTATTATTATGATGGAATAGGACATCCCTATTCTCATCAGAATAGAGTATGATGGGCTGTAACACTGAGCCACAGCCTTTCCCAACAGCAGTGCTCAGGTGAGGAGGCTTCTTGTTTGAGCCTTGGCTAATTCTGAATCTGACTGGTTCCTGCTAGTACTGCATCACCATTCTGAAATTCACATTTTCCTTTGTTGTTGTGCCAGGAGAACAAAGAATACTGCTTTTGCTGGTGCTGTTGCAAGCAGAGCAAAACTCTCACTCTCTCTGTGTGTGTGCAGTGCCGGATTTACGTATAAGCCAAACAAGCTATAGCTTAGGGCCTCACTCTCTTGGGGGCCCCCCAAAAATTTAAAGGGAAAAAAACTGGATGTACATTTCCAAAACATAAGATAAAAAGCAAATAAAATAAAACCTACATACAGTAACAGTGTTTTGTGTTATGTAGGCTCCTATGATGTAAATAATGTGCCCTGCCTGCTAGCCTGCTCCCTAAAATATCACTGGTTTGCTCATTTCTATATCAATTACTTTGATAAAATACATACAGTGGTACCTTGGGTTACAGATGCTTCAGGTTACAGATGCTTCAGGTTACAGACTTCACTAACCCAGAAATAGTACCTCGGGTTAAGAACTTTGCTTCAGGATGAGAACAGAAATCATGCGGCGGCAGCGGGAGTTCCCATTAGCCAAAGTGGTACCTCAGGTTAAGAACAGTTTCAGGTTAAGAACGGACCTCCAGTACAAATTAAGTTCTTATCCCGAGGTACTGCTGTATTTTGTTATGTGCAAATGGCTTGAGGTACCTATTAGGTCCCTAAATTACCACATAGCATATATTCAACACAAAAAACAGCTGCAATTTGTTGTTGACAAAGGACAGCTGGACATATAAAGGGCCCATTACCTTCAGTAGCTTAGGGTCTCATCAAACCTAAATCCGGCCATTTTTCTCTCTGTGTGTGTCTTAGCTACATCATAGAGCCCGTCTGTGAAAGGTTTAGGCTCTTAATTCTTTTTGGAAACTTACTTGCTAAGAAGGTCAGATAAATAATAAAACACATTGGATTTGGAAGCTGGTGGCAAGTGTGACTTTGTTCTTACCTGTTTTCTCCATAGAGATTGACTTTAGTTTTCTCTATGGTGAGAGAGAAAAGAAATTCGATTTGTTGAGGTGTGTGTGTGTGTTTTAAGCTCACCCAACTGCTGACATTAAATGATCTGGGGAGGGGGGGGCACTCTATGCCTTGCCACAAGTCACAATAATGTCAAGCAGCATGCCTCTTTTCAAATATTATTAGGACAAACAGGTGTCAAGGCTGGGTGCGCTGGATGTGTGAGCACAAATCATTTTCTTGTGCATTGTAATGCCTGTGGAATTGAAGCGAAAGCCACCAGTCAAATCAAAACAGTTCTAGGGAGGTGGGTGGCGGGGGGACGGGGGACATGCTTCTAAAATTAGAAGCCAGCCTGCAAGATTTTTCCACTCTGATTCCTCTGGCAAAGATTTCATCCTGGGAGAAAAAATAAGGGTGGGGGAATGTTTGGAATCCTACACATCCCCCCGCTTTCTTGGGGATTCTGTTCTCCGCTAGTGCAATGACAATGTGGGCAGATATGCCTTTATAGTAGTCACGCTTGAGGGCTCAAATGGTATTTTATTGGTTTAAAGGGCAATTGCTGCCATTGCATTGGAGGTTAGTTAGTTAATTGATTGTCATATTTGTATCGCATCCTTCCACTGCATTTGCAGTGTTAGATGGTGGCTTGCAACAGGTTTTTTTAAAAATAAAACAATACAACATAAACAAACAGCAACAGAAACACATCCAGCACATCAAATCTATCTTGGAAAATAGATGAAAATCAAGGGGTAAATCACAAAAAAATCCTTAACTGGGCAGATGGCGCTGTGGTCTAGTACTGCCCCCCACATCGCAATCCTGCGGCGGCTGGGTTGGGAGGGCTGGTTGGAGTGTGTGGACTGCAGACCTCCACGCAGTGGCCGGATGGTAGCCTTCCTGCAAAGTGGCCAATCACAGGCAGGCTACTGTGCAGGACCTCCCCAGGGGTGGGGCCAACCACATTGGCAAGCATTGCTTGGTTTTGTGCCCAGGGAATAAATAGAGGGTCAGCCCAGGTCTACTCACCCAGCTCATCGTTGGATCTCCCTCCTTCCCTCCCTCTTTGAAATATTGAATTTTTGCTGGTACATGGTTTTGCTTTGGACATTGTTGTTAAGTTGTGGGTGAACATATCAGATGACACAGCGATTCTTCAAACAGCTCTTGTTTATTCACAGGCCAGAACAGAACTGAACTGAAGGGTTTAGCCAGCCTGCTTATATAGAGCTTCACTACAACGCAACAGTAACCACTTTCTGTAGCTATCCAATAATAATAATAATAATAATAATAATAATAATAATAATAATAATAATTTTATTTATATCCCGCCCCCCCCAGCCGAAGCTGGGCTCAGGGCAGCAAACAACAATAAAATAATTCAACATTTTAAAAACATTTCATTATAAAAATTAATTAAAATCAAATTGATGGCAACCGTTAAGCAAAATTCTGTGCAGATTGCCAGAGGAGGGAGTCAGGCTGCACCCTGACCAAAGGCCTGGTGGAACAGCTCTGTCTTGCAGGCCTTGCAGAAAGATGTCAAGTCCCGCAGAGCCCTAGTCTCTTGTGACAGAGCGTTACACCAGATTGGAGCCGCAGCCGAGAAAGCCCTGGCTCTAGTTGAGGCCAGCCTAATCTCTCTGAGGCCTGGGACCTTCAAGATGTTTTTATTTGCAGACCGTAATTTCCTCTGTGGGACATACCAGGAGAGGCGGTCCCGTAGGTACGAGGGTCCACTGAATGTCACTTTCAATCCCTTATTTGCATATGTGGACCTGAGTGAAAACTATCTACAGTATCCCCCTGCTGGCCCAGGGTGAGAACTTCAGCACATAACAATTGTTGCCCGCTGTATTAGGGGCCGGGCAGGATTTTTTCCACTTAACAAATTGGCTATGCCCCTGTAGTTGTCGCCTACCTCATAGCAATCATCACAACTTTGTGTGGTTAGGCTTTGCGTAAGCTTTAGTCTTGGATGGAGGGGGATTGTAGCCTCTGCTTGCCCCTCCATGGTCAAGGGTATCCCGTTAACAGGAGCCATGAAGATCTGCTTCTGTCCAGGTGCCCAGGCAGGGGCTAGGGCCATAGAACTCCTCCAATGGGGACCTCTTGGGGGTGGGTGGGTACCACTATTTGATGTGGGTCATAGGACCCACCCCCCAAGGTTGAGTTGACCATAGCAGATGTAGAATTACAGCAGATGATCTAAAAGACATATCCAATCCTTAAGCCAAACCACATCTCTAATCAATAAAGCTGTGGCCTATTTGATCCATTCTTCCCTTACACTAATTTTCCTGTCTGGTTATTTTACTATCGGGGGCTAGAGGGTCATGGGACCTTGGCACATAAAAGCCTCTGCCCATTCCTTTGTCACTGTGGGCCATTTACCTGCAATTTCTGTCACAAAGCAGACCTTTACCAGGGCTATTCATGTGATCTCCAGCAGTCCTGCTGGTTTGATCAGTTTTGTAGACCTGACTCTTATAATTGCAGAGTAGACCCAACAGGTCCTCCAGCACAACCTCCGATCTTATAGCAATATCTTTTTTTTAAATATAATTTTTTATTAGGTTTTTTTAACATACCATCTTCAACAGTAATTAAACATATTTTTACGTCTTATTCGATGGAAGACTTTCATCTGAAAATTTTCCAATGTAATCTCTTAGTATACATTCTTATTTTCCCTGTTACATTTAAAACTCATAACCAATATCTCTATTCTTTATCTACTTCATAGCACTTCATATATTTCTCCTTACAAAACTTCTTGTAGTCCCACTAGCATAATTTGTTGGTTACAATAGCTCTTCAAATAGTTCATATACTTCTTCCAACTTCTGTAAATCTCTGGTCCCGCAGGTTTCGAATCCTTCCTGTCATTTAGTCCAATTCTGCATAGTCCATTATTTACATCTGCCATTCTTCTTTCGTCAGAATTTCTTCTTGCTTCCATTTCTGGGCTAACAATACTCTTGCCGCTGTTGTTGCATATAAAAACAATTTAACATCTTGCCTGTTAATATCCTGACCTATAATGCCAAGTAGAAATGCTTCTGGTTTTTTAAAAAATGTATATTTCAACATCTTTTTCATCTCATTATATATCATTTCCCAGAAGTTCTTTACTTTCTTACATTCCCACCACATATGATAAAATGTTCCTTCTTTTTCTTTACATTTCCAACATTTATTATTTGTCTTGTAGATTTTAGCTAATTTCACTGGTGTAATATACCATCTATACATCATTTTCATCATATTCTCCCGATCTTATAGCAATATCAAGATGCTGAGGTTTTTGAAAAAGCTGGCATACCAGAATGGGCTTAGTGGTCTATCGGGGTTTGTGGCAGCTGGAAGAGAGTCAATGGATATTCAAAAATATTGTGGGATGACATGCTGTTTTCTCTTGGATTATGTGTGTGTATATGTAAATGTGTGTTTCACTATATATGCATTTAAGCTGCCTGTTACCCAGAATGCAAGCTGAACCCACAATTGCTAGGTTATGAAAACATAAAAGACTATTTAAAGGAGGCCAGTTTGATGGCAGAAAGTGCGGAGGAATTAAAGAACTTGTTAATGAGGGTGAAAGAGGAGAGTGCAAAATATGGTCTGAAGCTCAACATCAAAAAAATGAAGATCATGGCCACTGGTCCCATCACCTCCTGCCAAATAGAAGGGGAAGAAATGGAGGTAGTGAGAGATTTTACTTTCTTGGGCTCCATGATCACTGAAGATGGTGTCAGCAGTCACGAAATTAAAAGATGCCTGCTCCTTGGGAGAAAAGCAATGACAAACCTAGACAGCATCTTAAAAAGCAGAGACATCACCTTGCCAACAAAGGTCTGTATAGTTAAAGCTATGGTTTTCCCAGTAGTGATGTACGGAAGTGAGAGCTGGACCATAAAGAAGGCTGATTGCCGAAGAATTGATGCTTTTGAATTATGGTGCTGGAGGAGACTCTTGAGAGTCCCATGGACTGCAAGAAGATCAAACCTCTCCATCTTAAGGAAATCAGCCCTGAGTGCTCGCTGGAAGGACAGATCCTGAAGCTGAGGCTCCAATACTTTGGCCACCTCATGAGAAAAGAAGACTCCCTGGAAAAGACCCTGATGTTGGGAAAGATGGAGGGCACAAGGAGAAGGGGACGACAGAGGACGAGATGGTTGGATAGTGTTCTCAAAGCTACCAGCATGACTTTGACCAAACTGCGGGAGGCAGTGGAAGACAGGAGTGCCTGGCGTGCTCTGGTCCATGGGGTCACGAAGAGTCAGGCACGACTAAACGACTAAACAACAACAACAACAACAAAGTTAGAAGCCTTGCCACATGAGTAGAGCCATTCATTTGTGCAGAACTGCTCAGTTTCCTAAGCTAGCTCCCCTCCTCCTTCTTCAAATAGCCAGACTTTCCCTGTCTTGCTTTAAATTCAGTTAATACCCTTCCCTCCTCCAGCCCCAGGAGTGCATCACGGCTAACAATGGGCTCATGAAACCCAGCAAGGGCCCTCTGGCTCCTCCATAGTAGGTTTTTATTTAAAATCTCACACACAAATCTTTGCACACCGCTGGCTGCAAAATAACTCTTTCCCCCTAAAGGGAACTCTTTCGATGTGTTTCAGTAACAGATCCTGCGCCATATAAACAACTTCACTCAAGCCAGCTCAGTGCCTGCCAGGGAGAAGTCCCCTCGGTAGAGGTGCAAGGGAAAGCAATGCATCTAATTAAGAAAAAGAAGATATATTTGTATCTGCTGGAGAGATATTTTCAGCGTTAATCGATTCGTACAAATACAAAACTCAAGTACCATATAATTAATACCCTAACCGTGCTTTGTAGGTATTCCTCCCCCCCGCCCCGCAATTCTGGTGCAGATGAGCCTCTTTTATCTGAATTCCCAGAGGGATAGCCACATTAGCCTTTTGCAGCAAAAGCAGCCGAAAGTCGTGTGGCACCTCAAAGGCTAACAAATTATTCAATGGACTGCTGTCAAATGCATGAAATGTTCACATACACAATGGAGTTGGGTGAGGAGGTTTAGCAGTCAAATGCAGAATACAGACAGTGATACAAATACGTTGTCGACTGTTGTAATTCACACACAAAAAGTTGCTGATATGACGGGCATCCTGGCAGCGGAAAAGCCAGTTAACGCATACAAAATCATGGGTCTTAGTTTAATACCCAAATGATAGCATGGGACCTATTGACATATACAGTAGTGCCCCGCAAGACGAATGCCCCACAAGACGAAAAACCCGCTAGACGAAAGGGTTTTCCGTTTTTCGAGGTGCTTCACAAGACGAATTTCCCTATGGGCTTGCTTCGCAAGACGAAAGCGATTTTTTTTTCGCTCCCCCCCCTTTTTCTAAGCCGCTAAGCCACTAATAGCCGCTTAGCCGCTAATAGTGCTAATCCGCTAAGCCGCTAATAGGATTGCTTCGCAAGACGAAAAAACCGCAAGACGAAGAGACTCGCGGAACGGATTTTTTTCGTCTTGCGAGGCACCACTGTATTTGGTGGGTTCGTGTGACCATCTTCCTTTGAAGTTCCTTTGCTCCAGGATAGTCACGTTCAGATTGTCCTGAGAGGCTGAAATTGCATTACCAAAATAGGTATAGGGGTTAAAAGTAAAGTGGTCGGAACTGTGGTCTAAACCACTGAGCCTAGGGCTCGCTGATCAGAAGGTTGGTGGTTCGAATCCCCACAACGGGGTGAGCTCCCGTTGCTCTGTCCCAGCTCCTGCCAACCTCGCAGTTCAAAAGCACACCAGTGCAAGTAGATAAATAGGTACCACTGTGGCGGGACCCAGAAAGCTGTCTGTGGACAGTGGCGTAGCTAGCCGCTCGGGTGCCGGGTGCGGCACGCACATCCTGCAGCTGGGGGCGAAGCGAGCTGCCCATGGGGGCGGGGCATGCTGCATGGAGCCTCTCCGCCGCCTCCCTCTCAGCTGTAGGGTGGCTGAGGGAGAGGCGGAGGGCAGACGCAAGCCCCACGCTGCCATTTCAGGCAGCACGGAGCCTGTAGGTACCCAAGTCTCCACATCACTCCCAGGAGAGACGCAAGGCTCGGGCACACTGCAGGCCCCGGACTTTGGTATCCAAACGTTTTGAAAGTCAAACGGACTTCCGGAACAGATTCCATTCGACTTCCAAGGTATTACTGTGCATTGAAATGGCATACTATCACCATGTTCCCTTCTACCAAATTTAGACCCTCCGTCCATATAAATGGTTTTGGGGTGGGTTTTTTTGCTTATAATTTGGTGCACACATTGATGGTTTTGTTACCCCCCCCCCCGTAAGTCTTATTTTCAGGAACAAAAATCTGCTTCCCTTATCCATTTTTTGATAAATTATTTGCATTGCTAAAGACACATTAATACCGACCATAATACCTCTGGTTTTCTTTGTTGCTGCAGCATGAAAGATGTTGCCTGAGAAAAATTCTTTCAGATACTATTCATCTTTTTTCTTTTTTTTTTAAGGGTATGTTTCTCCTAAATAAATAAAATGTCATGTTCACCACAGACTTTTTTAAAAAAAATCTGCATCTTTTGAAAGGGCTCTGTAGGCCATTAACATCCAATGCCATAAATGTAATTGCTTTATTCGTTCTTTATTTTAAAGTGAAAGAAAGAAAAAGAAAGAAAGAAAGAAAGAAAGAAAGAAAGAAAGAAAGAAAGAAAATCAGAATATCAAGAGCAATAACCCTCAGGATTATACTACAGTTCTGTTATCTGGAACTATACCCCAGCTTTTTGTTAGATTTTTGTAGCTAAAAGTCAGGGAAGATTTTCTTTCTGTCTGTTCTATTTAATTCTTATGCTCCTGCTTCATCAGATTGTATATTTCTTTTTTAAAAATCATCTCTTCCAGAGTTTTGATCACTGTTTGATTTCTATTATGCATCATAAACTGAAACAGAAAACCTCATTCATAACAGATTCCTTCTTTTTCAAATACTTTGCTAGAAAGTTCTGCTCTTTCCTTTACAAAAATGTTACTAGGAAGATCTACTAGCACACCTCTGTCAACTTCCACTTTTGCTTCTACTCTAAATGGCTATTATCTTGCTCTTTGAACCCCAACCCATACACTTAGTTAGCGTGGCTGTGGTGAGAATCTTATTTTGAAGACAATTGACCATGGACTAGATCAAGAATAGGCAAACTCGCCCTCCAGATGTTTTGAGACTACAATTCCCATCATCCCTGACCACTGGTCCTGTTAGCTAGGGATGATGGGAGTTGTAGTCCCAAAACATCTGGAGAGCTGAGTCTGCCTATGCCTGGACTAGATCAAAGTTTCCCAAACCTTGATCTCTAGCTGCTTTTGGATTACAGTTCCCATCATCCCTGACCACAGGTCCTGCTAGCTAAGGATCATAGGAGTTGCAGTCCAAAAACAGCTGGAGACCCAGGTTCGGGGAAATCCTGCGCTAGATCATATGATCACGCCTCTCATAGGGTGATGAGAGTAGAGAAGAACTTCTGTGCTGTCTCCATTGTGTCCTTGAGTCCAGGAGAGTCCAGCAGAGTTGGTTCAAGTAGTTCACATTGTGGGACTGTTCAGGGATGCAGGAGAGGATATATTGCTTGATTATATCCTTTCCAACTTGTGTTAAAAAGTTCTACAGTTTAGCAGAGTAACAGTCCCCTTTTTAAACTTGCACAGCTGATGTGTTTGCTCAGGCCCGCTAAAGCCTCTAAAATAAGTTTCGTTGGTAATTTCCCATTTAGTCCCTCATAAAAAGATAGACACGACACAGTCTTCTATAAAAATATAAAAAGAGTTTACTCACTCACATTCTGTTCACAAATGGATCCCAGAAGGCAGACTTAAGTTACAAAAGAAATATACACCTGGAAACTAGTCCATAAGGAGATAGCTCCTTTGTCCTCTCTTGGCTGCAAGCTAAGAGAGCATCTTAGGCTAAGCAGATGTTGCTTCTTCGATGAATGTACAGTGGTGCCTCACAAGACGAAATTAATCCGTTCCGTGAGGCTCTTCGTATAGTGGTTTTTTCGTCTTGCGAAGCAAGCCCATTGACACCTTAGCAGATTAGCGCTATTAGCGGTTTAGTGGCTTTTAGCGATCAGCTGTTAAGCGGCTTATCAGCGGATCAGCTGATAAGCGGCTTAGGGCTTAGGAAAAGGGGGGGGAGGGAAAAAACCCCACAGGAACTCGCAAGACATTTTCGTCTTGCGAAGCAAGCCCATAGGGAAATTCGTTTTGCGAAGCGCCTCCAAAACGGAAAACCCTTTCGTCTAGCGGGTTTTCCGTCTTGCGAGGCGTTCGTCTTGTGGGGCACCACTGTAGTCAGAGAGAGATGGCTGACCAGTCCTGCTGTGATGGCCTAGGAATCCGATTCAGAGGCTGAACCGGAGGAACCCCAGCCTGCACAAGAGTCCCCGCCTCCAGGGCCGGCTGAGCTGGGGCAGGGCCTTGGATCTGAAGTGCCTGCACCTGTGCCGGATCCTCAGGAGCAGGCACCAGGTGATTCCACTCTGGCTCCGGAGGTGATTAAGGACACAGTGCCTACAGGTGCACCTCTCCCAGCCCTGTCAGGGGAAAGTGAGTCTCCCCCGGGTCAAGTAACTCCCCAGCCTCTCCTGAACTGCAAAGGCTTAGGGCAGAGAGGCGGAGGGAACTGGTTTCTCCCAGGAGGAGTGCTCGCCTTAAGGCCAGGAGAGGCGGGTCTCCTGGGGGCCGGGGCCGCCCCTGGCCTCAGAGAAGATAAAGGCCAGGCAGCCCGGTCCCAGGTTGTGGGAGCAACGTCATTGAGTACCTGCTCTTGCCCGGACCCAGACCTGACCTTCCAGTGTTCCTGTCCCCGCCCGGCTTCCTGCTTCGGACCTCGCCTCGCTCCTTGTGAACTGTTTCCAGACCAGTGACCCAGGACCGGACTTTGACTACGCCAACGGTAACCTTCCCCCCGGGACCAGCACACCTGCTCTTTTGTTACCTGGGCAGTTGAGGTCATGCCCACCTCTAGTCACATGCAGAGGAAGTCTGTCCCAGCCTAGGAGAAACAGGAAGTTCCGACTGGCTGGTCCAGACATCCCCTTTTATGTCCACTCTAGGGATGTTGTACTTGGCTGCTCTTGTGTTTCACATCCCACACACATCTATCTTGGCAAATGGGGTGCTGGACCCCCAAAACACCTGCTGCGACACAGTTGCAAGGAGGTGAAACCACTCATCCACATGCTGACTTGAGTGCCAAATCCAAACATGGGGCTTGTTTTGAGAAATCAGGTCCAGCTTCTGAGGATGTGGACAAGACAAGATGCTTGGAGCACTGTTTCCAGCTACTTGCCCTGTTACCCTTTTCAAACTAGTTGCAGGGGATTGACTGAGTTGCTCCCATGTGTGGCAGACATGTCATTGTGGGATGAGTGGGTGTCTGATGCCTTGAAGGACGGTGCTGCTGCAATGGGGTCGCACTTCCTCAGAAGCTGCAGGTCTGTGGTCTAGGGCAGCTCCTGTTAGAATTCCTACTCCATGATTGCAGTCATGGGATTTTTGTCTATCACATGACGGTGCATATTTTGACTCCACAGAGTCGGACATGACGGAGACAGGATGTTTGTGTTACTGTGTTCCATGAAGTGGGACTATTGTCCTTTGTTCTTTTTCTCTTTGCTGTCTGATGCTAGAGAGAGAGGGAGCCATGTTGCAGTGCTCCGTGTGTGTTTATATGTAAATAAAGTAGATTAGCCAAAATGCTGAGTTTCTGAGGTCTGTCACGCAAGCTGTGAAGACTCTGCGGATCCCTAAGTGTGCCGGTGTCTGTTGGCATTGGTCACTGTGATGTTCAGGCTGAAGAAAGCTTTTGAAGCTCCCGAACGATCAACCAGGAGGAAGAAAACATGCCAGTCAGGCATGAGTATCTGCCAGGGTCCTACTTGAGTGTAGGACAAGCTCCTGGGTCTATCACTGTCTGCAGAGACACAAGTAGTGGCCATGGAAATAAGCACCTATTCCCAGCTATGGCTGGTATGCCAGTTACAGTACTTCTTGGACAGAGATGGTCTGGCCACAGTAGGGGTTGCCAACTAGTGACCCACTGGTCTGATCCAGCCCCCCAGCACTCCAATTTAGCATGACCACTTGGGGGGGGGGATGTATAACACCAGCAGATTTTCATTCCAATCACGGTGCTTGGCTGGACAGAGAGGCTTCAACCATTCAGCCCAGTGTCATCATGATTTCAATCAAGATTGCTTCCTCCTTCTGCTTAGAAGATGATAAATCTAATGATTAAGGGAAGGAGGAGATGTTCGTCTTGATCGTGCTGAGGTGGATGAAGAAGGTATCTGTTCTTCATTTTAAGAACCGGTGAGGTGTATTTTAATTTGAAATAATTCAAATTAATTCAGCAGTGCCAGTCAACTGTTATCCAGGTAAAATAGTTCTAAATCAATCTGTCCAATCAGATGTCAGTCAACGTATTAAAGTGAATCATCTGGACATTCAATGAAGATGGTTCAGTCAAATCTTCAAAGCCAGCCAGCTACTCCCCTGTAAAAAGTAGCCCCAAATCAAACAAGGTTGATTTAGCTGTGTCTCAACTAAAGATAATTCATCCAAGTCAGTCAGTCATCAAAATTAATTACCACATTTCATTCAAAAATAATCAATATTGCCTATAAATCCTGGTTTCAATTCTTAAAGTTCCTATGATGTTCTTCTTGTCCCACAGAATCCTCCAGCTTTCATCTAGATGAATATCAGCCAAGATTTTTGTTTGATGCCCACAGTTATTAATTTCTTACAAGCCCAGACTCTAAAATTCATTGCCTTTTTAAATCCATGGCTTATAAATGTTATTAAATTAGCCCAAGAATGACTTAATGTTGGAGTTATAGTTGACCCTTCTCTATACAGTGGTGCCTCGCAAGACGAAATTAATCCGTTCCGTGAGGCTCTTCGTATAGCGGTTTTTTCATCTTGTGAAGCAAGCCCATTGACAGCTTAGTGGATTAGCGCTATTAGCGGTTTAGCGGCTTTTAGGGGATCAGCTGATAAGCGGCTTATCAGTGGATCAGCTGATAAGCGGCTTATCAGTGGATCAGCTGATAAGCGACTTATCAGTGGATCAGCTGATAAGCGGCATATCAGTGGATCAGCTGATAAGCGGCTTAGGGCTTAGGAAAAGGGGGGGGAGGGAAAAAACCCCGCAGGAACTCGCAAGACATTTTCGTCTTGCGAAGCAAGCCCATAGGGAAATTCGTTTTGCGAAGCACCTCCAAAACGGAAAACCCTTTCATCTAGCGGGTTTTCCGTCTTGTGAGGCGTTCGTCTTGCGGGGCACCACTGTACTGTACAGTGATTTAATTCCCATTGTACATTGTGTGTCCAACTGAATATATCTGTAAAGATGTTCTGATACGGCAACTAAATAACCACAAGCTCAGGCACTAGCTCAGAGTAGAGTTGGAAGGGACGCCAAGGGCCATCTAGTCCAACCCCCTTCAATGCAGGATTCCTAGCTGGATGTGTGGTCCTGCGATATGAGGCAGGACTTTCTTGGTGGCAACCCGGATGGTAGAATTCCTTTCCCAGGGAATTGTGACTGTCGCCCATGCCATCAAGTTTTAGGTAAAGCTAAAGGGACCCCTGACCATTAGGTCCAGTTGTGACCGACTCTGGGGTTGCGGCGCTCATCTTGCTTTATTGGCCGAGGGAACCGGTGTACAACTTCCAGGTCATGTGGCCAGCATGACTAAGCCACTTCTGGCAAACCAGAGCAGCGCATGGAAACACAGTTTACCTTCCCGCCGGAGCGGTACCTATTTATCTACTTGCACTTTGATGTGCTTTCGAATAGACACTTACTAAAAACATTTTTGTTTCTCCAGGACTCTAGGCCAAAATATTTGCCTCGAATCTCAGTAGCATTATTGTTGTGGTATGGTTTTTAATTTTATTATTACCAGAGGCACTGAGGCATCTGATCAAGGCCTGTATTTTAAAATGAGCTTAAAGATATATTTGCAAATGTTTGTATGTTTCATGCCAGGTAGAAACCAGTTGGCTAAGTACTATGGCAGTTGTTTATCTTCCTGCTCTCCTGAACAAGCCCCCCCCCCCGATTTATAGCAGTAGCAGGAGACAAGTTTCTCAAAGTTGTAAAATGGAATTACAGGCTGGGAGCAAATGTTACACTGACCCTACATATTACAGAATACAATCAAGCTGCAAAAACACTAATTAAGAGTTGGTAAATAGTAAGATTTATTGTTTAACAGAAAATAATGCCATGTGCCTCCCATCAGACTCTAGCCATATTTTCCTAAGGTTTAAGGTATACTGAGAGAGTTAAAGGGCAATAAATTTTGGGAAGAGCTAATGGGAAAAGCAGCTGGCTGGGCAAGGGGGGTGTAAACTGAAGAGGCTTCTTTTGAAGCTGTTTTTTACTGAGTTCCTTTTTACTTTGCAAAGGCCTTTTCTTCTAAAAAGCTATCTATGTTATGTATGAGATTTGTTGGCTTAATGTAATTAGGCAAAGGATTTAGAAAGTAAGAAATGTTAGATTCTTATTTCATTGATGGTGTGTGAGAATGTGAACCCAAGATCTCTGTTTAGATAGAATTTAATACCACTAGCCATTTGTTTTAGCCATTTGTTTTGGAATGCAGGGGCAACAGGGGCAAAAGGTGATCTGGTAATTAAGGTGCCTTGTCGAGGCAAATGTAAGATATATGGCTACTTGCGTGTTGAGGTCCCCAGGTCCACCCCAATAACTCACACATCACACAGAAATTTTTGTTTAAGATTTTTGGCATAATTTTGGCCACAACTTTATTAAAATACAAATTTGTGAGTGGTTGCGTAGGCATTGGTTGCGACTATCTGCCCCCACCATGGGGGACAGACTGACATTCTGCACAATGCGAAAGTCAGAATGGGGGAATACACTTGGGGGTTACGCGGAGCAGGGAACCTGCCCTCACCTCAAATGCAACCAGGAGCTCATTGCTATGGCCCGAGCCCCCTTGTCAGAGTGGACAAGCAATAGTTAGCCCCCAATTCCTTTAACGGAATCCCTTGCAGCAGCAGCATTACAGGGGCAGGCACAGCCAATCCATGCCCCTCAACCAACCAAACCATAAACCAATGCCTAACCACAACCCTACAGGTTGTAACGATTTTCTATGCAGTAGGCAAAAACCAAATGGCCCCAGCCAATCAGCCAGATGGACAAAATTCCTACCAGGCCCCCGCTCCAAAGCAGACGACCCCATGACAGGCATAGCAAGGTCAAAGCAAACAACCCTATTCTAGGGAGGGAGGGACGGGCAATCCGATGCATGGGCGAAAAGAGGAAGCCCTAGCCTCGTGCAAGGAGTTTTACTATTTCTGGCTGTCAATCAATAAATGACAACATTAACTTCATCCTAACAACAAGGGAAGCCCCAATCGCATCAGTGGCCAACGATCAATTAGCCCGCCCCCCAACTTTGGAGTGTCCTGGCGGCCCCCACCACAACACGTGCTCTCCATGAAGGAGAACACACTTTGTCTGCCATTTATGGATAGAAGGAAATATAGCTCTTTGTCTCCCATAAAAGGTAATAGGAAATGGGTGTATCTTTTATGATTGGTTCTAGCGAACAGCCAACAGGAATTTCAACCAGGCTGATTGGACAGAGGCAGCCAAAGGAGGAGCAAGGGGGCTGGGTTAAGGAAATATAAGTGCTGGCCATCAGGGCTGGAGGGAGCAGAGCTTTGGTAACCATATACCACTGTGCCTCTCATTTATTTGTCTGACAAATAAATTATTATTTTAATTTCTCTATTGCTGCGTTGAATATTTCATTCTAGCTAAGCGTTAACCACAAGCAGGGTGCTACAGTACTACCCCTCCCCTATCAACCCCCTCGCCCAATCTGCTTCCTGATATTTCTGCCCCATTCATCCAAACAATATATGGACAAGAGTTATAGTATGTTACTGTATTCTTCTGTGTATAAGACAATGCTTTTTGCTAAAATATTTCAGGCAAATATTGGGAGTCAAACAACTCAAGGCTGATCTCTCCCAAAGAAGCTCAACAACTGTGTCTTAACTCCCCCCCCCCCAAAAAAAGCTCCACACACAAAAAGTTCAACAACTCAATAAATATGGATTTTTAATTTTTTGGTTCAAAACAATAGGGGTCGTCTTATACATGGAAAAATATGGTACATTATTTTCTGTCTTTCCACAATTAGCTTCAACGGGACAAATGTATCTTTCCCTACAACACACACACACACACACACACACACACACACACACACACACGTATTATCAATCCGCCAAGCTTTGAAATACGTTTAAAAGGGTCCTCTTCTATCAGCCCCATCAAATCTTTCTCCTCTTCCGTGTGCGGAGAGGATTAAGCTTTTTGCTGTCATGCAACATTAAAATAAGAAGGCCCACACGAGGCTGACATGCGTTTGACAAAAAATTAATGATTTGTATATCACTTTAATGCTTTGAATCTGCATTTCATGTATGCTAATTAGGTCATAATGGGCCTGTTTGAGAACTGAACTGTCATCCTGCTGCTGTGCTGGTTTCTGGAAGTGGAGATAGAGCTGCTCCCCCCCCCCCCGCCCCCAGTTGGCTCAGAGCTTGCGTGCTGCAACCTGGCATATCTGTTTGCTGAGCCCAGCTTCCCACCATCCCTTCCACTTTACAAGACAATTGTTTTGAGGATGGGGGAGCTTTCATCTATCAGGATTATAATGGCATATCTCCACCAGCTAGTTCCTGGGCCCTGCAATACATCCTAGCAGGAAGAGAGAGTACAGTAGCTATATCTAAATGATTGATTCGTAGACTTTTCAAGCTGTCATAGTATATCTCGTAGGGCAGCTGTCAGCTTTTCAGATACATGAAGTTGTATTTATGCAGCACATTATGGGGGAGAGGGAAAAAATCTAACTCTCTTATTTATGGACAAGGAAGGCTGTAAAACTTAGGAAACAACAACGGCGAAGGATTCAAACTGGGGCTATATTTTATTCTCTTATTGGAAAGCCTCTCCTATCTGGCTGCTGCAGGAAAATAACATCTCTGCCTTTTCATGCAGATCTTCTCTCTGAGGCAGGAGCACTGCCAGTGTTTCCTGCACAAAGGTAGGCACAACAAAGAGAGCTTTGGGGGAGAGAAATGGTTGCCAATCTTGTGCCAGGAAACAGTGTACCTCACGATAACATTATAGGGGATCTTTCTCTGGTCAACGCAGCAACAGATTTTGAGGGGATCAGAGAAACCCAGGCAGCGACCTAGCAATTAGTGCATGCAACTGTTGTGGAAGTTATGGCTTTGTGTACCCTCCAAGACTTCTCTGATGAAAACAGGGACGTCCCATTCCATAACGACAATTTTATGGGTTGCCCCAGCCACTCTGGGCGGCTTCCAACATATATACAGTGGTACCTCGGGTTTCATACACTTCAGGTTACAAACTCCGCTAACCCAGAAATAGTGCTTCAGGTTAAGAACTTTGCTTCAGGATAAGAACAGAAATCGTGCTCCGGTGGCATGGCGGCAGCAGGAAGGCCCCAATAGCTAAAGTGGTGCTTCAGGTTAAGAACAGTTTCAGATTAAGAACGGACCTCCGGAACGAATTATGTACTTAACCCAAGGTACCCCTGTAGAAACATAATAAAACATTTTTTAAAAACCCTTCCCTATTGCGTTCAGATGGCTCAGGGGTTGGATAAATCCATACCCTCCAAATTTCTCCAGTGAAAATAGGAACATCCTTCCATCACCTCCAACATTTCTCCAATGAAAATAGGGGCATCCTAAGGAAAAGTGGGACATTCTGGGGTCAAATCAGAAACCGGGGCAGCTTCTCTAAATCAGGGACGTCCCTGGAAAACAGGGACACTTGGAAGTCTGCCTTTGCTGGGGATTCTCTATGAAGAATATTCAAGAGTTCATAAGATGCATGGAATGACCTCAAGGAAAGTGTGCTTTAGCAGAAATCAGGAGAGTTCAGAGCTCTAGGTATGCCCCGCGGAGGACCTTAAGTTCCACAAATGACAACATTTTGGAGGTCCCAAGTCGCAAGGTGGTTAGATTGGTCTCAACTAGGGCCAGGGCCTTTTCAGTACTGGCCCCGACTTGGTGGAACGCTCTGTCACAAGAGAATAGGGCCCTGCGGGACTTGATATATTTCCGCAGGGCCTGCAAGACAGAGCTGTTCCGCCTGGCCTTTGGTTTGGACTCAGTCTGACCCTTATGTTTCCATTCCCCCTTATGGTTTTGATCTATGGGCTACATTTAAAATGAGGCTGCATTTTAAATTGCATTTTAACCTGTATTTTAAATTGCCCCCCCCCCCATTATGTTTTTACTGTAATTTTACTGGTGTAATTTTACTGGTGAGACATTTTGCTGCCTGGGGCGCATGAATAGATAGTGTCTCCGTTCCACCTACTCAGGAGAATGGGGATACTTCAGGGGACTGTTTCCTCCAAGCACACTGCCTCCGTCATCTGAGATAGAAATCTCACTCTGCTGCCTAATGGTCAGACTGGTCCTGCGTACCTCAGGGGAAGAGCACATCTTCTCCATGCAGCCCGGCAACCAAGACAGCTGCTTTTCTACTCAGCCATGAAACTTACTGGGTTTGTTGTTTAGTCGTTTAGTCGTGTCTGACTCTTCGTGACCCCATGGACCAGAGCATGCCAGGCACTTCTGTCTTCCACTGCCTCCCGCAGTTTGGTCAAACTCATGCTGGTAGCTTCGAGAACACTATCCAACCATCTCATCCTCTGTCGTCCCCTTCTCCTTGTGCCCTCCATCTTTCCCAGCATCAGGGTCTTTTCCAGGGAGTCTTCTCTTCTCATGAGGTGGCCAAAGTATTGCAGCCTCAGCTTCAGGATCTGTCCTTCCAGTGAGCACTCAGGGCTGATTTCCTTCAGAATGGATAGGTTTGATCTTCTTGCAGTCTCAAAGTCTCCTCCAGCACCATAATTCAAAAGCATCAATTCTTCGGCGGTCAGCCTTCTTTATGGTCCAGCTTTCACTTCCCTACATCACTACTGGGAAAACCATAGCTTTAACTATACGGACCTTTGTTGGTAACAGCCTGAGGACAGGCTCTGTCTTATTGCTGATATTTGTAAGCCGTTCTGGGCTGGGTTTTCTTTTTAGCTGTAGAGTGGGGTACAAATGCTTCAGATGGATAAACAGAGAGATATAAAGTCGCTGGCTGGAATGGCATGGCCTATTTTTAATACCTGAACTTCAGGTATGTTTTTCTCCTGTGTGCCTTGGCTCTTTTTGGATGCCTTCAGAGTGTAATATTAATGCTCGCCTGAAGCAAAAACATAGTTCTTTCTCTCCCCCTTCTACATATGAATGTGTTCAGACCCACCTTGAGCAATTAAGTTCAGCAAGGCTGCTTTGACACAGAATGCCTGTCGGCTATACTTTTCTTGGTGCATATATAGTGTCCCGAGAGGTTGCTGCAGGATTTGAAGGTGTATTTTGAAATATAATTTGTGTGAGTGGCAGCGACAAATGTCTCTGAGCGTCACGTCGTTGTCCCATTAGAGGTAAAGAGATACCTTTCTCCAACTGCTTTTGACAACGTAAACAATCTCGCTTGGGCATTTGACCAGTCCAAGAGAAGCAACAACAACAGAACACAAAGTCAATTGACATGACATATCACAGGGTGTTCATTTACAGCAGGGGCAGACAACCTGCGGCCCTCCAGGTGTTGTTGGACTCCAACTCCCATCATCCCTGACCATTGGCCATACTGGCTGGGGCTGATGGGAGCTGGAGTTTACCAGAACCTGGAGGACCATGAGTTTTCCACCCCAGATTTGAACCATTAATTTATTAGAACAATAACAACAATATGGAAGAATTACGACAGTAAAACAGCAACTATTTTCTAGAAGACACCGTGATTCCAGTTCTAGAATCTTTGTGGAGAGCACCATGAGAAATAATATGGGAGCCCCATCTTCCAACAGGAAATACAAATTATCTGGGGGAAGACTTCATTCCTGTACACTGATAACTTGTTCCTCTGTGACAATTACTGTATTTTTCGCTCTATAAGACGCACCAGACCGCAAGACACACCTAGTTTTTGGAGGAGGAAAACAAGGAAAAAAATATTCTGAATCTCAGAATCCAGAACAACAAGGGGGATCACTGTGCAGTGAAAGCAGCAATCCCTCTTGCTGGTTTGGCTTCTGGGATAGCTGTGCAGCCTGCATTCGCTCCATAAGATGCACACACATTTCCCCTTACTTTTTAGGAGGGAAAATGTGAGACCTATAGAGCAAAAAATACAGTACTTGTGCAGCTGTGTACACATTATACCTTTAGAGCACATTCAAATCCTCAAAGGATTCTGGGCACTCTAGTTTGTTAAGCGAATGGTTAACTCTGTGAGAGACAAACTACAGAGCCCATAATCCTTTGAGGGGAAAGAAGGCTTTAAAGGTATAGCCTGTACACAGCCTGTGTGTGTTTACTTCGTGTTTCAGTTTCTGGAAGAATGAGCAAAAGGGCAATTGGATGGGTGTCAAATGAGGTGTGCCTGTAGATTGTTGTACAAATTCCCCACATTATGCTGGTTTTCCAAGGCTGGAAAACGTTTCCTTTCTTCCTTGTTGGGTTTTTGAAGCGTCCCCACCCCTTCCCCAATTTTATGGCCATTGGATATGATCTCTTACAGGCCCCTGGGATGATAAACCCGCAGTCTTTGCCTGCAGGGGCTTCTTTCATCAGCGCAGCTCAGTTTCAAGAGACTCTTTTGGACAGATGGATGACTTCTCCTCTAATTCGGAAGAATGACTTCTCAGCAGCAAGTAATGGGTGCTGTAGCAAATCTATTCTGACAGCCGACAAGCATAGAGAATGGGCTTTGCTCTGCCCCCTTTAATAGGATGTGGTGAAATGAAAAAGCCAGAGGACACAGAAGTGTTTTCAGTTCTGAATGGACAGCACAACATTTGTTTGTGTAACAGGATAGGCCCCAGCATGTGCTGAGTGAATCTCTACATCATAGATTGAGGCCAATTCAACTCCCTGTCTACTGAGCTTTAGGTAGCTGACATACCATGGGCTTTATTTTATTTTATTTTAATTTCATTTATTTATTTATTTTAAAAGCTCCACTGAAATCCTGTGAAATAGCCAGCAATTTAGGGCTGGGTTGGTGGTGAATGCCTCTGGGATGAG
Source organism: Podarcis erhardii (assembly GCF_964252035.2). Lineage (NCBI taxonomy): Eukaryota > Metazoa > Chordata > Lepidosauria > Squamata > Lacertidae > Podarcis > Podarcis erhardii. Next base: position 130,729,006 of record NC_138497.1, on the reverse strand, counting down.
ATGAAAACTGAAATACAGTCATACCTTAGATTCCGAACGCCTTGGTACTCATCCATTTTGGCTCCAAAACGCTCCCAAAGTGAGCGTTCCGGTTTGCGAACGTTCTCTGGAACCCGAACGCTCGAAGCGGCTTCCGATTGGCTGCAGGAGCTTTCTGCAGCCAATCGGAAGCCGCGCCTTGGTTTACAAACGTTTTGGAAGTCGAACAGACTTCTGTACCGGATTCCGTATGACTTCTGAGGTACCACTGTGATAAGCACTAAGCTTGGATCCCACTGTATGCACAAATACAAGTCTTGGGGAAATCTGGTAAGCGGGTTCTGATTTCATGCTTAGGGTCTTAACTCAGTAAAATTTCCAGCGACATTTAACCTCCCTCAACGACTGATGGTGATTTAATGACAATTATACACTGCCCAGCCAACCAAGTTCGCTGTGTTTCTGATGTTTTCCATAATGAGCATTGCTTCTCTCATTCCCCTCAGCAAAGTGGAATTTGCTCTTTTTCTTTTTTTTAAAAGACACATTTATTTATTGACCAGCCAAGCTCTACTGTGTACTTGTCAGCACTTGTCAAAGCCAGAGGCAAATTGAGTTACTGCAAATCTAAGAGATATTCTTCCGTTGTCATCCGAACAGTGTCCTAAAATAGACCGGGTCCCTTTCAGAGTAGATATTGCCTCCCAAGGGTGAGGCCAGCTGTTCAGAGATACCTGTGGTTCCATTCAAGGCTCAGTTGGTGTTGGCTGCTTTTGGAGCTACATTCAAGTCTGCCTTGTTTGACTAGGTGACACGGCTTGCAAAACTTGCCTGCCTTGTGGACCTTGACCTCTGCTTGCTATGTGGCCCCACCCTCTGCCTTGTTGGACCTTGAACTGTGTTGAACTTGTCTTTGATTTCTGGGATTCTTGAACTGAGATCATGGCCTGAGTCACAACTCTACCCTGAAAAAGGTTTTGATCTTACCTTTTTCTGGACCCCAATACCTTCTCAGCTCCCTAATATCAGCGAAGCAAGGCAGCTGATATTTTCCCCTTCCGTTTGAGATGTTCCATTCCACCCCATCTGCCTGCACTGCTCTGCAGAGAGACGTCCAACGTCTCGCTTAGTGAGAGCTGCTTTTGTCTAACAAAGCGGGTTCTCCTTCATGGAGAGCACGTGTTGTGGTGGGAGCAACCATGACATTCCCTGTTGCTGGGCGGGTTAGTTTGGATTGCCACGGATTTGACTGGGCACCTCCAATGTTGCTGGGGGAAATTGATTGTTGCAATTTTATTTGATTGTTGGGGTTGCTATATAGGTCCCTGTGCGCAGTGTTCTTTTCGCTGCGCACATCAGATTACCCGCCCACCCTCCCTTTATTTAGGGTTTGTTTGCGCTGACCTTGCTATGCCTGTCATGGGGTCGTCTGCTTTGGAGCAGGTGCCTGGTAGGAATTTTACCATTTGGCTGATTGGCTGGTGCCATTTGGGTTTTGCCTAAAAGGTAAAGGTAAAGGGACACCTGACCATTAGGTCCAGTCGTGACCGACTCTGGGGTTGCGGCGCTCATCTCGCTTTATTGGCCGAGGGAGCCGGCGTACTGCTTCCGGGTCATGTGGCCAGCATGACTAAGCCGCTTCTGGCGAACCAGAGCAGCACACGGAAACGCCGTTTACCTGCCCGCCAGAGTGGTACCTATTTATCTACTTGCACTTTTGACGTGCTTTCGAACTGCTAGGTAGGCAGGAGCAGGGACCAAGTAACGGGAGCTCACCCCGTCACAGGGATTTGAACCACTGACCTTCTGATTGGCAAGTCCTAGGCTCTGTGGTTTAACCCACAGCGCCACCTGCCGTGTAGCAAATCGTCACAACTTGTAAGTTGCGGTTAGGCACTGGTTAATTTTTTGGTTGGTGGAGGGGATGAGGTTGGCTGTGCCTGCCCCTTCAATGCTGCTGCTGCAAGGGAATTCTGTTAAAGGAATCCAGGGGCTTGCCATGCTTTTGTCCGAACCCCTGACAAAGGGCTAGGGCCATGCAAGAGCCCCAGGGAGCATTTGGGGAGAGGTGTGAGCCTGGCACCCAGTTCCATTCTCTCCCCAAAATTGCTTACCCTTACTGACTTCCGCATGGGTGTGGTTGTCAGTTCTGATCTTACCTCCAAGTGGGAACAGATAGTCGCTAACCGATGCCTAAGCAACCACTCACTTACTGTAATTCAATAAAGTTGTGGCCAAAATTATGCCAAAAACCAAAACAAAAATGATGTGTGAACATGTTTTTATTCAGGGGTGTCTTGGGGGTCCTCGACACACAATGTTGCGCAACACCACGATGGCTTCCTTGCCACCGCTCGCAATCCCATCCCCCTTGCAGTGACTACAAACTGAATAGCGAAAACATGGTAACCACCTCCATGGAGCCAGAGTTCTCTCCTGGGCCCAGAATCTCATGGAACCATCGGAGCAAGATCAGAACAAAGGTCTCGCTAATTAAGCAGGCAAGAGGAGAGGGGGGAATAAAATCTAGGAGCAATCCAGCTGGCCTTGGGGACCGGTTTAATTTCATTAGATGGAGAGGAGCTGCATCATCTTGAGCGGTAATTGGTGTGCTGAGCATGTCCCTCTGCACTTGCAATGAGAGAGAATGATAATGATGATATCCCAGGGTTCATATTTTTCGGCTGGGCATTGCTTTTTCAAGAGGACTAATAAAGTGCATTATTTATAGAGTGGCATTCTGGGAGACGCTTTGGACCACGCCCACAACGCCTGCCAGCATCCCATGCTGTGTGCCTTTAAGTAGCTTGCTGTTAATGTGTGCCTGGTATTCTAGCACACACAATTAGTTTTAGCAATAATTAACCCTCTGCATCTGTTGCTACACCAAGAGAATTCATCCACAAAGACATAGATTTGGTACATTAAAAAAGCGAAACAATATTCGCCCCCTTAATGCTGCACTATATAAATGGGTGCTAATTTTTGACCGCCAACTCCTATTTCAGAGTGCCTGACAATGTCCTGTTTAAACACACAGGATTCACCCAACTTTGTGTGTGTGTGTGTGTGTGTGTGTGTGTGTGTGTGTTCCCTTTCTTGTGCCTTTCGCATGGAATGAAAAGCCTAAATAACGAGAGCCCAATTAAAGATTTTATTTTTATTTTTGAAAAAATACCTCTGCAAACCCCAAGGTTTTTTAGCGATGGAGGAGACAGGGTAAGGAAGACAGATGAGCGTGGCATTCAAATGAGTGGGCAACTAATTCAAATTGGTTGGTAAGAAAGTGAGTGGGGAACCAAAAGGAAGGAGGTAAGGAGGCAAGAGTAGCCTGAGGATAATTTCAGATCGTCCATAAGGATGTCTTGTTCAGATTGAAGAGCTAGGGCTGTGTTAGAAGCTTTATAAGACCAGGTAGATCCCTACTGGCTTCTCACATTGGGGCCCTCTCTCTGAACTAATAGCTTCAGTCTTCTTCTTTGGCGATCACTTGTAGCCAAGTAAGATGGTCTTCCATGAACACGGTCTTAACAGTGAGTCCATAAGTGACTGTGGAGGTCAATTCTGGATCCACACATCCTTCCACAGTGGTGACACAGGTTTCCAGGTGGGAGTTGGTAACGGTGTGGATTTGCCAAGCGTGCCTTCCTCTTAGCACGTTTCTCCCTTCCGTCCTGAGTTTGAGTGTCTTCAAAGCCCATGACACCTTTGGTAAAGGTTGCTCTCCAATTGGAGCACTCGCAGGCAAGTCTTTCCCAATTGTTGGTGTTTATACTACATTTTTAAAGATTTGCCTTGAGAGAGTCTTTAAACCTCTTTTGTTGACCACCAGCATTATGCTTTCCATGGTCCTCTAGACTCTAAAACTTAGGAAGGTAGGGCTCAGGCAGATATTTCTGGGGAGGAATATCAGGGTATCATGGAAAAGGCAATTTCCCCCATCATTATCTGTCTAATCTCTGGGGGGGGGGGACGGACGGACGTGCGTGCCTCAAAAAGGACCATTGAAAAAAAATCTCATGGGAAATGATGGGTGGGTGAAGGGTTAAGCACCCCTTCCTTCCCAGCTGCTTTTGAATATCCATTTGCACCCTCTTCCTGCCACTTCATATTGCAACCACCAACACTCACCTCTGCTGGCAAGCTTCTATTTTGGCACTTAGGATGCATAATTCTGTACCCCTACCAATTGGTGCAGTGCGCTGTATAAAATTTGGCACCTTTTGGGTTTCCGAAAAGCTTTGTATTCCTGTTTTTCTAAGGTGCTTTTAAAAAAATGTGTGGATGACTGCCAACCCCCTCCAACCAAACTAAACAACAACAACTCCAGTGTCCCCCTCCCCACTTTGCCGTAATGCACGTCAAAGCCTTTTGAATGTACAAACCACGTTCTGAAGCCCCCCACCCCACCCTTTGAACAGTTCACAAAGCTGCTTGTAGCCTTAATACCAGAAAATTCTGAATGGTGCCTGTAAGCTCAAATTGTTTTCTTCTTGCCATGAAATATTTAAGACCACTTTGTGGATGTAAGGCATGAAGGGGAAAGATATTGTGTTTGTTTATGTTTCTTGTTTTCCTTGATTTTTTCTTTTTTAGGATATGGCAACCTTGTGCTTCCTGGTCCTTACAGCATTCTGCAGATGCAAGCATGCTGAAATAAGCAGGAGTCGTCTCCTCAGAGTAGATTGAGGGCTGCATCCCAAATATTTCTCTTACAAATATTTTCATCAAGGGCTGGAATTATGCAGCAGCTTTCAAATACCATCAGGTTCACTCACAGTGCAGCTGACAGATACATAGAAGGTTTGATGAAAATATATTCATTTGAAAATATAATTTCTCTGTTGGTTGCTGTGTTCCTGAGCCTCAGTCTGCCTGGACCGCTGGGAGAGGCTGCAGAGCAATGAATGATGCTCTCCCCCCCCCCCCCGCCATCCTCCACTTTCCCTTTCTCTCAAATTACTGGTGAAATAGTAGGGGAACTAATACGTTATATATTCAAATGAAAGGTTTTCAAAAACAGAGTTCAGCTGAACTGCAAATTCAAATCACAAGGGTGATGGGCTTAGAATTGACCTTTATCTTGTCTGTCTGTCAGGAATTTTCAACGAAGAATAAAAAATGCAAAATATGCTCTCTTTCGCCCCAAAGCCATCGTGTGAACCCAAACTGCACTTGCCGGTGGGTGGAGATGGAGAAGAGGAAATGTTTGGGTACAGGTGAGAGGTGTTTTTTTTTTAAATTCGGACAGGGAAAAAGCTGTCATTTGAGTCCATTCCATTGCTCGTAGGGTTGCAAGTTCTGATCGATCCAAGCCGTGCAATGAATCAACCAAAGCTTTAATTGTGCAGATTAAAATTTACCCCTTGATTAATTAGTGGTGCTGCTCACAATCTCAAGCCACCTTTTAACGATGCAAAATGGGTCTGGAATTCTAAAGTGTCTTGTGTTTATGTCATGTATTACTAAAAAGTTTTTGGACAGAAATATATCACAAAATCTATTCCTAATTAATGCCAGCGAGCTTTAAAAAGGCCCGGTCTGGGTTATTGGTATATGGCTGCTCCTTCTTTCATTTTCCCCACGATAGCGGGCATGGCATTTATGGTTGTTTTGCTCCTCTATAGCAACACAGAGCCACTTAGAGCATTACATAAGATTGCTATATGTAGAATAACTCTGGAATATAGTTTTTCACGAATGATAAACTCCGCAGAGCCCCTTTCCCCCTGAAACTATAAATATCTGTGTGGTTATCATGGGCCATATTATTCAAAATGTACAGTGCTTTACCCAAATTGGGTGGGCATGTATTTATGTATCAGTGTACACCGTGTGCTAACTGAAAAAGCACTGCGGGTTGATCATCGTAAAGTACCGTATTTTTCGCTCTGTAAGATGCACCAGACCACAAGACGCACCTAGTTTTTGGAGGAGGAAAACAAGAAAAAAAATATTCTGAATCTCAGAAGCCAGAACAGCAAGAGGGATCGCTGCGCAGTGAAAGCAGCAATCCGTCTTGCTGTTCTGGCTTCTGGGATAGCTGCGCAGCCTGCATTCGCTCCATAAGACGCACACACATTTCCCCTTAGTTTTTAGGAGGGAAAAAGTGCGGTATTTAGGAGCAAAAAATGCGGTATTTATGTATCAGTGTATGCCGTATGCTAACTGAAAAAGCACTGCAGGTTGATCTTCGTGAAATAATTACTGTTGCTGATACAGTGACTCTGCTTAGCAGCTAAGAATGTTCTCTGCAAGCACTCTGGGGGTAAGCAGGGAATAATATGGGAAACTGCCTTATTTTAAGACAGGCACTTGGTCCATACTGAGCTGGAGGGACCGACAATCTGATAAGGCAGCTTTCTTTACTCCTTGCTCAGCCTTGTCTGAGAGATGATGCTCCATGTATAGCAGAGGGAAGGGGGTTCCATATTACAGGGACAATGGCAGAAGAAAATGTTAGGGTTTTTTTTTTGGTTATCAGCAATGATGACAATCAGGGCCGGATTTAGGTTTAAGCTACTGAAGGTAATGGGGCCCTTTATATGTCCAGCTGCCCTTTGTCAACAACAAATTGTCACTTTTTTGTGTTGAATGTATGCTATATGGTAATTTGTGGACCTAATAGGTATCTAAAGCCATTTGCACATGCAGAATGTAGGCCCCCTATATATAGAAATGAGCAAACCAGTGATATTTTAGGGAGCAGGCTAGCAGGCGGGGCCCACTGCTTACATCATAGGAGCCTACACAACACAAAACACTGTTGGCTGAATGTAGGTTTTATTTTATTTGTTTTTTATCTTATATTTCGAAAATGTACATCCAGGGGTTTTTTCGTTTAAATTTTTTTGTGGCCCCCAAGAGAGTGGGGCCCTAAGCTATAACTTGTTTAGCTTATATGTAAATCCAGCACTGGTGACAATAGAGGTACAATATGGGAACCGTGTTTCAGACACTTTGAAAGCCACTGCACTTACCATAGTTGTAATTCATTCCCCTCTCAAACTCCTTGAACACCCCAAATTTAAGTAACAGCAGCATATATGCAGTCACTGTCCAGACATTCCTTGCTATTGACCTTTGGTCATAAAATACTTCCAGAAAAACACTGGCTCTGTTACGGTCATTTAAAATACACTAATGGAAGTGGTATTTTCATCTCTCCTAGTACAGTGGTACCTCAAGTTACAAACTTAATTCGTTCCGGAGGTCCGTTCTTAACCTGAAACTGTTCTTAACAAGAGGTGTGCTTTCACTAATGGGGCCTCTTGCTGCCGATGCGCCACCGGCACATGATTTCCGTTCTTCTCCTGGGGCAAATTTCTCAACTTGAGGCAACTCTTCCAGGTTAGCAGAGTTTGTAACCTGAAGCGTTTGTAACCTGAGGCGTTTGTAACTCTGGTACCACTGTATTTTCAGTCTGTTCTCTTTTTCTTTTGTAATAAATAATGCCCACACAATATCAAGATATCAAACATGGTTTCCAAGGTCCATTTCTCTGCCCCCAACATGGATGCCCTAAGCGACGTACAGAAAAACACATGCAGAAATAGGATTTTGATGTGGACACTTCAGAGAAAGATAATTGGATATCTTAGCTTATGAAAGTACAGTGGTACCTCGGGTTACATACGCTTCAGGTTACATATGCTTCAGGTTACAGACTCCGCTAACCCAGAAATGGTGCTTCAGGTTAAGAACTCCGGCGGTGTGGCAGCAGCAGGAGGCCCCATTAGCTAAAGTGGTGCTTCAGCTTAAGAACAGTTTCAAGTTAAGAATGGACCTCCGGAACGAATTACAGTGGTGCCCCACAAGACGAATGCCTCGCAAGATGGAAAACCCGCTAGACAAAAGGGTTTTCCGTTTTGGAGGTGCTTCGCAAAACGAATTTCCTATGGGCTTGCTTCGCAAGACGAAAATGTCTTGCGAGTTCCTGCGGGGTTTTTTTTCCTCCACCCCTTTTTCTAAGCTGCTAAGCCGCTAAAAGCCGCTAATAGCGCTAATCTGCTAAGCCGTCAATGGGCTTGCTTCAGAAGACGAAAAAAACGCTAGACGAAGAGAGTCGCAGAACGGATTCTTTTCGTCTTGCGAGGCACCACTGTAAGTACTTAACCCGAGGTACCACTGTATCCAGAAGTCTAATCCAAATTTGGGAAATAATTCAGATGACGACATGGTTTGTTTCTGTGGTTTAAAAATCTGATGCTATGAGTTCTCGCACCAGAAAAGCATCAGACACTCAGCACTGCAAATGTCCAGCCATGCTGGCATTCCAGGGTCATTACGGAGGTGTATCAGCAAAATACCGCTGGAGCAAGACCACACATGTCACTCCTGACGCAACTTGGATGGTCTGAAATAGCTGCATGTTATGAACACATTTTATTTTATTTTATTAAGCAGAAATTTTATGCTGCTTAATTGTAAAAAGGGCCCATAAGCGATTTTATTTAAATGGCTGTTGTTACTGGTATCATTTATTTAAAACATTTTATGCTTTTCAACCTCAAAGGCTTTCAGAATGGCTTGTGGATCGATAACAAAGTCCCTGACCTTCATGTCCAGATTGATTCAAGTTGAACTTTGCCTTTCCCACATTCATCATGTGGTTGATGAAGTCAAGTCTAGATTTGTATGTTTGTGCCTTCCATTTATTTCTATGTGTGGCTCCTTTGGGTAGATATTTGCTGCCGTAAGAAAGCTCCCAGGCAGCTGCAATGAGTGCTGGATTAAACCAGCACATGCATTTCCATACCCTGTCCTCAGGGCATCCTTTCCATGTGCCAAGGAACCTCTACGCATTTGCCATGGGGATGCTGTCAGGCAAGGGGCTGCAAGGGGTGCGGGGCACCCGGGCGCCGAATTCTGGGGGGCGCCAGGCGCCCACTGCTGAAACCACCTAAGCTCTTAACTATCTACCTGTTATGAAATAATAAATAATTTTGATCAAGCTAGAAAAACAAAATACACAGGTAATACCTAGGTATTACCGAAATGTCCTTTAGTGAAAGGACTTTCGACTTTGTGCACTCATTTACCAAAGACGTGCTGCGCTAGCGGCAGCGCTTGTCAGACTCAGCGACGGCGCTTGTCATTCACAGTGGCGCAGTGCATGCAAAATTAACTTTTGTTGTTGTTGTTGTTTAGTCGTTTAGTCACGTCTGACTCTTTGTGACCCCATGGATCAGAGCACGCCAGGCACTCCTGTCTTCTACTGCCTCCCGCAGTTTGGTCAAACTCATGCTGCTAGCTTCGAGAACACTGTCCCACCATCTCGTCCTCTGCCGTCCGCTTCTCCTTGTGCCCTCCATCTTTCCCAACATCAGGGTCTTTTCCAGGGAGTCTTCTCTTCTCAGGAGGTGGCCAAAGTATTGGAGCCTCAGCTTCAGGATCTGTCCTTCCAGTGAGCACTCAGGGCTGATTTCCTTCAGAATGAATCGGTTTGATCTTCTTGCAGTCCATGGGACTCTCAAGAGTCTCCTCCAGCACCATAATTCAAAAGCATCAATTAACTCTTACATCAAAATATTATGTTACGTATTGTATTGAGCTACACTGCTATGTGGCAGCAGGGTCAGTGGCACCTTTGAGATGACTGATGTTTCTCCTAAGCAGGTGCCTAAACAATACTTATAAGTTTAAGTGTGGTAGTGTTGTATACTTAAATATGTGTATTGTAAATAAATGAGCAAATAAAAAAGTTTGTTTCTTTTTCCTCCCTCCTTTCGTAAACAAGAGATAAGGCGTAAGCGTGGTGTCTGACATAAGCATAATAAAAGTTAATTTGGGGGCTTAACTAAATTTGGGGCGCTGGGTGGATCTTTGCACCCCGGTGGTGCATATGTTAAAGACAGCGCTGCTGTCAGGGATCTCGGGGGACCTTCTAAGACACATATTTGAGTCACTTCTCATCATAGCTGTCAACTTACAGATTTGAAAATAAGGGACCAGCAGCCTCGGAAATAAGGGATTTTCCAAACACAGGTATGTTCAACTTCTGAGCTCCTCCGAGCCAAAAGCAGAAAGCCCAGCCATCAGCCAAACAAAGCCTCAAGCGGTGGTTCCCACAGCGCAGCAACCCGGCAAAGGGGATGCAGCAAGGAAAACCACCGTCACCTCTCCGCTGGGAAGCGCTGAGCAAAGGCAAGTCCTCAGGCAACGCGGCCGATTTGATCGGCACAAGGCATGCAAGCTCCACCCCCCAGTCATTCTTAGACTCCTTATTGGGTGAGCAATGCAGCCAAGCAACACAGTTGGAGCCTCCCTCCTCCCTGGCCGGCAGAGAGGGAGGGAGGGAGAGGAGCTGCTTCCTTTGAAACCCAGGATATTTAAGAGACACCATAAATAAGGGACAGCAGCGGGACATGGCGCTTGGATAAGGCAGTTTCCCGCCATATAAGGGACAGTTGACAGCTATGCTTCTCATTTAAAGCTGCCATTTAAAACATGCTTAAATTGTGCAGGGTTCACATAAGGGAATTGTCTGACACACATACACGCACACACTCACACAAAAAATCATGCGCAAAGAAAACCAGCACATAGAGGCTTTTCTTCCTGATCTGATAGTTTTTCTATCGGCCGGGAATTCCAATATGTGAACCCCCACCTGCAATGCCTCTCTTTATAACTGCTGTCAACCTGCCCCATTGGACTGGGCAAACTGAGAATCCGATAAAGGACGTGCCAGATGCTCTATTGCCCTCCTTCCCAGGAGGGAAAGCTTGTTAATGGGAGATCAGTAATGGCATTCCGAGTATTTTTGTTATCTTGAGTCGAGCGATTGCTGTGTGATGATGACAATTAATCCCTGTAGAATTTCGGTGTTTGGGGTGTCAGGTGGAGAAGGCTGAATTTGGAGCCTGCTGTCTGGGAAGGAAAGTGCCAGATGTATTACTTGAGGAACAAGATGTGCCACTAATTCACTGTGTACTCTGGGTGTCATCCAGGCTCCCAAAAAAAGAATGATCACCTAACCGGCAGAGTCAAGATAAATGATGCCGTTCAGGAGATAGCATGCATGTTTATGTAGGGGATTGGGGAATAAGAACTTTGAGAGGGAGATGGATTATAAAAAATTGTAGGAGGGCAATATTACTTACTTGGCAGGTTCATTTCCACCATCAAATAAATACACATTCTGCAGGTATGTTTATCACAGGACTCAGCTAATGCCATCTGTATGGATCTGTGTTAAAATTTGTGATCAGTCAACGGCTCAGGGGAGGGAAGGAAAGGGGGCAGAGAAAAAAGCACTGCGAAAGAAACATCTCTGTTCCCAAGCACACTCACAATTCAGAAGACAATGCCTTCTTTCTTCCACATCTCAATTCATGTATATATCTGAACCAATGTGGCATGCATCCAAGTGGCCAAAGGTCTAGAATAAAAATGACGCTGAAACAGGAAATTAATTAGCTGACTGTCTTCTGGATATTTGCTTTGGGAGGACTGTAATAAATTAAGACGCTCATTCCTGAATGACGTGAAGGATGATAGGGGAGAAGGAAAGATATGAAGAAAGGGAGAGCAGCAGCAATAATCCTGGTTGTGTTTAAGCTTTTTGGATGTATCAGATTTTCCTCATGCTGTGTGTTTGGTTTTGGCCAGGATCCTGCCCCCCCCCCAGTAAACAACTTCAAGCTATTACTGATGACTAAATAACGAATGATTCCATCAAGATGAACTTTGAGTTGCTGTATGGGAAATAAATGGGGACGCTGTCCTAAGCCTTTCAAATACTCATGTTTTTACTCATGTAAAAACATGCTGATTCCCGGACTGTCTGCGGGCCAGATTTAGAAGGCAATTGGGCGGGATCCAGGCCCCGGGCCTTAGTTTGCCTACCCATAGCTTAGCACAATGTGCAAAGCAAGAGATTTAAAAAGCTCGTAGAAAAGTGGGGAAACAGGGATTGCTTCATAAGCTCCAACTTTGGCCCAAGGATACACCGGTTTGAAGAAAGTGATTTCAGCTACCATTATTTTACACTGCGTAGCAATCTCTACCTGGGTAAAATCAATTCAGATCACGGCTGACAGTTCTTTATCTTTCCCTATTAAGGGAACCAGGGTGGTCCCTGTGTACATAGGAGCTCCTGCGGAACCATTGGAGAGACCCGGTTAACTTCTGTGGTACGAAGCACATGTCACTAGGCTTTTTGGATTGCAGCCTGAAGTGATTATTAGCGATAATAACAAGAGTGCCAACCCAGTCTCCAAGCATGGCAAGACTCCGGGGATTCCAGGTGCTTTTCCAGGTCTCTGTTTCTTTGGAATCAGAGACAGTAGAGACTGTGGTGTCTTTATGATATATGGTTTCCCTACACAGGCAAAACTGAAGGGGCTCATGGCATCAACACCCCAGAAGGCCTCGCGTCTCCCATAGTCCCAGGCTTGGATTCAAACAGAAATGAAGCGTGGCGTTGCTCTCTGAACTCCTGCCTGCTTCACGTTCAGCTCTCTCTGGCTTTTGTCCTTCTCACAATCAGCAACGGAATCCTCTGCTAGATCTCCACCCTTGCTGGATCCAGGGGATTAGAAGGGACTCATGAATCATGCAGCCTAATGGCCTCCCACATCATATATTGAAATTGCATGGTTTCACGCAATGAATCCTGGGAACTGTAGTTAGTTAAGGGTGCTCTGGGCGACAAACTACAATTCCCAGTTCTTTGGGGGAAGCCAACCTGTGTGCATATGTGTGTGATTGTATGAGATACAGACACACACACACACACACACAGAGAGAGAGAGAGAGAGAGAGAGAGAGAGAGAGAGAGAAATGTGATCCTCTTCCACCCTTCTTGTTATCAGTCATAATTATTTCGGGCTGTGTACGGTGTACATTTCATGGTCACCACTTTTCTCACTGCTAATCCTTGAGAGTTGTCACTTAACCGTTTTTATTGCTGTGGTGGAAGAGGGTGGGGTGGGGGGCTGGAGAGAATGCATAGCTTGAGGGCTAGGAGAATTCAACGTATCGATAAGCAAGCTGAATAATTTGTGCTGCCAGCAGCAGCTAACATACCAAATTATGACATAACTGTAGGAATAACGGCTGCAGCTGTTGCCTCTGTAAAATGATCTACAATACCACATGCTAATAAGAAAGACAACATGTCTAAGTCACTTTGTACAATGCCGGCAGACTAATCCCACGCCATGCAGCACGGTGCCAAGGGTGGTCATATCACAGCAAGAGGATAAGGCCTGGAATAATCACATCCTCAGGAAAAAAATATCCTCTGTGTAATACAATGAAATCCCATTTAAACAAGCCAGCCTTGCGAATCTATTAGAGCTCCGCGTCCCCAGAGTTCTGCTGCTGCGGCCTTCCTTCTAACACCCAAACGGATGTCTGTTTGCCCGCAAAAACGCAGAGACGCCGGAGCAGCGTATTTACTACCGACTTCTGTCGAGTGCGAGAGCATGCGATGCCTTAGCAAAACTATTATTTCTGTCAGGAGTCTGGGGAATGTGCTGCTAAGGATTCAGACTTCAAAATCCCCCGCCAGGCTGGGAAAGCCTCTCGTTTTTGTAGGACACCTGCCAAAGCAAGAGCGTCAAGGCATTCAAGGCCCAGCCCCACAAATCACTCCCACCCACTCCCTGCCAGTCTCAGTTTCCCATCTTCAAAAAACAGGCTGTTCGTGATGGGATGCAGGCTGCTGAACGTGCCAGGAGCCAAAACGCAGGACCAACAGGCTTGGACCCAGAGATTAAGGGGGCACCTGGGCAGAACCATGAAGGGTGGGGGAAACCATGGGAGGTGTTATCCAGTGAGAGAGTCCACAGCAGGCCAGCATCCGAGCTGCAACATTCCTTTTTCTCCCGCTTGCTATATTATTTTTATTATTTATTAAATTTATATACCACCCTCTACCCAGGGGTCACAGAATAAAATCAAGATATAAAATCAAGATATGAAACCACAAAATACCTAATAAAAACAACAATCCAATAGCCCCCCCACCCAAAGAACCACATTTTAAAAGGGCATAGCATGTAAATCAAATCAGCCAAAGGCCTGGTTAAAAAGGAACGTTTTTGCCTGGCACCTAAAGGTGTATAATGAAGGCGCTAGGCAAACTTCCCTGGGGAGAGCATTCCACAGGCAAGGAGCCACTGCAGAGAAGGCCCTGTTCTCGTGTTGCCACCCTCCACACTTCACGAGGCGGAGGTACACGAAGGAGGGCCTCAGAAGATGATCTCAGGGTCCGGGTAGGTTCATATGGAAATAGGCGGTCTTTGAGGTATTGCGGTCCTGAGCCATTCAAGGCTTTATTTATAAAACCAGCACTTTGAATCGGGACCAGAAACTAATTGGTAGCCAGTGCAGTTGGACCAGGATCGGTGTAATATCTTCAAACTGTCTTGCTCCGGTAAGCAACCTGGCTGCTGAATTCTGCAACAGCTGAAGTTTTTGAACCCCGTCTTCATGTGGGGTATGAAACACAGAGCAGTCAAATACAACATTCCTAGAGTGAACGTGTTTAGACATGAGGAGGGATGTTTGTCCAGCCAGTAGATAAACTTCCTGTTTCCTCTTGGGCTGGGACAAACTTTCTCTACATGTGACCAGGCTTCCATTAACAGAATCCAGCCCATGGGAAGACACAAGACTTACCCACTCTGGAAGAATGGCAGATGCAAGTAATGGATTACATGGAAATGGCGGAAATGGCTGGCAGAATCCGAGACCAGGGAGAAGAGTTGGCGGAAGAAGATTGGAAGAAATTTAAAATCTACTTACAGAAATATTGTAAAATTTTTGAATGTTGATGACATTGAAATGAAATGAAGGGGTTCTAGTAATAAGGTAAAATGTAAGATTGGAGTGATATTGGATGAAAATTTGAAGCTATAATATGTGAGGAAAAATAATTAAGGATAAACTAACAGGATATGAATTTGCTGAACCAATATTTAAATGGAATACAAAAAAGGGAGGCGTGAGGAAGTCAGGAAAATAAGTTAACTAAAGAGGAGAAATTAAAAAGAGGGATTTTTGTTTTTTGTTCTTTTTTCTTTTTCCCCCTATGTTAAATGTTTGAACTTTTGTATTTTTGTATTTTTGTGTTTATGTATTTTTCTTGTGTCTTTTTTATTTGTTGTTTTATAACCTTGTTATTGTTAAAACTTAATAAAATATTATATATAAAAAACAACAACAACAGAATCCAGCCCATGATGCAATGCGGTAGAAATCACACACACTGCGCACCCTTTAATGATACAACTTTTCCGTCCGTGTGATAAAAGAGAATACTTTTATCGTTGAAATCGTTGCCCAAGCATCCTTAACCGGTGGAAAAAGACAGCGGTGCCTGTTGCCACGAGGATGTTTCTCCCTTAAAAACGGGGAGGGAGCATGTTTTGCATCAGGAACAGCCATTGCTCAACGAAATGAAATAAATTCTGCAGCAGTTGGAGGTTTTGGCTTGTAGGATCTAATGGGAAAGGAGAAAGATGGATGAGCAAAAGCTAGTCTTTTATAGCAAGCTTTTGTTTGCTTGCTGTCAGGAAAGGGCAGGAGCAGGGACAAGGGGAATCCAGCTTGTTAACCTGCCGCAGCTGACATTTTTTATTGGTTTTTAATTAAAGGCGCCCCCTCCCCCAGCCAAGCGCACCAGCATTGCTTGCCTCCTCTCCCACCGCCATTCTGCAACCTCCTCTTGAAACCTCATTAAGGGAGAGGACCACAATTACACTAGGAATCCAGGGTCACCTCTTCTAGTTCCACTTCACTGCCTGATCTGCTTTGTATGAGCAAAGGGCAGCGCCGGGTAATGCAATATGTATCACGTTGTCTTCTGAATCTCGGGACGAAAGGGCAGATCACCAGCATATTCAATATGGATCTTTCTCTCTCCGTGCGCCCGGTATTCAAAAGAGAAAACTGCCGTTCATTCCAGATAAAGGACAGATGCAGCGCTTAGGGAGAAATGAAGACACCGAGCCTCTGACTATTGTCGCGATTGCAGCTTTGGATTGCGGCGATAATTAAGATTTAATGACAAAACTGAGGACCATGACAGAGGTGAATGGGGACATGTTATGAGCGGCTACATTCTTTCCTGTTAGCTGTCCCAGTGGGCTGCACTGGAAAATTAATTAGCCATCCCAAGTGCGTTTCCATGCCATAAATCACAGGCCATCCTATATTTTTATAACCAGTGGGTAGGTGAAAGTACGGCTCCCGTACAAGATGCTTTGAGACTGACGACCGAAAGATGTATAGCCGGGGACCCCAACTCTGCAGAAGGGAAATGCAAATCCTATGAGCTGAAAATTATGACTTCTGCCACAGATTAATGGCTTGTGCAGATTAAATTCTCCTTTAACCAAGTATATAAATTTCATTCAGAATGACTTGGCAGATTTTGAGAGGGGCTGGTGGGTGATTGATGGGGGTTGTTATGTACTGAAGTTCTCACCCTGGGCCAGCAGGGGGATACTGTAGATAGTTTTCACTCAGGTCCACATATGCAAATAAGGGATTGAAAGTGACGTTCAGTGATTGGATAGTTACAGAAAATGGTTACTGTTGCGTTCTAGTGGAGCTCTAAATAAGCAGGCTGGCTGAACCCTTCAGTTCAGTTCAGTTCTGGCCTGTGAATAAACAAGAGCTGTTTGAAGAATCGCTGTGTCGTCTGATATGTTCACCCACAACTTAACAGGGGGCAGTGAAAATAATAAAGTGCTGGAGGCCTGCTGAGAACAAAGGAGGGAGACAATGCGCCAGGGTGTTCATATGAGTGGAGGGTAAAAGTTAGTGTCCTTCCAGCCATCCTCTGAACCCTGGAAGGAAGGAGAATCTCCAGACCTTCAGGATGGAAGTGGTCAATAATGTTCTAGGGCCATCACCTAGCACATTTTGGCTGTGGAATTCCAGGCCTCGATGTTTTGAGACTTTGGATATTGGGTGGCACCTGGTTATCTTTTCTCATGCGTCCACCATGAGAAAAGGTAAAGTGACCCCTGACCATTAGCTCCAGTCGTGGCCGACTCTGGGGTTGCAGCGCTCATCTCGCTTTATTGGCCAAGGGAGCCGGCGTTTGTCCGCAGACAGCTTCTGGGTCATGCGGCCAGCATGAGTAAGCCGCTTTTGGCGAACCAGAGCAGCACACGGAAATGCCATTTACCTTCCCGTCGGAGCAGTACCTATTTATCTACAGTGGTACCTCGGGTTACATACGCTTCAGGTTACACACGCTTCAGGTTACAGACTCTGCTAACCCAGAAATAGTACCTCAGGTTAAGAACTTTGCTTCAGGATGAGAACAGAAATTGTGCTATGGTGGCGCGGCGGCAGCGGGAGGCCCCATTAGCCAAAGTGGTGCTTCAGGTTAAGAACAGTTTCAGGTTAAGAACAGACCTCCGGAACGAATTAAGTACTTAACCCGAGGTACCACTGTACTTGCATTTTGATGTGCTTTCGAACTGCTAGGTTGGCAGGAGCAGGGACCGAGCAACGGGAGCTCACCCCGTCGCGGGGATTCAAACTGCCGACCTTCTGATTGGCAACTCCTAGGCTCTGTGGTTTAATCCACAGCGCCACTCGTGTCCCTACCATAGTATGCATCTAATCATCATCATCATCACCACCATCATCTAGTTTATCAACGACCTTCAGCCATAATGTTATATTCTCTGCAGCCCAGTATACCTGAAGGAGCATCTCCACCCCCATCGTTCAGCCCGGACACTGAGGTCCAGCTCCAAGGGCCTTCTGGCGGTTCCCTCACTGTGAGAAGTGAGGTTACAGGGAACTAGGCAGAGGGCCTTCTCAGTGGTGGTGCCTGCCCTATGGAATGCCCTCCCATCAGATGTCAAGGAGATAAAGAGCTATTTGACTGTTAGAAGACATCAGTAGGCAGCCCTGTTTAGGGAAGTTTTTAATGTTTGAAGTTTTATTCTGTTTTTATTGTTCTGTTGGAAGCAGCCCAGAGTGACTGGGGAAACCCAGCCAGATGGGCAGGGCAAAAATAATTATTAAAATTATTAAAATTATTAAAATTATTAAAATTATTAAAATTATTAAAATTATTAAAATTATTAAAATGTGATGAAGTGGCTCAGCACTTCATTGCAACCAAACAGATGTTGAGGAAATCTAGGGTGTGTTCTAAATCCCTCAGCACCGCATGGCTTCCTATCAAGTAATACTGCAAGCCAGAGCATGTTTTCTATCAGAAACCAGAGGTTAACTTTGTGATGGTAAAATCCAGTGCCCTTGCCTCTTGCGCTCCATTCTACAGCATTGCTGTTCCTCCCCCTGCAGTGTGGCACCCAATGCGGCTTCTAGGTTTTCTTATTTCTCTCTCACCCCTTGGGTGCTTCCAGTTGGAGGGCTGTTGTTTTGTTTTTTAGTTTTATGTTCTCCCTTCCTCAACCTCGGCCTTCCAGATGTTTTTGGCCTACAACTCCCATGATCCCTAGCTAGCAGGACCAGTGGTCAGGGATGATGGGAATTGTAGTCTCAAAACATCTGGAGGGCCGAGGTTGAGGAAGCCTGTGTTACCACTTTCCATGCTTCCTCAGGCTCTCACGCACACATCTTCCATAACATCGGTGTTCGCTGCTACAGGTCAGAGAGCAGAAATTCCACATTAAAACCCCTAGGTTGCGTACACGCATTACCAACTTAAAACGCAATGGGGTTATGCTTCTTTCTCAATTCAGATTGAAGCTGGTTTAGGGGAAACTGAGTACAGTGGTGCCCCGCAAGACGAATGCCTCGCAAGACGAAAAACCCACCAGACGAAAGGGTTTTCTGTTTTGGAGGCGCTTCGCAAAACAAATTTCCCTATGGGCTTGCTTCGCAAGATGAAATGTCTTGCGAGTTTTTCCAACTTTTCCCCCCTTCCCCCCCCTTTTTCTAAGCCGCTTAGCCGCTTATCTGCTTATCCGCTAAGCTGATAAGCCGCTAAAAGCCGCCAAGCCGCTAATAGCGCTAATCCGCTAAGCCGTCAATGGGCTTGCTTCGCAAGACGAAAAAACCGCTAGACGAAGAGAATCGCGGAACGGATTCTTTTCGTCTTGTGAGGCACCACTGTACACTGCTTCCCAAACCAACGATGGGAGCACACTGGATGCAGAGTAAAGAGGAGTGTGTAGAGTAAATAGCTCTAAGGTTTCAACCAAGGCGCGGAGTGCATCAGGATAAGAACCCAGCGAGGTAGTTGCTTGCCTAAGGATATGCTAGCCTTATGGCTGAACAGGAATGAGCCCAAGGCTTACCTAGTCTCCGTTTGACGGAACCACAAGCAATCTATAAGAAAAGGGGAATAGTCCAGAGTAAGCGAAATTGACATTTGTGTTATTCGTATGCTGTTTTGACAGTCTTTCATACAGCTGGAGCCCATTACGCCCACTTCCTCCTGGATTGATAAATATTCATCTAAAATTTATTTGAGCAACACAGGGGCATCTTGAGTTTCTCACAGAAAAGGAGGCCCACCAAGTTCCTTCCCCCACAAATAAATAAATGAATAAATAAATGCAGCTTTTTTTAATGTGTCCATTTGTGGCATTCCGTTCCTGGCATCTCACTTACCCTGTTTTGATTGTCTCTAAAGGAACAAACAACACATTTTAACTCTTTGCAAAAGGGAAAGCGAGAGAGAAAGAATAGGAGCTGGCTTCCAGTTGTTATGGCAACTAAACTTCTAAAAATAATGCAAAGAAAATACCACCTTTAATATTGCAAGAAGTTGTTATGGTAACTTGAATTTTTAAAGTAACTAGGTTAAACTACACTTTTTATTCACAACTCTGCATAAACAAATTCTGATTAAAATATCAGGTTTAATTTAATCAGTTAATTAATGTCACTAAATGTCATTTATCTTATAACTCATTCATATTCAGAGCAAAATTACCCAACTTACTGAGTTCTAGCTATTCTGTCATCAGCCTGATATTTTGGAGAAGAAAGATGCATTTATTTTGACTTTCCCTGCCCCCAACAGCAGAAAGAGAACTTTTGCTGTTTTGATCATAAAATCATGGAATTGTAGAGTTGAAAGGGACCCTGAGGATCATTTAGTCCAATGCTGTTCTGTATGCGGATCAAACCAGCAACTTTGCTGTTATCAGAACCATGCTCTAACCAGCTGAGCTATCCAGGCTTGTGTTATACAAGGTGTGACCAGAAAGTTCGGTGAACGGTCACAGAAATCGGACAGCGAGAAATATTCGAACATACACTTGGCATCAGAAACCCACGAAATGCTCACAGTTGTGTGCAGAGATGAAGCTGTAACTCAAAAGACAGTGTATGAGTGGTTTAAGTCTTTCTGTGAAGGGCGGCAAACCATCGAAGATGACCGTCGGTCTCGCAGACCGTTGATGAGCAGAACAGCGGCAAAGGTTGACAGAGTTCGTGAGTTATTGATGTGGGATCGTTTGTCCATCCGAATGATGGCGGAATAATTGCATATTCTGCATGAAATCGTTACTGAGGCTACTGATTTGACCCAACCTCCATATTCTCCAGATCTGGCCCCATCGGATTTCTTTCTTATTCCAAAACTGAAATCTGCGCTGAAAGGGCCGAGGTTTTCCAACATTTCACACGTCCAATCTGCTGTGACAAGGGAACTGAAAGCAGTACGAAAACAGAACTTCTCCAGAAGTTTCCAACAGTTCTATGAACGTTGTCAATGGTGCATTGTATCGGGAGGGCCTGCTTTGAAGGCCTGTAAGGGACGTGGGCGGCGCTGTGGGTTAAACCACAGAGCCTAGGACTTGCCGATCAGAAGGTAGGTGTTTCGAATCCCTGTGACAGGGTGAGCTCCCGTTGCTCGGTCCCTGCCCCTGCCAACCTAGCAGTTCAAAAGCACGTCAAAGAGCAAGTAGATAAATACTTCGGCGGGAAGGTAAACGGCGTTTCCGTGTGCTGCTCTGGTTCGCCAGAAGAGGCTTAGTCATGCTGGCCACATGACCCGGAAGCTGTACGCCGGCTCCTTCAGCCAATAAAGCAAGATGAGCGCCACAACCCCAGAGGCGGTCACGATTGGACCTAATGGTCAGGGGTCCCTTTACCTTTACCTAAGATATGCATGTTTGAATATTTCTCACTGTCCAATTTCTGTGACCATTCACTGAACTTTCCAGTCAAACCTTGTAAGTTTGGTGGCAGATTTATAGGCATGCACAGACTTGGGGACCCTTGCAGCTGAGGGTCCCACAAATCATTATTATGCATTGTTAGCTGCGAGGATGATATCTTTGAAATGTGACTACAAGCAACAAACTGAGATTGTCGAATTCTAGTACAGTGGTGCCCCGCAAGACGAATGCCTCGCAAGACGAAAAGCCCGCTAGACAAAAGGGTTTTCCATTTCCCCCCTTTTTCTAAGCCGCTAAGCCGCTAATAGCCGCTTAGCCGCTTTGCTGCTTTGCCGCTAATAGCCGCTAAGCCACTAATAGCGCTAATCCGCTAAGCCGCTAATAGGGTTGCTTCGCAAGACAAAAAAACTGCAAGACGAAGAGACTCGCGGAGACTCGTACAGTGGTACCTCGGGTTACATACGCTTCAGGTTACAGACTCCGCTAACCCAGAAATAGTACCTCGGGTTAAGAACTTTGCTTCAGGATGAGAACAGAAATTGTGTTCCGGCGGCGCAGCGGCGGCAGGAGGCCCCAATAGCTAAAGTGGTGCTTCAGGTTAAGAACAGTTTCAGGTTAAGAACAGACCTCCAGAACGAATTAAGTACTTAACCTGAGGTACCACTGTATTTTAATTTGGTGCATTGTTTACACTCTTCATTTCTCCTTCTCCCCAATTAAAGACAATGGAGGCTCCTCCATTAGGACCCGGGTCTACAAAGGCCTTCACTGGCATCTCTAAAGAAGACTACCAGACTCTGAAATACCTTCCTGCTTTTTATTTTTTTTAAGTAAATCCCTAGGCCTTCTAGAAAAAAAGCTATGCAGGCACCTTTCCAAGCAACTTCTGTAAAATCTGTCAGCCAAATGTCGGCATTTTTAGCCAATGAGTGAAGCCAGAGTGGTGACTGATAGATTAGTTGTTTGGACACCAGCCAATAGGAATCTCTGGGACTCTCATAGGGCTGAATTTTTAAAACAGTAATTGGAGTAACTGCGTCATTCCAGCAGGACCTCCAGACTCTGAGCTTTCATTGCCATACAGTGGTGCCTCGCAAGACGAAATTAATTCGTTCCGCAAGTTTTTTCTTCTTACGAGTTTTTCGTCTTGCGAAGCACAGTTTCCCATAGGAATGCATTGAAAATCAATCAATGCTTTCCTATGGAGACCGTCCGGGGACAGAGGGGAAGCGCCGCGCGCCTTCCCCTCTGTCCCCGGAGATTGCGGGGCAGGCAACGGGGAGAAGCAATCTTCTCCCCGCTGCCCCTTGCTTTAAAACAGGTCCGGGGACAGCGGGGAAGACGTGCTGCGCTTCCCTGATATCCCCGGAGCTTGCAGGGCAAGCTTCGTTTTGCGAAGCAAGCCCATAGGGAAATGCGTCTTGCGAAGCGGCTAAGAAAACGAAAAACTCCTTCGTCTAGCGAGTTTTTCGTCTTCTGAGGCGTTCGTCTTGCGGGGTACCACTGTATTTTGAAGAGCAAAAAAAGGATGCATTTGCCCCCACCTAGGGACGCGGGTGGCGCTGTGGGTTAAACCACAGAGCCTAGGACTTGCCGATCAGAAGGTCAGCGGTTCGAATCCCCGCAACGGGGTGAGCTCCCGTTGCTTGGTCCCTGCTCCTGCCAACCTAGCAGTTCAAAAGCACGAAGTGCAAGTAGATAAATAGGTACCACTCTGGCAGGAAGGTAAATGGCGTTTCCGTGCGCTGCTCTGGTTCGCCAGAAGCGGCTTAGTCATGCTGGCCACATGACCCAGAAGCTGTACGCCGGCTCCCTCAGCCAATAAAGCGAGATGAGTGCCGCAACCCCAGAGTCAGTCACGACTGGACCTAATGGTCAGGGGTCCTGTTACCTTTAAGGTTGGGAGAAGGGAAGGGGAGCGGGCACATTCTATAATTTCCCTTCAAAATATACAAAAACAAGGACCCGGTCCTTTCCTGCATCATGCAAAACTCACACAGGATGTACAGTCGTACCTTGGAGGTCGAATGGAATCCGTTCCGGAAGTCCATTCGACTTCCAAAACGTTTGGAAACCAAAGCGCGGCTTCTGATTGGCTGCAGGAAGTTCCTGCAGCCAACCAGAAGCCACGAAAGACGTTCGGCTTCTGAAATTGGTTTGAAAACTGGAACACTCATTTCTGGGTTTCGATTGTTCGGGAGCCGATTTGTTCGGGAGCCAAGGTGTTTGAGATTGAAGGTACGACTGTATATGTTTTGCACTTGGTTGTCTAGTACTGTGTATGCAACATAAAATGTAGCCCGCACCCCTGGGCATTTTGGCAAATTCAGAAAATCCGCCCGGATGGACATTTTACTGCTGAAAAAGAGGACATGTCCTGGAAAAAGAGGATGTATGGCATCCATATGTAAGTATATAGCCCTTCTAGAAAGAAAATTAGGAAGCATAATGCATAAAAACATCAAATGCATAATAAAAACAAAAGCAATACAAACCAATAACCCCTCAAACCTCACCAATGTGGCAGCATCGGCGAAGCATCACAGAACCACTAATAAAACAGAACCAAATAATGCACTACGATGGTGTCGAGAACATGTTGCAGAAGACACAACTGTAATAAAAAAAACCAGACTGGAGGGGCCTTTAGGCTGTCACCCACCACCGACTTACCTGGGGGAAGGACCACGGAGCTCAGTGTGCTTACTTCTGAGCAGACGTGTAGAATGGCACTACTGGTATTGCTTAGAACTGGTATTGCTGGCCTAGCTGTTTTCCACACTTTGTGTGAAGATAAGTATAAGAGAATAACTTTTTACAGCCTCCCCCTTCTTCAGCCTCACACTAAAATGATGGCCAAGATAAACGGAGCCTGCATCTTGCCTCTCCCACAGTATTTCTGGCGGGCTGTCTGCTTTTAAAATTTATTCATTCATTTATCCTCATTATTATTATTTTTAAAAGAAAAAAGATAAATGCAAAGCAGGAATATATTCCCTTGGGGTTTAGGCAGCCAGGGATCTTCCGACTTGTGCAAAGGATTCTGCGGAAGAAGAAGAGGAGGAGTTTGGATTTGATATCCCGCTTTATCACTCCCCTTCAGGAGTCTCAAAGCAGCTAACATTCTCCTTTCCCTTCATCCCCCACAACAAGCACTCTGTGAGGTGAGTGGGGCTGAGAGACTTCAGAGAAGTGTGACTGGCCCAAGGTCACCCAGCAGCTGCAGAAGACATATGCCACATTTTTAGAGATGCCCTCAACTCTCCTCACACCTAGTGCAAACAGTACCTAGAGAGTTGAGGGTATCTCTAAAAATGTGGCATATGTCTTCTTCCCCCATTGGGTACAGTAACTTCCAAGAGGCTCCGCTCCTGCGAAGAGGAAGGGATTGCCCTCGCCTTGTTGTCGACTTCATCTGTTTGATTAGGAATGCGAATTACCTGGAATCGCCAGAGATTATTACATTGGACAAGCGCTTAGGAGTATTGATCAGAGTTGACTCTAGTGACTAGGCAGTGCAAGGGCACAGCTGCCAGAGTGGCAGCACGAGGCAACAGCTGTGGACAGGCAGGAGAAGCCAGGAGGTACTCAGCTGTAGCTTCTCTAAACCGTTTTGGACGTGTCATTTATCTTCTTCTTCAGAGAGGACACGGAAGGGTGACAAGGCCCACAAGGAAACGAGGAAGGCGCAATGTGTGGAATTGTGGAGTTGGAACAGACCCTGAGGGTCGTTCAAGCCAACATTTCCATTGAGGTATTCCTGCCACCCTTGCACCCCAAATTTGTGGCTGTTCCAGAGGTTGAGAGGGCAGGTTCTGTTCATGAGCGAGGAGCCGCTTTGAGCCAGATTATCTGGTTTCACAACCGTGCCATAATTGGTCTTCACATCCTTAAAGTACTCCTGGGGCGGGGTCATCTTTGAGGCACTTAAAATCTTCAGTCTGGGCAACTTGTTGCTGATGAGGTGGCTCACTTTCCCTTCTGTGCCATTCGACAACAAGCCTTCAGCTGGTCCTCACTTGGGCAGAGAAGGAATGGCGGAGACCGCCTCCCCAGGCTGACCCTTCCAGAGAAGAGGAAAACAGTTTAGATTTACAACAGGCATTTGAGGGAAGTCACAGCTCAGAGGCAGATGAGGGGGAAAGTTGGGAAATAATTGGGGGAGGGGAGGAAAAGGAAGCAGCAGGGGGACGACAGATGATGGACACAGTGTCTTTAGAGAGCATTTCAGGCCCTCCAGAACCCGGCGAGCCTTGAAAGTAGGAGAGCAAAGAGCTCAAAGACAGAGGGCATGTAGCAGCACCCGTAGGAGAGACAATGAGAATGACGAATGAGGAAGTGGGAGAGACGGGTGGGTGGGTGAGTGGAGATTCACCATTATCCAAGAGGCTCGGTTCTATAGCCTCTCTCTGTAAATACTGAATAAAAACAGGACGGTAAGAAACATTCCCTTGTCTTTGTACGTTCATGGGCAACCAGCCGTGAGTTGCTGGCTTGACATCCCCTGTTCTTGGGTCTGAACATCTGACAGAACTCATCACTGGCACGTTGGCTTGGGCCCCAGGGATTTTCTTAGCCAGAGCTCGCCAGAGCTCAGTTCTAGCACCTCTCAGGTGGGCGCCATTGCCATTCTAAGAGGCGGCATTCATGGTGAGTTCTGGCACCTCTTTTCCTAGAAAAATGGTAGTGGGCTTGGCCATGGCTTGTTGTGTTAGGGCTCCATTGCCAGTATGATGGTAGAGGATCTGCTTAGGCCAGAGATATTTAGGTTCAAATCTCTGTTCAGCCCTGAAGTTCGCTGTGTGACATTGGGCCCTTTGCTCTCCCTCAGCCCACCCTGTTTCACAGGGCCGCTGTGGAATTTAAATCAAGGAGAAGTAAGTGTGTTTGCCACCATGACATTGAAGGGCATGGAGATTGATTGGCTGATAAGGAGATAAATAAATAAATGACATTTCTCCTTCACAGTCTGGAGATACTGCAGATATTTCGCCACGATTGCCACTTGTTCTAGAAGCCCTTGTGTGCAGGGAAAACACCACGTGTGAGGTGACTTGCGGCACAGTAAGGATACCTACAAGGGGTTATGTGTTGCCGTCTACGAATGCCTGGCCGAAAAGAAAAATAGAAATCTGTGGGGCCAAAGAGGTACAGGCAGTGTTCAATGCTGCTGAAAAGAGCAGGCTTTTCGATCTATGGCGCTCAAAGGGCTTATCCCTTTGTATTTACGAGGTGTATTGAGCTGATGTGAGCGAGAGAGTTTAAAAGTTAATTAAAATGTTTACAGTTCTCACAATGGTGAGCGGTGAACAAAAAAAAAGAGGCGAGCTGCCCTTTATAAAGGGGGTGCCCTTGATACAGCACATTAATTTGTTATAAAGCATGAAATAAGACAATTTAAGGGGAATTAGAATTAATATGAAACATTTGTCTCCAGCCTTGGTTAAACGGTAACACAGAACGGCCTAACCCGATAGTCAAGGAATACAGTGTCGGGAGATAAGCTGAAATTAAACTCTGCAGCACCATGTAATCCCCCTTTTGAAGAGAGCAGTTTGATGCAAAATATCTTTACATGTCTTCATAATGGAAAGCAGATAAGGGAAGCGATAGGAAGCTTGCGGTAAATAGAACGTCACAGGACAAAAGCACATCGCTGCTTGCAAATCCTTCCTGCCATTTTCTCTGCTCTCCTCCTCCTTCCCCGTCATTGATTATATAGTAAGCATACTTAGAAATCCGGGACACAGTTACCAATGCCAGGTTTGCTCCAGAGTAATAATAATAATAATAATAATAATAATAATAATAATAATAATTTTTATTTATACCCCGCCCTCCCCAGTCAAGGCCGGGCTCAGAGCAGCTTACAAGCAATAATAAAAACAAGTTGAATGAATACAACTTAAAAACAAAATTAAAATACAACATTAAAATATTGAAACATTAAAATATTAAAATGTAGCCTCCTCGCAGGAGGAGAAGGAAAAAGAAAAAGAAAGAGAGGGAGGGAATCAAATTGGCTCCAAGCCGAAAATTGGATTCCAGGTGGAAAAATTGAAATTAGAAACAGAATTGCTAGAACCTAAAACTAAGGTTTTGTCAAAGATGTATAACTTGCTGCTGAAATGGAACACTCAGGATGAAACGGTGAAGTCTGCTATGATTAAATGGGCACAGGATGTTGGACATAATATTATGTTTGCTGACTGGGAACAGTTATGGACTACCGGTATGAAATTTACGGCATGTAATGCCTTAAGAGAGAATATTATGAAAATGATTTACAGGTGGTACATGACCCCAGTCAAGCTTGCAAAAATTTATCATTTGCCCGATAATAAATGTTGGAAGTGTAAAGAGATTGAAGGTACATTCTTTCACCTTTGGTGGACGTGCCCAAGGATTAAGGCTTTCTGGGAAATGATTTATAATGAAATGAAAAAGGTATTTAAATATACCTTCTTGAAGAAACCAGAGGCCTTTCTACTAGGCATGGTTGGCCAATTGGTGTCAAAGAAGGATAGAACTTTTTTTTATGTATGCGACAACAGCAGCAAGAATACTTATCGCAAAATATTGGAAGACACAAGATTTACCCACTCTGGAAGAATGGCAGATGAAGATGATAGACTATATGGGATTGGCAGATATGACCGGCAGAATCCGAGACCAGGGAAAAGAGTCAGCGGAAGAAGATTGGAAGAAGTTTAAAGACTATTTGCAGAAATATTGTAAAATTAATGAATGCTAGAATGATGTTGGATAGAAATTAAGTGGTTTCCAGCTGTAATGCTTAAGAGAAATGGAAAATAAGGTTTTGAAATAAGTAAAAATTAATGGTGAGGATTTGCTGAATTTATAATTTGAATTGGAATATAAGAAAGGGAGGAATGAGGAGCTCTGGAAAATAAGTTAAAAGAAAATAAGTAATTGGAAATTATACGTGTTTTGAGTTGTTTTTGTTTTTGTGTTTTTGTATTTTTGTATTTTTGTTGTTTCCTTTTTCTGTTTTACATTGTATTCCTTTCTGAAAATTTCAATAAATATCTTATATATAAAAAAAACCAAATTGGCTCCAAGCCAAAGGCCAGGCGGTACAACTCTGTCTTACAGGCCCTGCGGAAAGAAATCAGATCCTGCAGGGCCCTGGTCTCAGGAGGCAGAGCGTTCCACCAGGCCGGAGCCAGAGTTGAAAAGGCCCTGGCTCTGGTTGAAGCTAACTTTCTTAGGGCCCGGGACCTCTAGGGTGTTGCTATTTATAGACCTTAAGGTCCTCTGTGGGGCATACCGGGAGAGGTGGTCCCGTAGGTACGAGGGTCCTAGGCCGTGAAGGGCTTTAAAGGTCAAAAGCAGCACCTTAAATCTGCCCCTGTACTCCACCGGGAGCCAGTGCAGCTTGAAAAGCACTGGGTGAATATGCTCCCATGGCAGAGACCCCGTGAGGAGCCTCGCTGCAGCATTCTGCACCCGCTGGAGTTTCTGGGACAGCTTCAAGGGCAGCCCCGCGTAGAGCGAATTACAGTAATCAAGCCTGGAGATGACCATTGCATGGATCACTGTGGCCAGGTCGGGGTCAAAGGGATAAGTTGTGTCCCTCCCCCCCCCGCCCCATGGTAAAGCTCCCACTGACTATGGTAGGTCTATGTTTATTTCACCGTCTTGCAGCCATATGAAAAGCTCTCAGCTTCTTGGGCTCCGTTGTGCATTTTTCATATATCGAAACTCTGAAGTCAGAGGGGGTGGAGGGAAGAGATTTTTGTTTGCTCAGGTTGCTGATGGGTGCTCCAGCCCTCAGCAAAGATCCATGCGAGATAACAAGTATGTAGGAAGTGAGAGCTGGACCATAAAGAAGGCTGATCGCCAAAGAATTGATGCTTTTGAATTCTGGTGCTGGAGGAGACTCTTGGGAGTCCCATGGACTGCAAGAAGATCAAACCTCCCCATTCTGAAGGAAATCAGCCCTGAGTGCTCACTGGAAGGACAGATCGTGAAGCTGAGGCTCCAATACTTGGGACACCTCATGAGAAGAGAAGACTCCCTGGAAAAGACGCTGATGTTGGGAAAGATGGAGGGCACAAGGAGAAGAGGATGACAGAGGACGAGATGGTTGGATAGTGTTCTTGAAGCTACCAGCATGAGTTTGACCAAACTGCGGGAGGCAGTGGAAGACAGGAGTGCCTGGCGTGCTCTGGTCCTTGGGGTCATAGAGAGTCGGACACGACTAAACGACTAAACAACAACAACAACAAGGTGAACAACCTGTGCTCGGTTTGTAGTGTGCGGAGCATATGTAGTTCCTGGAATTGTGCAAACGTTTTCACAAGACTCGCGTCTGCTGTCACCCACTGACAAAGAATTCCGTGAAACTCAAAAGGCGACACTTTCCTTCAGCAGAAACTAGCCCAATATAATCACATTCCCTGACTTGTATATTTCATCTTCTGCGATCACATTTCAGCAGTTATCTCCAACGCGCACAGGTTAATGTGGTTAACTGTACTAAATAAACCCAGACCTGGGAGAATGAAAGTGATTCAACAGTACCTTTTGTTCTTTTTGTGCCTGAAGTGCATAGCTGATAATATCAGCAGTCTGATCAACACTTGAACATTGTGGTAGATAGTGTGATAGGAATTTTATGGTCTTAGATATATGGTAATGTTCATAAGTGTACCAACCAAGCACGTACATAGATCAGCACAGGAAGACCAACCTGGAACCATTTTGATTCCTAAACTGTGTAAATGTTTTCTCTGCAAGGTCAAAGTGGGAAACCTCCCCATTGTCTCTTTCCTCACAAATCCTGTCTTAAGGGCACATTTAAGATATGAATAGGGTGTGAGCCTGTGACCTGGCCCAGGAACTAAGTATTTATCATTACAGAAGACTGGCCAGGCTCCCCAGGCAATCCAGTCAAGTAACCTGTCAGACAGGAGATAAACAACGACAGGAGAAAAACAACATTCAAATTTCTGTTTTGGACCGCCTTTTTTGTGATGTATGCATGATGTATCTGAGGGGTGGTCTTAGGTTACACCCCTTCTGTGATGTATGTATGATGTTTCTGGGGGTGGTCTTGATCTACAGGGTGACAATTTCAAAAGTCTTTATAAGGCCTTGCACGCCATTTTTCTGGGTCCCTCCTCTCTCCTGTGTGTGAGGGGAGCACCCTGTTGCAACAGATCAATAAAGATCAAGCTTACTAGCTGCTTTGCTTCTCAATATTCTCTGGTTGGCCTCTGTTATTTTCTCCTATGAATAGGGAACCTATATAAGGACTCTATATGGGCTCTTGGATACCCCATAAGGGAAAGGGGAAATTATTATTTACAGCAATAGAGGACTGGTACATGAGGATAGCTTAGTGGGTAAAGCATGAGACTCTTAATCTTGGGGTTGTGGGTTTGAACCCCACGTGGGTCAAAAGATTCCTGCATTCTCAACCTGTGGGCCCCCAGATGTTGTTGGACTACAACTCCCATCATCCCTGAGCTCTGGCCCTGCTAGCTAGGGGTGATGGGAGTTGTAGTTCAACAACATCTGGGGACCCACAGGTTGCGAAAGGCTGGACTAGGTGATCCTTGGGATAACTGCCCACTCTTCAGTTCTATGATCCTACAAATTTGGTTTTTTTGTTTTGTTTTTGGAAAGACGATTCTAGAGAGGACACAATTTTCCTGCCTTCAACAATGACATCTGTATGCCATTAAAATGTTGAGCTGAGAGAGTTTTTGTTGGTCTTGAGGAAAAGAATGACAGTTAAACAATGAACATATGTAGAGTATGCATTTCCAAGGACAGAAAACCAAGAGACCACAGACCTTTTACAGCTTCAGTCCTACTGGAATTCACTATGCCCCTTCGGAAAGTGAGAGCCAGTGTGGTGTAGTGGTTAAGAGTGGTAGACTCGTAATCTGGGGAACCGGGTTCGCGTCTCTGCTCCTCCACATGCAGCTGCTGGGTGACCTTGGGCCAGTCACACTTCTTTGAAGTCTCTCAGCCCCACTCACCTCACAGAGTGTTTGTTGTGGGGGAGGAAGGGAAAGGAGATGGTTCGCCACTTTGAGACTCCTTCGGGTAGTGATAAAGCGGGATATCAAATCCAAACTCCTCCTCTTCTTCTTCTTCTTCTTCTTCTTCTTCTTCTTCTTCTTCTTCTTCTTCTTCGTCATCGGAAACTACAAGAACAGGCTGTGGCAAATTCTTGTTCACAGAACTTGGAAGAGAAAACCAGACTTTCTCAAAATGACCACGTCCAACATGCCTCTGGTCACCCTGCTGTGTCGTGTTAGGCATCAGGAAAGAGCAACCGTCCATTCGTCATGGCAGTATGACCAGTGCGCCAGAATTCCAATGCAGTGCAATTTTCACATAGTTTAATTTTATGTGCACAAATACACAAAAAGGTAAAGAACCCCCGGACGGTTAAGTCCAGTCAAAGTTGGCTCTGGGGTTGCATCGCTCATCTTGCTTTTAGGCCGAGGGAGCCGGCGTTTGTCCACAGACAGCTTTCAATGTCATGTGGCCAGCATGACTAAGCCGCTTCTGGTGCAACAGGACACCGTGACGGAAGCCAGAACACACGGAAACGCGTTTACCTTCCCGCTGGAACGGTACCTATTTATATACTTGCACTGGTGTGCTTTCGAACTGCTAGGTTGGCAGGAGCTGGGACAGAGGAATGGGAGCTCACCCCATCACAGGGATTTGAACTGCCGACCTTCTGATCAGCAAGCCCAAGAGGCTCAGTGGTTTAGACCACAGTGCTACCCGCGTCCTGTGACAAATACATAAGGCTGGTGTTGCTGAGGTATTCGCTATCGCCCTCTCTTGAGGACGCCATTTTCAGGCTGTGTCTGACAGAACATCTGTGAGGAAATGGAGAAACTGAGAAGGAGCGCAGTTTGACTTCTAGGACCCAGCTGGAAGCCACTAGGTTCATCAGTCTCTCAATTTCAATGTTCACCAGGTGTATGAAAGGAATATCATTACTTTGTGCCAGTTTTTGCAATTGTGAGATGACAAAAACAAAAAAGAAAACCCGTTACGGCCAGACTGGTGGCTCTTTGGCCCAAGGAGACAGCATGACAGTACCTCTAGGAGAAAATTGGCTGACCCATGAGAATTTTACTATTGACCAATTCGCCTTCCTGTACCATTAAAACTACTTAAAGTGAGTTACTAAGCTACATTTGCTGTATCAGAAGGAACAGGAACTTCTGTTGCAGAAAAAATGGCCCTTCTGAAATCCCCAAATACACATAACTTCACTTAGTCTCACTGGTGCCTGGCAGATGCCAAAAACTGCAAAAATAATCAGCTGAGCTCTTCATGTCTTTGTCAAGAAAAGCTCTTTTAGCAGTGGTAAATTCTGTTTTTCAGAACTGGCAGCATGTCCACGGTCCCGTGTATGTCTACTCAGAAGTAACTCGATGGGACTTAGGGCTCATCCAGACTTCTTTTTGTGACACACTTCTAGGCACAGGTCTGCTTTTTAAATCTCTGTCTGAGCTTGTTTCCTTTTCCTTTTGCCTTGGTGCTTTCTTTGCAAAAACAAAACAAAACAAAACAAAAAACAAAAACTCTCTTTACTGCTGATTCAGAGCAAACAGCAATCTGCAAAAAAGCCAAATCGCTGCTGGTCTTCTTGGGAATCCTAGGTAATAAAGCTGTTTGTATGTATGACAGAGTGGGGACGCGGGTGGCGCTGTGGGTTAAACCACAGAGTCTAGGACTTGCCGATCAGAAGGTTGGAGGTTCGAATCCCTGCAACGGGGTGAGCTCCCATTGCTCGGTCCCTGCTCCTGCCAACCTAGCAGTTTGAAAGCACGTCAAAGTGCAAGTAGATAAATAGGTACCACTTTGGTGGGAAGGTAAATGGCGTTTCCGTGTGCTGCTCTGGTTCACCAGGAGTGGCTCAGTCCTGCTGGCCACATGACCCGGAAGCTGTACGCCGGCTCCCTCGGCCGATAAAGCAAGATGAGCGCCGCAACCCCAGAGTCGGTCACGACTGGACCTAATGGTTGGGGGTCCCTTTACCTTTATGTATGAGAGAGAGTGTGTATGCCTGAGACAGGTTCCCCAGCAAACTTCAAGGCTAAGGAGGAGGATGATTCTGAACCCGGATTTAGGATCTGCTATGAATTGTGTTTCTGTGTGTGGGGAAGGGGGTTCATCCCTGCCGGGCTGTTTTTAACTTTTCTTAAGTGATCTTCCCCCTGGACGATACACTGCTTGTTGAGTATTTTCTGCACGTTGTAGATGATGGTCAGCCTCAGTCACCGCACTAAGGTGCAATAGTGTTTCCCAACCACTACTCTGGTGGGTTACTTCTGGTGAGCTGCTCTGTTCTATTCTGTGTTCCATAATTTTGTAACTAAGGACTTGTGCATTCACCATTTGCTTACTTCGTCCTCCCTCCTGATGCATTTTCCTTTTGCGTCATATATTTTCTGATTGTGAGCCAAGCGAGCTGGAACTGGGCTGTGTGTGTGTGTGTGTGTGTGTGTGTGTGTGTAAGTGATCTATATGGCCATTTTGAGAGCAGAAGAGTGGGATATAAAAGCATTTCAGTAAATAATCTTTCAGACATCACCTTGCCAACAAAGGTCCGTATTAATAATAATAATAATAATAATTAAAAAAAAATATTTATATCCCGCCCTCCCCAGCCGAATCTGGGCTCAGGGCGGCTAACAACAATAAAACAGTACAAAAGTACAGCACAAACAACACTCTAAAATCATTCATTATAAAAGCCATGGTTTTCCCAGTAGTGATGTACAGAAGTGAGAGCTGGACCATAAAGAAGGCTGATCGCCGAAGAATTGATGCTTTTGAATTCTGGTGTTGGAGGAGACTCTTGAGAGTCCCATGGACTGCAAGAAGATCAAACCTCTCCATTCTTAAGGAAATCAGCCCTGAGTGCTCAATGGAAGAACAGATCGTGAAGCTCAGGCTCCAGTACTTTGGCCACCTCATGAGAAGAGAAGACTCCCTGGAAAAGACCATGATGTTGGGAAAGATGGAGGGCACAAGGAGAAGGGGACGACAGAGGACGAGATGGTGGGACAGTGTTCTCGAAGCTACCAGCATGAGTTTGACCAAACTGCAGGAGGCAGTGGAAGACAGGAGTGCCTGGTGTGCTCTGGTCCATGGGGTCACGAAGAGTCGGACACAACTAAACGACTAAACAACAACCAAATAATCTTTCAGGAAATTTAAATATTATGATTACTAGTAAATTTAAATATTATGATTACTAGCCGGTCAGCCAGCATTGAGATATGTAATTTTATTTGTGACTGTGCATGTATATTCATGCAGAGCTGAGGAATTATTCTGAGTTATGTTTTATTTCCTAGCTCTTGCCCGTAACATCTCAGCAGCAACAGGTAGCACAACAGACAAGGCTTAGCAATGTTTGGAAAAGGAGATTCCTCCTTTTGGCTGTTTCAAACAGCTTTTTTATTTGAGTTTCCCACATTTACCCATTTTTACGGGTCTCCTTTTCTGCTCTTTCAAATGTGGAGGCCATTTACTACCTTTTCAACCACGTTGGCCAGTTTCTCTACCCCTGTTAAGATTTTCATTTCCTGGGTTGCCCTGGTCAACGCTCCTCCTTATCCATTCCAAAGAGTGGCTCGCTGCCTCCCTTCCTCCAGGAGCCTGTCATTCTTAGTGGGCCTTTCATACTTCAGGGCAACATAATAAAGGTAACAGCTATCTAGTGCCCTTTCATTTCCCCTTCCCGTTGCTTATAATTGGTCTGTGAATAATACGCAGCCAACACAGGAGTGGTAGCTGTGGGCTGAGTCTAATCAGTGTCCCTGCGCGTTATTCTATCTGGCTAGCCGGAGTCTAATATTAATTTGGGTAATGTTTTCCCCCCTTTGCTATCTAATTACAGGCATTTATTCAAAGCCAGCCAGAATGATGTGGGGTAGGGGGAAAGAAAGAAATCATGTGTAATGTGCTGGCTATGCCCCCTGCCAAATTAAGTGTGCGGACCCTTTTAAAAGGTGATTCCATTTAGGCACTCTTTATTAGCGGAGATATTCTGCAAACTCGAATCAAGCCCCGAGTGCAGGGGCACCGCTGAGTTCGCTCCCACTGTTGGATCAATGGGCTGGCGGGGTTCCTCGGCCAAGCAGCTTAGAGCGTCCTTGGGCTTCGCAGCAGGGGACCCACTCAGTGCCGAATCTGAAGACAAAATAGGATTCAAGTGCAGGGGACGTCCTTTAAGCTTCTTCGCTTTTAACAGGATGCCATTTCAGATAGTGATGGAAGAGAGAAAATAGATGTTGTTGCTGACCTTCCAAGTACAGTATCCCTATTTCCCAGGGACTGACCTGGATTTAAAGAAGCCATCCCAGTTTCCGACTGTCCCCCTTTTCCTTAGGACGTCCCTATTTTCACTGAGAAACGTTGGGAGGTATGGAGTTACGCGACCCCAGAGCCAAAGAGATAAGTTACTGTACAACTTTTAGAAGACATTGTAAGGTAGACCTGTATAGGGAAGTGTTTTTTAAAAATAATTCAATGTTTTGTTATGTTTTCATAGGTTGGAAGCTGTCCAGAGGGGTAATAATAATAATAATAATAATAATAATAATAATAATAATAATACAACAATGGAATAGGATGTCCCTATTTTCATCGGAGAAATGTTAGAGGATATGTTGTTGGTTCCCCTTTTCTATTTAATAGCTGAAAATGAGAGGTGCCAGGTGATCCTGTCTCTGTGCGTGCACGCACACACACACACACACACACACACACACACCCCACACACCCCACACACTTAAACAGAAAAGGTGAAGAGATCAGAGCTAATCAGATTAGAGATGTTGACACACCATTTCTCCAGGTTCTGTAAAATTATATGCAAAAACTCTCGGTGATCCATCTCTCCCTTTCAATTAACAGCAATGAAGTCCTCATAAAATATTCTAAACAATGCTGGACGTTTCTTCTGCCCTTACATTATTTATGGAGCGCGCTGATGATACTTGTCCTTAAATCAACTTTGGAAAGTGTGACTCCCCTTCTCCGTGGAGAACACAAAGTTGAAGAGTCCTCGTTGAGTTAGGGGAACATTCTGTTAGCAGGCTTGTCTGATGCCGTCGCATCACACACACGCAGCGCCCTTTAGAGGTGGAAACCTGTCATGACCACTGGTGTGCGCACATGTGTGTGTAAATCTTGTGTTTCCTCATGTTTTTGCCTTTTTAAGAGAGACGCTTAGAGGCTGGGTGCTGAAGCTTAGAGGCTGGGTGTTTAGTCGTTTAGTCGTGCCTGACTCTTCGTGACCCCATGGACCAGAGCACGCCAGGCACCTCTGTCTTCCACTGCCTCCCGCAGTTTAGTCCAACTCATGCCAGTAGCCTCGAGAACACTATCCAACCATCTCGTCCTCTGTTGTCCCCTTCTCCTTGTGCCCTCCATTTTTCCCAACATCAGGGTCTTTTCCAGGGAGTCTTCTCTTCTCATGAGGTGGCCAAAGTATTGGAGCCTCAGCTTCAGGATCTGTCCTTCCAGTGAGCACTCAGGGCTGATTTCCTTAAGAATGGATACGTTTGATCTTCTTGCAGTCCATGGGACTCTCAAGAGTCTCCTCCAGACCAGAATTCAAACGCATCAATTCTTTGGCGATCAGCCTTCTTTATGGTCCAGCTCTCACTTCCATACATTACTACTGGGAAAACCATAGCTTTTACTATATGGGCCTTTGTTGGCAAGGTGATGTCTCTACTTTTTAAGATGCTGTCTAGGTTTGTCATTGTTTTTCTCCCAAGAAGCAGGCGTCTTTTAATTTCGTGGCTGCTGTCACCATCTGCAGTATCCTTTACCTTCTCCTTACTGTGTTGTGATTCTCCACTTTGGACATCAATAAGCCTCTTTGGAATGTTGGCATTGTATCAGATCATGTCTTGTGATGCTCTGTGCAAAGCTATTCCACCCAGCGCATTTGCTTTTTATGTCAGTTTCCACCATGCCCCCATTCCTAGGCCTTGGGCAGATTTCAGTTCAGTGACACACCCTCAAGGAATTGGGCATAAACCAAGAAGAGCAGGGACAGAAGGCAAAGTTCTGTTAAGAATTCATGCCACAAAGCTGACCGAAAGTCCAGAGGTAGCAATGTTATCAATTTACGACGGGGTGGAAGGTTCGCCGGCTATGAAGGACTTGCTCACAAATTTATTGACAGCTGCATGAGTTACTGTAGCTAGGAAGTGGAAGGGGCAAGGTGAATATAAGAATGGAAGAATGGTATAAAGAGGTGTGGGATATAGCTATTAATGATAAATTAATATGTGCTATTAAGGTAAGACAAAATGATTCTGAAGAGATACGGAAGGCGTTTGTAGAATTTGTAAAATGGAAAGGGGTCAAACCATCACAAGATGTGTTGAAATTTTGGGAGGTTGGATAGTTACAATGGATTGGTCTCGGGGGTGGGGTGCACATTTTATTCTTATTTATTTATTCTTATCAAAAATAAAATACAGTGGTACCTCGGGTTAAGTATTTAATTCGTTCCAGAGGTCCGTTCTTAACCTGAAACTGTTCTTAACCTGAGGTATCACTTTAGCTAATGGGGCCTCCTGCTGCTGCCGCGCCGCAGGAGCACAATTTCTGTTCTCATCCTGAAGCATAGTTCTTAACCTGAGGTAATATTTCTGGGTTAGCAGAGTCTGTAACCTGAAGCATATGTAACCTGAAGTGTATGTAACCTGAGGTACCACTGTAAAAAGAATTCATGCCACAGGCCAAACGCGTCAGTTCATTGTGAGGTATGCGAAAGATCGTCGCAAACACTCGTATGAAATGCACTTCCTTTTCAGTTTAATTTTTAACGTTCTCAAGAGCAGGTCTTTTGGATCTTGGTGAGGCGTATACCTCCCGCCCAACCATCAGCTCGTCTTTACTGAAATGTCAACAAGCAACCCAGGTGTTGCAGCAGGGGAAATGTACAGACATTCAGAAAAATATTGAGATGCAGGCACTGTTTTCCGGGACCAGGGAGTTCCACAGCTCTGTAGCTCTGGTGAACAGCGAATGATTAAGATAGTCAATCTGAAGGCCAAGCCTTATAGACCCTTTGTAGGCGTGATTTTTGGTGTCTGGGCATGCACAGAAGCTATTTCCGGTGCCGTGGACATGTGCAGACATGATTTAAGGCACAGCGCTGCGCTGGCCCGGCCCACGGATGATCTCCATGGGAGTGATCCAGGCCATGACCCGTAAGCCTTGCCAACCCCTGATTTAAGCACACTCTGCCTACTGAAAATACAGAACTGCTTTGCGTTGTAAAGAATTTCTGCTTGCCCCGTGTAATCATTTGCCTAGCGGCAGAGCTCCACCAGGGCTGGGAATGCAGGCCCTGTAGTAAAATGAGCGGCCCGGGAGTCGATAAGTGAGTGCATGGGTGTGCACTGAGAAGAAAGAGCTGGTGGTTTTACTATTAGCCTTCTGGGATGAACTTATTAGATGACTTTAATTAGTAATTATGTTATGGGCAACTGTAGCACTTTTGGAAATTAACCTTCAGCAGGGCTCCAGAGAAAGGTCAGCAAAGTGATGAACTTGGCAGGTTCCTTCCTCTCCACCATCAGGGAGCTACTCTGTGTCATGTAATGCTGACTGCCTTCCATTTGGCTTGGGGAATTCACTGGCACTAAAGGGTTTCGGAATGACACTTCCTGTATTTTTCATGAAAATATCTGTCTTCTTACTCTCATGCGCCGCCCCCCCCCCCCGTGCGCTTCCTCTTTTCCTGTGCTAGGATTGATGCTTTCCCCTTGCAAAAAATTACAGGATTTGGAGTGGTGTGATGTGAAAAATACACCTCACCTGTTTTTTCCATGCTCCATGAGTCATGGAAACACCCATTTTATGAACTGAACAAAAGCAGCCGGAAGGTTTTGGGCTGTTTTTCGGAGAAAGCTGCCTCAGAACAGGAAAGATGAGAGGATAAGCTATAGACACCTCTTCTCAGCAAACACAATCAGTTTCTCCCTTTGTAAGCCCATTTGCAGAAAGTGGTTTTAGCGTACTAGTAGGAAGACTCTCTGAGGTCACACAACCAGATTGTTTAACATGAAAAGGAAAGATAACCCGTGTGCCCTTTCCTAGCCAAGGCAATGCAGAAGATTGGCAATGCTGAATGTGCCATATTTGAGTCCAATCGGATGTCAACTTCGTTTCTCCAGCTGCTGTTATATTCTGCAAGGAAGTGACTTCACCCAAAGTGATTTTATGAGCATTCTGGATTGTTGGCAGTTCCCCTTGAGTGGGAAATGACGGACATGTTTTCGTTGTTGAAATGGTGTGATGCGTAGAAATTAATCACTGAGTTGAGAGGGGGCGAAATGAAGACTCATGTATTCCCAACTTCCTGGCCTTTCCGATGCCTGCTTAGTTCTTTACAAGATGCCTGTCCAGCTTTTTCTCCCATTTCTCTGTGCCATTGGCCCAATTTATGGAGCGCATGCCAGCCTGGTTAAAGTGTCCACCATGCCTGCAAATTTCATCCATTCCTACAAACAACAAACACAAACCGTAGGCAACTCTTTTTAGACAATATTTTTAAAAGGTACTGAACAATTGCATCTCCACCCCTGAACCTATTTGCCTGAATGGGGTTTGGCTTTAGATACTGGGCCCAATTGGATATCCTTTGAAGATCTTCAGGCTGAAGTGGGCTGTTTTCCAAGGCACCAAACTGAGCTCAGGCCTGGATCCTGTTTGGTACACACTGCTAGAATATAGGAGACTTAAGTTCAAGGCCCCCTCCACAGCCATGAGGCTTGCATGAGTCATTAATCTCTCTGGCAAACCTATTTGTGTTGCTAAAATACTGTTCTTAGCTCTTTATAGGGAAAGCCTGGTGTGAATAAATACAAATTAATCCAAAATAAAAAGAAGAAATGCCAATGAAATTCTCATATCAGACGATCTTGCAGAACAAACAGACCGTGGGAGATAATACAGAAAACGAATCACTGCGTAGTAACTAGAATCCCCCTCCTTTTCTGACCACAGATTTAATTGACTAATGGAATAGGCCCTTAAAAAAAACAAAAAAACCCTCAATGCCTTGTATCAGAAACATTTCCACACATAATGCGTGTGATATTTTAATTTCATTCAGCCCACACACACATTTCCTACTCTTAAAAGGTGTTCTGTTTCATTGACTCACAATTACAGCAGTTTTCACCTGACTAAAACATAAATGTGCCATTGTTTTGCTCAGCTTAAAATGCAAAACACTTGTTAAGTAACATTCCGCAGTGAAAGGCATATTAAAAGTGGAGCGGGACACGATGGCTTTACAATGGCGAGCACATTGTTCTGAATGCTGATATGCAGGAGCTTCCTCCTTCATTTCCATCTTCGGTTTTTACGTGTCCTTCTCCAAGTATGAGAGGTCCCTAACCTCCATAAGCAGACTTTTCTGTTTTTGAACTGTGCCTAATGAGGTTTTCCTAACATTTACTCTAATCTATCTGCTTGTAATGCAAACCCATTCTTCCTTGTGCTGCCCCCAGCATGATTTATCTATCAAGTTTATATAGCCACCCATCAATAAATATTCCATGGAAGGCTTAAAAGCAAAAACACACACACACACACACACACACACACAACAGTGTTAAGAATGCAACGGATAATAATAATAAGCACCAAAGAAGAACAAATAAACACCAAAGAAGAACAAAATACAGGAAAACACTTTTTCTTCTTGCAAGAGATGCAGCATAAAACCTCTCAGATGAAAAACACAATTAAAGATCATGGAAGTGATAGGCAAGAAATGATGATGACAGATTGCAATTCAGCTGACTCACCCTTAACAGTAGGGTCACAGCTGTGGTCCTACAAGAAATAAATAAATGCGCTGCTGTATATTTCTCTTTTCCTTTTCCTGAGTCATTTTCCGTCTCTCGCACAGCCACAAACGTGTCATTTTCCAACTGAGCCTCCCTGCCCGACACTCATTCTCACTCCATCTGACCATTCCACCATTCAAGCTCCTTTCTCTTCTCTCGTGACAGGTTTGTACTGCGCACATGTGTTTGGGGACCCTCTTGCGTGCCAAAGTGCTGTGAGCACCCACCGCCTTCCAAAAGACCACTCGTGACCAGGGGCCTATGAAGGGGGGCGGAGGGGGCGGGCCGCCCTGGGCACTGCCCTGGTGGGGTTTGACAAGATGACCCACTGCCCCCACCAGCTGTAGAGCGGTGGAGGGTGCGCAAGCAGTCAGTGTGGGCGCCGCTCACGCTGCATCCGCATGGTGACTGTACGGGCTGCCGTGCATGCACAGTCTGCATGGGCTGTTGATCGCGCGTGACGTCCATATCAGCTGCCACGCATGCGCAGTCTGTACGGACGTTGAGCATGCGTCACCGGGCGGGTCACCCTGCCCCTCCACATCCCGCCCCGGGTGACGGAGACAACATTATAAGGTTTGAATCAGCCACAGCTTTGTTGATTACAGATGGAAGGGGTTTGGCATAGGCATTAGCTCAACCAATATCAACCAACCTGCCCACTGGATGATCTACCAAGGGGTCCAACCAGTGTTGAGGAGGACCTATGACATATATCATATAGATGCCACCTTTCCTGGATGGTCAAATAGAGTAGTACTATAGCCCTAGCCCCTGCCTGAGCATCCAGACATTTCTGTGAAGAACAGTCCAGCAGTGGATACTCATAACATTCTCTGAAACATACAGTTAAATAATACTAGATGGCAGCACAACTGGATGATTTCGCTCCCTGGAATCATGGAGAACCGCTATGTTAGACTAGACGGAACTGAGCTAGATTGGTTATTATGGCTTGGTTCTGTATAAGGTAGCTATATATATATGGACCCCGAAACCTTAGAAATGAATAAATGGTCGGATTTTAATTAATTTGGACATGGATGAAAGTACAAGCTGCAGAGCTGTGCCAGACAATGATTCCCTGGACTGGCTTATGCAAACCAGCCTCGCTGGCCTAGCAAAGAGCACCTCTTCTGACATGACAAAAGTTGTTGATGGGCCATTTGAGAGAAATCCTTTGGCCTAGGGAGACAAATGTTTACAAGGTGATGGGGTGTGTGTTCGAGGTGACAGGAAAAGGGAGCCTTGAGCAAGGGTTGCTGGGAAGAAAGAGGAGGAAGAGAAAAGATTGGGATCCATCTTGGGCAGGCTGGCTGAAGGCTGGCTGCACTGCTGTGGGGGAGAAGCCCTTCTTGAAATGACCATGCTGTAAGGTGCAGACTGAAGGTGTAAATAGGTGGATAAACCATATTTCTTAAAGCTATGACAGTCACCGCCGTGTCTCAATTCTCCAAAGGAACACAGACCATGGGTGAGTGCTGGGAACCCCAGGGGCTTTTGCTAATGCTTGGCAAAAGAAGAGAAGAAGAAGAGTTTGGATTTGATATCCCGCTTTATCACTACCCGAAGGAGTCTCAAAGCGGCTAACATTCTCCTTTCCCTTCCTCCCCCACAACAAACACTCTGTGAGGTGAGTGGGGCTGAGAGACTTCAGAGAAGTGTGACTAGCCCAAGGTCACCCAGCAGCTGCATGTGGAGGAGCAGAGACGCGAACCCGGTTCACCAGATTACGAGTCCACCACTCTTAACCACTACACCACGCTGGCTCTCTCTCAGAGAGAGGGACGGTCACCCAACTTTTGTAAGAATATGTTGGAAAGGGCATTCCAGCTAGAGAAAAATGTGATCTACTGACTGCGTTCAGACAAAGATTTAAAGCATGATGCATAAGCAATGGTTTGAAGTTGGCTATGATTTGAAGGTCACTATCTGTGAAGGTAAAAAGAAGCTGCTATTTCAATGTTGAAGACCTTTCCCTCTTATGACTTCTCTTTCACTGACATGCCCTTACGTCTACTGAAGTACTTTTATGAAAGGTGTGTTGTTTATCTGTTCACATATAAAATGCATACTAAAAAAAAGACCGTTGGAACTGGAGCAAGTTCTTCAGCAGCACCTTGGAAAAATCAGCAGCACAGCTGGGAACATCTTGTGTCGCTTCTCGTTTTCAAACTTAGTTTTGCCTTTTTAATCTTCTCGGTTCTCCATGGAAGAGTTGTGTTTTATCATGCACTGTGACAGAAACAAATCTCATTCTCTTTCGGAGACAAAAGTGAAAATAAAGTGTAAGGAATCAAAAGGAAGTTGTAGAATGAGCGGCAGATGTTGTTACATTTTTCTAACAAAACCCTGTGTGTCAGACGCATGATGGATGACATCCACAAGA
Source organism: Podarcis erhardii (assembly GCF_964252035.2). NCBI lineage: Eukaryota > Metazoa > Chordata > Lepidosauria > Squamata > Lacertidae > Podarcis > Podarcis erhardii. The sequence goes on along the minus strand of NC_138497.1, from coordinate 130,685,657 downwards.
CAGACTAATGGGCATATACCCCACTAGTTATAATGTTTTTAAAATGGAAAAAAAATCCTTAATGGGTGTCAAACAAATGTAAGAAGTAGTCCAATAGTAGAAATATTTCAAAACATGTTTGCTACAATTATCACGTTGGAGGTATATAAAAGAACTATTTTTAGATTTTATTTTAAAATGCAGTCATTTCTATTAACCATGTCTCCTTATTCTCCCTTGATATTTGTCTTGGTTGTTCTATTGAGTCTTCCCAATTGTTGTTCCCTCATTCCAAGTCTTTCCCTATTATCGCTGATGAATGCTTCTTGTCTGCTTCCTTAACGTTTCTTCTTAGTTTCACCCTCCATGGATACAAATGAAAAGAATGCGTGCTGAACAGAAAAATAATTAAAATGGGGATTTTGGCACCAAGTGGCATGTGTCAACCCATACTGCAAATAGTGGCTCAGGCAGGTAGAACAAAGCCCACTCCAGTTTTTCTAGTGACCCCCAGATTCCCTGAAATGTTGCTCTGGGCCGTGAACATCAAATGTGATACAGTAGGCCCGAAACTTACGCACGGTTTACTGACGGTATCATAGCCTTGTGACAATTAAATAAATAAATAGAAAGTTCTTAACCCGAGGTACCACGGTATATCGATATATTGCCCAGCCCAATATTAAGTCAGACCCATCTCTCAGGATGACTCAGTATTCTCTACATCAGGCACGTCCAACTCCCAAGAGACTGTGATCTACTCAAAGTACAGTGGTACCTCGGGTTAAGAACTTAATTCGTTCTGGAGGTCCATTCTTAACCTGTAACTGTTCTTAACCTGAGGTACCACTTTAGCTAATGGGGCCTCCTGCTGCTGCCGCGCTGCCGCTGTGCGATTTCTATTCTCATCCTGAAGCAAAGTTCAGAGAAACAGACCAGACAAGAAAGGAGGAGGAGTGGCGTTATATGTCAGGGATGTGTATACCTGTGAAGAGATCCAAGATTTAGAACCTCAAAGTGAGAGCATTTGGGTCAAAATTAAGGGAGAAATGAATAACAGGGACCTCATTGGGGGAGTTTACTATAGATCCCCAAGCCAAACGGAGGACATAGATGATGCCTTCCTGGAACAGATGGCCAAGCATGCAAAAGGAAGGGAGATAGTAGTAATGGGGGACTTCAATTACCCGGATATTTGCTGGATGTCAAACTCAGCCAAGAGCATAAGGTCAAACAGATTCCTCACTGGCCTTGCAGACAACTTCGTTGTCCAGAAAGTGGGAGAAGCAACAAGAGGAACAGCCATTTTAGATCTGGTCCTAACCAATGTTGATGACCTGGTTAGTGGGGTAGAAGTGGAAGGATCATTAGGTGCGAGTGATCATGCTCTTCTGAAGTTTACTATACAGCGGAAAGGAGCAGCCAAGCATACTAGGACTCAATTTCTTGACTTTAAGAAAGCCGACTTCATAAAACTTAGGGAAGTGCTGGGTGAGATCCCATGGACAGTAATACTAAAAGGAAAGGGAGTTCATGATGGCTGGGAGTTTGTTAAGAGGGATATAGTAAAAGCACAACTTCAGGCAATACCAATGAGACGGAAACATGGAAGGTGCCTAAAGAAGCCAGGGTGGCTATCTAAAGAACTTTTAACTGAGTTAAGATTAAAAAAGGATGTGTACAAAAAATGGAAAAGGGGGGAAACCACCAAAGAGGAATTCAAACAAATAGCCAGCACGTGTAGACACAAAGTCAGAAAAGCTAAAGCACAGAATGAACTCAGGCTTGCTAGAGAGGTTAAAAGCAACAAAAAAGGCTTTTATGGGTATGTTCGTAGCAAAAGGAAGAACAAAGAAACAGTGGGGTCACTCAGAGGAGAAGATGGTGAAATGCAAACAGGGGACACAGAAAGGGCTGAACTCCTCAATGCCTTCTTTGCCTCAGTCTTCTCCAATAAAGAAAACAATGCCCGACCTGAAGAATTTGGAGCAAATGATTCAGCAGAGGAAACACAGCCCAGAATAACTAAGGAGATAGTACAAGAATACTTGGCTAGTTTAGAGGTATTCAAGTCTCCAGGGCCAGATGAACTGCATCCAAGAGTATTAAAAGAACTGGCAGATGTGATCTCAGAACCACTGGCAGTCATCTTTGAGAATTCCTGGAGAACAGGCGAAGTCCCGGCAGACTGGAGGAGGGCAAATGTTGTCCCTATTTTCTAAAAGGGGAAAAGAGAGGACCCAAATAATTACCGCCCAGTCAGTCTGACATCAATACCAGGGAAGATTCTGGAGCAGATCATTAAGCAAACAGTTTGTGAGCACCTAGAAAGGAATACTGTGATCACCAATAGTCAGCATGGATTTCTGAAAAATAAGTCATGTCAGACTAACCTGATCTCGTTTTTTGACAGAATTACAAGCCTGGTAGATGAAGGGAACGCAGTGGATGTAGCCTACCTTGATTTCAGCAAGGCATTTGACAAGGTGCCCCATGATATTCTTGTAAAGAAGGTGGTAAAATGCGGTCTGGACTATGCTACCACTCAGTGGATTTGTAACTGGCTGACTGACCGAACCCAAAGGGTGCTCATCAATGGTTCCTCTTCATCCTGGAGAAGAGTGACTAGTGGGGTGCCACAGGGTTCTGTCTTGGGCCAGGTCTTATTCAACATCTTTATCAACGACTTGGATGATGGACTCAAGGGCATCCTGATCAAATTTGCAGATGACACCAAACTGGGAGGGGTGGCTAACACCCCAGAGGACAGGATCACACTTCAAAACGACCTTGACAGATTAGAGAACTGGGCCAAAACAAACAAGATGAATTTTAATAGGGAGAAATGTAAAGTATTGCACTTGGGCAAAAAAAATGAGAGGCACAAATACAAGATGGGTGACACCTGGCTTGAGAGCAGTACATGTGAAAAGGATCTAGGAGTCTTGGTTGACCACAAACTTGACATGAGCCAACAGTGTCAACAGCTAAAAAAGCCAATGCAATTCTGGGCTGCATCAATAGGAGTATTGCATCTAGATCAAGGGAAGTAATAGTGCCACTGTATTCTGCTCTGGTCAGACCTCACCTGGAGTACTGTGTCCAGTTCTGGCCACCACAGTTCAAGAAGGACACTGACAAACTGGAACGTGCCCAGAGGAGGGCAACCAAAATGGTCAAAGGCCTGGAAACGATGCCTTATGAAGAACGGCTAAGGGAGCTAGGCATGTTTAGCCTGGAGAAGAGGAGGTTAAGGGGTGATATGATAGCCATGTTCAAATATATAAAAGGATGTCACATAGAGGAGGGAGAAAGGTTGTTTTCTGCTGCTCCAGAGAAGCGGACACGGAGCAATGGTTCCAAACTACAAGAAAGAAGATTCCACCTAAACATTAGGAAGAACTTCCTGACAGTAAGAGCTGTTCGACAGTGGAATTTGCTGCCAAGGTGTGTGGTGGAGTCTCCTTCTTTGGAGGTCTTTAAGCAGAGGCTTGACAACCATATGTCAGGAGTGCTCTGATGGTGTTTCCTGCTTGGCAGGGGGTTGGACTCGATGGCCCTTGTGGTCTCTTCCAACTCTATGATTCTATGATTCTATGATTCTTAACCTGAGGTACTGTTTCTGGGTTAGCGGAGTCTGTAATCTGAAGCGACTGTAACCTGAGGTACCACTGCATAAAAAGACTGGCTGTGATCTACCCATTGTCATTGCTAGGAGTTGTTGAGCTTTTTTAAGGAGAGGGTTGACCAAAGTTGGGGGGGGGGGTTGGCATAAGTTTTTTTTAGGGGAGGGTTGGCCAAAGGCGATCACTACACTTCAGACCGTGATCTACCTAGGACACCCTCACAATCTACCTGTTGGACACGCCGACTCTACATTGTCTGATTATCAGGGGCTGGACTGAGGAGGAATGGTGGGAACCACCACCACCCCTTCCTGCATGTTCCCGAGAAGAGGAGGACAGTATAGATTTAGAACAGTGGTTTGCAGAAGGTCATAGTTCAGAGGCTGCAGAGAGGAGAAGCTGAGAAATATTGGGAGAGCAGCAGGAAGAAGAAGCACTGCACAGTTTCTCTAGAAGGCCTTCCTGACCACCACCGTCTCCCAGGGCCAAGCGTGCCTTGAGAGTAGCAGAACAGAAAGCTCAGAGGCAGAAAGCACAGATCAGCTGGCTCAGGGGTGACATAGAATAGGAGGGACTGAGTGTTGGGAAACTGTGTACGTGCAGCTACTCACACAGAGTCAATTAAGGTTTGGCAGACAGCCAGAGGGCAATCTGAAGGAGTAAGTCTGCCTGGTGATAACAGAGGCATGGAAACAGCTCCCTGACTAGTCAAGCTCTCTCAAGGGCGTGATAATTAATGGCCTACTAACTGGTAGTTCAGATTTCAGTGGTTCATTGTGTCAGTGAGTGTAGGAGTTGTCAGTCGTGTCAGAGAAAGCTAGCAAAAGATCCGTGTCCTGTTCCTGTAAATAAAGATGAAGGTAAAGGTAGCCCTGCCCGTACGGGCCAGTCGTGTCCGACTCTGGGGTTGCGCACCCATCTCACTTAAGAGGCCAGGGGCCAGCGCTGTCCGGAGACACTTCTGGGTCACGTGGCCAGCGTGACGAAGCTGCTCTGGCGAGCCTGCACCAGCGCCGCACACGGAAACGCCGTTTACCTTCCCGCTATAAAGCGGAACCTATTTATCTACTTGCACTTAAGGGTGCTTTCGAACTGCTAGGCTGGCAGGTGCTGGGACCGAGCGGCGGGAGCTCACCCCGCCGCGGGGATTTGAACCGCCGACCATACGATCAGCAAGTCCTAGGCGCTGAGGTTTTACCCACAGCGCCACCCGCGTCCCTGTTCCTGTAAATAGTCCACTGTATATAATAAACATCCAACTACAAGCTCCTGGTTCCTACTGTATCTATCCTGTCTGCAGCCAAGTTGCCAATTGCCTCCATGGATTCTGCGTTGACTCTGCAACTAGTCAGAAAGTTGCAAAACACCAAATAGGTTTTGCCAATACTGAGAGGGTGGGACATTACTTGGAGCAACGCCATTATCTAAGAGAGACAGCATTTCTATGTCTCTCTCTGTGAATATTGAATAAACTACTTGGTAAGAACTCTTCTTGTTCATCTGTTTCTTGGCATCCCACCGTGGGAGGGATAAGATTCCCTGAAGCTTTGTTAGTGGCTGTGCAGGATTTCAGATTGGAGTCTTTTTCCAGATCTACCCAGAGATACGAGGGAGTGAACCTGAGGAATTCTGCCTGCCAGGCATGTTCTCCACTGCAGAGCCGACAGCTCTTTCCCAAAGCTGCCATTTTGTGTACGGAGTCATAAAAACAGTCACGTGAAACTGATCTGTCTTCCTCCTCTCTCCAGCGTTTGTGTCGCTAAGCTCAAAGTGACACACAAGCACACTGCGATTTGGTTTTGCAGGTGGGGTGGTTTTGCCGCAGCTTGAAAATATAAATTTGTTGAGCTTAATCTGCAATGTGAATTACGACTGAGCATAGCGCTGTTGCTTGCATACCGAAGATGATTTATGTGATTTTCATGTAGCTGTTGGACTTTAATTATTCACTTGATTATCAATAAAAAATAAGCACGGACCAGCACAGAATGCTAAGAGGCCTGAAGGGGGCAAGCAACCTCTGGCAGAAAGCAAATATGGATGGGGAGAAATACGTTTCACTTTCTCTAGGCAACGAGTAGAAGGACAGTTCAGAAACAGAATCCACACATTTTTCTTGGATTTTTTTTTTTAAAAAATTCTCTTTTACAAACAACAACAAAACCTGCCAACCTGTTAATCAGTTCCCTGATGACAGACAAATGTTCCAAGGAGAAAAATGCCAAATATCAATTGATATTGGCTGAAATTCAATTGGATCCAGTGAATCAAGCCTGGCATTCCGTTTGGCACAATGCAATCGCTGATCAATAGCAAGTAATTGGACGCTGCTTTGTGTGGAAGAGAATGCTGGAGCTGTTACATCACCCTGCGTTATAGATGAGATTAATCACTGCCTAAGTGTTTCATCAATGTAACTTCTTTCCATCAACGTGCCACGGTATTTAAAAAGGCAGCCAGCAAGCTCGCTGCTCTACCCCATCCAGTTATTAACTGGAAATTAAAAGCCGAGATGCCCAGTGAAATGTGACAGTGCAGCCGCGTTGCAAAGTAATCACATCATCATGCAAAGTTATACAATGCACACTTGCAGTGAGCGGAAGAAAATCACACACACACACACACACACACACACACACACACAAAGGCACGCAAATCAAATAGCAGGCGCCCATCTGGTTTTAGGAAATATTAACGGAAAAGCATGTTTCCTCCAGTTCTTCCTAATTGCAATCACTGAAAGACCAGCAGGGGGAAAAGATACATGTCTTTCGACAACTTGAGATAGTTTGCAGATGTCGGAGTCGTTGGATGATCGTGAATATGTATGTTTGGAAGACTGATCGGCAGCACCTTTTGTGCCTGTGATTCAGACGTGCGAAGGAACATACGGCATAAAATATGAAGCCCAACTACAGTGGTACCTTGGTTCTCAATCTTAATCCATTCCGGAAGTCCGTTCCAAAACCAAAGTGTTTCAAAACCAAGGCATGCTTTCCCATAGAAAGTAAGGCAAAATGGATTAATCTGTTCCAGACTTTTAAAAACAACCCCTAAAATGGCAGTTTAGCATGAATTTTACTATCAAATGAGACCCATAAAATGAAAGCAATAAACAATGCACTGCAGTCACACAATCAATCAATCAATCAATCAATCAATAGCTGAACCGGGTTCCACACAGTCGCAAAAAAAGAGAGACACAAAAATGCAAAATAAATAGCAAAAACAGACAGACCTCAGCGTAACACTCAAAACGGAAGTGTGGCACTCAAATCGGAAGCGTAACACTCAAACCGGAGCATGTTCGGCTTCCGTAAAAAGTTCACACACTTCTGGGTTTGCAGTGTTTGGGTTCCAAGTTGTTTGAGTCCCAAGGTGTTTGAGAACCAAGGTACCACTGTAGAGGGAATATTTTTCCTGCTTCAGATACTATGATACATTCCAGCTATTTCATTTTTTATCTGCATTAGTATCAAACAAGTGCGACCTGCCATAAAATATTGCTGTGCGGCGTGTTCCCATTTACTGTTGCAGCCAGTCCGCCTTGCCCCCTCCAGAATACTGTGTTCCATTACCCACACACAATCCATTTTTCTGCCCTTTCTCCATCACCTAGACTTCTGTAACCAAATATGCTGAGTCCTAACTGGGTTTTCCTAGGATTCTGCCCTTAGGGTTTTCTTTTCCTCAGAAGTTTTTTTTTATTTCTTCTTCCCCAAGCCTGCTGCTATGTGAGCAGAGATGATGCCATTTTGACTTCATAGGCCATGACACTCATTCATGAACACTGGAAACAGAGGGGATGATAGAATGCCAATCTGAGAGCCAGTGTGGTGTAGTGGTTAAGAGTTCAATTCCGGGTTCGATTCCCCGCTCCTCCACATGCAGCTGCTGGGTGACCTTGCGCTAGTCACACTTCTCTCTGAAGTCTCTCAGCCCCACTCACCTCACAGAGTGTTTGTTGTGGGGGAGGAAGGGAAAGGAGAATGTTAGCCGCTTTGAGACTCCTGAAAGGGAGTGAAAGGCGGGATATCAAATCCAAACTCCCCCTCCTCCTCCTCCTCCTCCTCCTCCTCCTCCTCCTCCTCTTCGTCTTCTTCTTCTTCTTCTTCTTACCACTCAAGCTGGATCGAGGCTGCTTGGGGCTGCTGTTTCTTTTAGACCTGTCAGCAGCCTTTGACACGGTCAATCACAAACTTCAGGACCACCGCTGCCGCACTCGTTTCTCTCTGGTCGGGGAAAGAGGGTGGCGCTTGGGGGGGAACTGCCGGCGCACCACTCCTTGGTGTGTGGAATGCCGGAGGGCGCAATACTTTTCTTGATGCTTTTCAACATCTTTATGCGCCCCCTCACCCAGCTTGTCCGGAGTTTTGGTTTGGGTTGGGTTGCCATCAGTATGCTGATGACACCCAACTCTATCTGTTGATGGAAGGCCATCCTGACTTGGCCCCAGACACACTGATTAGATGTCTGGAAGCTGTGGCGGGATGGTTACTTGGGAGCCGGTTGAAGTTAAATCCTTCGAAGACAGAGGTCCTTTGGCTGGGTTGGGGCGATATGGGATTGGGGGCCCAACTCTCATCTCTTGCGGGGGCACAATTAGTGCCAGCATTCACCCGGTGCTATACCAGCTGTACTGGTGGAGTATAGGATCAAGTTTAAGGTGCTGGTTTCACCTTTAAAGCCCTATATGACCTAGGACCCTCGTACCTACAGGACCACCTCTCCTGGTATGTCCCATGGAGGACCTTGCGCTCTTCAAATAAAAACATCTTGGAGATTCCAGGCCACAGGGAGATTAGACTGGCCTCGACCAGAGCCAGGGTTTTTTCGGCTGTGGCCCCGATCTGGTGGAACGCACAAGAGACTAGGGCCCTGTGGGACTTGAAATCTTTCTGCAGGGACTGCAAGATGGAGCTGTTCCTCCAGGCCTTTGGCCAGGGCACAGTCTGACCCCCTCTCTCCTTCTGTAATCTTCATAGAACTCTAGCCCGATGGTTGCCATTAATTTGCTTCTGAATTGATTCTAGAATGTATTTTAATTAATTGAATCTGTGATTTTTATGTACACTGTGCTATTTTTACCTGTTGTTAGCTGCTCCATACCTGGCTTTGGCCGGGGAGGGCAGGATACAGGTTAGGTCATAATGGATGGCCCAAAGCAGCTTTTGATTTTCATATCCAGCAGGGAGGAACAGTAATGGTTATCATTTGGATTACAATTGTTGACGGCTTTATTATATGTGGTGGCAATGTAAAATTATTTTAAAGGCCTGGGAGAAGATATATAAAGATTGGAAAGGTATGTGGAAAATGGTTGCTGTTAAAAAAACCTTGAAGTCATGACACTGAGATGTATAGGCTTTGTTGGACTTATTGTACGAAAGATTTTGTTCCTGTACCCAAGAGTAGACCCCAGGCCAAGACCAGCCTGCTCTTATAGAAGGAGGAAGCCTCTGCCAAATAAGATGAAGAAGATTGGTAAAATAAACTATTGAACTATGTGGGGTAAATTATTTAATTTGAAACCCAAGAAAGAAAGCACTTTGAATTTTGTTTTTTTATTATTTATTTTAAGAGATAAATGTTTGCATATTTTTAAGCTGTGTGTATAAATCTGTATAGTTAAAGCTATGGTTTTCCCAGTAGTGATGTATGGAAGTGAAAGCTGGACCATAAAGAAGGCTGATTGCCAAAGAATTGATGCTTTTGAATTATGGTGCTGGAGGAGACCCTTGAGAGTCCCATGGACTGCAAGAAGATCAAACCTCTCCATTCTTAAGGAAATCAGCCCTAAGTGGAAGGACAGATCCTGAAGCTGAGGCTCCAATACTTTGGCCACCTCATGAGAAGAGAAGACGCCCTGGAAAAGACCCTGATGTTGGGAAAGATGGAGGACACAAGGAGAAGGGGACGACAGAGGACAAGATGGTGGGACAGTGTTCTTGAAGCTACCAGCATGAGTTTGACCATACTGTGGGAGGCAGTGGAAGACAGGAGTGCCTGGCATGCTCTGGTCCATGGGGTCACAAAGAGTTGGACACGACTAAATGACTAAACAACAACAACAACAACAGATTCTTACATTAGGAAAACTTCTATATGTCACTTGTAATAAGATGAAGATTTAAATGTGGTTGATGGGGCATAGATTCAGAACAGATAAAAGCAAGTACTTGTTTACACAGTGCATAATTAATCCTGTGCAATAGGGTTATTTTTCCCCCCTAATGCTAATTGTGGTGCTGGAGGGACTCTTCTAACCGAGATCAGGGCTGAGAAGAACGTTTAATTCTCCTCTCCTGGCTCACCAAGGCTGTTCCTTCCCCTGCGACCAAGACTCCATTTTAAAAAATGTGATTGCTAATCACATTATTAGTGTCATGTGTCGTTAAGCCTTCAGTAACATTAGTCTGGAGTAACAAGCTCTGGCCTCCGAAATGAATAAATAAGATTGCAGAGTGTATTTTTATTTCTTCTTAGTTGTTTTCATTGATTTTGCATGATTAGAGGCTAAAGCTACTCAAACTCATGCAGTTCTACGCATCTCACCGGGTATATTGAATTATTTTGAAGATTTTCAACATTTCGAATTGAGTCTCTCATACGTAAGATAGAGAGTTTGTATCTTACCAGTTGGAAGATCTGAGTTTACCAAAGAATGTGGGAATTAATCTTGCAAGTTTTGCAGCTCATTTGAATGCCCAGCTTGGAATCCTATCGCCTGGTTATGCCTTCTGCTTGCTGTGATGCTACAGTACTGTTACTGTACTAGGATAAGGAAGCTCAAAAGGTATTGATTATTAGTTGTGAACACAGCACTATTATTTGTGCAGATGGCAGGTTTGGTTCACTACTGCTCTCCCTCTTTTTGCCTTTCTTTTTGAAACATGTCCCCTCTCCTACGTGGTTGAAATGTCACTCAGATGCTTTCTTTTTTTGTAGAACCCCAACCACACCATATTGGAAGTTTGGCTGAATGGAATGAAGCCCCATTGGAAACATTGGGTCTTAACAAAGTAGCTGTGAATAATACTGTGTTTAGGGCTGCAATTATATACATACTTACCCTATGAGTAATAATAATAATAATAATAATAATAATAATAATAATAATAATTTATTGTTTATACCCCGTCCACTATGGGCGGCTTCCAACAAAACACTAAAATACAATAACCTATTAAACATTAAAAGCTGCCCTAAACAGGGCTGCCTTCAGATGTCTTCTAAAAGTTTGGTAGTTATTTTTCTCTTTGACATCTGGTGGGAGGGCGTTCCACAGGGTGGGTGCCACTACTGAAAAGGCCCTCTGCCTGGTTCCTTGTAACTTGGCTTCTCGCAGCGAGGGAACCGCCAGAAGGCCCTCGGCACTGGACCTCAGTGTCCGGGCAGAAGAATGGAGGTGGCGACGCTTCTTCAGGTAAACTGGACCAAGGCCTTTTAGGGCATTAAAGATCAGCACCAACACTTTGAATTGTGCTCGGAAACGTACTGGAAGCCAATGTAGGTCTTTCAAGACTGGTGTTATGTGGTCTTGGCGGCCGCTCCCAGTCACCAGTCTAGCTGCCGCATTCTGGGTTAGTTGTAGTTTCTGGGTCACCTTCAAAGGTTGCCCCACGTAGAGCGCATTGCAGTAGTCCAAGCGGGAGATAACCAGAGCATGCACCACTCTGGCGAGGCAGTCTGCGGGCAGATAGGGTCTCAGCCTGCGTACCAGATGGAGCTGGTGAACAGCCACCCTGGACACAGAATTGACCTGTGCCTCCATGGACAGCTGTGAGTCCAGAATGACTCCCAGGCTGCGCACCTGGTCCTTCAGGGGCACAGTTACACCCATTCAGGACTAGGGAGTCCTCCACACCGGCCCGCCTCCTGTCCCCCCAAAACAGTACTTCTGTCTTGTCAGGATTCAGTCTTAATCTGTTAGCCGCCATCCATCCTCCAACCGCCTCCAGACACTCACATAGGACCTTCACCGCCTTCACTGGTTTTGATTTAAAAGAGAGGTAGAGCTGGGTATCATCTGCATATTGATGAACACCCAACCCAAACCTCCTGATGATCTCTCCCAGCGGCTGCATGTAGATGTTAAAAAGCATGGGGGAGAGGACAGAACCCTGAGGCACCCCACAAGTGAGAGCCCAGGGGTCTGAACACTCATCCCCTACCACCACTTTCTGAACACGGCCCAGGAGGAAGGAGCAGAACCACTGTATGACAGTGCCCCCAGCTCCTAACCTTTGGACCACATCAGGAAGGCCAAGAGTCTTGTATGGAGGCCAGGACCTCCACACACACTGCCCAGGCTTGTGCCCCAGGGAGGTCACTTTTATGCTGCTAATGCAGCAGTTTGATTCCGCCTCCAGAGACGTGCTCCATTGTCTCCTGAGACAGACAGATGTCAACAACAGCAAATCTGCATATGCTTTGCCCAGGTATTTTTAGCAGCCGAGGGTGAATCATTTGCCAACAGATGGGGGCCAGCTTTCGCAATATCGCACAAAAATAAAAGGGGAGAATATTTATGATGTCTGAACAATTGCTCATTTATTTGGAGGAACAGTATGGTTCAGTGATCCAAATGCAGGAGGAATGTGCAGCCAACTCTTTGTGCGTATGCTTGTCTCCCATTTAAATTCACAGCAAAAAATAAATAAATAAAATAAAATGTGATGTCTGCATTTTAAGCTGATTAGAATACGGATCCTTAACACGTTGACCAGCAAAACTTCCTATGGTTCTGAACCGGCACCAGCAATACATTCAGTCTAAGCTGAATGCCTTCAAAGAAATGTCTGTGCCTTGAGAACACAAACATTTTGGACTTAGAAGGTTTCAATAATGCTTTTGGGTGGCATGCATATTTGTGGTACGACAACGTTAAAGCAACGTTTTTAAAGCATTTAAAAACCATATTGTCAGGAAAGCATTGTTTAATGTCTGGATAAGATATAAAGACTTACAGTATTGGAAAATAAAACCCCAAGGTGGTTGTCACCAATGGAAGCAAAGGCTTTGAAAAGACTCAATATGGAGGCCAAATGGCCGAAATATTGGGAAATATTGGAACAAGAAGGAGACAAATTGAAATTGCAGAGTTTTGAGAAATTAAAAGATAAAGTGCGAGACTGGCTTCATTATTATCAAATAAGAGAGGTCTACAATTTGGATAAAAAAATTGGCTTCCAGGTGGAAAAATCAAAATTGGAAACAGACCTGTTAGACCCCAAAACTAAGATACTTTCAAGAATGTATAACTTGCTGTTAAAATGGAATACTCAGGATGAAACGGTTAAATCAGATATGATTAAATGGGCACAAGATATTGGTCATAATATTATGTTTGCTGACTGGGAACAGTTGTGGACCACCAGTATGAAATTCACGGCATGCAATGCCTTAAGAGAGAATATTATGAAAATGATCTACAGGTGGTACATGACACCAGTCAAGCTTGCAAAAATATATCATTTGCCTGAGAACAAATGTTGGAAATGTAAAGAGAATGAAGGTACATTCTTTCACCTTTGGTGGACGTGCCCAAAGATTAAGGCTTTCTGGGAGATGATTTATAATGAAATGAAAAAGGTATTTAAGTATACCTTCTTGAAGAAACCAGAGGCCTTTCTCCTGGGCATGGTCGGCCAATTGGTGCCAAAAAAGGATAGAACTTTCTTTATGTATGTAACAACAGCAGCAAGAATACTTATTACAAAGTATTGGAAGACACAAGATCTACCCACCCTGGAAGAGTGGCAGATGAAGGTGATGGACTATATGGAATTAGCAGAAATGACTGGCAGAATCCGAGACCTGGGAGAAGAGTTGGTGGAAGAAGATTGGAAGAAATTTAAAGACTACCTGCAGAAACACTGTAAAATTAATGAATGTTAAAATGATGTTGGATTGAAAATAAGTGGCATTAGCAACAAAGTTAAAAAGAGTATGCAAAAATGAATTGATAATGGGTGAAAACATAGAGTTATAATATGTTAAGATATAGAGTTAAGATAAATGAAAGAGGGCAAGGATTTGCTGATTTGAATATATTAATGGGAATACAAAAAGGGGAGGTGTGAGGAGGTCAAAGAAACAAGCTAATGAGTTTAAAGTTATAAAAAATGGATTTGTTTTAACTTTCTTTTTTCTATTTTTCTTGTTTTCTGTATTTTGTATTTTTGTCTGAGAGTTTTTTCTTTTTTCTTTACTATGTATTTTTGTATTTATGACTTTGTAAAATCTTAATAAATATTCTTAAAAAAACAACAACAAAGAAATGTCTGTGCCTTGCAAAGTAACAATATGGGTACCGGGGCTTTGCCAGCCAATTGCTCCCAAAAGCTGTAGTGAGCTGCTGCTGTTTTGCTCCAGATTCTCCCATACTTGGTGGCCTCCCAGCTCCTGCCCTGTCCGGGTCATGTGGCCAGCATGACAAAGCCGCTTCTGGCAAACCAGAGCAGCGCACGGAAATGCCATTTACCTTCCCGCCGGAGCGGTACCTATTTATCTACTTGCACTTTGACATGCTTTCGAACTGCTAGGTTGGCAGGAGCAGGGACCGAGCAATGGGAGCTCACCCCGTCAATCCTTAGGGTAGTGATAAAGCAGGATATCAAGTCCAAACTCCAACTCCTCCTCTTCTTTTTCCTAGGGCTGCCATATGCACAGGTTTTCCTGAATCAGCAAGTATGGTGATTTTTTTTTTTTTGGCAACTTTAAAGCCTAATAATAATAATCATCATCATCATCTCCCTGCCATAGAAAACTTCCAGAATGTGTTCTCTTTTTTTTTTCCTAGGAAGGGAGACATTTCTACATTTTGTTTTGTTTTGTTTTAGCAGAGACGAAAAAGACCAGATTCGAAGCAATACCTCAAACTCATATCCATGCAACTAACCAGTGAGAGGAAGGGTGGTTGCTGTGTGTGTGTGTGTGTGTGTGTGTGTGTGTGTTTCACAGTGGGAGCTGACAATTTGATGATACTTCATCAGCTCAGATCCCCTGCTGTGCAGTAGATTGAGACAAAGGAAATGCCTCTCACTGATGAAATGAATGGAAAATCAGATTTTCTAAAGTTATGGTTATCTTGTTATAAAGGGTGCTTTGGGTCAATTCCATAGCAGATAACAGTTTTTATTTTGTCTAGACTCTTTCCGGGCTTTGAGCAATTCCATCTCAGACACCTATCACTGAAGGAGAGAGCCTCACTTGCTGGCTGAATCTTTGGATTTTGCTTTGGGAATGCTAAAATGCAATTTAAAGATCTCACTAGTGACCTAATCGCCAAAGAATTGATGCTTCTGAATTATGGTGCTGGAGGAGACTCTTGAGAGTCCCATGGACTGCAAGAAGATCCAACCTCTCCATTCTTAAGGAAATCAGCCCTGAGTGGTCACTGGAAGGGCAGATCGTGAAGCTGAGGGTCTAATACTTTGGCCACCTCATGAGAAGAGAAGACTCCCTGGAAAGGACCCAGATGTTGGGAAAGATGGAGGGCCCAAGGAGAAGGGGACGACAGAGGACGAGATGGTGGGACAGTGTTCTCGAAGCTACCAGCATGAGTTTGACCAAACTGCGGGAGGCAGTGGAAGACAGGAGGGCCTGGCATGCTCTGGTCCAGGGGGTCACGAAGAGTCGGACATAACTAAACAACTAAACAACAACAACAACAAAGTGACTTAATACAGACATGTATCTTGGCCCCATATCAATATTTGCTCTGTGTTCGGTAGAACCTTCCAAGTCATGCTCCGATGTTATTAGTATGTGAAATGTGCATGTGACTCTTCAGGTCAGGGTCATGGGTTCAAGCCCTGCCTTGGGCAAAAGATTCCCCCATTGCAGGGGATTGGACTAGATGACCTTTTTGGCCCCTTCCAACTAGACAGTTCTATGTTCTATGATCTGAGTTTGTGGAGAGTTTTGCGTTTGATCACCCCACTACTGCACTGTCAGGGCCCATCCATCCCCAATGCTGAACCTGAGATCTCAGAGGAGGAGGGGGAGGAGGAAGAGTTGGGTGTGGTGGGGGGACCCAGCAGGAATATAATCAGGGCGTGACACTGAGACAGACGTCCAGGGCACCGCTCAACAGAAGGGCTGGCTTGCCACAGGATAAGCAAAGCAATGCACGTTGCAATCTCAAATGGGCTTGCCGTAAGATCATTAAGTCTGGAGCCTAAAATTATCCATGTGCATCACAGGGTGCCAGGGTGCTGTCAGGGGCTCTGGCTGGTTGCCCAGGAAAGTATAAAGACAAGGAAAAGTTTCTTACAGTCCTTTTTTAAAATTTTAATCTTTACAAAGAGAGGCTATAGAACCCAGCCTCTTGGATAATGGCGTTGTCCCGAGTGAATCTCCACCCCCGTCTCTCCCACTTCCTCATTCGTCACTTCTACAGGTGCCCTCTGTCTTTGAGCTTTTCGCTTTGTGCCCTCTGTCTTTGAGCTCTTTGCTCTCCTACTTTCAAGGCTCGCCGGGTTCTGGGAGATGGAGGCTCTGGAATGCTTTTTAAAGACACCATGTCAGCCAGCTGCCGTTCTGGTCCTGCCTCTCTCATGATTTGCCAACTTTCCGCCTCATCTGCCTCTGAGCTGTGACCTCCCTCAACCCCCTGTTGTAAATCTATACTATCTTTCTCTATCTAGGTATCTGAAGAAGTGTGCATGCACACGAAAGCTCATACCTAGAACTAACTTAGTTGGTCTTTAAGGTGCTACTGGAAGGAATTTTTTTATTTTGTTTTGACTATGGCAGACCAACACGGCTACCTATCTGTAACTATCTTTCTCTTCCTCCTCCCTGGAAGGGTCAAGAGGGGGAGGTGGCCTCCACCATTCCTCCTCTGCCCAGTCCTTGGCATCAGAGAGCAGGAGTCTCCTCCTAATAACTTCAGGACTGCCAGTAACCCTGAGGAACCCACAATTTCTGCTGAGTCTTCAGATGCCAACATTTTTGCTACAGCACCAGAAAACTCATTGCTGGTTGCCTGTGCTTCTAGCTGTCTCTTGGATCCCACCACCTGACCACCCCGGGGCCTTAGGCACAGAGGAGAGGACAATCCACTCAGGAATTATGTTGCTATGCTTGTGAAGGGCCCTGGAAGCCACAGGAAGCTACCCATCAGGAGAGGGGGCAGGGGGAAGCCTGTGTAAGCACCAGAAAGGGGCAGGACCTCAACATCTGCTGTAAGCACTCTGCCTGAGCCAGACCACAGCTGGCATAACAGGACCATCAGACTTTCTGCCAAGCTCCCAGCAGCTCACATCCACTGCCTCTCCAGAACTGGGGAAGCAGTTCTGTATGTGAAAACCTGGGAAATGGGGTGAATGGCTATTAAAAATTACCTCTTCTGTCCAATTTCTTTTGATCCAAAGGATGGGTCCCAAAGGATTGTTCCCATAAGGAACAGAAGCTTAGCAATTCTTTCATCCATCTGCTGTTTTCAGAGCTCCTGGACTGGTGGAGAGAAGCACTTGATCAGGCATAGGCAAACTCGGCTCTCCAGATGTTTTGGGACTACAACTCCCATCATCCCTAGCTAACAGGACCAGTGGTCAGGGATGATGGGAACTGTAGTCTCAAAACATCTGGAGGGCCAAGTTTGCCTGTGCCTGCACTTGATCATTCCCAGAATCGCAGCATTTGCAAAGCCCATGCAAGCGTCTTCTGTGTGAACCACTGCAGGCGTCCTGATCCACAAGTTGAGAACCTACGGTGTGAATGCATGTTTGGGGTGACCAGGTGTAAAAAAAGAAAAAGAAAGAAAGCTCCCATACCTTTTCATAGTTAAGGAGAAAGAAAGGACTCTTGGCAGGTTCCGCTTGTCTGTACTTAACTATAAAAATCTCAAAAGCTAAATGGAAACATCATGTTTAAAACTGAAACACCTTTCTAAGCGAAGCTGCGGAAAGCAGAACCACAATAGCCAACAGCTGCAGGGCTTCAAACTCGAGATGTAACAAGGCATTGATTTCCATCCTCCTCTGTATTTGTTACATACAGTGCTGTTTCCTTTCCACTACAGTTCAGCTTCCAGAAAAAAACTATGTTCTCTGTCTTGCTGTCCCCCGTGGCTAAATTTTATGTCATTAATTACTGTATTTTTCACTCTATAGGACACACTTTTTCCCCTCCAAAAATTAAGGGGAAATGTGTGTGCGTCCTATAGACCGAATGTAGGCTCCTTGGCTTCAGCGATAGCAATGCGAAGCCTCCGAAGCGCAGAGGGAGTGTTTCCTCCGTGGTCCGGAGGCTTCGCATTGCTTTCGCTGAAGCCTGGGAGCCGCCTGAAGCCTTCAGAGCACAGCACGAGTTCCCGCTGCACTCCGGAGGCTTCGGGTTCCTTTCACTGAAGCCAGGAGAGCAAGACTCTCCTGGCTTCAGCAGAGAGGGCAAGCTGCGCAGCGCCCCTTCAGCCAAGCGGGAGGAGAAATGGAAGGGGCTTCATTTCTCCCGCCGCTTCGCTGAAGGGGTGCTGAGCAGAGAGGGGGAGAATTTTTTTTTTCTTGTTCTTCCCCTCTAAAACAAGGTGCATCCTATGGTCTGGTGCATCCTATAGAGCGAAAAATATGGTACATTATTCCATACCATTTCATAGAATAGAATCATAGAGTTGGAAGAGACCACAAGGGCCATCGAGTCCAACCCCCTGCCAAGCAGGAAACACCATCAGAGCACTCCTGACATATGGCTGTCAAGCCTCTGCTTAAAGACCTCCAAAGAAGGAGACTCCACCACACTCCTTGGCAGCAAATTCCACTGTCGAACAGCTCTATAGAATCATAGAATAGAATTTGTTTCAATGCAAGGAAAACACAACACAAACTGGAGGGGAAGGCCGTCCGAGATGTATGCAACGTTTGTTATGCAACATTTGCAGACTGAAAACAACAAGAGGAGTGGATGTGGGCTGCACTCGTTGTGGACTTCTCCAACATGGCTACTTTATGGCTCAGTGCAAATAAGGAAACCTGCAAATTACCACTCAAGACAAGCCATGAGTTGTTACCAGAATTCTTGGAAGTAGTCGGAAGATGTACATTAGAATGAGTGAAATAAGTATTTGATCCCTCTGCAAAAGACGGCTTGGTACTTGGTGGCAAAACCCTTGTTGGCAATTACAGAGGTCAGACGTTTCTTGTAGGTGGCCACCAGGTTTGCACACATCTCTGGAGGTATTTTGTCCCACTCCTCTTTGCAGATCATCTCCAAGTCAGTGAGATTTCTAGGCTGATGTATAGCTACTCGAACCTTCAGCTCCCTCCACAGATTTTTTGATAGGATTAAGGTCTGGAGACTGGCTAGGCCACTCCAGGACCTTAATATGCTTCTTCTTGAGCCACTCCTTTGTTGCCTTAGCCGTGTGTTTTGGGTCATTGTCATGCTGGAATACCCATCCATGACCCATTTTCAATGCCCTGGCTGGGGGAAGGAGTTACTCACCCAAGATTTGACCATACATGGTCCCGTCCATCGTCCCTTTGATGTGGTGAAGGTGTCCTGTCCCCTTAGCAGAAAAACACCCCCAAAGCATAATATGTCCCCCTCCATTTTTGATGGTGGGGATGGTGTTCTTGGGGTTGTAGGCAGCATTCCTCCTCTTCCAAACACGGTGAGTTGAGCTGATGCCAAAGAGCTCGATTTTGGTCTCATCTGACCACAACACTTTCACCCAGTTCTCCTCTGGGTCATTCAGATGTGCACTGGCAAACTGCAGATGGGCCTGTACATGTGCTGTCTTGAGCAAGGGGACCTTGCGGGCTCTGCAAGATCTCAGTCCTTCACAGGACTGTGTTACCAACTGTTTTCATGGTGACTATGGTGTGTTACCAACTGTTTTCATGGTGACTATGGTCCCAGCTGCCCTGAGATCATTGACAAGTTCCCCCCATGTAGTTCTGGGCAGCTTCATCACCATTCTCCTGATCATTGCAACTCCATGAGATGAGATCTTGCATGGAGACCCAGACCGAGGGAGGTTGACAGTTATTTTGTGTTTCTTCTATTTGTGAATTATTGCACCAATTGTTGTCACCTTCTCACCAAGCTGCTAGGCAATAGTCCAGCCTTGTGCAAGTCTACAATCTTGTCCCTGACATCCTTGGACAGCTCTTTGGTCTTGGTCATGGTGGCTACTTTGGAATCTGCTGGATAGGTTGCTTCTGTCAACAGGTGTCTTTTGTACAGGTACTGTAACGAGCTGGGATTACAGGTAAGACCTCTCCCTTACAGCAGGTGCTTCTAATCTCAGCTCGTTGCATACAGTGAAGATCCCAGGTAGCCTGACATCTGGCTGGTTGATAGGGGATCAAATACTTATTTCAATCATTCTAATGCACATCAATCTCTGACTTTTGTCTTCTGGATTTCTGGGGGTTTTCCTGTTGTTATTCTGTCTCTCACAGCTACGATAAACCTACCATTAAAATTATGGACTGGTCATTTCTTTGTCAGAAGGCAAACGGGCAAATTTAGCAGGGGATCAAATACTCCCCCCCCCTCACTGTACGTTAGCCCTGGCTAATGCAGCAGCAGGAGGATATGGGGAGGAGCACAGTGGCTGTGATCTTCACTCTGGGACCTTGGACATTTGTTCATCATGCATGCTAAGACATGGTCCGTCTTAGCATTATGTGAAAACTGGACCAGACAGTGAGCTGTAGAACTGTCAGTGAATGAGCATTGCCAGTGCTCAGTCTGTTCTCAGTTCTGCAAAAGAGGTGTGTTTTTTTAAGCACAACTCTGTGCTAAAACCCTTCCACAGCATTGAGCGGGGAGGGGTGGAGGAAGTGATCTGGAATCCAAAGTCTTCGAAAAGAGAAGAAAAAGAAGGCGCAGATTCATGCTGTCGCATGCTACAAACAGACAGGTATCGAGTTGCATTTAGTAAAATCAATATCTTTCTCGAGCTGTCTGAAAGCAAATCTATCATCCAGTCTCTCTGATCTGCAGAAACACAGCAAAATCCTGTTATTGTAGCAAAAGCTTGGGATGTCATTTTAATGGGATTATTTGTGCTAAACTACCTAACCTTCTTTCTTTCTTTCAGTGCCCCTTAGTGCAGATCGTCAGTTTTAACTAACTGCTTTGGCGTGCAGGATCCCAAAGAGTTCCTTTTCCAAGGAGGTGGTCTCAATAGCATTCTAATAAGCAATATGTGTGCACCGCAGAGCCTGAAATGGGGAAGTGGAACGAGCCATATATCATTGGCAGTACCTAGTAACACTGTACATAATAATATATTGATAAAGGACCCTGTCAAGTCCACTATGGTTCCTGGCCATAAAGCCACATGACACTACATTTTCATTATTGAAAATGAAATAACACAATGGCCAGCTTGTTCTGCTATGAGCCCAGAGCTGTTCCTTGAGAAATACCGACTCAATCTCAAGGTTTTACAGCACCTCTCCACAACATAATGAAGTTGGCCTTCTGTTGGTCTAACACAAGGACTTACTGTGGCTGCTTTTTGTGATGTGTGTAAACACAAAACATGGAACAAAATGCCAATTGGATAGTGGGTGATAGGTTGCCTGCCCTAGAAACCTCACAAGGTGTTTCTCATCTCAGCAGTTATTTGCTTCTTTTACACATGATAACTTTGGTCCTTGGAGCAACTGGCTTAAGCCAAGCTGGGGCTCATTTCCTAGTGTGACAATATCTCTTGCTAACAGGGACTGGAATATGTAGAAAAATTCTACACATCACTTGGGAAGACAGGCAAACTAATGCCAGTGTACTGGAAGAAGCAAAGATCACCAGTGTCGAAGCAATGATTCTTCAACATCAACTTCGTTGGACTGGTCATGTTGTGTGGATGCCAGATTATCGTCTTCCAAAGCAACAACTCTATTCCAAGCTTAAAAATGGAAAGCGTAATGCTGGTGGTCAACAAATGAGGTTTAAAGACTCTCTCAAAGCAAATCTTTTTTTAAAAAGTAGTATAAACACGGACAATTGGTAAACACTGGGCTGCGAGTGCTCCAATTGGAGAACAGCCTTTACCAAAGGGGTCATGGGCTTTGAAAACGCTCAAACTCAGGATGAAAGGGAGAAATGTACTAAGAGGATGGCACATTTGGCAAACCATCACCGCGATCAGCTCCCACCCAGAAACCCGTGTCCCCACTGTGGAAGGATGTGTGGATTCAGAATTGGCCTCCATAGTCACTTACAGACTCACTGTTAAGACCGTGTTCATGGAAGACAATCTTACTCAGCTACAAGTGATTGGAGGAGGAGGAGGAGGAGGAGGAGGAGGAGAAGGAGAAGGAGAAGGAGAAGGAGAAGGAGAAGGAGAAGGAATAAAGTTGGAAACAACTTGCAAAGCAGAACTTGGTTTCCAGTTTTGGACAACTTTTTATGTGGAAGCTGAACATGTAGAATGTTGAAGTTTTTGCAAGGTATCTGGGTTGTGTCTGTATTCAAACACTGGCATGAAAATTTATGCCATAATTACCAAGTTTGACTTTTTAAAAGTCTATTTTAAAACTGAGCATATTCAATGGATGAAAGAAATGGAGGCTAGAGGAGCCTACCACAGGTCAGTGATGGTGGAGCAAATGTTCTGTATTCAGATGATCTCAGGTTCAGTTCCCAGTATCTCTACCTGAAAGGATCTGGTAATGAATAACTGAGAGACACATCTGTTCAAAACCCCGGAGAGCCTCTGTCCATCACGGCAGAGAATCCCTGGCCAATGCTCAGACTCAGAATGTGGCAACTTCCTCTGTTCCTAACATCTCACAGAATCTGGATGTGAGACATGTTGTTAGGGCTTGCCATCTGGTATTTGTTATCATGCGTCCCCTTTGGTTGTTGGCATAATTCTGTTTGATTTATGCTATTCCTACAGAGTCATTATACTCGCAAGTAAGTAGAACTCTGCCCACCCATCTCATTTCTGGAGTAAATGTCCAAATCCATCTGCTGTGGATTCTACATCACACGGGGCGTTTCTGAGTAGAGGAGGCTCAGATGAAACAAATCAGGATGAATGGTCATTGATATATAGCTGCTGCGTTAAAAAATAATAATCAGATTGAATGCTCAATAAAGACAGGTGAGAATCTGACCTCCACGTAAGCTATGTGGAGAGCCAGCATGGTGGTTAAGAGCAGTGGACTCGTAATCTGGTGAACTGGGTTCGATTCCCCGCTCCTCCACATGCAGCTGCTGGGTGACCTTGGGCTAGTCACACTTCTCTCTGAAGTCTCTCAGCCCCACTCACCTCACAGAGTGTTTGTTGTGGGGGAGGAAGGGAAAGGAGAATGTTAGCCGCTTTGAGACTCCTTCGGGTAGTGATAAAGCGGGATATCAAATCCAAACTCTTCTTCTTAATAATAACAATAATAAAAAATTTTATTTATATCCCGCCCTCCCCAGCTGAAGCCGGGCTCAGGGCGGCTAACAACAATAAAACAGTACAAAAGTACAGCACAAACAACACTCTAAAATCATTCATTATAAAATTAATTCAAATCAAGCCACTGGCAACCATTGGGCCAGAGCTCCATGAAGATTGCCGAGGGAGGGAGTCAGGCTGTGCCCTGGCCAAAGGCCTGGCAGAACAGCTCTGTCTTGCAGGCCCTGCGGAAAGATGTCAAGTCCCGCAGGGCCCTAGTCTCTTGTGACAGAGCGTTCCACCAGATCGGAGCCACAGCCGAAAAAGCCCTGGCTCTGGTTGAGGCCAGCCTAACACTCTGTGGCCTGGGACCTTCAAGATGTTTTTATTTGAAGACCGTAAGTTTCTCTGTGGGACATACCAGGAGAGGCGGTCACGTAGGTACGAGGGTCCTAGGCCATATAGGGCTTTAAAGGTTAAAACTAGCACCTTAAACCTGATCCTGTATTCCACCGGGAGCCAGTGCAGCTGGTATAGCACCGGGTGAATGTGATCTTGCAGCGTGGACCCCGTAAGGAGTCTCGCTGCAGCATTCTGCACCCGCTGGAGTTTCTGGGTCAGTCTCAAGGGCTCAAGGGTCTTCTTCTATGTGCAAGCAAATCGGGAGGAATGCTCAATAAATAGGCCACCTAGAGGAGCTGCCACCCTCAACTCTAAATCAGTCTGTTTTCTGCATAGATTCTTTTTTCGGGGGGGACGTGGATGGTTGGATTTGTTTATTTACTGTTGGCATCCCTCTCTTCTTTGTCACCCAAATCACAGTTACTGAATTGCTGGGCGAAATCACAGATACCGGAAAAGATTAAAGGGGAATAAAAGGAAAGGAAAGGAAAATTGCTCTGAGCAGGCAACATCTGCTATGAAGCTAGGGATGTTTTTAGGGAACAGTAAGTAGGCAGAAGCCAAACCGAAAAATAATAAAGTGGCTTTTAAGTAAAATCAGCAACAACTCGGATTTATATAGTGCTCCATATGTTCTGCATGAGTAATACCCCTAAAGCATTTCAGAGTAAAATAAAGTAAGGTGTCTGCTCAAAGGCAGGAAGAAAACATATTATAGGGAAATAAGCAAAAGGCACTTCCAGCTTTTAGTAGTGGCCACTTTCTTCATTTTAAGGTAACTGATAGTGCTGCTTTTATTTCAAGGTGCTGCTTTTATTTATAGCTGCTTGAGCGAATGTGTGAGGGACCAGTGTGGGGCAAGCAGCACACTCCTCTGCTCAAACTCCTAGCCTCCCATGTCTTTTCTTCTCCTCTTTTTTTAGGGAAGGACTTGCCTGCTAAATAATGTCTTCTTTAAGGGAGCCAAGACCTTTAAATGTAGGCAAAAATGTCCTTCCTTTAGTTGGAATGCTCATTTTGGTCTTTTGGCACAAGTTTGAGGCTACACGGAAAGGAGGAATCCTCTTAGCCCTCCTGGAAGCACAACTGAGATTTTTGTGGGGCAGAGTGGGAAGACATCCTTTGGAGGGCTAGTGGTTATTCCCACTCAGTGCTTTTTTTCTAAAAAAAATAAAATGTTTTGACTCAAGTAAACCCCCATTTTATAGTTCAAATTGGGGAAAATAAATACAGTAAATGGACAAAAGTACAAAGGATTCACAAAATGTTTAGGGGTACAGTGGTACCTCAGGTTAAGTACTTAAATTGTTCCGGAGGTCCGTACTTAACCTGAAACTGTTCTTAACCTGAAGCACCAATTTAGCTAATGGGGCCTCCTGCTGCTGCCGCGCCGCCGGAACACAATTTCTGTTCTCATCCTGAAGCAAAGTTCTTAACCTGAAGCACTATTTCTGGGTTAGCAGAGTCTGTAACCTGAAGCGTATGTAACCTGAAGTGTATGTAACCTGAGGTACCACTGTATGCGTACCCCTGCGTACCCCCAGAAAGAAGCAGTGTTCCCACCGGTAGCTGCTTTGTTTGTTTTCATCTTAGGCCAGAGCCCTTCCAGAGTGCAGCTCTCAGGAAAAAGGGGCAATCTTAGGTGGAATTGCTTGGATGTCACTCAAAATGAGCTAGTGAGAGAAATGAAAGAGAGCGACCGCGAAATGTACAGTATCAAAGGTTTGTGCAAAAACAACTTTGGAACAATTCCCTCCCCTCCCCGCCTTGTTGTTTTCATGTTGTTTACCGTGACTCATACCTAATCTAAGCCGTTATTTGGTCCCATCATAGAACAAAGGAGGAGGACCTCCAATTATTTTGCAGAGTGGAGTTCTTCCCTTCTACCCAAGTACAAACTGATGGCCTGTGCTTCCTCTCTCCATCACCCGCTGGCCACTCTCGTCTGCCTCCAATTTAAGTTTTCATTTCCTTTATGGCAACTCAAAAACTCCATGATTTGCATGAATTTGAAAGATTGCCGAAAGATGCGACCAGGTGTCCTTTGTTGCTGCTCTGAATGAGAAAGAATGACCAGATGCACGTAAAGGACTAGGCTTTTCAAGTACCGTATTTTTCGCTCTATAAGATGCACCAGACCACAAGACGCAGCTAGTTTTTGGAGGAGGAAAACAAGAAAAAAAAATATATTCTGAATCTCAGAAGCCAGAACAGCAAGAGGGATCGCTACGCAGTGAAAGCAGCAATCCCTCTTGCTGTTCTGGCTTCTGGGATAGCTGCACAGCCTGCATTCGCTCCATAGGACGCGCACACATTTCCCCTTACTTTATAGGAGGGAAAAAGTGAGTCCTATAGAGCAAAAAATACGGTACCTTTAATAGTTGTGTGGAAGAAGGGATTTCACAACTACAGCGGTACCTCAGGTTAAGCACTTAAATCGTTCTGAAGGTCCGTACTTAACCTGAAACTGTTCTTAACCTGAAGCACCACTTTAGCTAATGGGGCCTCCTGCTGTCGCCGTGCCGCCGGAGCACAATTTCTGTTCTCACCCTGAAGCAAAATTCTTAACCTGAGATACTGTTTCTGGGTTAGCGGAGTCTGTATCCTGAAGCGTATGTAACCTGAAGCCTATGTAACCCGAGGTACCACTGTATAGCCTCGCATGGCACACGGCACTTGCTAGGAATCCTTCATAGGTGCAGCAGGAGATTGGTCTTCTTTTTCTACCTGGCTGCCTGATCACAAAGGTTCATATGCTGCTTGAATGGTAGACAAAGAATAGAATTCATGTCAAAGCCTCAAGAACTTCTAATATTTGCAGACTAAATTAAATCCTGTTAATTTCTGAGCTAGAGAAAATTTAATGCTGGACAGAGGTGCACTGAGACACACATATATGTGCAAGGAAACATACATATACAGTCATACTCATGTTGCGTCCGCTTCAGGTTATGTGTTTTCGTGTTGCGTCCCACAGCAACCCGGAAGTACTGGAACGGGTTATTTCTGGGTTTCACCGCTTGCACATGAGCACTAAATCGCACCGCGCGCATGTGCAGACGCAGTGCTTCGGCTTGCGTCCGTTCCGTGTTATGGACAGGCCTCCAGAACAGATCCCATCTGTAACACGAGGTTCTACAATATGTGCAAGGACTGCGGTATTTGAGGGGAAGTTCTGTTGGGAGTTTTTGCTGTTGTTACTGATATGAACTGATATTACCTTTTCCTATCTTCATTTTTATGTGGAAATTGTTCGATTTGGTTATGTAGTTTTTAATGTGCTTTATTTTTTTGACTACTTTGCTATGTTTGTAATTATGTCAATCTTTTCATATTGTAAGCTGCCTTGAGAATTGTTTTAACTGTGACAAGATCTACCCACCCGGGAAGAATGGCAGACGAAGGTGATGGAATACATGGAACTGGCTGAGATGACTGGCAGAATCCGGGACCAAGGAGAAGAGTCGGTGGAAGAAGATTGGAAAAAATTTAAAGCTTATCTTCAAAAATACTGTAAAATTAAGGACTGTTAGAAAGATGTTGGAAAAAGAAAATTATGTGGTTTTGGCAGAAATGACATAAAGGATTAAGTAAAAATGAATTGATGAAAGAGAGAACGTAAAATGATAGTATATTAAGACAAATTATTAAGATAAAAACAAGGTTGGAAGGATTTGCTGAAATAACAATTGGAATTAGAATACAAAACTGGGAGGTGTGAGGAGGTCAAGGAAATAAGTAAAGGAAAGAAAGCTATGTAAAGGTTCGATTTGTTCTTTTTTTAAAATTGATTGTATTTTTTCTGTTTTTTTATTATTGTCTTTTAATTTTTATTTTTTCTCTTTTTTCTTTTTGTAACCTTCAAAATTTTGAATAAATATTATTATTTTTTTAAAAAGAGAATTGTTTTAACTGTGGAAAGGAGGCATACAAATAAGATGATGGTGATGATGATGATGATGATGATGATGATGATGGAAACACAAAAGGCAAACCCCACAACCGTGCTACATAATATTGTTGCAAGATTGAGGAGGTGTGTTGGTTGGGTCAGGAGAGAGTTAATGGGGCCATGTTGACAGCAGACGGTTGTTAAAGGTCAAGCAAGCCAAGTTGCCAGCCATATTTGTTGTGAGGGAAGTTCCAGGTACTTGGTCCAGAATGACTAGGAAAATAGCGGGAGGCTTCTCTGGAAGATGAGAGTAACTTGGCCAAAATGTGTCCCTTCTTTCCCAACTCTTGGTTGGGGATAGAATAATCTAGGTGGCTGTGAATGAAAGACTTCAGTCTGAGTCAGAAGCGAGAGACTGCGGGCTCATCCACACTTCCATTTAAGCCCAGTGATTTCTAGGCATGGGGCTGAGAGGTTTTTCTTTTGTCCCACCTAGGGCTGGGCGATATATCGATATATATGGTACGCAGGTGGTGCTGTGGTCTAAACCACTGAACCTCTTGGGCTTGCCGATTGGAAGGTCAGCGGTTTGAATCCCCGTGACGGGGTGAGCTCCCGTTGCTCTGTCCCAGCTCTTGCCAACCTAGCAGTTCGAAAGCACACCAGTGCAAGTAGATAAATAGGTACCCCTGTGGCGGGAAGGTAAACAGCGTTTCCATGCGATCTGGTTTCCATCATGGTGTTCCATTGTGCCAGAAGCAGTTTAGTCCTGCTGGCCACATGACCCGGAAAGCTGTCTGTGGACAAACGCCCACTCCCTTGGCCTGAAAAGCGAGGTGAGCAACCCCATGGTTACCTTTGACTGGACTTAACTGTCCAGGGGTCATTTACCTTTACCCTTTTTACCATAACCTCCAAAACCTGTTTGAAGTCCATATCGTGATATCGGTTTCATAATTTTTGACCTGGCAATATATCACGAATCATGATGTCTCTGCATGCTATGCAGAAAGCACAATGGGGGGAAAACTGTGAAGCCAGCCAATTCTTCTATCGATAACTGCAGCCCCTATTACCTCTGCTGGCTCAGCTTCTCCCCTTCATCATGCGGGGGCACTGAATCACAATAGCAGGCACTGGGAAATATCACAATGTGGGGAAAACTGTGACTCCAGCCAATGCTTCTACCTCATGGGTAGGGAAACTAAGGTCCGGGGGCCCGATCCGGCCCAATTGCCTTCTAAATCCAGCCTGTGGACGGTCCAGGAATTCGCGTGTTTTTACATGAGTAGAATGTGTCCTTTTATTTAAAATGCATCTCTGGGGTATTTGTGGGACATAGGAATTTGTTCATTTCCCCCCCAAAAAATATAGTCTGGCCCCCCACAAGGTCTGAGGGACAGTGGACTGGCCTGGTGAAAAGGTTTGCTGGTCCCTGTTCTACATAAGTAAAGGTAAAGGGACCCCTGACCATTAGGTCCAGTCGTGGCCGACTCTGGGGTTGCGGCGCTCATCTCGCTTTATTGGCGAAGGGAGCCAGCGTACGGCTTCTGGGTCATGTGGCCAGCATGACTAAGCCGCTTCTGGCGAACCAGAGCAGCGCACGGAAACGCCGTTTACCTTCCCACTGGAGCGGTACCTATTTATCTACTTGCATTTTGAAGTGCTTTCGAACTGCTAGGTTGGCAGGAGCAGGGACCGAGCAACGGGAGCTCACCCCGTCGCGGGGATTTGAACCACCGACCTTCTGATCGGCAAGTCCTAGGCTCTGTGGTTTAGACCACAGCACCACCCGCGTCCCTATGTTCTATGTCCCTATGTTCTACATAGCTCCATCCTTATTTCAGACATTGTGATATACTGGTATTTTGCGACGTTTAGCTGGTGATGTATCATGAGGTTGAATACCAGATATCGCCCAGCCCTACTGAACACACATCCTCTTCCTGTTTTTGCTGTGGATGTCTAGGGTTGTAGCCATGGGCATTGCTTACTTGGGAATAATCCCCGTCGAACTCCGTGGGACTCACTTTTCAGAATATATGCACCAGGACTGGGCATAGCAAAATACTTAAAAGAACACATTTGCATAAGAATTGAAACGGCACAATGGAAAACATAAATATGTTCAGAATTTTTATGTCCCCTTACGGCTTGGCATTTTGCTAGGACTTAAAGGTTATATCTGTCATGTGTGGATGTTGGGAATAGTCCTTCACCCTTTCCCAAGTAATTGGGCTTCACACTGATAGGAAGAATGGAGGGCGCTCTGAGCCGCTTACTTCTGCAGGCCCTGATGATAGACAGTTTCGGGACGAGGCCTAATGTTATGCACAAACTCGTCACACCGGAATAAATACACAATTCTTTTATTCCCTGCGGAAAATAGATATCTTGTAATATTCTCAGTCACGTGGCAACAATAGAAATCAATCAAGGGGCCATCAAATTAAATTAGCCTGACATTCAAATTTGGACACGTGTGACAGTCCTCTTAAAGGAGCCCCTTCATTTATAAACCAGAGTAAAGTAGATCACAGCAGTCTGCAACCCTCTCCCCCTGGTTTCCGACTATCGCCATGTGTCTGTTTCAATATATGGGAGTTGTCCAAGAGAGACCCTGGCTGAGGCTGTGGATACCAGCAACCAGGCTGCGACATGGTTGATGTACTGTCTGATTTGTAGTCCTTGAAGTCAGTCGCCTGAGTTTATGCCCTCCAACATTTCTCCGATGAAAATTTGTTGTTGTTTAGTCGTTTAGTTGTGTCCGACTCTTTAGTTGTGTCTGACCCCATGGACCAGAGCACACCAGGCACTCCTGTCTTCCACTGCCTCCCGCAGTTTGGTCAAACTCATGCTGGTAGCTTCGAGAACACTGTCCAACCATCTCGTCCTCTGTCGTCCCCTTCTTCTTGTGCCCTCCATCTTTCCCAACATCAGGGTCTTTTCCAGGGAGTCTTCTCTTCTCATGAGGTGGCCAAAGTATTGGAGTCTCAGCTTCAGGATCTGTCCTTCCAGTGAGCACTCAGGCTGATTTCCTTCAGAATGGATAGGTTTGATCTCCTTGCAGTCCATGGGACTCTCAAGAGTCTCCTCCAGCACCAGAATTCAAAAGCATCAATTCTTCGACAATCAGCCTTCTTTATGGTCCAGCTCTCACTTCCATACATCACTACTGGGAAAACCATAGCTTTAACTATACGGACCTTTGTTGGCAAGGTGATGTCTCTAGTGACATCTTATTTCATAATAATAACAATAATAATTCTATTAGTTACACCCTGCCCATCTGACTGGGTTGCCCCAGCCACTCTGGGCAGCTTCCAACATATATAAAAACAGTGCTTTTTCTGGGGGGACGCAGGGGGACATGTACCCCTAAACATTTTGTGTATCTAATGGGAGAAGAAACTTTTTTTTTTTTTTAAAGGTTCTACTCTAGCACGGTGAATCTTCAGTTACGTTGCTGCCCCCGATGGCGGCCTCATTTCCTTTCCCGGTGTTTCCTGAGTCTCAGATGGAAGCGAGCATTTAATGTGTGAAGCAGTGTGGAATGTGGATGTGTGGTATTTTACTGATGAAAGTTTGGCCTCATTGAGGGGCAGTAATTCAATATGAGAAATGCATGTTCTTTGTACTTTTGTCCATTTACTGTATTTATTTTCCCCTATTTGAACTATAAAATGGTGATTTTCTTGAGTCAAAATGAGACTACCCCTAAACATTTTTTTAAAGAAAAAAAATAACACTGTATAAAAACAAAGTAAGACATTAAAGATGGGGGGGGGGAATTCCCTATACAGATGTCATCTAAAGATTGTATAGTTCCTTATCTCCTTGGCTCAAGGGTTGCATCAATCCGTACCA
Organism: Podarcis erhardii; assembly: GCF_964252035.2. Taxonomy (NCBI): domain Eukaryota; kingdom Metazoa; phylum Chordata; class Lepidosauria; order Squamata; family Lacertidae; genus Podarcis; species Podarcis erhardii. The sequence continues at coordinate 130,654,537 of NC_138497.1, read as the reverse complement.
TAGACTACTGCAATGCGCTCTACGTTTGGCTACCTTTGAAGATGACTTGGAAACTGCAATTACTCCAGAATGCGGCAGCTAGACTGGTAACTGGGAGTGGCTGCCGAGACCATATAACACCGGTCCTGAAAGATCTTCATTGGCTCCCAGTACGTTTCCGAGCACAATTCAAAGTGTTGGTGCTGACCTTTAAAGCCCTAAACGGCCTCAGTCCTGTATACCTGAAGGAGCGTCTCCACCCCCATCGATCTGCCTGGACACTGAGGTCCAGCACTGAGGGCCTTCTGGTGGTTCCCTCACTGCAAGAAGCCAAGTTACAGGGAACCAGGCAGAGGGCCTTCTCGGTAGTGGCACCTGCCCTGTGGAACACCCTCCCAGCGACTATTTTACTTTTATAAGAAGGCGGCCCTGTTTAGGGAAGTTTTTAATGTTTGATGCTGTATTGTTTTTTAATATTCCATTGGAAGCTGCCCAGAGTGGCTGGGGAAACCCAGCCAAATGGGCGGGGTATACTACTACTACTACTACTATTATTATTATTATTATTATTATTATTATTATTATACCATCCAATGAATGAAAATAGGGACATCCTAAGGGAAAAAAGGGACATTCCAGGATCAAATCAGAAACCGGGACGGCTTCTGCAAATCCAGGACTGTCCCTGAAAAATAGGGACACTTGGAGGGTCTGTGAATTGGCAGAATGGGAGTTTTTAGATTCATACAATAGATTTAAACCACATCCAACATACATTAACAACACACTATTTCCCCTAAAGAATCCTGAGAACTGTTGTTCATTAAGGATGCTAGGAACCGTAGCTCTGTGAGGGGAAAACTTTGTTGTTGTTGTTTAGTCGTGTCCAACTCTTCATGACCCCATGGACCAGAGCACGCCAGGCACTCCTGTCTTCCACTGCCTCCCGCAGTTTGGTCAAACTCATGCTGACCAAACTGTGAGAGAGGGAAACTACAGTTCTTTAAATGTACGGTGTGGATCTTGAAAGGTTGAAATGCTGCTCAGACAAAGGAGACCAGATACAGTGGTACCTCGCAAGACGAATGCCTCAGAAGACGAAAAACTTGCAAAACAAAAGGGTTTTTCGAGTTGCTTCGCAAGACGGATTTCCCTATGGGCTTGCTTCGCAAGACGAAAACGTCTTGCAAGTTTCTTTCCTTTGTCTTGCAAGTTTGTTTCCTTTTTCTTAAAACCGTGCATTCACTTCGAGGAGCAACTCATAGCACGTGGTGTGGTAGCCTTTTTTGAGGTTTTTGAAGACTTTGGTGATTTTTGAAGCTTTTCCAAAGTCCGTGCTTCGCAAGACGAAAAAAACCGCAAGACGAAAAAACTCGCGGAACGAATTAATTTCGTCTTGCGAGGCACCACTGTATCTAGAACTGATAGGGTGGCTTTATCCTCCCCCAACCTCCGGAAGGTGATGGGTCTTCAAACAACTTAAATATATGTCGTGAGCTGGGATAGCTCAGTCGGCAGAGCATGAGACTCTTTAATCTCGAAGCTATGGGTTCAAGCCCAATGCTAGGTGAAAGATTCCTGTATTGTACAAAGTTGTATTGGGGTCCCTACCAACTCTACAGTTCTATGATTCTATGCTAAATTATTTGTATGGATGCAAACATATAGATGCGAACTATAATAAATATATCCCTCCCTACTAGAGAAGACTATGCCCATACTCAGTTTGCAGGGGTTATTAAGCGTAAATGAGTGTTACCGGCCAATGTTGTTGTTGTTTAGTCATTTAGTTGTGTCCGACTCTTCGTGATCCCATAGACCAGAGCATGCCAGGCACTCCTGTCTTCCACTGCCTCCCACAGATTGGTCAAACTCATGCTGGTAGCTTCAAGAACACTATCCAACCATCTCGTCCTCTTACTGGCCAGTAGTATTATGCTTATGAGTTATTGCTCAAACACCTGCAGTATTTTCTGGGAGTGTGCACTGTTTCTTCAGCAATGGTGTATGTATTAATTAATACAGGTAAAGGTAAAGGTACCCCGAGCATTAGGTCCAGTAATGGACGACTCTGGGGTTGCGCGCTCATCTCGCTTTACTGGCCGAGAGGCCGGCGTTTGTCCGCAGACAGCTTCTGGGTCATGTGGCCAGCATGACTAAGCCACTTCTGGCGAACCAGAGCAGTGCAAGGAAACACCGTTTACCTTTCCGCCGGAGCAGTACCTATTTATCTACTTGCACTTTGACATGCTTTCAAACTGCTAGGTGAGCAGGGGCAGGGACTGAACAACAAGAGCTCACCCCATCACAGGGATTCGAACCACTGACCTTCTGATTGGCAATCCCTAGGCACTGTGGTTTAGACCACAGCACTACTTGCATCCCGTATTAATTAATATTGGGCTGCTAATATCATGGCATTATTCTAAATTCTCATTTGCACCCAGACCACTTTTGTCTTTTCTTCACAATTACCAAACTGTTTTATGGTGCCTGCCATTATACTTTCATTCCTGCACGTTGCCATTCCAGCAAAAAACCAAGTAGTAAACAGAAAAGATTATCTTAACAGCAGAGCAAAAGAATCACATTGACAATTACCTGCCTATTGACTTAATGGAAAAAAAGCTGAATTGATTACACAGAATATGTTCCATGAAAACAAACCTTTCCTGCATCAGAAAATAATTCACGGCCTGGAAAAGGCACTCAGCAACTCTATAAATGTACTGGCTTGACAAATAAGTAAATAGGGTTTATCATTCCACTGTCTTGAAAAGGATTAGGAACAAGAATGGGAGGCAGTGCAAATGTTACTCATTCTGGACACAGTCCCAGAACAGTAATCTTATTGTTCTTCATGGTGAGTTATAACGCAGTGCCAAAGATGAGAGCACAATTTTAGCTATGTTTTATATTTTAATTATTTCCCCCTTGCTGCTTATAACAAATAACTCTTTGAGAAAGGCACAGAGATGAGGCGTATTAGATTTGGGACTAGGAAATAAATAGCCGGCGCAAGAGTGAAATGACCCCTGGGTTGCAGTGTAATGTGAGCATTATTGATGTTTGCCATTGATTCTTCTGCAAAGTTCAATGCCGTATTGAAAAGTATCACTCGGTTGCAATGGAGTTGTCTGTTCTCAAACTGGGTTACTGTGAAAGCCAAAGCCATTGTCTTGTGTCGGGGGCCCACAACCTGTCTGCAAGAGACGGCCTTTTTCCAGCAGCTGGACTTGGAGCGACCATGTTATGTACTGAAGTTCTCACCCTGGGCCAGCAGGGGGATACTGTAGATAGTTATGCAAATAAGGGATTGAAAGTGACATTCAGTGATTGGATAGATTTAGAAAATTGTTACAGTTACATTGTACTGCAGCTCTATATAAGCAGGCTGAATGAACCCTTCAGTTCAGTTCTGTCCTGTGAATAATCAAGAGCTGTTTGAAGAATCGCTGTGTCATCTGATATGTTCACATACAACTTAACAGACCATGCACCCAGATGATCTTGCAGGGCCAGTCCACCAGTGAGCAGAGTGGGTCAGCTGCTGGAGGAGGCTGGTGGGCACTAACAATTACCACACAGGCCGGGACCTTCCCTGCCTGCAGACTGTCTCACCATAGTGGTGCGTTCTCTAGTTATCTCCTGCTTGGATTACTGCAATGCGCTCTACGTGGGGCTACCTTTGAAGGTGACTGCAACTAATCCAGAATGCAGCAGCTAGACTGGTGACTGGGAGTGGCCGCCGAGACCATATAACACTGGTTCTCAAAGACCTACATTGGCTCCCAGTACGTTTCCAAGCACAATTCAAAGTGTTGGTGCTGACCTTTAAAGCCTGGACACTGAGGTCCAGCGCTGAGGGCCTTCTGGTGGTTCCCTCACTGCAAGAAGTGAGGTTACAGGGAACCAGGCAGAGGGCCTTCTCGGTAGTGGCGCCCGCCCTGTGGAACGCCCTCCCATCTGATGTCAAGGAAATAAACAACTATTTGACTTTTAGAAGGCAACTGAAGGCAACCCTGTTAGGAAAGTTTTTAATGTTTGATGAATTACTGTCTTTTAATATATTTTGCTGGAAGCTGCCCACCCAGAGTGGGTGGAGAAACCCAGCCGGATGGGTGGGGTATAAGTAATAAATTTATTATTAATTATTATTATTATACCACCTGTTCCTCCTGAGCTCCTCCTGGTCTACAAATAAAGTAGTGACAAAGTGGCTTGATTTACGGGGCTAGGGGAGCAATGGCAAGGAGAAACCACATGCAGAAAGCCATTAATAACTCTCCATGTTTTAAATGCCACCACCTATATTTGCCACTTGAGAGACATTTGCTGAGCTGTTTTCATGACACAGGACAATGCAGGACACCACAAACACAATAGCATTAGTCAATGCGGAGATACAATGGACTCTAAGTGATGTTTGGTGTCTATGAGGCTGCTGTGAGAGAATTTGAAGATACCTTTTGAAACGCTTCCATTAGCAAATGTTTGCGGAAGGCTAATTAAAGGTTTTTAATTTAACTATCTTGTTTTTAACTAATTAACTGCCCAATTAGTGATTTACAATAAACACCATAGTTTCTCAGCACAGATATTTTAAGGACATCATCAATGGAGCTCCTTCTTCAAGTGCATTCATTAATAGACCACACGGTTTGAACTCAAGCATCAACATTGTAAATCAGACTTTAATTCTGGGTTCACAGATGTAGAGACTACTGTCATAAAGGAGGAAAATGGTTATATGCCAGGAAGAAATAAGGAAGGTCTTGGATCGAAAGATTCTTGTTCCCATTCTGGGTCATTCCATATCAAGAAATCCAACTTTTTTTTACCTCATGTCTTCCAAGTTTCTTAATATTTTGTACACTTGTGGAATGATCAAAATTAAGTTTAAATCTAAAATTTTAGGTTTTTTTTCCTCATCCTTATTATGAGAGTTTGAAATTTCAAAAAACTGACAATTTTGGCTTTGTCAAGCTACACAAAAACCTTAAAAGCTCAGCTCAGCAGTGAGATACGTCAAAATTAAAAACACCAATCTCTTCAGAACTTAATGGGCTTTAATATGATATGTCACATGATGGATTTACTTTAAATTTTAAATTTAAGTTACAAAATTTTAAATTTTAAAAAGTGATTAAAATTAATAGGATTATTTTTTCAAAAATTGTATTGATTATTTAATATTATAAGAATTTCATACTGGGATCTCAATCAGATCACATTAAAGAAATATTTTGTTCCTACATGCGTACCTTATTGGGTTCTATTTAGGATAAATGGGTCTTCTTGGAGTAAAATATAACAGAATAAACAAGATTTCAAACTATAATATCAGTTACTTCAGGCATTTCTTTAGAAAGTTATTCGGTTAAAAGGTATCTGAAAAGCTAGTCAGACTTTTCTTTTAAAAACGTGTTCCAAAGCTGTGTGGTAGCTTGTTGTTGCATGATAGAATTAACGCTTTGAAATAATTATTGTTAGTACTTCATTTCATGAACATTACAACAAAATGCAATTTTCAAAACCTGATAACTAAAAAACGGGATGAGATTAAAAAAAACCCTAAAAATTTAGATTTAAACTTAGTTTTGATCATTCCACAAGTGTACAAAATATTAAGAAAACTGGATGACATGAGGTTAAAAAAAAGTTGGATTACTTGATATGGGGTACAGTGAGAACCAGGGCCAGGAGGAGACGGAATCAGAAAGCACCAAAATTGTATGGCTAAAATTTGCCTGCTCTCCATGTGAGCCCAGGGGGCTTAAAAAAGTAAAGGGACCCATGACCATTAGGTCCAGTCATGGCCGACTCTAGGGTTGCGGCGCTCATCTCGCTTTATTGGCCGAGGGAGCCAGCATACAGCTTCCGGGTTATGTGGCCATCATGACCAAGGCACTTCTGGCGAACCAGAGCAGCACACGGAAACACCGTTTACCTTCCCACTGGAGCGGTACCTATTTATCTACTTGGATTTTGACATGCTTTGGAGCTGCTAGGTTGGCAGAAGCAGGGACCGAGCAACGGGAACTCACCCCGTCGCGGGGATTCGAACTGCCGACCTTCTGATCGGCAAGCCCTAGGCTCTGTGACTGGCTCTTCCATTCGCTCTGCTGTAGAGTTACTCTATAAATCTAATTGAATTATTTTTAAAACCTCTGGTTGGGATGCATGTTTTCATCCCTATAAGATTAATCTTACTCTGATGGTGATTAGATGGATTGTCCTGGATCTTGTTTGCTTTGATGTTTGTGTTCGCTGGATTGCATTTTATGATTTATGTTAAATTCTCTGCTTTAATTTGTAGTTGCCCGGGGAACTTATGTGATAGGGAGACTCATAAATATAATAAATAAGAACTTCTGCTCTCCTCATCCATCAGTACAAAGAAATACTGTTACGTACGCCCCAGTTTCAGAACAATGTGAGATCTCAGGGATCCCAGTGCATTCTGTTGTAAACAAAAATATGCCCTTTCCCCTTATGGGGTATCCAAGAGCCCATATAGAGTCCTTACATAGCTTCCCTATTGGTAGGAGAGAATAACAGAGGCCATCCAGAGAATATTGAGAAGCAAAGCAGCTAGTAAGCTTGATCTTTATTCATCTGTTGCAACAGGGTGCTCCCCTCACACGCAGGAGAGAGGAGGGACCCAGAAAAATGGCGTGCAAGGCCTTATAAAGACTTTTGAAATTGTCACCCTGTAGATCAAGACCACCCCCAGAAACATCATACATACATCACAGAAGGGGTGTAACCTAAGACCACCCCTCAGATACATCATACCTACATCACAGAAAAGGCGGTCTAAAACAGAAATTTGAATGTTGTTTTTCTCCTGTCGTTGTTTATCTCCTGTCTGGCAGGTTACTTGACTGGATTGCCTGGGGAGCCTGGCCAGTCTTCTGTAATGATAAATACTTAGTTCCTGGGCCAGGTCACAGGCTCACACCCTATTCAAACACAGACATACCCTTAAGACAGGATTTGTGAAGGAAAAGACAATGGGGAGGCTTTTCCATTTTCTTTTGACCTTGCAGAGAAAACATTTGGTCAGTTTGGGAATCAAAATGGTTCCAGGTCAGTCTTCCTGTGCTGATCTATGTATGTGCTTGGTTGGTACACTTATGAACATTTAACATATATCTAAGACCTCAAAATTCCTACCACAATACCTTGGGTTTGGTTTCCCTGGTAGGAAGGACATTGGAGACTTAAAAGAGCTTTCTGGGACGTAAGGTTTATATATACTTAAGACTGAGCATAAGGGAGAAGTTTCACACCATTAACATGTCAACAGATTCTGTTCATCACCAGATTTCTAGCAGGGCTCCCCAGTGTCATAGCTGAGTAGATTCTCAAAAGCAAGTACAGTCCCTTTGTCCCACTCCCAAGACCATCAATTGCTTTTAAACACTGAGACCTTGATCATGTGGTTAAGAATTTGGCTTATACAACACCTGTTCATTACCCAGGTGAGGGAACACCTTTTAAATAAAACACGGAACCATGTGATGAAAATGCTGTATAGATGGTATATAACACCTGTCAAGTTAGCGAAAATGTATAAAGTTAGTGATAAATGTTGGAAATGTAAAGAAAAAGAGGGAACATTTTATCACATGTGGTGGGAATGTAAAAAGGTGAAATGCTTCTAGGAGATGATATATAATGAGATAAAAAAATGTTGAAATATACATTCATAAAGAAACCAGAAGCATTTTTACTGGGCATTGTGGAGAGTGATATAAATAGAAAGGAATGTAAGCTCTTTTTATATGCAATAACAGCAACAAGAATATTACTGGCCCAAAAATGGAAGCAAGAAGAATTACCGAAGATTGAAGAATGGAGAATGAAGTTAATGGACTATGCAGAACTAGATAAACTAACAGGAAGGATTTGAAACCGGCGGGACCATAAATTCACGGAAGACTGGAGTAAATTTACGGACTACTTGAAAAGTATTTGTGAAGATCAGACGACGTTTGTAGGTTTGCAAGAAGTTTTGTGAGGAGTATTATTGGAAGTATTGCAAAAATGGAGAAGGGGAAGAATGATTTGTTAAGAGATGTAAAGGCAATATAAAGTTAAGAAATGCATGAGAAGTGGTTAAAACGGTGGATCATCAGAGGTGCTGATGGAAGTCTAAAAAGATTGTATAAGTGATAAGTTTTGTGGTACATTTTGCAATTTATATGTTAAAATCAATAAATATATATGTATATATATAAAATAATAATAAAACATGGAACCAAGAGAATTGCAGCAAGTGTCAGCAGATCAAGTTAGGGGCCTGTTTTCTTAACTACTGCAATAGCACAGCCTTGCCAACCAGCTGCTCAGCAGAAACAGGAAGAAAAGACTTCACAGAGCAAATTCTTAATAAAGCTCATACACTCATACCTTGGTTCTCAAACGGAATCCGTTCCAGAAGTCCGTTTTACTTCCGAAAACGCTTGAGGTGTGGCTTCCGATTGGCTTCAGGAACGCAATTGGAAGCCGCGTCGGACGTTTGTCTTCCAAAAAGCATTCGCAAACTGGAACATTCACTTCCGGGGTTTGGGGCATTCGGGAGCCAAAACGTTCAAGTCGCAAGGCATTTGAGATCCAAGGTACGACTGGATAGGGTTTCAAGCACAGCACACCAAGAGTCATAAAACATCAAACATTCTTCTATGTACATCAAGAAAGGTTACAGGTCATGAGAAGTAAAACACACATGACTCCACTCAAGTACCTTCATCCCCACAATTTCCTTGGGGTGCCCCTAAGTGCCTAAGCCATTTGGGTCTCACATTTGGGTTTATCACTGTTTCGTTGACAATAAGGCCTTTGACAGGGTCGTTGACATTCCTGTCCCCATCTCACTTCCCTTTGTCCCTGAGCCATCTCAGGATGTCAAGGAGATGTGTTTGTTTACACTCCAATGTTAACTAGAACAATGTCCTTAATGACCATTTGTGCTACTTTCAGGTTTAGTTAAGGTTTCTTGTTCATGGCCTAGAGAACACAGGGGTTATAAAATGTTATAAAATGTCAGTGATGCATTCTGTCTTTCTAAAAGTTAAATGCCATTAATATTTGAAACATAATTAAATCAAAATATACACCCTGGGTCTCTAATTCGTGCATCCATTATATCACATCTAGCCAGGGGGAGGGCAGAAGACTTGCTCCCTTCATCTCATCTTCCCGAATTGTCTGCAGCTGTTTAGCTTTTGTGGCAACTTGTGGTCCTAGCTGTACATTACAAAGCATATACGTATCCCTTTACTCAACAGTGAAACTGGTTTGACTATTTTAGTAGTCCCCCTTTTCTCTGCAGAGTTCAGTCTTACAGCTATAAAATTACAGGCTTGGAGGACACACACCCTCAGTCTATAGTGTTGGAAACCTCTACTTTACCAGATAAGCAGAGGTGGTGGTGGTGGTGGTGGAGAAGAAGGAGGAGGAGGAGGAGGAGGAGGAGGAGGTTTCTAGAAAATGGCAGCCGTTCTGCCGCATTAGCCCAGTAAACCTGCCAAATCCATTTGTACATGATCACAATACCTGTATGCCTTAGACACCTATTGTTTGTAAGCTGTGGCCTTATGTTGTCTCAACTTGCTCCACCAGGTGCCCCTAGCTGCTAGAAATAAACCAACAGGAGTTCTTTTTGCAGGGCCAGAGAATGATCCGATTTCTATCACATACAACAGAACCTATGTTCATAGCTGTCAACCGTCCCTTATTTGGCGGGAAACTCCCTTATCCCAGCGCCGTGTCCCACTGCTGTCCCTTACTGATGATGTCCCTTAAATTTCCCGGGTTTCAAAGGAAGCAGCTCCTCTCCCTCCCTCCCTGCCGGCCAGGGAGGAGGGAGGCTCCAACTGTGTTGCTTGGCTGCGTTGCTCACCCAATAAGGAGTCTAAGAACGACTGGGGGGTGGAGCTTGCATGCCTTGTGCCAATCAAATCGGCCGCGTTGCCTGGGGACTCGCCTTTGCTCAGCGCTTCCCAGCGGAGAGGTGACGGTGGTTTTCCTTGCTGCATCCCCTTTGCCGGTTTGCTGTGCTGTGGGAACCACCGCTTGAGGCTTCGTTTGGCTGCTGGCTGGGCTTTCTGCTTTTGGCCCGGAGGGGCTCAGAAGTTGAGCATACCTGTGCCCGGAAAATCCCTTATTTTGACTGCTGGTCCCTTATTTTCGAGGCTGCTGGTCCCTTATTTTCAAATCTGTAAGTTGACAGCTATGCCTATGTTGGATTCGTTTCAATCACACAACGAAAGACATTACTGCGTTGTGACGAATATTCCTTTGCAGATGGGCTGTGCCTCAAGACAGCCTCACTGCAGTTCTGACTTTCCCATTGTGCTTCTAACACATCTGACTATTGATGCATCTCGGTGCCTTCTGCCCTCTTGTCCTGTCAGGAGAGATCAGGCCATCCAGTGTCAGCAACTGACAGCAGGTTGTGCCCCAACGCAACGTTATCCTCAAGTGCCCTGCTTTTGCTCTTCCCGTAGGCATCAGTGGCAGCCATTAATTTATTATATCACGATGGCTGCTGACTGACTATTCTTTTGGCTAGGTTGAAAGCCTGGGATGGCTGGCTGATGTTTGACGTTAATGGCAGGAGACAGTCTCCCGAGAGCTCTTAATTCTACTCAAGCATCTATTAGAGTAGAGATGGAGAACCTGTGGCCCTACAGATGCTGTAGGACTAATGCCATCCCCCTGACCACTGGCCATGCTGGCTGGGTCTGATGGGAATTGCAGTCCAACAACATCAGGAATGGGGAAGAGGTGATCCTCGTGCATGTGTTTATGTGTGTGTGTGTAAGAGAGAGAACAAAAATGTAGGAGATGTAGAGATAAAGAAAGAAAGCTGTGAGTCAGCTGTGGGTACATTTGGGAGGTGCAGGATATCTCTAGTGATTTGACGCAGGGTAAGGGATCTGCTGAGGGATGCGGGTGGGGCTGTGGGTTAAACCACAGAGCCTAGGACTTGCTGATCAGAAGGTTGGCAGTTCGAATCCCCGTGACGGGGTGAGCTCCATTGCTCGGTCCCTGGAACAAGAATCTATTTATACAACTGCATAGGGAAAAGAAAGGGCGAGCTGTCTTTGCTCCAGGCCAAAATTACCAGAGACAATGCTTAACTCTTGTTATTACCCATTACTACACTAAGCAAGAGGGACGCGGGTGGCGCTGTGGGTTAAACCACAGAGCCTAGGGCTTGCCGATCAGAAGGTCAGTGGTTTGAATCCCCGCGACGGGGTGAGCTCCCGTTGCTCGGTCCCTGCTCCTGCCAACCTAGCAATTTGAAAGCACGTCAAAGTGCAAGTAGATAAATAGGTACCACTCCGGCTGGAAGGTAGACGGCATTTCTGTGCGCTGCTCTGGTTTGCCAGAAGCGGCTTGGTCATGCTGGCCACATGACCCGGATGCTGTACGCAAGCTCCCTCGGCCAATAAAGTGAGATGAGCGCCGCAACCCCAGAGTCGGCCACGACTGGACCTAATGGTCAGGGGTCCCTTTACCTTTACCTTTAAGGGATCTGCTGTCATATAAGGCTGCCTCTGCACCTCCACCGATGCTCTGCTTGTATCTTTATAACAAAAGTATTAATCCCTGCGTGCGGTTTGAAATCCGCAAGGCACCAGACGCATTTTGCACCTGGCCATCAGCCAGGCCACTTGTGACCAAGTGAAGATGCCAGGATGGCGCCTGATGTCTCCACCATCTGGAGGTGCATTTTCATACACATCCTGTAGAATTCTATTCATCATATTTTATGTGCACACTCGGAATGGATTTCAGGAACCAACAAGTTGTGTTGAAAAATACGACTTTTGAGCCGCCTGGCCCCCAAATGGCAACTAGGCAGGGGCATCACAATAGGTGTGTGGTCCGCCCCGGGTGTCATGCCTGGGGTGTGTGTGTAACAAAATCGTCCTGGGCAGATCGGCATGGTGACGTTCGCACCCTCCGCAGGCAGATTTTCGTGATAGGCACAAATATCACGCAAATATGCCCGGCGATCAGCCTGGCATCCCCTGGCGGGCGGCATTTGCATTCCCAGCAGGCGGTTTTATGCGATTGGCAGTCAGATTTTTGAGATCGGTGGGTGGCACTGACACCCCTGGCGGGTAGTGCTCACACCCTCGGCTGGCAATGCCACATGCCGGGTGTGATGGCCTGGGATTCGGACTCGGAGGCTGAACCTGAGGAACCCCAGCCTGCACAGGATTCCCCGCCTCCAGAACCAGCTGACCCGGGGCTGGGGCTTGAGCCTGAAGGGTCCTCACCTGTGCTGGATCCTCAGGAGCAGGCACCAGCTGAGTCTGCTCTGGCTCCAGAGGTGATGGAGGACCCATTGCCTGCAGGTGCTCCACTCTCAGCCCCGTCAGGGGAAGCTGAGGTTGCCTCTGGGTCCAGTAACCCTCCAGCCTCTCCTGAGCTGCAGAGGCTCAGGGCAGAGAGGCGGAGGGAACTAAGTTTCCGCAGGAAGAATGCTCACCTCCAGGCCAGGAGAGGCGAGTCAACAGAGGATCAGGGCTGCCCTATGCCTCAGGGCAGATAAAAGCCGGCCAGCCCCAGTCCCAAGTTGCGGGAGCAACATTGTTGGTAGCCAGTTCCTGCCTGTACCTTGACCTGCCGGAGCTCCTGACCTCACCCGACTCCCTGCCTTGGACCCAGCTTCAGCTTTGATGGACTGCCTCCATACTGCACCCTCAACCACGGACTAGACTTAGACCTTGTCTCTTGACCAGCACACCAGGTGTATTTGCATGATCAGTGGGTCGATTTTCATGATGATGGCTGCGCCAATCACGAAAACCCACCCGCCAAGGATGTGAGTGCCCCCCGCAGGGGGATGCGAACGCTGCCCGCTGAAGGGTGCCAGCTTGGCAGTCAGATTTTTGTGATCGGCGGGCAGCAATGGCACCCCTGGTGGTCAGTGCTCACACCCCTGGTTGGTGGTGCTCATAGCCCCGGCGGCTGGCATGGTTTCATGTGATCATTGGTCAGATTTGTGTGATCTGCGGGCATATCTGTTTCGCGGCCAACCTTCAACAACTTTGGGGCACCCTCACTAAAAAAAAGGTCAACAACTCTGGGCAACGTTCCCAAAAATTGCAATCTGTGTGGTGACAAAAAAAAATTCACACCAGGTACCACCTGACCTTGCTACACCCCGGCAACTAGGCATTCTGTTTTGGCTACCGTAACCCTGGTTTAAGGAGCCATTTGCTGCCTAAATCACATACAGTGGTGCCTCGCAAGACAAAATTAATCCGTTCCGCGAGGCTCTTCGTATAGCAGTTTTTTCGTCTTGCGAAGCAAGCCCATTGACAGCTTAGCGGATTAGCGCTATTAGCAGTTTAGCGGCTTTTAGTGGATCAGCTGATAAGCGGCTTAGGGCTTAGGAAAAGGGGGGGAAAGGAGGAAAAAACCCTGCAGGAACTTGAAGACATTTTCGTCTTGCGAAGCAAGCCCATAGGGAAATTCGTTTTGCGAAGCGCCTCCAAAACGGAAAACCCTTTCGTCTAGCGGGTTTTCCATCTTGCGAGGCGTTCGTCTTGCGGGGCACCACTGTACCTGAGTTTCCAATGTTGACTCACATCCAAAGAAACCAAACCATGGTAGTTTTCTCCTTAGTGTTTTCCACTGTGCAGCAGTGAGGAGTGCACAAGAATATAATAGACGTACACAGCTAAAAGTGAGAAGGGAACTGATTACTGGAGAGCATATATTTGTTTGTTCCTTGGCAGATCACACAACCTCAGGGATCTTGGCATCGCTCCTGAGCTCAGGCTCTTTCCGACAACAATACCCCGTGATTGAAATGCAGCCTTATTCAAACCCCGGTAAAGTTGTTCCTGTGCTTGGTAAAAACCCAGAACTCGCAACTTATTCTGAGCCAACGCAGGAGCAGCTTGTGTCCTCCACAGCAGGCATGTGTGATGCCTCTCCCTCTTGGCTGTGCAGCTGGAAAGGCTTGAGTCATTTCTGAGAAGGAAGCCCTTCGAGGCAGAAGCGTGACATTTTTTTAATGCAGAATTTCAATGCAAAACCTCTGACGCTTCTGCATGGCCGTCGCGCAGAGCAACCAAGTGCTGACAATAACATCCATCATGCACAAGCCAGGTACCTCTGAGCCATCCTGGCAGCAGGCCTTGGGCTCTCCCTTCTTGGCTCTCTGCCGGAACAGTGAGAGCCTGAATCAGTGGCACACAAATCAAATGTCATCCCTGACACAGCGCCTGTCCTTCGGAAGGTGCAAGGGGCACTAGAAAGGGGGCACTAGAATATCGTGATGAGGAAGAGATTCTTCATCTCCATTCCTTCACATAGATTAGAGATTAGAGGTGTGCTGCTATGGTGCTTCTCTCATACAGAAGCAACAATCCGATGCATACTTACCCGTCAGTAAGTCCCATTGAAAACAGGGAGATGAAGGACTCACCCAGGAGTGGAGGAAGGAGGGGGGCCGACCACCCAGGGTGTCACCTCTGAGGGGGGTGACAAAATGCCAGGCAGCACTCACTGCGGGGCCTGCAGTGCGCCCGAGCCATGCATCTCTCCTGGGAGTGACACGGTGGCTTGGGCGCCTGCAGGCTCAGGGCTGCCCCAAATGGTCTGCCCACTGCCTCCCCCTCAGCCGTAGGGTGGCTGAGAGGGAGGAGGTAGGCAGATTCCTCATAGGCCCCGTGGAGCATCCTGCCCCAGCTTGCCCCACCCTGTGAGTGGCTGGCCCCGCCCCTGGGCACAGGGCATGTGCCCCACCCCAGACACCCCATTGGCTTGCTCTGCCGCTGGACGCACCTAACTTACTTTTGCCCCATACTTTCTAAGCACAGGCCCACACTCAGCGCCTTTTTCTGACCTGGTGTTTTCCCAGCCAGCGTGGTGTAGTGGTTAAGAGTGGTAGACTCATAATCTGGTGAACCAGGTTCGCTTCCCCGCTCCTCCACATGCAGCTGCTGGGTGACTTTGGGCCAGTCACACTTCTCTGAAGTCTCTCAGCCCCACTCACCTCACAGAGTGTTTGTTGTGGGGGAGGAAGGGAAAGGAGATTGTTAGCCGCTTTGAGACTCCTTCGGGTATTGATAAAGCGGGATAGCAAATCCAAACTCTTCTTCTTCTTCTTCTTCCCTGCGAAAACCTTCTCTTTACCACTAGATCAAAGCAAATGGCAATCTGTGGGAAACCCAAATTGCTATTTGTTCCGATTCTGCATTCCAGAGCGGGTTTTCCGGGGGAAAGCAGTGGGGCATAAAATTAACTCAGACACAGCACTTCAAAGCAAATGTTTGAAATTAGCCAGGTGCCAGGCGCATTTTGCACCTGGGTATCAGCCACTTGCGACCAGGTGAAGATGCCTGGGCACCAGGATGTTTCCTGACATCTCCATCATCTGGAGGTGCGTGCCTGGGGATCATTGGGTCTTGCCTGTTTTTACGCAACAATACCACACCCTGCAGAATTCTATCCGTTATATTTTATCTGCACAATCAGAATGGATTTCAGGAACTGACATGCTTTTTCTGTGCAGCCTGAGCAAGAACAGTGAATGATGTTATAGTTAAATGTTGTCCCTTGTCTTCACTTACCCTACTCCACTGCCCTGCCCACAGTTGTGAAGAATATCCCTATGTGTCCCTATTAAGAAAAAGAGGTAGGAATTGGCCAATATATATGCAGACTGTCCCTGGATCAAGTGACTTTTCTTGTTGTTGTTATTGTTAATTGAATTTATATACCACCTGTCAGGGAACTGACATCGGAGCGAGAGGTGGAGGCAAGGCTCCAAAGCGATGCAGGAGAGGGGACCAGCAGAGGGGAAGGAATCCAGCGCAACACCAGTAGAGAAGGGAGGGAGATGGAGGATTCGGAGAGGGGTCTCCAAGACTCTTCGTCCGAGACTAGTGGAGAGAGCACGGGCACGCCTCTGCCCACTCCTTCCTTGCGCAGAAGAGTCCCGCGCAGGGAGAGTAGGCGGAGACTTGGCGTCAAACAGCTCTTATGCTGGAAGAGGTTCAAGAAACGCCCACTGACGGATTCTGCAAGCGACTGAACGGCCACGGAGTGAGGGCTGTCAGCCGAGGCATGGTTAGCCAGGCAATCTAGCCAAAAGTAACGGCAACTTACGTACAAGTAACCCCTTATAACCATTACACCACCCTATACCCGGAGGTCTCAAGACGGTTCACAGAATAAAATCGCAATCTATAAAATCAAAATAAGAACAATAATCCAATAGCATCCTCACAAAAAGGGTAGAGGATGTCCATCAGGTCAAGCAAAGGTCTGGTTAAAAAGGAACGTTCTTGCCTGGCGCCTAAAGGTGTATAATGAAGACGCCAGGCAAACTTCCCTGGGGAGAGCATTCCACAGGCAGGGAGCCACTGCAGGGAAGGCCTTGTTCTCATGTTTCCACCCTCTGGACCTCTTGAGGAGGAGGCATATGAAGAAGGGCCTCAGAAGATGATCTCAGCATCTGGGTAGGTTCATATGGAAAGAGGCAGTCCTTGAGGTATTGCAGTCCTGAGCCATTTAAGGATTTATAAGTCAAAACCAGCACTTTGGATTGGGCCCGGAAACTAATTGGTAGCCAGTGCAGCAACCTGGCCGCTGAATTCTGCACTAGCTGAAGTTTCTGAACCATCTTCAGAGGCAGCCCTTCACATAACGCATTGCAGTAATCTAACCTTGAAGTTACCAGAGGGCTGCCAACAGTAGTTGAAGTTACCAGAGGGCTGTTGTAGCCTTTCAGAGGGCTACAACAGTAGTTAGGCTTTCCCTGTCCAGATAGGGGCATGGCTGGCTCACCAGCCGAAGCTGATAGAAGGCACTCTGGGCCACTGAGGCCAAAGTTCTTAACCTAGCATAAGGTTGCCATCTGAACTAGCCAGATGTTTAACTGAGAATCAACTGCAGTCATTCCATCATTTGAAAAATAAAGACTTTAGACCCGTCTTGCCCCAAAATGGCAACCGGACATTCTGTTTTGGTGCCTGCAACCTTGGTTTAAGGAGCCATTTGGCGCCTAGTGTCAGCATCACCCTTGAGCCAGTGTCACCAACTGGACTCAAGCACTTCAACCCCGACTGGGCTAGGCGAGCTGGGTAGCACTTCCAGAGACCACCAGGTCAAAGTGCTGTGGACTCACAGCTTAGAGTTGTGAGCACCGGATTCACTTCCACAATACAGTCGTCGCACAGCAGAGTATAGCAGAGTCTGGCAGTGTATACACGACTCGGAGAGCAGCTCTGTAGAATATCTTCTTTTATTCTATAACTACAACTATAATACAAAACTATATACAGAGCTAAATAGGTCTAAGCATAAATGAATGCTGCACTGAGTGTCTGCAGCTGCTCTTAGCAGCAACCTTATCTCTACACATGATCTCTAACACTCAGTCTCTCTCTCTCTCCGACACACTGACTGACTGACTGACTTGGTGCTGGAGCTGAATAAGTAGAAAGCAGAACACTGCTCCTCCTCTCTGGAGAATCAGCAGACTCGTCAGGAGATTCTTGGATATGGGAGGGGTGAAATCTCCTCACCTAGCTGATATATCCAAGTTTCTAACACTATTTATAGCGTGGACCTGTGCCTGGAAGTGCAGAAATAAAGGAAGCCCAGATGAGCCCTTGCTCATAGGATTGTGTTGTGAATGCCTTTCCTGTGCAGCTAAATGCACCATACGTTTTCTTTGACGACCAGCTCCCAAGCCCAGTGGTATTTTAATAATATTGTGGCAGGATGGTGGTTGATAGATGCATTTTCTTGGGTCACGGCGTGGCTGTGATGGCAGGAGCCACATTTGAGAAATGTTTCCTGTATCAACCAAGCAGGCATGAAAAGCACAACATTGCCCCTCTGGAATCCAGGCTCTGTTGCTGGTGAAGGAACATCTGAACAATTGCTTTACGAGCCAAAAATGACTTCCAACTAAAGATGGACAGATCAGTTCATTTCACATGTGTTCATTCATAAATCCATTCCAGCACCTATAAAAAAATCATATGGAGGTTTATATTTTATTTTATTTTTCATTTCCTTTTTTTTAAAGAATATTTATTAAAATTTTACAAAGTCATAAGTACAAAAATACATAGTAAAACAAAAAAGGAAAAAACTCTCAAACAAAAATACAAGGTACAAAAAACAAGAGAAATAGAAAAATAGAAAAAAGAAAGTTAAAAACAAATCCATTTTTTTATAACTTTAAACTCATTAGCTTATTTCTTTGACTTCCTCACACCTCTCCTTTTTGTATTCCCATTAATATATTCAAATCAGCAAATCCTTGCCCTCTTTCATTTATCTTAACTCTATATCTTAACATATTATAACTCTATATTTTCACCCATTATCAATTCATTTTTGCATACTCTTTTTAACTTTGTTGCTAATGCCACTTATTTTCAATCCAACATCATTTTAACATTCATTAATTTTACAGTGTTTCTGCAAGTAATCTTTAAATTTCTTCCAATCTTCTTCCACCAACTCTTGGAAGAAATTTATATGTACTTGATTGTTATTATTATTATTATTTCAGTTTATTACTTTGTCACCATAAGGTCCCAGGGTGAATTGCAACACTTTAAAAAATGATACAGTGGTACCTTGGGTTACATATGCTTCAGGTTACATCCGCTTCAGGTTACAGACTCTGCTAACCCAGAAATAGTGCTTCAGGTTAAACACTTTGCTTCAGGATGACAACAGAAATCATGCTCCGGCGGCGTGGCAGCAGCAGGAGGCCCCATTAGTTAAAGTGGTGCTTCAGGTTAAGAACAGTTTCAGGTTAAGTACAGACCTCCTGAACGAATTAAGTACTTAACCTGAGGTACCACTGTATTAAGAACAGTTTAAAACAAATTACAGTCACAAGAACAGGGTATGTAGTGAAATAATCATTCTTATTTATTGAATTTATCACAAAATGTGTATTTTACCTTGACGTATGCATTTCTAACGGTGTTTTATCCTAAAACAGACATCTGTTTTACACATTGCGGCACTTCTTTCAGCCAAGAATTTCATTGCACAATTTAGTTAGATGTGAAGGATAATTATGTTCCAGTCTCTGCATTAGTCCGAAAGATACAAATTAGGTCGACGCACTTAAAAATGCACACCAAATGAGACTCTCTGCCTTCCCTACTCCCACTTGGTTAATCATTTATCAGATTATTCTTAAATTTCAATCTCTATAGAACTTTCAGAGTGTTCTTCCCCAGCCGTTGGCTAATCTTCCAAAAGGAAGATCTGTAAGGCAAACAGATGAAGCTACCTTTTAACAGAACAAGAAGAGAAAGCTGAATGACAGCGATTTTTCTAAAGGCTTGCTTGTCATGTTTGTGAAAGAGCTAGGGATTTGAAACTGGTCATCCCAATTAGAAAATCAACATTTGGTCGGCAGAGTTGCCAGCTTACAACCCAGGGGAAAAATGTGTTTTCCTTTAAGACGCATTCGCTCCACCCCACACCTGATCTGCAGGAAAGGGGTAAAAGGGGCTTGTGGAGAACCAGGGCGAAAGAAACACCCTATGACTTCATAAGAAAACACTAAAGTCCTCTTGTATAATCCCAAAGTCCTTACCTAGTCGCGGACGACTCTGGGGTTGCAGCGCTTATCTCGCTTTATTGGCTGAGGGAGCCAACGTACAGCTTCCGGGTTATGTGGCCAGCATGACTAAGCTGCTTCTGGCAAACGAGAGCAGCGCATGGAAACGCCATTTACCTTCCCGCCAGAGCGGTACCTATTTATCTGCTTGCATTTGGCAGAAGCAGGAACTGAGCAACAGGAGCTCACCCCATCGCAGGGATTCGAACTGCCAACCTTCTGATCGGCAAGTCCTAGGCTCTGTGGTTTAACCCACAGTGCCACCCGCATCCCTAGTCTCAGGTTGTATACATGTGTAAATAAACCATGTATCATAAATACACCACAATCTCCGTTGTGCCTCATTTTCCAAAAGAAAACACAGACTCCAAGTAAGTGTGCCTTCATCTCACATGGCTCGTGAAGATTGAGGTGGCATGTAACAATACATTTAAAGGACATTCAATGCACATTTAAAGCACATGACTTCCCCCAAAGAATCCTGGGAGCTGTAGTTTGCCCACCACAGTTCTACAATTCAATCATTCATAATTTTATCTATGCCATTTCTCCGCCCTACACACAAAAAATCATGCTCAAAGCGGCTTACAACAAAGAAAACAGTAATGCATTTCAAACAGTGGAAAAAACAATTTCCTAGTAACAAAAATAACATGATAGCGGATATAACAACTTAGAAAAAAAAAATAAAAGTCAGTAGTCTAAATGCAAGACGATTACACTAATAACATCAAAAATAACAAGGAAGCATAACAGTTCCCAGTACAGTCATACCTTGGTTGTTGAACGCCTTGGTACTCATACGTTTTGGCTCCCGAACGATTGAAACCCGGAAGTGAGTGTCTCAGTTTTCGAACGTTTTTTTGGAAGCCGAAAGTCTGATGCAGCTTCTGCTATTGTTTCTGGTGTGCCTGTGCAATCAGAATCCAACTGGAAGCCTTGGTTTCTGAACATTTTGGAAGTTGAACGGACTTCTAGAATGCATTCTGTTCAAAAACCAAGGCATGGCTGTACTCTTAACAAACTACAGTTCCCATTAGGGGAGGGAACCTTGTGCTTTAAATATGGATTGAATGAGACCAGGGAGAAGAGTCGGTGGAAGAAGATTGGAAGAAATTTAAAATCTATCTACAGAAATATTGTAAAATTAATGAATGTTAATGACGCTGGAATGAAACGAAGTGGTTCTAACAATAAGGCAAAATAAGAATATGTAAGAATCGATTGATTAGATGAAAATTTGAAATTATAATATGTGAGGATAAATAATTAATGGTAAATTAAGAGGGTACGGATTTGCTGAACAATTTTTTAAATGGAATACAAAAAAGGGAGGTGTGAGGAAGTCATGAAAATAAGTAAATGAGTGGTAAGATATCAGAAAGAGGGATTTTTTTTCTTATTTTTTTTCTTTTTATGTCTATTTTTGGTTTTTTGTACTTTTGGTGTTTGTCCTTTATTGTTTTGTAACCTTTTTCTTGTTGAAAACTTAATAAATATTATTTTTTAAAAAATAAATATGGATTGAATGTATGGTATGGATCTGCATACAGTGGCCAACCAGATACCTATGGGAAGTTTGTAAGGAGCACCTGGGGGCAACATCACGCTCCCCTCTTGTGGTTTCCAGGAACTGGCATTCTGAGTTATGCTGCCTCCACCAGTGGAGACAGAATGTGGCCATTTTGGCGAGTAGCCACTGACAGCGGCATCCACTCAGAATCCATCCATTAAAAAAATATTTATTAGAGTTTCCAAAAAAAAGATTACAGAATAAGAAAAAGAGGGGGGGAAATACAGAGTACAGAAAAATAAAAACAGTTAAAAACAAATCAATCTTTTCATATCTTGTCTTTCATTTGCTTGTTTCCCTGACCTCCTCACACCTCCCTTTTTTGTATTCCAGTTCAGTTAGTTAATTCAGCAAATCCTTTCCCTCCTTATTTTTATCTTAATCCTTTACCTTGATGTATTATAACTTTGCATTCTCACCTAATAACAATCCATTTTTACATACTCCTTTATAACATTGCTACTAAAACCACTTAACTTCATTCCGACATCATTTCAACATTCATTAATTTTGCAGTATTTATGTAAGTAGTCTTTAAATTTCTTCCAATCTTCTTCCACCGACTCTTCTCCCTGGTCTCGGATTCTGCCAGTCATTTCCACCAGTTCCATTCTTCCAGGGTGGGTAGATCTTGTGTCTTCCAGTACTTTGCAATGAGTATTCTTGCTGCTGTTGTAGCACCCTCAGAATCCATCTAATCCTCTCTTAAAGTCATCCAAGTTCATAACATTTGAAAGGAAATGTCGAGACTTGGCATCCCTATGTCAAGAAAATAAATGTGAGGCTTCCCAACGTTACGGAGACAGACTTTACCCGACAGAAGAGAAAACAAAAAAGAAATATATAAAGTTGATTTTTTAAAAAATCAAATAAGCAACAACTTGGATTTAAATAGCACCCCATATGTTCCGCATGCGTAATACCCAAGGCAATAGTTTAAGAGCGAAATAAGGTAAGCTATCTTCCAGAAAAACACACAACACAACACTCTCCCACCAAACCTTCGGAAATCAGCTAAAAATATTTTCTGCACAGTTCTATTTAAAAAGATAACAGCAGCTGGGCAACATTGTCATTGTTCCTAGGTAGTCATGCTTGTTGTTTAGAATTTAAGTTAGAGGCACTAATTTGATGGCAAGGAGGAAAAGGATAATCATATCATTGAGCTCACTAGGAAAGCGAATGGTTCTTACTACAATACAGACTATTATTATTATTATTATTATTATTATTATTATTATTATACCCCCTCCATCTGACTGGGTTGCACTAGCCACTCTGGGCGGCTTCCAACATATATAAAAAAACAATAAAACATTAAACTTCCCTATACAGGGCTGCCTTCAAATGTCTTCTAAAGGTTGTGTAGACACTTATTTCCTTGGCTTGGGGGGGCCATATAACTCCATACCTTCCAACATTTCTCTGATGAAAATAGGGACATCCTAAGGAAAAGCGGGACATTCCGGGATCAAATCAGAAATTAGGATGGCTTCTGTAAATCTGAGACTGCCCCTGGAAAATAGGGACACTTGGAGGGTCTGAAATGGAGTTCTGAGACCCAAATATAATAAAAAAACATAGGCTTGGCCTACCCGTAAATAACTCCAGTTCTACCCCAACAAAGAAAAATGGACTGGAGGAACAGGGAAGACTCTGCTGAGCCCTGATACGATGGCTCCTGAGAGACTGCTACAGAGGGGACGCATGTTAATTTGTGGGTGAACATATCAGATGACCCAGCGATTCTTTAAACAGCTCTTGTTTATTCACAGGCCCAGAACAGAACTGGGCTGAAGGGTTCAGCCAACCTGCTTATATAGAGCTCAACTACAAAGCAACAGTAGCAACTTTCTGTAACTATCCAATCACTGAACGTCACTTTCAATTCCTTATTTGCATATGTGGACCTGAGTGGAAACTATCCACAGTATGCCCCTGCTGGCCCAGGGTGAGAACTTCAGTACATAACAACGCAGCCCCCCCAGAAGGCTTCTCACCGCTGAGCTAGAGTGAGGATTTTGTTCAGAGTATATACCATTTGGGGGGGCAGGGTGCAGTTGGTTTAAATCTTGTTAGTGGGACAGTTTGTACTAAATACTTGGTCCCGGACTTTTACAGACTCCTTGGAGAGTCAAAGACCTTACAGTCCCTGCATTCTTACGCTGAAGGCAGAGGAGATTTCAGATCAATAATAATAATAATAATTTATTATTTATACCCCGCCCATCTGGCTGGGCCTCCCCAGCCACTCTGGGCGGCTTCCATAGAAAGCAAAAATACAGTAAAATATCACACGTTAAAAACTACTGAAGATCTACTGAACACAACTGCTCCTTTGCTCCCAAGTGCCTTTTGTATGTGCCATCCAAAGCCTTTTCTCTGTCAATGGAGTCTGGTTATTTCACTGAGTGAGCCATTAGGCCAGGGAGTAAGGAAATTACTTCTTTGTCTCCCATTCCAAGGCCAGAGTAGAAAGGGGAAATGAATGCTATAGCCGTTTTTCATCAGACGGGATTGATTTCACATCCTTCAGCTATTTATCTGCTTTTCCAAAAAAAGAGTAGTATCTGTGGATTGGGCAGATGGAGGGGAAAAAATGCCTCTCCTCTGCTGTTTTCTGTACAAATTTGGTTTTGGTCACTGTCATCCATTTGCCACCGGCTGATTGCTTGGATTAATTTCTGGAATGAATACTTCCCCTTGCATTACCAACGTATGTGACAAATAACTAATCTGGCTCATCAAAATGCATTAGGATGCAACGTTCCAGCTCGCAGAGGACATTCTGAATGCTGCAACTTGATAGATACAGAGAGGCTACTCATGAAGAACTATCCATGTCTGGATAAATGTACATATGAAACCAAGAGGGGCTGGGGGTGTGTGCAGAGAGAGAATATGTGCGAAGATATCCTCTTGCTTGCTTTCTGTGGTGAGAAATGTAACAAGCCTTTTCTTTTCAGTTCTAAAACACTACAGATAGCGTTTGAGCAATCACCCTTACAAAATGCACATTTGGAAGACAGGTATTGCATGAATATTTACTATTTTAGACTGTGTACGAACTCATGTTCACTCCGCATCCAGCTGCTCTCGCTGCTGGTTTGGGAGATGATGCACGTACATTGTTAAGACACAACCCACAAATTCCTTATGAAACACTGCGTTTTGTTCTGCCTCCTGGTTTGTTCTTCTTTCATGATTTGCTCTTCGGTCCCAACCTCTGGTTTGTTCCATGGCTCTTGGTTTGTGAAATATACTCAGAGTCAAGAGTGGATTTCATGCTCTTTATTCAGCTCATAGTGGTGAGGAGGAATGGAAGTCCTCTCAAAGTATCTGCTTTATATACATTATTTACACAATGGGCTGCACGATTGACTAATTCTGGAATTCTCCTGTAGGCCAATCTGGTTGTGGATTCACTTCTATCTGGAGCTGGATTGGGTGGCTCCTGCAGACCAATCATACTGCTGCATTGTTCTAGGACCAATCAGACTGCTGCATTCTGAATCCTATTGTTCTAGGACCAATCAGACTGCTGCATTTTGGATCCTATTGTTCTAGGACCAATCAGACTGCTGCATTTTGGATCCTATTCAACTCAGTACATAACAGTTTGCCTCAGTCTGCTGCCAGTGACTCAGCCGTAACACCCCCAGACAAGCGGCTGGACAATTGTGTGCTCCCCAAGAATAGAGAAGTTGGTCATTCACCATTATTCAATCATGAAACGGAAGAGTTGAAACACATCTGGTAACAGTACCCTGAACTCTGCGTAAAAGTTGCCAACTTATCAAGTGCAATTTGTGCCTTCAAGAACAGCTGACTGCCCAAACGTTAGCAGGTGATAATGGTTATCTTCGCATTGTGAGAAGCTTCAGCTGTGATTTGTGCAGAGCCAACAGCTTTTAACGGCAAATAGAAGGGGAAGAAATGGAGGCAGTGAGAGATTTTACTTTCTTGGGCTCCATGATCACTGCAGATGGTGACAGCAGCCACGATATTAAAAGACGCCTGCTTCTTGGGCGAAAAGCAATGACAAACCTAGACAGCATCTTAAAAAGTAGAGACATCACCTTGCCAACAAAGGTCCGTATAGTAAAAGCTATGGTTTTCCCAGTAGTGATGTATGGAAGTGAGAGCTGGACCATTAAGAAGGCTGATCGCCAAAGAATTGATGCTTTTGAATTATGGTCCTGGAGGAGACTCTTGAGAGTCCTATGGATTGCAAGAAGATCAAACCTTTCCATTCTTAAGGAAGTCAGCCCTGAGTGCTCACTGGAAGGACAGATCCTGAAGCTGAGGCTCCAATACTTTGGCCACCTCATGAGAAGAGAAGACTCCTTGGAAAAGACCCTGATGTTGGGAAAGATGGAGGGCACAAGGAGAAGGGGACGACAGAGGACGAGATGGTTGGATAGTGTTCTCGACGCTACCAGCATGAGTTTGACCAAACTGCGGGAGGCAGTGGAAGACAGGAGTGCCTGGTGTGCTCTGGTTCATGGGGTCACGAAGAGCCGGACACAACTAAACGACTAAACAACAACAAATTTTCATCGAAGAAATGTTGAAGGGCATAAACTCAGGCGACTGACTTCAAGGGTCATTGTCAGTCAGCTGGCAACTCTATTGTTTCTCTCTTTTTTTTACATGTTAAAAATGAGAGTGCTGTTCATCTGCACACAGAAGCAATTCTGACAGACCCTCCAAGTGTTCTATTTTCCAGGAACAGTCCCAGATTTCAGAAGCCACCCCGGTTTCTGATTTGATCCTGGAATGTCCAGCTTTTCATTAGGAGGGACGGGGTTGACACTGTGGTGTAAATCACTGAGCCTAGGGCTTGCTGATTGGAAGGTCGGCAGTTCGAATCCCCACACCGGGGTGAGCTCCCGTTGTTCAGTCCCTGCTCCTGCCAACCTAGCAGTTCAAAAGCACATCAAAGTGCAAGTAGATAAATAGGTACCGCTCTGGTGGGAAGGTAAATGGCATTTCCGTGCGCTGCTCTGGTTTCGCCAGTAGCGGCTTAGTCATGCTGCCCACATGACCTTGAAAAACTGTCTGCGGACAAACGTCAGCTCCCTCGGCCAGTAAAGAGAGATGAGCGCCGCAACCACAGAGTCCGTGACTGGACTTAACTGTCAGGGGTCCTTTACCTTTACCTTTTTATTTTCATTGGAGAAATGTTGGAGGGTATGGAATAGGACATCCCTAGGGGTTTTTTTCCAGCCAGAACTCAGTTCTGGCACCTGTCAGGTGGGTGCCATTGCTATCCCAAGAAAATAAAGGATGTGTTTATGGTGAGTTCCAGCACCTTTTTCTGGAAAAATAGCACTGGACATGCTAGTTTTCATCAGAGACCTGTTGGAGGGAATGGAATAGGATGTCCCTATTTTAAACTGAGAAATATTCTGGAGTTCTCTCCATGGCATCTTTATTGGTTTCAGAGGTGCAAACCCAAGTCACAAAGGCTGACTGCAGTCTCAGTGCCTTTTGAATTGGATCTTTAACACTTCACTCGAGTTCTGTGTTATAAATCAAGCACTGCTAGGAGTTGTTTCTTTCTGTCTTCCAGTGTATTTCATTTAAATAAATCAAAATTGGTGTCACAAGAGAATTTTTTTATTCTGGAAGTGTGGCCCAGAGAACAAAGGTTTGTGGACCACTGTGTATGAGAAAGACTCTCCTCCCTGAAAGAGAGGGGAGTGGTTGTGGGCAGGAGCCCGAACACTGCTCCTAGCAGGGGGCGTTGCCCCCTGCCTCCAGCTCACCTGGCTGGCGCTCATGCCCCCCCCCCGGTGGCCGTCCAACCAGGTGCCATGGGGGGGGGTGTCCAGCAGCCTTTATGCGGCAGCGCCAGCCTTTCTCCAGCCTCATTTCTCTTCGTCGTCCTGTGCGAGACTTCTGGATTAGACCAGTGGCCTATTTTAATCCAGCATCCAGCCAACCAGACACCCACAGTTTAATAATAATAATAATAATAATAATAATAATAATAATAATAATAAATTAATAAATCATTTTATTTATACCCTGCCCATCTGGCTGGGTTTCCCCAGCCACTCTAGGCAGCTCCCAGCATAATATTAAAAACACGATAAAACATCAAACATTTAAAACTTCCCTAAACAGGGCTGCCTTCAGATGTCTTGTAAAAGTCAGATGGTTGTCAGATAGGACATTCTACAGGGCAGGTGCCACTACCGAGAAGGCCCTCTGCCTGGTTCCCTGTAACTTCGCTTCTCACAGCGAGGGAACTGCCAGAAGGCCTCAGAGCTGGACCTCAGTGTCTGGGCTGAATGATAGGGGTAAGGGGTAGAGACGCTCCTTCAGGTATATTGGGCTGTGGACGTTTAGGGCTTTAAAGGTCAGCAACCAACACTTTGAATTGTGCTCGGAAATAAGGGCAACACACCTTCCTTCCTGCTGAGGCGGCTGCGTATGGCCAAGAGTTGAGCGGGAGGAAGCCGTGGTGTCAGTGGGGAGGCTGCCCAGGCCAGCAGCATGGGCTCTGTGCCCCACAGACCCCTGGCCAAGGCAGAAGACGACGACACTGCCAAAGACGAGGTGGTGCAGGGGGTCCTTTCGGGAGAGGGGGGTCCTTTGGGGAGGAGGGTGCTTTTGGGAGAGGGTGGGTCTGGCCACCCACAAGGTCTGAGGGACAGTGGACCAGCCCCCTCCTGAAAAAGACCCCTGCCTTATGGAGTGTGGAGGTAACAGCTGGGCTGGTGGAATCTTGGTATGGGTGTGCTGGCCTCATTTTGTGTTTTGTCTGATGTCACAGAGCATACAGGACCAGCGTGACATCATTGTTGTGTGCTTGTCCGTTGCCTCCGTGCCCAGATGGTGTGTGGGTGCCATTGCTGTCACCATCTCCGTGACTGCTTGTTCCAGGAACACTGTAGGTGTGTCTTCTTGTTTCTCCATGGGTTTTGTATTTTCTATTTTTGAGTTTTCCTTCCCTTATTTAATTTTAATCAATTAATTTTTTAAAATTTATAAAATGCCCTCCATTTATTCCAGGGACATTCTAGAGGAAATATCCACATGCCATCTTTCCTTTTAAAATTCCAGGCCAATGTACCTGTAATGGTTGTAAGGGGGTTACTTGTGCGTAAGTTGCCTTCAGTTTTAGTTATATTGCCTGGCCAACCATGCTTTGGCTGACAGCTCACACTCCGTGGCCGGTCAGTCACTTGCAGAATCCGTCAGTGGGCGTTTCTTGAACCTCTTCCAGCATAAGAGCTGTTTGACGCCAAGTCTCCTCCTACTTTCCCTGCGCGGAACTCGTCTGCGCAAGTAAGTGGAAGGCAGGGGCGTGTCAGTGCTCTCTCCACTAGTCTCTGGTGAAGGGTCTTGGAGACCTGTCTCCAATTCCTCCATCTCCCTCTCTTCTCTACTGGTGTTACGCTGAATTCCTTCCCCCCTGCTGGTCCCCTCTCCGGCATCGCTCTGGAGCCCTGCCTCCGCCTCTCGCTCTGATGTCAGTTCCCTGACATCACCTGATCTATTAAGGCAGCAAGAAATTAAAACCATAGGGTTTAGTTCCTTCCTCCCCTATATGAACAGCGCAGGGTTGTCAGTCAATCTGCAGGCATAGAGGGGGCATCTATCTTGATAACCACCATAAGAGGGTGGTGAAGCCTGATATTTGAATTGTGGAATGAGGGTCTCAGTTTGCTTGAGGTTTAGGTGCGTTTTGTGTAACAGTTAAATCATTCCTTGCTGATTCTAGAGCTTGATTCTAGAGCATGCTTAGTCTAATGGCAAATCCTGCCACAATGTCAAGGAGAAAGCACCATATTCTAAATCCCCTTTGGAATTTTGTACACAAATGAGTTCAGAAAGGGTAAAGAAATGCATGTGATGTGATATGGAACCATCAATAATAAATGGATTTACTTGTGAAAATGTCTGCTTATTGAAGTAAATAAAATGAAGTACAGGTAGAAGCTAGATCCATTTTGTGCTTGTGTGTGGTTCAAGGCACAGAGATGAAGGTTCTCTCTAAATTGTTTCAAAGTAAACGAGGCAGTTTAATGCTCTGGATTCCGCAGAGATCCGAACAGCTGAGGTTGCTCTTAGAGACAAAACTCCCAGGCAATCTGGATGGAAGGGTGTAAGTTCTGAAATGGCAAGAAGTAGGTTATTCTGAAGTCTATAATGTTACTAGCAAGCAAAATCAAAACACGAAACCTTCGTCTTCAACCCAGTGCTCGTGACAAATATAACAACCACGTTCCAAACCAAACGTTATTGAAATGATTCATTTTGGTTCCTACAAAATGGCAATGCCTGGGATTGCCAACTGGCAAGAGGAGTTGGGGAATCAACGCTGCTGGCTTGCTCTTGTGCAACGCAATGTGTAGCCAGCAGCAGGCGATGGCTCATCTCCATGCCATCAAAAGCTTCACCTGCTGGTTTCTGCACATCTAGCTGCTGTTAAAAGTACAAGTGCAGCGGCCGGTTTGAAAGTTGGCAACTCCACTGCCACCGATCAATGCTTTTTGTACCGAAATCTGCATCTGTGAACCATTGATATGGTTACTGGGTCTTCTGGAAGCTTGTTGGTGAGAGCCCACTGTGACCTTAGATGCCCTTTCTCCATCTTCACCCAAGTAGTCTTGGTACTGGGGCTATTCCTGTTTCACATTTCAGGATCTCTGGAAGCCCCTGGGACACACGAGAATGTAAAGGCTGATCAACATTGTTGTTTATTTGCATACTACTTCAATGTCTGAATTGGTTTACAAAATATAAAAGCCAAATACACAAAACCAGATTAAAACCCGTGATTAAAATACGTAATAGAACAGTATCAGAAACGGTGAGATGGATTGAGAAGGTAGGATATGATATTTATTAATTGCCCTTCCTCTTACTCACTTGAGCAAGATCAGCGTCTAGTTTATCAGAGCTAAAAGTATACCTTCCTTTGCAGCAATAACACCAAAACTTGGGACAAAGCTGTGTTCGCTTTCTATAATTATCC
This sequence comes from Podarcis erhardii, assembly GCF_964252035.2. Lineage (NCBI taxonomy): Eukaryota > Metazoa > Chordata > Lepidosauria > Squamata > Lacertidae > Podarcis > Podarcis erhardii. The sequence continues at coordinate 130,624,351 of NC_138497.1, read as the reverse complement.
AGGATGGCTTGAGCAGACTGGATCTCCCCTTTCTTTTATCCCTCTAAACAAAATAACACAAAAATCTGTAATGTAAGAATATAAAAGTATTATTTACTTACATAAAGTTGCTGACTTGATTCAGGCAGAAAATAGCAGTGAAGCAAGTTAAGTAAAAACTCCTTCTAGATTGCAAAATACATGGTTTAGTAGATCAAAGATGGCACCTGGACTCAGGAGCGCACCGACTCTGCCTCCTGGCTGAATGACGAGAAGGAAACGGTTCCTCAGGTGGGAGGAAGTAATAAGGATTATCTTCCTGTTGTTGCTCTTCTTGCCTGGAGAAGCAGAGGATGTGATCTCACAGAGTACCCTCTAGGAATTTACAGGGAAATCCATGTGTCTTAACCCTTTGCTCACCTAGCAAACAGAGAATTTAATATATTTGACTGCAGCAGTGTTTTCCCACAATAAAAGCAGTACAATGTTAACAAAACCAATGTTGGCCAGATCCTGGTCAAGGGATCAGGTGCAACGGTTGTGGAAATAGGTGCATCTTCAAGAGGTGGCAGAATGCCAGTGGTTATGGTGTTTCTTCAGTTTCAACAAAGAGGGCATTCTACATGATCACAAGTCAATAGTTATTGGTCACAGCCAAGGCTAATTGGGTTATGTTCACTGATTTTACAGGGCAATAGAGGAGAAGCTGGCCTTTCAGGTAACCTGGTCCTGAGTAGTTTAGGGTTCTTGTCTGCTGCTACTTTCATTGCTCAAGCAGAACATAGCCAAAAAAGAAGGATGCATTCAACAAGTCCTGCTGATGTATTCCATTGCATGCTTTAGTATTTATCGCCGAAAGCTTCCTTCTAGAGAGATAGGTGCCAAGTCATTTTTAGTTGCATACTGACGATGCAATCTGACAACCCTGAAGTAATTGTAGACTCCTGTGATTATATTGTCACTACTTGGAAGACTCTAAATAATCCTGACACATTTTTTTTTTTCAACTGATTGATTGCTAGCAATGATGTAATTTGTTCTAGCGGCAAGTCAGATTATTAAGAAACTGTCTCATCTGTTGTGTGGTTAATAGAGTATTGGAAGATTGTTGTAAATAGCTGCTCTGCTATGTCTAAATTATAAGGGAACATCCCAGAAAGGGCAAAATGGGCATAAGTTCATGTTCACCTGTTGGAATCCCCTACTCACGTTGTAGTTCTGGTTGAAATGCAGGGATCTGGAGAAAAGGTAAGCCAACAAATGAACAATCAAAAGGTTCGTTGGGAGTTTTTGCTTAATTTCCTGTAATTCCAAAGTTTCATCAAAACTCAGTTGACAACAAATCTCTCTGATTTCATGGTGGTTCCATCATCACTATTGTTGCTTTTTCTCCCACAATACAACATTGCACACTAAAAACCTCCCTAAACAGGGCTGCCTTCAGATATCTTGTAAAAGTCAGATAGTTGTTTATTTCCTTGACATCTGGTGGGAGGATGTTCTACAGGGCAGGCGCCACTACCAAGAAAGCCCTCTGCCTGTTTCCCTGTAACCTCAGCTCTCACAATAAAGGAACCACCAGAAGGCCCTTGGAGCTGGACCTCAGTATCCGGGCTGAACGATGGAGGTAGAGATGCTCCTTCAGGTACACAGGGCCAAAGCCATTTAGGGCTTTAAAGGCCAGCACCAGCACTTTGAATTGTGCTCGGAAACGTACTGGGAGCCAGGGAAGATCCTTTAGGACCGGTGTTATATGGTCCCTAGCTGCCGCATTGTGCATTGGTTCTCATTTCTGAGTCACTTTCAAATATTGGTGGACTCCAACCATAGCTGTCAACCGTCCCTTATTTGGCGGAAAACCCCCTTATCCCAGCGCCGTTTCCCACTGCTGTCCCTTATTGATGATGTTCCTTAAATTTCCCAGGTTTCAAAGGAAGCAGCTCCTCTCCCTTCCTCCCTCCTGCCGGCCAGGGAGGAGGGAGGCTCCAACTGTGTTGCTTGGCTGCGTTGCTCACCCAATAAGGAGTCTAAGAACGACTGGGGGGTGGAGCTTGCATGCCTTGTGCCGATCAAATCGGCCGCGTTGCCTGGGGACTCGCCTTTGCTCAGCGCTTCCCAGTGGAGAGGTGACAGTGGTTTCCCTCGCTGCATCCCCTTTGCCGGTTTGCTGTGCTGTGGGAACCAGCGCTTGAGGCTTCGTTTGGCTGCTGGCTGGGCTTTCTGCCTTTGGCTTGGAGGGGCTCAGAAGTTGAACATACCTGTACTTGGAATCGGATGGATGCGTCATCGACGGCCCACTCACCCTTGCCAGGGAAAAGGTCTGTCTGGAGAGAGGGCGCATGGTGGTGGAAAAGGAAAGGAGCTGGTTGAGTACAATGGCGGGTGGCGATCTCGTGGGGGGGGGGGATTTTGGATTTGCTTTGGAGGCTCCTTTGATTGATTGTTATGGGGGAAAGGAAAGGAGCTGGTTGAGTAAAATCCCTTATTTTGGCTGCTGATCCCTTATTTTCGAGGCTGCTGGTCCCTTATTTTCAAATCTGTAAGTTGACAGCTATGACTCCAACCATCCCTATAGCCACTATGGCCAACAGTCAGGGGTAGGTGGTGTTTTAAGTCCTCCATTCCTGCTTTAGAACTGCAGAACATTATATATACATATATCTGCCCAAATGTGACCATTGACTGGAATTTCACCAAGCCTGGAGTGTCAGAACTGCAGCAGCAGAAGGCGAAGCTGAGAGTGGCTGGGAGCAGGTGTCTGGCGGTACTAGCCGCTCTTGGAGCTCGTTCCCTGACATTTAGGAACATCATGGCTGCACATTTCTGTGCCAAGAGCTGGGGGCTGCTATAGCATGGGACATTCGCTGGGACATTTGTTAGCCCACCCACCTAGCGAAGAAAATGGGAACGCGGCACATTAAGAGGGCGGGTTTGTTGTTTTGTTGTGGCTGCTGGACAGCAGGTTTGTTTTGCAGCAGAACATGGATTCGTGGAGGGATAGAATTGTCTCCAAAAGGAAAAGAAGAAGAAGAAGAAAAACCCTTTATGGCCGCATCACGCTTGGAAGCATTACTGGGCAAACAGGTGGGATGAAAAATCTCAAGGCAGATGAAGGAGAAAAATTTCAAAGCTCCCAGATAAAGATGTGCAGATTTAAAAGATGGACAGCATTCGCACAAAACCTGGCAAGCGGCGGGTGCTTTCACAAGGCAGTCTAAGAACGCCTTTATGCTCCTGCGGTATTGCAGCATTTAACACAGGAAAGCGGTCCTTTTTAATTTAAATGAGACCCTAAGAAAATACCCCACTCTTGAGACATTCTATAAAGGTTTAATGAATTGGGGGATTCTCCCCCTGTGCTTCTGAGGTGAGGGAGTGTTAGAGATTAACTTTATCAGTTATGAAATACCATTTTTACCATAGATTAAAAAAAACTTGCATCCACACTTCCTCCCTAGGAAGATAGAAAGGTGTCTTATACTGAGTCAGACTATCCAGGATTGTAATGTCTCCCCTAGATGGTGAGGGACTCCGGGGGAAGCTGTACCTCTGCGCAGGAAATAGTGTTCTCCTAGCAAAAGGGACGCGGGTGGCGCTGTGGGTTAAACCACAGAGTCTAGGACTTGCCGATCAGAAGGTTAGCGGTTCGAATCCCCGTGACGGGGTGAGCTCCCGTTGCTCGGTCCCTGCTCCTGCCAACCTAGCAGTTTGAAAGCACGTCAAAGTGCAAGTAGATAAATAGGTACCACTCCGGCGGGAAGGTAAACGGCATTTCCGTGCACTGCTCTGCTTCGCCAGAAGCGGCTTTGTCATGCTGGCCATATGACCCGGAAGCTGTATGCCGGCTCCCTTGGCCAATAAAGCGGGATGAGCGCCGCAACCCCAGAGTCGGTCACGACTGGACCTAATGGTCAGGGGTACCTTTACCTTTACCTTAGCAACCCTTAACATGCCACAATTCCCAGGATTCTTTAGGGGAAGCCCGGCCTGTTAAAGTGATACGATAGCGCTTTCAATTTATAGCACAGATGGGACCACTGCAGTGATGTCCTCTGGAGGAAGGGCCATGTCACGCATGCCAGTGTCCATCATTTTAACAAAAGACGGGAAGACCAGCTAATTTTCTGCCAGGCATTTGTTGAACCTGAGTTGCTTCCCTAGGTTCAGCACAGCTCCAAACACTTCATCGCAACCAGTTAAACAGCATCGCCATGAACCTTGTGGTCCACCTGAGATCCAGGCTGTAGCTGTAGGTCCTGCTTCTCAAGCACCTAAGTTAGCACTCCACCCTTGCCTAGTGTAAAGGTAAAGGTAAAGGGACCCCTGACCATTAGGTCCAGTTGTGGCTAGACTCTGGGGTTGTGGCGCTCATCTCGCTTTATTGGCCGAGGGAGCCGGCATACAGCTTCCGGGTCATGTGGCCAGCATGACTAAGCCGCTTCTGGTGAACCAGAGCAGCGCATGGAAACGCCGTTTACCTTCCCGCCGGAGCGGTACCTGTTTATCTACTTGCACTTTGACGTGCTTTCGAACTGCTAGGTTGGCAGGAGCAGGGACTGAGCAACGGGAGCTCACCCCGTCACGGGGATTCAAACCGCTGACCTTCTGATCGGCAAGCCCTAGGCTCTGTGGTTTAACCCACAGCTCCACCCGCGTCCCTCTTGCCTAGTGTAGTAATGGGTAATCACAAGAGTTAAGCATTGTCTCTGGTAATTTTGGCCTGGAGCAAAGAGAGCTCGCCCTTTCTTTTCCCTATGCAGTTGTAAAAATAGATTCTTGTTCCGGGCCTAAAAAGTGAGTAAGCCTGCTTCATATTAAAGAAGAACTTAACAACTAAGCTGCCTTCTTCCTCATGGTCTCTTGGCCAAGGAGAGGTGGCATGGCTGGGGCAGGTGTTCCTCTCCGATTGTGGTCCTCTCATTTCCAGTTTTGAGCCCCTTTCTTCAGCCCCTTCTGTTTCTTACATCCCATCTCAAGCCTTCTCCTCATGCCCCTAGCTCTGCTTATGAGGATCTACCCACGAAGAGGCCACAGAACACTGGCTGCCTCTACCCACAAGACAGCTTCTAACCAAGATGCGGGTTGGCGTATGGATTCCTGTCTGCCGTTCAGCTAATATGTGGCAGTTGGGACCTGCATGCATCTGGGGTCAACCCCCACTTTGAGCAGCAGTTGGGGACATCTGTAGTGGCTTAATGGCGGACCCTCCAGGTGTCTTTATTTTCCAGGGATAGTCACGGATTTACAGAAGCCATCCCTGTTTCTGATTTGATCCCTGAATGTCCCATTTTCCCATAGGACGTCCCTATTTTCATCGGAGAAACGCTAGATGGTATGGAGTAACCCCCGAGCCAAGGAGATAAGTACCTATACAACCTTTAGAAGACATCTGAAGGCAGCCCTGTATAGTTTTATTATGCTTTTATGTATGTTGGAAGCTGCCCAGAGTGGCTGGGGCAGCCATGTCAGATGGTATTATGATTATGATTGTTGCTGTCGTTACAGAATAGGATGTATCATTTTCAAGGCGCTAAATATACAGTGGTACCTCAGGTTACATACTCTTCAGGTTACAGATGCTTCAGGTTACAGATGCTTCAGGTTACAGACTCCGCTAACCCAGAAATAGTGCTTCAGGTTAAGAACTTTGCTTCAGGATGAGAACAGAACTTGTGCTCCGGCGGCACAGCAGCAGAAGGCCCCATTAGCTAAAGTGGTGCTTCAGGTTAAGAACAGTTTCAGGTTAAGTACGGACCTCCGGAACGAATGAAGTACTTAACCCGAGGTACCACTGTAAGCTGAGCAGAGGCTCTTGGGAAGAGAGCTCTGCTCATACGCTTTTTAGAGGTACCGTTTTACTATTCCTTAGGCCTAAGCAACTCAGTTTCAGGATAACAAGAGGATCTCGCTTTGTTCCGTCTCCAGTTGACAGGTGGAGAGCTGGGGCTAACAGCTGTCCGTCATACTCAGAGATGACATTTATCCATGAATGCTCATCATTCAGGCATTAGCACATTGGCCTTGGGAGCCATTCTCCAGGTCTGCACTTACAGGTGGGAACTTGCTTCATATTTTGATGGCATTCAAACAACACCGGAACAATCTGTGATGCTTGGCCCAAAGGGAGTTAGCCTGGCTTTCTGGAAATGTCATTTCTTGGTTCACAAAAACCTGTACACTGTCATGGATGGAGAATGTAGGCTTCAACCTTCTTGGTGCTACATTAGAGCCCTTAGAAAAAAACACACACAGCAGCAGCAGAAATGGAGACTGCTAAGCATTCAGTCAGAAGGCTAATCAAAAGTTTCCCCACTCTAAATAACTTGTGAACCACATAGCTCTGTTGACTCTTGTGTTTGACGGGCTACCTGCGCTGCAGTCAGGCTACAATTTATATGAGGGGGAATCAAATCATCAGCTAAAATCAACCAGTCCTGATTGTCTGACTCTTGAGAACTATGGTTTAGGAAGGCAACGGATAGAAAGCTGCCTTGCACTGAGCCACTCATCCTGATTATTGAGTTGTTGTATTTTAAATGCATTATACACCGTCTCTTGAACATTGGTTGGCAAGACGGTAGGAAGGTGCTTTATACTGAACTAGGGCTTGGGCAATATCTGGGTTTCAACATTGCGATGTATCGCCAGCTAAACACTGTGATATACTGACCTATTACAATGTATGAAACAAGGATGAAGCTATGTAGAGGTATTGACCAGCTTCACGGTTTCGCCCACATTGTGATTTTTTGCCTAGCATGCTCATACACACATCAAGATTTTGCCAGGTCAAAAATTGTGAAACCAATATCACAATATGGACTTCAAACTGGTTCTGGACGAGATATTGATATATTGCCCAGCCCCAAACTAAACCAGACTAATGGTGAATCTAGTTCAGTGTTATCTGCCCCAACTAGCTGTGCCGTTCTTGGTTTCAGAGTGTGTTCTTCCCTACTTCTGCCAAGAGATTCCAAGTACTGCACCTTGGACCTTTTTTGGAAGGTGAACCATGGGTCTGCACTGCTGAGCCGCAGGCCTTCCCAATACAATAAGTGTTGTATAAATATTTTAATAAATATATATATATACATTTGCATTAACCTCCCTCCCTCTGTGGTGCTGATAGCTGGGTAGCTTTCTGTGATGCCCCAAATCTGGGGCGAGATACAGATGCTGATAACATTTGCATGAGACCCAAAGGAAGGAAGGCCTTATTGTAGGTGGAGAGGTCTTTGTACCCACCACGGACCCTATGATCAGCAGGTGGTGCCTTGTTCCTGTTGCTGGGGACTGCCTAGGTTGGTGTGAACCCATGGCAGGGCCTTTTCAGTGGTAGCTCCCTGCTTGTGGGATGCCCAACCTATTGAGGTGTGCCTGTGTGTCTCCTTAACTGAGGAGAAACCTTAAAGCTTTCCTCTTTACCCAGGCATTTGATGGCTGAAAGACATTGTTCCTAGCAACCCTGAGATCACTGGTTGAGAGAATGAGTTTTTGTTTTGTTTTGTTTAGAATGCATATAGGGGCCACCCACTGCCCTCCCATCCGAACCTACCTCACAGGGTTGTTGTAAGGATAAAACAGGGCAGAGGAGAACCACAGATGCCACCTTGAGCTGGGATAGAAATGCAATCAATAAATACATAAACAATCAAACAAACATATAGAATGCATATATATATAAAATGAATGTGTTTGCTGTCCGGGGCTGCTTTGGGAGGAAGGGTGGACTATGAATAATAACAAATGCTCAGTGCCAGATTTACGTATAAGCTATAGCTTAAGTCCTCACTCTCTTGCCCCCCCCAAAAAAAATTAAAGGAAAAACCTACATACAGCAACAGTGTTTTGTGTTGTGTAGGCTCCTATGATGTAAGCCTGCTAGCCTGCTCCCTAAAATATCACTGGTTTGTTCATTTCTATATATAGGGTGCCTACATTCTGCATGGACTGGTTGCATAGGAACATGTGCAAATGGCTTTAGATACCTATCAAGTCTGTAAATTACCATAGAGCATATATTCAACACAAAAAACAGCAACAATTTGTTGTTGGCAAAGGACAGCTGCACATATAAAGGGCCCCATTAGCTTCAGCAGCTTAGGGCCTCATCAAACCTAAATCCGGCCCTGTAAACGATGATAATCTTCTGCTAGCTTGTAGCAGACAGAATTTGGGTGTGGTTTTCTCAATGGTCAGTCACTGTCGGGGGCTGGACTGCGTAGGAATGGTGGGAGTCACCCCCCTTCTCCTAACCTTCCCAAGGGCAGGAGGACAGTATTGATTTAGAACAGCGGTTTGCAGAGGGGCATAGTCCAGAGGGGAAAAGCTGGGAAATACTGGGTGAGGAACAGCTAGAAGAGGAAACACCAGGAGAGAGAGAGAGAGAGAGAGAGAGAGAGAGAGCGCAGATTCAGTGTCCTTCGACAGCATTCCTGACCCCCCCCCCTTCGCCTAAGACTAGACGGGCTCTGGGATAGGGTTACAAGACATCCCCAGTTTCCGGGGACAGCCCCCAGATTTGCAGATCTGTCCCCGGACAAATTCCATCCCTGGAACGTCCCCAGATTTGCAAATCTGTTCCTGGGAAATGTGGCAGTGGCAGCCTCAGCAGCCTGGAGCCAGCCTGTTACTACCAGCCAACTGCAGTACCAGGCTGGCCCCTCCTGGGCAACGGCCACCCACCCGTGACTCCCGAGCCTCCCCTGATCTGTCAAAACAAACGGGGAAGGAGATCAGGGAAGGCTTGGGAGTCACGGGCAGGCAGCGTGCAGTTGCCCAGGTTTTTTAAATAAAAACTCTGCACATTTATATTTCAGAAGGTGAAAAAGAAGGGCTTTGCAATACAATATGCATGTGTGTTTGGGCCCAGGGTCTTTTGCCTCACCATCCCCACTACTGACTCCCTGTTGCTACTCAGCTAACAAAAAAGTGTCCCCGGATTCATTGAAAAAAATCTGGTAACCATACTCTGGGAGTGATATAATAGAGAACGCTGTGGCAACCAGCTCAGATTACCCGACCTAGGAGTGACATAGATTACTGGGGACAGAGAGGGTGAGCCTTTACTGGGAACAACGCCTTTTTTAGAGAGAGATGCATTCCTTTGCCTCTCACTGTGATTGTTAAAGAAACTAACTGGTAAGAATGCTCCTTTTCATTTGATTTGTTTATTCACTGCCACCGGGGGAGGGATTTCCTGAAGCCTGACAGTCACCCATAGGTGACCGGGTGCACTCCCACGCAAATTTCTTCCTCCCTTCCTTCACCAAACCTTTATTTGGCATTCCAAATATTTGTTGTTTAGTCGTGTCCGACTCTTCGTGACCCCATGGACCAGAGCATGCCAGGCACTTCTGTCTTCCACTGCCTCCCACAGTTTGGTCAAACTCATGCTGGTAGCTTCGAGAACACTATCCAACCATCTCGTCCTCTGTTGTCCCCTTCTCCTTCTGCCCTCCATCTTTCCCAACATCAGGGTCTTTTCCAGGGAGTCTTCTCTTCTCATGAGGTGGCTAAAGTATTGGAGCCTCAGCTTCAGGATCTGTCCTCCCAGTGAGCACTCAGGGCTGATTTCCTTCAAAATGGATAGGTTTGATCTTCTTGCAGTCCATGGGACTCTCAAGAGTCTCCTCCAGCACCATAATTCAAAAGCATCAATTCTTCAGCGATCAGCCTTCTATATTCCAAATATAGGCCACCATAAAACATCCAGATTTAAAAAATTAAGATCTATACAAAAAACAGCCATGTAAAATATGTAACGAGGATTTTCATTGGAGTTTCTTCCTGCTGAATAGGGATGCTATCAGCTGTTGCAGAGAGAAAAAATGGAGACACTATGAAGTTTGACGCAGACATCAGTGGAAAGCAGCCTAGAAAGACCGGGGGAATCATACATTTCCATGGTCGTATCTGGTTTCAGAAGTGGGATTTTATCTATTCGTGCATTTATTTTTAAATGAGAAGATTAGTGAAAAGGAAGAGGAAAGGGCAAAACCCTTCAGGAAGCTGTCAGACTGCCGGAACCCGCTCTTAAGGAAGAATCACGTAGATATTTGTCTCTTTTTAATCTTGTGGTGTTTAAGGAAAGCAGAATGGCAATAGGATTAAAGGGCGGAGCGAAAGGGACCATACATGGATACATGTACACACATTGCAGGGGTTGGGCCTGGTGTCCCTTCAAACTCTATAATTCTATGGTATGAGGAGAATTGTGGGGGGAGGAAGAGCATAAAAAAAATTAGAAAGGAAAAAAGGCAAGAGCTGAAACCTAATGTCTAATGACAATGCGTGAAACACCTTGAAGAACAAATGGCTAAAGTTAGAACAATTCACAACTAAAGCATGTATTTAAATCCACCTGGACCAGAACATTAGTGAGAGAGGCAACGGGACATTTAAGAACAAAGGAGTAAAAGTGGAATTGAAGGAAGACAGAGGAACTAACACATTGCTTGGGTTTCTTGGGCAGCCCAACTCCCTTTAATTGGCAAGGCCCGTGCTAAGAGTCCCACCTCCAGTCTGCTGCACTGCCAAATCGCACATCTCCCTTAACGTCTTTCTTCCTTTCCTTTCCTTTCCTTTCCTTTCTAAAAAGCATCTTATGGAAATTTGTAGCTTTTGCATTAGGCAGATCATTAATAAATTGGACTGTAACAGACTCCAGCTGCAAGCCTGCTGAATAAGCTGGATGCAACATTCAGGTAATTGGCAAACGAGCCACCTGTCGCCTTTCTTCGCGGCACCAGAAGCCTGAATTGCTTCTACCTGGGGTGCGATTCTACTCAAGGAGAAAATGGGGTTCTTTTAATTAAATTAGCCTTTCCTTCCACATCATCCTCGGCTTTTCTACTCCTTTTCTCTTTTCAGAAGGCGGAATTATTCGCTGGGATTTATAGACACAATGGCGGCAGCTTGTCATGCTGCAAAACACCCTGATTAATACGCGTGTGTTGCTTGGGGGAAAGATTTATTTGCAACCAGAGTTCTGAAACTGCCTTGGCTATATGCTCCCCCCCCCCCTTCTAGATGTGCGTCTTAATTGTAGCCACCAGATATTCTCCCACATCGACTTCCTCCGGCGCAGAGCAATGTCCTCCAGTCCTGAGGGGTTTGTCATCAGAGCTGGTAAACACGAAAAGCAGCGTTCATTTTCTGGCAGCGAGAGCCATGACTGGGTGCTCAGCACACTGTCACTGGTTGGCAAGGCAGTGTGGGTGCTCTGGGTGGGGCATGAAGAATGCCCCTGCTCAGTCTTGAAATTGTGCACTCCCTACATGTGAGTAAAGCATAAATAAGGCACACATTATCTGCCACCCAATCCTATGCAAAGCATATAACAAATCTAATCCTCCCTTCCGCTGCCCGCTGTAACTTTGTAGAAATCCTTCTACCTTTTCCCCAGAGTCTTCACTGACAGCTGGCAGATGCAGAAATAAGGAAAGAACCGCCCTCCCTCGCCCCAGTTGATCACAAAGTCAGAGCTGGAATAGACATACCAAGGTGCTGATAAAACCATCGAAAGTTTCTGTATTTTGCTGCCACATGGTGGAAGAATGGAGAATTTTTCTCTCTCTCTTAAAAGATGTCAACAGCTTCCTTAACCAAGAATATACATATAGCAATAATAGGCGTTTGGGGATAGGTGTGTTTTTGTGTGTGCCATCTTTAAAGCCTCAAAAAAGGGGGCGGCAAATATTGGTTTATAAATTGATTACGTTATTGATTATAATCTTTGGTAAATGATTTCTTTATAAACTCTGTTGACTGTGCTTAAGATGCTGATCAATCTAAGCATGGCAAGTTTCTCTCGCATATTCAAGAGGGCATGCTTCTTCCTGGATGGAATGCTCTAAAAACAAAACAAAGCCCTGTTTGTTTTCATATGCATATATATATATATGCAGATTTTGTAAATTGGTTAATAGGCTTAATTGACTAAGGTTTTAGTTGCATTCTCCCTTTGTTGTTGTTGTTGTTGTTGTTGTTTAGTCGTTTAGTCGTGTCCGACTCTTCGTGACCCCATGGACCAGAGCACACCAGGCCCTCCTGTCTTCCCCTGCCTCCCGCAGTTTGGTCAAACTCATGCTGGTAGCTTCGAGAACACTGTCCAACCATCTCGTCCTCTGTCGTCCCCTTCTCCTTCTGCCCTCCATCTTTCCCAACATCAGGGTCTTTTCTTCTCTTCTCATGAGGTGGCCAAAGTATTGGAGTCTCAGCTTCTCTCCTTCCAGTGAGCACTCAGGGCTGATTTCCTTCAGAATGGAGAGGTTTGATCTTCTTGCAGTCCATGGGACTCTCAAGAGTCTCCTCCCGCACCAGAATTCAAAAGCATCAATTCTTTGGCGATCAGCCTTCTTTATGGTCCTGCTCTCACTTCCATACATCACTACTGGGAAAACCATAGCTTTAACTATAAAACTTTGTTGGCAAGGTGATGTCTCTGCTTTTTAAGATGCTGTCTAGGTTTGTCACTGCTTTTCTCCCAAGAAGCAGGTGTCTTTTAATTTCATGGCTGCTGTCACCATCTGCAGTGATCATGGAGCCCAAGAAAGTAAAATCTCTCACTGCCTCCATTTCTTCCCCTTCTATTTGTCAGGAGGTGATGGGACCAGTGGCCATGATCTTCGTTTTTTTGATGTTGAGCTTCAGACCATATTTTGTGCTCTCCTCTTTCACCCTCATTAAAAGGTTCTTTAATTCCTCCTCACTTTCTGCCATCAAGGTTGTGTCATCTGCATATCTGAAGTTGTTGATATTTCTTCCGGCAATCTTAATTCTGGCTTGGGATTCATCCAGTCCAGGCTTTCGCAACTTGGGATCAAGTCCTATTGAGCTCAGTGATGCTTACCCTCGAACCATAGAATTGTAGCATTGGAAGGGACCCTAAGGATCATCTAGTCCAACCCCCCGCAAAGCAGGAATATGTGGCTGTCCCAAACAGGGATCGAACCTGCAACCTTGGCATTTGCCTGCACCACGTTCTAGCCAACTGAGCTATCCAGTCCCTTCTGGCTAGACGTGACCAGCACAGCCCGATAAGAACCTGATTTCATGACAGCTTGCTGCTTACTGGAAGGTGGGAAAAAGATCTGGAGAAAAGCACAGCCTTGATAGCTTTTGTTTATTATGCCATTTTCAGGAGTGCAAGTAAAATGTTGTCACGCTCCTGTTTCACCAAGTGTTTCTGAAGAAGGTGCTTCAAACCGCTCTGTTCGAGTGTATCCCAAGCAGCCTATGAATAGAGGCTCTTGTTGCAGTGGTTGCTATTAGCAAGCCCTTGTTCTAAAGTGAATAGCACAGTAAATAATACTTGATGAGCTGTGAAACACACACAAAAGGGTAGGATCACCAGTTAAAATAGCCCTGAGCCATTTTTAATTGCCTATTGTCTTGTTGCTGTTTTTATTATCATCCTGAAAACTGTACCCTTTTATGCTATGGGCCAGAGAACAGGAACACCATTATTATTATTATTATTATTATTATTATTATTATTATTATCTGCTTTAAAATCAGTCTACATAAAAGCAAGGCACTAAATAAAAGGCAGCAAAAAAGCAAAGCAAGTCTGCAACACATGTAGAATTGTAGAGTTGCAAGGGACACCCCCTCCAGTCCTCTAGTCCAACCCCCTGCCCACAGCTTGAACCAGCAACCTTGAAAGTGTCTGTGGGAGGGGGTGGGGAAAGGAATCCATATTTTGATTTTACTTAAAATATGGCCCAGGTGATATTTGTGTATGTGCGCACTAACTTTTGAGACCACTTAAAAGTTCCTTGTCTGAACTGGGAGATCCATTAATGGCTCAGAATATGAGTTGGGCTCAAGATGTGGTCGGCGCCTTTCCTTGGCCATGAACTCACCGAGACAGAATGATAGGAGGAGGAATCTATTGAAGTTGGCCAAATAATAAAGGGCTCTCTCGATAGACAAAGCAACCAGGAGTCAAGGTGCCGCGAGACTCTCTGTTGGTTTTCCCCCAACACGGACTAAGACGGCTGTCCTTCTGGAAATGATTAATGGCTGACAAGCTCTGGGAGCAACAGGAGGGAGATGTGAATTGGCGCATAGGACACAGTGTTGGGCAGAAGGATGCTATGCTCATCTTCTGTTCCCATCATCACTTTAAACGCTGGCCTTTCAATGGGACGATTCCAACAGATTCCACATGGAAAACACTTACGTCCCTGTGGAGATGGCAGTATTGAATCGGTGGCGCATGACCTTCTGGCTTGCACTCTGTAGAAAGACTTGAGGAATGAGGCTGTCACCCCTCTTTTATTGTCCATTCCGGGTTGCCCTGCCACTGCCACAGTGTCCTTTCTCTTGGCAGATCAAGATGAGCAGGTGACAGCAAAGGTTGCAAGGTTTTTAGCTGGGGCAATCAGAATAAGATCAACGGCATGGCAGAAGTGGGAGGCCCCATTAGCAAAAGTGGTGCTTCAGGTTAAGAACAGTTTCAGGTTGAGAACGGACCTCCAGAACGAATTAAGTACTTAACCTGAGGTACCACTGTATTTGACTATTGAGTCAAAACCCTAAAATGTATTTTATATAATTGACTTTTTATGTCTATTTGTACAGTGGTACCTCGGGTTAAGCACTTAATTTGTGTACATCCAGTGGTTTTTTTCCTTTAAAAAAATTTGGGCCCCCAAGAGAGTGAGGCACTAAGCTATAGCTTGTTTAGCTTATACGTAAATCTGGCACTGGGGGTAACGTAGACTCAACTTGTGACGAGCATTTATCTCTTGAATGAAACCAGTTTCCCAAGAAGCACTTTTCAGGGGCAAAGACATGTGCGAAGGATCTAGGCTGTGTGCAGACTGCGGAGAAGAAACCAAGGACACCATCTGCATCAATTCTAGAATAAAATGTTGCGTGTCGGCAGCCTAAGCGTCCCAAGCATTAGAGTTTGTGGAGGTCAGAAGTGGTGGTTGCCTTACTCTGTTATCCACCGTATCGCAAGAAGCTGCGGACAAATTCCTCCCCAAGATGTTTCTCGTAGATCCTGCCTCCTCATTAGCAGACAACATCTGTTTCTTACCGTAATTAGCTCACAGTTCAGTAGGTATCTTCAGTTTCTTACACCTGTACTTACAATCAACACAGAAATTTCAGAAGCATGCCTTGTCTCCTTCTGCCCCTACTTTTGCAATTACTTCAATATTATTTATTGAATTTATATTCAGCTGCCCTATACCCAGAGGTCTCAGGGCGGTTCACAGAAAAGATCGACATAAAAACCGCAATATATATCATCGGAATAGAAACAGCAATGAAACTAACATCACTTGTATTTTCCAACTGTTTTTCCAACAAAGGGGAACTCAGCCTTATTGGAACACCCCTTCCTTTGTTTTGATTTAGGGGTGCTTTTTTTATATATATATAAAAGAATAAATAAATACATATCTGGATCTTGAAATTCAAACGCACTTCCAGTTTGCAAGTTAAAGCAAAAAAATAATACCCGTTTCCCGAAAGACTGAAGAGGAATTCTTAATACGCTCAACCCAAGCCATCCTGAGTTGGGCCATAAATTTTTATTTCATGCCACCTGCACGACGGTGCTGAAAGAAATGGGGGAAGTAGATTAGGGAGGGAGGGGGGAGCCGCGGGAAGAGAATAGCAGCTGGCTCTGCTGATGAAGCATTATAACTGGGCTCTTTGGACTGGAAGGGTGTGAGGTCTGGGGTCTTTTCCTGCCAGGTTTGTTCCGGGCGGGAGGGGATACATAATTACACCGTCTCGCTCAGCCATTAGTGTCAAGACTCATTAGGAACCCCATCCACTCAGCGGCTGTGACAGTAGGTACAGGCAAAGGCTCCCACACAGGAGGGGAAAAGCCAGCCAAAGACTCTCCAGGCAGTTTTTAGGTGGGAGCTGGTGGGAGGCAGCAATTGAGGAATTCCCGTCTGGATAATTAGAGCCAGCGGGGCATCGGATTGGCCCAGGCAGGGCTTTCATTCTCCCCCCTTGTTGTTTTAGTGGGATTGGCAGGTGCTGCTGTCTTCTGAGGGTGAGGTGATGCGCCCGTGTCATCGTTCAGAATGAGAAATGATCGTCAATTTGCCGCCATGCTCCTGGGGTGAGCCGAGCAGGCCGGCTCTGATTACGGTGGTTATTAGGGCCTTGTTAGCGCACAAGAGCGAGCTTGCTGGAGGCAGTTGGCTCGGGGAGAGGGCGGGGTTCCTGCAGCAGCAGATTGCAAGCTGGAAATTTGGAACGGAGGAAGTTTATTAATGAAAGGAGCTTAAAACATTACATGCTCCCTAGGTAGGGATCCATTTATTACGTGAAGAACAGAAGCAAATGGACTAGAAGGATTATGCAGGGTGTAAAAAACGGCAGCTTATTAGTTTCCCTTAAAGAAAAATTGCAGCCGTTTGTTTTGGCGAAGTCTAATATTCAGGAAACAAATGCAAAGCATTTGAGTTTTGACACCCTGCTTATTGCTTATTATGTTAGCTTAGAAGATGCCTTAGTAGTTAGGAGAGGATTTATTCCAACCATTATATCAGTTTGAAGATTTAGGGCTGGATTCACAAGTTACTGCAGTTGCTAGAAATTATCACCTTGGCTGTTCCCTTTTTCTGACACTTTTTAGGTGGATGGAATCCATGCAGGATGTGGGACGAACACACAGCAGAATCTGAGTTTCTTATCTTCAGTGTATGTGGAATTTGTGGCCGAATTCTTCAAAACTTCCATCCTTCCACCATCCATCCATGTGTCTAGACATTACTGTTGTGTTCCACAATGCTTGTTGGCAACTGGATGTTTTGCTTGGGGTGAGGATTCATGTTATGCCTGATCCTGACCCCTTTGTTATGGCCTTGAGCACGAGCCATTCTTCTATTTCCTTCCCCAGTATCTGTTGCTTTTGCTTTTCAGTGTCTTTCCTTCTTTCTCTTATGGTTGCCAAAAGGTTGCTATTCTACAAAAGCTGAATTATTTGGGATCAGCTGCAGATTGAACAAATTGATTCATAAGAACAGGATTCATTTTCCTAATAGGGGTGCAGTCTGTAGTTGACTGATTAAAACCACTGATTAAAAATGTTTCGTCATGGATTAAAAACGGGAGGTGACTTTTACTAGTTGCCCCCCTCCCCATCTGCTGAAATATGAAGCAGATTTCCATCATGGGGGGACACCAGGGGAGCATCCCACTGCTCTTTCCCTAAAGCCATGACCTTTTGTCATGTGCACATTTATTTAATGTTCAGTCTCTCTGTGTCTCTCTCTGTGTGTGAACAGGAAGTGGCTCCATTGCTCATCCCAGGGGTGGGTAACCTGTGGCCCTTCTTAAGTTGTTAGACTCCAACTTCCATCAGCCCCAGACAAGATACCCAATGACCTAGGATGATGGGAGTTGTAGTTCAGCCACATCTGGAGCTCCAGAGTTTCCCCATCCCTGGTTTATCCAGTGCCCAGCATCACAGAAATAAATATGAAGGCTTCCTCTATCTTTTTCTTTTGTTTAAAGGTGTTTCTCTTCCCTCCCAATGGGAGGGAAATAACATTGATGGCAGAAAGTGAGGAGGAATTAAAGAACCTTTTAATGAGGGTGAAAGAGGAGGGCGCAAAATATGGTCTGAAGCTCAACATCAAAAAACAACAACGAAGATCATGGCCACTGGGCCCATCACCTCCTGGCAAATAGAAGGGGAAGAAATGGAGGCAGTGAGAGATTTTACTTTCTTGGGCTCCATGATCACTGCAGATGGTGACAGCAGCCACGAAATTAAAAGACGCCTGCTTCTTGGGAGAAAAGCAATGACAAACCTAGACAGCATCTTAAAAAGCAGAGGCATCACCTTGCTAACAAAGGTCCGTATAGTTAAAGCTATGGTTTTCCCATTAGTGATGTATGGAAGTGAGAGCTGGACCATAAAGAAGGCTGATTGCTGAAGAATTGATGCTTTTGAATTATGGTGCTGGAAGAGACTCTTGAGAGTCCCATGGACTGCAAGAAGATCAAACCTCTCCATTCTTAAGGAAATCGGCCCCGAGTGCTCACTGGAAGGACAGATCCTGAAGCTGAGGCTTCAATACTTTGGCCACCTCATGAGAAGGGAAGACTCCCTGGAAAAGACCCTGATGTTGGGAAAGATGGAGGGCACAAGGAGAAGGGGACGACAGAGGACGAGATGGCTGGACAGTGTTCTAAAAGATACCAGCATGAGTTTGACCAAACTGTGGGAGGCAGTGGAAGACAGGAGTGCCTGGCGTGCTCTGGACCGTGGGGTCATGAAGAGTCGGACACAACTAAACGACTAAACAACAACAACCATTTATGTCAGTTCTGGGCCTGGTGCAAATTTATCAGGTTGCCCATGACTAATCCAAGCCTCCCCCAGCATGTTTCTGAACCTTCACAACATCCCCACTTTTTCGGGCCCTACCTACATTGGAAGTCTACTTTGATAAGATAAGACTACGGCTGCAGGAAAATGTAGCTTTGGACCTGCCTTTCTGAGGTCAGCGCTCTCTCTCTTTCACCCTTGACAGGGAGATTGCACGTACCCTGTAACCACTGAGATGTCCTTCCAGGACCAGAGTTTTGCAGACTTCATCTGTTAACCAATCAATGAATTGCAAATAAGAGGAATTAACTAAGGCTGCAATCCTATGCACGTTTACCTTGGAGAACTTACGTATAAACAGACCTGTGGTCTAAACTCCTTCCTAAGCTTGCAAGTTACCATATTTTTTGCTCTATAAGACTCACTTGTTCCCTCCTAAAAAATAAGGGGAAATGTGTGTGCGTCTTATGGAGCGAATGCAGGCTGCACAGCTATCCCAGAAGCCAGAGCAGCAAGAGGGATTGCTGCTTTCACTACGCAGCGATCCCTCTTGCTGTTCTGGCTTCTGAGATTCAGAATTCTTGTTTTCTTGTTTTCCTCCTCCAAAAACTAGGTGCATCTTGTGTTCTGGTGCGTCTTATAGAGCGAAAAATACGGTATATTTGACTGCAGTTTCCCATAATTGGAACCTACCACTCCTTTCGTCCCTCCCACTGAGCCAAGAACAATGTGGAAGAGTTCCTTTTTTAGCTCATTCTGTGAATGAAAGTGTCAGGATCCTCCTTGACCATGGCTAATTTGGCCTGCATCCCACAATACATGCTTTGGCCCTTTGTGGATGTTCAAGCCATTGGTCGGCTCTGAGGCAGGGGCTCAGGACAGGAAAGTGCAATCATGAAGTTCATCCCAAATGAAAAAGACCTTCCTATGTAACCATCCTCCTCTCAAATGGACACTCTCCCTGTTTCTGAGCACAGAAAATATCATCCATCAAATTGTCAGGGGTTCATCCTACACTTGAGTAGGACCCTGGCAGAGACACATGCCCGACTGGCATTTTCTCTCCCTCCTGTTCGTTCCTTCCGGAGCTTCAAAAGCTTTCTTCTGCCCGAACATCACAGCGACCAATGCCAACAGACACCGACACACTCAGGGATCCGCAGAGTCTTCACAGTTTGTGTAACAGACCTCAGCAACTCAGCATTTTGGCTAATCTACATTTGTTTACATACAAACACACACGGAGTACTGCAACATGGCTCCCTCTCCCTCCGTCACTTCCCACTCTGTGGAGTCAAAACATACACCATCATGCGATAGACAACAATCCTATGACTGCAATCACGGAGCAGGAATTCTAACACAAATCACTTTGAAGAAGTAGCAGAAGGCAGCTGCCTATTAACAAGAGCAGCAACAAAAATGGTTCCCCCTCTCCATCTTCTGGAATCAACTATGTCTGTGCCCAGGCATAAACTTGCAACCTCAGCAGTAATGAATTTATTACATTGCCCGGAACAAATCCCCTATCTATGAAATGAGAGTAACAGCTGCATCTATCTACAGCAGGGGTAAGCACACTTTTTCAGCACGGGGCCAGTCCACTGTCCCTCAGACCTTGTGGAGGGCCGGACTATATTCTGAAGGAAAAAAATGAATGAATTCCTATGCCCCATAAATAACCCAGAGATGCATTTTAAATAAAAGCACACATTCTACTCGTGTAAAAACACCCTGATTCTTGGACCGTCCGCGGGCCAGATTGAGAAGGCGATTGGGCCGCACCTGGCCCCTGGGCCTTAGGGTGCCTACCCATGATCTACAGAAATAAACAAACCAACACAACTTTTTTCATTATAGGACTTACCCAATGCTAGTATCAATCAGTTAAGTTCCGCACCCCATAGCCACCTTTGACTGGACTTACCTGTCCAGGGGTCCTATTCAATAATAATATTTATACCCTGTCCATCAGAGTGGGTTGCCCCAGCCACTCTGGGCAGGTTCCAACATATATATATATAAAAATAAAACATTAAACAACTTCCCTATATAGGGCTGCCTTCAGATGACTCCTAAAGGCTGTATAGTTACCTATCCTCTTGGCTCGGGGATCTCATAATTCCATACCCTTCAAAGAAAATAGGGATGTCCTAAGGAACAGAGACATTCTGGGATCAAATCAGAAACTGGGATGGCTTCTGTAAATCTTTCACTGTCCCTGGAAAATAGGGGCACTTGAAGGTTCTGAAAATGTGAACTGTCAAGCCGAGTGGCAGAAGGGAACCTCTGGGCTATGAGAAACTCATAAATAAACTCCACACCACTGTTATAACAACCAGCCGGTGGGAAAATAAATCTTTGACATTTGTGTAGAGGGCTTACCAGTGACCTTTTGCCCATTTTCAGATAGGTTCCTCGTGGCAATAATCACAATCCAAGCTCTGGCTCAGGGATCTATGTAAGCCCTGGGAATGGGTGGGTAGGGATTTGTGAAATCATCCTATTATTATTATTATTATTTGACGTGGCTGGCTTTTCCCTGGAAGTGGGTGGCACTGCCCTCCAGCTGTAGAAAAGCACAGGAGAAGCCACAGCCATTGGCAGGAGCCAGGTAGAGCACATTCTGAGAAATATTGCATCAATATGACACAAAATCTGTCTGTTGTCTCCAAACTTAATCCCTGCTTAAAAGGTAAAGGTACCCCTGCCCGTACGGGCCAGTCGTGTCCGACTCTAGGGTTGCGTGCTCATCTCGCTCTAGAGGCCGTGAGCCGGCGCCGTCTGAAGACACTTCCAGGTCATGTGGCCAGCGTGATGAAGCTGCAGCTGGCGAGCCAGCACCAGCGCAGCACATGAAAATGCCGTTTACCTTCCCGCTATAAAGCAGTACCTATTTATCTACTTGCACTTTGACGTGCTTTCGAACTGCTAGGTGGGCAGGAGCAGGGACCGAGCAACGGGAGCTCACCCCGTCTCGGGGATTCGAACCACCGACCTTCTGATCAGCAAGTCCTAGGCACTGAGGTTTTACCCACAGCGCCACCCGCGTCCCTTTAGCTCCTTCCTTAAGCCTGCTTAGCTCCTTCATTAAGCCAAGGGGGAGATGCCACTGGCCAGTTTCCTTCCAGGCTATGGGACCTTAAACCGTTTCCCATGTCCGTTCTAACTTAGAGAGCCAATGTGGTGTAGTGGTTAAGAGTGGTGGACTCGTAATCTGGTGAACCGGGTTCGGGTCTCCGCTCCTCCACATGCAGCTGCTGGGTGACCTTGGGCTAGTCATATTTCTTTGAAGTCTCTCAGCCCCACTCACCTTACGGAGTGTTTGTTGTGGGGGAGGAAGGGAAAGGAGAATGTTAGCCACTTTGAGACTCCTTTGGGTAGTGATAAAGTGGGATATCAAATCCAATCTCTTCTGAAACAAAAAATTTAATAAAAATCATATACAAAAAAACCAAAAACAAACCCCCGTTCATACCCTCTGTCCACAAGTTTCCTGAGTACTTAGCCCAACTTCTCTCTCACGTCCATCACTGGTCATTTCCCCAACTTATTAGCTCCAATTTCCCTGGGAACCGTACGAGGCTTCTCCCAGACTGTGGCATTTTTTTGTATATTTTTCCTAAAACAAGTTTGTTCTGACTCATAAGAACTCAGAAGCCCTGATGAATCCGGCCAATGCCCAATTGGTCCAGCAGCCTGTTCTCACAGCTGCCAACCAGATACCCATTATGGGAAACCCACAAACTGGGCATGAGAGCAATAGTGCTCTACTCCCCTGCGAGACTGCCTCTTAGAGCATGGTCATTGTGTCTAGGAGCTGCTGGTAGCCTTCTCTTCCCTGAATTTCTCCAACCCTCTTTTAAAACCATCCAAGGTAGTGGTGGCCATCATTGTGGGAGTGAGTTCCATAATTTAACAAGGCACCAAATACATTGCAGGGGTTGGACTGGATGACCATTGGGGTCCCTTCCAATTCTTCAGTTCTGTGAAGAAGTATATTAGTTCATCTGTCCTGAATATTGCAACATTCAGATGCGTCTGGATGCCTGCGAATTCAAGTGTTATGAGAGATGGAGGAAAAAAAGCCATTCTCTATCCACTCCCTCCAGGCCACGAATAATTTTGTAAACTCCCAAAATGTTTCCTGGGATGCCCCTACCCCTCCTTCCTTCATCATATTAAAAGAAGTGTTTCTTTTGCAAAAGGGACCATTTTAAGCACCACCCTTTCTCTGCGAGAGAACCAGTGGTACTGGGGGGCTTGTAAGGGACACGGGTGGCCTTGTGGTCTAAACCACCGAGCCTCTTGAGCTTGCCGATCAGAAGGTTGGCAGTTCGAATCCCCGTGATGGGGTGAGCTCCCTTTGCTCTGTCCTAGCTTCTGCCAACCTAGCAGTTTGAAAGCACGCCAGTGCAAGTAGATAAATAGGTACCGCTGCGGCGGGAAGGTAAATGGCATTTCTGTGCACTCTGGCTTCCGTCACGGTGTCCCGTTGCACCAGAAGTGGTTTAGTCATGGTACACGGACAAAGGCTGGCTCCCTCGGCCTACAAATCAGAGATGAGCGCCATACCCTATAGTTGAATTCGACTGGACTTACCCATCCAGGGGTCCTGGCGAAACTCATCGGAAATAATAAGAAATCAAGACAAGAAACCTTTTTTAATATAAAAATGGTTTATTGAATATGTAGAAATAAATTGTAATCAGATAAGGAACTTTATTGTAATAACCTGCAGTATATAACTAAAGCAGATAAACAAAAGAAGAAGTTCATTTAGAATATGCAGGAAACGATAAATATAAATTTAAGGAACTGCAGAAAGAGGAGGAAGGAAGTCAAGTTTTTAAATGTTAAAATGACTAAAACTATTGAAACGCATATACAGTGGTGCCTCGCAAGACGAAAAGAATCCATTCCGCGATTCTCTTCGTCTAGCGGTTTTTTTGTCTTGCGAAGCAAGCCCATTGACAGCTTAGCGGATTAGCGCTATTAGCGGTCTAGCGGCTTTTAGCGATCCGCTGAGAAGCGGCTTATCAGCGGATCAGCTGTTAAGCGGCTTAGCGGCTTAGGAAAAGGGCGAAAAAAACGGAAAAAACCCGCAGGAACTCGCAAGACATTTTCGTCTTGCGAAGCAAGCCCATAGGGAAATTCGTTTTGCGAAGCGCCTCCAAAACGGAAAACCCTTTCGTCTAGCGGGTTTTCCATCTTGCGAGGCGTTCGTCTTGCGGGGCACCACTGTAACTGAAAATCACAAATTAAAAAATTAAAAAACAAAACAGTTTTTACCTTTTGGTGTCTGTCTTTACCAAGGATTTTGCCCATCCATTTGATAACAAATGCGTAACTGGCACTCATAATGATGGAGGGGGGAACAGGAAGGACTATAGCCACAGCTGACTTGGAAGTTTGACAACACTCGTTCTTAGCGAGAAACAAGAGCTTTTTCTCCCGTATTTTTCTCCCTGCTGAATCAACAACAGATACAAAATAATGCGGATCGCCACTCCCCCCCCCCCATTTCTCTGTGTTGCTTTCAGTCTGATTTGGGATTTGGGCATTTGGATTAACTCATTAGTGGGGCAGCGTTCCGTCGAAGCCACTAATCTGTGGCAGTGGTGCATAGAGGTGTGACAGATGCATTACGCGGAAAATGAGAAATCTAATCAGATTAGGATTTCATGCATTCAGGCAGGCCCTGGTGCTGTAATGGCCTGCGGAAGCTGCAGGGGTCTGTGTTTGTGGGGGTCCGTGGCAGAGCCTTGCAGGGAAGGGAACAGCTGCATTTAGGTGCCCTGGAGCAGTTGGACAATGAAGGGCAGGATGAACAAACAAACACATACCCTCCAGCATTTCTCTGATGAAATTAGGGCTGGCCTATTCCATAATGGTAAGGGATGCGGGTGGCACTGTTGGTTAAACCACAGAGCCTAGGGCTTGCTGATCAGAAGGTCAGCGGTTTGAATCCCCATGATGGGGTGAGCTCCCGTTGCTCAGTCCCTGCTCCTGCCAACTTAGCAGTCTGAAAGCACACCAAAAGTGCAAGTAGATAAATAGGTACCGCTCCGGTGGGAAGGTAAACAGTGCTTCCGTGTGCTGCTCTGGTTCACCAGAAGTGGCTTAGTCATGCTGGCCACATAATCCACAAGTGTCTGTGGACAAACGCTGGCTCCCTCAGCCTATAGAGCGAGATGAGCGCCGCAACCCCAGAGTCGGCCACGACTGGACCTAATGGTCAGGGGTGCCTTTACCTTTATTCCATAATTATAATTTTACCATTATTACCCCACTCATCTGACTGGGTTGCCCCAGCCACTCTGGGCGGCTTCCAACATATATAAAAAGGTAAAGGTAAAGGACCCCTGACAGTTAAGTCCAGTCGTGAATGACTCTGGGGTTGTGGTGCTCATCTCGCTTTACTGGCCAAGGAAGCTGACATTTGTCCGCAGATAGTTTTTCCTGGTCATGTGGCCAGCTTCTGGTGCAATAGAACACTGGAACCAGAGCAACGCACGGAAACGCCATTTACCTTCCCGCTGGAGTGGTACCTATTTATCTACTTGCACTTTTGGTGTGCTTTCAAACTGCTAGGTTGGCAGGAGCAGGGACCGAGCAACGGGAACTCACCCCGTCACAGGTAACGATACCTATGATGCAGCGCAAGCGTGTAAGAAACAAGCATGTGTGTGGAGAAAAATGAATGGGAACAGGGAATTTGATGTCCAATCAGCGCTAACAGGAATTCAAACTGACAGCTAGAATTCTGTGGGTGGTCATAATGTATCGGCAAAAAAGAGGACACAGATTCGCTTAAAATTTGCATATGCTAATTTATATGTACTTACTATAAACAGCAATGCAATAAATCTCACTGTAGTGGGAAAAGCCGTGGACCAGGTGATCTGTGCACATTTTCAGTTTGCTGCCCAGTTGCTAGTTGTTGTTCAACATCTTCGAGGCCCTTGTGTCTCGTGCCTTTGGGTTTTTAATCTTTATACTGGTCCAGAACTGGAGAGCTTTTCTAACAGAGGACAGCAAGTTGGAACATCATACACTCCTCAGAAACAGAAAATGGAAAAGAGAACAGAATCCTTCTGATGGTTTTTTCACATAGCTAATGCACAACTGAATCTTGTAACGAAGCCATTGGTTCGAGTCCTACCCTCCAGAGCTGGAGAAAACAAGCTTGCTCCATCTTCCATGTGATAGCCCTTGAAATATTTGAAGATTGCTATCATATCTCCTCTCAGTCTCATCTTTTCCACGCTAAACATAAGCCGCTCCTTCAACCACTCCTCAGAAGGCTTGGTTTACAGACCCTTGGCCTTGATCATCTTCGTTGCCCTCCTCTGCACACATTCCAGATTGTCAACATCCTTCTTAAATTGTGGTGCCCAGAATTGGACACAGTATTCCAGATGTGATCTGACCAAGGCACAATTGAGTGGTCTATTCTTTCTACTTCTCCAAGACTGTTGCTGTCTGTCCAGTTCTATGTTTGCTTACTCAAAGATAAGCACTGAGGTTCACTGTGACCTAGGGACTCAGCTATACGGCTGCAAATAAAATGTTTTAAGTGTGTTGTAAAGTGCATTATAGGAATTTGACACTAGATGGCGCTGGTGAGCTATGGCAAATTCAATATATTTTTCAAAACTTTTTAAAAAGCATTTTCACAATGTTTTTTATATGTGTCTAGATTCCACCCTACTCTTTGTCACCTTATGCTAACTTGAAAGGAATTTTTCATTTCGTATTTCTAGATATTATCGTATTTCTAGATATTATTATAAGTGTAGGGCTGTCAGCAACCTAGCAGGCTCTCGAGGGAGGCTTCCCACTGCATGAACATGAAGAAATCATAAACATGCTCACCTGTTGGTGTGAAAGGATTGTTGTTGTTGTTGTTGGAACTGCGTTTATTCAGTTTGTTCTGGCGAACCAGAGCACCACACAGAAATGCCATTTACCTTCTTGCTGGAGCAGTACCTCTTTATCTACTTGCACTTTGACATGCTTTCGAACTGCTAGGTTGGCAGGAGCTGAGACCAAGCAACGGGAGTTCACCCCGTCGCGGGGATTCGAACCGCCGACCTTCAGATCGGCAAGCCCTAGGCTCTGTGGTTTAACCCACAGCGCCACCCGCATCCCAAAAGTCCTGTATAGGATCAACATTTAAAATAATTCAACACTCGCTATATCGTTTAACAAGTTATCTAAAAACTAAACACATGCAAACACATCTCCTGCCCCCCCTACCCAAAACCAGTGATTACACAAACTATAAAATGAAGCAGGCAGGCTTTTTGAAAGCCACCCTGTGTGATTTATTTGCTTCGAATGACAGTGTGGGCGCCGCAGTCTGCGAAGGAGAGAGCAGGCTGCAAAGTTTAATAGAGCAATAGCAGTGGTGACCGTAACTCAGTGTTCTGCCTTGACAATAACTCGGGGATTTATCTAGATGACCAGGCATGCTGAGCTTTGGATCTTTAATATATGGATTGGACGAGGGAGAATTGTTCTTCTTGATTTAGTGAGGGAGGGTTTTATCACCCGACAAACATGACGGGGGAGGGGATGGAGAGGAGGAGGAGAGGGCAAACCAAATGACTGGATCAGAAACCAAGTTTGACGGATGAATTCAAACAAACCAGGAAGGAGGAAACCAAAAAACAAAATACCTCAAACACATGTGCCTTGGGTGTGTATATAGGAAACAAAAGGGCAATAATTCAAAGTTTCCATTCAGTATGTAAAACGTTCTGCATTAAGTCAAAGGTGTAAAAAAGGAATCTGATTTCCATTTTGTTATTAATTCCGAGAAAAGAGTAAAATTGTCAGCTATGTAATCTTTATATAATGGCAACAATTTCTGTATGAGAAGCAAATATATATATATATAAAAATAATCTCAGAACTCTGCGAAATGAATAGAAATGTAATTCAGAGCCGCCGCAGCACTTCGTCTTCCTATAATGAAACAGATGCAGCTTGAATTCCTACCATTTACAGTGAATTATGGGACAGGGCAGCGCTACTGGAGCTGCAGCTGCCTCCTGCAGAAATCGCACACTACGGCTTATGATGTCCCATTAGGAAAAGGTGATATAATGAATTCCCCCTTTTATAGCCCTGAAATAGCACATTTCATTCAGCAGGTTATTTACTCTCCGGATTAAAGTGATGAGGTTTGGAATAATGCGCGAGGGTACTTCGAAGGAAAAAATAGTTTCTTTCGACATTTGCATTATTCGTTTCATGAGCTGCCACGGGGAGGTCAGCAGGGGGAAAGCTCTGGGGCTTAAATGTTGGGCGACACTAGCTTGCTCTTACAGCTCTCCAATGGGCTGCCAGTGATCTGGTTGGATCCTTTGGATGGATCAAATGCCCCACTGCTCTAAGGGACTCTGTGAACCCACAGATCTGCTTCTTCGGAATCTAAGGGAGAATCTCAGCAGAAGGCCTGGATCAAAACTGATAATTTCTAACATTTAAAACATTGTTATTCTTCATTCTATCTTATGTTCTGCCTTGATGCCCTCCAGAATGGCTAGCTGGGGCCAGGGGCATACAAAGTGGGGGGCGGAGGGGGTGGTCTGCCCCGGGTACCACTCGGGGGGGGGGGGATGTGACAAGATCATAGCTGTCAACTTACAGATTTGAAAATAAGGGACCAGCAGCCTCGAAAATAAGGGATCAGCAGCCAAAATAAGGGATTTTAGTCAACCAGCGGAAATACAAAGTTAAAAGGACCAGATAATTTTGGAGAGCAGCGCCGGTTTTTAGCCCTTCATTTCCAGAGGTTGCTGCTCAAGACACCAGCTGATGAAACACTGCAATTAAATAACTACAAGCAGCAACCACTTTTCGCGCAAAACGAAGTCCAAACTACGAAGATGCTGCTGCAGTTCTGTATCTTTTCTCTCGTTCTCCATCTGCAGCTCAGTTCCATCAGGTGGGGCGGGAGGAAGAGAGGGGGGGGGAATAGCGCTGAAGTAAACCCGCAGATCAGACCATCTATGCTAGTCTACCACTATAAATCTATGGGAGAAGCGCTTGCGGTCCCTCCTCCGCTTTCCCCCTCTATGGTTGGCCCTTGGAACACTGCCCGTGCCTCCGCCTCCTCTCTCTGAACTGCTTTCTCTATGGTTGCCCTCGCTTTCCTCTCAAGGCTTCTCAGCAATTCATAGGCTGCCCATCTCATCTGGGTCCTTCGGCGGCACAGCCGCAGTACAGCCTAGTGGGAGCGACGGTGATGGGCAGAGGGGAAGCCCCAGGCAGAGATGCTCATTTCGGTGGCCGCGAGGATGGCGGCGGAAGGGCCCGAGGCTCCTGCCAGTCCCGGCGGGGAGGGACTCCCAGGGGCTGAGGCTGGTGAGAGGAGGCCGGAGGGGGGCGGGCCAGGCAACCAAGCAACACAGTTGGAGCCTCCCTCCTCCCTGGGAGGGAGGGAGAGGAGCTGCTTCCTTTGAAACCTGGGAAATTTAAGGGACATCATCAATAAGGGACAGCAGCGGGACACGGCACTGGGATAAGGGAGTTTCCCACCAAATAAGGGACGGTTGACAGCTATGGACAGGATGGCCTCTGCCTCCCCCCAGCTGTAGAGCGGCCAAGGGCAGGTGCAGTCAGTATAGGTATTATGGGCTACCGCTCTCGCACACCATCCATATGGGCTGCCTCTCACATGGCGACCGTATGGGCTGCCGCTCTTGTGCGCTGTCCATACGGGCGTCCGTACTGCCTCTCAAACAGCGACAGTACAGGCTGCTGCGCATGCACACTCCGTACGGGCTGCTGCACATGCGCACTCCATATGGATGTTGCACGTGCATCACCAGGTGGTTCACCCCACCCCTTGGCGTCCCACCCTGGGTGCTGGAGAGGGTTTCTCCGCCACTGGCTGGGGCTGGTGTGCATTGCAGTGCTAAACATCTGGAGGGGGTTAGGTTGGGAAAGGTTGGTTTAATCTCCCAGGTTCTGTGGACAATATCATCAGATGCATGGCAGTGATCTACACAGCTATTTAAAAAAAGACAATCTGCAAAAAAAGTTGTAAAACTCGCAATTGAAAATATAATTGAGTTGCGATTTCAGCTCTACAGCGCCATCTGATGTCACAGTGTTATAATGCATTTATAATGCTGTATTTTGACTAATGTAATGGTAAAGGTAAAGGGACCCCTGACAATTAGGTCCAGTTGTGACCGACTCTGGGGTTGCGGCGCTCATCTTGCTTTATTGGCTGAGGGAACCAGCGTACAGCTTCCAGGTCATGTGGCCAGCATGATTAAGCCACTTCTGGCAAAACCAGAGCAGCGCACGGAAACGCTGTTTACCTTCCCGCTGGAGCAGTTCCTATTTATCTACTTGCACTTTGACGTGCTTTCGAACTGCTAGGTTGGCAGAAGCAGGGACCGAGTGATGGAAGCTCACCCCGTCGCATGGATTCGAACCGCCGACCTTCCGATTGGCAAGTCCTAGGCTCTGTGGTTTAACCCATAACGCCACCTGTGTTCCTTAATGTAGACTAATTAATGTCCCTTAATGTTGACTAATGAATCTGAATCCAAAGTGATCTTAGTACAATCTAAAAATAACAGGGAAAAAATGCCAGTTTAACCCGACTTAACCATGACATTCACAAATTTATTGTTTTACCTGGATTAACATAAATTCCTATTAACTTGTAGGTTCTAAGTCAAATTGGCTGACATACCAGCCAATGGACAGATGTTGGTGGCACTCCAGAGAGGTCACGCATTTTGATCTGTTAAGACCGGACTGGCTATTCCCCGAGTTGTTCTGTTAGTGGACAAATCCACAAATTAAGATTTGATATTTGGAGTTCACATGGTTTGAATTTGCAGTTTGCTTTTACTGGCCCAAACCAGTAAAACATGTTCTTTTTTTGGGGGGGGGGGTGTTGCTCCACCTCCAGCTGCATCCTGTAACCCTAGCAACCTTTCTCCCCGAAACAAAGATTAAAAACCTGTTTTCTTCTTGTCTACTGATGGCCATCTTTATACAGGCCTTTAAATGACTCATCATTCTTTCCTTGCACCTGGGCTTTCATCACCAGAGGTGCAGTATATTAGCTGGTCCTAAAGTTCCTGCAAATAGCTTTTTACGGTAGGTGTGGTGACATCTGAAATGGCCTCTCCTTTGCATGAACTGTTTTAAGAATCCTGTTTCTGGCAGATGGACCTATTTTCCACACTCGCTATGTCCATAAAACCTAACAACCTTCCTTCAGCATACATTTTCAGAGGTCTCTCTTTCCCTCTCAAAGCAAAAGGAATTTTAGTTGTCCCTAAAATGGCCCAACTGGGTGGCCATTTTTATTTTTATTTCCCCCCCCCCCAAAATCATTTTGGGGCTTTTTCTTTGATTTTTAAAGACTTTTTTTAAAAAAATAGCCCAACTTGCCATACATCCGGGTTTTCTCAGACATTTTGCCAATTCAGCAAAAAATCCGCCCCGACGCCATTTTTCTGAGCGAAAACTTGGATGTATGGCAGCCCCAATCACATTCTCGTCTCTGTTTTTCCTTTAGGAAAGGGATGGCAAGAATCGGCCATTGGCTTTGTCACCTTTTCTCCAAGTGTGCAAAAAACACTGTCCTTTGGATTGCTAGAATCCAAACTGAACAGCCCCACGGAAAATAACAGATGGGCCTATATTCCACATTCTGTCCCGCCCATAAAACACCCCAGTGGCAAGTCATTACTCTGCTCCGGGGCTTTGCTATTGCTCCTGGGTGGCTGGGTGGCTGTGCCCTTGGGCCCTGATGTAGCACCAGGAGTGAATTATCTCGTCTCCATTGCATAGGCTGCTCACAACATAACAAATGCCCCATATACAGCTTTCTGGCTGCCAGAGGATCGTTCCTTTCTTGCCAGGTAAGGGAGAGAGGGAGGGAGAGCCATATCAGACGGCGATAAGGGCAGGTGCTCTCATTTGGGAGAGATCCAAGGCTAATCGGTGGTAATGACCTTTTGAAAACGTAACCTTCTGATATCCCCGAATGTCTGATTTGCCAAGCAGAACGGAGCCCTAATTGGCAACCTCATTTGCAGGTTGTTTTCCTTGCCTGCAAAACCGTAGCTGGTTAGTTTCCTGGATTTCTTTCAGCTTTGGACTTTTGTCTTGCTGCTGACCTGAAATATTTATTTCATGCTCTTTATTTCAGCTCAAGGTAAACAGTGAGTGTGTGCTTTCCCCCCAAACCTCTGGCTATATATATATATTAATTACACAATGGGTCCTGTGTGATTGGCTGATTCAACTCCCCTCCTGGAGCCTGATTGGACTGTTCCTGCAGGCCAATCAGGTTGCAGATTCCCTTCCTCCTGGAACCTGATTGGGCGGCTCCTGCAGGCCAATCAGGTTGCTGATTCACTTCCTCCTGGAGCCTGATTGGGCGGCTCCTGCAGGCCAATCAGGTTGCTGATTCACTTCCTTCTGGAGCCAATTGGGCATCTCCTGCAGACCTATCGGGTTGCTGCCTTCTAGGATCCTACCTGCCTATTGTTCTAGGATCCAAGTTCAGTACATAACATGACCCCTTGACCCAGGTATGTGTTTTCTACTTTCCCATTTTTGCATATCATTAAGCCTCCCCACACCAAGCTTTATCTGTGCCCTGATGCCTTCTTAATAAGACTGCCAACTGACCAGTAAGAAAAGCCTGACTTGCAACCAGCTTGAGAGGCAGACATGGGAGTGAAGCTTCTTACATTTTGGCAATAGGCATTATCATCTCTTCATGTCTGCCCTTCTACCTGCTGTTGAAGGTACAATTAAGAGTGGACATTTTTTGTTTCGCTCATTTTCTTATTTTGCAAGTCCAAAATTAGGTCCACCTACATTTCCTTATCAGTTTGCCAGAAAGGAAGAAGGAGTGTCTCCACCCCCATCATTCAGCCTGGACACTGAGGTCCAGCTCCGAGGAACTTCTGGCGGTTCCCTCACTGCGAGAAGCAAGGTTACAGGGAACCAGGCAGAGGACCTTTTCAGTGGTGGCACCCGCTCTGTGGAACGTCCTTGCATCAGATGTCAGGGAAATAAACAACTATTTGACTTTTAGAAGACATCTGAAGGCAACTCCGTTTAGGGAATTTTTTAATGTTTAATGCTGTATTGTGTTTTTATATCTGATTGGGAGCCGCCCAGATTGGCTGAGGAAACCCAGCCAGATGTGCAGGGTATAAATAATATCTCATCATCATCATTTGGCTTTATGAAAGTTTTCCAGAAATTTAGAGCACCTTTCCCCTAATGGACACATTTTTTATCAGCAACCTCTACAATATACTGCGTTTTTTTTTCTTCACTGATTTATTCATTTTGCTGATTTGGTTTTTTAAATTTATTTTTATTTTTTTGGTTGGGAATATTTCAATAGAACAAAATGAAGTAAAAGTGAATAGATCTTTTTTAAAAAGTACAGTGGTACCTTGGTTCTCTAATGGAATCCGTTCCGGGAGTCCGTTTGACTCCCGAAACCATTCAAAACCCAAGGTTCAGCTTCCGATTGGCTGCAAGAGCTTCCTGCACTCAATTGGAAGCCACATTGGACGTTTGGCTTCCGAAAAACTTTCGCAAACTGGAACACTTACTTCTGGGTTTGCGGCACTTGAGAGCCAATTTGTTTGACAACAAAGGCATTTGAGAATTAAGGTAGCACTGTATGTTGTTGTTGTTTAGTCGTGACCCCCTGGACCAGAGCATGCCAGGCACTCCTGTCTTCCACTGCCTCCCGCAGTTTGGTCAAACTCATGTTGGTAGCTTCGAGAATACTATCCAACCATCTCATCCTCTGTCGTCCCCTTCTCCTTGTGCCCTCCATCTTTCCCAACATCAGGGTCTTTTCCAGGGAGTCTTCTCTTCTCATGAGGTGGCCAAAGTATTGGAGCCTCAGCTTCAGGATCTGTCAATCCAGTGAGCACTCAGGGCTGATTTCCTTCGGAATGGATCGGTTTGATCTTCTTGCAGTCCATGGGACTCTCAAGAGTCTCCTCCAGCACCATAATTCAAAAGCATCAATTCTTCGCCGATCAGCCTTCTTTATCATACCACTAAATATGCAAACAGCCACAATTCCCCCCCCCCTTACATCTGACCAACTCGCATATGACTGCATATATATGCGGCACTGGGAAACAAACGAACAAACCAATAAATAAACAAAATCATTCCAGGAAATGGCAGGAGAGAGCTAGAGGGTCTTCATGGCTCATGAGGAGACCCTTCCTGGAACCCCAAAGAGGATGTAAATGAGGGCAAAGGAAGTCCCAAAGAGATCTGAGGTGCAGGGGAGCTTTATTTAGGCTGCTCAGCCTCCCCGCCTAACAGCTGGTGTTCAGGGTAGCGCAGCAGCCATCACACTTTCCTACATAGCCTCCAACTGGCTCAGGAGCTTCAACTTCAGATATTTGGTCTGGATTGGGGAGAGAGCTGAGTTCTGACACCTCTCTGGTGGGTGCCATTGCCATTATAAGAGAACAAGTGGGGTGAGTTCTGGCATCTCTTTTTCTAGAAAAAGGGCACTGACTATATATAAGTGTTATTACTTAAATACATATATGGTTATTTATAACCAGTGCTTTTTTCTGGGGGTACACAGGGGCACACATACTCCTAAACATTTTGTGAATCTAACAGGTAAAGGTAAAGGGACCGCTGACCGTTAGGTCCAGTCGCGGACGGCTCTGGGGTTGCGGCACTCATCTTGCTTTAGTGGCCGAGGGAGCCAGCGTACAGCTTCCGGGTCATGTGGCCAGCATGACTAAGCTGCTTCTGGCAAACCAGAGCAGTGCACGGAAACGCCGTTTACCTTCCCACCAGAGCGGAACCTATTTATCTACTTGCACTTTGATGTGCTTTTGAACTGCTAGGTTGGAAGGAGCAGGGACCGAGTGGCGGGAGCTCATCCCGTTGCAGGGATTCGAACCGCCAACCTTCTGATCATCAAGCCCTAGGCTCAGTGGTTTAACCCACAGCTCCACCCATGCCCCTAACAGAAGAAACTAAATACTTTAAAATCTTTAGTTTCTTCTCTAGTATGGTGAATCGTCAATTCTGTTGCTATCCCCAGGGGTGGCCGCATTTCTGGTCATAGTGTTTCCTGATTCTCAGTACCCCTAAACATTTTAAAGGGGGGGGGAGCACTGTTTATAACCTACTATTTTTTAATATATAAACATGTTCCAACTAATGTTTTACTTCTTCATACAAAGTCCATGTCTGTGAGCAGTCAGTTCATAAGTTGCGAATGTTGTCATGTCTTCAATCCATTGACTAAAGAGGAGGATAGATTTATCTTTCCAGTACATCAATATCTGTCTTTTGGCTGTAGTCAGCGCATGAAAAATTCATTTGCCTTGTCCAGTCGTCAAATTCCATGCAGCAGGTACATAATTCAAAAGGATATTTCCCTCTGAAAATTTTAACTTTTTCAGCACTGTCATGTTTATACAATCCAATATTTTCTCCCAAAACTTGGTAAGTGAAGGACATTGCAAAAACATGTGTTTGCGCTTCGAGACCCCCATCAACCCACAAAATATGAAGACACAGTGACACAGGATTTTAGTTTAAGTTATTAGGCAAAATTTAGGCCACAGCTTTATTGAATACAGAATGTGAGTGGCATTGAAATCATCCAAACTATGTCAGACTCCCACCCACATCGCTGGGAATCTGATAAAAGAGTGAAACACGGCTAGAGGGAACCCCCGCCAATGCGGACCGACTCGAGGTCACCCCTGGTGCCCCCGTGGGGTCCTGGTATGGCCCTAGCCCCTACCGCGGGGTTTCGGACAAGACCCAGCCCTGATTTCTTTAACGGAATACCCTTGAGCTTGGAGGAGCAGGTGATGGCCACACCTCCCCTCCCCAAGCATTGCTGATCCAATGCCTAACCGCCAAACCTTACAATGTTGTGATGATTGTTGTGCGGTAGGCGAAAACCAAATGGCTCTGCCAATCTGCCAGATGGAAAAAAATTCCTACCAGAAATAATGGTGACATGATCCATATGTGGTGGACGTGTGAAAAGATTAAGATTTTTTGGGGGGAAATATACGATGAATTTATGCGGAAATCGATCTCTGAGCTTGATCGATGGAGCCGCGATCTCAGACAGCTTTACGATCCCAATCAGTCATTTGCAGCGTCCGGCACGCTTCCTTCTAGCTGCGCACCAAAGTCTGCTGTCTCTTTGGCCACGGCTTAGCAGAGTAGCATACAGCGGTGTAAAACAGTCTTTTTCTCCCTTGCTCCATGCAAGCATACACAGACAGATTCGTCTATTTACAGCTTTTATTCAAACATTTGTCCATCACTGCTTGCAGCCATGTCCGTCTCTCTCAAGACACACAGAGAGAACAACAACAGTACAGTCTCCTCCCAGACTCCTCCCAGCTTTCATAGCTGACGTCGGAAAGTGACGCACAGCTCAGAACACTTAACCAGTTAAGTTCTGAACTCCCACACACCCCCTTGCGTTGCTTTCTGACAAAACCTGTGTAACATCTTCAGCCACACCCTGTGAGATCAATCCCTTCCCCAATGCCTTGCGCCCTACCTTGGCGTACCTGTTGGGCATCTGTGGAATCACCTCACAACTCTCAGAATCGCACTGTGCGAAACTTACCCACGTACCTGTGGCCTGGTACCTCTCAGGTGGAATACCCTTGGTTGTGCGACTGGATCGCCTAGGCACAAACTCTGGTGTTTCCTCTGGCTCACTGTCACCAGCAGGTGTGTCCTCTGCATCACGGGATTCCCCCTCTGACTTAAAGCGTCTTCGAATCCTCTCCATTACACTCACAGGAGAACTAGGCTCACTCTTGGGCTGTCCTTTCCTAACAACTTGTGGAGACGCCCCACCCTGCTCCTGACCCTGGTCAGTGACCTGATCGTCATCAGCAGACTCAGCCTCTTCTTCCTCCTCACCAGAACTGTCCTCTGAATCAGAGAGACATTCTGAAAGAACATCACGCTGTGCAGAAATCTTTGGCCTTTCATCCTGCTCAAAGAATTCAGCGTGTTTACTGATCAGCACCTTACTCTGATCACCTGACGGATAAGCAAATCTCCAAGCACGAGCGTCTGGCTCATACCCACAGAAGATCATTTTCTGGACTTTGGCTCCATCTGGCCCTTGCAAAGCCTTAGGCACAGGGACAACCGCAGGAGATCCAAACTTGCGCAGAAAATGAACCTGGGGTTTGCGGCCATTTAACAAAGAATACGGTGTGTCACCCACCAGTGAGTTGTAGACACGATTCCAGGTGAACGACACACAACGGATTCCCTCCAGCCAAAACTTTGGAGGTAACCTGGCTTCTTTCAGCATCACCTGTCCAGCCTTAACCAGAGCTTCACTTCTCAGCTCTGCCACCCCCCTCTTACTGGGTGAAGTAACTGTGTGACGTATCCCTCTTCTGTGAAAGAACTGCTGCAAAGCAGAACCAGTGTACCTAGCATTTCTGTCACTGATGATCGCTTGAACCCTGGTGGAGAATCTCTGTTCCACCCCCTCAACCCAGCTCTTGATCAGCTGTGCTGCATCCTCCCTGGATTTGAGACCGTGGGTCCAGGTGCTCTGCGAAAAATCATCCAAAAAAGTTAGCAGAAACCTGGCCCCTCCCAGACTTGGTTCCTTGACAGGACCGGCCAAATCTATGTGAACCAGCTCAAAAGGTTTAGTGGCAACCCGTTCCACCTTTGGGTAACTGCACCCTTTCACCTTTGCTTGCTTGCATGTGGTGCAATTAATGGCACGTCCACAATCTCTAATTTTACACCCTCTGGTAACCTCAGGAAGTACTTGCAGTTCCTCTACAGGACTATGATTGGTCCTCTG
This sequence comes from Podarcis erhardii, assembly GCF_964252035.2. Lineage (NCBI taxonomy): Eukaryota > Metazoa > Chordata > Lepidosauria > Squamata > Lacertidae > Podarcis > Podarcis erhardii. Next base: position 130,587,179 of record NC_138497.1, on the reverse strand, counting down.
ATGCCATGCACAAGCACATTGAACATGAGTGGGAACTGTAGCACGCTGCGCCTGTGCTCTCTCAACCTTCCCCTCACCCCCAAGAGACGTCTTAAGAATGAAAAGGTCATTCTGCCCCTTCTTAACCTTGGCAAGTACCCTCTCCCCTTTGGAGATTGTGCAGACATCATTTTCAAAACAAACTTTGAACCCCTTACTTAACAAATAAGGCACAGATAATAAACAGTGATCCCCCTCTGGGATAACACAAAACTGCAGCGTCTCCTGCAAAACAGAAAGGAAAACGTTAGTGACAGTTTTAATCTGGGTTCTCTGTCCATTTGCGAACATAACAGTTTGTCCGGCCGGAATTGCCGTGCAATTCCCCATCTTGACTGCAGATGTCTCTGGAACCATGTTGCGGTTAGCTGCAGAGTCGATTACAAAAGCCATTTCCAAATTTTCCATTCGGCCGTCTTCGAACAATGCCATACTCGCAGAGACTTGATAAGCCTCTTCCTGTTGTTTACCACGACCACCTGGCTCAGTTCCACGCCTGCCTGTCTTCCCAGGCCTGTTGCCATGGAAACCCGCTTGATTCCCATGGGAAGTGTCCTTGCAAACATCCTGCATCGGCTCTCTGCTCCGGTGGGGGCAACTGCCACGCAGATGTTGAACTCCAGTGGAAAAACACTGCCCGGGGCTCCTCCCAGCTGGCCTGGCCTTCCTTCTCCTGGAACGGCGCCTCCCACCAGCCTTGCCCCCCTTGAAGCTGCTCTTCGCTTCAGCAACAGTGGAAAGTTTCTTAAACTTGCCTTTGGAACTCTTCGCCCCCCCGATCTGCCCAACAGTGCTCCTTGAGACTGAAGTACCGGGAACTGGGGCCGCAGCCATCTTGGGGCTCTCCATTTCTTCTCCAGGGCCCTGGCCTCCTGCTGCAGTTTCACACAAACTTCGCAGCACATTCCAGGCAGCCCCTGGTGTCTGTACACCTTCCAAATGAGGCCTCAGTGAAGCATCAATGCATGCTCTGAGCATATTCAGCTCTCTTTGCATTCTCTGCTTGCCATCTCCAGGCACCGCAGATTCACAGCCTGCTTCAGCTGGCTCTGACTGGCTTCCTTCCCAAAGCCCAGTGACCAAGAACCAACCCCTGACTCTTCTGCTCCAGGTTGCCCAATTTTTTAAAGTGAGCTTTTCCACCGGCATATCCTGGCTCTCTGCCATTTTCTCCCGTTCTGCCAAGGTGCCCCACAAGCTGTACTTACTCAGTACCAGCTGATTCCGGCTCCTGTACATGGAGAAACGGCCCAGCTGCTCCGGCTCTCCCTTCTCCGTGGAGAAACGATTTTTCAGCTGCCTTTTAGCTTTTAGCTCTGTCTCTGAGCAGCTCTGCCTTCCAGCATCAGGCAAGACTCACTGAAAGCAGCCTACGCCTCCGGCCAGCTCTCTGTATCAGAAGCTCTCACTGTCTCTCGGAAGCAGGCAAAAACTCCCTCTGCTTCCCGGCATTAGGCTAGACTCAAGGAATGCAGCTTCCAACCTCCAGCTAGCTTCCGTGCCGACTTCAAAGCGTTCCTGGAGCTCACACCGACTGTTTTACGAGCGTTTTCTGACCTTCCCATAACCTATGCGGAAATCGATCTCTGAGCTTGATCGATGGAGCCGCGATCTCAGACAGCTTTACGATCCCAATCAGTCATTTGCAGCGTCCGGCACGCTTCCTTCTAGCTGCGCACCAAAGTCTGCTGTCTCTTTGGCCACGGCTTAGCAGAGTAGCATACAGCGGTGTAAAACAGTCTTTTTCTCCCTTGCTCCATGCAAGCATACACAGACAGATTCGTCTATTTACAGCTTTTATTCAAACATTTGTCCATCACTGCTTGCAGCCATGTCCGTCTCTCTCAAGACACACAGAGAACAACAACAGTACAGTCTCCTCCCAGACTCCTCCCAGCTTTCATAGCTGACGTCGGAAAGTGACGCACAGCTCAGAACACTTAACCAGTTAAGTTCTGAACTCCCACAGAATTAAAAAAGATGATTGGGATAACTTTTACTAAAAAACCGGAGGCATTTCTATTAAGTATTTTAGATAAAGAGATCCCAAAAAAATCTAAGAGAGGTATTCTTGTATGCAACCGCAGCGGCTCGTATACTTGTGGCCAAGGGATGGAAAGATCACGAGGCTCCCAAAATAACAGATTGGCAAATCAAATTACAGGAATTGGTGGAGACAGCTCAGTTGACTAGTAAACTCAGAGGAAACTCAAAGCAAAAATTTGCAGAAAAATGGGATGGTTATAGAAAGTATGTTCAAAAATACAATAATAGTTTTGACTCCATGCTAGCATTCGAGTGATAAAGGAATTAAAAGGAGGTGGACAACAATTAAGGATTTATTATGTTTTCAGAATGTATTGGAAAATTTATATAGAAAGGTTTATTGTTTTGTGTACATTCGACTGTAGGTTAAATATATACAAAGGGACTTGACAGGAAGTCAAAGTTGAAGAAAAGATTTTGGAAGATAAAAGGGAGGAAAACATTTACTTTCATTATTATCATTTGGTGTGTGGGTGTGTGGCTGTCTGAACATATGTGTGTTTTTGTATGGAATGTTTGGGAGGAAATAAGACGGTAAATAACAAATAACAAACTAAATATTGATGTATGTAATTTTTATTTCTTAATTATATTTAGTGGTAGTATGGTTGTATTGTTTTTTGTAACGTAAAATCATTCAGTAAAAATTATTTCTAAAAGGGGGGGGGGGAATTCCTACCAGGCCTCCATTGCAAAACAGGTGACCAACAACATCCATAGCAAGGCAACACACCAGATAAAGGGGTGGGTGATCTGCTACGCTAAAGGCACAGAGGACCAGCAAGCATCTCGCAGGGATTAAATAATGTTTCATGGCCACCCCCCAAGCCAAGCCATTGGCTTTAGGGACCAAGTGACCATGAAACGACCAACCAGAGGGGTGCAGGACATAGCCCTGCCCACACCAGGAGGTGGGAGATGCCTGGGGGCCCCGAGCGCAACGCGTACCTTCCTTGAAGAGCATCCGATTTCAAAGAGCATATTTCCATTCAGTGTCTTCACTGTGTGCTTTGACCAACTTACAAGCTCCAGTTTGGGTCTGACGGAAATAGTTCCAATGTGTCACACTGGAAATCTGAACTTGGACACTGAGCCGTAACCTAACTAGCAGAGTTGTCAGTGGTTTTACTTTATTGATCCTTTTATAATTGGCTGATGTGCAATAACTTGCCCACTACTTTTTCTTTTCATCTGCCAGTTGCAAGCACCTTTACTGAAAGACGGAGCTGCAGGCAGAGGCCGAACTAGCTGCTCTGGCAAGCGGAGCGGCACACCTGTTGTGCACCCTGGAGCGGGGCCATGGTAGCAGGGCGAGCATCCCAGGGGGTAAGATGCCCATGGGGGCACAGCAAGCTGCCCATGGCGGGCTGCTTCCTACACCAGGGCGAGGCAAGGAGCCATGCCGCTTTGCCAGCAGCCTCCCTCCCTTCCGTCTTCCTTTTAACAGCTCAGGGGAGGCTTTCCTCCCCCCTGAAGCAGCCCAGGAGTGGGTGGCAATGGCGGACTGCCCGCCCACAACTCCCAAGTCTCCCCTGAGTTGTCAAAACGAAGGGGGAAGGGGAGAAGGCTGCTGGCCAGAGCCAGTGTGGTGTAGTGATTAAGAGCGGTAGACTCGTAATCTGGTGAACCGGGTTCGCTTCCCCGCTCCTCCACATGCAGCTGCTGGGTGACCTTGGGCTAGTCACACTTCTCTGAAGTCTCTCAGCCCCACTCACCTCACAGAGTGTTTGTTGTGGGGGAGGAAGGGAAAGGAGAATGTTAGCCGCTTTGAGACTCCTTTGGGTAGTGATAAAGTGGGATATCAAAACCAAACTCTTCCTCTTCTCCTCCTCATCCCTCAATGGCTCGGGGTGGGCTTGGGAGTTGCGGGCAGTTGGTGCACCGAATATCACCCCCCCCCCAGTGATGACACCTGGGGTGGGCCGCCCCCACCTCCCCCTTTCCTCCGCCCCCTGGCTGCAGGCAGCTACCAATGAATGTTTTGATTTGCCATGACAGTTCATGCAGCCCTTCACACGATGCAACACAGGACATACTATGGTCTGGGTGGGAAATACAATGAATTTGTAGATTATGGTTGTTTACTTGAACAGTAGTCTCTTCCTGCATCTCAGTGGCACTGTAAATATTCAGAGGTTTCGTTTACTGAAAAGTACGGACCCTATAGAGTTCATGCACAGAAAGGTTGCAAGCCTATCCTTTTAAGTAACACAGTGAGGGGAGGGTGGAATCCAAATCAAGCTAAGGCCCTTAGTCCTATTTAAGTTTTCTAAAAAAATTGCTTTCCCTCCAGAGAGCTGAATATATGTTCCTAGCTGATTGATGCTTTTCCATTTATTTATTTTTAATGTAATTTTCCCCGGGTAAGGGATTGTTCTCTTGAATGCCAAGGAGGAAATATTTCCCCAATCATACACTCTGATTGGCTCGCCGCTGCCTAATCAGATAGCGCATTTGGAGAGGAAGGGGGGGGGAAGCAGTGAAGGGGACGATTTGTCATGCTGGGAGGCTTCCCCCCCACCACCCACTCCCCAGCCATTGCTAAAGAGCTGCTTTGTAATGCTTGCCTGCCAAATCTTCCAGCCACAATCAAATTACTCCTTGTCCCCTCATTCTTCTCCCCCACCCCCGGCCTGCCACCCTCTTCCAGTTATATGCACGCTTGCATATAAACACAGCCGAGCCTTCCAGATCTATCACTGACAGAACAGTTATTAAACAGAAACTCAGCCTAGGGAATTATTAATCGGCAAGATTCATTTCTTTATCAAATGCTCTGGCCTGAAGGGAGAGGTCTTTAAGCTTTCGGAAGGACTGGAGCACATTTATCATTAGGGGAGAGGGTGTAAGCTTGGCATTTTTAAGATGCCGGATTGGAAACAGGAGATTTAGAGATCAAAAGGAGATGTTTAATATGTGTAGAAGTTAAGTTGATCAAGTATCTTCCCTCCCCCTTCCTGTCCATGTGGCTGTGGCCTGTGGTGTGTGTTTTGAAGCCCCTGCAGTTCCTGTTGTCAAATTTGCAAGGACACAATCCAGCCAAAGGTTCCCACAGTAAACGTTTAAGATGCATTGGCTTCAGCCAGCTGGAGAGATTTCACCTATTGAAATGTATGCCAAGGGGTGGGAGGGAGGGAAACGGACAGGGAACGCATGCACTTTCAACTACCTAGCGGCATCCACGTCACCCAGGAAATCGCTGCCGCAGAGAGTCCATTGTCTGTAGAGGTCACTTCCTGGTTCGCATGGATAAGCCAGCAACAGAGGCAGGCAGCTGTTTTGAGGCAGCGCCGGGTGTTGGAATTTTGTGCCCCTAAGAATTTTGCGCCTGGAGCAACCAGCTGCCCCTGTGGCCACCACCAACACCCCATGGTATGCCACTGCCCAGAGCCACAAAGCAACTAAGTAGAGTTTTGAACGTAATTTCTCAGCCAATGCTCTATCCCAGGGATGGGGAACCTGCAGCCAGCTTGGATGTTGTTGAACTCCAACTCTCATCAGTCCCAGACAGCATCGACGATGGTCAGGGATGATGGGAGTTGTAGTCTAACCACACTGGGAGAGTCACAGATTCCAGTTGCTCCCACCCATTGGCTCTCCCTCCTCCCAAGAGAATAGGCCTGGTATATTAGCATTCCAATGTGCTGCACGCAGAGAACGTGTTGGTGGCTTGATAAAACAGCTTTTTACCTCCCTACTTGAAATACGACTATCTTGGTAGCTTTCAACAGCTGTAATGATAAAACGAAGGAGCATGGCAGACAGCCTGTAGACTAGTTGAATTGTTAATTAGTATTGATGTGGCTCCCCTCTAACAGTGTCCTCTTTGATCCCCGAATGATAGAAAAGCAGGGCGGTTGCTGCTGGGAGACAAGGTGGAGGCATTTTGTGTTGGCACTTTTATTGAGAAAAAGATTGGCGGTGCGGTCCTTCTAAGCCCTCTTTCTCTTTGCACTTTCAGCACTGCGGTGCTCCACCTGCAGCACTGTATAAACACTGACAAGTGGGATATACTGGCCTGCAAATGCTCTGATTGGAGAACAGCCATTACCAAAGGTGTCATGGGCTTTGAAGAAGCTCAAACTCAGGACAAAAGGGAGAAACGTGCTAAGAGGAAGGCAGGTTTGACAAACCCTCACCGTGATCAACTCCCGCCCAGAAATCTATGACCACACTGTGGAAGGTCATGTGGATCCAGAATTGGCCTCCACAGTCACTTACGGACTCACTGTTAAGACCGTGTTCATGGAAGACAATCTTTCTCAGCTACGAGTGATCGCAGAAGAAGAAGGAGGAGGAGGAGGAGGAGAAGCTGCATCTGTCAGCCATTCATCCCCCACTCTCGTTCCATGCATGTAAGTGCCCTATAAATTGCTGCACTTGGAAGGAAGGCCCATGGTATTTAGTGAGATTTATGCCCGGGGAAGGTGCAATCAGCTACCATTTAAACATGGAAGTTCTGCCTTTTGACTTCAGCTGGGTGTGGACTGTATACCTTACAGTTCCCTCAGTAATCACACCTTCCTGTAATCTTCGTTTTCCTGCACTAAAGACTGATAGTCTCACTCCACTTGAAAGAATCACATTATTATTATTATTATTATTATTATTATTATTATTATTACAAAAATTGGGTGCCTCCCCCTATATCTGCTGAGCGGTGGGGTTCCAGGCACTCACCCAGGGTCTGTGTTCCTTTGGAGACACGGTGGAGACTGCTATAGCTTGAATAAATATGGCTTATTCACCTATTTACACCTTCAGTCTGCATGGAGGGAGTCCAGATTTTACAGCACGGTCATTTCGAGAGGGAATTGTCCCTGACAACAGTGCAGCTTTGGAGACATAGGCATCTTTCCCAGCCAGCCCTCAGCCAGCCTGCCCAAGATGGATCCCAGACTCTTTCTTTCTTCCTTTTTCTTCCCAGAACACCTTGCTAAAAGCTCTCTTTTCCTGACACCTCACACCCAGTTACCCAGGCAACCTTCCAAACCCCTGTCTCTGTTCATACCTCTGGGCAAGTGGGGAGGACCTCATTGGTCCCGTGTTGTTTCTTAATGGCTTAGCCAGGTCATTCTGCATAGGCTCAGGCATTGGGTGTATATCCCTTCCAGTCCGCCCCCAACAAATAAATATATACAGATATATAATTTTAAAAAGGTAAGGAAACTCATTTTCCCCGAGCTCCTCCTACCGCCCCCCCCCCCCGATAATGACTTAGAGAGAACTTTAACAATGAAGTTTGGGCTTACTTTATCAGAGACAAGATTGCTTGTGCTGCCTAACATACTCCAGACTTTGTACCACCCCAGGCTGCAATCCTATACTCACTGGGAAGTGAGGCCCATTGAACTCAATGAAACTTGCTTCTGAGAGGACATGCATAGTGTCGGGGAACTGCCATCAGTGCCGGAGGGAGAGAGCAAAAGCCAGAGGGATTCCAGAGAGCGTCCAAGGATCAGGAGGAGCAGCCCATCTTCTGGGGAAGAGAATCAGCGTAGCACCAGTGGAGGAGGGGGGCAGATGGGGGAAGCGGCGAGGCGGTCCCATGACTCCTTGCCGGGGACCAGCGGGGAGAGTAGGGGTCCTCTGCTGCCTATGCCCTCCTTGCGCAGAAGGCTTTTGCACAGAGAGAGTAGGAGGAGACTAGGCGTCAAAGAGCTTCTTTGCTGGAAGAAGTTTAAGAAACGCCCACTGACGGATTCTGCCAGCGATTGAGACAGCCACGGGTGAGTGGCTGTCTGGACAGAAAAGGTTCACTCAGGCAACCCAGCCAGGTGTTTGCACTGGCTTCCGCACGAGCAACCCCTAGAACCATTATACATAGCATTGCACAGTAAATAGTGTTCACTCCTCTTTCAAATTATGAAAAACCATACCGAAATGTAGGCATCCTTCAAAGTTCGCGCTTCTCTGAATTTTGTGATACTCTTCGCCAAGCAAATAAAGAAAATAACACAACACGCATTATGTTGAAATTGCTTGGAAAAATGTGCATATCAGTCCAAATTGCATGCAAAAATGTGTATATATTAGAAAACCGAGAGAAACCAAAATGGACAGGTTCATCCACCCCTATTTAAAATTTACTATATGGTGCCCTTAAGGATGTTTGTTGTGGGGTTTTTTTACCTTTCAGAGGTGCAATGAGTCTTGGGAACATTTTTGAGCTCAGATGCCCATCTTTATGGTGTATTTAAAATTCCATAATTGTAAAGTATCTTACCTTTGATTGAATAAGGATGGGAATTGGTTATAGAAATCATTACATAGCCCAGGATATGAATCAAGAGACCAGGTGAAGAAGAGGGCACAACTTCTGTTTCTTTAATAGTTGTGTGGGAATTCTCTATCTCTGAAATCCCATAATTCCTGGGATATATATATATATGTGGCTTTTGGTACCTTGGTGCAACATAATTCTTGTCAATATTTGCTCTTTGGTTGCCAAATCAATACAAGAAAAGAGTGAAAAATCCAGTTTATCCCTTTCCATAAAAACTGATGTCAGCAAGCATGTGAGCAGGGTTTGATCAGCGTTGACTATACGGCAGAACCTTAGCAAGTAAAGCAGCCTTCCTCAAACTGCGCCCTCTAGTTTTGCCCCCATCCTCTTCCCAGATAAGTTCTATGAGGGCAACACTGTGTCTACAGAGGAGTTTGCTGATGCTCAGTCCCAACCTGAACTGGTTAAGAAGGTAGGTGATTGAGGGCTGTCTGAGGGCAGACTCATTCAACCAAATGGACCAGCCTCCATTGAGCGAAAAAATTTACAGGATTTGCACCTTAACAAGGCTGGGCTGGATGAATCCGTAGCCGGAATTAAGATTGCCGGAAGAAATATCAACAACCTCAGCTATGCAGATGACACAACCTTGATGGCAGAAAGTGAGGAGAAATTAAAGAACCTTTTAAGGAGGTTGAAAGAGGAGAGCGCAAAATATGGACTGAAGCTCAACATCAAAAAAACGAAGATCATAGAATCATAGAATCATAGAGTTGGAAGAGACCACAAGGGCCATCGAGTCCAACCCCCTGCCAAGCAGGAAACACCATCAGAGCACTCCTGACAAAATGGTCAAAGGCCTGGAAACGATGCCTTATGAGGAACGGCTAAGGGAGCTGGGCATGTTTAGCCTGGAAAAGAGGAGGTTAAGGGGTGATATGATAACCATGTTCAAATATATAAAAGGATGTCACATAGAGGAGAGTTGTTTTCTGCTGCCCCAGAGAAGCGGACACGGAGCAATGGATCCAAACTACAAGAAAGAAGATTCCACCTAAACATTAGGAAGAACTTCCTGACAGCAAGAGCTGTTCGACAGTGGAATTTGCTGCCAAGGAGTGTGGTGGAGTCTCCTTCTTTGGAGGTCTTTAAGCAGAGGCTTGACAACCATATGTCAGGAGTGCTCTGATGATGTTTCCTGCTTGGCAGGGGGTTGGACTTGATGGCCCTTGTGGTCTCTTCCAACTCTATGATTCTATGATTCTAATGCTATGAAATGCAGAAGAAATGGGCATGGAGCAATAAATTGCAAAGGAGGCTGTCTGGTCGTACAACCAAGTCAAGGGACAGAGAAGAAAACAAGCAGCACATCAACTATGGGAGGAAGTGGGAGAGGGGGCAGATGATGCCATTCTCATGGTTTATGATGTAATGGGGGGACAGGGAATGGTGCCTTATAAAGTGACTGTACAGTTCAGTAGTCACCCAGTAGGCATGGAAATAGATACTGGTGCTTCTGTTACAGTTGTCAGTGAGAAACGTAGAAGAGGCCTGAGTCCAGCAATGAAGATAAGAGTGAAATTAAGGACTTAAACTGGGGGAAATACCCCAGAACTAGGGTCTGTAAGTCACATACAAAGGCCAACATAAAATCTTAAGTAGTAAAAGGAGAAAGGGCACACCTGTTTGGTTAAGCATGGCTGAAGGAACTCACACTAGACTGAGACCAGATCTGTAACAAAGAAGTACAGAAATGGTCATACCCACAAGGAACAGCTTGGGGCAAGTATTATTGGTAAGAGAACACCAGCAGAGATTTCAAGTCACAAAATATGTAGCAAAGTGGAAATATAGGCCACTAGACCTTTAAAATATATCCTTCCAAGTGACTTCCATAATTTCCCTCTTCCCCCAGCATAGGGAAAGACATTAAAAATTGGTTTACTTACATGAGGTCGGAGTGAAACAATATAAACTGAAAGCTTTTGCAGATGACTTGGTATTAACATTACAGGAGCCAGTCTCTAGCACTAAAAGAGTGTTAGAATTAATTTCTGATTTTGGTCGGGTGGCGGGATTTAAGCTGAACAAGCAAAAAACTAAGGTTCTAGCAAAAAATTTGACAACTACAGAAACAGATGAGTTCCTGAAAGAAACAGAATTAAATGTGGTTAAAAAAGTAAAATATCTAGGGGTGTATTTGACCTCCAAAAATTTGAATTTGTTTAAAGATAATTATGAGAAATGTTGGTCAGAAATCAAAAGAGACTTGGAAATATGGTCAAGATTGAAACTTTCCTTGTTGGGCCGGATAGCAGCTATAAAGATGAATGTATTGCCGAAAATGTTATTTCTGTTTCAGGCCCTACAGATCGTGGACAAAGTGGAATGTTTTGGAAAGTGGCAGAAGGATATTTCCAAGTTTGTTTGGCAGGGCAAAAAGCCCCGAATAAAGTTTAAAATACTAACTGATGCGAAAGAAAGAGGGGGATTTGCCCTGCCAGACTTGAGGTTATATTATGAATCTGCAGCCTTCTGCTGGTTGAAAGATTGGATCTTATTGGAAAACACTGATGTCCTAGATCTGGAAGGGTTTGATAATGCTTTTGGGTGGCATGCATATTTGTGGTATGACAAGGTTAAAGTTCACAAATTGTTTAAAAACCATATTGTCAGAAGAGCAATTTTGATGGTCTGGACAAAATATAAGGACTTATTGGAGAGTAAGACTCCGAGGTGGCTCTCACCGGTGGAGGCCAAGGCACGTAAGAGACTTAACATGGAAGCCTACTGGCCTAAATATTGGGAAATAATTGAAAAAATTGGAGACAATTGGAGGCTGCTGAGCTTGGAAAAATTGAAAAACAAGGTGCGAGATTGGTTGCATTATGCTCAAATCCAGGAGGTTTTTAAAGTGGATAAAAAGGTTGGATTCCAGGTGGAAAAATCGAAACTAGAGACAGAACTGTTAGAGCCAAAAAATAAATTACTTTCGAGAATGTATAATTTGCTGCTTAAATGGAATACACAGGACGAGACAGTCAAATCCGCCATGATAAAATGGGCACAGGACTTGGGGCACAACATTATGTTTGAAGACTGGGAAAGGTTATGGAACACCGGAATGAAATTTACGGCATGTAGTGCCTTGAAGGAAAATATTATGAAAATGATATACCGGTGGTACATGACCCCAGTCAAACTTGCTAAGATATATCACCTGTCTGATAACAAATGTTGGAAATGTAAAGAGGCGGAAGGGACATTCTTTCACCTCTGGTGGACTTGCCCGAAAGTGAAGGCCTTTTGGGAGATGATTCATAATGAACTAAAAAAGGTACTTAGATATACCTTACCTAAGAAACCGGAGGCCTTTCTTCTGGGCATTGTGGACCAGAGAGTACTTAAGAAAGATAGAACTTTTTTTATGTATGCTACCACAGCAGCAAGGATCCTGATTGCTAAGCATTGGAAGACGCAAGATTTACCCACGCTGGAGGAATGGCAGACGCAGTTGATGGACTATATGGAACTGGCTGAAATGACTGGCAGAATCCGAGACTTGGGAGAAGAAACAATCGAGGAGGACTGGGAAAAATTTAAAGACTATTTGAAAAAACATTACAAGTTGTATGAATGTTAAAAAATGCTCTTTTTAGAAATTCTTGCTTCAGCATTGGTAAATTAATGAAATGGAAATTAAGGTACAAGAAGTCAAAGGTGGAATAATGAAATAACTTTATTATGTTTAAGTTAAAACATATAAGATTTGGGTTACAATAGTTTTGAAATTAGGCAACATGATAAAATGAAAGATACAATAAGCTTAGAAATAAGTTAACAAATTGCTGATATTTTGTATTACAGAAAATGCAGGGTTTGGAGGATGTGGGGAAGTCCAATAGATGTGTTGGAAAAAAGGATTATGGAAATTTGTAATTTCTCTACTGTATTTTTCTATCTATGTCTTTATTTCTTTTTTCTGTATTTCATAAACTTAATAAAAATATTATAAAAAAAATTATTAAATCTATGAAGGAAAACAAAATATTAAAATGTATTTTGAGAAGGAAAAAAAATGGTTTACTTACAAATTCTTCAAAGGTCTGGTTCATGTGCTTTTCTGCGTATTAAGTTGCACAGTCAGTAAAACATAGATTAGTTACAAAGTGGTAAAAGGTCCTAGATTATTGGTATAGGACGGGGGTCAGCTACCTTTTTCAACCGTGGGCCAGTCCAACATCCCTCAGACCTTGTGGGGGGCCGGAATATTTTTTATTTTATTTTATTTTATTTTATTTTTTGAGGTGCTGAACGAATTCCTATTCCCCACAAATAGGCCGGAATATATTTTGGGGAACAAAATGAACGAATTCCGATGCCCCACAAATAACCCAGAGATGCACTTTAAATAAAAGGACACATTCTACTCACGTAAAAACATGCTGATTCCCAGACCATCTGCGGGCCGGATTGAGAAGGCGATTGGGCTGCATCCAGCCCCCGGGCCTTAGGTTGCCTACCCCTGGTATAGGAACTCAAGTGGCTGATAAGAGTCTTGCAGCTGAGCTGGAGCAACCAGCTCAAACCTCTTCGCTTGCAGAGTTTCACAGGTAGATGGGGGTGGGGTGAGGGGCAACAGGCTTGGTTTTCTATTTCCTTCTGAGGTAAGGGAAGTGACATGGCAAGTGGTATGGCATTAACCCCTTCATGCATTAATTAGACATAAGTATGTTGGTTATGGGGACACGGGTGGCGCTGTGGGTTAAACCACAGAGCCTAGGACTTGCCAATCAGAAGGTCAGCGGTTTGAATCCCTGCGACGGGGTGAGCTCCCGTTCCTCAGTCCCAGCTCTTGCCAACCTAGCAGTTCAAAAGCATGTCAAAGTGCAAGTAGATAAATAGGTACCACTCCGGCGGGAAGGTAAACGGCGTTTCTGTGTGCTGCTCTGGTTCGCCAGAAGTGGCTTAGTCATGCTGGCCGTATGACCCAGAAGCTGTACGGCGGCTCCCTCGGCCAATAAAGTGAGATGAGCGCTGCAACCCCAGAGTCGGCCACAACTGGACCTAATGGTCAGGTGTCCCTTTACCTTTACCTTTATGTTGGTTATAGGAGGTTATAGGAGGCTGGTTATACTACAGAATAAAAGCCAGGATTTCTATCTAGGAAGAAAGCCAGCCAAAATACTTTAAAGCCAGAACAGTTCCCTAGAGAACTGAAGTGGAACTGGAGCATGAAGGCATCATTTCCCTTATATAGTTTTTCTGAATGGGCAACACCCATGGTACTCGTTATTATGGTCCATTGGCGACTGTAAAGTCACAGTCAATCAAGTTTCTAAACTAGACAGCTACCCCAGTCCTTGAACGGGGGACTTGCTAGCAGTGCTTGGAGGAGCCCTGCGTACTTCCAAGTTGGACGTGTTCCATTCTTAGTAGCCTTGATGAAGACAGCAAGAAATTTCCTACGGTCGATGCACACAAAGGCTTGTACCATTATAACACCTTGCCCCTGGGAGTTTCACCAGAACCAGAGAGATTCCAAAGGGTCACAGAAAACCTCTTAAAGGAGATCTGTGGAGCAGTGGTGAGGATTAATGATATCCCCATCAGAGGCACAAGTGATCAGGATAATCTCATAACACTCAAGAGAGCTTTTCAAAGGCGGAAAGAAGCAGGGATGTGTTTGAAATGAAAGAAATTCACGATCTCGATCACACACAGTCTGTAGTCCGCTGGCAGTAGGAGTACAATATGGGCATGTCTTTAAGTTAACGTCTTACATTAAAAACCTGACAGTACCAAACTATCGAAGGCTTTTCACCAAAGCCAGACTAAATGTCTTTCCTTCTGCAGTGTTCGATGGCAGGTTGAGAGGATGGCAGGTTGGATGCCAGGACAGACTTTGCTCATGTGCTCAAGACATCGATTCCATAAAACATATTTTGTTGCACTGTGCAAAATATGAGCAAGCCAGGGCTGAACTGATATTACCCTTGCTGGTACCTTTCCCGGGAAAATCAGAGGCTCACTATGTCAGGTTCCTATTGGAAGACCGGACAAACGCTAGAACATTAGCAGTGGCAAAGTTTTTATCGGTGATTGCATGAACCAATGATCCCTATATTCTGAACAAAATGCTTGTTTAACCTGGAGGTAGGCTGTATGAATTGTGTATTGCTTTGTAACGATTTGTTGGGTCTCTGGACCGTAATAAAGATTGATGATGATGATGAAATGAAAGAAATTCTTCCCACATCTCAAGGCTTGTAGGTACAGTACTTAGACTATAATATGGATGAAGAGGGAATTCACCCTGTGGCAGACAAAGTCTCAGCTAAGATACCAGCACCCCAAAATACCCCAGAACTTTGGAGATATCTAGGGATGTTGGAGTCCTTCCAAGCCTTTCTGCCTTGTTAGAACCAACAGAACACGTCTTAAGAAGTGAACCTCATGGCACTGAGGAGACGAAAAAATAGAAGACTTTCCAGGAATCTGAAATGATACTGAGATTCTCAGATACTTTGGTCCATTTGACCCCAGTAAAGGACTTAATTGAACTCTGTGATGCTTCATGCAATGGACTAAAGGCTGTTTTGTCCCATGAAATAAAATAGATCCCATGGAAGGACAGCCTATTGGTTATGCCTTCGGGACACTAAACAAAGCAGAACCGGCCTATTTTCAGGGGGAGAGGAAAGGAAAATCTAGTAATTATATCTGGTCTAAGGAAGTTTCACCAGTACCTATATGGGGAGCCTTCCACCATTGTAACAGACAACAAAGCTTTGGCAGGGGTTGTTGTTGTCTCGAAAGACAATGGAGTGTGCCTCAAGTCAAACCACTGAGTTAGCAGCACCAAGGTGACCCCCTCAGGGCACAAGCCTGTATGGAGGTCCTGGGCTGCCCAGATAACAGGACCCCCTTACTGGCCTCACTGATGTGGTCCAAAGGAAAGCAGAGCAATACATTTGGTGCCAGCTTGGCTGTAGGAGTTGCTGGAAGGAGACGCACAATACACCATCCGACCGTCTTCTGGATTTGTGTAGGGTTTACTCCTTCACCCTTTTCTCTCCCCAAGACGTCCCACAAGGCAGTGGAGGTTTCGGATCAGAGTTTTTCTTTTCCTCGATGGGCTACCTTCCTAGGCTGATGAGACCCATAGGCCCCTCACTTTCCTCTACAGCATGTTCAGAAACCGCTTTCTTGGCCGTTGGACCCACTATTGGTCTCATCTGCTCAATCGGTCCTGTATACTTGAAGGAGCGTCTCCACTCCCATCATTCAGCCCGGACACTGAGATCCAGCGCCGAGGGCCTTCTGGCGGTTCCCTCCCTGCAAGAAGCCAAGTTATAGGGAACCAGACAGAGGGCCTTCTCAATAGTGGCTCCCACCTTGTGGAACACCCTCCCTTCAGATGTGAAGGAAATAAGCAGCTATGCTATCTTTAAAAGACATCTGAAACCAGCCCTGTTCAGGGAAGTTTTTAATATTTAATGCTGTACTGTTTTTAACACTTGATTGGGAGCTGCCCAGAGTGGCTGGGGAGACTCAGCCAGATGGGTGGGGTATAAATAATAATAATAATAATAATAATAATAATAATAATAATAATCTGTTGGAACCTGGCTTTGCATGGGTAAGAAGTCCCCAAATCATTGAGGGTTTGAGATGGGGTTTGGCATGGGTATTGAAGGAGAAACAAAGCAATACCCACATTGACTGTAGCACAACTAGGGTTGAGCATTGGCCCGGGCAGTTTAGAAATACCAGATAGACAGCCCTATTGTGTTTGGGGTTAATGAGAAGTTCCTGCATCTATCTTATTTGGGTTGCTTGCCAGCTACCGCAGCAGTTTCATCAGAGCGTTTGAGAGCCCTTGACCCCCAAATAGGCCCTGTCGTCCTTTCATCCTCCCTTGTTCACTTCTCCTCCCCTTCCTGGCCACCACCCCTCCTTCGTCTCTCCAGGGATCACACAGCTCAACCACTTCGGCATTAGACAGAGAGAGAAGTACTCAATCACAGACCTATCACTTCTGGGTTAATTCACAAGTAGTTGGAGAGCACACCTTGAAATTAAACTACAGCTCTTATTCCACACACCCCATCTGATTAGGAGAGCCTTGTAAAGTTACTTAATTTATTCCTAGGAGCCCAAATCCAATCAAGTCCTGCTAAGGGCCTTTCTAATTAAGACTTCTAATTGAAGGAGATCTATAAGCATTACTGCACACTATAAGGTACGGGGTCAGCAAACTGCCATGGGATTATCTCCTGGAATGCTAATGCTACCCCAGAGCAAATATTTTATTTCTTTCTGGTCTATGTATCTAGAATATGAATGCCACCTGCCAGACTTGGAACCCTTGCCAGGAAGAAATTCAACAGGAGCAGCCATCCCCATCACTTCGTTTCCATTAGAGAGGGACTTTGTGCTGGCAATCAGGCAATGGTTTTTCCTACCTGCCTTGCCCAACGTTCCAGACCCTGACATGGAGAACAGCAGATGCAGCTGGGAAGAGAGAAGAAGAGTTCAGGGATATATATATATATATATATATATATATATATATATATATATAGTGTTTCTCAGTTTGACCCTTTTACACACTTTTGTGGTATTTTATGCATTGTGACTTGCCGTTATTTTCATTGATTGTAGCTGAGTAATTCCTCCTCTGCCCAGTCCCTAACACTGTGTGAAGAAGTACAAAACAGTTGGAAACTGGAGTCCAATGACATCTTCCACGGTTATGGGTTGCCTGCCCCTAGTCCAGAGAATCAGTTCATTCCAGTATTCAGTTCAAATGCAACCTCTGTTCTCAATGTCTGTGGGCATATTTTCTTTAAAAACAAACAAATATATTAAATGGTCAGCCCATTTTTCTGACGGACACCTCTCAGCTTGAGTGTCTTTCCAGGAACAAGAATGCAACCTGAACTGAGAGAGAGTAAAACCAGAACAATCAAACAAAAAAAATCCCCACCCCCCGGTCACAAACCAAGAGAATAAATAAAACGGGGGGGGGGGGAGAGATTGGTAAAGTTTTTAAAAAACATTTTATGCTACTACACAGAGAAGATGAAAACCATGTTTACTCGCTTCTGAGTTCAACAGGGCTTAGTCCCAAATATGTGTGCGTAAGACTGAAAGCCTCAACAAGCTCTGAAAGAAACAGTGATCATTAGCAATTTGGGTTAATTGCAGGGGTTATATGATAGGTTGCAATGGCAAAACTGGGACCCAAGCCATTTCAGAAACCTTCAGCCTTCATTTGATCAGCCACTTTAAATTAGCAGATAAAACTAATCACTATT
Organism: Podarcis erhardii; assembly: GCF_964252035.2. Classification (NCBI taxonomy): domain Eukaryota; kingdom Metazoa; phylum Chordata; class Lepidosauria; order Squamata; family Lacertidae; genus Podarcis; species Podarcis erhardii. The sequence continues at coordinate 130,569,545 of NC_138497.1, read as the reverse complement.
TTTACTCCTCAAAAATCAGGAAGGCTATATATTCCATTAACAAGTCGCTGAAATTGATCCAAATGAAAGATTTATATGGCGTTGTGCCAGAGCTCAAAAGTCTTTTGTGCTAAGGTTTTGAGAAAAACAAGATATAAATAAAACAACATTTTCAGACAGCACATGGTATTCCAGACATGGAACAGAATGGATGCAGTTATTTTGTTGATGCAGACACAGCCTGATCCAGTCCTCTGTAATTGGCTGCGATAGATATATGCTCACTTACTGCATCCTCGTGAGGAGGGGGTAACCATTTGCCACAGCATCAGTGGTAGTTTTGCATATGCTGTTCTGATGCCCGCATGGAGCCAGACTCCCAGATTCAAGAGAGTGGGAACATTTTGCTCCTTACAGAACTCTCATGCAGATAAAGACCTGCTGGTTTATGGGGTCTTGGCTTGAAAAGGAGGACACAGAAGTTAGCTTGTCCTCTGGAGAATTGCTGGGACACGGGTGGCGCTGTGGGTTAAACCACAGAGCCTAGGACGTGCCGATCAGAAGGTCGGTGGTTCGAATCCCCGCGATGGGGTGAGCTCCCATTGCTCGGTCCCTGCTCCTGCCAACCTAGCAGTTCGAAAGCACATCAAAGTGCAGGTAGATAAACAGGTACCACTCCGGCGGGAAGGTAAACGGCATTTCCGTGTGCTGCTCTGGTTCACCAGAAGCGGCTTAGCGGCGGGCCACATGACCCGGAAGCTGTACGCCGGCTCCCTTGGCCAATAAAACAAGATGAACGCCGCAACCCCAGAGTCGGTCATGACTGGACCTAATGGTCAGGGGTCCCTTTACCTTTACTGGAGAATCGCTACTGAGTTCATTGGCAGAAATTTAGGGTTGCCATATTTTGAAGAGCCAAAAAGAGGATGCATTTGACAACTTCTGCTTTTCACTATGGATTGCTATGACGACTCTCATTTTACATACCCATGAAAAAGAGGATGTGTCCTGGAAAAAGAGGGCATATGGCCACGCAGTTCAAAGCTGGAGACCAACGTTTGTTATTGGTATGAGCTTTTGTGTGCATGTACACAAAAGCTCATACCAATAACAAACTTAGTTGGTCTCTATGGTGCTACTGGAAGGAATTTTTTTTTATTTTGTTTCGACTATGGCAGACCAACACGGCTACCTACCTGTAACTAGTTCAAAGCTGGAGTTAACTCTTTATTAGCGAAACATGGTCTTCATCAACTGGACAGAGTTTCAGCCATAATGAACACAACAGCTCATGGCCTACAGGTCTTCCTCCATGAAAGAAGACTAAAAGTCCCATCCTTCCCACTGCCTTCTAAGGCTGTTCTCCTCTCTGGGCTAAAGTCCTTCTCTCCAGGGCTTCTTGCAAGCACTCAGAGACTGTGCCTGAGTGTAGCCTGTACCTCTGCTTCTCCCATTTCATACCTCACTTGGTTCTAGGAGTCAGGGGGAGAGGGGAGCTTTTCAGAGCAGGAGCTGGAGAAACCCCTGACTCCTCACCAGCCTGACTCATCTCTACCTCTTGGCCTCCCAATCCCTTGCTTCAGCATCTGCCTCTGATACTTGACTTCTTTCTGCCACAGACTCTCCCAACTCACTAAGACCTGTTGCCCCTTCATCTTCTGAATGCAATATGGAAAACTGGGCAGAATGGGTTTATGGATGAATACACGGAATATTGACATGCACTTGAAACAGGTGGATCAACCCACCGCTTATGCTCACGTTGCGATGCATCTGCAAAACAAGTTTAAAATATATTTGTCCAGAGATCAATCACTAGTTAAGCACTGAATGTGCCAAAGTTGTGAACATTCTGCTCATAAAACAAGTCTAGTTGAACCATCCTTTTATTGCTGTCTTCCTTGATTCTATCCTGTACGCAGGGCTGCTTCAATTAAAATCTGTCTACATGTCTCCCATCTGAAAGTAATAGCAATGTAATAGTTATATTGCTTGGTTATGAATCATAAACCTGCTCATCTGCCCAAGATTCAAATTCAAAAATATCTATTTGGCATCCTCTCTTAGGTTTTAATTTTGGGGTCCATTCTCTTTCTAGTTTTATCAATTTTATGTTTGAGACCCCACCCCCCACCCCAGTAGCTCCTCCCCCCTTACCAAAAATTCCTTGGCATATAAATATACGCAGCAAATACACAGCAAAATTCCTTCTTTCCTGACAGCCAACTATTAATCATACTTAAAAACAGAAAGTTAGATAATGTATGTCAATAGACCCAAGTGCTTTAGCTATCTGCAATATTAAAAGACAAATGTGCTTTGCGTGAGCTGCGAGAGGTTACAAGTTCTAATAATGTGACGTGTGAAATGCGAATGCTAAGGCACTGTCTCCCCAGCACACCATTTATTTTAGAAGGTTGTGTGGTTTTAGCAGTCTTGCTGCTTAGGTGTATGATTATTCCAGATGGTCCTGCTTCTCTTCTACCTCATTATATTTTCTTTAATCTCACACGAGCTCCCACTCTCTTATCCCCTGAAACAGTATTTTCTGTTACTGCGAGGCAAACAGCTATTTTTGGAAAGAGTGTAAGAGCATGCCTCCTTAAGGGTAAAAAATAAAAATAAAAACCACCCTTTGCTGTGAAATTACAGCCCCTTTTGGCAAAATGCTGGCTGGACTGTTGCGGAAGCAAATGAACACAACAGGTAACGGGAAAGTGTAACTATCAGCCTTGGTGCTCACTCCAGGTTTTAATGGGCTCAGGGAAAACTAGGGTGAAGAAATATCTTAAGGATAGGGACCAGGCATAGCCTGTGAGCGGTGGAGCACATTAACTGAGGCTGCGCACACACCATAAATTTAAAGCACATTGCTTCTCCCAAAGAATTCTGGGAACTGTTGTTTATGCCTCTCTAGCGAGCGTGTTCTCCTTCATGGAGAGCACGTGTTGCGGTGGGGGCCGCCAGGACACTCCAAAGTTGGGGGCGGGCTAATTGATCGTTGGCCACTGATGCGATTGGGCTTCCCTTGTTGTTGCCATTGATTGACAGCCAGAAATGCTAAAACTCCCTGCATGAGGCATAGAGCTTCCTCTGTTCACCCTGTGCATCAGATTGCCCGTCCCCCCTCCCTATATTTAGGGTTGTTCGCTTTGACCTTGTTATGCCTGTCATGGGGTCGTCTGCTCTTGGGGCAGGGGCCCGGTAGGAATTTTGTCCATCTGGCTGATTGGCTGGGGCCATTTGGTTTTTGCCTACTGCATAGCAAATCTTCACAACTTGTAAGGTTGCGGTTAGGCATTGGTTTATGGTTTGGTTGGTTGAGGGGCATGGATTGGCTGTGCCTGACCCTCTAATGCTGCTGCTGCAAGGGATTCCATTAAAGGAATCGGGGGCTAACTATTGCTTGTCCACCCTGTCAAGGGGGCTCAGGCCACTGCAAGAGCCCCTGGCTGCATTTGGGGAGGGCTGAGGGCAGGTTCCCTGCTCTGTCGCTCCCCCCAAGTGTATTCCCCTTTTCTGACTTTCGCAGGTGTGCGGAATAGTAGCAGGTAGTAGCAACCAATGCCTAAGCAACCACTCACATTTTTGTATTTTAATAAAGTTGTGGTCAAAATTATGCCAAAAACCTTAAACAAAAAAAATTCTGTGTGATGTGTGATTTTATTGGGGTGGCCCTGGGGACCTCGACACGCAAAGAGAAAGGTCTAGAAAAAAGGGATATTTAAAAACAACCACCACCACCACCAAGTCCCCCCCCCCCATTGAAATGAGCATTCCTCACAGTGTGACCTCTGTTTTGTCATTTCTGGACACATAGGTGTGTCCAGGGGAGGTAAGCAATGCCTTCATTAAAGCTAGCCATTGCATTAGTGTCGAGACCATGGATAGTGTCCCAGCATTCACTTAGACAGATGCAGTTTTGAAATAAATAGTACCATACCCTGGCCTCTCTTTGGGAATTTCCTTAATCTATGTATCTGCTGGCAATCCTATAATCCCACATAATTGCATTAGTCTCAATAGCAGATTAACTCTAAGTGCCCCTACAGACAGGGAGCTGTCAGTTCTGTCATTGTTTCCCCCCCTCCCCCACTTAATGTGATTCCAGGCAGTGAGGGAGAAAAGCAGCTGAGAGCCCCTCTCTCTCGCATTACGGCCCTCAGCTTCTAAACCAATTAAGGAAAAAGGGATTTACAGTCAACTGGATTAGGGGGCTCTGTTTATATCATCCCACGTTTCTTTGTAGAATATTCTCCACTTTCTTTCTATTCCTGGAATCTAGTCTCTCTCTTTCAAGAGAGTCCCTTTCTGTCTTCCCATTTGCCAATCTACTCTCCTCATGTAGCCTCTTGATAGGAATTTTATGGTCTTAGATATATGGTAATGTTCATAAGTGTACCAACCAAGCACGTACATAGATCAGCACAGGAAGACCAACCTGCAACCATTTTGATTCCTAAACTGAGCCAATCTTTTCTCTGCAAGGTCAAAGTGGGAAACCTCCCATTGTCTCTTTCCTCACAAATCCTGTCTTAAGGGCACATTTAAGATATGAATAGGGTGTGAGCCTGTGACCTGGCCCAGGAACTAAGTATTTATCATTACAAAAGACTGGCCAGGCTCCCCAGGCAATCCAATCAAGTAACCTGTCAGACAGGAGATAAACAATGACAGCAGAAAAGCAACATTCAAATTTCTGTTTTAAGACTGCCTTTTCTGTGATGTAGGTATGATGTTTCTGGGGGTGGTCTTGATCTACAAGGTGGAAATTTCAAAAGTCTTTATAAGGCCTTGCATGCCATTTTTCCGGGTTCCTCCTCTCTCCTGTGGGTGAAGGGAGCACCATGTTGGAACAGATCAATAAAGATCAAGCTTACTAGCTGATTTGCTTCTCAGTATTCTCTGGTTGGCCTCTGTTATTTTCTCCTACCAATAGGAAACCTATGTAAGGACTCAATATGGGCTCTTGGTTACCCCATAAGGGAAAAGGGAAATTTTTATTTACAACAGGTCACATGGACCAATAGCTGGTTTCTTACATCTTCATCACCCAGTTCATGGTGAGGAATCCACCGTGCATGCTTCTGAGGTTGACAAAAACAACAGCATCCAACACCGTGCTTTACCCTTGGAGAACTTCATAAGCAAGACCTCAGAGGTATGTATTCATCTGTGCGTGTAAAATCTGGCAAACTCCACCTCAGAAACTGTGAGAACTACAGCGGAATCTTGGTTTTCGAACATAATCCGTTCTGGAAGACTGTTCAAGTTCCGAAACGTTCGAAAACCGAAAACCCAATACAGAAGCCTCAGTACAATAGGTAAACTCAAAACAGAAGCCTCCTTGGAAGTTCAAAATCTGAGGCACGTTCAAAAACAAAGGCATTTACTTCCGGGTTTACGGTGTTCAGTTTCCGAAACGTTCGTCAATGGAGGCGTTCGAAAACCGAGGTTCCACTGTATATGAATTTATTGGCAAATTTGATCCTCTTCTCTTTGGGCTCGATCAAGACCCAGGTTTTTTAAGTTAGTGTAGCCTAGGAGGAACAGCAGAATCATCAATAATTGCTGCTGTTGTGAATGAATCACTGTTTTCATCTTGGGTAAATGTGGGCTTTGAATACCTACAGCTGTAGGTATTCATGTATGCGACTACAGCAGCAAGAATGTTACTTGCCCAAAAATGGAAAGATGAAGGAGTCTCAGTGAAAGAAGAATGGATACAAAAACTTATGGAATATGGAGAAATGGAGAAACTTACTGGAAAAATAAGAAATCAAGACAACAAACTTCTTATAGAAGAATGGTTTATTGGATATTTACAGATAAATTGTAAACAGATAAGAACATTGGCAGGATTATTATAATAACCTGCAGTTTTTTAAAGTAGATGAATAAATGATCAAATTAACTTATTTGGATATGCAGAAAACATTAAAAATAAATTTAAGGAAGCGCAGAAAGAGGGGGAAGGAAGTCAAGTTTTGAAATGTTAAAGTGACTGTAAAATTATTGAAATGTATGAACCTGAAAAACATAAATAAAATTTAAACAAAAACAACACTTGTTGTTGCGAATGAGTCACTGTTTTCGTCTTGGGTAAATGTGGGCTTTGAATACCTATTCCATGTTCTTTAGTTCCTGTGTTTCCCATTTCTCTTTCTCTCTGTAATACATCTGTCAACTGGAGATAATGCTGTGCATCTGAAAAAGTGGGCTGTAGTCAATTTAAAAAAACAAAAACCCATGTGACCATAAAACTTACAGTGTCTCAAGACTTTTGTTGTTGTTCCAGGCAAATATTTCCAGTTATCGTTCCCACAGAGTATTTGCCCAAGAGACAAAGGGTCCTGGCATTCAAACTGCAAGGAGGAGCGGTCATTATGAAGCGGGGGTATGGTTGCAAAAAGCCCTGCTGTGTTTGCATATGGCGATGAAAGCAAACTTCTTCTTCTTTGGCCATCACTCGTAGCTGAATAAGATTGTCTTCCATAAACATGGTTTTAACAATGAGTCCATAGGTGACTGTGGAGGCCAATTCTGGATCCACACATCCTTCCACAATAGGGACATTGGTTTCCCGGTGGGAGTTGATCATGGTGTGGATTTGCCAAGCGCACCTTCCTCTTAGCACGTTTCTCCCTTGTGTCCTGAGTTCGAGTGTCTTCAAAGCCCATGACACTTTTGGTAAAGGCTGTTCTCCAATTGGAGCACTTGCAGGCCAGTGTTTCCCAATTGTTGCTGTTTATACTACATTTTTTTTAGATTTGCCTTGAGACAGTCTTTAAACCTCTTTTGTTGACCACCAGCATTATGCTTTCCATTTTTAAGTTCAGAATAGAGTAGTTCCTTTGGAAGACGATAATCAGGCATCCACACGACATGACCAGTCCAACGAAGTTGATGTTGAAGAATCATTGCTTCAACACTGGTGATCTTTGCTTCTTCCAGTACACTGGTATTAGTTTACCTGTCTTCCCTAAGTGAGGTGTAAAATTTTTTGGAGACACTGTTGATAGAATCTTTTGAGGAGTTGGAGATGGTGTTTATAAGTGGTCCATGTTTCACAAGAATACAGTAAGGTTGGTAGTACAGTGGTACCTTGGGTTACAGACGCTTCAGGTTACAGACGCTTCAGGTTACAGACTCCACTAACCCAGAAATAGTACCTCGGGTTAAGAACTTTGCTTCAGGATGAAAACAGAAATCGTGCTCTGGCGGCATGGCGGCAGCGGGAGGCCCCATTAGCTAAAGTGGTACCTCAGGTTAAGAACGGACCTGCGGAATGAATTAAGTTCTTAACCCAAGGTACCACTGTACGGTAGCTTTGTAAAAAGCAAACTAAGACTCAGCCATAAGCAATCTAATAATTACTCCATTGGCCTTGCTCAACTGAGCTGCACATGCGTGCATGTATATACCAGAAACTCTAAGCAATCTCTGAGGCCAGAAGCCACACTGAGACTAGTCTATGATGATTCAAATAGGGATGCACTAGCTACCCTGGTGTTTAACCTGAAAACTGGGCTCTTTCAAATGCTTGAACCTTTTGCTAGGGCTTGGGTTGAGCCGTTGCAAAAGGCTGGTGGAGGTGTGATATCGCTGCTCCCGCCACCTCTACTGCCTTCCATTCCATGTGCCCCGACCTGAAAAAACTTGGCTTGAATGTGGCAGCAGCTACAATGGTGGTGAATACTCCAGAGAGTGCCGCCCTCAGGATGGAGGGGGGTGTTTCTTCCTTTAGGTTCCCCACCCATGAAACCAGCTGCCTTTGGTAATGGCATAGTATGCCACAGGCAGCACATCATATTTGCCTCATTCAAGTGTTCAGACTCTCCTCGGATGTAAACAAATGCAGCCCAGTTAGTTGCATAGCTGAGTCTCACCCTTGCCTTTACACTGTTTAGAGATCTCTATGAGTTGGGTATGAATGTCTGAACTGAGCATCGTCCTTGCATGGTGCAAAGCCCTGCAGAATCTGTTCCCTCTATTCCTACCCCCCGCCATACGTTGGGGGACAACGACAATACAACAGCCCTAATGTGACCGTCTGAAATGCCTTGCAGTGTCAAGGTTACAGTTTTGCAAAGAAAATAAATTCCAAGCTTCTTCTAGCAATTGTATTCCACAACACATTTCCCCCTGAAGCCTTAACTCATCCAGCCGACTCCTATTTTTATATGTTTTCCTCCGTGGTATTAAACAGCAAATACCCTGCTTTATGGTATGTTCTTATGACCAGATTGGTTTTTGTGCAGCAGTTTGCCCTGAACAGAGATTTTGCTATTGAATTCCATTTTTCAAAACTCCCCCCACCCCCGCCCTCTTAGATTGCTTCAATATTTAAACAGGTTTAAATTTTAAATCTCCTCCCTGTACAAACCCACTTATATTTTAAAATTACTGTAATACTTCACCAGGTTTCATTTTTAAGCCAATGCAATATGTATAATCCATTCCATGAATCTTAGATCAGCTTGGTATTCTGCTGCCTTGCTGTTTGGGTGCCTTTGCTCACTTGAGGTGAGCTCCTCCACTCCAGGCGATAGCGTAATGCATAAGACTTCCCACCCCCACCCTCCTAAAAGTGAGATGATGAAAAATGATAAATAAAACATGCAGATTGCAATAGAATTCAATTAAATGGCTCTTTTTCAGGCTTGTTATTGTTCTCCAAGCGCTTGTGACATTTCAAAGTGGATTTGTTCGGAAAATTACAAACCCAAGACTTCCATCTCTGTCAAAGTTGCTCTTTCGAGCTGTTGGAGTTTCAGATGTTGGAGCTGCTCAAGGTCCAGGCTAGGAATTTGGCAATTTTTTGTTTCCCTCAGTTTCTCCTTTCTCCCATTTTCAGTTCAATTTACTTTGTTTCTCCATCAGTTTGTGGTTTTTGTTGTTGTTGTTGTTTTAAAGCCCACGTGAAAATTTACATACGGTTTTGCGGCTGTCTCTCTTTCTCTGCCCATACTTGTGCCTACTGTGTCTCCTTAATGTTTGCATGAAATTTCCTCTATAATAATGCTTTTTGACTTTTATTTTCACCAATATATGCAGACTTCCGCATATGGTCAAATGGTTTGGTTGGAGAGCTTCATTGCCAAATTCAGAGGGCTATTATACAGGTTGTGAGGTGGCACTCTGAGACCTGGGTTAAGAAATCTTCTAAGCCTGGAGACAAGAAAGTGGGGCAAGGCGTGTGCTGCATGCACATGTGTGGGGCAAGGCGTGTGCAAGTGGGGCAAGGCGTGTGCTGCATGCACATGTGTGGGGCAAGGTGTGTGCAAGTGGGGCAAGGCGTGTGCTGCATGCACATGTGTGTGTGAGAGGGGTGGCATGCAGACAATGTTCAAATATTTAAAAGGATGCTAAGAAAATTTACTCAAGTTGTTCAGTTAATCCACTGAGGCAAGATGTGATGGGTTTATATTCTAGCAAGACAGATTTGGGTTAAGGAATCTTCTAAGCTATCAGTTGACGTTAGTATGAAGAGAGGCATTATTGCCCTTGGTATAGGCACTCATCCCATTGTCTCTCTCTCTTCGCAGGTTTTTGTAGTGCCTCAAAAATCTGTTTCTCCTGAAATGCAGTGGGACAAAGATATAGAGAGATACAGTGCTTTTTCGGGGGGGGGGGGCACAGGAGTATGCATACCCCTAAACATTTTGTGAATCTAAGTTTGGCCTCATTGAGGGGCAGTATTTCAATATGAGTAAGAAAATGAGAGTACCCATAAACATTTTTTCGGGGGGGGGGGAGGACTAGAGAGATATATATCAGGGCTGGAGACATTGGAGTACAAAGGAAACACAGCAGGGCCCCCAGACCAAAAGGGTTATTTTTTTTCTTTTTTAAAAAAACTCAGTGGGATATTTCTGAAGAAAGTTAGAGCACAAAACACGGAGGCAGCTCTTCAGGACCATTGTGAAGGACACATAACCACTTTTGCTTCACGTGTTTAACGCCATATCTGGCTTACCTTAGGAACAAAGTAACAGGATAGGGACCCTCTATGGATTAGCTTCTGGAGTGCATACACATCATATATTCAAAACACTTGACTTCTTCCAAAGAATCCTGGGAACTGTAGTTTGTTAGAGTTGCTCAGAATTATAGCTCTATGAAGGTCCATGAGTCAGTCAATTTATTGTATATAGCCCAAGGCCTTTACAATGTACAGCAGGGGATAAGAATGAGGCTGAAATCAGACAGCATGACCTATAAAAGTTAAAACATACAAATTTACAGCATGAGATTTTAAAATTAAGAAGCATGAACATATCTAGAACCACGCTTCTTAGCTGCCAGAGCGAATTTGGCTACCAGATGTTTAATCTGTAGATCTTTATCAACTAGGAGCTTGACTGTCACCTTCTGGGGGGGGGAGACTCTGTGAGGGGTAAACTACAATTCCCATAATTCTTTGAGGGGAGAGACCATGTGCCTTGGGAGAAGTGCAGGTACACATGCAGTAGAGTAGAAGCTTCTGTCTATAGGTGTTGGCAGAGATTGTAGTCTTGGTGGAAACCGCAGCATTCCTGATAGTTGGCCATTCAACATCTGCTTAAAACCCTCTGGCAGAGGAGAGTCCCTCATCATCTGAGGCCCTATTAAGAGAAACAACTGTGACCCAGAAGGTCAGTTGCTCCAGAGCTGAACCAGAAGTATGGCCTGCCTGGAGAACTCATTACTACGTGATGAGAAGTCATTCTCGTCAAGTTTATTGATGAGTTTATTATGACGTTAAATCAGACTGCAGTGTGTTTCTGCGTAAACAGCAGAGGGGAAAACACAGCTCACTAGTGGCCTCACTTGAGATATGCTGCTGGAGAGAAACGTTTTTAAAAGCAATGTTCCATCTCTAGCGTAAAATGGTACAGTCTATTGTACCGCCCCAATCCTACCCTTTGTGTTGTGTAAGTATAGATCCAGATTGAGTTGCTGTGGTTAAGTGTATAGGGTATTTCAGAGGGGCAAGACAAGCAGCAAATATTTCCTTCTCCATTTCTGATGGGTTAACTTTGGCCCCTGTGATATCAACACTCTAGTACTTCTCCAGTAATCAGAAAGGGTTTCAAGATCAGGCATATTTTAATAAAAGATGAGGTGAAGCGACCCTGTTACAAAGCAAATCAGCTTTGCAAGTCTTTCCTGTATATCACCGCTGACACCTTTTCCAGACGCTTTGCTGAAGGTTAAAGTCCAGCTCCTGGTAGCTGTTGATGAACAGCATGAAATAAATCCATTTGGGGGATTCCATAGGTCTATTTCTGCAATTTCCTGTTACCCTGCTTCATCTGATGCCCAGGTTTGGGGCCTTTCCTTTCTCCCATGCATAATCTTACGGGAATTTGAAAGTCTGGGCAAAGGATCGCATGTGTGTCAGTAGCTGCTCCTCAGGGATGTCCAGGAATTATGCAGCAATGCTAGCGTTGGATGGGAGATGCTCTGTGTGCTAGATGTCTCCTTTCTTACATAGCCAATCATTCGCCGTACTCTGCAGGGAAGGGCCTCCTGCAGCTACTAGCCAGTGTGGTGTAGTGGTTAAGAGCGGTGGACTCGTAATCTGGTGAACTGGGTTCGCGTCCCCGCTCCTCCACATGCAGCTGCTGGGTGACCTTGGGCTAGTCACACTTCTCTGAAGTCTCCCAGCCTCACTCACCTCATAGAGTGTTTGTTGTGGGGGAGGAAGGGAAAGGAGACTCCCTTTTGAGACTCCTTAGGGTAGTGATAAAGCGGGATATCAAGTCCAAACTCCTCTCCTCCTCCTCCTCCTCCTCCTCCTCCTCCTCCTCCTCCTCCTCCCCCCTTCTTCTTCTTCTTCCTCTTCCTCTTCCTCCTCCTCCTCCTCCTCCTCCTCCTTCCAGATACCATTGGCCATTCCAGGTGTTTTTGCATCTGTTCTCCTACAGAATAATAATCCCATTGAATATTAAATGTCTAATGGTGTCTAGAGAATGACATCTTCTATCAACAAGGTTTTAAAATTGAGTTCTTTCCCAGTCTGCATCTGTACTGGATTTTATAAAAACCTGTTTTAGTTGGGGGTTTTCCTCTCGTTGTTTGCCACCCTGGACTCCTTTGGGAGGGAGAAGAGGATATAAATTTAATAAAACCATAATTGTAATAGTACTGCTGGGGTGAGTGGTAAATGTATTTTTGTTGCCATCTTTGCTTAGTCAATGATTAATTTCTATATATAGAGAGAGGAAACGATTGCAACGTTCTGCCTGAAGCCGAATCTTCTGAAGGAAAAGCCCTGCCCACTAATTTTGGATGCAAGACATTTGGATTTGGTGCTGCAGTCGTGAGTGCAATATGTGCTTCTTCTTTTGCAACCTTTTAATAATTGGTTCAGAAGTGTCTAACAAGGGATCTTCGCATGCTACTCATACAACATCCCTTCCTTTACAATGATCCCCAGAACTATTTCCTCCTATACAACCACTCATGAAAATAGCTTGGTTCCTATAAGCATTTTCAAAAACAATGATTCTTTTCTCAGCAACCTTGCTGAACTAGTTTGCCGAAGACGATGCGATGGACTCGGTTTTCATAAGGGGCGCAGGTGGCACTATGGGTTAAACCACAGAGCCTAGGACTTGCCAATCAGAAGGTTGGTGGTTTGAATCCCTGTGACAGGGTAAGCTCCCGTTGCTCGGTCCCTGCTCCTGCCAACCTAGCAGTTCGAAAGCACGTCAAAGTGCAAGTAGATAAATAGGTACCACTCTGGCGGGAAGGTAAACAGCGTTTGCATGATGCTGGCCACATGACCCGGAAGCTGTACACCGACTCCCTTGGCCAATAGAGCGAGATGAGAGCCGCAACCCCAGAGTTGGTCACGACTGGACCTAATGGTCAGGGTCCTTTATGTTCCCTCCATAAGACAAGTAGGCATATTTCTGATAAACTCAAAAAATCCCCCTCCCCACTTATTAAACCAACAGAACGAACAACTTCCGAGCTTCTTTTAATATATCATAAAGATGCAGCAAAGGGCAGAAGCATTTTTCAGGCTTTTAATATACATCATAAAGACGCAGCAAAGGGCAGAAGCATTTTTCACCACTGCCATGTCCTTTTGCAGGGTCACCTTGGTAACTTTGTGCTGTCTCCAGAGACACCGCCATAAGAAACCCAAGTGCTTAGAACTATGAAGAACTGTGGCAAAGCTATGATTTAACTACTTCAAAAGCCCATTTGATCAGGATGGCTCTCTCCCTCTGAACTGAGGCCGATTCAAGGGTGAGATCAAAGCGGAGAATTAAGCAAATGATTGATGTATCTAAAAGGAATTTTTAAAAATATCAAAGGTGCACAAAATTTTAAGTACCGAGAAATAAATCGTCTCATCTCCTTTCTACGTGGGCAGGCTTAAATTGTCAGAATGTATTCAGGGAGCCCGGTCGCTGTTGTCTATTGTACTTCCGTTCCATCGACTTCCTTGTTTGCATGGTGCATCTAATCAATTGCAAAGCCCTTCAGCATGGCACTAAAAAACTCTCCCCCTTATACTAAATGTACATGTATGGCTTGGATACAAGAGTGACTCTATAAAGTATTTAGATCTGGGTTAACCATAATATTCAACTCTCCGATTGGGAAAGGTTACAAAAAATTCACTTGAAATTCTCGGCATGCTGAAAGAAAATTGCCATATTTTTCGGTCTATAAGACGTCCTCATGTATAAGACACCCCCTATTTTGGGGGAATTTAAGAAAATTGGGGGGAGATACTATCTGTGTATAAGACGAGCCCAGATTTTGAACATTATTTTAGAGTAAAAAAACATACACAGAAAAGTATGGTCTTTGAAAATGATGTACCAGTGGTATTTGATTCCTAGTAAGTTAGCAAAAATGTTTAAGATAAGTACAAATACCTGCTGGAAATGTAAAGAAAAAGAAGGTACCTTTTACGATATGTGGTGGTCGTGTAAGGTAATAAAAGCATTCTGGGAAATGCTATCTAATGAATTTTTAAAAAATGTTTAAAATAGAAAATAGAAGCTTTTTATTAGGAATTATAGGTACAGAGGTACCTCGGGTTACAAACTTTATTCATTCTGGAGGTCCGTTCTTAACCTGAAATGGTTCTTAACCTGAGGTACCACTTTAGCTAATGGGGCCTCCCACTGCCGCCGCGCTGCTGGAGCATGATTTCTGTTCTCATCCTGAAGCAAAGTTCTTAACCCTAGGTACTATTTCTGGGTTAGCGGAGTCTGTAACCTGAAGCATCTGTAACCCGAGGTACCACTGTACGGAGATCCCAAAGAAGCAGAAAAGACTTTTTATGTATGCAACAAGAGCCACACAGATGTTACTAGCCCAGAGATGGAAAGAAGATAAAGTCCCTACCAGAGAGGAAAGGTAAATCAAGCTGTTGGAATATGCCGAAATGGCAAAATTAACCGGAAAGCTCAGGAACCAGGAAGACAAAAACTTTAACAAAGAATGGGGAAAACTATTATTTATTTAGGAGACCACTGTAAGCAGATGAAAACATTAGCAGGATTCTAATAACACTTGCAATGTAGCAAATATCATGGACAATATGGAAAGATACAAATATGGATTTTGAAATAATATGCAGTCGAAAAGGTTGACAACAGGACCCATGGAGGGGATGGTGGGAAATCTGGAGATTCAGAGAAATCTCTAACTATGGATATGCATTTTGTATTGTTATAACTTTACATGTGTAAAAATCAAATAAAATTATTTCAGAAAAAATAAGATCTGGGTTAACCAATATAGGGACCTCCATCTGTTGCTGGACTTCAACTCCCATCAGCCCCAGCCAGGATGACAGTTTTGTACTTCAGTTGCATCTGGAAGGCACCATGTTGGCTATCTCTGTTTCAGATGACAAATCAAAGGCATCCATAAATGTGTTTACAGTTTTCTTTTAAGAGTAATGTTTTACAGGTGACGGAGCCCATGAATTGTATGGCACATGAAAGCACGGTGGAGATTGCACAGCAGCAATTAAAGGCAATTCATCAGAACCAATCCATCGCTGTCTACGGAGGCTGGAGATTTCATCTTGCACACTCATGTGTCTTTTAAGATCTCCTATACCAGCCAAAAGGGACGTGGGTGGCACTGTGGGTTAAACCACAGAGGCTAGGACTTGCCGATCAGAAGGTCGGCGGTTTGAATCCCTGCGACGGGGTGAGCTCCCATTGCTCGGTCCCTGCTCCTGCCAACCTAGCAGTTCAAAAACACGTCAAAGTGCAAGTAGATAAATAGGTACCGCTCCGGCAGGAAGGTAAATGGTGTTTCCCTGCGCTGCTCTGGTTCACCAGAAGCGGCTTAGTCATGCTGGCCACATGACCCAGAAGCTGTACGCCGGCTCCCTCGGCCAATAAAGCGAGATGAGCGCCGCAACCCCAGAGTTGGTCATGACTGGACCTAATTGTCAGGGGTCCCTTTACCTTTACCTTATACCAGCCGAGACCTAGCGCATCTCCATATTTTAAGATCCACCCTTATATAACACACCCCTACCGTGGGCGCTGCTGCTACAGAAGATATTCTGGTTGTACCTTTGCACAAAGATGTTGAATAGCATAGAATAAAGTGAAAATGGGGCATTTCTGGGCATGGAGTTAGAGACTCGGAGAGGGAAACCTACATATTATGCTCCCACAAAGCCACCTCTCTCCATTCAAAGCTCCTTGCTTGCTATGAAGGAGTATCAAATCGGCTAGAATGGTGTTACAGTATCAAGATTTTTCAAGTACCATGAAATATTGTTTGATGAGTAACTAATGAGAAGTAGACAAGTTTGCTGATTGAAGAGTTTCTGGTTTCCCAGTCCATCACAACCATATACAGTGGTATCTTGGTTTTCAAACACTGAAAACCTGGAAGTAAGTGTTCCGGTTTTGGAATATTTTTCGGAAGCAGAATGTCCGATGCGGCTGTCAGCTACTGTTTCTGGGGCACCTGCATCAATCAGAAGCTGCATCTTAGTTTCTGAACATTTCGGAAGTCAAACAGACTTCTGGAACAGATTAAGACCGGCGCTTTTGTTTTTGCTTTTTATTTTGCCTTTTTGTTTTTGAGGCATTTTCAGTTAATTTGTTTTTGTGACTGTGTGGAACCCAGTTCAGCTACTGATTGATTGTGTGACTGTGGAAATGGATAAAAGCCCCCCAAACAGTGACTATCATCAGTGCAGGTAAGAAAAAATAATAATTTTATTTTTTATCATCTACAATACTGTCTATAGTACAATGCATTGATTATTGCTTTCATTTTATGGATCCATGGTCTTGTTAGATATTAAAATTCATGTTGAATTGCTGTTTTAGAGGTTGTTTTTAAAAGTCTGGAACGGATTAATCCTTTTTGCATTGCTTTCTATGGGAAAGCACGCCTTGGTTTTGGAACGCTTTGGTTTTGGAACGGACTTCCGGAACTGATTAAGTTTGAGAACCAAGGTACCACTGTATAGATATTACTCGATCCCCAGATCTTCAGCAGTGGGCTGAGAAACACAACAAATTGCATTCCAGTCCCTGTGTGCTCTGAGGCTGCATCTGCACCATACATTTAAAGCAACTGACTTCCCCCAAAGAATTCTGGGAGCTGTAGTTTGTTAAGGGGGCTGAGAACTGTAGCTCTGTGAGGCGTACACTACAGTTTCCAGCACTCTTTGTGGAGGAATCATGCACTCTAAGTGTGCTTTAAATGTATGGTGTTTTTATAGCGCCTGAGTTTTGCTCAGGAGGGTACATTTGTTTCCCTTTTGGGACCATCTCTAACTCTTTGAGCTCCTGTGCTCCTCCTCTGCAATCCATGGCAGGTTTCACAAAAATCTAGCATTGTGGAGTGGATGGTGTTGGGTTTGGATTGCGGGGAAAAGCTCACCAGTTTTGCTTATTCCAGGCAAAGAAGAGGGGTTGCCTCTTGCTTGAATGAGGGAATGCCTGCATGCCAGCTGTGAGGTTCCTCAGGGGAAGGCCCTAAGGCACAGGAAGATGTTGAAGCAATTGATGCAGAATGAAATCAGTTGCTGTTGAATTAGCAAGTTTCATTTGGGGCGGGGGAGATAATGGCACACAAATGAATTCTTACAATGTGCACAGCCCTTAAATTTGAAATAGATTGTTAAGATAAATTATTCTTTTTCTCTTTTTTGATAAATATGGGAAGAATTTTCTGAAACAATGATTAAATTGGAATACAAAAAAGGGAGGTATGAGGAGGTCTAAGACACAAGATAATGAAATGAAGTTATTTTGAATCTTGTATACTTTTCTCTCTTTTTTGGTTTTTTTTCTCTCTTCTTTTGCCTTTTTCTGTTTTTGTTTGTTTATGATTTAAATGTTTTTGTATCTTGAAAATTTGAATAAATATTATTTTTTAAAAAACCCAATGTGCACAGCCCTGTTTGTACCAGATAGTGCCTTCTAGCAATTGATGATGATGATGATGATGATAATGATGAAAGCTCATACCAATAACAAACTTAGTTGGTCTCTAAGGTGCTACTGGAATGAATTTTTATTTTATTTTGTTTCGATAATAATACAGTCATACCTTGGCTCCTGAAAGCCTTGGGAGTTGAATGTTTTGGCTCCTGAACATTCGAAAACTGAAAGAGAGTGTTCAGGTTTTCGAACATTCATTCTTTATGAAAAAATAAAGAGCTCTTGATTAAATATTGATCAACTCCCCCCCCCTTTTTTTTTAAACCTTACAGTTGTACCTCAGAAGTTGAACAGAATCTGTTCCGGAAGTGCAACTTGTGTAGTGCTGTGTAGTGTTATAATAATTCCTTGTGTAGTGCTGTGTAGTGTTATAGAAAAAACTGGAGTTTGCTTTGTCAGCTCAACTCTTGATCAAGGGATCCAGTGTCCTCCTATGTTTGTTATCGGCCAGAGAAAATTGAGTGGAGGCAGGATCCAGTGAAATCAAAGAACTTCTCTATTTTCTGTTGCAACAACGGTGTCCCCCCCCCACTTTGCATGGAGTCGAGGATCCAGAACAAATGTGTGCAAGAACTTTTAAAGACTTTAAAAATTGTGCAGGCCCTTAGCCAAAGACCACCCAAAATGCATCATGCTTGTGTCACAGAAGGAGGCAGTCTACAACAGAAATTTGAGAGTGTGGCTTGTTTCTTGTCTGACAAATTACCGTATTTTTTGCTCTATAAGACTCACTTTTTCCCTCCTAAAAAGTAAAGGGAAATGTGTGTGCGTCTTATGGAGTGAATGCAGGCTGCACAGCTATCCCAGAAGCCAGAACAGCAAGAGGGATCACTGCTTTCACTGCCCAGCAATCCCTCTTGCTGTTTTGGCTTCTGAGATTCAGAATATTTTTTTCTTGTTTTCCTCCTGCAAAAACTTGGTGTGTCTTGTGGTCTGGTGCGTCTTATAGGGCGAAAAACACGGTACCTGATAATGGTCACTGATTGCATTAACTGGCTAGTATGACCATTCCTTTGAGATCATAAACACTTTAGTTCTTGAATCCAGGTCACAGGCCTATCCTAGTATTCTGCAAAATATGCCCTTAAGACAGAATTTGTATGATCTGTAAGTGAAAAGAACAATTTGGAAACGTTTTTCTAAGACATTTCTTCTGCAGAGGAAATATTTAGAGTTATTAGGAGAGCCCAGGTTTTGGGATAGTTCTGTGTTCTAAAGTAAAGTGTGATTTTCTCAGGGAATATTTCCTAAATTCTGAAGGGTGAAGGATTGGCTTTCGTGGAGTGTGTGCCACCCTAATTTTTTATAACAATAGAAAAACCTACTAGACAATCTGCCTTTGACAATGTTCTATTGAGGGAATCACTCTGTGTCTGGGTGAGATAATAAATACACAGTTTTAATATCTGCAACATTTTTTTGCCTGGCACCTTTTACTAGTTCTGTGTCCACATACAGGTGGGTTTTTTATGTTTTCAAGGAATAAACGTTAACTTGTGCAATTGGTTGCATAAACCAGTTCAATAGTGCTGCCCCCCCCCACTCATTGATTTGCTGAGAATTGAAATTGATGACTCCTGTTTAGAAGTGCCGTAAATCTTTCATAAGTTGATGAGAGTAAAGGCCGTTAAAAACACGGGAGCTGTTGCAATTCACATAAAACGGAAGATTCGATATACCATAAAGGTAATAGCACGAGAGTGAGTGGAAATATAATTCTTTCTCTCTGTCTCTCTCCCTCCTGCGGACTGGCATAGGAACTGTGATCCATTGCATAGTTTTCTTTCACTGTCTTTGCTTCAATATTTATAAAATGAAGGCCGAAAACCATTGAGGATCGCCTTCCAAAGCAACTACTCTATTCCGAACTTAAAAATGGAAAGCGTAATGCTGGTGGTCAACAAAAGAGGTTTAAAGACTGTCTCAAAACAAATCTTTAAAAATGTAGTATGAACACTGACAACTGGGAAACACTGGCCTGTGAGTGCTCCAGTTGGAGAACAGCCTTTGTGAAAGGTATCGTAGGCTTTGAAGACACTCGAACTCAGGACGCAAGGGAGATACGTGCTAAGAGGAAGGCACACTTGCCAAATCCACACCATGATCAAATCCTGCCCGGAAACCAATGTCCGCACTGTGGAAGGACGTGTGGATCGAGAATTGGCCTCCACAGTCACTTACAGACTCATTGTTAAAACCGTGTTTATGGAAGGCAATTTTACTCAGCTACAAGTGATCACCAAAGAAGAATATATAAATTGAGAATCAGACCTGCCTTACCCACTGTTGCCAACAAACAAGATAAACCTGGCATGACACACTGCACAGTGGCACTCAACAAAGAAAAAAGATAATATTGATGTCTGCATGAGCTTTATGCAGAATGATGGCCTTTTGTATAGTCCTTTATGAATTGCATGTGAAAAATTATTAAACTGATCCCTTTAAAATGGTCTCCCATTCTTCAGATGCAAACCATTCCTGAATGCATGCAATTTTGGAATCTGTTTGCACTTAAGCTGCTTCCAGATGGATGTTTATTGTGGGATGGGTTCTCCGCAAATGTGCGAGTTGATTTGCAGCAACCGGCATCAAAATGCCAGCCCATTTTTTGAAAAACAATTTAATCCAGATTTTTCCTTTGCGGGGAAAATCTGATAATCTACCTGTTAGTAATATCTCAACGGCCCATTTACAGTCTGTAAATGTAAATCTCAGCCAATTATGGCCTTATGGACAACTTGAATCAGTTATGTCATGAATCCATGTATGTAAGCTCATAAGAAGAGTTCTGCTGGATGAGACCATATGCCCATCATCCTGTTCTCACACAGTGCCCACCATCTGGTGTGTTGCTGTTTATCTGTTGATTGACTGACTTAGGCCTCAGCTTGTTGTTTGTTGTTGTTTAGTTGTTTAGTCGTGTCCGACTCTTCATGACCCCATGGACCAGAGCACGCCAGGCACTCCTGTCTTCCACTGCCTCCCGCAGTTTGGTCAAACTCATGCTGGTAGCTTCGAGAACACCATCCAACCATCTCGTCCTCTGTCGTCCCCTTCTCCTTGTGCCCTCCATCTTTCCCAACATCAGGGTCTTTTCCAGGGAGTCTTCTCTTCTCATGAGGTGGCCAAAGTATTGGCGCCTCAGCTTCACAATCTGTCCTTCCAGTGAGCACTCAGGGCTGATTTCCTTAAGAATGGAGAGGTTTGATCTTCTTGCAGTCCATGGGACTCTCAAGAGTCTCCTCCAGCACCATAATTCAAAAGCATCAAGTCTTCGGCGATCAGCCTTCTTTATGGTCCAGCTCTCACTTCCATACATCACTACTGGGAAAACCATAGCTTTAACTATACGGACCTTTGTCGGGAAGGTGATGTCTCTGCTTTTTAAGATGCTGTCTAGGTAGCAGGCGTCTTTTAATTTCGTGACTGCTGTCATTAGTCAAAATACAGCGTTATAAATGCATTATAACACTGTGACACCGGGTGGCGCTGTAGAGCTGAAATCACAACACAATGATTTTTTCAATTGTGAGCTTTACAACGGTTTTTTTGCAGAGCATTTTTTATAGCTGTGTAGATATAGCCTTCCCTGGATTTATTCCACTGATAAGAATGGTTAAAAACCATACCGGACCCTGCTTAGCTTTGCAAATGTGCCGGCAGTTTTATTGCTGGACCACTAGGAGGATGTGGTTGAAGCACCGCATTGTGTAACAACTCCATTGACTTTGGCGACTCACATTAAGGCTGGTACCTGCTAATATCAATATTAAAAATTCCAGTTAAAAATAAATAAATAAAAGGGATATATTCCTCTCTCCCCCCCTCTCTCTCTGTGTATTTCTGTAGCATGTTTTGGGACTTGGCATCTCTCCCCCACCAGCTCCAATTCTTCTCATTTCTGTTGCAAGCAGCTATGAAACACAATTTTATAGCACCATATAATATTTGAGAGCTAAATAAATTGAAAGCCGAACTGAAAATTCCACTCTCAAATACAATGTTCCAGAACTGCAAAATCAATAGAACCCAAGGAGCATATTTTAACGAAACTCCGGCAAAGTTTCCCATGAACTTCTTATGTTGTTTAAGTATTCAGTGCCTGTCAGCCAGAAATACGAGCAGCTAAAATTATTCATAATTCTATAAAGTATATGACCTGGTGCGATTGTCAGCTTTTGAAGAATCACAATGATTGCTGCTTTGCAGAACTGCTGACCAAGGACATTTAACCACATGATCTAAGACATGAGTCCCAGGCTGTCTTGTGAAGTCACTAAGGATGCTGGGGAACAACTCCTGATCAAGTGAGGTTGTGGTTTGTCTGCTTTTACTTTCCGTAATAGCGTATTATATTGATTCATTGGTCCATGTAGCTCAATATTATCTATATTGACTGTCACTGCTTCACCAGAATTTCACACAGTAGTCTCTCCCATCTTGTGCTGGTCCCGTGGGTTTCTGTGAGGTGTGGTCCGAGTCCAGTCTGAGGTCGAGGGTTCAGTATTGAGGCCATCCATCAAAGTTGAAGCTGGGTCCAAAGCAGGGAGTCAGGCGAGGACAGGAGATCCGGCAGGACAGGGTGCAGGCAGGAACTGGCTACCAACAACGTTGCTCCCGCAACTTGAACCGGGGCTGGCTGGCTTTTATCTGCCCCGAGGCATAGGGCGGCCCCGGTCCACAGGTGACTCACCTCTCCTGGCCTGGAGGTGAGCACTCCTCCTGCGGAAACTCCGCCTCTCTGCCCTGAGCCTCTGCAGCTCAGGAGAGGCTGGAGGCAACCTCAGCTTCCCCTGACAGGGCTGAGAGTGGAGCACCTGCAGGCAATGGGTCCTCCATCACCTCCGGAGCCAGAGCAGACTCAGCTGGTGCCAGCAGCTGAGGATCCAGCACAGGTGAGGACCCTTCAGGCCCATGCCCCAGCCCCGGCTCAGCTGGTTCTGGAGGCGGGGACTCCTGTGCAGGTTGGGATTCCTCAGGTTCAGCCTCCAAGTCCGAATCTCAGGCCATCACACATCTCTACCTGAAGACTGAATCTAGGACTTTCTAGTTGCAAAACAGGCCCATCCCCAATACTTAGCAGTCTAGTCTTTAGGGACATTAGCCTTGAGTCCGGAGGCAAAGCAATGACTATTTGGTGTCAATTCAAACACATTGCCAAACAATGGTTGGCACAAACCATGGTTTACAAGCCCACCTCAAACACTTGTTCTGTTTCTGGTTTGCTGACTGGTTCCAAGAAGTTAAGCTTCTTTAGCCAAAGTTTTGTGTGACATCTGAAATGAGCCTTTGAGATCAGTCCTCAGCATTCGCTGCATCATTGCAAGGGATCCTAAATGGAACCTTACGGATTATATGCTGCTTCATTGATGCTCCCACAAAAATATTGCAGCCTCAAGTGCATATTTTTTTTTGTCCAATTGTTGATTGTTGTACTGTTCTTCCAAAGAAGAAAATAATACTAACAGTTTGTTTCCATTGTTCCATTCCAAGAAACACACAAAAAAAAGAAAGACATACTAACAGACAAGACAAACATATATATGACCCTTTTCCATTGCTGCAAGAGAGTTTTTTAAAAAATGGTTTTAAATGGTTACTAGCGTGTGTGTGTGTGTTTGTGTGTGTGTGTATACATACATATGCACTCGTAACCAACTCTCTTGCAGCAATGGAAAAGGGTTACCAAATAATAACCTTCTGTTCCAACTGAGATTGAAATGCTTATGGAGATTCCTTGAAAGTGTTATTGTATACTTTCCCCCCTCTTAGGGCAAGGACTGAGCTGCTTCACACACCAAAATATTCATTAAAAATGTAACATACATCAGTTCTTCCCCACAGAAGAATTGGTGGCTGCAGAATTATTTTGTTCAGTGTATCTCCCATGGTTATGTTTCAGGGCAGAAGCAGGAACTTGCTAAATTTTTAATATACACCTATTTGGACTCATGTGAAACAGCCCCAAGAGGTCAAGGAAGAAGTCAGGAATCCCTGACAGGAATTTCTGAACTCAGGAAGTCTACACATCTTTTAGCCTGGTAAACAAAGTCTGTGCATCTTCCCCCTGGTGCATTGGCTTCCGAATTCAGTAATATATTCCAGAAAGCTTTCTTTTCTCAACACTTCCTTGCCTTCCAAAATTAATAAGCACAAACATTCAAACTCTATCTCAAAGACGCAGCCCAGAATCTGATCATAAAGGTGCTCAGATGGTCGAGTTCCACTACTTGTTTGAATGTTAAAGAGATAAAACTCAGAGAACCTTTTCTTTTTGCAATTTCTAACTTCAAAGAGTCCTTAAAGAGTGTCTCTGTCTCTGTCTCTCTTTCTCTCACACACAGCAAGGCAAATCCTGAAGTACCCTAAGAAAGCAAAGGTTGCTACTGCTACTGCTAGTGTTACTTTGCCACTCTTCTTCAAAGTCTTGATGCTTGGGGACGGGTGATGGCTGCAGGTCTTATTTCGCTGGTTTCTTTACAACAAGGAAAAGGGGTTAAATATCACTTAAGGACTTCAAAGAGTCTCCTTTGCGAGGGGAAAGTCTCTGGTTTTTAACAGAGGAGGACACACATGGAACAGGTTACCACGAGAAGCAGCCTTTCCAGGACACTCTGTTTTAGATTATTTCAGCAGCCAGTCCCAACCACAGTAACATCATGCTCAGGACCAAACATGACAGATTTCACTTTGGCGAGTATTTCGACTTCCACATGCCTTTTCAGTAATTCATGAGAGGATGAAAGGGATTCACACATCTTGCCGAAATGTCTCCCAGACATGCTGGGATGACAGAATCGTAAGCAGGGCTGCAGTGCGGAATATTACCAAGTCTTCTTTGCTACCCTTGTTTGAATGTCAGAGAGGGAAATCCAACTGGGTGCCTGCGCTGTGCGAAAGGAGGCCGTCTGCCGAACTGGTTGGCTGTGTTGGTCGAGAGTCAGAAGGCCACAAATTCCCACCAGGGAATATTTGCTTCCGCCAACCTTGTAAACAAATCCACAGGAGAATGAACAAGCAAGACTTTACTCAACACTGTGTTAACTCTTTATCCAATTGACCTTTAACTGGCTTCTGCCCTAAATTTCAGTTTTCTGCTGTGGTTCCCTGGACAATGATGATTTCCCTTCGTTGATCCCCCTATGGAGCATCTTGAGTAAGGATGGACAGGTCAGTGGACCATATTCAACTAAACTATAGTGCTAGCAAAAGTCAGAGCAAGGAGTGCCACTAGTGCAGTGAGAATTTCCCCCTCCCCATGTGGTCCACACACCCTCTCCAGATCTGCTCCCGAGGGTTGGGAGATCCTCCAGAATGGCAGGCAGGGGGATAAGAAGGAAGAGCCTTCTATCGGGCAAGCAGAGATGCTTTTGCTGACAGAACAACATCTGTAGTGCTGCACTGAATACAACCCAGGATATTTCAATTTTACACATCTCCTTGTCATTGATCCATTCCATCCTGTTCCTTCATCAAACAGCTTTAAAAAATAAACCATGAAAAAATATTACCCAAATATGACCTCAAATGGGTTGCATTTTACATCATCCTGGCGGTATATTTTGTATATATTTTGCCCATTTTAATTCATTCCTGCACATTTTTCTCGCCAAAACCTGTATCACAAGCAACATCGCAAAATTCAGAGAAATGCTTGTATCTGATTGAATCTTGCATTATGCTGTAGTCAGTGGTTCTTGGGGCTGTGCATTGGTTTGGTCTCCCCTCCAAATGCAGACTGAATAAAATCCTCAGCCATCCTTAATCTTCAGCTCCTGGAGTCTTTATACAACCTCTTTGAACAAATGCAGTGCTGGCCCAGAGGGGTGCAATTCCTTTGGTCTGCCTGGGACTAAGGAGATGGCAACTCACTGAGAATAAGACTCCTTCCAGGACCAGCCTGTCTTTGTGCAGCTCCTCTGGGAAGAAAGGCAGATATAAATATAATAAATAAACTAGATTCCAGTGGAGTAACGAACAGTGGGTAGGAGAGAATGCTTGCCCTTCCACGCATTACCTTTTTCTATCGCGCCATCACTCGCCTCCCAGGTACGGTTCTGGACTCACATTCGCTCTAGGGGTGGTACATTCAATGAGTGTCCAACGTGCATCTGTACAGACAAACAGCTGAGCTGCGTACTTGTACAATGATTCACAAGTAACGTTCAGCAAGTATACCGCCTGTGCACCTGTGCACTCAATGGTTGAGAGGTGCAGATCAGCAGGTATGAGAGCCAGTGTGGTGTAGTGGTTAAGAGCGGTAGACTCGTAATCTGGTGAACTGGGTTCGCTTCCCCGCTCCTCCACATGCAGCTGCTGGGTGACCTTGGGCTAGTCACACTTCTCTGAAGTCTCTCAGCCCCACTCACCTCACAGAGTGTTTGTTGCGGGGGAGGAAGGGAAAGGAGAATGTTAGCCGCTTTGAGACTCCTTCAGGTAGTGATAAAGTGGGATATCAAATTCAAACTCTTCTTCTTCTTCTATGAAGAATACTTGTGCAGAACCAGAACTTACCTGTGTGCAGGTGTTTGTGTTCATGAGGGTGAAAACAACTTGGGGAGGAGGAGAGTGTCTGAGAACAATAACAGGTTGATATACAGTCGTACCTTGGAAGTCAAACAGCTTAGTTCTCAAACATTTTGGCTCCCGAATGTTCCGGTCTGCAAACTATTTTTGGAAGCTGAATGTCCGACAGGGCTTCCACGGCTTCTGATTGGCTGCAGGAGCTTCCTGCAGCCAATTGAAAGCCGCACTTTGGTTTCCAAACGTTTTGGAAGTCGAACAGATTCTGTTCAACTTCCAAGGTACGACTGTAGTGTTGTTCAGTCCCTTGTGAGTTCCCCTGCCTTCCCCTGTTAAAGCTTCTGAGCTAGTCAAAGAAGCAGGCACAAAAGTACCTGGACAAACAGCCACTACAAAGAATGGTCAGGAGTCTAGAATATCTAAGTCCAAACACATATTGGGCTGGTTTCCATTGCCTAAAGAAGGATCACAGCCCTGGCTCCTCGTTTTCCACCTGGCACATTTAAAGAACAGAAGGCATGTTTGTTATGCCGAAATTGATGTTGCTTCAAAATTCTATTTGATTTAACTTTGTATGGATTGGTGGATAATTATTCCATGAATGACAGCGCCTGTAATTTAGCACAGGCATCTCAAAGTTATAGCTTATTGCATTTTCCCTCTCCTAAATTCTTAAGGGGGACTGGGGAACAATGAATAAACATTAATGTTGACAGGATAGGAAAAACACACACACACATACACAGAAATTATTGCATGCGTGTCTGTGAGGGTAAGTTATGTCAATTTATTGTGAATAGCTCCTTTGGGTTTTTTATTTTATTTTAAAAAGTATGTCTGAAAACGGTGGTGGAGATTGCGAAAACGAGTTAAGCTTTTAAATCTGAAAGCATTTTGCCTAGTAACGCTTTTCTTGATTATAGCATATGCCTTCTTAATAGATCAAAAGGAATTATGTTAAAGTATGTTGCTTACTCACAAGATTCATTATGGTAATGCTTCGCCATCGTTAGCCAAGCTGCTCACCTCCCCCCTCCTGCCACCATCGCACCCTTCACTCTATTTGATCTGTTCCTGTGGCCTTTTGTCTTCTCCTGCTGTTAATCTACATTTCGCTGGTGTCGAGAAAGGTTCTTTTTTTTTTGCTGTTCTGTCTCTGGCGTGTTATATATGGCACTAACCCTGCAAAATTACAGAATCCGGCCTTGTCACTGATTTTAAATCAGGCTTTTAGAAAAAGTCTTCCTTTATGAAAAAATAAAGAGCTCTTGATTAAATATTGATCAACAGATCCACTCCCCCCCCCTTCCTTTTAAAACCTTGCCACTTATTGTCCATTAAACCTAATTTGCTGTAAAAGTGAAGAATATTCCATCTTCCACTACGGCTTGGATTTATTTGTATATTTAAAAGGGTTGGGGCTTATTATGAAAGGGGCTGTTGCATTAACGAGCTTCCGTCGAGCGGCTTGGGACGCGTTGAATGACATTGCAAATGAGTCATGTTGACAAAAGCTGCCGGTTTTGATATCTCCAAATTAGAGCTTCTCGGGGTCAGGCTTTCCCCCCTTGCTTTCTTTTTTTGGAATAGGGATTTGTTTTTTAATCATGGAAGAAGGCTAGAAACAAAACTCCCAAGATGAGAAAGATTTCCTGAAGGTTTTTGGGGTGGGTGGAATAATGCCAATATTTAGAAGGTTATCTTAAAGTAGTTTAGGTCAGCTTTCCTCTACCTGCTGCCCACCAGATCCTTTGGTCTGCAACACTTACCTATTCCAACCTGCACGGCCAGGGGTCAGAGATCTGGAATGGGTGAGAGTTGTCGTCCAAGACAGTTGGAAGGCAGCAGATTGTGGGAACCTGGTTTGTTGTTATTGATGTTCAGTCGTTTAGTCGTGTCCAACTCTTCGCGACCCCATGGACCAGAGCACGCCAGGCACTCCTGTCTTCCACTGCCTCCCACAGTTTGCTCAAACTCATGCTGGTAGCTTCGAGAGCACTGTCCAACCATCTCGCCCTCTGTTGTGCCCTTTTCCTTGTGCCCTCCATCTTTCCCAACATCAGAGTCTTTTGCAGGGAGTCTTCTCTTCTCATGAGGTGGCCAAAGTATTGGAGCCTCAGCTTCAGGATCTGTCCTTCCTGTGAGCACTCAGGCCTGATTTCCTTAAGAATGCATAGGTTTGATCTTCTTGCAGTCCATGGGACTCTCAAGAGTCTCCTCCAGCACCAGAATTCAAAAGCATCAATTCTTCGGCGATCAGCCTTCTTTATGGTCCAGCTCTCACTTCCATACATCACTACTGGGAAAACCATAGCTTTAACTATACGGACCTTTGTTGGCAAGGTGATGTCTCTGCTTTTTAAGATGCTGTCTAGGTTTGTCATAGCTTTTCTCCCAAGAAGCAGGCGTCTTTTAATTTTGTGGCTGCTGTCACCATCTGCAGTGATCATGGGGCCCAAGAAAGTAAAATTTCTCACTACCTCCATTTCTTCCCCTTCTATTTGCCAGGAGTTAATGGGACCAGTGGCCATGATCTTTGTTTTTTTGATGTTGAGCTTCAGTCCATATTTTGCGCTCTCCTCTTTCACCCTCATTAAAAGGTTCTTTAATTTCTCCTCACTTTCTGCCATCAAGGTTGTGTCATCTGCATATCTGAGGTTGTTGATATTTCTTCCGGCAATCTTAATTCCGGTTAGGGATTCATACAACCCAGCCTTTCACATGATGAATTCTGCATATACGTTAAATAAGCAGGGAGACAATATTAGGTTGTAAGTATTATACAATGCATAATACAATGTAGGACGTGGGTGGCGCTGTGCTCTAAACCACTGAGTCTTTTGGGCTTGCCGATCAGAAGGTTGGCAGTTGAAATCCCTGCAAAGGGTGAGCTCCCGTTGCTCTGTCCCAGCTTATGCCAACCTGTGCTGGGCCCGGGAGTAAACCCGAGCAACACGGTCCAGGTCCAGTCCCGAATCCAAGGATTCTGTGAGGAGTCAGTCCAACATGGCCAAGGCAAGTCACAAGGCAGGAAACCAGGCTAGGTCAGACACAGGGTCTCAGGCAGGTTCCAACAAGCAACAATGTTACTCCCGCAACCTAGGGCAGGGTCTGACAGCCTTTTATCTCCGTCAGGGTAACGGCCAGTCCTGATCCCCCAGTGACTCACCTCCCTGTCTCGCCCAAAGGCGAGCATTCCTCCTGCGAGTACTCAGGTCTCTCCTTCTCTCAGACCTGAGTCTCTGCAGCTCGGGAGATGTCAGTGGGTTACTAGACCCAGAGGCCGCCTCAGCCTCTCCTGACCCAACTGGTAGTGGAGCAGCTGTACATGATTGCCCAGCAGAGGGTAACGAGGTCATCCCCGTATCTGGAGCCAGGGCAGGCTCAGGCCCCTGACTCGGCCCAGCTGATGCTTGTTGCAGGGGAACCTGTACAGACTGGGGCTCTTCAGAATCAGGCCCCAGACTTGGTTCAGATGCCACCTGAGGCAGAGGATCCGGTGTGGACTGAGACTCCTCTGGTTCCGAATCCGAGTCCCAGGCCATCACACAAACTAGCAGTTTGAAAGCATGCCAGTGCAAGTAGATAAATAGGTACCGCTGCAGCGAGAAGGCATTTCCATGCTCTCTGGCACTCATCACGGTCCTCCGTGCACCAGAAGCAGCTTAGTCATTCTGGCCACATGACCCGGAAAACTGTTGTTGTTGCTGTTGCTGCTGCTGCAAAGCTGATTCGCAAGTAGAGGGAGGTCAATATCATCAGCAGACACAGTTCTGGCCTGTGCAAGTGACAGAATATGGTGAGAGATTTTGGTGACAGAATCCAGGGCTGTATCATTTCAGACTTAAAGGTAAAGGGACCCCTGACCATTAGGTCCAGTCATGGCCGACTCTGGGGTTGCAGCGCTGATCTCGCTTTATCGGCCGAGGGAGCCGGCATACAGCTTCCGGGTCATGTGGCCAGCATGACTAAGCCGCTTCTGTGCAGAGCAGTGCACAGAAATGCTGTTTACCTTCCCGCTGGAGCGGTACCTATTTATCTACTTGCACTTTGACGTGCTTTCAAACTGCTAGGTTGGCAGGAGCTGGGAACAAGCAACGGGAGCTCACCCCATTGCGGGGATTTGAACCGCCGACCTTCTGTTCGGCAAGCCCTAGGCTCTGTGGTTTAACCCACAGCGCCACCTGTGAGGGACAGGAGTAGGTCAGCGATAAAAACAACCATGTAAGTGAAGCTTTCAAACTGCTAGGTTGTGTGATTTCAGACTTAAAGGTAAAGGTACCTCTGCCCGTACGGGCCAGTCGTGTCCGACTCTAGGGTTGTGCGCTCATCTCACTTAAGAGGCCGGGAGCCAGCGCTGTTCGAAGACCCTTCCAGGTCACGTGGCCAGTGTGACGAAGCTGCTCTGGAGAGCCAGCACCAGCGCCGCACACGGAAACGCCGTTTACCTTCCCGCTATAAAGAGGTACCTATTTATCTACTTGCACTTGGAGGTGCTTTCGAACTGCTAGGTGGGCAGGAGCTGGGACCGAAAGACGGGAGCTCACCCCGCCGCGGGGATTCGAACTGCCAACCATGCGATCGGCAAGTCCTAGGCACTGAGCTTTTACCCACAGCGCCACCCGCATCCCTTGATTTCAGACTTGGTGGGATGCTATTTCAGAAAATGTTCCCTGCTTGTAACCCCACCCCACCAACCCAAAATATAAATATACTTGCAAGCGAAGAAATAAAAGATATTGGGGGCACTGTGCCAGTTTGCTACATGGCAAAGGAGGAGCTTTCATTTGAAAATACCATTCAAAAGTATGAACTCCCACCTGAACTCTGAGACCATTATGTCCATTCTACGTCCCCAGAATTCTTTACTATCGCCATCCCCCTATTTGTGCAACTATAGATATAAGCCCCCCCCCAGCTGCACCCCAAATTCTCTCCAGAGCCTGGGTGGAAATGTCTGCATGAGATAGTCTGGAAGAGAGAGTGGCAACTTCAGTATGATGACAACCAGATTTTCTTCGTCTTTGCTTCTGGTTCAGAAGCAGCCATGCCATGCCTAAAAGCCATCTTGATGTCGTTATGGCCTGAATAATTGGCTAACAAACTCAAAGCCAGACAGGTTGATGGCAAGTACTTCCTGGGATTAATGACATAGTTTCTCCTCTGTTCTCAATGGGTGCGCGCTCTCTCTCTCTCTCTCTCTCTCACTCACACACACACACACACAGCAAGCTTGTACCAATCGGGAAGATGTCTAGCTATGAGGATAAGGCTTCTGAATGCTAGCAGTACATATTATCAGGCTCGACTGACAGGCCAGGCGCTTCTGCTCCTGGGAAAACCTCTAGTGCTAACTACAAATCTGGATGGCTGCACTGTAAAGGTAAAGGACCCCTGGAAGGTTATGTCCTGTCAAATGTGTCTATGGGATTGCAGCGCTCATTTCGCTTTCAGGCCGAGGGAGCCGGCGTTTGTCCACAGACAGCTTTCCAGGTCATGTGGCCAGCATGACTAAACCACTTCTGGCGCAACGGGACACCATGGCGGAAGCCAGAGTGCATGGAATGCCGTTTACCTTCCCACCGCAGCGGTACCTATTTATCTACTTGCACTGGTGTGCTTTCGAACTGCTAGGTTGGCAGGAGCAGGGACCGAGCAATGGGAGCTCACTCTGTTGCAGGGATTCAAACCGCTGACCTTCCGATCAGCAGGCCCAGGAGGCTCATTGGTTTAGACCACAGTGCCACCGGCTCCCTACTGGCCCCCCACACTGCTAGGATGCTACCCTGACATCCACAACCGATATGTTCTTGAAGGACAACTATCTGCAGCCAGTTCTTGGGAGTTTTCAATTTATTTAATACATAACGCTTTTAAATAATGCATTAAAGGCCAGCAAATGGAATACAGCTTCCATTTGGAGATATGCTTTTGGAGTCTCTAATGGGGGAAATTGTATGCACATTATTTTTTAACATTTCGAATGCATCTTTCTAACCTAACCCACTTACCAAAACTGAAACAAAATCCATAAAATGTTCAATAAGATTTTTTAAAAAAATAAAATAAAAATAAAAATTCATGACTTCATAATGCTTTGCAAAACATGACTTATTAGCAACAGTAACATCTACCACCTGTTGAAATGATTCCCTCCCCCTCCCCCACATATCCTATCAGATTGATTGGGGCAGAAGCTTTTTATGGGGCAGAGCTCAATTTATTGATGCACAAAGCTTGTCCTCAGTTGGCAGATTCACAAAGGTGTATGGGGAGGAGGGGAGGTGGAAATGCATCTAGTGGGGCCGAAAGGTCATGATACACAAGAGACACAGACAATGTATTGTGTTTTTGCTGTAACACATGAACCAGGTGACCCAGGAAGAGCATCATGTCAATAGAGATGCTATCTTGGTCCCCTTCATCAGCTAGTAAAGGAAAAGCTGATCAAATTCGTACTCTTTTCCTCTACCCTCTCCATTCTTTTGTCCTTTTGTGTTGTGTATATTAGATTATGAGCCTGTGGGAAGGGTTGCCTTAGCTTTTAATAAGCACTTCCAAATTGATAGGCACTTTATCTGCAGTAAATGATTTTAATAATGACAAACCGCCCAGAGACCTTCAGGTATAGGGCAGTATCATTCAATAAATGATGATGATGATAGTAAACAACAACAACAACAACAGTGGGGGCATAGCGATACTATTGCTACTAAACCTCTTTGGGGACATCTGCTCTACAGACCAAATTCAATACTTATTCCTCCACTTTGGTGAGAGGTGTGGGAATGTTCAGGGAGGCAGGAGAGTATATATATATATATTATGCTTCCTAACTTGTGTTTGCAAGTCCCTTTACATAGCAGAGGGTATTCGCCTATTAAATACACAGCGGTTAACTCAGGGGTCCCCAAACTAAGGCCCGCAGGCCAGATAAGGCCCGAGGGACTCATTTATCTGGCCTGCGGCGACCCCCGCCGCCCGCTCTTACCAGTGCTGTGCTGGGCAGCTGCCCACTTCCGGGTTGGAGGAGCACCGGAAATAGCTTGTGCGCGTGCGCAAGCATTATTTGCACATGTGCAAGCATTATTTCCGGTGCACATCTGGGTCGGAGGAGACCCGTGCACATGCGCACAAGCTATTTCCGGTGCTCCTCTGACCCAGAAGTGCACCGGAAATAGCATGTGTGCAAGTGTATGGGCACGCGCTCCCCCACCCTCCAGCCCGCCATGCGATCAGCTCTGGAGACACCGGCCCGAGGTGCGGGATGTTTGCTGACCCTTGGGTTAGCTTGTTGCAAGCTTGTTTAAGTTTCTCAATATTAGGATTCCTGGTAATCCCCTTTTCTCCCCTTAAAAAAAATAGACAATCTTGTGTAAAGCATTATAAAAGAAGTTTACTCACACATTCAGTTCACAGATGGATCCCTGAAGGCAGCCTTAGGTTACAAAGTATAGACACATGGAACTATCCCATATGGGAGTTAGTCCCAGTGACTGTTTGAGAGAAGCCATCACTGCTGCTCACACGTTGAAAGCAAGATGGAGAAGAGGGAAATGTGCTGCCTGCCTTGCCCCTTTGTTACCTGGGCAGGTAAGGTCACGCCCACTTCTAGTCACATGCAGAGGAAGTTTGTCCCAGCACAGGAAGACACAGGAAGTTCTGACTGACTGGAGCAAACATCCCCTTTCATGTCCACTCTAGGAATGTTGTACTTGACTGCTATCTATGTGTAACATCCCACAAGAGGGTGGGAAGTATCTAATAGATAATTCGTCTCACCAGTTCCCAGGAGATTATTCAACTCGAATGAAACTGATAAGAGTTTGTGATGTTGCTAGGTCCGCTAGTCTTCAAAGCAGCGCTCAAGCTGGCGCGTGGGTGTCAATAGTGCTTCCAGAAGCTAGATTTTATCATTCATGTTTCAAACAGCATTACAATTATCATGCCAATTTTCTGTGGAGTTTCATGTACAGTCATACCTCAGGATAAATGTGCTTCAAGTTAAGTATTTTCGGGGTGCGCTCCACAGCGACCCGGAAGTAACAGAGCACGTTACTTCTGGGTTTCACCCTGCGCGCATGTGCAGACGGTCAAAATGATGTCATGCGCATGCGCGGAAGCGGTGAAACGTGACCCGTGCATGCGCAGACGCATGGACGCAGGTTGCATTCGCTTCAGGATGCGAATGGGGCTCTGGAACAGATCCCGTTTACATCCCGAGGTACCACTGTACGTCTTTCAGGGTTTTGCCCCCTCATAAAACACACACACACTAACTCTCGAATGGACCTCAACAAGCAGCCACCTCATATATATCTTGATTTCCTCATTCTAGCCTACCTTGAGGACTGAAGAAAGGAAAAAGGAGGGTGAGGAGAGAATAAAGAATGAAAAGTTTTCTTTGCTAGTGCTTCCAATTAAATATCTTAGTATAATGTTTAGGGAAAGCAGCAGGCATGTCAAAGTATAAAGGACTTTTATAAAAAGTGATTTATTTCCCTTCCCCTCAATGATGGTTTACAAAAATGTGGTACGTAAGATGTTGTTTAACCTTCCTGGGCTGATATTTATGCGGATAATAATCGGCTTGCCCTTTCACTGTGCAGCTATTACTCATAATTATTCCGTTGCCTGAGGTCTGGGAGTAAACAGGAGGATCTGGTATGTGCTCTGAATGTGCAGGGGGTTGTATGAATTACATAACCAGGATACAATGTCAAAGTGGTGGCAGGTGGAGCAGGAGCATCTTTCAAAGGATTTTTGTACAGGCTGTTCCACGGCTTCTAGCAAAATTATCCAATGGCCAGAAGGCAGGGAGAGAGAGAAATAGGAACAAGGGCCTCTCTCAACCTGGTGCTTTCCAGATGTTGCTGGACTACAACTCCCAAATAGCATTTCAAAGAATCAGAGAATTGTAGAATTGGAAGGGACCCCAAGGGCCATCAAGTCCAAACCATAGCTGTCAACCGTCCCTTATTTGGCGGGAAAGTCCCTTATCCCAGTGTTGTGTCCCGCTGCTGTCCCTTATTGATGATGTCCCTTAAATTTCCTGGGTTTCAAAGGAAGCAGCTCCTCTCCCTCCCTCCCTGCCGGCCAGGGTGGAGCTTGCATGCTTTGTGCCCATCAAATCGGCTGCATTGCCTGGGGACTCGCCTTTGCTCAGCGCTTCCCAGCGGAGAGGTGATGGTGGTTTTCCTTGCTGCATCCCCTTTGCTGGGTTGCTGCGCTGTGGGAACCACCGCTTGAGGCTTCGTTTGGCTGCTGGTTGACTAAAATCCCCTATTTTGGCTGCTGATCCCTTATTTTTGAGGCTGCTGGTCCCTTATTTTCAAATCTGTAAGTTGACAGCTATGGTCCAAACCCTGTAATGCAGGAATCTCAGCTAAAGCATCCATGACAGATGGCCATCCAACCTCTGCTTAAAAACCTCCACAACCTCCCAAGGGAGACCGTTCCACTGTTGAACACCTCTTACTCTCATAAAGTTTTTCCTAGTGTTTAGTCGGAATCTCCTTTCTTGAAACCTGAAGCCATTGGTTCGAGTCCTACCCTCCAGAGCAGGAGAAAACAAGCTTGTTCCCTCTTCCATGTGGCAGCCCTTGAGATGATGATGATAATAATAATAATAATAATAATAATAATAATAATAATAATAATAATTTATTATTTATACCCCGCCCACCTGACTGGGTTTCCCCAGCCACTCTGGGTGGCTTCCAACAGAATATTAAAATACAATAGTCTCCCACGCCATGAGGTGAAAAGGAACACCCTAATGCTGGATGCATTTGTCTGGGAAGAACAAGGAGCAAAACCCCTTCACCTCATGGATAAAGGTAAAGGTAAAGGGACCCCTGACCATCAGGTCCAGTCGTGACCGACTCTGGGGTTGCGGCGTACAGCTTCCGGGTCATGTGGCCAGCATGACTAAGCCGCTTCTGGCGAACCAGAGCAGCGCACGTAAATGCCGTTTACCTTCCCACTGAAGTGGTACCTATTTATCTACTTGCACTTTGACGTGCTTTCGAACTGCTAGGTGGGCAGGAGCAGGGACCGAGCAATGGGAGCTCACCCTGTTGCGGGGATTCGAACTGCCAACCTTCTGCTTGGCAAGTCCTAGGCTCTGTGGTTTAGACCACAGCGCCACCCGCGTCCTAAGCTGCCTGAGGCAATGACGGTGTTATGTAGCCATCAAGACCATATAACACTGGTCCCGAAAGATCTACATTGGCTCCCAGTACGTTTCCAAGCACAATTCAAAGGGTTTGGTGCTGACCTTTAAAGCCCTAAATGGCCTCGGTCCAGTATACCTGAAGGAGCGTCTCCAAAGGGTGGGTGCCATTACCGAGAAGGCCTTCTGGCGGTTCCCTCACTGCGAGAAGTGAGGTTGCAGGGAACTAGGCAGAGGGCCTTCTCTGTAGTGGCGCCCACCCTATGGACCGCCCTCCTCACTGGCGGAGGAACGGGAGGGAGGCTCACTGGCCCTGGCACCATCGGGGAGGGGATACCATTGCGGCTGCCCCCCGGACACACGCTGTGCACCCCCCACCATGCCAAGTGCCATGCCCCCACGGGCGACATGCCATGCCCCCGGGACGTGCGCCACACACCCCAGGACACGCGCCAGCCACATCCTCAGCTGCTCTCCGCCCCCGGTGCCAGAGCATGCAGCTTCGCCACTGTGATGAAGCCAGTGTGGTGTAGTGGTTAAGAGCAGTAGACTCGTAATCTGGTGAACCGGGTTCACGTCTCTGCTCCTCCGCATGCAGCTGCTGGGTGACCTTGGGCTAGTCACACTTCTTTGAAGTCTCTCAGCCCCACTCACCTCACAGAGTGTTTGTTGTGGGGGAGGAAGGGAAAGGAGATGGTTAGCCACTTTGAGACTCCTTCGGGTAGTGATAAAGTGGGAGATCAAATCCAAACTCTCTTCTTCTTCACTGGCCCTCCCATCAGATGTCAAGGAAATAAGCAACTATCCGACTTTTAGAAGACATCTGAAGGCAGCCCTGTTTAGGGAAGTTTTTAATGTTTGATGTTTATTGTTTTTTAATGTTCTGTTGAAAGTTGCCCAGATGGGCTGTGTAAAAATAATAAATTATTATTATTATTATTATTATTATTATTATTATTATTATTATTATTATTTCCTCTCATTCCAAGTACTGCAGCAGACTAGGAGGTGAGCCTTTCTTCAGCACTTGTGGGGGGAGTACAGCATTCTCCATTGCACCTCAGCTCAACAGGCGCATGATATGTGTGACTAAAATTTTAAAATATTGGGGGAAATAGTCATTACAATACTATTGCACTGCTGCAAATTCTAATTGCGATTGTACTTGTTACGAATGCCCTGGGAGTGGGATTTTTCTCAACCCTTTGCAATTGGCTGCTGGTGGAATTGTTACAAGTACTGTTTCTCCATATCCAACTCTGGAGAAATAATAATAATAATAATAATAATAATAATAATAATAATAATAATTTATTTATATCCACCCTCCCTGGCCACAGCCGGGCTCAGAGCAGCTAACAACAAGTAAAAATAGCACAGTGTACATGAAATCACTCAGTCAATTAATAAAAATACATTCTAGTATCAATTCAGAATCAAATTAATGGCAACCATTGGGCTAGAGTTCTATGAAGATTACAGAAGGAGAGAGGGGGTCAGACTGTGCCTTGGCCAAAGGCCTGGCAGAACAGCTCTGTCTTGCAGGCTCTGCAGAAATAGTCAAGTCCTGCAGGGCCCTAGTCTCTTGTGACAGAGCGTTCCACCAGATCGGGGCCACAGCCGAAAAAGCCCTGGCTCTGGTCGAGACCAGTCTAACCTCCCTGTGGCCCAGGATCTCCAAGATGTTTTATTTGAAGACCGTAAGGTCCTCCGTGGGACATACCAGGAGAGGCAGTTAAAACCAGCACCTTAAACATGATCCTGTACTCCACCGGGAGCCAGTGCAGTTGGTATAGCACCGGGTGAATGTGATCCCGCGATGAGGACCCCGTACGGAGTCTCTCCCCGGCATTCTGCACCTGCTGGAGTTACTGGGTCAGTCTCAAGGGCAGCCCCACATAGTGTGTTACCTACCTGGCCCTAATTTTTGAAACCTTTATTATTATTATTTCATTATATTTTATTGTCCACCATTCACCAACAGGCCCCAGGGCAGGTTACGACAATTAAAAAAAATAATTAATTGTTTATTTGGTTTTTCAGATTAAAATTTTACAATCACATATCCAACATAAAAACAAGATTCCAATGACTCTCCTGGACTGACGTCCTCCCACTTGTGGGCCCTATTGTTAATCATTTCCTCCTGCATCATTTATGATAATCCAAATGTTTTACATCTCCATTGTGCCCAAAATTCACCAGTAAACTACAAGTGTTATCCCAATCTTAATAACAATTTCAAGAAGAAGAAGAAGAAGAAGAGGAGGAGGAGTTTGGATTTGATATCCCGCTTTATCACTACCCGAAGGAGTCTCAAAGCGGCTAACATTCTCCTTTCCCTTCCTGCCCCACAACAAATACTCTGTGAGGTGAGTGGGGCTGAGAGACTTCAGAGAAGTGTGACTAGCCCAAGGTCTCCCAGCAGCTGCATGTGGGGGAGCGGGGAAGCGAACCCAGTTCCCCAGATTACGAGTCCACCACTCTTAACCACTACACCACACTGGCTCTCAACTGTTTACAATGGTCTTTAAGATAAGTTAGGGGTCATTGTTGGAGGGGGTTGTTGTTGTTATTTATACTATCCTTTTTGTATCTTTATTTTAGATCTTATGATTTATGCGGAAATTGTTCAGTCTGGTTGCG
Source organism: Podarcis erhardii (assembly GCF_964252035.2). Classification (NCBI taxonomy): domain Eukaryota; kingdom Metazoa; phylum Chordata; class Lepidosauria; order Squamata; family Lacertidae; genus Podarcis; species Podarcis erhardii. Next base: position 130,530,779 of record NC_138497.1, on the reverse strand, counting down.
TATTTTATATATTTTGTTTATTGTTTATGACTACTTTCGTTATGTTATAATTTCATTTTTCCCCCTGTTGTAAGCCACCTTGAGCATGGTTTGAACTATGGAAAGGCAGCATACGAATAAAAAAAACGTAATGTATTTATGTAGTTCTTTCCATTTCCACATCAGTTTTTGATTATTATTATTTTTTAAAGTGGCTGTGAAAATTCCCCAGCATTTTAGAGCAAATTTTTCCTAATAAGCGCATTTTTAACGCAATTTTGCCCAATATACATATTTTTGCAAGTGATTTCCCCTAATACAATGAATGTTGTATTAATATATGCACACTCTACCCTAGCATATGCACTTCAGCACACAGGGATGTCTGTGCTCACGGTTCACATGCTGTTTTAGGAAGTGGGAATTTCCTCTCCATCCCTAGCCTAGACACAACAACAACAACAACAACAACAACAACAACAACATTATTATTATTATTATTATTATTATTATTATTATTATTATTATTTATACCCCACCCATCTGGCTGGGTTTCCCCAGCCACTCTGGGCGGTTTCCAACAAAATATTAAAATATAATAGTCTGTCAAACATTAAAAGCTTCCATTTAGGAAAACACCAGAAGGTTTTCTGTTGGGAATAGTACCAGGAAGTCTAAAGGAAGAAGAGAAGACATTATATTTATACACAACAGTAGCCACAAGGCTACTGATTGTGAAAAATTGGGAAAGTGGTATTATACCGACAAAAACAGAGTGGCTTGCCAAATTATTGGAGTATTACAATATATCCAAAACAATGGGAGAAATTGGAAGGATCTCAAAAGAGAAGATAGACAGGGACTGGAAGGTGTTTAAAGGATACTTGCAAAACCATATCGAAAAATCAGAACTCCTATTAGAATAAACAAGTTCCGTTCTAAATACTGAAATACTAAATAAGATGGATAACAATGTGTAATAGAAAAAGAAGCATGAAATTAGGTTAAAAGTGTGTGAAAGAAAGTAATAGAAGTGGAAAGAAATTGCAATTGAGTTGATTGGAAGTCTAACACAAAGGTGGGGTGAGGGGTGGTGGATGGTGATGGGAGAAGGAATTATCTGTGGGATTGAGTGTAGGTATGTTTGAACATTTTTAAGGACTATATGAAATGTATGTTTGTATGCTTGTATATTCACAATATGTGTGTATTAATGTTGAATTATTTTAATCATAAAAACTAAAAAAACAACAACAACATTAAAAGCTTCCCTAAACAGGTCTGCCTTCAAATGTCTTCTTATATCAAAGTAAGAACTCTGTAACAAGTAACATCTCAAGTCTGTGGACAACGATTGTCAAGTGAAGTATTTATCCGGTCGCATTTATTCAGCAGCATGAACACTATGTGTGCCTCTGCCAGTTAGTTAGAGCCTCTCCTGACGAAACCACAAAAAACTCTCCTGTGTCAAGTGCTCTTAGAATTTCAACATCTTCACTTGCTGACACTGAGACAGGTCTCTGGTCATATCAGCCCCTGGTCGTCATTCAGAGCTACTATATACTTTTTTTTTTTCTTTTTTAAGGGCTCACAAAGATCTTTAAAGAATCTCAATTTAAATGCAGAGTAGTTATTTAAGAATTGCAGGGAAGCAGACGGGGCCGGATTTTCTTTCCGTGCTAAGTGGTGCTTCGATATTTTAATAGCTTTCCGAAACTGGCAATCCGTGCTGCTGCTTGGTCACCGCTGGTCACCTAATTCCTGCTGGGAATATCCTGCAGCAATTTTCAGGCTCCTGTAAAGTTATAATTGCACCTTTTGCACCGAAGAACTCTCCTTCCAGCCACTGCCCGAAGTTCATTTTGAAGGAACTTGATCTCAGGCATGAGAATGTTACAACGCCATTAAAATGTCAACTATGCAGCAGAACGACCCAACAGACACGGAGGGGAAAGGGAACTGTCTTGCATGCTCAATAACAGGCAGGATTCAGATGGGGCAGGCAGAATCTGGGCTGCGGAACGGTACAGGGGCACTTTTATTGCTAAGTCATTTGACTTTCATATTCGGCCTCTTGTCAAGGGTTTATTTCTTTGCCGCCCTTTGATTATGCTGAGTCCTAGAGGAGGTGTAATATTTTACTGCCTCGTGTATATCTTGGGCTGCCAGGGCTGCTAAATCTTTTACTACTTTGCCGCAGGGTTCCTTTGAGTATTGCTTTTCCTTAAATAGATCATGCATCTCAGAGCTTTAACGGTGTTTGTGTGCATCTCATACCACCCTCACGCAACCGCCAAGTTCCGGGTCAGGAAGCAATGGTTAAAAAATACTTAGGTAAATAAACACATTAATCTGCACCACAGCGAACTTGGAACATATATATCGGTTTCCTAACACGAGGAAGCATAATTCCCACCCCATTCTGGTTTTTTCAAGTGGCAAGATATCACGTGTGAAAACTATCCATCTCTGGCCAGAATTAGTTTTGCTGGAGGGCTTCTTTAGACCGCAAAGACCCAAATGATACTTGCTAGAAGGCCACTCTTGTTGCCAACAGCTAATGGGCTCAGCATACTCCTGTTTCGTTTTTGTTTTTTAATCCCTAGGTTGTAGAGCTCCCACTTCAAGTTGCAATGGTCAGGGTAGGTTTTAATGCGGAAAGGCAATCCTTACAGCATGGGTAGACAAACTAAAGCCCAGGGGCCGGATGCGGCCCAATCGCCTTCTAAATCCGGCCCACGGACGGTCCAGGAATCAGCATGTTTTTACATGAGTAGAATGTGTCCTTTTATTTAGAATGCATCTCTGGGTTATTTGTGGGGCCTGCCTGGTGTTTTTACATGAGTAGAATGTGTGATTTTATTTAAAATGCATCTCTGGGTTATTTGTGGGGCATAGGAATGCATTCCTCCCTCACCCCCAAATATTGTCTGGCCCCCCCACAAGGTCTGAGGGCCAGTGGACCGGCCCCCTGCTGAAAAAGTTTGCTGACCCCTGTCTTACAGCAAGGATCTAAAGGTCTGTTTTGGGTGGGAAATCAAGAGTAAATGGTTGGGGTTTTATATATATATAACTATATTATTTAACTGTATTATTACACTTGCCCCAATTCTCTAAGCAGTGGCAACCCCAGAGGCACAGTGCGTACCCACGACCTGCTTCCTGGGTAGCTTGTGGTGTCTGGTAATATTTGTATTTTTTTTATTTTAACAACAGGGGGAACCTCAGGTCCAGGGCAGCAAATGTGGACCTCCAGGCCTCTCTGTCTGCCAGTTGGGATTCTCTCCAGGGCACACATTCTCTATCTTCAAGCCACACCCTTCTCCAGGCATCGCTTCATTTTTGCCTGACTGGAACGCAACCTTGAACTCTTCTCATACTTCTTGATTGCCTGGATAGAGGACATAGAGGGATGAGTGTAGATGTAGATGTAGAAGCTAGACTACTGTTGAAAGGTAAAATCTGTATTCATTGCCCCCCCACCCAGTTTCCAAAGAATCGTAGATCCTTTCTGTTGGATTAGTTTGACCTCTATTGTATTTTATGTTGAGGTGGGGGAGGAATGGATAAAAAACAGAGAATCGTAGATCCTTTCTGTTAGATTAGTTTGACCTCTATTGTCTTTTATGTTGGGTGTGGGAGGAATGGATAAAAAATTGATTCAAAAATAAATGTAATAATAACTAATAAAGTAAATCTGCTGGGGACGCGGGTAGCACTGTGGGTTAAACCACAGAGCCTAGGGCTTGCCGATCAGAAGGTCAGCAGTTCGAATCCCCACGACAGGGTGAGCTCCCGTTGCTCGGTCCCTGCTCCTGCCAACCTAGCAGTTTGAAAGCATGTCAAAGTGCCAGTAGATAAATAGGTACCGCTCTGGTGGGAAGGTAAACGGTGTTTCTGTGTGCAGCTCTGGTTCGCCAGAAGTGGCTTAGTCATGCTGGCCACATGACCCGGAAGCTGTACGCCGGCTCCCTCGGCCAATAAAGCGAGATGAGCGCCGCAACCCCAGAGTCGGTCACGACTGGACCTAATGGTCAGGGGTCCCTTTACCTTTACCTTAAATCTGCTGGGTTGACAACTATGGGAGGAGGTGGGTGTGGGGAGCAATTTGGCTCAGTAATTTCTAACTGCTGCATTATAAAATTCCCAAACCCGAGGTTCCACCACTCTGGCCCAATTTTTCCTTAATGCTTCTTCGAGTCCAGTAGATGTTCTCAGGCTGAATTGACTTAATCTTCAACGTTGGCCGTGATGTACACCCTGCTTCCGCTCTAAACTAATGACATCGGCAAGTTTCAGCAGCTCATATTTGGAATTAAAGGCATGTGCCATTTGGCCAAAGCCGCGCAATTTATCTCCCCGTTCTATTTTAGTCACAGCACTTAGATTTCTGGAGCCACTGCGAAGAGCACGGCCTGCTAAGCTTTTCAATCCCCCAATGCGCCAGCCATTGGCTGCTGCCATTTAAAAGCGGCCGTTCCCAGGTGGGGAGACGGGAGCAGGAGATGACAGCAGCTCTGCCCTGTCGAGATCAGATGTGCTGTCATGTTAATGGCTCAAATTTGCAGGAGGCTACTGCCGAACACCCTGCAGTGATGTTCTGGCACGCTGTCCCTTGAGATGACTCCCCCTCCTCCTTTTAGGGCATCGTCTAAACCAGGGAAGCAGACAAATCGATCAATTTAAAATGCTGCAAGACAGATTAGCCAGTGATTCATGCAAATGCAAAGCCATCAGTTTGACTTTGTTGGGCCGCTAAAGCAAAAGAGGAGTGGTTCGGGGGGGCCTTTCTAGCACAATAAATGTCTACTTATCTGCCATTTGTCCCATTGCATCCATAGGTTTTTCAGTGAGTAAGGCTGCTGTTGGGATCACTGCAATGCTATGCACCTGGGAGTAAGAATCATTGAAATTAATAGGCCTTACTTCTGAGTTGATACTACTACTACTACTACTACTACTAATAATAATAATAATAATAATATTTATACCCTGCCCATCTGGCTGAGTTTCCCCAGCCACTCTGAGCGGCTTCCAAACAAATGTTAAAAACAGTACAGCATTAAATATTAAGAACTTCCCTAAACAGGGCTGCCTTCAGAAGTCTTCTAAAAAGAAGATAGCTGCTTATTTCCTTCACATCTGAAGGGAGGGCATTCCACAGGGCAGGTGCCACTACTGAGAAGGTCCTCTGTCTGGTTCCCTGTAACCTCACTTCTCGCAATGAGGGAACCACCAGAAGGCCCTCAGCGCTGGACCTCAGCGTCCGGGCAGAACGATGGGGGTGGAGACGCTCCTTCAGGTATATAGGACCGAGGCAGTTTAGGGCTTTAAAGCTCAACACCAACACTTTGAATTGTGCTCAGAAATGTACTGGGAGCCAATGCAGATCTCTCAGAACCGGTGTTATGTGGTCCCGGCGGCCACTCCCAGTCACCAGTCTAGCTGCCGCATTCTGGATTAATTGCAGTTTCCAGGTCACCTTCAAAGGTAGCCCCACGTAGAGCGCATTGCAGTAGTCCAAGCAAGAGATATCCAGAGCATGCACCACTCTAGCAAGACTGTCCGCGGGCAGGTAGGGTCTCAGCCTGTGTACCAGATGGAGCTGATAAACAACTGCCCTGGACACAGAATTGACCTGTGCCTCCATGGACAGCTGTGAGTCCAAAATGCCTCCCAGGCTGCACACCTGGTCCTTCAGGGGCACAGTTACCCCATTCAGGACCAGGGAGTCCCCCACACCCGCCTGCCCCCTGTCCCTCAAAAACAGTACTTCAGTCTTGTCAGGATTCAACCTCAATCTGTTAGCTGCCATCCATCCTCCAACCGCCTCCAGACACTCACACAGGACCTTCACCACCTTCACTGGTTTGTACTCATAGAGATTGGTCTATTAATCAGGAATGGTTTGAATCCTGTTGTTTGGAGAAGGGTTGTAGCTCAGTGGAAGAGCATGCAGAAGACTCCAGGTCCAACACTCAGCATTTTCATGAACGGCTGGCAGAGACCGCTGTCTGAAGCCCTGGAGAGCTACGGCTTGCCAGTGGGGACAATACTGAACTAGATGGACCAACAGTCTGATTCCATGTAAGTCAGCTTTCTGTGTTTCTGTTTTCCTATAGTGAAGCTGGTAAAGCATGAGACTCTTAATTTCAAGGTCCTGGGTTCAAGCACCACCTTGAGCAAAAAAAAATAAATCATGCATTGCAGGGAATCCGACTAGATGACTTTCAGAGTCGCTTCCAACTGTACAATGTTATGTATAGGAGCCAACTCCTAAGGGCTGAGGTCCCTTCAGGGCCCCCCATAAAATATCTGAGGAGCCAGGGCCCCCCAAAGTTGATAGACATTGGCATTCAAATAGTGTATCAATCATGCAGGGCGGGGCTTACCTGCCCCACCCCCAATATTTTATTCAAGTTGGCACCCCTGGATTCTAATATGCACTAGAGTTGTGCATAACCAGCAGCTCAACTATTTATATCCTGCCCTTTCTGATCCTTTCATGGGCCATTGTGGGATTCAGTTCCCAACACATTCCTGGCAAACATTTCCAAGCTCAATTGTGCCCTGCACAGTGCCAGATTTACTTATAAGCTAAACAAGCTACAGCTTTGAGCCTGACTCTCTTGGAGGGACGCGGGTGGCGCTGTGGGTAAAACCTCAGTGCCTAGGACTTGCCAGTCGCATGGTCGGCGGTTCGAATCCCCGTGGCGGGGTGCGCTCCCGCCGTTCGGTCCCAGCGCCTGCCAACCTAGCAGTTCGAAAGCACCCCCGGGTGCAAGTAGATAAATAGGGACCGCTTACCAGCGGGAAGGTAAACGGCGTTCCGTGTGCTGCGCTGGCTCGCCAGATACAGCTTGTCACGCTGGCCACGTGACCCGGAAGTGTCTGCGGACAGCGCTGGCTCCCGGCCTATAGAGTGAGATGAGCGCACAACCCTAGAGTCTGGCAAGACTGGCCCGAACGGGCAGGGGTACCTTTACCTTTACCTTTACCTCTTGGGGCCCCCCCAAAAAATTCAGGAAAAAAACTGGATGTACATTTCCGAAATATAAGATAAAAACAAATAAAATAAAACTTACATACAGCAACAGTGTTTTGTGTTGTGTAGGCTCCTGTGATGTAAGTCAGGCTTCCTCAACTTCAGCCCTCCAGGTGTTTTTGGCCTACAACTCCCATGATCACTAGCTAGCAGGACCAGTGGTCAGGGATGATGGGAATTGTAGTCTCAGAACATCTGGAGGGCTGAGGTTGAGGAAGCCTGATGTAAGTAACGGGCCCCGCATGCTAGTCTGCTCCCTAAAATATCACTGGTATGCTAATTTCTATATTTAGGGTGCCTACATTCTGCATGGACTGGTATATACTTCTTAATTGTATTTCAGTTCAACAATTACTTTAATAGACTACATATTTTGTTATATGCAAATGGCTTTAGATACCTTTAGGTCCATAAATTACCATACAGCATATAATCAACACAAAAAACAGCGACAATTTGTTGTTGACAAAGGACAGATGGACATACATTACCTTCAGTAGCTTAGGGCCTCATCAAACCTAAATCCAGCCCTGGCCCTGCATCACTCTGACATCAGAGCAGTCCAGCCAATGGGAGTCAAAGGGGGCGGCATGCCACCTCTGCCTGCCATTAACGTTAAAGAAATTGGAGTTCTTGTTATTAAATATACCAAGAAAAAAGCACACCAAGAACTCAGGCCACTATTGAAACCTGTGCCTGCCAGGCTGCACTGTGATATTGGACCACAGAAGTCACTGACATTGGCAAATGCAGGCAGAGAAATGGCAAAAGCAAAGAAATCAGCAGCTGGAGCTCTGCGAGAAATGTTGGGAAACTGGAGGGAGAAGTTCCAAGGGCACTCAGAAGTGTGGTTTTAAAAAATATTTGTCACTCTGTTACCTGCGACCTGTTTACGCAAAATGGATGCTGACAACATAGGGAGGCCGTGGGCTGTGAACATGTCAGCTTACTGCTCCGTTAAAACCCATCCCATTCAAACGAAGCCGTTTGTCTTTAGAAACAGCCCAAGTGTGCTTTCCACTTAATACAGCAGACTGTTCTAAAGCACATAATACCACCCAACCTGCCAGCATCTTACAATCTGCAATAATTATCTTGACAAGGTCAATTAGTAAGGGGGGGGGGATGATAGTGTTACTTGGCGGCTGCATTCAGTTTTTTTGCTGCTGCTTCTCTGCAGAATGCTCTTGGCACCATTTGACATGGAAGCTGCATTGCACCAGAGGGAATAGCTTTTCCGATCTTGATGCCAGAAGGAAGACAACCTCCAAGCACACTTCTTTCTCCAAGCCTACAGGTTTCAAAGGCAAAGGAAGAAGACCTCCTGCCTCCTGCCGGTGCAGCTGCAATGGCACTGTTGCCCATGTAGCTGCAACAGTTCAGCTGTACTTCTCCATTGCCGTGATGCAAATTTGCGTTATGTTAAGCTGTATTATGTATGGGACGCGGGTGGCGCTGTGGGTTAAAACACAGAGCCTAAGACATGCCGATCAGAAGGTCGGCGGTTCGAATCCCCCGCGATGGGGTGAGCTCCCGTTGCTCAGTCCCTGCTCCTGACAACCTAGCAGTTCGAAAGCACGTCAAAGTGCAAGTAGATAAATAGGTACCGCTCCAGCGGGAAGGTAAACGGCATTTCTGTGCACTGCTCTGGTTCGCCAGAAGCAATTTAGTCATGCTGGCCACATGACCCGGAAGCTGTACGCCGGCTCCCTCGGCCAGTAAAGCAAGATGAGCGCCGCAACCCCAGAGTCGGCCACGACTGGACCTAATGGTCAGGGGTCCCTTTACCTTTACCTTTAAACTGTATTGGTTTCAGAGCATGTGAGAAAGCTAGATGAGAGAACTATCTGGACTCATTGTACAGAAAACAAACACAAATAGAGACATGTCTAAAGATACGTCCCTTAGATAAGGCGAGTCTTCCCTACAGGCACAGTGGGAGAACAGTCCATCCTTTACCTTTGTATGGGCAATCTATCCAGAAGATATTTGTATTTCGAAGAGTTAGTGGTCTAGCTCAGTTGCCCTCTTCCTGCCCCCTGTTCCTTCCTTTTCCCTATCTCCTGCTAAGCACTTGGATGGATGAGAACAGCCTTTAATGTCCTAATCTGTTGGAAGGAAGAGATAGTGATGAGAACCTTCTTTGATGTTGGACATTGTTTGGAGAAAGTAAGGCAGGCATGCCCAAAGTCCGGTTCGGGGGCCCAAACCGGCCCACCAATTTATTTAATCCATCCCCTGTGGCAGTATATCCTGGGTTAAAATCCTAAACTAAAAAACTTTGGTCCTAAAACAACAATCCTAAAAAAAGCTTAACAACATTGGTCGGTCCTCATGCATGTTCACTTCATCAAATCTGTCCCTCTTTGAAAGAAGTTTGGTCACCCCTGAAGTAAGGCATTGGGAGAGGCTAACAAATAATCTGCACACAGCCAGTCAGGCAAGCTATACGGGCTATCTATCTATCTATCTATCTATCTATCTATCTGTTGTTGTTGTTGTTTAGTCATTTAGTTGTGTCCGACTCTTCGTGACCCCCTGGACCAGAGCACACCAGGCACTCGTGTCTTCGCCTGCCTCCCGCAGTTTGGTGAAACTCATGCTGGTAGCTTTGAGAACACTGTCCAACCATCTCGTCCTCTGTCGTCCCCTTCTCCTTGTGCCCTCCATCTTTCCCAACATCAGGATCTTTTCTCTTCTCATGAGGTGGCCTAAGTACGGGAGCCTCAGCTTCAGGATCTGTCCTTCCAGTGAGCACTCAGGGCTATTTCCTTCAGAATGGATAGGTTTGATCTTCTTGCAGTCCATGGGACTCTCAAGAGTCTCCTCCAGCACCATAATTCAAAAGCATCAATTCTTCAGCGATCAGCCTTCTTTATGGTCCAGCTCTCACTTCCATACATCACTACTGGGAAAACCATAGCTTTAACTATACAGACCTTTGTTGGCAAGGTGATGTCTCTGCTTTATATGATGCTGTCTAGGTTTGTCATTGTTTATCTATCTATCTATCTATCTATATCTATCTATCATCTATCTATCATCTATCTATCTATCTATCTATCTATCTATCTATCTATCGGATGGTTTTGGGCATAGAGAAGGAGAAGCTTGTGCACGGACAGATGGCCGCAGGGCCATGCAACCTGAGGCTACTGGGGGGGGGGTGTCACTTTGCTACTTCTTGAGGGCTTCCAAGTGGCAGATTGAAGTGCTTGCTTGGTAATGTATATATTGCTTGCTGTTTAGAATAAAATCTTCAATCTTCTCACTCACTTGTGTTTGTACTACTTCTGAATCTCTTTTTAAAAGAACCACCTTGCATTTGGCAAGACAACCGTGTCTCCCCTTACAAAGAAAGATCCCCAAACATTGTGATATGTTTATTGCCAGATAAATATATCACCACATAATATAAGTAGTCATCGAGTGTGGTATCAACAAGAGCCCCTGAGCCTTTGCATTGCTTGGCTAATACAACATAAGGAAGAAATTGGGCCCACAAAGTGATTGAAAAGCTGTTTTGTTTGACAAAGAATCTCCCCAAATGTGTTTTCTCTCTCTCTAGTCTCCCCCACTGCTCCCTTTCTCTAGTGGGTCCTAGAATAATTTGTAATTCAAACTTGGATGGAGTCAGATGCTATTTCCTTCAGACTTATTTGTTCCACATGTGAAATCTAGTAATTTAAACACCTCATCTCCTTTCATAACTGAAGCAGAAAGAAAATAGCCAGGGGCTGCTGATTGAATCCATATTTCCACAGTCTTCCAGCCATTTCATGTGACGGCTTAAAAAAAAGGAAAAGGAAAAGGAAAAAGAAAAAGAAAAGTTGTTACAATAATGAGTGATTTTGCATACAGATGGCTTTAGGAATATAAATAAATAAACCAAGATTTATTTCTGCTTGCAAATAAATCCTGTGGTGTGATCTCAAATCCAGTGTTTTCTAACCAAGCTGAGGAGGCAAAATTGGCTTCAGAATATTGCCAAGGATGGCATTCAGAATGAATGAGTTTCTGGCTCTAATTCTCAAGAACTGTGAAGGGATAAAGATTCCAAATAAATCCCATATTCAGTGGGAGCTATGGATGCATCTTCACACACCACCAAATAGAACCTTGGGGTGCCCGGCCCCTTCATTTGAAATTTGTGGGTGCCTGGGCACCCAGTGCCCCACATAATTGGTGCCTATGGTTGCCATTATCATTTTATACTCCTTGTTTTGGGAAGAGGAGGCAAGAAACAGAGATTAAGAGAAGAATGGAACTGGGAGGAAGGGGAAGCTAGAAGAAGACCAAAAGGAAGAGGAAATAGCCCTGGGTGTCAGGTTTGGGCAAAAGGTGGGTGGGCCCTTTGTCTGAAAGCCTGAAGTCTCCTGCCTTAAGGGATCTCTTCTGTGAGTGTTTACTTGACATGTCTCCTTTACCCAAAGCCATCTTTCATTGTATGGGATTTCAGATTTCTGTGACAGCTGAGACTCTGAAGAGATTTCTTCTTTTTTCGCATGGATGGTATATGCTACCAGCTCCATGCCCCCCTCCCCTCCCGCAACCACCCGGTGTCTCTTGAAGCAAAAATAACTGCCTAATTGTAGTCATGCCATAAAAATACAAATGCGCAATACCAGAGAATGAAATTGTATGAGGCCATTTTACGCTGTGATTGTCTGGTTTTATTTGTTTCCAGTAAAACATTTCCCAGTCATCAAAGTAGTGAATATGCTTCTTTTTATTACATTGATAAGCAAATTTGAATACAGGGGCTTCCAAGCGTGAAGTAATGCGCTCTCTCCCTCTCTCTCTCCAGGTGTTGACAATCCATGCAGAAAGTGTACATCCCGTCTTCCGAGTGGAAATAAGCCACTTCTTGGTTTTTCCAGCCCTCCTCAACAGGCGAATTGGGTTTCCCTGAGCGTATGTCATTCTGCGAGGGAACTGTACATCCATCGTATGTTCTGCTCAGTAAAGTTCTTGTGAATCTCTTACCTCTGCCAAAGAAAACAGACGGTTGGCTGGTGTCATTCCAGTGTCAACAGACAGCGATTAGAGGTAGCGCTAGGTACTTGTGTGGGGCAAACGCCAGCAATTACAAGAGTAAGAGTCTCGTTGCAATGTATGATAAAGGCTAGTCCACTCATAAGGCAAATGGGGCATTTGATCCAGAGGCTGAGCATTTAGCTGCAAAGCTCTGCTTCTGAATGTGCAGCTGTCTGCAGAAGCATTGGTGGCAGACCGAAAAGGATAAGGAGCTGGCAGGGTGAATCAAAATGTACCATTCTTCTCCTTGAACGGTAATTTAGACAGGGTAGAATTGCCAACTTTTCTGGCAAGGTCCCTGTAGCTTTCACAGCTGTGTGACAAGCAGAAATCCACCCTTTTCTGGGCATGGGAGAGGAAAGCTTCCCCTGCTGAATTTTTGCTTGACGTTCAGTAATTAAACCTTATGGAATGGATTGTGCATTTGTGAGTCATTCTTATAATGCACATTACAATACACATTAGCCCATGCATTTAGCCCGGGAAACTGCTCATCGCATCATTCTAGGTCCATATAGGCTCAGGCCCAGATTCAACTAACATACCCTCCAGGGGCAGTCCTGGAATTGCAAAAGCCATCCTGGCTTCTGATTTGATCCTGGAATGTCCCTGTTTCCCCTGACAATGTTGCTGCCACCAAGCTTAAGGAGGAGGAGGAGCCAGTGCTTGTCCTAATCTTGTCCCTTTCTAAAAGTTATTTATTGGTGTGTGTGTTTTTCTTTTTGTACATCTACCAAAGAATAAAATTAACCCTATCAAATTGGCGGATTTGCAACTCAATACCTTTTTCATGTGATCAGAGGTTGCATTAAGTTTAGAGCTAGAGAAACAATCAACAGGTAATCATTAGCCTATTAAGGAGCTTAGAGTCCCTTAGAAAACTACTGTGGGAAATGTTAGCAATACACATTCTCCATTTTAAATCTTCATTAATACGCATAGGCATTTTCCAATTTCTATGTGAATTAAACCAATTATACCTAACACATATAACATACATGCACAAAACCTTGTACAAGCACAGTGCATGAAAAATAAAAATAGAGGAGGGGTGAGAACTGTGGGCTGATGGCCCATCAGCTGGAGAATATTACACTAGATTTCAAACTTCTAGAAATCTTATTCTTCTTTGGTGATTACTCGTAGCCGAGCAAGATTGTTTTCCATAAGCACGGTTTTAACAGTGAGTCCATAGGTGACTGTGGAGGCCAATTCTGGATCCACACATCCGTCCACAGTGGAGACATAGGTTTCCGGGAGGGAGTTGATCATGGTGAGGGTTTGCCAAGCGTGCTTTCCTCTTGGCACGTTTCTCCCTTGCTCCTGAGTTTGAATGTCTTCAAAGCTCATGACACCTTTGGTAAAGGCTGTTCTCCAATTGGAGCACTCTCAGGCCATTGTTTCCTAATTGTTGGTGTTTATACCACATTTTTTTAGATTTGCCTTGAGAGTCTTTAAACCTCTTTTGTTGACCACCAGCATTACGCTTTCCATTTTTAAGACTTTTATATATAGCTATATATAGACCATATATATAATTACCAATATAGGCCACATATCTAGCTATTGCTCACTTGCATTATGCATTTAACTCTAGTTTTGAAATTAGCTGCTAAATCTAACAACACCTCGCTCCAAATTTCAATGGATGTTGGGGAGTGTGAGATTTTGCAGCTTTAGAGAATAAAACATTTGGCCACTGCAGCTGCTCTTAAAATCTGCATTCTGCATCCGAGTTCAAGTTCCCATTCCAAAGCTGTGTTCTGTGATCTTGGAGATAATTGTGGATAAGTTTGTACGTTTGCACTTAGCCATATCAGCAGTAATGTCCATAATACGATTTGCTGCTGTCTGATCTGGTTTGCAGATGTCGCTAAGAAGAGTGTTAGATGCTTACTTGCAGGATTTTAGGCTACATGGTGCCTTTTCCAGCAGAGACTGGAATAATTCCATGGAATGACATCTCTGACTACCGGCCATCCAGGGGACTCAGTGATATTGTGGGAGAAAAAGAACAAAAGACACCTGAAATTGTTCCCAGTTGCTTTTAGGCAAGGGTGATGCTGATGATGAGCCAAGGATCTGTAAATGACCAGGGCCCTGCATCTCTTAGGAGTTTCTGCTTTCCCATCATGTCCTTTAAGATAAACAAACTCCCTCTTAAGGTTACTACCATCTTCCAAGCAAACCAGGATCACAGTGGTGTGCAGAGAGGCCTTTTCCAGGGTTCTCTTTACCTGGAGACTTGCTAAAGCTCAAAGCGAAAGATCTTCAAGGAGCAGTGTGAATTCCATACCCCTCAACTGTCCCATTTTTTTAAATAATATTTTTTTAATTAATTTTAACATATAAATTATAAAATGTACCACAAAACTTATCACTTATACAATCTTTTTAGACTTCCATCAGCACCTCTGATGATCCACTGTTTTAACCACTTCTCATGCATTTCTTAACTTTATATTGCCTTTACATCTCTTAACAAATCATCCTTCCCCTTCTCCATTTTTACAATACTTCTAATAATACTCCTCACAAAACTTCTTGCAAACCTACAAACGTCGTCTGATCTTCACAAATACTTTTCAAGTAGTCCATAAATTTACTCCAGTCTTCCGTGAATTTCTGGTCTCGCCAGTTTCGAATCCTTCCTGTTAGTTTATCTAATTCTGCATAGTCCATTAACTTCATCCTCCATTCTTCAATCGTCGGTAACTCTTCTTGCTTCCATTTTTGGGCCAATAATATTCTTGCTGCTGTTATTGCATATAAAAAGAGCTTACATTTCTTTCTATTTATGTCACTCCCCACAATGCCCAATAAAAATGCTTCTGGTTTCTTTATAAATGTAGGTATATTTCAACATTTTTTTCAACTCATTATATATCATCTCCCAGAAGCATTTCACCTTTTTACATTCCCACCCCATGTGATAAAATGTTCCCTCTTTTTCTTTACATTTCCAACATTTATTACTAACTTTATACAGCAACTGTCCCATTTTAAGCGGGACATCCCAGAATCACAGAAGCCAATCCCACCTTCTGTTTGGATCCCAGAATGTTTCATTTTTTTATCCTGCACTCTGGACCAAAAGACGATCACCCTGGTGTTAATCAGCAGGGTCACACCAGAGCACCGGACACTGGACAGCATTCTGCTGTGAACCAGCTCAGTCATGCCAGAGCACTGGAGCATCTTTGGACCTTGTCCTCTTGTGCATACACTAGAGCCTGGGACCAAAAAAATGGAGCGTCCCGATTTAGGTGGGTATGGAATTCTTTTAATTCAAATCGTCAAAGGGTGAAAGAAGGCAATATGGGTTTTAACTGACGCTGTTAGGGCCTTTGTAATTAACACACTCCTGCTCCGAGCCCTTGGGAGAACACCAGGTTTGTGTTAAAATTAAATATAATTAATTCCGTTGATTAAACGAGTGAAAAATACATGGCAGAATGGGCACGTCAGGAAAGTTGTTGTCTTTTAGAGCATGGATGTGGATCCTGTGGCCGTCCAGGTATTGTTGGACTACAACTCGGCAGTGATTGAGGTGGCGTTGCAGCCAGGGCAGGGTTGTGTACTTGTTTTCCCAACAGTATGATGTAGTTGGCATTTTCCAAGAAGCCAGACATAGTGGCAGGAGTTTTGACTTGGCCGTACCACCAAGCCTGCACTGTGCTTTATTCCCCATGCCACAGCCCTTCCAGAACCACCCTATGGGCTGCTGCTGCCGCTGCCTCCGCCGCCGCCGCCACTGCCACAACCGCAATCACCCCTGGCCTTTGGCCATGTTTACTGGGGTTGATGGGAGTTGTAGTCCAACGACATATGGTGGGCCACAACTTCCCCAACCTATTTAGCGAGAAAAGTTACAGTGCATCACAGAACTGGGTGCGATTGGCACTCTTTGCTTACCTCGCTGGTCTGAAATGGTTGCTAGATTTTCCAGCGCCTATATAAGTCCTTGGAGGTTTATCAGCAGAGATTGGATGGCCTTCTGTCATGGATGCTTTAGCTGAGATTCCTGCATTCCTTTCTTCTACCATCTGTGACTGGATTAAAGACTTTCTGATAGATCAGACACAAACAGTGAGGATTGGACATGTAACATGTAATTCCTTAAAAAATCAGCACTGGCACACCACAGGGATGTGTCCTAAGTCCCTACCTGTATTCATTGTATACATACGATTGCGTATCATCTGACCCGTCTACTGCAATTATTAGGTTTGCAGATGACACCACCACCAGGGTTTCATAACAGGTGGAGACAAATCAGCGTATAGAGGGGAGGTCCAAAAAATATCTACATGGTGCCTAGGGACCAACTTGCACCTTAATATCAGCAAGACAAAGGAGATGGCGTTGGACCTTCGGAGGAACAGAGGAGAACTAGCCCCGCTGTATATCGGGGAGGGGTGTGTGGAGAGAATCTCTTCCTTTAAATTACCAGGAGTTTATCTCAGTGAAGACCTTATTTGGAAAATCAATATAACCCAGGTGGTTAAGAAAGCCCAACAGAGACTCCATCTCCTCAGAGTATTGTGAAAGAACAATGTCAATCAACATCTGATGTGATCTCCACAATAGAAAGTGTCCTTTTATACTGCATCACGGTGTGGTACGCTGGTTTGACATCAACTGATAGGAAGTGCCTACAGAGGCTGGTGAATACAGCCCAAGATATTATGGACTGCCCCGTGAATCCGCTGGATGAAATAGCAGAAGAACGTTGCCTCAGGAGAGTGAGGAACATTCTCAGGGATGATTCACACCCTGGCCGGCACTTTCTTGATCTCCTGCCCTCAGGCAGAAGATAGAGAAGCATGATTAGTCGCACCAACAGGGTAAAGAACAGCTTCTATCCGTGGGCTGTTAGGCTGCTGAATGAAAAGATAACAACAGGGCAACTGACTTTCGGGTTTGGTGGGTGTGCGTCAGTAAACGAGGGGAATTAAGACTAAGAGAGCTGAGTGGGGGGGCTCATATAATCTCACTGTATACAAGTTGTACAAGTGACAATAAAGTATTTCAATTGTTGGGGGTTGGACTGGAGGACCTTGGGAGTCCCTTGCAACTGTACAATTCTGTGATTCTATGATTCCAAGTCATAGAGGTGGCTTAAATCTCAACTCTGTAAAGTATTTAGTGTGGAATTAGAAATCTTGGCTGTGTCAACTGAAATCATTCTAATGAGCCACTTAACCACTACACAGTTCACCTCTCTCACGTATCGTCAAAGGCAAGGACTGTTTAATTATAATCACAGACTGAGGGATGCAAGGGGGGGGGGGAGAGAGAAATCCAATTCTATAGTGCTAGCTAAGAAGGTACCAAAGCCTGATGTAGCGAAGCAAAGATTTCAATTATGACAGCGCCACAGACACGCTAATGGGTGGAAACTGTTCTCATCCACTTTCAGAAGACAACAGGGGAAAATGCATTCTAATATAATAAAGAAATAACGTGCGCACAAAAAATCCCATTTATTAAAGCCAGCCCCATTATGACCTTTCTGCAATGCGCTATTGACAATTCCGTTAACATTTCCTTAAATTTAATTCACGAGCCCCAGACATGACAGAAAGGAAGATGCGTTCATCTCCATTGTGAAGCCTTTCACTTTAATGCATCTTTGAATTAATTGGGCGCACAAGCTTCCCATCAAATGCAATATAGCAGGGTGGTAATTGATTAGGACCCCAGGGAAGAATGGGGTTGGGTTGGCTAGCAAAAAAGGAAGTGACCTATAAAAAGATTCGGAATTTAAATGTGGGGGTGGGAATGTGCGGAACGACTGAGCCATCTCAAAAGGCATGTTAATAAAGAAATTGTCTCCGGGCCTGGAATTAAAAATTCAGATTTCATGAATCACTTTCCCCGATACGAGTATGTCAAATTATTTGATGTAACTTAAATTCCTGGCTACCTCTCCATCCTCTAGCAAAAGGAGATAAGTTACTCTCCGAGCTCCTGTTGTGCGACTTAGTGAGAGTACATTATAGCCCAGCATGGGCTCCCTTGTCTTCTCTCCCTATCACTACAGTTTGGAGATGCCTCCTAGCTCTCTCTCTGAAGCTCTGAACTGGGGATGACAGGCTCACGCTGTGATTCTGGGTTGTTGCTCTAAATCTTGTGCTTGTTGAGCACACAGAGCCCCAGAGTCAGGCAGGCGAGAGGTCCTGTTTGGCACAAGGAAGCAGAAACAGAGGATTTGGGGAAGGGCCATAGCTCAGGGGTGGAGCATTGGCTTTGCATGAGAAAGGCTCCAGGTTCAATCCCCGGTGTCCCCAGGTGGGTCTGGGCTAGACGCCTTGTTTGAAACCCTAGAGAGCCATTCCCAGTCAGTGCGGATAATGCAGTGGTACCTCGGGTTACATACGCTTCAGGTTACATACGCTTCAGGTTACAGACTCCGCTAACCCAGAAATAGTACCTCGGGTTAAGAACTTTGCTTCAGGATGAGAACAGAAATCGTGCTCTGGCGATGCAGCAACAGCGGAAGGCCCCATTAGCTAAAGTGCTTCAGGTTAAGAACAGTTTCACGTTAAGAAAGGACCTCCGGAACGAATTACCGTACTTTTCGCTCTATAACATGCACCCGACCATAACACGCATGTAGTTTTTAGAGGAGGAAAACAAGAAAAAAAATATTCTAAACAAAACAGTGGATGCATGATTTTTGTGGTTCATGCTGTGGCCACAGACATGTGATCTGACAGTGAGTTTAGAGTAGCCCAATGCAAAAATCCTGAGGATCCATGTGGATCCGTGCTTTGTAACCACGTTTTAAGTGGGGAGGGAAGGAAAAGTACTCAAGGGACAAGGAGCATGCGTGGGGTGGGTGGAGAAGGATGCTGCTAATAATGCAGAAGAGGGGTATAAGGGGAGAAGGCTCCTCTCCTCTCCTGCTTTGCTCCTTTAAAGCAAGCAGGCTCTGCTTTTCTCCCTCCTCCCTGCTCATCCCCGGCTTAGCGAGCTGAAAAACTTTGCTGCTATTTAGCGAACTGAGTGGGGAGGAGAGAGGGACAGAGAGCCTGCTTGCTTTAAAGGAACCAACCGGACAGGAGCCGCTTACACTCGTGAGCGAAGGAAGGGGAACCATGGATCCTCTGCTCATGACTGCAGCAGATCCCCCCCGCCACCCGTAGGCAGTCCCTCCATAACACGCACAGACATTTCCCCTTACTTTCTAGGAGGAAAAAAGTGAGTGTTATGGTGCAAAAAATACGGTAAGTACTTTACCCGAGGTACCACTGTACTGGGCTAGATGCATATCTTATGTCAGCGCACTTTTTCTATGTCCAGAGCCCATTTATTGCAATGCCCAATTTCCATAGGGGTGCTTCGTTTTACATAAGGCCATAACGTACCCTCCAACAGTTCTCCGGTGAAAATTGGTATATCCTTTAAAATTTATCCAGTGAAAACAGGGATGTCCTACTCCATACCCTCCAACATTTCCCAGTGAAAATAGGGAGTCCTAAGGAAAAGGATGTGAGTGGCGCTGTGGGTTAAACCACAGAGCCTAGGGCTTGCCGATCAGAAGGTCAGTGGTTTGAATCCCCGCAACGGGGTGAGCTCCCGTTGTTCAGTCCTTGCTCCTGCCCACCTAGCAGTTCGAAAGCACGTCAAAGTGCAAGTAGATAAATAGGTACCGACGAGAAGGTAAATGGCATTTCCATGTGCTGCTCTGGTTTGCCAGAAACTGCTTAGTCATGCTGTCTGCAGACAAATACTGGCTCCCTCAGCCAGTAAAGCAAGATGAGCACCGCAACCCCAGAGTCACCCACAACTGAACCTAACGGTCCGAGGTCCCTTCACCTTTACCTAAGGAAAAGTGGGACATTCTGGGATCATATCAGAAACCTGTAAATCCAGGCCTGTCCCTAGAAAATAAGGACATTTGGAGGGTCTGTGATACCCCTGTAGGAGATGGATGCCCTCTTCGATGGGTCAGGAGTTCAAAGAAGAACAATGTATCCCCAAGTTTTGTATGCACAGAGCTGGGAACTGAATCTTGGTGGATGTGGGTGCAGAAAACATTACATGTGCGCATGACGCCGTGCACTAATGGTGGTATGATATTATAATTGCAGTGCTCCTTGCATAACTACAATTAGATGCAATTCGTACTTACATAATATGCCAAGCTGTTGTATCTTTCCACAAACAGATGACAGGAGAGAGGGAATGAAAACTGTGTCTCCTCTTTCCCAAAGTCTCCCCACACTTTCTAAAGGTGATGAGAATCATAACTTGAAAAGGTAAGTTCCAGTGTTCGCCATTATTCTGTTTTATTTATGGAAATCATTTCTCTACTGCTTTAGATTCAAAAAATAATAATACTGTCAGGGAACTGCCATCAGAGCCAGAGGCAGAGGGAAGGCTCCAGAGGGATGCCGGAGAGGGTCCCAGCAGGAAGAGAGGCAGCCCATCTGCTGGGGAAGGATATCAACGTAACACCAGGAGAGAAGGGGGGCAGATGGGGGAATCGGAGAAAAGGCTCCAGGACTCTTCACCGGAGACTAGTGGGGAGAGCACGGGTACTCCGCTGCCCACATCCTCCCTGCGCAGAAGACCTCCGCGCAGGGAGAGTAGGAGGAGACTTGGCGTCAAAGAACTTTTTTGCTGGAAGAAGTTTAACAAACGCCCACTGACGGATTCTGCCAGCGACTGAGACAGCCACGCAGTGAAGGGCTGTCCAGACAGAAAGGGTTCAACCAGGCAACCAAGCCAAGAGTGGCGGCAACTTACGCATGAGCAACCCCCTAGAACCACTACAAATACAAAAAGCAGTTTACAACTTAAAGCATAAAAAAATTCAAAACATCAAACAGAGGAAAGTCGGAAGTATTTAAAGCAGCACATTTAACAAGAAAATTAAATGTTGCCTTAAATGTAAAAACAGTACGGATAAAAATTGATTATAAAAACAGCATCATTAGTTTTAACATGTAGATGAGACGATGGTGTTGATTTTGGAGAGTTTTGAACTTTTTGGGCACTGGGGAATATGCCTTGAACTGTGATCCATGCCTGTGATACCAGTACCTCTGGTTTGCCAGGATAGAGAAATATCCCCCATGTGGGTGGATGTGTAGAAACATCAGACTTTTGTACGAATGAATCTTGGGATACAGCCTCCTGCCACCTCCATAATCCCACCATCACTGAAATGGTTTCCCACAAGGAAATGTAGCCCCCCAGCTGAAATACGTTTTCAAACCCGGTGCCCCAGTGCATTTGTGCCTCCATCTCCTCCTTCTCAACAACGTTTATTTTCCTTCTCCCTAATTCATATTGGGCTTCGTTGATGGCATTTCAGGGTCTCGTACCTGCAGCCCATTCAACATTTTGCACCCTGTTTGGGGCATTGGGTTCCGTTCCAATGGTTCTTTGCAGCCCTTCTAGCTCAAAGTGTTTGGTCTCCTCTTGAACTTTGTCTTCCTCCAGGACTGAGCGGAGCATGACCGCTATTTGTCACTCCCCACATGGCATGTTCAAGTGGCGCGGTTGGCGCCAAGTGCATGATGATCCTGTAACATTGGCAAGCTCCTTCCTTTTTTTTTAAAATAATTTTTATTAACAGGCCAATCACATCACATTATTTAAATCACATTGGTTCCAAATTATACAGCCAAATTTTAAATTTTTAGAGGTACCCATATATCAAGCTCCGCACGAGTCCAAAATTCCGGATAATTCCAGACATCACTTATTTTACTGCATTAGTTAATCAGTTCTATCCAGTTCAATCCGGATAGTCCTTTGTTACTTTTTTCCCCATCTTGTTGTAGTCGTACATTCCTTTCTTTGCGATCTCTGATGATTCTCACAAGCAGGCTGAAAGCTGGCATCTCTGTGTGGGTTCTCTTCGGAAGCTGTATCAGCCCAGGACAACCTCTGTTCGACACTTCCTTAAATAAAATTATTCTTCGGTTTGTCCTTTATTTTTCCAGGCTAGCCAAATAAGTCAAGTAGATCAGGGGGCTCTGTCAGGTCAAACTTTCAATTCCGTCACTCCTCCTCTTCCAGCATTCCTGATTCTCCTCCCCCGTCTTTCTCCGGCAGTCTTTCTCCGGCAGCCTGTGTTGGCGAGACGCCATTTTTTAACTGCGTCATAAAAATTCATCACCGTTCACCAATCTTCTCTCCTTTTGTATTCCACATTCCCACACAGTTTTTTAAAATCCTGCTTATGATTCTTAAAAAACGCGATGATCTTGTTTCTTTCTGGGGTGGAGGGTTATTTTGTCGGCAAGCGCCTTCCAAGGCATGGCTTTCTAGTTTGGTGGGAAGCCTTTTCTGAGCCAGCCTGTCTGGAAGATACTGTACTTTCCCATGTATAAGACGAGGTATTTTTACTCTAAAATAATGTTCAAAATCGGGGCTCGTCTTATACCCGGATAGTGCAGAGGGGGGACGGGCGATTGGTTGCAGCTGTGATCAGGATCTTGTCAGTGGTGATTGGGTGGGTGATTGGTGGCTGAGGCAAGGGGTGATGTGGATTGGCTTCCACTGTAGCAATTCTGTGTGCACTTGCCGGCTGCTGGTTGAGTGGGCAGACACTTTGTGGCTTTTGTGACACATGTGATTGCCAGCGTTTGTAAGTCTGGTGAGTGATTTCCAGCATCCCCCCCCCCAAAAAAATAAACTCAATAACTCTGGGCCATCTCCCCCCATTTTCTTAAATTGCTTTTGTTGTTGTTTAGTCGTGTCTGACTCTTTGTGACCCCATGGACCAGAGCACGCCAGGCACTCCTGTCTTCCACTGCCTCCCGCAGTTTGGCCAAACTCATGCTGGTAGCTTCGAGAACACTGTCCAACCATCTCGTCCTCTGTTGTCCCCTTCTCCTTGTGCCCTCCATCTTTCCCAACATCAGGGTCTTTTCCAGGGAGTCTTCTCTTCTCATGAGGTGGCCAAAGTCTTGGAGCCTCAGCTTCAGGATCTGTCCTTCCAGTGAGCACTCAGGGCTGATTTCCTTCAGAATGGAGAGGTTTGATCTTCTTGCAGTCCATGGGACTCTCAAGAGTCTCCTCCAGCACCATAATTCAAAAGCATCAATTTTTCGGCGATCAGCCTTCTTTATGGTCTAGCTCTCACTTCCATACATCACTACTGGGGAAACCATAGCTTTAACTATACAGACCTTTGTCTTAAATTGGAGTCCCCCAAAATACATGAGGGCGTCTTATACATGGGGGCATCGTACACACGGAAAAATACGGTATCTCAGGGCTTCCCTTAATACTCACCTCCAAAGGTATCTTTCACCTGCCATTTTTTGTCTTGCTCACTGTGCCAGGGTAAGCTGTTCCCTTTGTCACCATGCTGATGAAACTGAGGTAAAAGCAATTGATGGCTGCAACCTGGACCCTTTTGCTCATGCTGTACACTCCCTTCCAGCAGGTCCGAAATGTATCATCTGGACTTCCTTCTGTGATGATCAAATTAATTAGCCCACACCACTTCTGCCTTGTCGTCTTTGGAATGGCTCCCAACACATCAGAGCATCAAAATGAAAAACCAGTCCTCTTCTGACAGGGTTCCTGTATTTAATGCATGTATCCATTTTTTCCACCATGGTCTCTCCTGCAGCAAAATGCTTTCAGGGAGGCTGGCAATTGATTTTTTTTAAAATAAAACCACAACAAAAAGGTTAAAAATTAATAAAAATGGTGAACAGAATTAAAAGAGTAAAGGCACGTCATGAGGGAGGGGAGAATAAAAACACGTTGTATTGTTGTTTCTAAAGACCTGGGAAAATAAAATCAATAAAAAAATATACATTTGCCTGATGCTGGGGTGGGGGCATTAAGGTTGGTGTCAGGAAAGTATCTTTAGGAAGAGCATTTCAAAAATAGGATGCGAGCAAGGAGATCCCAAGATATTTTGCTGCTTGAGGCAAAAGACAAGATGGCGCCCTCACTTTCACTCCACGTACAGAAGGTTACCAGACTGGTAGTTCAATCTTATTTGACAAAAGTGGAGTGTCCTCTTCCACACTTGAGGGAGTTCTGAGTGTTCAGGGCAGGCCTCACGGATACTTAACTCTGTCCTCCAATGGAAAGGATAGCCAGGGAGCTCAGACGGAACAACCAGGGGGCATCCAGGAGTATGGAAGGGTGAGAAATTTGATTATTTACATTGAAAGGTGAACTCACCTAATCCACACTTTCCAAAACAATACATGAGTGGAAACACACCGATCCTTTGAGCTTCACACTTCTCCAGATTTCAAAATGCAACTACAGTGGTGCCTCGCAAGACGAAATTAATTCGTTCCGCGAGTTTTTTCATCTTGCGAATTTTTCGTCTTGCGAAGCACGGATTCCCATAGGATTAACGGTTTTAAGAAAAAGGAAACAAACTTGCAAGACGTTTTTGTCTTGCGAAGCAAGCCCATAGGGAAATTCGTCTTGCGAAGCAACTCAAAAAAGGAAAAACTCTTTCGTCTTGCGAGTTTTTTGCCTTACGAGGCATTCGTCTTGCGAGGTACCACTGTATCCGGCTAAGTAATGTGTACAAAAAATGCACATGTAGTGGTGAAGTGGGCATAAAATGCACATATTAGTGAAAACAACACCCCAAACTGCATTATATTAGGGAAAGTTGCTTTGCAACATTGTGTATATTTGGCAAAATGGCATACAAAAGTATATGAGGAGAAATTTGCACCGAAATGTGGGAACGTGGAGAAGGCAGGATGAGAGCCCAATGTTGCTGAATCCAAATTCTGATGTGAGTTTTTCCGTCAGAACATCAGACTAGGCCTAGGGAGGAGCAAACCCAATTTTAACACTCTGGATTGCCACCACAAACCATGGGGGTTGCAACACAGAAATAACTTAATTTCTTAAGGTACTTTACAACTCCCAGCCCTTCTGCTTTTCAACACACAGCAAAACACATCAGGCTATTTTAGGACCAGCCTGGTTGGTTCCAGCTCCAATAGCTATTAACTGGTTGGCTGTGGACATTGATTTTCAGTCAGTTTAGCCTCTTGCTATCCCAGCCAGCGAATGAATTAAGCCACATCGGTGCCCAGCAGATCTATGTATAGGGATAAAAGATGGGAGGGGAAGAAATAAATTCCAGAGTCGAAGTCCAAAAGTGTCTGGCATTGGCAGGACTTGGAACATTGTGATAATAACAAGGCCGGCGTCATAAAGAGAAAGGAAAAAGAGTGAAAGGAAGGCTCTATTCATAATGCAGCCTGCCCTTGAATGGAAGACATTGTGCTTGTCACAGAGGCAATTTTACATATTCAAAAGAAAGAGCAAAGCACTACGGTGATCAATGGGCAGATCAAAGGAACAAGGCTGCTAATCTTGTATATTTTGTTTTTTGTCGTTTTTGTTTTCCAAAGGAGGTACAGAAACACTTAGGGGGTCATTCAAACTCTTGCTTTCTCTCCTACCCACCCACCCACATTCATGCTGATCTGACTCAACAACTTCTTTTCAAATCAATGGCTCTATAGGGCCAGCCCACAAGGCAGAACTGCTGGTGTTAATGCATTTAATTTATTGTTGGGTTTTTTTAAAAAAAAAAATGTTTAATTGTTCTTACTAATAATATTATTGTTGTAATCTCTCTCTTGTTTTGGAAACGGCTCTGAGGTTTTCTACAATCAAGTTGTCCCAACCACTTTGGGCTGCTTCCAGTATATATGAAAACATAATAAAACTTTTAACATTAAAAACTTCCATTTAAAGGGCTGTATTCAGATGTATATAAATTTTATTAGATAGATGATAGATGATAGATGATAGATAGATTAGATAGATTAGATAGATAGATTAGATAGATAGATTAGATAGATAGATAGATAGATAGATGATAGATAAATATAGATAGATAGATAGATATAGATATAGATGATAGATAGATCTATCCATTCTAACCTATCCATTCTTAAGGAAATCAGACCTGAGTGCTGACTGGAAGGACAGATCCTGAAGCTGAGGCTCCAATACTTTGGCCACCTCATGAGAAGAGAAGACTCCCTGGAAAAGACCTTGATACTGGGAAAGATGGAGGGCACAAGGAGAAGAGGAGGACAGAGGATGAGATGGCTGGACAGTGTTCACGAAGCTACCAGCATGAGTTTGACCAAACTGTGGGAGGCAGTGGAAGACAGGAGTGCCTGGCGTTCTCTGGTCCATGGGGCCATGAAGAGTATCATCTTCCTCTGAGCCGTGACCTCCCTCAAACCCCTGTTGTAATTCTGAACTGTCTTCTTCTCTGGAAGGGTCAGGCTGGGGAGGCAGTCTCCATCATTCCTCCTCTGCCCAGAGTCCGATACTGGGTCACTTTCCTGGTCTGTTGCTTGTGCCCCACACTCTTCGAAGTCCTGTCAATTGCTGCTGTCCTCTTTGCCCTGTGCTACAGGCCAACCTGGGCAGAGCTTGCCATGATGGGAAGGAACCATTTAACTAAATTCCCAGGAAAGGGAGGGCTACATAGTACGGATGCACTTGCATGGCCTGATCATTCTACAAACAGGGGCGGACCTAGGTAATATGCTGCATGGTGTGAGGCCAACATTTGATTTTTTAAAAAAATAATATTTATTAAAGTTTTGAAAGTTACAGGAAAAAAAGAAAAAGAATCAAACATAAACAGAATTAAAAAGAATTAAACACCCAGTTTGGGCTGGGTGTTCATCAGTATGCGGATGATACCCAGCTCTACCTCTCTTTTAAATCAGAACCAGTGGGGGCGGTGAAGGTCCTGTGTGAGTGTCTGGAGGCGGTTGGAGGATGGATGGCGGCTAACAGATTGAGGTTGAATCCTGACAAGACAGAAGTACTGTTTTTGGGGGACAGGAGGTGGGCAGGTGTGGAGGACTCCCTGGTCCTGAATGGGGTAACTGTGCCCCTGAAGGACCAGGTGCGCAGCCTGGGAGTCATTCTGGACTCACAGCTGTCCATGGAAGCACAGGTCAAATCTGTGTCCAGGGCAGCTGTTTACCAGCTCCATCTGGTACGTAGGCTGAGACCCTATCTGCCTGCGGACTGTCTCGCCAGAGTGGTGCATGCTCTGGTTATCTCCTGCTTGGACTACTGCAATGCACTCTACGTGGGGCTACCTTTGAAGGTGACTCGGAAACTACAACTAATCCAGAATGCGGCAGCTAGACTGGTGACTGGGAGCGGCCGCCGAGACCATATAACACCGGTCTTGAAAGACCTACATTGGCTCCCAGTATGTTTCCGAGCACAATTCAAAGCGTTGGTGCTGACCTTTAAAGCCCTAAACGGCCTCGGTCCAGTATACCTGAAGGAGCGTCTCCACCTCCATCATTCTGCCCGGACGCTGAGGTCCAGCGCCTTCTGGCGGTTCCCTCATTGCGAGAAGCAAAGCTACAGGGAACCAGGCAGAGGGCCTTCTCGGTAGTGGTGCCCTCCCTGTGGAACGCCCTTCCAGCAGATGTCATACAAACTACCTGACATTCAGAAGACATCTTAAGGCAGCCCTGTTCAGGGAAGTTTTTAACGTGTGATAAAAAAAAAATTACTGTATTTTTGGTTTTTTGGTTTTTTGTTTTTTATGTAAGCCACCCAGAGTGGCTGGGGAGGCCCAGCCAGATGGGCGGGGTATAAATAAATTATTATTATTATTATTATTATTATTATTATTATTATTATTATTACATAACAAAACCATACAATACAATACAAAGACAAAAATACTACATATACATAACAAAAATAAAACAAAAACAATTAAAAGAAACACAACCTATACCTTCAATGTTATTAACTTTCTTTTACTTATTTCAGCGACCTCCTCACACCTCCCTTTTTTTGTATTCCACTTCGATTAATTGTTTCAGCAAATCCTTTCCATCTTCCTCAATTTTCTGTCCTATCATTTAACTTGACAAATTCTAACAATATTTTTTCCTTTAATCCATTTACAATCTATTATACTTAATTCTTTATAACATTTCTGCTAAAGCCATGTAACTTCATTCCAACATCTTTCTAACATTCCTTAATTTTACAATATTTCTGTAGATAATCTTTAAATTTCTTCCAATCTTCTTCCACCGACTCTTCTTCCTGGTCTCGGATCCTGCCAGTCATTTCCGCCAGTTCCATGAAGTCCATCCAACATTTGATGCCCTCCCCCCAGCCCTCCTGGCACTGGCTTTAGCCCAGTGAACAAGGCACTGGGAAGGAGGAGTGAGGCTCTGGCATAG
Source organism: Podarcis erhardii (assembly GCF_964252035.2). Classification (NCBI taxonomy): domain Eukaryota; kingdom Metazoa; phylum Chordata; class Lepidosauria; order Squamata; family Lacertidae; genus Podarcis; species Podarcis erhardii. The sequence continues at coordinate 130,502,504 of NC_138497.1, read as the reverse complement.
TCCTAGAGCCCTCCCTTCCTCCTCCCTAAGCCTGTTTAGCTTTTTCCCAGCTTTGGGAAGGATGCACAACGACACTAGGACCCTGTCAGAGCCCTCACACCTCCTTCCCGAACCTGGCCAGTGCAATATCAGCTTTGAGGAGGCTCCCTCCTTGGCTGCGCACCCAGTGCCCCCCCCTCGCTTGGGCTGCCCTCAGTCTGCGTCTACTACAAAAATACAGATAAGTGGGTGGACCAGATAGAGAGACCCAGAGAGCTGTATTCAGCCACCATACTTGAGCTTCTCCATCTCCCTGAGCTCAGGGACTTAAAGCCAAGCCTAGCTTTACGTCCCCATGTTTGAGCCTGGTGTGACCCAGGCAGAAGCTCCGGCTGTCAAGCTCGCCAAAATTCAGACAGTTTTCATTCAGACAAAGGTAAAAGTGGCAATGGGGTTTTGTTACTCTTCTTGAATGGAGGGATTTCACCAGCTGCCAACAGATTGGTTTGCAGACCTCTGAAGGAGCATAAAAAACAGCACCACTAATAACCACAACAGCATATTTACTCTTTATTTATTTTACAGTGGTACCTGGCATGCTCTGGTCCATGGGGTCACAAAGAGTCGGACACGACTAAACGACTAAACAACAAACCTCGGTTTTTGAACGCAATCCGTTCCATTCGACTTCCAAAACGTTCAAAAACTGAGACACCCAAGGGCGGTTAGCAAATGTAATTGAGAAAAATGAGAAACACTCAGAAGAAGCCGTTTTACTTCCAAGGCGCGTTTGAAAACGGAAGCATTTCCTTCCGGGTTTTCAATGTTCGAAAATTGAAACTTTCAACTTCCAAGACATTTGAAAACAAGGTACCACTGTGTGTGTGTGTGTGTGTATGTGTGTGTGTTTTAAAGCAACTCTGTTTGTGGCCAATTATCCCCCTAGGGATTCGCCAAAATCATCTGCCATTGCCCCAGGCTTTTACTTTTGAAATCCTCCCCTTATCTAAGCACGAACCAACTCAGCCCTACTTTTGGTTATACAATCTGACAAGATCACATCCCGAGATGATGTGGCTTAAGGCATGAAACAAGTGTACTGACATGTAAGTCACACTTGCTACGCCTTTCATACATCACAGGGTCAAGTTTCTGGCCTGGACCTATCAATAGTAACTTAGAACTGCAGCTACGAGGCAAGAATCTGAAATCAGGTTATATGCGAGGCAAAACAGGACAATCAGGCAGGAGATTTCAAGTGCCCTCATCATATGAAAGCGGGAAGAAACCCGGCTTTTTATTTCTGGTGTTATCCGAGATTGAGGCTACAGATCTTCCTGAGGCCCTCATGTTTGAACCCTTAATCCGAGCCGAAAATAACAATATGCCGGCCATCACCTGCTTATGTGAATGCTGCGCCCCTGACCTGCCACTGCAGCCCAGCTAAATTTTTGCCCCATCAGCATTATCCTCTGTCTTTTATCCTCTGTGGCTTTTTACCACAATAAGACCATTTCTGCCTCTTTCCATATTAGGAAAGAGACAGGAATGCGTGCATCAGCTTGGGGGCAAGTCAAGAGGTTTTTGTTTCTGTCGAACTACCTGGATGGATGGTTTTTTGTTTTTTTTAAAAAAGTTTTTATTGTTAAAATAATTCAGCATTAATACACATGTATTACAAATATACAAGCATACATTTCATACAATCCTTAAAAGTGTTCAAACATACCTACACTCAATCCCACAGATAATTCCTTCTCCCATCACCATCCACCACCCCTCACCCTACCTTTGTGTTAGACTTCCAATCTACCGTATTTTTTGCTCTATAAGACTCACTTTTTCCCTCCTAAAAAGTAAGGGGAAATGTGTGTGCGCCTTATGGAGCAAATGCAGGCTGCGCAGCTATCCCAGAAGCCAGAACAACAAGAGGGATTGCTGCTTTCACTGCGCAGCGATCCCTCTTGTTGTTCTGGCTTCTGGGATTCAGAATATTTTTTTTCCTTGTTTTCCTCCTCCAAAAACTAGGTGCGTCTTGTGGTCTGGTGCGTCTTATAGAGTGAAAAATACGGTACTCAGTTGCAATTTCTTTCCACTTCTATTACTTTCTTTCACACACCTTTAACCTAATTTCATACTTCTTTCTCTATTACACATTGTTATCCATCTTATTTGGTATTTCAGTATTTGAAACGGAACTTGTTTATTCTAATATGAGTTCTGATTTTTCGATATGGCTTTGCAAGTATCTTTTAAACACCTTCCAGTCCCTGTCTATCTTCTCTTTTGAGATCCTCTGGTTTGAAATCCTCGGAGCCCACCAGCACTCCTTTCTTGCAAGAGGACCGACACAGGATAATTCCCACATTTGCCAGGCTGTTTTTGGAGCCTGTGTTTTTGCAGGTGCTCTCTGTAGTGACCGTGCATGTTTGGAACCAGGCGTCCCGTTGAAACGCTCGCTCCCCTCCACCAAAAGGTCCACTTCCTTTGCTTTGTCAGCACGGCTCCCCTTGGCCTGTGAAGGCGGCTTTTGAAAAGCGTGAGGGGAAATGAGTCACCCGGCAGAATGTGGGAATTATCCTGTTTAGCTTCTCTCCTTTATCCTTTCAGCAAAGCCTGATGAAAAACCTCAGTCACCAGAGACCAGAAGGCTCCCATGTAACTGACAGAAACCAAATGTTTGAGAGCTCTTGGATCCTGTTATTGAAAGGGGCCTGACCCTAGTGCTGCACCTCCATTTGTCATCGTTTTAATCTGATCCTTTGCAAAAGCTCTCAGCTGCTCTCGTTCCTTTGCCCCCTTTTGGGATGCAGTTCTTTTGTACCTTTATCTTGTGTTTTGTGCGTGCATTAGCGGCGAGCCAAGGTAACAGTCTTAATTTTCCAAACGTTACCAAGCCAACGTTGCTCCAAGATAGTGAGGTAAAATCTGGAGTTACTTCCAGCGAGCAGAGTGATTCCAAAAGTCAGTTTACATCAATGCAAGATGGTGATGGCAGGCAAGGAAGGGAAAAGGCAGCATTGCAGCCTTTCATTGGTTTCCAGTATGTTCCCTAAACGGTCTCAGCCCAGGATACCTGAAGGAGCGTCTCCACTCCCATCGTTCAGCCCAGACACTGAGGTCCAGCACCGAGGGCCTTCTGGCAGTTTCCTCACTGCAAGAAGTGAAGCTACAGGGAACCAGGCAGAGGGCCTTCTCAGTAGTGGTACCCACCCTGTGGAATAGCCTCCCATCAGATGTCAAGGAAATAAACAACTATCTGACTTTTAGAAGACATCTGAAGGCAGCCCTGCTTAGGGAAGTTTTTGATGTCTGGTGTTTTATTGTGTTTTTAATATTCTGTTGGGATGGGGTATAAATAATATAAGGTAAAGGTAAAGGGACCCCTGACCATTAGGTCCAGTTGTGACCGACTCTGGGGTTGCGGTGCTCATCTCGCTTTATTGGCCGAGGGAGCCGGCGTACAGCTTCCGGGTCATGTGGCCAGCATGACTAAGCCGCTTCTGGCAAACCAGAGCAGCACATGGAAACACCGTTTACCTTCCCGCCGGAGTGGTACCTGTTTATCTACTTGCACTTTGACATGCTTTCAAACTGCTAGGTTATTAGAGCTTCCTGTTCCTTACCAGTTGCTGTCCTCTTGTCACATGACTGCTACTACACTCAGGGCTTTTCTTCAGGTGGAACACACAGGAACGGTGTTCCTGCACCTCTTAGGTGGGCCCTGGAAGTTAGGTGGAGAGACCTGATCAGCATAGACCCACATCCTCTACAGGCTCCAGAGAGGGTCTCCTTGAGAGATGGAGGCACAGTGCAGCTTTCCTGAGGCTCTTCAACTTCCCAGCTAACAACAGATGCACAGGAAAAATCCTCTTTGGCCTCTGTGATGGCTCTTCTGGGAGAAATGCGTTCTGGCACCTTTTTTTCCAGGAAAAAACCACTGACTACGCTTACTCAGGAGTCTTTGGTGAATGACTTAATCAAAAGCTTTTCACAAATATTAGCCACTTATCTTTCCTGCACTCTTTCCAAACATGGTCAGCACTTGTCTGAGCGCTCCCCCCCCCCCAGTTTTTTTTTTGCTCCAGAGCTTTCTCCATAAAAACACACTCTTTAAAGCTCAGTCGGCACAAACAGCAATCCATGGCAAACAGGAATCGGTGTTTGCTCCAGTTAAGCAGGTTTTTGTAGGGAAAGCTCCGGGACAAAAAGCAAAATGCTTGGACAAAAAGCTTTTAAGCACAGATCAGGGCCTTGAAAGAGCGAGACAAAAAGTAATTGTGGATAAGCCCTAAGTACACTGTATCAACTGGATCTTTCTGTATGCTTGTTGACACACTCAAAAAAGCGCAAAAGGTTACTGATAAAGGACTTGCCCATGCAGAAACCATACTAGTTAAAGACATGTCCACTTGCAGAATTGAATGATGTAATGCATAGCATTACAGACTTGAGGCTGTGTATTTATACTTTGCAAGTCTTTTTTTTTTTCACATTACACCTAAAACCCCAGAAACTCACTTGTGCTTCTACTTTCCTGCCACTTGAAACATTCAGCATGCTTTGTAATGTAAGGCGATTCCATTGTAAACAGTGAATTGTTCTCATAGAAAGTGATAGCGGACCAAGAGAGAACCATAGCTCATTGGTTGAGCACAAGGGGAATAGCTTTCTTTGGGTGCAAGCTGCCCATGGGATTTGTCTATCCTGGAGTAGGATGTTGGAGCCCATCAAAGTGGGACTAGATTTGGCAAAACTGCTAATTCCGAGCTCCAGTAAAAAATCGCCATGCTCCTTATTGCATCCGTTGGAACATAATGGGGTCTGTGTAAGTTCCTAGCCCCGTGCATGAGTCCCTAAGCTCTCTTACCGTTAGTTGTGGCTGCTGCAAATGGCAAACATAGGTTTCTCCCTCCCTGGCATTTGGAATTCTCCTACAGCAACATTTGTGACACTAGGGATTCCAGGAAACAGATCTTTACTAGGGCACCTGCCAAACATACAATTACACTTCACAGCATCCCTGGCACCAGGAATACTAGGGCAGCAACATTCCAAATGATAGGGGGGAAGCAAAAATTAGTCCTGCCCCTGTCCCTGTTTCTACCACCACCAGATAAACTATTAAAGGGGATGGAGGAGTTTTTCCACTCAGATTACCATCTGAGCAAGATAAGAACAATGGGAGGGATGGCTCAATTCTTAGTCCTGGCATGCTTTGTAAGTGTGCCAAATTCATACGCTAAACCAGTTTTATTACAAACGTCGAAAACATAGTCTGAATCTTCTTGTCAATGACCATATAAATATATCCTTACACAATGTTTTTGCAACTGAAATAAGTTCTGGAAATTGGAGTAATTTACTTGCGAAATGTGTGTGTGTGTGTATTCTTTTTTCAGAATGGAAAAGGTTCAGAGAATAATTTTATGTCATGAATGGGATTTTTTTTTTGCTGGGTGAGAAGGATTAATGATGATGATGATGATGATGATAAAAATAATAAAAATAATAACAATAACAATAATAATATTTTTTTAAAAACAATTATATCCCACCCATCTTGCTGCATTTCCCCTGCCACTCTGGGTGACGTGCAACACACACAACCACATCAAACATCAAAAAACAAAATATCCTATACGAGCAACAAACAAACCAGTAAATAAGAGAAACCAATAACAACAACAACAACAATAATAAACAGTTTACAGTTATGCCCAAATTAAAATAACTGCCAACCCCAACTAAACATTTAACCAACATCAACCCAACAAAAACAAAACAGAGGAACCAAAATTAGAACCTTTAAAAATGTTTAAAATCATTTAAGCCAGTTGCCCCAACCCAAGAGATCATGCACGAGAAAGAAATGCAGGGAATTTCTAGTTCTGCATAACGAATGACCTGACTTCTAGCTTTGATAATGTTGCGTCCTGATGGTTCATGCTTTGGCGATCCTCTGATACATACTTGGTGCATATATCTTTCCCTCAAGACAATATGCGCCTCCAGTGTTATTTCCTTATTCTTTGCGAACATTACAAGTTGTGACTGTGGGCCATGATGGGGAGTGGCATATGCTGGCAGGTGTCATGGGGGGAGAGAATTATATCAGTAAATGCCCGATATTAATATTCTAGTTTGCATTCTCTGCAGAAGTGCTGTTGAGTTGAAAGCGGATTCCTCTGTTCACTTATCATCCTTGTTTCTCCACAACCCCCACGCTCCCCCACCTTAATAGGAAAGATTTGCAGCTTTCGGAAATCCTTGTCTTGATTAGAAGAACTTGTTTTGTGCAAGTTGTAAAAATTCAATGCCAGCCTCCTGATGCTATATTTATAAAGACAAAAGGAGCAGGTGTAACTGCAGTCCTTGCCATATTCTTGCTGTTTCTCTTTTCCCTTGAAATGGCGCAAACTCAACTTCTTTTCTCCACGAGAGAAACCAAACCGGGAAAAGCGGGGCACTGGTACAACTGCACAAATCTCTCCAGATGTTTAAAAGTGAAGAGACGGGGAGCAAACCCACGAGGAAACTGAAGATAGCTCAGGACACAATCTGGTTACTTCAGAACAACCCAGCCACACACAGGCTTTGATTGCAATTCATAAGGAGGCAACCTGAGTCATCTTAAGTTAGCTTAAGGCAAATACAGTAAGCTGACATCACATCCAACCGAAGCAAGCTGACCTCGTTTCCAGTCAGACATGCCTTGTTGGGTTTTATTAAATAAACAGAATGCCTGGCTTCGTAAGAGCAATAACCAGCGATCCAAGCACATATGCTGGATGTAATATATAGTGCTTATTCAATACTGAGGCAATACTGAGGACACGGGTGGCGCTGTGGTCTAAACCACTGAACCTCTTGGGCTTGCCGATCGGAAGGTCGGCGGATCGAATCCGCGCGACGGGATGAGCTCCCGTTGCTCTGTCCCAGCTCCTGCCAACCTAGCAGTTCGAAAGCACACCAGTGCAAGTAGATAAATAGGTACCTGTGCAGTGGGAAGGTGAACGGCGTTTCTGGTTTCCGTCACGATGTTCCATTGCGCCAGAAGTGGTTTAGTCATGCTGGCCACATGACCTGGAAAGCTGTCTGTGGACAAACGCCGGCTCCCTCAGCCTGAAAGCAAGATGAGCGCCTCAACCCCATAGTCATCTTTGACTGGACTTAACCATCCAGGGGTCCTTTACCTTTACCTTTTACCTTACTGAGGCATACTATGGCACCTCACAGACTAGGGAGAGCCAGTGTCCTCTAGATGTTGTTGGCCTGCAAAACTCCCACCAGCTCCAACGGGCAAGGTTGAAAGAAGATGGAGTCCTACAACATCCTTCTGGAGTCCACCAAAATGGCTACCCTGACAGAGACAATGACCGGCTGGATGTGGGTCAATAATTTGAAGCTGAATCCTGCTAAGAAAGAAAGCTGCTGTGTGTTCTTAGTTATCAGGTCCAAGAGGTAGAGAGATGGTGTGTTCTTGGCAGGGATGCATTCCTCTGGAAGGAGCAGGTCCACCACTTAGTGATACTCAGTGTTGTCATTGGCGACTCTGGTGGTGTGCTGGTCCCGAGGGCTAACCATGCGGTGAGATCTGAGTCCAGTCCGAGGTTGAGGGTGCGGTACGGAGGCTGTCCGTCAAAGCTGAAGCAGGGTCCAAGGTAGGGAGTCGGGTGAGGTCAGGAACTCTGACCTGAAGCAGGACAGGGTACAGGCAGGAACAGGCTACCAACAATGTTGCTCCCGCAACCTGGGACTGGGCTGGCTGGCTTTTATCTGCCCCGAGGCATAGGGCGGCCCCGGTCCACAGGTGACTCGCTTCTCCTGGCCTTAAGGCGAGCACTCCTCCTGCGGGAACTTAGTTCCCTCCGTCTCTCTGCCCTGAGCCTCTGCAGCTCAGGAGAGGCTGGAGGGTTACCGGACCCAGAGGCAACCTCAGCTTCCCCTGACGGGGCTGAGAGTGGAGCACCTGCAGGCAATGGGTCCTCCATCCCCTCAGGAGCCAGAGCAGACTCAGCTGGTGCCTGCTCCTGAGGATCCAGCACAGGTGAGGACCCTTCAGGCTCATGCCCCAGCCCCGGCTCAGCTGGTTCTGGAGGCGGGGACTCCTCTGCAGGCTGGGATTCCTCAGGTTCAGCCTCCAAGTCTGAATCCCAGGCCATCACAGGTGGCTAGGAGCACCAGCTATCAGCTTTTTTTTGGACAGAGATGATTTGGCCACCACATTTGGCTCTGGTGATTTCCAGGTTGGAAATGGTTGTCGCCATGTGGAACTGCCCTTGAATATGACTCAGAAGCTTCAGCTGGCCCAAGCTGCAGCTTCCAGATTACTTTGACAATAGCCAGCACAAGCTCTTTCACTCTTCCTTGGCAACTTAAGTTACATTAACTCTGCCATTCGCTAAAGCTGCTGAAATTTCCTTGAGAGACGTGAGAGTGGCAAAAGTCATTTGAAATAGGATCTGGGAAAAGTAACTCAACTCCTTTACGTAGGGCTCATCCAGGCTTATGCTCATCCCATGCTTAGAAAGCATGGGTCCAAGGGGTTTTACCATTTGCCCCATGCACAGGTCCTGCAATTTTCCCTTGGAAAACCCACTCTGCAGCAATAAATTTGAGCAAATGTCAGTCCATAGAAAATCCAGTTGACATTTGATCCGATTCAGTGGTAAAGACTGGGCTTTCCCAGGAGAAAGCAGTGGGACAAAGGCAAGTCTGGATGAACCCCAAGTGCTCAGATCTAGTCAAATCTTATTCTCAACACACTAAAATATCACATCAAGAAAAAACCTACTTCTGGAAAAGGTCTCGTGGATTCATTCTTTCACATTCAGACCTGAAGAGTGGCTAAAAAAGGACCACAGGGTGCCGTGAAGTCAGCCAATGAAATGGCCTGTTGTCATTATTACAGGAGAACACATAAAATCAAAACTTTTAGTCAAAAGTCCAGTCCGTGTTCAAACAGGATCATGCAGGTCCTCGAACAACGGGCAAGTTCAGCTTGCAAGAGAGTTCTGCATGAGCTCACTGGCTTTAGCTGGGCCTAATAAAAAGCATTCTCTCTGTTGCTGACATGAGTTTTGATCTACCAGTATTACAGGATAATCAACTACAGTGGCTCCGCGAAGGAAAATCGCTTCATCTTGCCCCTTGTCTGTGCAGGAATAAAATCTGTTTCCAATGTGAAAATGAGAAGGAGCAAAAGGTAACCCGTTGACCATCACATCATGTCTCTAGGAGACAAAGCCTTCTGTGACCCACTGTTGAGCATCACTTTTGGCAGTGCTGCCAGAATGGAGCTTTCAGTTGCCAGTTCTCCTCTTGATAGGAGAAGGAGAAAATGTGTTTGGTACACTGAGACTCCACCTAGCTGGAAGCAGAGCCGGATTATTTGTTTGTTTCCTAAAGTTTATACACTGCTTGATTGTAAACAAAAAACCAAAGCAGTTTACAAAAAGATAAGACAAAATTAAGGGGGGAGTGGAATTACAACTCTACTTTAAAGCATGTTGTTGTTTAGTCGTGTCCAACTCTTCGTGACCCCCTGGACCAGAGCACGCCAGGCACTCCTGTCTTCCACTGCCTCCCGCATTTTGGTCAAACTCATGCTGGTAGCTTCGAGAACACTGTCCAACCATCTCGTCCTCTGCCGTACCCTTCTCCTTGTGCCCTCCATCTTTCCCAACATCTTTCCAGGGAGTCTTCTCTTCTCCTGAGGTGGCCAGAGTATTGGAGCCTCAGCTTCAGGATCTGTCCTTCCAGTGAGCACTTTAAAGCATACAAAAGTTAAAACAGATTAAACTGACCTCAACTTTCTAAGCATCTGGGTCGGCTTGGTCTAAACAAGAATGTTTTTAGCAGGATCTGAAAAGAGTAAAGTGCCTCCTTGATCTCAATAGGCAGGGAGCCTATTCCACTAAACGACCTCTGAACATGGTAAAGGTAAAAGGTAAAGGACTCCTGGATGGTTAAGTCCAGTCAAAGGCAACTATGGGGTTGCGGCACCCATCTCACTTTCAGGCCGAGGGAGCCAGCATTTGTCCACAGATAGTTCTTCCGGGTCATGTGGCCAGCATGACTAAACCATTTCTGGTGCAACGGAACACCGTGACGGAAACCAGCTTGCACGGAAATGCCTTTTTTGTTCCCGCCACAGCGGTACCTATTTATCTACTTGCACTGGCGTTCTTTCGAACTGCTAGGTTGGCAGGACAGAACAGCGGGAACTCACTCCATCGCGCGGATTCGAACCGCCAACCTTGCAATCGGCAAGCCCAAGAGGCTCAGTGGTTTAGACCGCAGCGCCACCCCTGGTGTTCCCCAGGTGTTAATGGAGTCCGACTCCTATCAACATGAATGTCAGGAGTAGCAGTTCTACTGCATCTGAAGGGCATCATGTTGACTACTCATGGAGGAGATTCACCCCCCATCAGCTAGAGGGAACAACCTGTGGTTTCAGGTGATGACCCCTTGCCTGCTTCAAACCCTCATGTATGCCAGGCGATTAGCATGCTTTGCGGTCAGTTTGCAGCTGTCCCTCCAGTAGGGAACGATGCCAAACCACACAACACAAGCATAAGGGAAATTCCCAGTTGCCTAGCATACGGCAGAAATAAGAGTCTAAACAGAGGCCGCTCTCTCTCCTTACTGTACACAGGTGCAGAAGCTGAGCTTGGCAGTGGGCACAGAATGAGCCTTCTGAACCCATCCTTCGCTTGCCGCCTCCCTGGTGGTTGTCATGGCACTCGTAGCTGAAGGGCTCAGCATTTTACTCCATATTGATTTACTGGAAATGATGTCACGTTACGAGACGCCCGTTCTTCTCTGCTGATGTCAGCACCAAACAGACTGAGGGGAGAAGAAAACCATTCTTTTTAACTTCACTGCTTGCTACAAATCACCCCTCCGGTAGCCAGGCTGCACGTTGTGCTTCTGTGACGGTGAAGGCGCTAAATCACAAACAAATGAAACGAGAGACATAAAGTAGATAAGGCGATACCTTTTATTGAACCGGCGTCTGTTGGCGAAGGGTGTATAATAATTCCTGGTACCACTTAATTTCCCACTTCTTTCTCAGCACTGTGTTCTTTCATGCAAACTGGCATCGCAGCATTGGGCTTTATCTGTGTGCAACGGGTGCTCTCTAGTGGTCGGATCCGTCAGAGGAGCTGCAAAGACGAAAGAGGGATGGGAAGTGCAAAAGAGCAAGAAATTTGTGGAGAGAGCCGGGGACCAGGAAGGGCGTGGAAGCAAAAGGGAACAGGAAGGCTCTTTTGGAAGACTGTCAAGTTTATTGCGTTGTCTCAATCTGAGATCTTTCCAGTGTCAAGGGCCAAGTTATATGTGCTTCAAAGAAGACAAAATCTGCTTGCCCCCCCCCCTTCCCAAATAAATACAGCCTGCGGTTGGTAACGCTAGTCTGCTTTTATGGTATTAGTAAGACCAGAAAAAAGAGCTTTGATGTCTGCCCTACTTTATTTAAAGGAATGACTAGTTAAAGTATTACATTATGCCTTTTCACATTCTGAAAGCTGTCTTCAGGCAGGGATAAAATAACAACCGGCAACCACTCCCATTCGCAAAATGTTCATAAACCATGATTTCAGCTTCTTCGAGCATCAAGTGGTTCATTAAAAGCTGGGAATTGAACCAGTTCCATTTTGGAGCTTTCTTTTCCAAAGCAGGGTGTGGCGACTTCACCAAGGCATTTTCTAACAGCTGAAAATAAACAGTGTCCCAAACCTAGTTACAGCAACATGAAGAAAAGGTGCCATTGTTACCAAGATTGTATATTAAAAGCTGTTGGCCTATGTAATATACATCAATGTGGAATTCCCCCCTCCTGTAGCTATTGGCTGAGCTGTTGTCATGTCATGGAATGTTCACCAGTGCTCCAACTGTTCAGGGTAAACATTGTCAGAATAATTATTTTCACAGATACTGTTCCCTTCCCCGCCCCCAGGGAATTTAGATGAGAGAGTCATTTCATCTGTTCCCCCTTTTCAGACAATTTAGATGAGGGGATCATTTCATCTAGGCCACGGAAACTGGGATATGTGTATTGGCAGCAGTTTATTTATGAATCTGAGAGATATGCCTTGCATTTGCAAGATGGCTGACTCGATGGACCACTTTACATTTATAAGATGGGCATCTAAGACACTTTGTGTCCCAGAATGTAAATTGTGAATGCGACAAACACATGTTTGCAACCACATGCACAGTACAGACAGGCTCATCAGGGAACCTGGATTGGCTGAAATGCCTAACTGAATGCCAAACCCAGGTTGTCATCTGAGTAATGCGTGAATAGCCCTTAGGTCAAGGAAGAAAATGTTTTTACACAATCCGTGTGTGTGTGTGTGAGAGAGAGAGAGAGAGAGAGAGAGAGAAATTGTAAGTGCATTTTAAAGTTAACTTTATAAGTTATACAAATTATGGAAAAAATGACATTTACTCTCAACTCATGTTGTGGGGTGGACAGCATACAGGAGGGCTCTGAATTTAATTTGATTTCTTACAGTAGCATTGTGTGTGTGTGTGTTTGTGTGTGTGTTTTTAAACTGTAGCTGGAAAGCAGCACCAAAATGAACAGAAATGAATTGACATGTTGAGAGAAGACCATTTTAAAAGCATTTATGTTCGGCCATTTCTACACAGCCCTGCCTCTGTCCCTCTCCTGATACAGAACGCACAGAGCTGTCCTCAGAAAGCCAACTGGAAAGTGAGCTGCTTCCTTGATTAGCTGAAAATAATTGTACTTAATTTCTTAGGTAAAACAGACAAGCATGTGGTGATTCTGGCCCTGCAGAAAACCAAGATAAATGGATTTTGTTTTCCTAGAATATCTCCAGCCTGCAACTTGTCACTGTAACCTAATAACAACAACAAAGGAGATGGGAAGAGACGTATTGCGATAGCCTCCCAGAAAGCACTCTGCATGCTCTCACTTGGTACCTGTTAATCCAAATAACATGCATTGCACAGATCTACACTTGAATAATGTATAGGATTCTGAATGAGGGCACAGAAATGGGGAGGAGACTCTCACAGGGAGGGGAAGGAATAGAGCACACTTGAAAATAAGGAGGGAGACCCCTCGAAAAGATCCTTGCTTTACAAATGCTAAAATCATACTAACTGATTACAAATTAATATACAGTGCATTTTCTTTCCTTTTTTTTTTTTAGAAAACAAAGTCTTGTTTCACAGATGTACCATATACACCACATGCTGCAGTTGCTATGGCAATAATTACGGGTCTTTTATTGAACAGCACTGTGAGGGGTTACAGAGAACTGCGGCTGGTAATTTTCTAAGAGGCCCCATGATGTATGCTGAAGCAGGCACAGTTTTAAAAGCAGAGGGCCCTGAGACTTTTGCTACCAGCCTCGATGCAACTGGAGAAAATTGGGGGAGGGGGGAGCCCAAGGCAGCAGCAGCAGCTGCTTTTGACAGCATGGAGTGGTGTCTGTTATCTAGGCCTCTCTAGACCGTTAGTTTTTAGGCACAAATCAAAGATGTTTTCGGTGTGCTATGAAGTGCGAATGCATGGGTATTGCATAGATAGCAAACACACGTGATGTTCGCATACACCCGTGAATAAGCTCCAGACATTTAATTAATTAAAAGCATTTAGATGGCTGGGACCCTACCTGCCTGCACATTGTCTCGCCAGAGTGGCACATGCCCTGGTTTATCTCTCACTTGGACTTCTGTAGTGTGGCTACCTTTGAAGGTGACTCAGAAACTGCAACTAATCCAGAATGCAGCAGCTAGACATGTGACTGGGAGTGGTCGACTGGACCATATATCACAGGTCCTAAAGGATCTACATTGGCTCCCAGTACATTTCCGAGCAAAATTCAAAGTGTTGGTGCTGACCTTTAAAGCCCTAAACGGCCGCAGCCATGTATACCTGAAGGAACATCTCCACCCCCATCGTTCAGCTCCACCCACTGAGGTCCACCTCCGAGGGCCTTCTGGTAGTTCCCTCACTGCAAGAAGTGAAGCTACAGCGAACCAGGCAGAGGGCCTTCTCAGTGGTGGCACCTGCCCTGTTGAAGCCTTCCCATCAGATGTCAAGGAGATAAGTAAGTATATAACCTTTAGAAGACATCTGAAGGCAGCTCTGTATAGAGAAGCTTTTTAATGTGTGATGTCTTATTATGTCTTATTCCCCCAGAGTGGCTGGGGGAACCCAGTCAGATGGGCAGCGTACATTTAATAGAATTCTGGGGTGCTGACATAACCCATTTTCCAGTTTCAGGAGGTCCACGTGAGATCGGTTTTGCGAATTTCTGGTCACTAAAAAAAGGCCTTCAAATTGCTGGGTGAGGTTGGGAACTGTCAGGAATTACGCCTCAGCAGCAGCAGAGAGTTTTATTAAATTTTAAATTTAATTAATTTACTGATGGGGTCATTTATGGGCTCCAGAACTTTCCGTTTGAAGGCTCGCACCTTGACATTTGCCAAATAAGGATCTGCTATCCGGATAGCAGTCTCCTGGCTCATTTGTTTGCAATTGAAAATAATGATTAGTGGAACTAGTTGTCCAAAGAAACATTTTCTCCTGTGCAGTATATATACATGTAACGGGGATTGATGCATTGAACTCGTTTGTATTGAAGTAAAATGTACCAGCCATGTCGAGTGCATTCCATAGGGAAGTTTTCTTGTGCAGGCCCCTTTGAACTAACTGTGCATTCGGCGAGTAATACAATCTACTGGAAAAAGTGGCGGCTTTAATAGCTGTGTCTAGCGTAGCCTGAACTCTGCGTTGCTTGTACTGGATTCTATTACCCGGCTTTGACAGGAAAGACCTCTTGGAAGTCTTTGAAGCCGTGCAGTTGGGACCTGTTATAGGCTTCAGGGCACATATGAAAGGGGTGTTCAAGATTCCTAGCCTGGAGGAAGATTTGCAAGCTTTGTTTGGTTTTCTGTGAAATGGCTCCAAAAAAAGTGACGGCAAAACAGATACGCTCAGTTTATTTCATCTTATTTACCTTTCTGAGTTTGCAAAGATCCTTCCGAGTTTGTTCTTGATTTTCAAGAGACTCTTAAAATGCAAATGAGGCCCAGTCACATGGGCAGGGTACAAATAATAAAGTTATTATTATTATTATTATTATTATCTCTCTATCTGCAACTCAAACTGGTGCACAGGATGTGGAGGGAATTCTGTCATCCCCCAAATTCATAGGATTCCCCCCTATATAGGAGGCACTCAACTGGGACAACTTTGTCTCTCGGAAGTTCTTCTCTTACTAAGGTGGGTGTTTTGTGCTAGTAATAGCAGGAACTGATGGATCTGTCAGTTTCTCATTTTTCCAGTCTGTCCCAGACTGTGCCCCATTTCTGCATCAGCTTGCAATTCACATTCACACACAATTCACACACACACACACAAATCCTTCATGAAAATTCATATTCATTGCCATTCATATTCATTTCCATCCATAATTCTCCTAATGCACCCATTTTTGTATGCAGCTTTGCCCAATCTCTGGCAAGCAATTTTGGCTAATAGAATGAATTTTGTACATTCGTTTCATGTGTGCGCGCGTGTGTGACTCTCTCTAAGACACATTTTTGTATGCATTTGTAGTTGAAAAACCGCGATGTGAAAAATGTGAAAGTGGGAGGTGATGGAAAGAGCCTCTGCAGTCATAGTAGAGAATACTGGACTAGATGGACTAAATACAAGGCAGCCCCCTGGATTTTATAAGGTCTGCCAAGGCATGAGCACTTTCTTTCACTTGCTAAATCCTAGATGAGAAGCCTTCTGTTTCCAGTGCTCCCCAGTGGTTCTACTATATCAAAACTCTTTCTTCAGAAGTACTGAACCGGTGGAACAGTAGTATTACTCAGTTTCTAGTCAAAGGATGGTAGAGCAAAATTCTTATCAAGATCATTCACATACAGAAGACATAGTGCGGAACAGGCTTTCTCTACGGTCAGGAAAATTGCTTTTGATAAGCTCTCTGTGTTTGTTTACACTGGGCACGTCTGAGAAATGGAAGCAAAAATTGCCGGTGTTCACAATCGGTGAGTACAATCAGTGTTTGCTGCTGCTGCTTTTGGTCCACGAATGATACATAGACGGTGACTTTCCTCCCCAATTCCATTACATTTCCTTAGCACTGAAATTAATAGTATGGAATAACGCAATACAGTTGTACCTTGGTTGCCGGATGCATTGGAACTCATACGTTTCGGCTCCTGAACGATTGAAAACTGGAAGTGAGTGTTCCAGTTTTCAAATGATTTTCGGAAGCCAAACGTCCGGCATGGCTTCCAACTGGCTGCAGGACTCTCCTGCAGCCAATCGGAAGCCACATCTTGGTTTTCGAAGTTGAATGGACTCCCAGAATGCATTCTGTTCTAGAACCAAGGTATGACTGTAATGTTAATTACTTATATTCTGCCCCTGTGGACTGCAAGGCAAACGATGTCGCTTTTATCGAAAGCTGAACTGCAGTGGAATGGGAACAGTGCTGCATGCAACGAACACAGAGTGGAACAGGAACTGATTCCTTCTTGCAGGGGCACATTAACTAACACAGTTCTTAGGGATTAATTTGTGCTCCATTAGGTTTGCCTTCATGGGACGTGGGTAGTGCTGTGGGTTAAACCACAGAGCCTAGGACTTGCCGACCTAAGGCTGGCGGTTCGAATCCCCGCGACAGGGTGAGCTCCTGTTGCTCGGTCCCTGCTCCTGCCAACCTAGCAGTTCGAAAGCACCTCAAAGTGCAATTAGATAAATAGGTACTGCTCCGGCAGGAAGGTAAACGGTGTTTCCGTGTGCTGCTCTGGTTCGCCAGAAGCAGCTTAGTCATGCTGGCCACATGACCTGGAAGCTGTACGCCGGCTCCCTTGGACAATAAAGCGAGATGAGCGCCACAACTCCAGAGTCGGCCATGACTGGACCTAATGGTCAGGGGTCCCTTTACCTTTTACCTTTAGGTTTGCCTTCAGAAAGTAATCGCTTCCCACAATTATTGAGCTGTGTGTGTGTGTGCACATACAAGCGCACCTGCTGTTGGAGCAAGATGCTGTGTCTGATTGTGAGATTTGGTCTGACACCTCTTGAGCTCCGTCTGAGAGATATGCGAGTCAAATATACATCCCCTGCAGCAAGAAACATGGATGATTTGAAATTGGCAATCATTGCAAGCTCATTTTCGCGAGAGGCACCGCCGGTGTCTTCAGCGGTTCACACTAATTATGTCAGCTTGTCTTTCACCCAAACTCCAGTCCCTTCTTTGTCCCTGCCCACATCTGTGGCTACCAATTAACGCTGCACTTGAGCTTGCATGGCATAACCAGGCAAACCAACACAGCCTTAACGGCTTTTGAATACTGTTTTGACCTGTGTGAATTCACTTTGTTGGACAATTACAGTCTGATATAGGCAGCAATTACAATGGTACCCCTAGTACCACAGATATCATTGAGAGCATGATGTATTAAGAACAAATAGTGTTACGAGGCAGTCAGTGCGCCCAAATACTCTCATTTAGATCATTTAGAAATGTTTAAGGAGCCATTAGCGCTGCAAACGGGTTTGTGAAGTGTGATTATATGTTCACCGCTAACTGGAAGGCTTGTCAGTTCAGTTATGCGGAAGGAGGCAGCGCAACAGTCACATTTATTTTTAAAACAGTGTGGGACATAAATAGCAGTCTTAAGGGGGCTTCGGCATTAAAAAAAAAAAATCCTTTGCCAGGAGGATTCCATCACCATCCGGAGGTTTCCATGAGGCAATATTTCAGGAAAGGAATGTGGTACTGAGGCATGAAATATTTACATAAGACATTAAAGGCAACAGGCTGCCTTTAGAACAGTGTCTTACACAATTAGCACCATGTTTCTTAAACTTTATGAAGACCTGAGCCAAAACGGACAGCTCTAATTTCGCAAGTGTGCTCAGACTATGTAAAAATAGTAGTAGTAGTAATATTGCAACCACCCACTTTTCTTAAATGATGCAATAAAAATAAGAGACGTACAAATACAAAAAAGCAGTGCAGTATAGTTAAAAGAGACTTAAATCAGGTAAGTAGTGCACTTAAGACCACTAGGAAAGCCAAATTTCATGTGGTACTCAGTCCTGTGTATCTGTATTTTATTGTATATATGACATCTCTCTACAAACAGGGTCAAGGGGCTTGCCCATCTTACTAGTAATGAACATGAAGTCACGGTGATGTTGAAGGCAGTGGTTTGCCTTTGTCATAACCAGGGTGGTTTTTGTCAGCCGGAACTTGCTGGAACTCAGTTCTAGCACCTCTCAAGTTGGGTACCAGTAGGGTTGCCTCAACCATTTTGCCAAAAAAAGCTCAACAATATTTGTGTCTGGATATCTACTTTTGGAAATATGGCAACTCTATTATAGGAGAACAAGGGAAGTGTCCGTGGTGAGTTCTGGCACCTCTTTTTCTAGAAAAATAACACTTCTCTCAGTGATGCCAGATCTGATTAGTTGTGCAGTGACTTGCGATCTCGATCACACGCAGTCTATAGTCCGCTGGCAGTAGGAGTACAATATGGGCATGTCTTTAAGTTAACATCTTACATTAAAAACCTGACAGTACCAAACTATTGAAGGCTTTTCACCAAAGCCAGACTAAACGTCTTTCCTTCTGCAGTGTTGAATGGCAGGTTGAGAGGAGTTCCCTACCAGGACAGACTTTGCCCGTGTGCTCAAGACATCGATTCCACAAAACATATTTTGTTGCACTGTGCAAAATATGAGCAAGCCAGGGCTGAACTGATATTACCCTTTCTGGTACCTTTCCCAGGAAAATCAGAGGCTCACTATGTCAGGTTCCTATTGGAAGACCGGACAAACGCTAGAACATTAGCAGTGGCAAAGTTTTTTAAGAATCAATGATCCCTATATTCTGAACAAAATGCTTGTTTAACCTGGAGGTAGGCTGTATGAATTGTGTATTGCTTTGTAACGATTTGTTGGGTCTCTGGACCGTAATAAAGATTGATTGATTGATTGATTGATTGATTGATTGATTGATTAGTTGTTCAGTGTCAATCTTAAATTGCAAGTGGGCCACCTGAAGCCCCAAGCTCATTTTATGTCACCCTGGTGCAACCTGAAGCTGCCCAATTCTTCCATCTCATCAGAATTTATTTCCTCTTAATCGCTTCCTCCCAACTTTTGCTGGGTTTTAGAAACACTCTTCCTCTCCTGTGGAGTTTCTGAGTAATATCAACAAGTAATTGGGAGGGGTAGTATTTTATGTAAAATGACGACGATGATGGTGATGATATAAAAAGAGGAAGAGGAAGAGGAAGAGGAGGAGGAGGAGGAGGAAGAAGAAGAAGAAGAAGAGGACAACAACAACAACAACAACAACAACAACAACAACAATGTTTTTCCTGGTTGTGTATGGCTTGCAAGGGGGAATTCCTCGCCTCTCCTCCCTCCCAGCTGTCTGAGAACTAATTGATAAGCTCCTGCTGTATATAGCACACTGAAGTCAGAAAGGAGTCGCTTTCACTTATTTTCCAGATCAGTAGCTATGCTCCTTTATACACTTGAGAATAACCTGTGCGAAGTCTGTGGAGCTTCTTTCTGAGCAGAACACGAATTGTAACCTGAGGCAGCCACGGTGAAACTTGAAGCAGGTGGTCTTTACCCAAGATGAACTAATCCGGAATACTGTTACTTCAGCTTTGTCTCCACCCACCACTGGAAGATTACCCCGGAGGAAATGTGGCCCTTGAGGGAAAAAGGTTGACCACCCTGCCATACGCTTTCATAACGGAGTATGCAACAAAAGTTGCTATATGTGGTAGTCATAGAATCATAGAATCTTAGAGCTGGGGGGGGGACCCCTGGGTCATCGAGTCCAACCCCTGCAATGCAGGAATCTCAGCTGAAGCATCCACTGAAGTGAAGGACATGAGACAGGAGTTGGTAATGCAGGTGAGCTGCGCACAGGTGAGCTGCAAGCAAGCTGCCGGCCAGCTTTGTGGAGGCTCCTTTTATTGACGCAGTATGCAAACCCAGCCAGATACATTTTGGGCTGTGACCTTTACACATCTCCCACTCCCGAGATCGTGGGGTGGTACAAAGCTATTTTGGCACCTGTTTCCACCTCGTCATTTTCCCCTTGCACAGTGTATGACGAAGGAGACAAAGGTCTCAGAGACAAAGGTCACAGACAGGACACCGCAGACTACTGAGACCGCAAAAGGTTAGACAGAGGGCAAGATGTTCAGACAGCTGTGGCTTTATCTGTGAGGGGGAGTGTGCCCCGCACCCCAAGGTCACGAGTGCAGGCAGCTGAGGCTGAACACGGGTGGGGAGTGTGCTCCTCACCCAACGATCATCCCTACACCCATGACAGACGGCCCTCCAACCTCTGCTTCAAAACCTCCATGGAAGGTTGAAGTTGTCACACTCTTTTTTCGTTAGAACAAATGTGATCTATGGCTTTGGACTCAACCAGCTTTTAAATCAATGTGATGTCAGGGGAGGGCATATTTCGGTATGCATTTCATTCAGAGAAGCAGTTTCAGCAGGGCTCTGCCAAGAACAGTCTGCCGGTTCACCTCACCCGTGAATGTCTACCAGCTTTCCTTGGAGGAACTACGAGGTCCCTGACCTAGGAACACTCCTGAGCCCTGTTCGTTCTGCGTCACAACTTTGCAAGTCTGTCTGGCGGCATGAATGCAAAGCTGTGCTAACTTTGTGTAGATGGGTGTCCTTTGCAAGCCTGTGACCCTGTGGTTATGCAGCACGCCAATGGATTTTTTCCATTATTAAGTTAACGCTGGCTGTGAGGCTGTTTTTTAATATAATCAAAATGCCCCCGAAAAGACCCTCCGTGGGGCTCTTAAGAGAAGTGAAAATATTTAACTGCCTTCAAGTTTGTCAAATATATAAACTTTGCCTAGAGACAAATCAGTTAAATGTGCACTAAAGGAACGTAAGGCTTGGTTATGTGCTCAGAGAAGCAATGCACAGGAAGGATATGAATATTTCTCCTTGTCCTTGGATAGCCTGTGCAGTAGAGTCTATTTTTGCATACATAATGCATGGAGCTCGTAACATTTGCATCCAGAATTTAAATTCTCTAA
Source organism: Podarcis erhardii (assembly GCF_964252035.2). Taxonomy (NCBI): domain Eukaryota; kingdom Metazoa; phylum Chordata; class Lepidosauria; order Squamata; family Lacertidae; genus Podarcis; species Podarcis erhardii. Next base: position 130,481,417 of record NC_138497.1, on the reverse strand, counting down.
AGCCTGTCAGTGTTTGAATGCACAGATCTGAAGGAAGTCCTTTTATGTCTCAGTGGCCCAGGGCAAACCATGGTTTCCTGTTACATAAACAAGCCTCTCCCAATCTTGGGTTGACATTCTTCTCTCCTCTCTTCCACCAGAGGAGGAGATCGGCAACTTCTGGTTTTCGTTTTCGGCAAGATAAAGTTCCCTGTGATATCTAAACTCAAGGAACTTTGGTTGGTGGCTTTGTGATGGTGGCAGGGACCCGGGGTGCCAACATGAATAAAATATTGGGGGGGGGTGGCAGGTAAGCCCTACTCCACGTAATCAATCACATGGCACACCATTTGAATGGCAATGCCCATCAACTTGGGGGGGGCTGGTCCCCTCAAATATTTTATTGGGGGGCTGATGACCCCTCGGTCCCTAGGAATTGGCTCTTATGCAGTGAGCAGAGGAGGAATGACCACTGGGAGGAGCGCAGAAGAAAGAAATGCCACTGGGTGTGTGTGCATGCATCAGCACAAACAGATGCTATCATTTGCCCCAGCTGCAACAAAACATGTCCCTTCCATATCGGTCTCTACAGCCGCAGAAGGCAATGTAACTCTCCAACGGTTTGACGTTACCCTTCCATTGTCTCCAGAGACAGATGGATGTCAACCAACCAGAAGGTGCCGATGGGACATGGGGTAGGGATACACTGTGTTTGTCGCTCCATAAGACGCACCTGACCATAAGACACACCTAGTTTTTAGAGGAGGAAAACAAGAAAAAAAATATTCAGAAAGAAACAGTGGATGTATGATTTTTGTGGTTCATGCTGTGGCCACAGACATGTGATCTGACGGTGAATTTGGGGTGACCCAATGCAAAGATCCTGAGGATCCATGTGGATCCGTGCTTTGTAACCACGTTTTTGCACTATTGCAGCCCCATGAAACAGTGGGTGCATGATTTTTTTGGTGCAGGCTGTAGCCATGGACATGCTATGTGATCTGATGGTGAATTTGGGGTGACCCAATATAAAAATCCTGAGGATCCATGGGCTTTTTACCTCCCCCCTCCCAGGCAGCCTCCCCTAGCGTTCCTTATCTCTCTTCCGATCCCACCGATCAGCAGTTTCCTTTCAACACTCCCTTCCCTCTTGTTTGCCTTAGTGTCTTTTCCTTAGCTGGAGCAGTTTTTTGCTCCTCCTTTTCTTCTAATTTCTCTCTTCATTGCTTTAGTATTCCTGTCTCTTCTCCTTGCAAGTTTACTGTCTTTACCTCCCCCCTCCCAGGCAGCTTCCTTTATCTCTAGCGTCCCTTATCTCTCTCCCCAATCGGCAAATGATCAGTGGCTTTGTTTCAACACCCACTTCCCTCTTTCAAAAAAAAAAAAAAAAAAAAGCATGATCTGCTTTTTGCCCCTGGGCAATTCGGCGCCAGGGACCACGCATTCGCTCCATAAGAGGCACAGACATTTCTCCTTACTTTTTAAGAAGACAAAAGTGCATCTTACGGAGCGAAAAATACGGTATTTGGGACTGGGGAGAGTTCCACTAGGAAAGGTGGACCCTCTCCCTGATGAAATGTCTTCCTTTGATGTTCAGCTACTTGATGATGGATTCAACAGACCATACCCAGCAGCTCCTCAAGCTGGTCTTGTGATTGCAGCTCGTCAATCCATTTGTCTAACTGTCCAGAAAAGATGGGCAAATTATTCCTGGGAATTCTTTGCGTACCTGTTGCCCACATCCCATTTCTTGGCACATGCTCCGTGAATCAGAGAGTAGGTAACGGGTACTGTAGAGAAAGAGAAGAATTAGGTATGTGCAAGCAAAACAAAACAAAATACAAGTCTCTAAGTTGGGGGTTCAAAAAGCCTAATAAACATTCAGAAAAGTCCAGGTAAATGAGTAAATCTCTCTCCTACCTGCCTCCTTGCCCACCCTCCACCTCCAATCATTTGGGAACAAAAAAGCCATTTTTGCCTCTCCCTGGAATTTCTACCTCTGGAAGAACAGAGGTGGGAACTTTTTAATGAATGATGAGTCAGTCCAGTTGCTAAACTCTCCCCTCCCCTGCCTGTCTCTAAGATTTTGATTTAGAAGCTTGTTTAGACGGTAACGGAGGATATGAAAATCAGCTGTTTGCTTATGCTCTTTGACAGTGAGAACATAGACAATTTTTCCCCCTACTATGCATGAATATGTAAAATCTTTTTCTTTTGTAGAGGATTTGTTAACCAAAGACTGTCTGTCTTCCAGAGATAAGTGTGTAGCAAAATAAATCAAAGTCTTGTGCGCCCTCCTCCTCTCCCCTCAACACGATGATTTCCTCTAAGGAAAAAGGTTTGTGTTGGCCTTGATCCCTTGCTCAGTCCAGAAGTTCCCTGGGTGACCTTGAATTTGTATCAGTCAGCCGAACCAAAGATTAGGAGCTCCTCCAGACCACCTGTTTATTCAGCATTCATTCTGATTCGCTTGCACAAAGTGTATTCGGTGGTTAGACCATGTCCAGTCTCTACTGAGCATTCGTTCGGATTTGTTGGTAGAGAGGTTCTACAGCAATATACTGGAACCAGTTATATACCATAAATCCCTCCCTTGTGTTTACATGTCTTCCAACAGGAAGTCCATCCCATCATTTTCAGTGACTTCTCCTCTCACTTCCCAAACTGCTGCTTTCTTTTAAGTGGCCAGAACTACAGAGCCCTTTGGCCCGTGTTAATTGTGCAAACCTAAAATTCCAGTCTGCGCTTCAATCCATCCTGCAAAATATTGATAATCTGAAGGAAGCCCAGGAGAAGGATAAAATGAGTTGAGCTCATGCATGCTGCCATGAGATCCTTGAAGAAAGCATGTGGAGGATACAGGTTATTGCATCCCTATGTGCTTTATTTTATATATATATATATATATATGCTTTCGTAGATTTTCACGGGTACAGGAATGCAGGTTTTGGTGTCCTCGGGTGTCTTCCCGTGTAAAAGTTGGGGTGTCTAGGCGACGTTTCGACGAGGTCTCACTCGTCATCTTCAGGCTGGTGCTTTCGGCTTCTTGTTACTGGAACAGAGCAGGATCTCAGTGTTTGAGTTCCTATAAATACTGTAGAGGGGGTGTGGTGTATAGCCTCCAATGTTCTGGGCAGAGAGGAAGTTCCCAGGCTAGTGTGCCTTTTCTTCTTTTGTTCCTTAATTACTTGAGAGATATCTTGAGTGATTTCTTGAGTGATATCCTGAGTACCACTTAGGTGGGTCATTAGGTGTGGATTAGTTGTTAAAGTCTTTGTGTCTTGACCTCTTGAACTTTGTGAAGAGTTTTCTTGAGAAGATGGCTGTACTGTACTTAGTTGTGCTCTGGCTTGGCTTCGTGTATAGGGGCGAGCTGTGGTTTTGTGGCTTGTGTCAGCCAGGTCTGTGTAGGGATTGCAGGGGGGTGCAGCATCCGGAGGTGCCACCATGGATTGGCTACTGGATGGTGTCTGTAATTCATCTGTGGAGAGGGTCTGGGTTTGGGTCTGGTGTGGTTGATTGGTGTTGGCGTTCTGTGTGCCTCTGGATCTGGTGTCAGTTTTTGTGGGGAGGGCTAATTTCCAGATGTCTGGCAAGCGGGATGTGTCGTCACAAAAAAGAAACAGGACACGAAATTAATTTTGCAGATTCCAAATTGCTCTTTAACACGGAACATCACCACAAGAGAATAATCATGGAAGCCATCGAGATAGAGAAACACCCTCACAACATGAACAAGCGTGACGACACATCCCGCTTGCCAGACATCTGGAAATTAGCCCTCCCCACAAAAACTGACACCAGATCCAGAGGCACACAGAACGCCAACACCAATCAACCACACCAGACCCAAACCCAGACCCTCTCCACAGATGAATTACAGACACCATCCAGTAGCCAATCCATGGTGGCACCTCCGGATGCTGCACCCCCCTGCAATCCCTACACAGACCTGGCTGACACAAGCCACAAAACCACAGCTCGCCCCTATACACGAAGCCAAGCCAGAGCACAACTAAGTACAGTACAGCCATCTTCTCAGGAAAACTCTTCACAAAGTTCAAGAGGTCAAGACACAAAGACTTTAACAACTAATCCACACCTAATGACCCACCTAAGTGGTACTCAGGATATCACTCAAGAAATCACTCAAGATATCTCTCAAGTAATTAAGGAACAAAAGAAGAAAAGGCACACTAGCCTGGGAACTTCCTCTCTGCCCAGAACATTGGAGGCTATACACCACACCCCCTCTACAGTATTTATAGGAACTCAAACACTGAGATCCTGCTCTGTTCCAGTAACAAGAAGCCGAAAGCACCAGCCTGAAGATGACGAGTGAGACCTCGTCGAAACGTCGCCTAGACACCCCAACTTTTACACGGGAAGACACCCGAGGACACCAAAACCTGCATATATATATATATATATATATATATATATATATATATATACACACACACACACACACACACACACACACACACACAGTCGTACCTCGGGTTATATACGCTTCAGGTTACAGACTCCGCTAACCCAAAAATATTACCTCGGGTTAAGAACTTTGCTTCAGGATGAGAACAGAAATTGCGCAGCGGCAGCACAGCGGCAGCAGGAGGCCCCATTAGCTAAAATGGTGCTTCAGGTTAAGAACAGTTTCAGGTTAAGAACGGACCTCCGGAACGAATTAAGTACTTAACCCAAGGTACCACTGTGTGTGTGTGTGTGTGTGTGTGTGTATCATTAAAATTTTCAATAAAAGACAGCTAAACACAGGTATTTAAAAACATTCAAAACCTAATTGAAATCATCAATAAGCTAAAATAGTTTAAAATACAAGAAACTTCCACATGTTTGGATAGGCTTGCTTAACAGACATGTACAGTGATGGTGCCTAAATGTCAGAGTAGGCAAAGGGGTGGTTGCCCCAGGAGCAAATTTGTTAGGGGTGCAACATTTCAACACCTGTTGCTGTCTCAATTCCATTGTGTGCTTCCATCGCTAGGCTCCATTGAAAACAGCTTCTCCGTGTGAACCAGGAAGTGACCTCTCCAGAAAATGGAACAACTCTTCTGTTCTTATCTCTGTGGCTGCGATCTCCCGGGTGACACAGATGCCATTAGGCAATTGAATGCACATGTGTACTCTTTCTATTTCCATCCCTCCCACCCACTCTGTGCAGCCCCGGGAACTGGCAACCATCACTAGGCCACTGATGTAGGCACCAGCACACTAAAAGAGAAACTCCTTACAAGATCAGATTTAGAAAGACGATAACTGTCAGAGTCACCCGTGGTCCCAGCTCACAAGAGACCAAAGTCCAGTCCGGCTTATGTACAAAAGTTTTTATTGAAGAACATTCTTAGCTTCACAGCCGAGCTCCGTGACTCTACGTCTGTTACGCTTAGACCGCTGAAGTCCCCTCTGAGTCAGTCCCGCCTCTACACCAGTTTAAGAGGCTTGTACTGGTCCACCTCTTCCTCTCTTTCCTTTTCCGCAGGGTCTTTCTGCCCCCCTGTGTTCTCTCCCTTCGGGACTCCCCAGAGGCTGAATCCTCTGGCGCCTCCTCCCCCCTCCTTCGGGCTTTGGGACCAGGCTCCTCCCCAGGACTCTCTTCACTTCCGCGCGCCTCCCATTTTGAACTTGGCGCGCGTACGTTGCTCCTGACCTTCCCTTCGACAGTTACACTGCCCTCGATACTACTTTCCTCCCCTTCCGGCAGGACGTCTTGCCCTGATCTCCTTCCCCTCTCTGCTTCCTGTTCTGCTCCTTCTGACACACTGGTCACTCCACCCCCTTCACTCCGTTCCGGCGGAGCAGCCGGTCCCGATCTCCAACTCCCACTGGGGGTTCCCCCTTCGTTTCCCTGCTCCTGACTGCTTCCCCCTCTAGCTCCCCTTGGCTTGACCAGAGGGGCTCCCTTTTGGGAGTCCTCCGATTCACTGGACGGACTCATGGACAATCTTGGGTCATTGTCGTCCTCTTCCTCGTCACCCTGGAATCCTTCCCCCTCGCTCTCTGTCTCCTCCCTCATCTGCGCCTCTCTCCCTGAACCCCTGACAATAACCATAAGCAAACATCTCTCGCATCATCCACAGTTTTCCTTTCTCCCCAAAATGAACCTGTAGTATGGAAGGGATCAACAGTCAATGGATTTCATCCACGGGGGTCACCTGCAGAAAGCAGTAGTGTCATACAAGAGGTCTACATACCAGTGGCATCTCCAGATGGTCTTGATGAGGGACTTGGTCAACAACCAACACCTGGAGATCAACAGGACATTAAGAGAAGAACTATACAGCAGGCAGAGACTGGCGTTTGCTGGATTGTACTTGGCCGGCCAACCTGCCAAGGATATCCAAAGCAGAAGTGATGAGTGACAGCTCATCTTCTCTTCTGGAGCATTTACTGCAAGAGGACAAGCTCACATGAAGAGTGGAGAAGCTCCAAAGGCATTGCCATGTGACATCACATCCCCTAACAACATGGTAATGCTTGGAATTGTTTACAGTTCCATTTGACAGAAGATGTACATCCCTCTTTTGTTGTTGTTGTTTAGTCGTTTAGTCGTGTCCGACTCTTCGTGACCCCATGGACCAGAGCACGCCAGGCACTCCTGTCTTCCACTGCCTCCCGCAGTTTGGTCAAACTCATGCTGGTAGCTTCAAGAACACTGTTCAGCCATCTCGTCCTCTGTTGTCCCCTTCTCCTTGTGCCCTCCATCTTTCCCAACATCAGGGTCTTTTCCAGGGAGTCTTCTCTTCTCATGAGGTGGCCAAAGTATTGGAGCCTCAGCTTCAGGATCTGTCCTTCCAGTGAGCACTCAGGGCTGATTTCCTTAAGAACGGATAGGTTTGATCTTCTTACAGTCCATGGGACTCTCCAAGTCTCCTCCAGCACCATAATTCAAAAGCATCAATTCTTCGGCGGTCAGACTTCTTTATGGTCCAGCTCTCACTTCCATACATCACTACTGGGATGTAAGTTTTTCTTTATGTTGTCCCCTGCTTCACTTCATAAACCCTCCTTGAAACAACTGGGTAGTCATCCAGTTATTGTGTGTTCTTTGTCACCTTTCTTCTGCCCTTCCTTCTCTGGCCTGGCTTGTCAGAAGCTCTAAAATTGCTTGTTCTGTGAAATTATATCTTCAAAGCTCAGCTGATATCCATTGTATGAAAACTCTCCCCTTTCTCATTTATGATGTGTGTGTGTGTGTGTGTGTGTGTGTGTGTGTATGAATGAATGAAAATATTCCTAATAAAAGAGCTGTTGACCTTGGGATATATTCTTAAAAGTCATGATTCTCATGGCAAACTTTCTGCTAATAAGATGGCAAATTGACTGGCCATTATATAGCCGAATCAGAAAAAATATATATAGGTATGCATCTGAATTTGATTTTGGAATGCCTTCACTGAGGTTTACTGGCCTTATAAGGAAGGAGCATATGGGGGGGGGATAAGAGAAAATGCCCCCCGCCGCCACCACCACTGCCTTTAGAATACCAGAAAAGCAGCTAAGGTTGACATTTTGTATTCTGAGTTATTTGTCTCTCTGGTTTCCGAAGAAGCAAAACACTTCAGGGGCTAGATGAGAACAATGAAAACAATCCTTTCATAATGTATTCCTGTTTTCAAAGCAAGAATACATCTAAAATCTGCATAACATGGAATACTTTGTGGTGGGCATCCTGGCAGAGTTCAAACATACACTGGAAACGGTTTAAAAAGTAATGTGCAGATTGGGATGGGTGAATTGGTGGGTTTTGGTTACTCTTCTTATTTTTCCAATTCAGTTCTCCATGTTTCCAGACACGTTTGTGATTTATCTCTCTCTCTAAGTCATACTGAATCTTCATGATTCGTCGTTTTAGTTCATCCCCCCCCCCAAATCCTTGTGCTGTATGCAATTTTGCCTAACATACACATTTTTTTGCCTCTCAATTTCCCCTAAAATGTGTATTTTTAGATATTATTTTCACTGATATGTATTTCTGAATATTATTTTCTCTAATATATATGTTTCAGTAATATTTCTGAATATTATTTTCTCTAATATATATGTTTCAGTGAATGCACCAGTACCTGCAATTTTGTACATTTTATTTGACTGGAGAAATTGCATTGCAAAATTCAGAGAACTGCCAATTTCGAAAAGACAGATACGTTTCGGTCCTCATATTATTTCGGATGGTGAGAATTTGGTAGGTTTGCCTTTAACTGTGAACTGAATCAAGTTTCTCGTCCTCTATGTGCAGGAGGACATCGAGGTCCACAGTGCGTGAACAGCCGTTCACAGTGGTGGAAACATTGTCTAATGCAAAGAGAAATAGCTTATATATATTCACATTTCATTATTTCCCCCCGCTCCCCGATCAGCTTTCCTTCCCAATCATCTTATGACCTTAAAATAGTAATTACTGGGAATATAAAATTGTTCTGCTGTAATTTATAATTAAGTGAAGGATTTAGGAAAAATGATTTTAAATTAAGATGAGTATGAAAACCTAATCTAAGATAAGTTAATATCTATTTCTTCAGTGCTGAGGACTCTTTCATCTTGAGCCTGAACAAATGCATTTCATGCTGGATAAGGAATGGACAAGGCTGATAGGCCAAGACGGCTCAGAGGGAGAGACTTAGTCACGAGAGGTACCAGAATGTCAAGAGTGAACTATGTGATTTCATATACCTCCTTCGTTATACTGGGGCTGTTTACATGATTGCACCAAGATATATAAAATCAGCTTGTCCCTAACTAAATATAAAACTTATCTGGACCGAATTAGGTGGTGTTTTAAAGAAATTCTTCCATAATGAGAAATTAATTAACTGACTCACTGCAGCCAGCATGGAGTAGAGGTTAGAGAAGGTTGGGGCAATCTCCTCCCCCAGTACACATACCCTAACCTTTTAGTATTATTATTATTATTATTATTATTATTATTATTATTATTAGTTTTATACATTTCAATAGCTCTACAATCATTCTAACATTTCAAAACTTGTCTTCCTTCCCCCTCTTTCTGAGGTTCCTTAAATATTTTTCATATTTTCTGCATATTCCAAATGAACTTAGTTTACTCGTTTATTCATCTACTTTAAACATATACTCTTATAAAACTGCAGGTTATTACAATAATCCTGCCAATGTTCTTATCTGTTTACACTTTGTTTGTAAATATTCAATAAACCATTCCCATTCTTTTATAAAAAGTTTGTTTTCTTGATTTCTTATTTTTCCGGTAAGTTTTGCTATTTCTGCATATTACGTAAGTTTTTGTATCCATTCTTCTTTCGTCAAGACTTTCCATTTTGGGGCAAGTAACATTCTTGCTGCTGTAGTCACATACATAAATCAGTTTCTATACAGTCTGGGTAGTTCTGTCCCTATAATTCCCAAAAGGAAAACTTTTTGGCCCCAAGGTGGCATCTTTCTTGCTTATGCTCTTTGTCGCACTCTGCATTACTGGCCAAGTAATGGTTAAATTCTTGGGTGGGAATGGGGTCTAGAAGAAATAAGAAGTCTACGTAAATTCATCGAATTCTAATGGCGGTGCAAAATGCCCCTATCATGCTACTAAATGTGAAAATAATGCCACTCTTCCAGGGCAATATGTTTCAGCGCTTCTGAAGGGATTCATTTAGTCCTATTAGGCTGAAAATGTGTTTTTGGTTTGGTTTGCGTGTATGTGCGCTCTCTCGCTCTCTCAGCTGATATAGGGCCCAGAACAGATGCAGTTATATGTTTATCGGTTTTCATTAACCTATTTGGGAATTCAAATGACATATTTGCATTCCATCTGCGGAGAAACACAGCACGCATCTTAAACTGCTCCAGCCGCGGAGGGCTCCCCGTGTTCTCAGGTGATGTGGAGAGAACCTTCTTGTAGGTTTCTGCCGAAACCACTGTGGACTGTGCTGGGTTGATCTCATTTGATCTATGTGCTTGCTGACTGGCTTCCTCAGAGCAATTTTGACAGTTCATGTGGAATGGGAAAACATGCTGACAGAACAAGCCCCCTCCCCCCCTTTAAACCTTAGTTTCCCATCAGGCCGAGGAACTGACAAACGAGTCCATCGTTCTTGGTGATGAGGATACCACAAAAACTGTCAAGTGATGCGCATTTGCCCCCACAAGCCATGAGGGCAGGATGTGGGGGGGGGGAGAGGGGAGGGAGGGAGAGGGAAAGAGAAAGAAAATCTGTTCGAAATTATAGTACTTTCTGCTTTCATTCACATCTCAGCCCTCATATGTCATTCGTCACCTCCGTAAAGAGCCAAAAACAATGTTATTATCCTTAAATGTCTCCGATGGCATTTACATACATGAGAAGGTCATTAAGGGGCAGTTTGCACCAGTGGCTCAGGCATTTCCCTACCCCACACCCCACACACTATGGGAAGGGATGATTCCATGGGGTGTTGCCTGCTCAGTGGCATCCTACAAAATAACAGAACAATAACCAAAAATGCCTCTCTCAGGAAATGTACCGTTTCATTGCAACAATAATGGCTTCATAGTTGATGCTGTCATTTTCTGCTGATAAAGCTATAGCTCTGCCTTGGGCGGCGGGTGGGCAGGAAGTAAGTAAGTGATACAAATAAAAAAGAGAGATGTATGAAGATTTAGAGCACAGCAACTGCACTGCATGCAGTCAAGTGTTAAGTTTCCACTGACCTTTTTCTGCTGGAAATCAGGGAGGTGAAAGTGCTGCCCTCCTTAAAGGGATCTCCATCTCTCCCCCAGCCCTCCCAGGGAGACAGTTCTGAGCAGAAAAACATGAGACCCTTTCGCTTCCTTTCCTCTCTCAGACAAACTGATGCTTCACTCAAGATTCGAGCCTTGGTGGCTGGTGGCTGATCATTTAATTTTAAAAGTGGTGAAAGCAAACACACACTAGTTTCACCCCCATTTCGCAGAATCGTATTCCATTTGTAACCAGTCTGATGTATGGAAGTGAGAGCTGGAACATAAAGAAGGCTGATCGCCGAAGAATTGATGCTTTTGAATTATGGCGCTGGAGGAGACTCTTGAGAGTCCCATGGACTGCAAGAAGATCAAACCTCTCCATTCTGAAGGAAATCAGCCCTGAGTGCTCACTGGAAGGACAGATCCTGAAGCTGAGACTCCAATACCTTGGCCACCTCCAGAGAAGACTCCCTGGAAAAGACCCTGATGTTGGGAAAGATGGAGGGCACAAGGAGAAGGGGACGACAGAGGATGAGATGGTGGGACAGTGTTCTTGAAGCTACAAACATGAGTTTGACCAAACTACAGGAGGCAGTGGAAGACAGGAGCGCCTGGTGTGCTCTGGTCCATGGGGTCACGAAGAGTCGGACACGACTAAACGACTAAACAACAACAAACTAGTCTGAAGCGGACAGGATGCCTCTAGACTGTCAATATTTTTCAGGAGGGTTCATACTGTGAAACTTAGGTTTATGCACAGCACACAGCACACCTGCTTTAAAGAAGAAATGGGCTTCTTGCAGTTAGGAAAGTGATGCAGAAATGCATTGAAAGTGAATGAATGATTAACAGGAAGACGTAGAAGCTGCATGCAAGCAAATGAAGGTGAATGTAGGACAAATACTAATTGTCATATACCCACCCACCCCCCATAAACAAATCAGAATGAAGGCTCAATAAAGATTAGACAAGCAAATTGAGATGAATGTTCAATAAACAGGTCATCTGGAGAAGCCCTTTGTTACCAGTTTTGTAACATAATTTGCAGTTCTGGGACTAGGAGCAAGATGGCAGCATTCAGAGATATGGGTGCTGAAGATATTGAGCCTATTTGGGAAGGTTTAGTGCCAACATAGGTCCATGTAGTAAAAGCTATGGTTTTCCCAGTAGTAGTGATGTATGGAAGTGAGAGCTGGATCATAAAGAAGGCTGATTGTTGAAGAATTGATGGTTTTGAATTATGGTGCTGGAGGAGACTCTTGAGAGTCCCATGGACTGCAAGAAGATCCAACCTCTCCATTCTTAAGGAAATCAGCCCCGAGTGCTCACTGGAAGGACAGATCATGAAGGTGGGGCTCCAATACTTTGGCCACCTCATGAGAAGAGAAGACTCCCTGGAAAAGACCCTGATGTTGGGAAAGATGGAGGGCACAAGGAGAAGGGGACGGCAGAGGACGAGATGGTTGGACAGTGTTCTCGAAGCTACCAGCATGAGTTTGACCAAACTGTGGGAGGCAGTGGAAGACAGAAGTGCCTGGTGTGCTCTGGTCCATGGGGTCACGAAGAGTCGGACACGACTAAACGACTAGACAACAACAACAATCTGAAGGCACAAAACTGTGAGTGTTATATAAATGAGGAGTTGAAGTAAAGCAGCCTCTTTCACAGCCCCTTCTCCTGCACTTGGCTGCAACTGAGAGGAACTTTATAATTAACTTCAGCGGATCAGCATCACAGTCTGGGATTCCTTTGTTGGATTCAGAGCTTATCTTCTTCAGTTACAGTGCAACAAGACTTTCCGATGCAAACCTTGGACTCGAAAAGCATTTTTCCCACCCCCAGGACTGCAGTTTTAGAAATCGAACGTGGAAAGGAACGGACAAGCTCCTGACAGGGCAGCCATGGGGGAGAAAGAAAGTGGATCAGTTTGCAATTAAAGTCAGACTTACCTAGTTTACACTTTGCAAAACAATACCTGGACTGAAACACTGCCATCCTTCATTATTCACATGTTGCAATCTGGTTCTCCAGGCAAGAAATGTGTACAACAATGCATATATTAGGGTAAAGTCTGCAAATGAAGTGTGTGTGTGTGTGTGTGTGTGTGAAAATAACATACAAAATGCATCATATTAGGGGAAAGCTGCTTTGCAAAAATGTGTATTTTGAGCAAAAATATACAAAAAGGCCGCATATTAAGAGAATTGTGCACTATAATGCAGATGAACTTTAATGATACCTTGGGTGGGGTGGGGGAGAAAATTGCAAACTGAAATGAAAATGCAACTTAAGGCTGGGAAAACGAGAAACCAAAATAAACCAAAACTGACATATTGGCCCATCGCTGTTTCAGGGCGTTGTCGTCTTTTTATCCATTATAACAAACTTGACGCATGTGCCTGTGGCCCTCCAGTGGCTCCATCTGTCTGTCAACCTCCATCCCTATTTGGCATAGTTATTCACTACCCTTCATGATAGCAAGCTATCGTAAGGGCTTAGCTTAGCAAACAACTTTGCCTGCCCCTTCACTCAGTAGGCTGTTAAGCTTATTCTTGAGCCCTATACGGCCTAGGACCCTCATACCTACAGGACCGCTTCTCCTGTTATGTCCCACAGAGGACCTTAAGGTCTTCAAACAAAAACATCCTGGAGGTCCTGGGCCACAGGGAGGTTAGGTTGGCCTAAACCAAAGCCAGGGCTTTTTTGGCTGTGGCTCCCATCTGGTGGAACGCTCTGTCACAAGAGACTAGGGCCCTGCGGGACTTGACATCTTTCCGCAGGGCCTGCAAGACAGAGCTGTTCAGCCAGGCCTTTGGCCAAGGCACAGCCTGACCCCCTCCTTTGGTAATCCTCACAGAACTCTAGCCCAATGGTTGCCATTAATTTGATTTAAACTGATTTTAAAATGAATTGATTTTAGAATGCTGTATTATTTTACTGCTGTTAGCCGCTCTGAGCCCGGCTTCGGCTGGGGAGGGCGGGATATAAATAAAATTATTATTATTATTATTATTATTATTATTATTATTAACGTACGGGATAATCCTTGCACATGTGTTCTGTACACATTCAAGGAATAGTAGAGGATCCTGCAGGAGCAACGACGGACAGTTTGACCCACCTTGTCCTGGAAAGAAACCCACTATTGGAAACACGACCAATTTCCACGTAACATGCTGCAAATTCTCCTAAAGCGATGAACAGCTGTACCATTTTGGACCATGGTTGTATGATGTCATGAATGGGGGTGTGATGGCCTGGGACTCAGGCTTGGACTCAGACTCGGAGCCAGAGGAGTCTCAGTCTGCACCGGATCCTTTGCCTCGGGCATCATCTGAACCAAGTCTGGGGCCTGACCCTGAAGAGTTCCAGTCTACACAGGTTCTCCTGCAACAAACACGAGCTGGGCCGAGTCAGGGGCCTGAGCCTGCCCTGGCTCCAGATGTGGTGATTACCTTGTTGCCTTCACCTGGGCCATCACTTACAGCTGCTCCACTACCGGTTGGGTCAGGGGAGGCTGAGGCGGCCCCTGGGTCTAGTAACCCACCGACGTCTCCCAAGCTGCAGAGCTTAAGGTCTGAGAGATGGAGAGACCTGAATACTCGCAGGAGGAGTGCTCGTCTTTGGGCGAAACAGGGAGGTGAGTCACCGGGGGATCAGGACCGGCCGTTACCCTGACAAAGATAAAAGGCTGTTGGACCCCACCCTAGGTTGTGGGAGCAACATTGCTGTATGCCAGAACTTGCCTGAGATCCTGTACCTGTCCCTGCCTGGTTTCTTGCCTCGTGTCCTGCCTTGGCCCTGTCGGACTGACTCCTAGCGGAACCTTTGGATTCTGGACCGGTCCTGGACCATATTTCATGGGTTACCCCTGGGCCCAGCATTGGCGGGGGGGGGGGGGGAGGAATACTTGGCAGTAGAAAAAAGTATGCTAGGGAGATGACAAGTCTAGGACTTTTCTCCCTGACAATTTTTTCTAAGTTCTGAGAGATCTTTGCACAGAGGAGTATTTACTCATGTGAGTCTCCCTCTGCAGTTGGAAGTGCTGCAGCCCAGACACAGATGAAAGCTTTATTTTCTGCTGTTTGCGAGAACTAGGCTATAGACTAATAATAATAATAATAATAATAATAATAATAATAATAATTTATTATTTATACCACGCCCATCTGGCTGAGTTTCCCCAGCCACTCTGGGCGGCTCCCAATCAAGTGTTAAAAACAGTACAGCATTAAATATTAAAAACTTCCCTTCAGATGTCTTTTAAAGATAGATTAACTGCTTATTTCCTTCACATCTGAAGGGAGGGTGTTCCACAGGGCGGGCGCCACTACCGAGAAGGCCCTCTGCCTGGTTCCCTGTAACCTCACTTCTCGCAATGAGGGAACCGCCAGAAGGTGCTCGGCACTGGATCTCAGTGTCCGGGCTGGACGATGGGGGTGGAGACGCTCCTTCCACTAAGGATGTGGAACCTGTGAACCTGCAAATGTTGCTGGGCCACAATTCCCATCACCCCTGGCCATTGGCTTTGCTCGCTGGGACTGATGGGAGTTGGAGTCCAACCACATCTGGAGTGCCACAAGTCCCCCAACCCACCCTAGAGATCCACCAAGCAGCTTTCTACATTTGTCTTTTGACACGGTGGAGCCCACCTTATAGTAGTGGGAAAGGCCTCTGCAACAGGTGGGCGTTTCTTCATCTCTGTGCTCAAGCTGGAAAGCAACCAAGGAGAGTGCGCAGATTAAGTTGTTTCTCTCTGGCACAGACTTTGGTCTTTCAGATTCCAGCAGCGACCTGTGCGAAGGCCAAAATTTGGTGCCCCCTGCCTCTTGAACTACATTCTGCACAATTCACGACATCGTCGTTGTAACACCCTGTGGCGCCCTCTAGGCTCAAGTCCCCAGGACGGCAGAACTGGTTGTGCTGCCCTAAATCCATCTCTGGATAACACATTCGGCTCCCTAGCTAAGAGCCAGCCTCTATCATAGCACTCCAAGCTGTGCTGGTCCCGGGGGGGATGTTACCATGCAGCGTGGTCCGTGTGCAGTCCTAGGCTGAAGTGGGGTCCAAGGCAGGGAGTCGGGCGTGGTCAGGAACTCTGGCAGAAAGCAGGACAGGGTGCCGGCAGGAACAGGTAACCAACAATGTTGCTCCCGCAACCTGGGACTGGGCGGGCTGGCCTTTATCTCCTCTGAGGCATAGGGCAGCCCCGGTCCACAGGTGATTCGCCTCTCCTGGCCTGGAGGCGAGCACTCCTACTGTGAGAACTTTGTTCCCTCCGCCTCTCTGCCCTGAGCCTCTGCAGCTCAGGAGAGGCAGGAGGGTTACTGGACCCAGAGGCAACCTCACCTTCCCCTGATGGGGCTGAGAGTGGAGCACCTGCAGGCAATGGGTCCTCCATCACCTCCGGAGCCAGAGCAGACTCAGCTGGTGCCTGCACCTGAGGATCCAGTACAGGTAAGGACCCTTCAGGCTCAAGCCCCAGCCCCGGCTTAGCCGGTCCTGGAGGCGGGGACTCCTGTGCAGGCTGGGATTCCTCAGGTTCAGCCTCTGAATCAGATTCCCAGGCCATCACACAAGCCCTGCTTCTGCTCCTTTCAAAAGAGCTTATGTGAAGTTCCCCACTGGAAAGAACAGTGCTGCAGCAGCAGCAGCGCTTGATGAGTTACTGCCATCAGTGTTGTCAGGGGTTCAGGGAGAGAGGCGCAGATGAGGGAGGAGACAGAGAGCGAGGGGGAAGGATTCCAGACTGACGAGGAAGAGGACGACAATGACCCAAGATTGTCCATGAGTCCGTCCAGTGAATCGGAGGACTCCCAAAAGGGAGCCCCTCTGGTCAAGCCAAGGGGAGCTAGAGGGGGAAGCAGTCAGGAGCAGGGAAACGAAGGGGGAACCCCCAGTGGGAGTTGGAGAGCGAGACCGGCTGCTCCGCTGGAACGGAGTGAGGGGGGAGGAGTGACCAGTGTGTCAGAAGGAGCAGAACAGGAAGCAGAGAGGGGAAGGAGATCGGGGCAAGACGTCCTGACGGAAGGGGCGGAAAGTAGTACCGAGAGCAGTGTAACTGTCGAAGGGAAGGTCAGGAGCAACGTACGCGCGCCAAGTTCAAAATGGGAGGTGCGCGGAAGTGAAGAGAGCCCTGGGGAGGAGCCTGGTCCCAAAGCCCGAAGGAGGGGGGAGCAGGCGTCAGAGGATTCAGCCTCTGGGGAGTCCCGAAGGGAGAGAACACAGGGGGGCAGAAAGACCCTGCGGAAACGGAAAGAGAGGAAGAGGTGGACCAGTACAAGCCTCTTAAACTGGTGTAGAGGCGGGACTGATTCAGAGGGGACTTCAGCGGTCTAAGGGTAACAGACGTAGAGTCACGGGGCTCGGATGTAAAGCTAAGAATGTTCTTCAATAAAAGCTTTTGTACATAAGCCGGACTGGACTTTGGTCTCTTGTGAGCTGGGACCACGGGTGACTCTGACAAGTGTGCATAATTCCCACCTTTATGAACGATTACAAGTCGTTCTCCTTATCCTTTTCTCTCTAACCTCCCCTCCCTCCACGTCCTACAAAAATGGACATTGAATGCCTGTGAATGGCTTCTGGCCACTGGCTTTGGAACGCAGCTCTTTTCTCTGTCTTGTCTTAAAAGCAAATGAGAAACAATTAATGGGGAGGGAAATAAAAATTACACAATTGTTAAAGTCCTCGAGGGATGCTTTTGGCAAGCGGGCATCTCCCCGCGGCCCTTTTTTCCTGGTTCCTAATTTCCTCTCGTCCCACCGAGGGCTGGTTTCTCTAGAACGTGTCCTTTTTACAAGGCTTTAATTATGAAAGTGGGGTCCATGTCAAATTTCGCCGACATTATAGCGGCGTGTGGCATTGCAGGGACTGACTCACTGCCTCCCCTGCTTGAACCTTTCCCCCATCCCAAATCAATAAGGAGCTCAGCATACTTTCTAGCGAGAAGAGTACGCGTTCCGGTTTTTCATACTCTTTCCCAAGAGCCAAGCTGGGTTTTATTTTGCTGGGGCAAGTGCTAGTGAACCGCTATCTGACACCCAGAAACATCTGCATCAATATAACAGGCACCAAGTACCTGTACTGAGGGCTCTTGCATTAGTTTTGCTACTGGAAGAGCTTTGTACCGTACACTGGCCAGTTCCTGGACATTGGTGCATCTCCACACATCCCACCAAAGGAGGAAAACAGAAGGAAAGTCTCCCTCATCTGACAGGAAAGGATCAGAGGGTGACATATTGAAGGAAAGGAGGAAGTGGGGTAAAAGGATAATGTTTATTATTACTATTACAGTGGTACCTCAGTTTTCAAATGTCCCAGAAGTTGAACGTTTCGGTTTTCGAATGCTGAAAACCAGGAAGTAAATGCTTTATTTTCGAAAGCACCTCGGAAGTCGAATGGCTTCTGCTGAGGTTTTTTTTTTTCAATTTCCTCTATTGAATTTGCAGGCCGCCCTTTGCACCTTGGTTTTCAAATGTTTCAGCACTCGAACGGTCTTCTGGAATGGATTACGTTCGAAAACTGAGGTACCAAGGTACCATTGTATTATTATTATTATTATTATTATTATTATTATTATATCAGTGCTTTTTCTGGGGGTATTCAAGGGTATGCCGCACAGACACCTTTTTTCTAGAACAAAAGCACTGTTTATGATTAATAAGAATAAGAATAAAAACAAACAAACTGAGAATAGAAAGTTACAGATAGGTAGCCGTGTTGGTCTGCCATAGTCAAAACAAAATAAAAAAAATCCTTCCAGTAGCACCTTAAAGACCAACTAAGTTAGTTCTTGGTATGAGCTTTTGTGTGCATGCACACTTCTTGAGAATAGAAAGGAAAGGGATGAGAGGGAGCCAATTATAGAAGCAAGACGTGAGTGTAAAAGGTAAAAGTAAAGGACCCCTGGATGGTTAAGTCCATCAAAGATGACTATGGGGTGTGGTGCTCATCTCCACTTTCAGGCCGAGGGAGCTGGCATCTGTCCACAGACAGCTTTTCCGGGTCATGTGGCCAGCATGACTAAATCGCTTCTGGTGCAATGGGGCACCATGATGGAAGCCAGAGTGCACAGAAACACAGCTTACCTTCCCACCACAGAGGTACCTATTTATCTACTTGCACTGGTGTGCTTTTGAACTGCTAGGTTGGCAGGAGCAGGGACCGAGCAATAGAAGCTTACCCCGTCGTGTGGATTTGTCGCACAGATAAGAGAGGCAACCAGTTGTAGGAGCAAGACGTGAGTGTAAAAGGATCAGGAAGGAGAAATGAAAGAAACTGGCAATTTGGCTTGCGTAGGTGGTATTGTTGTTGGCATGTGTTTGCTTTGGCAGACACTGGAAGAGTAAAGTCAAACCATTGGAGAACTACATCTCCTGCTGAGGCTGTAGAGACCGATAAGGGGGAGACATATTTTGCTGCAGCTGGGGCAGATGAAGGCATCCGGTTGTGCTGATTCAGGCATTTCTTCTGTCTGCACTCCTCCCAGCAGCCATTCCTCCTCTAGTCACTACTGTGGATACACAACCTGGCTGGCTGCCTCCAGGCACTGCGGTCGTCTGCAAGGAATAAAGTATAAGTTGATTGTGAAAGGAGAATGGATAAATAAATTACAGGAGATGGATTTTTTTAAAAAAAATTGACAGGCATGTAGGGGTTGAATAGGGAAAATATCAAAGAAAAGAGACACTTCAGTGTCTCTTGGTCAGGAAATTGTGAGGGAGGCTGAGTCACAGTGCCTCCAGAGGAAATGTCTGTACTTACAGTAGACTGAGGGCAGCTGAGGTGTGGAAGTCCTTGACACAGGGAAAGTGCTGTGCCAAAGAAATGAGCAATTTCTAAAGATGGATCAGGTATCAGTAGAAAATGTCAGTAATTGCCACCTGGTTGTGCCACACTCTGTTTCTGCCTCCATCTTGTGACTTGCTCTCTCACCTGAACCACCAATTAGAGGTGGGCCTTTGTAATTTTCAGCCACTTTTTCAGTGGGCCCCAGGGGTAGAAATTGTATGGGCCCCTACAATAGTGCAAAGTTGTAACAGGTAAAGGTAAAGGGACCCCTGACCATTAGGTCCAGTTGTGGCCGACTCTGGGGTTGCGGTGCTCATCTCGTTTATTGGCCGAGGGAGCCGGTGTACAGCTTCTGGGTCATGTGGCCAGCATGACTATGCCGCTTCTGGCGAACCAGAGCAGCGCACGGAAACGCCGTTTACCTTCCCGCCGGAGCGGTACTTATTTATCTACTTGCACTTGGACGTGCTTTCAAACTGCTAGGTTGGCAGGAGCTGGGACCGAGCAACGGGAGCTCACCCTGTCGCAGGGATTCAAACCGCTGACCTTCCGATTGGCAAGTCCTAGGCTCTGTGGTTCAACCCACAGCGCCACCCGTGTCCCACAAAGTTGTAATATGCCACAACAAATTTTATCCATGTACATGGGCTGCTGATGTTAAAAGTTAGGGATCTTGTTTACATATAATCAGGAATGATTCATTTTGTATTTGAACGTGAGCTTACCTAATCTGCTGTTTCCAAGTCCAGGTGTGAACCAAGACACAGCCGTCCATCAGAATTCACACACCTCCGAAATTTGCGATGCAGTTGTCCCTCTGAGTAACGTGTACAAATATGCATATACTGAGGGGAAACATGCACAAAAATGAAAGTAGAGTACAAAATTCATCATGTTAGTCAAAACCTCTTTGCAAGATTGTGTATAAAAGGAAAGGTCTTTCGCGCAAAGAGAAATTCACACACAAATGCTGGTGCATTTTCATGAGGGTTTTGTTGTTGTTATAAACCGATGTGGAAATGTGGGGAACAGGACTCAAGACTGGAATAATGAGAAACTCAAATTGTCATAATCATCCATTGCTACACATGAGGGTTTCTCTAGCACAAAAGACAGAGCAAAGCCTAAGATGGTGCAACGAATAAGTCATTTTGTGAGCTTTTCCAGAAGGCTTGGTTTACGAGTTCAGGCTACTACCTGCCATTATTTTGTCAGCTTTGCTGCGTGGCACAAACGTGTAAGCTGGTGCCCCTTCCCCCTCCTCCCTCTTGGGATATCCAAAGATAGTAAACAAGGGAAGGCAGACACAAGGCCTGCTTTTCCTGTCCAGGCAGCAGCTGCTGCTAAGTCTGCATATTCTGAGTTCATGCACAATCTTCCCTTTGACCCCCTCTGCTACCCAGTTCCCTGTGTGGCAGGCACTCCTGAAAGTTGTGATTTCCTATCCTGACAGGCAGCAGGAAGGGGAGAAAGCTGCCAGGCAACCTTTGCTCTGAGATCACAGGAAAGTTATTAACCAAACCACTCATGACAGACACGACTTCGGAAACGACTGATAAGATCGGGGAAGAAGAAGAGGAAACCAAGCCATTTGCTGGCTGCAGAGGACGTTTTGGAACTGGGTCAGATTCAGTGTCCTGCATACCCTTTCCCCCTTCTTTTTTGTCGCTGCTAGAAAATGGGCACCGTATCAACCCAAAGAAGTCAGTGAATAGATCAAGCTGCGTCAGCGCGTGCAAATCAAAGTCAGTGTGGTCTAGAAGTCTCAACTCCGAACCAGAGCTCTGTGCCAAAGGACATGTATTGCATGCAGAATGAGGCAATGTTTGATTCCTGGCGTCTCCAGGTTTCTGGGTTTTTTAAGAAAAATCTGAGCAAGACCCCTCTGCAGAGCTGCTGCCGTTCAGAGGAAGCCAAATGGGAGTAGGTGGACCAACAGAATGACTCCGTGTACATGCACATTTATGCCCTGAGGCTTCCAGGTTTGGAGTGGGCGCTGTGTGGTCGAAGGCAGCTTGTCTGCAAAATGGGGACGGGAATATATTACGTATTGCCCCAACAACACGGCGACAATCTGCAAAGAAACATGTTGTAAGGTCACCATTGCTGAACTTCCAGTCCACTGTCTTGCCCAGTGGGCAATGCACTGCCTCATAGCCATTATTAGCCGGCAACGGAGATGTCTGTTCCCCCCCCCCTCTATTTGGTTCTGAGGTTCCTTTCTGGAGAGCCAGTGTGGTGTAGTGGTTAAGAGCGGTAGTCTCGTAATCTGGGGAACCGGGTTCGCGTCTCCGCTCCTCCACATGCAGCTGCTGGGTGACCTTGGGCCAGTCACACTTCTCTCTGAAGTCTCTCAGCTCCACTCACCTCACAGAGTGTTTGTTGTGGGGTAGGAAGGGAAAGGAGAATGTTAGCCGCTTTGAGACTCCTTCGGGTAGTGATAAAGCGGGATAGCAAATCCAAACTCTTCTTCTTCTAATGTTCAGTGACAGGCAGATTCAAAGCAGGATAAGGGATGTGTTTGGGCTTTTTGCAGTGTTAATAAGAACAGGGCGGTTATCAGACGAAGCATCTGAAAGACCATGTTGGAAAGAAACCTCTTCTGTCAACAAAAACTCTAATGTCGCGCGTGCATTTATTTAACACCCTAATAGAATCACTCTTACGTCAAGGTCCCTGTCTGTTAAAGTAGGGACTCCCCACCCCCTGAGAAACCCCTTTCTTGATGTAAGATGACAATGGAACCTCTGCGAAGCCCGAGATTGTATCTTTCACATTTTTGCAGTGGCTGTTGTTTAGCATGACTTGTCAATCTGTCAGATAAAGGCGCGCGCACACAGATTCCTATGAGGAATTATTAATGAAGATTCAACCGGTTTTTCTGCGGGAAACCGATCACTTCATTCTTCATCTCGCTGACTTTTTACATTAGAAAACTAAAAATAGCCCTGGGTGTTTATAAGGAAAGACCTTCAGCATCTGACAGGTTCCCCCCCTCCCGTTTTTCCTGTACTTCTTGATCCTTTCCCTTTGTTCTGTAGGATCATGCAAAGCGGAACACTCCAAGCATCTAGTGTATTCACTGCTCCCCCCCCCCCAATTTTCCCATTATCCCAATATCATGCACAGATCTTATTTTATGTCAAATGCATACTGGGAGTGGGGGCGATTGGTTTTGGAACACACTCCTGGGGCAGTGAGGTTGATTCTTTGTCTCTGGCTCTGTTCCAATGGAGAACGGCCCTGTGGTATGGGAGAAGGCAGCCATTTCTGTTCTGCCTGCCCTGTGGAACACCCTCCCACCAGACGTCAAAGAAACAAACAACTGTCTGACTTCTAGAAGGCGTCTGAAAGAGCCCTGTATAGGGAGGTTTTTTGAATTATGGTGCTGGAGGAGACTCTTGAGAGTCCCATGGACTGCAAGAAGATCAAACCTCTCCATTCTGAAGGAAATCAGCCCTGAGTGCTCACTGGAAGGAACAGATCCTGAAGCTGAGACTCCAATACTTTGGCCACCTCATGAGAAGAGAAGACTCCCTGGAAAAGACCCTGATGTTGGGAAAGATTGAGGGCACAAGGAGAAGGGGACGACAGAGGATGAGATGGTTGGATGGTGTTCTCAAAGCTGCAGGAGGCAGTGGAAGACAGGAGTGCCTGGCGTGCTCTGGTCCATGGGGTCATGAAGAGTCGGACACAACTAAACAACTAGACAACAACAACAATCTGGAGGGTCACAAAGAGTCGGACATGACTAAACAACTAAACAACAACAATGTGTTCCATTTGTTGGAAGCCACCCAGAGTGGCTGGGGCAACCCAGTCAGATGGGCGATTACGGGCAAATAATTTCTTCTTCTTCTTCTTCTTCTTCTTCTTCTTCTTCTTCTTCTTCTTCTTCTTATTAGGGGGGTTTCAGCTGGAATTCATTTCCAGCACCTCTCAAGTGGGCGCCATTGCCATTATAAGAGAACGGGGGAGGCATTCATGCTGACTTCTGGCACCTCTTTTTCTAGAAAAATAGCACTGGTTATTTTCTCACAATCAACGCTGTTTCCATTCTGCTGAAATTCAGTCTCTGCCAAATACTAGGCTAGCTGACCTAAGTGATATAAGTTACGTAACTTTTACTCATTTTTATGCGAAGGAAACATCAAAACCATGTAATTAAAAAAAAAGACCCATCATTAATTATCCATCATATGTAGACTTAAACCCTCCCAACAAGAATGTGAACAAACATGACAAATATTTGCTAGACTGATTTCGGCTCCTGACCGCCACTTCTTGTTCCTTTTCCCAGCTCCCAAAATTCTCCAACATCCCTAATTTAGCTCAGAGCAGCTGCTTGACATGAGGACGGCCTCAGGTTCAGTCCCTGGCCTCTCCAGGTAGGGCAGCTGCCAGTCAAGATTGACAATACCAAGCCCAGTAGACCAATGTTCTGAAACAGTACCTGGCAGCTGTCTTCTGATATGGTATTTGTATTTGCCCCACAGGGGGAGCTGCAGAATGGAGATATGGCCACCTATCTTTTCCCCTGTAAGTAAAAAAGGTTGGTTGGCGGGGGTGATTTTTCCGCTGGGAAAGTACTTGTGCGGAAAGGGACGAGCAGCTTTTCCTCCTGCAGCTTGTCCCAGCCTGCTTTAGATTAAGCGAAAAGACTCGGGGGGGGGAATTATGGAACAAGATGATGTGCAGTCGGAGCCTAGGGCAGAGAGGTCTTTCCTGGCCCTTTTAAGTGAAGATTCTACAGGCTGGGGCAGGGGACTGTCTGCATGCAAAATGGGGGCTCTCTTGCTGGGCTGTGGACCCCTCCCAAAGGTTAGCATCTGCCCAAGGTGAACATAATTGGATTCTGTGCGCATTTACTATCCAGAAGGGAGTGAAATTCTATCCGGTGCACTTCTAAAACACTGGAAGGAGAAGTGTTTTCTTTCTACTTTTCTTTTCTTTTTTCAAACTGCGGTAACGTTAGCTTCTTCAGAGAAAGAAGCTAGCCAAAGACAAGCACCACACTGCCAACACTTCTGCCAACTTCTCCATCTCATCTTTGGAGAAGGAAAGGCGATCCCGCTTACAGTATCCACGTGATGACAAAGGCACGCTGCTCTTTCCTAACCACAGACAAAGAGCTGGCATGTGGTAGGCATTTCAAGTGGAGAAGCCATTCCCTGTTGACAATTGTGTGTGGAGCGGAAAGAAGGATTTCTCAATGCGAGGTGGCCAAGAATTTCATTTTGCAGAGTGTGCTTTGTGCTTGCAGGACGGACAGCATGCCTAGTGATGGGGAAAGGCTTATTGCCCAGATTATATCTGGACAAATACTGTATTTTTCACTCTATAAGAGGCACTTTTCCCCTCCTAAAAAGTAAGGGGAAATGTGTGTGCGTCTTATGGAGCGAATGCAGGCAGGAGGCTCGGCTCAGCACTCCGTTAAAAGAGCCACGTGGAGCGTGTGTGCGGCTCTTGGGGGCTTTTCCTTGAGGAGGGAGGAGGGGAGCCTTAGCTGTGCGCAGCCTCTCCCGGGCAGGGGATGAAGACTCCCCTTGCCCGGGAGAGGCTGCGCGTGGCTATCCCATAAGCCAGGACAGCCAGTGGGATTGCTGTTTTCCTCTTCCAAAACCTAGGTGCGTCTTATGGAGCGAAAAATACGGTATTAGTCACCCTAACCACCCTGGCTCTCAAGTTGCAGCAGAGAATTCCCAACTCTCTCCTGCAACTGCAATTCCCAAGATTTGCAATTCTCTCCTGCAACTGCAATTCCCAAGATACCAGGGGTGCCAACTTGAATAAAATCTTGATCACATGACACATTTGAATGGCAATGCCCATCAACCTTGGGCCCCCCAGACCCCTCAAGTATTTTATTGGGGGAGATGACGACCTCACAGCCCCTAGGAGTTGGCTCCTATGCAAGATGCATTGGGGGAAGGGATAACCTGGTCTGAAGTTGCTATATGTTTTTCTGCTTTGTGAGTGTGTTCGTGAGTGTGGCACTTCTCCCTAGCATTCTGAAGCTTTTGGCTTCTCTCCCATTTCCCATAACATCTTGGTGATTGCACATGTATGTGTCTCTGTGAATGCATGTACATATATGTTATTCCTGTTCTTGGTCAGCCCAACCTGTATCCAGTCAGCCTTGGTTTGCATGAGATCTTGATCTAATGACTTTCTGCTCTGCAGCCGTACGCCAGAGGAAAGCAGGGACAGCAGCCTTGGTTTCCTGCCAAAGAATCTGAGTGTTCCACATGATTTAATCTCCAGAAGAAAATCACTTAGTTAGATGTCAAAGCTATGCTTCATATTCAATGTTTTCCAAACCCCAACCAAGTCAACAGCTTGCGCGCTCTCCCTCTCTCTGCCTTGAGTGAACAACAAAACAAAACCACAAGAGGAGTCTGTATGCTGTCACCACACAAATATCTGCTGTGAACCAACTGAAATGAGAAACAGGACAAGCACCATTCAGTCTCCATATTCTCTTGAGTTTACTTTGGCAAAACATGGTGGAAAGTAGGGATATGATTCTTGCATGATCAAGAGTGGGCCACAATGTTCAGCGTTCCTAGGAACCAAAGATTCCAAGGAATGAGTTGTTTCTCTCTAAAATATAGATATAATCTCATAACGTTCAATGTATCTTCATGAGAGTACTTGGAACTGGTTCTCATTTTCTAAGAACGCATCTTTTACAACAGAACATGAAACTCATACATATGTTGCTAGGTGTTTGTGATGAAGAGACTCCACTCTCTTTATTAACTGTGAGTACAGTCTCAGGTCTCCCTGGCGTCTCTGAAATCTCCTCCCCTTTTGACTCCTGAACCAGGGTTTCCCTCACAGTACACGTCCCACAAGCCAGCTCCATCCTACTCCTGGAAGCCAAGACACAGTGCAGAACTTCTTCTCCAAGGTCCAAGGAAAAGCCCTAAAAAAGGCTGATCGCCGAAGAATTGATGCTTTTGAATTATGGTGCTGGAGGAGACTCTTGAGAGTCAAATGGAATGCAAGAAAATCAAGCCTATCCATTCTGAAGGAAATCAGCCCTGAGTGCTCACTGGAAGGACAGATCCTGAAGCTGAGGCTCCAAGACTTTGGCCACCTCATGAGAAGAGAAGACTCCCTGGAAAAGACCCTGATGTTGGGAAAGATGGAGGGCACAAGGAGAAGGGGATGACAGAGGACGAGATGGTTAGACAGTGTTCTCGAAGCTACCAGCATGAGTTTGACCAAACTGTGGGAGGCAGTGGAAGACAGGAGTGCCTGGCGTGCTCTGGTCCATGGGGTCACGAAGAGTCGGACACGACTAAACGACTAAACAACCACAAGCGGTAGGATGAATGTTGTTTTACGGATGGTCCTGCATTAAGACAGAGACATTGGACAGAATGACCACTGGTGGTCAACCTGTGGCCCTCCAAATGTTGCTTCACTCCAGCTTCCATCAGCCCCAGCCAGTGCAGCCAATCATGAAGGATGATGGAGTTTGTAGTCCAACAACTTCTGGAAAGCCACAGGTTCACCACACCTGGACTATATAGTCTACTGGGCATATCACTGATTACTTCAAATGGGACTCTACAGCTTTTTATTTGATCTTGACGCAATCAGCTCAATGGCCAGATCTGCTTTTACTTCTTCTTTTTTTAATTTTCAAATTTCAATTTTATACATTTCAATAATTTTACAATCATTTTAAAATTTTGAAACTCGACTTCCTTCCCCCTCTTCCTGCGGTTCCTTAAATTTATTTTTTATATTTTCTGCAAATCCAAATTAACTTAAACATTTATTCATCTACACTTATAAAGCTGCAGCTTATTGCAATAACCCTGCCAAGGTCCTTATCTGTTTACAGTTTGTTTGTAAATATTCAATAAACCATTTGCATTCTTTTATAAAGAGTTTGTTATCTTGATTTCTTATTCTTCCGGTAAATATTTGGGCAAATACCATGCTTGCCATTGTAGTCGCATACATGAATAAATTTCTATACAGTTTGGGCAGATTTTACAACCACATGCTCCCTTTCAAGTAAGTGGACTTGCATGGAAGTAATGGAAAATATATTGCACCTGAAATAGGTGCGACCCAATAAGATACTGGAGGCAGGTAGGCGCATCTCTTGTTTTCAAGAAAAACCCAACCACGGTCCATTCGAGAGCTGGCAAGCTGATAATGAGTTGGTGAATTGGTACCAGAAGAACTCTCAAGAATTGATAATGAGTTGGTGAATTGGTACCAAGAAGAACTCTCAGCCGAAGGCCAGCTTTGGTAAAGGGAGGGGGAACGAGAGACTTAGAAGTGTGAAGAGTCAGCACGATCCAAAGAGATAGCGGAGAATTCTGTTTGACAACCAAATCGGTGTTGCCCGGAAAAGATAAGGCTCTTGCTGGGAGGGGAGACAATAATTGTTTTTAGTGTGACAGATAAGAGAATAGGCCTTCTTCCTTCTATGATCTGCCGAGCTCGAAACATCCTACGCTGCTGCTGCTAAATATTTAAATTGCTCTCTCCTCCCCTATCCATCCATCCATCCGTCCCCTGGGGACGCTGAATTTCCTCCAAGCTTAATTTAATTTTAAAGTTGGAGATAGTTCTGCCATTTCCTCTTCCTTGTGATCATTGCAACGTGGACTTATCTGAAGGGCAGGGTGGGGAAAACGTAAAGGAAAAATAAATCAAAGGCCAAGCAAACACCACTGATTGATCTGTATCCAGAAGAGGAGTCCTGCGGGGCTGTTGCAGCAGAAACAACCGCATGCCTCGGGGCAACTTGGGCATTAACACATTTAGGCCACAATAGATTTGTTGGTTTTCTAAAGGTCCGCGCAATGGCAGTGAGTGCGTAGGCCCAAGCTGCCCCTTTTTGCCTGGTTCCGTGCCCCTGTTCCACCCCATTTTCTGGCCACTTCTGGGTCGTCGCGATGCACACATGCATGGCTGCACATCAACCAGACATGCATAAATAGATCATCGCCTTTAATAATAATAATAATTTATTGTTTGTACCCCGCCCATCTGGCTGGGTTTCCCCAGCTACTCTGGGCCACTTCCACAGAGACCAAAAATACACTAATATGTCATACATTAAAAACTTCCCTGAAGTTCCCTTAAGATGTCTTCTGAAAGTCAGGTAGTTGTTTATCTCTTTGACATCTGATGAGAGGGTGTTCCACAGGGCGGGCGCCACTACCGAGAAGGCCCTGTATCTGGTTCCCTGTAGCTTTGTTTCTCCCAATGAGGGAACCGCCAGAAGGCCCTCGGCGCTGGACCTCAGTGTCTGGGCAGAATGATGGGGGTGGAGATGCTCCTTTAAAGTAGGGGAAGCTGCTTTGGAAAAAAATGTGTATTTTTGTCAAAATTGCATGCAAAAATGTGTCTTTGGGGAGAAGTTCCCCTAAAATGCTGGTGAATTTTAAGGAGGAATTTTTTAAAAAGATACAACCTGATGTGGTAATGTGTGAGCTTAAGAGTGACGGCTGGATTCAGAAACTGAAATTTTCTGTCTGATCTGCCGAGTCTGACTTCACAGTGTTCATCTAGGGATTCAGCTATACAGCTGCAAATATAACTTTTTAAGTGTGTTTGAAGTGCATTCTAAAAATGTGACACTACACAGCAATAGTGAGCTTATGGCAAATATATTTTTCAAATATATTTGAAATACATATTTTGGGGGGAATTTCAAAACTTCTTTTTTCAAAAAGCATTTTCGCAGCATTTTTTATATGTGTCTAGATTCCACCTAGGTGGGGTAAAAGGGTAAATGGACCCCTGATCATTAGTTCCAGTCACGGACGACTCTGGGGTTGTGGCGCTCATCTCGCTTTATTGGCCGAGGGAGCCGCCGTACAGCTTCCGGGTCATGTGGCCAGCATGACTAAGCCGCTTCTGGCGAACCAGAGCAGCGCACAGAAATGCCGTTTACCTTCCCGCCGGAGCAGTACCTATTTATCTACTTGCACTTCGTGCTTTTGAACTGCTAGGTTGGCAGGAGCTGGGACCGAACAACGGGAGCTCACCCCGTCGTGGGTTTCGAACTGCCGACCTTCTGATCGGCAAGTCCTAGGCTCTGTGGTTTAGCCCACAGCGCCACCTGCGTCCCACTATGTGGGGTACAAAACATATAAATGGCATTGCTCCCATGCTCTAACCCAAGAAGCAGTACAGGGCACCGCTAGAGATGTTATCAGGGAGAAAACACAAGGCTCCTTTTTCCAGTGGCATCAGTACATCAACCACCATGCATAATCCTGCCTGTGGATGCTAAAGTTTTCTAGCACCGATGCTATAATTAATAATAATAATAATAATAATAATAATAATAATAATAATAATTTTTTATTTATATCCCACCCTCCCCAGCCAAAACCGGACTCAGGGCGGCTAACAACAATAAAATAATACAATATTCTAAAATCATTTCATTATAAAATTAATTCAAATCAAATTGATGGCAACCATTGGGCTAGAGTTCTATGAAGATTGCCAAAGGAGGGGGTCAGACTGTGCCTCAGTCAAAGGCCTGGTGGAACAGCTCTGTCTTGCAGGCCCTGCGGAAAGATGTCAAGTCCCGCAGGGCCCTGGTCTCTTGTGACAGAGCGTTCCACCAGATGGGAGCCACAGCCAAAAAAGCCCTGGCTCTAGTTGAGGCCAGCCTAATTTCTCTGTGGCCTGGGACCTTCAGGTTGTTTTTATTTGAAGACTGTAAGTTCCTCTGTGGGACATACCAGGAGAGGCGGCCCCGTAGGTATGAGGGTCCTAGGCCGTATAGGGCTTTAAAGGTTAAAACCAGCACCTTAAATCTGATCCTGTACTCCACCGGGAGCCAGTGCAGCTGGTATAGCACCGGGTGAATGTGATCTCGCAGCGAAGACCCCATAAGGAGTCTCGCTGCAGCATTCTGCACCCGCTGGAGTTTCTGGGTCAATAGCCCCACGTAGAGCGAGTTACAATAATCCAGTCTGGAGGTGACCGTCACATGGACTCATTTTTTAAAGGACACCCAAGTGTACATGGATATACCTGCAGCCCAGCCCTGGGTCTGCTTCCCCAGTTCCTGATCAGCTTCCAGACTTTAACGAAGCCTCTCTACAGCCTGCTTCTCACTTACATGCTGGAAAGACAGTCATAAGCAGCCAACATTTGTGACTTCGGCAGTAAAACCACAGGCCTCGCAACCCCGCAATGGCAAAAAGAAAAAAGAAAAAGGGACATTTCCATTCCAATCCTAGTTTTAAATTAAACGGTAATGAAAAATCAGCAGTGGCAGCTGGGGCCAGAGACAGAGATTGTCTCCAGAAACAAGAGAGGAAGAGAGACACAGAGAGAGAGAGACGGCAAGGAGAGCTCAGTCTGGAAATAAAGCAGTTGGTAAACCTTCAGTAAAAAAAAGAAATTAGGGAAACAAATCTGGGAGGGAGACAAGAAAAGAGGCGGCTGCTCGTCTTCTCTGGCATGGAGGAGGGGCAGCCCCACAAATCAGCCTCTACTTTATGAATGGACAATTGGAGATGGGGAAGAGGATGGGAGTTCTGCAGTCTTGTGCTGACATCTGGAGGAAAGAGAGGGGATTTGTTGTCGTTTTTAAACAAATTTCGCTCCGCTCCGAGGAAAGGGCAGAAAAGAAATGGCCATATGCAATATACTCAGAGTCGAGAGTGGATTTCATGCTCTTTATTCAGCTCATAGTGGTGAGGAGGAATGGAAGTTCCCCCAGAATGTCTGCTTTATATACATTATTTACACAATGGGCCCCTCGTGATTGGCTAATTCCGGGATTCACCTGTAGGCCAATCAGGTTGCGGATTCACTTCCACCTGGAGCTGGGTTGGGTGGCTCTTGTGGACCAATCAGACTGCTGCATTCTGAATCCTATTGTTCTAGGACCAATCAGACTGCTGCATTTTGGATCCTATTCAACTCAGTACAGTGGTACCTCGGGTTACATACGCTTCAGGTTGCATACGCTTCAGGTTACAGACTCTGCTAACCCAGAAATAGTACCTCGGGTTAAGAACTTTGCTTCAGGATGAGAACAGAAATCGTGCTCTGGCGGCATGACGGCAGCAGGAGGCCCCATTAGCTAAAGTGGTGCTTCAGGTTAAGAACAGTTTCATGGATGCAATGGGTCCTGCTGGAACAATGGGGCTTTCTCCCCTCTCTTCCCCCCTGTACCCCCC
Organism: Podarcis erhardii; assembly: GCF_964252035.2. NCBI lineage: Eukaryota > Metazoa > Chordata > Lepidosauria > Squamata > Lacertidae > Podarcis > Podarcis erhardii. The sequence continues at coordinate 130,449,768 of NC_138497.1, read as the reverse complement.
ATCAGCCCTAGAGAACCCCTAGAACAGCATGTGGGTTAAGGAGAGGCAAGATCATTCTGTCTGCCAAGTGGAAATGCTTACAGTCTTAAGCTCTGCTCAGAGCGTGCCAGTATGAGAGAGAGAGAGAGAGAGAGAGAGAGAGAGAGAGAGAGAGAGAGAGAGAATGGAGGGGAGGGAGGGAGACAGCGATGCCCTCCTAGAAATGAGTTGCATAAAATGCTTGCAATTATGATGTTATGTACAGTGGTACCTCGGGTTAAGTACTTAATTCGTTCTGGAGGTCCGTTCTTAACCTGAAACTGTTCTTAACCTGAAGCACCACTTTAGCTAATTGGGCCTCCTGCTGGCGCCACCGCGCAATTTCTGTTCTCATCCTGAAGCAAAGTTCTTAACCTGAGGTACTATTTCTGGGTTAGCGGAGTCTGTAACCTGAAGTGTCTGTAACCCGAGGTACCACTGTACAGGACCAGAGATCTAGAAGGACCAGATGAAACTGTTTATGTACGCAACCACAGGACTCTGTTAGTCCATAAATGGAAAGATGGTACAACTCCAACCAAAGAAGGGTAGCAGACAAAACTGATGAACTATGCTGAGATGGCAAAGCTTGCAGGGAGAATTAGAAACCAGGAAGTGGAGGTCTTTAATAAAGAATGGGGATAGTTTATACAGTGGTACCTAGGGTTACATACGATTCAGGTTACATGCGCATCAGGTTACAGACTCCGCTAACCCAGAAATAGTACCTCAGGTTAAGAACTTTGCTTCAGGATGAGAGCAGAAATTGTGCTTCAGCAGCGCGGCAGCAGCAGAAGGCCCCATTAGCTAAAGTGGTGCTTCAGGTTAAGAACAGTTTCAGGTTAAGAACCTCCGGAACGAATTAAGTACTTAACCCGAGGTACCACTGTACTTTATTTGAAAAGCTATTGTAAACAATTACACACATTGGTAGGATTGACAGAAAACTTGTAGTAAAAAATTGAACTATGGAATGATAACGGATTTATAAGAATAGAGTTATGAAAGAGATGCAGAGGAGGAAATCATTATATGAAGATCCGCAATGGGGGGGGGGGAGGGAAGTCAAAGGGGATTATATGTTTATGTTTTTAATTTGTTTGCTTATGTAAAATAGAAAATGCCAAAATAACATTTTCTTTAAAAATATGCATTTATTTGTGAAAATAACATACAATTATATTAGGGAAAGTGGCTTTGTAAATTGTGGCTTTGTGATTATATTAGGGAAAGTGGCTTTGTAAAAATGTGTACATTTGGCAAAAATGCATACCAACAACAACAACAACAAAATGTCCAGCAGGAGAAATTCACACTAGAACGCTTATGAGTTTTCATGAGGACAGTTGTTTTTTAATTTTAATTGCAAACTGGAAACGCAAGAAACTGAGAGAAACCAAACTTGGCAAATTTGCTCCACCCTAGCTAGCAGACAACCTGCTCTTCATCTGGGCAACCAAAATGGTCAAAGGCCTGGAAACGATGCCTTATGAGGAACGGCTAAGGGAGCTGGGCATGTTTAGCCTGGAGAAGAGGAGGTTAAGGGGTGATATGATAGCCATGCTCAAATATATAAAAGGATGTCACATAGAGGAGGGAGAAAGGTTGTTTTCTGCTGCTCCAGAGAAGCGGACACGGAGCAATGGTTCCAAACTACAAGAAAGAAGATTCCACCTAAACATTAGGAAGAACTTCCTGACAGTAAGAGCTGTTCGACAGTGGAATTTGCTGCCAAGGAGTGTGGTGGAGTCTCCTTCTTTGGAGGTCTTTAAGCAGAGGCTTGACAACCATATGTCAGGAGTGCTCTGATGGTGTTTCCTGCTTGGCAGGGGGTTGGACTCGATGGCCCTTGTGGTCTCTTCCAACTCTATGATTCTATGATTCTATCTGGCCAGCTGGGGCTGGGGAATGGTTTTCCAAATAGACAATAGTGATGGCATTCAGGCCACAAGGAAGCACAGAGCTATGTTTTGATCCTTAAAGCACCGTTGACTTAGAGCCCCCCGAGAGAAGCATTGGGAACCAGCAAATCTTGGCGTGCAGATGTCTTCCATTTATATATGGACATCAGCTTCTACGTGTCACTGAATCTCAAAAGGACTTTGGATGCCACATCACTCTCACTTCTTCCAAACCCAATCTTCCCAACCAGAATGGCCGAATCAGGAGATGAGTTACCCTTCCACAGCTGTTTAGCTCCGCGTCCTTTGATGAGGCGCATTGAGCATATTTACATGATAATACGCTAAGTTGTTGCTGGATGGGATTGGGTCCTTTTGTTTGTACAGTTGTTCTGTTGTCTTCTGCCTATCCTCGCAATTTTGGCCGAGGGCCAGGTTCTGTCGCTTATTGTGCGCAAGCACAAAGCATGGATCAATTAACTCTAAGACAATACTCGAAATCAATAGAAATTGCTCCTGGCCATGTGCATCTGGGGGCAGAATGTAAATACATGACTTAATAATTCTGAACCAGAGCTTGCAAGCAGGGCACCTTCACAAAGCAACTGCCGACTCAGGCGATCTGCTACTTCTTCGATACTTCTACTTGAATGGGGTTACATTTAAAACAATCCCGCATTATTGCTACTGGCAACATGTCATTTTCCACTGTGCAGTTGTAATATTCAACACGTTCTGCTTATTGTGGAATATACAGGCACTGCCCTTCCTCTAGCTAAGCTGAGTTTCTCATCTTGCATTACGAATGTATGTAAATTGTAAGAGGTCACGGTTTAGTCTCTTTACCTGATAAGAGCTACATGAGCAATAATAATAATAAGAAGAAGAATTGTAGTGAAGAAGCACAGAATGAGACTCCCACCTCCTAAACTTGTTGAACTGGAAGGGAACAAAACATTGGATGGTTACTTTCACACATACTGGCATGGACTGGCTGGAGGCAGAGGTGGGAGGCATCAGCTGAGGAACCCCAAGGGAACACCAGAGAAAGAAAGCCCAGAGCCAGGGGATTGGTGTTGGGGCAACAATGATTAGTCAGAGGGAGAAGAGGGAGAACACGGGGAGGTGGAGTTGTCAGAAGCCAGAGAGGAAACAGGGTTTAGTGAGCAGGAAGAGGATGGGGCAGAGAGCAGTTCAGAATCAGAGGCAGGAGCAGAGGCCGGTGAGGGCAAAAGGCAGAGTGGAAGCAGGCTGACGAAGAAGCCAGGAAGTATCCCCCTCCTGCTGTGACCACCTCCTTTCCCTTCCTGGTCTCCCAGAAACCCACAGAGGTATGAAGAGTGCAGAGCAGAGACAGACAAGGCCCTCTGCCTGCTTCTCTGTAACCTCACTTCTCACAGTGAGGGAACCACCAGAAGGCCCTTGAGCTGGACCTCAGTGTCCGGGAGAGATGAAAGGTCCATGTGTGGTAGATGTCTGGCCATGGCTTGGCTTATTCTGCACATGCTGGCCATCAAGCGAGAGACTTGCCTGTGTGAGCCATCCCTCTGTGTCACTAGACCCTCACTTTCTCTCCATATGGTTCTGAGGATGTTTTGGCCTAAATGATGTATTTTATAGAACCAGCCCTGACACTGCCTTAGATTCTGTCCCTGAAAGCACTTAGTGCAATTCTGGAGCCAGTGTCAGACAGCATTTCTCCAGTTCTGTGAGCCAAAAACTCTGCCCAGTGCTTTCTATGCACAGGGACAAACTAAGCCCATTAATTTCACAACCAATCAGTGGAGTGTTCTTTGAGCTTGGCAATTTGCTGCATATCTGTCAGACAGCAGGCTGCTGCTCATTACAAGCTAGTCTGGTTATGCGTCTAATTCGCAAATGCGGAATGCGGGAAATGTAACATATGCAAATAGCCTTGTTGTTGTCATGCCCTTTCATAAGTGATCTGGCATTTTGGGATAATGGCTCCAACCTTACATGATGTAGGGCTGAGCCGAAATGCGCCGCTGGTTCTGCAAACCAGCCTTGCCTAAAAAAAGGATCCCTTTCCCAACAATATGTTATTGGAAGGAGAGAATACAGGGAGGATCATAGGTTTTTGTGTTCCTTGACTTGTGCTTTTCACTCAGAAAAGAACTGCCTATATTTGGGAGAGTGGAAACAATGGAAAGGTCAGGGCCGTCTTCACCCAGGGGTGCAAGGGGTGCAAGGCACCCAGGCATCAAATTCTGGGGGGGCGCCAAATGTACACCTGTCCCTCTCAATCGGCGGCAGTGAAAAGCAATGGAGCAAAAGTCCCTGCCCTCCTCTTCCATCGCTCTGTTACTCCGTAGCATCAAATATTCCCGACGAGTCAGGAAACAAAAGTACAGTGGTGCCTCACAAGACGAAATTAATCCATTCCGCGAGTCTCTTTGTCTTGCGGTTTTTTGTCTTGCGAAGCATGGCTATTAGCGGCTTAGCGGCTTAGCGGCTATTAACGGCTTAGCAGCTTAGCGGCTTTAAGAAAAAGGAAACAAACTCGCAAGAACTCGCAAGACGTTTCGTCTTGTGAAGCAAGCCCATAGGGAAATTCGTCTTGCGAAGTACCTCAAAAAACGGAAAACTCTTTCGTCTAGCGAGTTTTTCGTCTTGTGAGGCATTCGTCTTGTGGGGCACCACTGTACTTTATTTATTACAGGTGAGCGATTTCCCTCCCAAAGAAAGCTCAACAACTTTGAGTTTGCTTAAAGAAAGGTCAACAACTTTGGCTTCCCCCCTCCCCAAAAAACTCAATAAAAGTTAATTTGGGGGCAGTTAAACTAAATTTGGGGGGATCCCAGCGGCACATATGCTAAAGACGGCTCTGGGAAGGCTGTAAGGCCAGCTAGTATGTACCAAATGCTCCCCTCCCTAAAGTCAGGTATGCATAGCACCATGAAGGGATGAAAAGTCACCCACTGGAGTGGGGGCTTTTCAAACCCATAATTACAATGCACAGGCTTGGAATAAATGGCCATTATTTATCCATTTTCCCTATTAGATGGGACAGTTTTGACAGAAATAGTAATCTACTTGAAGAGGCCAACGGCTATTTGATATTAATGCAGGCAATGATAAATTAAAGACCAGAGAAGCCCTCCAGTTATAATGAAGGTCTTGGGCCATTAGTGGAAAGGGGGGTCATTGGTTTTCCCTCCACCGCCCATCCCTAGATATTAATCCCTCTCACCCAAACAAAAGAAATGGATAGCATCATATAATGCATAGGCCATCAACTCCTTTGGCCCAGGGGGAGCCAGGTGGGTACGAGAGGTGTGCTTGTGGTTTCAGCTGCAGGGCTAAGTTCCTTAGGGGCATAAATCCTCATTCTTCTTAGCTTTAATTCTGCATAGAAGTACAAGATGCCGATACCTGGCTTGTTTATAGAACAAATCATAGAGCAGGCTATGTGAACTAAAAAGCCGATTTTCTCATTGCAATCCTTACAATCCATTTCTCCCATTTTGAACTGTGGCCTTTGCTGTCATTTTGATCCAGCTTTTTATATCTATGATGGAGCTAACCAGCACAAATTATAACATTTGATGGCAGGTAAAGGTAAAGGGACCCATGACCATTAGGTCCAGTCGTGGCCGACTCTGGGGTCGCAGTGCTCATCTCCTTATTGGCCGAGGGAGCCGGCGTACAGCTTCCGGGTCATGTGGCCAGCATGACTAAGCCGCTTCTGGCGCACCAGAGCAGCACACGGAAACGCCGGTTACCTTCCTGCCGGAGCGGTACCTATTTATCTACTAGCACTTTGACATCCTTTCGAACTGCTAGGTTGGCAGGAGCAGGGACCGAGCAATGGGAGCTCACCCCGTCGCGGGGATTCGAACCGCCGACCTTCTGATCGGCAAGTCCTAGGTTGTGGTTTAACCCACAGCACCACCTGCGTCCCTGAACATTTGCTGGTACTTATTGCTTTTAGCTTTATTAAGGTTTGAAAACATTTTGGGCACCTTTGAGTTTGGGGTACTTCTTTCTTAATTTCAGTTGACATTATCCCTAGGGATGACAAACATCTTAAGTTATGGCCAAGTTGGGCTGGACGTACTGGTGTAACCCAAACAACTCTATTCATGGACAAGAGAAAGGTCAGCTGAGGTTTCATCCCCTTCCATTCATTCACTGTTCATCTCTAAACAGTCCACATGTGAATTGCATAGCTTTCTGAACTCATTATCCCGCTAAGTATGCATTTTCTAGACACCCAACTCTCCAAAAAAGCATGTGTGGCTGTACTAATGCATTTTTCGTACCTATCAGAAAATTCAGAGAAGCAAGTGGTCTGTTTAAGCACTGTGTCCCCATCCCTGTAGACATCCAGGAATAACAAATTAGGCCACTTTGGTTCAAAACACAGATGGAACAAAATTATCCACCCCTGGCACACCTGCGCATGGGTGCATAGATCTCAAGTGTTTATGACGACGGCCGTACTCCTGGGGTGCCTTTCTTTTGGCCACGAGACGAGAGTCAGTGTGTGTGTGTGTTATGTTGTGCGATGGAACTGAACTCATGAATATTGGATATTAAGAGATTATGCTTCAGGCAAGTGTGGCAACATATGGTAGTTAAATGCAGGTCTTCTCAGCTACATGATGGACTGTCTAGCTTATTCCTGCTATAGCGCTATCAGCCAATGGAGCTGTTACATATTTTTTTTTAAGTGGGGGGTTGTCTCTGCCTTTAATTTTATCTTTTAAAAAAGAATCCCAGATAGTGCTGCAGCTGCTCCAACATTAGCAGCCTTGAAATAGAACATGTTAACTTTGCCTAGCAAGAGACAGCTGCATGGGGCGTGGGGAGAACGAAATCCATTTGAATTGATTAATCCATGAAGATGGCTGTTCATATTTTATGTTCGCGTTGTTTAAACTCAAACAGACTTGCCTCCGAGCCATTCCTTGCTTCTCTTCCTTCCTCAAGTGATGATAATTTTAGGGATCTACATAAAAAACGAACCCTGTCCAAACAGCTCAACACCTCCAGCTACACACTGGGCCCCTGCCCTTCTTCTGTGTCACCAGCTGAGCTTTTTGAGATGGCCCTCCGGGGGGCTCTTTATCAGGTGTGAGGTAAATAATGACCCCCAGCTTTAGGTTCCTCCGCCTCCTTCGCTCATGTCATCGCGAAATTGGCCCTCACAATGAGCAAGGGACTTCATGCTAACATTATTAGAGTCTGAAGAAACACGCAGTATTTCTGAGTGCGTCAAGGAACATAAGCCCCGAGAGAGCAATAAAAGCAAGTTCAAAAGTTTCCAGATTGATTATAGCCAACTTGAACAAAGCCTTCAGAGAGCATGTTCTTGCTTGCTTCCCCTTGTAAAGTCCTTGGCTCCATCATGAATCTTGAGTTCCTTACTCTCTGTGTAAGCCTGCAGTCCGAAGCCTACTTACTGGAATGAAAGACCTACATGATTTCGGACCTAATAGGCTGGTGACATCAGTTAGCTTCCCCCAGCCTGGTGCCCTTTAGATGTAGATGCCCTTCAACTCCCATCGTCACCAACCATTGGGCATGCTGGCCATGGCTGATGGGAGCTGAAGTCACACAACATCTGGAGGGGAAGACTATCGTAGATTGCACCATATCCATTAAAGAAAAAACTGGGGAGCGGGTCCCCAGGTTATGCACTGTGGCAAAGCCACCAGCTGATGTGGTCTTAAGTTGCTAGAAACATCTTTGTCCATATAGCACCTGTGTGTGCGCTCTCTCTCTCTCTCTCTCTCTCTTGATTAAACAATTTTTTTAAAAAAATGCTCACACTTAAAAAAGGAAGCGTTCAGGATCATTGTCATATCACACATTATGTTTCTTCCTTCAAGATAAAAATCATCTTTAGATTTTAACACCTTTCCCTTGCAAGTTCTACATCTCAGCTGTTCCCCTTGCTGTCTCTACTGATTTAATTCTGTTAAATTTCTGCCTAAAGTCCTTTTTTAGTTCTTTCTGCTTCCCTTGTGCAATGACAAGTAGACAACCTTCCTCAGACATATTTGGGGTTTAACCATGGCTCTTTCATTCTCCCCTGAAAGGGATAACTAACTACGTCTACCCATTTCTTAAACAAGAACTTCATGTCTGAAGAATGCAAAAACGGTTGACCCAAACCCTTTTATTCGAAATATGTGAGATTGCTGTATATCTGAGTCACTGTTGCTGCCTCTGGTAGTTTTTGTACATTTCTCATAGTACCTTTTTTTAGCAGAGTGATCAGAACAGCTTCCTGGCTGTTTAACCAGCGCCGTAACAATTTCCCGTGACTTAGATTTGAGACATCCTATATTAATGCTTCCCAGGATTTTGCAGTACAGTGGTACCTCAGGTTACATACGCTTCAGGTTACAGACTAACCCAGAAATAGTGAAAATAAAAAAATCCTTCCAGTAGCACCTTAAAGACCAACTAAGTTAGTTCTAGGTATGAGCTTTCGTGTGCATGCACACTTCTTCAGATACACAGAATACCTAGAACTAACTTAGTTGGTCTTTAAGGTGCTACTGGAAGGATTTTTTTATTTTGTTTTGACTATGGCAGACCAACACGGCTACCTATCTATAACCAGAAATAGTGCTTCAGGTTAAGAACTATTGTACGATGCTAAATTTTATGTTTGTTTTTCTTTTTCTGTTTGTTCTTTGCTATGCTGTTTTTCTTCTCTATTGCTATAAAAAAATCTTAATAAAATTTCTTAAAAAAAAAAAAAAGAACTTTGCTTCAGGATGAGAACAGAAATCATACTCCGGCAGCGCGGCAGTAGCAGGAGGCCCCATTAGCTAAAGTGGTGCTTCAGGTTAAGCACAGTTTCAGGTTAAGCACGGACCTCCGGAACAAATTAAGTACTTAACCTGAGGTACCACTGTACGTACATTGAGGTAACGTTCAGGTTTTCTTGTGGGTTTATTATTTCTCCTAAGGTTAGAGATCCCACATTGACTTCTGCAGGAAGTTGATTAAGACAACTGTCTCCACATGGAAGTTTAGCCAAGAGTTTGAATTATGGGTTGGATCCGCACGCAGTCATGCTTAGAGTAGACCCACTGAAGTCAGTGGGGCATAAGGGGGAAATCTAGAAGCAGCGTAGCTGCCTCCAGATCCACGGCCCTGCCATTTCTGCCACCTGGGATGAAAGGAAAGTCTCTTCCACATGCAAGTTCTCAGGCTGGCACAGCAAAGAAACGCTGGGAAAACAACAACCATGGAACTGAAAAAGTCTCGCTTTGTGGAAGAATACATGGATTGTTGGGATGCGGGTGGCACTGTGGGTTAAACCACAGAGCCTAGGACTTGCTGATCAGAAGGTCGGCAGTTCGAATCCCCGCAACGGGGTGAGCTCCTGTTGCTCGGTCCCTGCTCCTGCCAACCTAGCAGTTTGAAAGCACGTCAGAGTGCAAGTAGATAAATAGGTACCGCTCCGGCGGGAAGGTAAACGGTGTTTCCGTGTGCTGCTCTGGTTCTCCAGAAGCGGCTTAGTCCTGCTGGCCACATGACCCGGAAGCTGTACGCCGGCTCCCTCGGCCAATAAAGCGAGGTGAGCACTGCAACCCCAGAGTTGGTCACGACTGGACCTAATGGTCAGGGGTCCCTTTACCTTTACATGGATTGTAGTATGGCTGGATGTACATAGAGTTGCCCTAGGATGTCCTTTGTTCCACATTTTTAAGCGATTCCACCTGATTCTTGCTCATATGCAGTCTGAAATTCAGTTTTTGCATCCCCCCCTCCAAACTTTGTGATACAGTTCTTGCTTCAAGAAATAAAAAAGCACAAAATCCAGCTATTTGTAACAAAATATGCTCAAAAATAATGTGAGTTTTCTTTAAAAAATAAATAAACTGCAGATTGACGTGGAACTGGCCTGGAGATGGATCAGTCTATCTCTAGGTGCATTCAGAGGCTGCGAGAGAGTAACCAGAACCACCAGGGGCAAGTTTTCCTATCTACCCTGCCCCCCATCACCACCCCTGTCTTGGACCTTCCTGAGGAGGAGCTGCCCCCTAAGGATTTCTGCTTGCTCTCTCTGACGTCTTTCTGGGAACGGTCCTTTGCCTTTTGGCAGGAGCATGGATGTGGTTGGCTTTTAGTTTTCCTTGAAATGCAAAGACTTTGCTGTCTTAAATGTTTGTAATTTTTGTGTACATCCTATGTGAACTGCCTTGGAGGTCTTTTTTGGCCAGAAGGCAGCATAGAAATAACTTTTGACACTGGGGGAGAAGCAGAACTGCCATCAGCACCGATTTCAGGTGAGATTGCACCAGTTTCCAGCTCACTGAAATTGGGCACGATCTTGTAGAGCATGTGAGATTTCTTCATGGAATTGTAGAATTGGAAGGGACCACAAGCGTCATACAGTCCAACCCCCTGCAATGCAGGAATATCAACAAAAGCATCCATCACAGATGACCACCCAACCTCTGTTTAAAAACCTCCAAGGAAAGAGAATCCACAATCTCCCGAGAGAGACCGTTCCACTATCGAATAGCTCTTGCTGCCAGGAAGTTTTTCATGATGTTGAGTTGGAATCTTCTTTCTTGTAACAACACCATCGGTTCGAGTCCTACGCTCCAGAGCAGGAGAAAACAAGCTTGCTGCATCTTCCATGTAACAGCCCTTGAGATATTTGAGGATGGCTATTGGAAGAGATGGAGGCAGTGAGAGATTTTACTTTCTTGGGCTCCATGATCACTGCAGATGGTGACAGCAGTCACAAAATTAAGAGACGCCTGCTTCTTGGGAGAAAAGCAATGACAAACCTAGACAGCATCTTAAAAAGCAGAGACATCACCTTGCCAACAAAGGTCCGTATAGTGAAAGCTATGGTTTTCCCGGTAGTGATGTACGGAAGTGAGAGCTGGACCATAAAGAAGGCTGACCGCCGAAGAACTGATGCTTTTGAATTATGGTGCTGGAGGAGACTCTTGAAAGTCCCATGGACTGCAAGAAGATCAAACTTATCTATTCTTAAGGAAATCAGCCCTGAGTGCTCACTGGAAGGACAGATCCTGAAGCTGAGGCTCCAATACTTTGGCCACCTCATGAGAAGAGAAGACTCCCTTGGAAAGACACTGATGTTGGGAAACATGGAGGGCACAAGGAGAAGGGGATGACAGAGGATGAGATGGTTGGACAGTGTTTTCGAAGCTACCAGCATGAGTTTGACCAAACTGCGGGAGGCAGTGGAAGACAGGAGTGCCTGGCGTGCTCTGGTGCATGGGGTCACGAAGAGACGCACATGACTATGCAACTAAACAACAACAAGAAGAAGATAGGTAGATAGGTAGATAGATGATAGATAGATAGAGATAGATAGATGATAGATAGATAGATAGATAGATAGATAGATAGATAGATAGATAGATTAGATAGATAGATGATAGATAGATAGATTAGATAGATAGATAGATAGATAGATAGATAGATAGATGATAGATAGATAGATAGATAGATAGATAGATAGATAGATAGATAGATAGAGTGGTGCCTCGCAAGACGAAATTAATCCATTCCGTGAGGCTCTTCGTATAGCGGTTTTTTCGTCTTGCGAAGCAAGCCCATTGACACTTAGCAGATTAGCGCTATTAGCGGTTTAGCGGCTTTTAGCGGATCAGCTGATAAGCGGCTTATCAGCGGATCAGCTGATAAGCGGCTTAGCGGCTTAGGGAAAGGGGGGGAAAGGGGAAAAAACCTGCAGGAACTCACAAGACATTTCGTCTTGCGAAGCAAGCCCATAGGGAAATTCGTTTTGCGAAGCGCCTCCAAAACGGAAAACCCTTTCGTCTAGCGGGTTTTCCGTCTTGCGAGGCGTTCGTCTTGCGGGGCACCACTGTAGATAGATATGATAGCTGAGAGAGAGGGATGGAGGAAGTGGGAGTAGGGTTAAGTAGGGAGGTAGGCAGTGGAAGACAGGAGTGCCTGGCGTGCTCTGGTCCATGGGGTCATGAAGAGTCGGACATGACTAAACGACTAAACAACAACAATTGTATCTCCTCTCAGTCTCCTGTTTTCCAGGTTAAACATACCCAACTCCTTCAACCTTTGCTCATAAGACCTGGTTTCCAGACCCTGAATCATCTTGGTTGCCCTCCCCTGCACACCTTCCAGCTTGTCAACATCCTTCTTAAATTGTGGTGCCCAGAATTGGACACAGTACACCAGGTTTGGTCTGACCAAGGCAGAATAGAGTGGTACTATTAATTCCCTTGATCTGGACACTACTGTTGATGCCGCCTAGAATATCATTAGCCTTCTTTTGTTGCCAAATCACACTGCTGACTCATGTTCACCTTGTTGTCCACTAAGACCCCTAGATACCTTTCAGTGTAGTGGTAGTAAGTCAGGTATCCCCCATACTATATTTGCGCAGTGGGTTCTTCCTGCCTAAGTACAGAACCGTACGTTTGCCCCTATTGAGTCTCGTGCTCTACCAACTGAGCCATCGATCTCACCCAAAATTGGCACTGCTTCTCACCAGCAGCAGAGGTGGGATGGCACTTCTCGTTTGAAATAGAACGCGATTCCCTGGTCAGAGAAAGACTCTCCTCCCTGAAAGAGAGGGGAGTGGTTGTGGGCGGGAGCCCGAACACCGCTCCTAGCAGGGGGCGTTGCCCCCTGCCTCCAGCTCACCTGGCTGGCGCTCACGCCCCCCCGGTGGCCGTCCAACCAGGTGCCATGGGGGGGCGTGTCCAGCAGCCTTTATGCTGCAGTGCCAGCCTCTCCCCGGCCTCATTTCTCTTAAGAATGGATAAGTTTGATCTTCTTGCAGTCCACGCAATCCAATGCCTAAGCCAATACCTTTTCATTGCTGTAATCAATAAAGTTGTGGCCTTTCCTAGCCCATTAACCTTATATCACGTGTCCCTGTGTCTTCATTTTACTTCGCGGGGGTCGGGTCCTCGAACCACAAAGAGACCCAGGGAAGCAGCAGTCTTCCCAAGAGAGGTTGGGGTGAAGAAATAAGCAAAGGGTTTGGTTTGAGGCAGTCGAGACAGAAGCGTGATGACAAGTGGTATTTAATGTGTAGGAAGTTAGAAATAGTAATGATGATTAATGGGATCTTGTAGCGGGGGGGGGGTCGAGGAGAGAGAGAGAGAGAGAGAGAGACATATACCAGTATTGGTAGCTGATGATTGTGAAAGGGGAAAAAATAAACATTGGGAAGGCCTGCTGTGTCTCATGGCTTCCACCACATGGAATATTCTAGTTTTGCAGCTCTTAGAAACTTTATTGGCTCTCTAGCTAAAAATCTCAGATTGAACTAATTTGTCTTAGCAGCCGAAAAGAGCAAATCCTTGGGGCACTGAAGGCTGAACATGGTTGTTTGAAAATTCGGTATTTGATATTCTAGAAACCATTGTGCATTGCTTCCCGTTCCCCTAGCAGTTTGCTGCACTCTCTTCTGTGTTTACTGGGGGCCAAGCCACATACCTCATGAGACTAGATCCTGGAAGCCAATCAATCTCTTCAAATCTCTCCTGCCTCCTTCTCAGCTTCAAATGCACACCTACAAAAGCACACAAGTCAATCCTGCATACTGTTAATACTCAGCCCCTGAGCTTCTCCAGCTTAAATCAAGTGCTGATGGCATCCAGTCTACTTAAAGGTGAAATTCAAGTGTGGACAGTGGAGATCCCCTGCTGCATTGAGGAGTGACTGCACAAACATTTCAGTTCATAAGTATCATTAATCTACAAGGCAGCACCCTAAGGGAGAAATGAAAATGTCTGCTTTCAACTACCTACACTGAAATGTCGAGCTACAAAACAAACACACAATCTGCATGACTTGTAAATATATTCGTAAGAAGATTCCCCCAGAGTAATAAACTCTAACCTTTTGAAAGAGCTGTAAGGCTGTTTGGAATCCAGATCTGTCCAATTTTTTTGTTCACAGGCTGTGCGGCCAACTGTGATGGGAGAAAGTCACAAGATCTGCTGTGCTCATCTCAGTGGTAATGGGCTTGTGAGATGCATCGTGTTCAAAGCTTTGGGGCGAAGGTCATTCTTCCTTGGCTATCAATTGTGCTGTGTTTACCACCAGTAAACGTTACAGGGAGAGAAAGGAAAGTGCTATCATTAATATGAGAGCCAGTGTGGTATAGTTGTTAAGAGTGGTGGACTCGTAATCTGGTGAACTGGGTTCGATTCCCCGCTCCTCCACATGCAGTTGCTGGGTGATCTTGGGCTAGTCACACTTCTCTGAAGTCTCTCAGCCCCACTCACCTGTTTGTTGTGGGGGAGGAAGGGAAAGGAGATGGTTAGCCTCTTTGTGACTCCTTCGGGTAGTGATAAAGCAGGATATCAAATCCAAACTCCTCCTCCTCCTCCTCTTCTTCTTCTTCTTCTTCTTCACTTATTCCAAATGTTTTTTAAAAAACGTACTGAAGAGCTAGCAATAACTGAATGTGTGATATCATGCAGTATGCAAAACTGACTTACTTAAAGTAAGCTGACTTAAAGCAATTTGAGCCGACAAAACTCAGAGGGGAAAGAAAGGCACATGGAAAAACAACTCTGTTTATTCTTCACGCATGCAAATCACTGTGATTGGAGTATATTTGGAAAATAATGCTCTGTCATTAAAAGCTAGACCTGTCTCTCAAAATGAAAAATCCCAATCCCACTTTCCTCCCTTTGAGCTTTGGTTATGTCAGAGAAGTTCCTCCACTGACAGGTTATGTCCTCAGTTGGCTAGGTTTGGTTCCTCAGGAAAGAAAAGAGGGGAAACGCTTTTCAGGACGAGGGACCAAGGCCATGTCGTGACTCGGAAAGTCAAGGCCTCCCTGATCCCTTTCAACGTGCATCTGTGTGGATCTGACTCAGGAAAACGGGAGTCTGCGCCAAGTCATCCCAATTTTCCTCATTATTCAGGGCACACCCCTAGATACGGATGCACAGCCCTAATAGATTCAATAAAAAATAATGATGGCGATAAAAAGTGCATGGGGGAATTTTAGTTTTATTTTTGAGTTTGATCTTCAGGTTTATGTGTTTCTGCTTTGGGACATTCAATCGAAGGGCAGAGTATTGTTATTATTTTAACAGTTGAGTGAATAAAAAAGAGAACTCGCAGTGCCAGCATGTTACAGAAATGAAGGGAAACTGGAGCGCTGTCTCTGGGTGTTTCGGTGAGACAGATAACTTTTAGTCTTACTGCCTGGTGCAAAACTCTCGCATCATCCTTCCTCTCTGACCTGTATCTGCGATCTCACGTGGCTCCCGGCTCTCACCTCCATGGGCCTTCCAAGCGAATGTCGTTGTGCCTCTCCTTGCCTCCTCTCCGTTAAGTACCCTTCCCAGAGTCTTAAAATAGCTTTTTTAATTAAGTCCCAGTTTTCATGAGAAAATTAAAGGAATATTATCTTTTAAAACCAATTCGGTACTTTAAAAAGTCTAATAAATAAATGTGCTAGTTCAAAATTAAACACAATATTTCATCTTCGGCTCTTAAGCTCGTTAAATATTTAATCAAATTCTTGGGCAGATTTATTGCTGTGGGCGCAGGGGGGTGTTGATTGCCTTTCTGACACTCCTGTGCCCATCGGAAAGCAGCGGCTCTGATGCATCTTTGCTCTGCGTAGGAGAAAGGCACTTCAGAAATCAGTCAAGACACTTTGGAGCTTCTCCCCACCCCCAGCTCACATACCTGGAGGATGAGATGCTTGAAATGAGGCCATTTCTCATCCTGTCTTCCCATGAGCACATTGGGGTCTGAGTTTTCTAGTGCAGGAAGAACTGTGAATGGTTATCACCAGCCCAGCTGCACCACTGCACATGTGACTTTTGCACTGAGTTAACTATGGTCCAAGTCTGGCACCTACCTTCCATGCAGTTCTGCAGCCGTGGAAATCAGTACCATGGACAGGGCTTGAGGGCCCAATTTCTGACACATTGGGGCTGATAGTCTAATGTGCCTGCGTGGGAGCTCTGGATCAAACAGTGCTGCAGGATCTATAGCAGCAGGCTCCAGATTGCCAGTTACCTTCCTTTCATGGCAAAGGATGGCAAGGAGACATTGGGTTGTTTTGAGTTATTGGAGACTCATATGGGCACTCAGGGTGTGGAGTGTCATATAAAAAATAATCATCAGGAATAATTTTGGGAAGGCGATTCAGTGGATGAGTTTGCCTCTTCTTCCAAATAGTACACAACAATGTATACCGGAAGTGCAGAAAGCAATTCCAACATAAAGCCAAGTTTGCTTGGGTTGGTGTTTGTGCAATGTTCCTTATTGAGTTGGTTTAGTCATGCTGGCTGTTGGCGGGTTGTCTGGTCAACAGAGTGTCAGAATAGAGACCAGCACATTGTCCATGCTGGTTGTGTTCCTGAGTCACATACAGATGCAGTTTGAGTAGAAGAAGAGAAGAAGAAGAATTTGGATTTGATATCCCACTTTATCACTACCTGAAGGAGTCTCAAAGCGACTAACATTCTCCTTTCCCTTCCTCCCCCACAACAATTACTGTGAAGTAATTGAGACTGAGAGACTTCAGAGAAGTATGACTAACCCAAGGTCACCCAGCAGCTGCATGTGGAGGAGCGGAGATACGAACCCAGTTCCCCAGATTACGAATCTACCGCTCCTAACCACTACACCACACTGTAGTGTGAAGGTTGGTTCATTAGAGTGAATGGGGAACAGACCCACCCTTGGTATGCTATCAGCTAGCTTGGTATGCCCTTGGTATGCTATCAGCTAGCTCCTGCCTGCCAGCCTTCTTACTTACAACCAGTCAGGGGGTCCCTCTGTCTGTCATTGGCTCTGGCTCCATCTACTGTTGGTCCCCTAGCTTGTGCCCAAACAGTCCCAGTGGGCACGGGCCATCATTGACTTAGTGCATTCATGCAACCATACTCTCACATGGAAATAGCAATACAGTGGTACCTCGGTTTAAGAACAGTCCTGTTTATAAACAATTCGGTTTACAAACTCCGCAAAACCGGAAGTAGTGTCCCAGTTTGCGAACTTTACCTCGGTCTAAGAATGGAATCCGAATGGTGGAAGGGCACCGGTAGCCGGAGGCCTCATTAGGGAAAGCACGCCTCGGTTTAAGAATGGTTTCGGTTTAAGAACGAACATCCGGAATGGATTAAGTTTGTAAACTCAGGAACCACTGTAATCATGTGATTTCTCTCCTTATCACTGCCTGAAACAGTTGATGGCTCATAGCTTTCCCTCTGTTGAGCTTTGCATCCCAATTAGCTAGGGATATATCTGCTCTGTAATGTTTGTCCATTCTTTCAATGCTGAATCAGTCATTTGCATGAATCCTCTATCAATTATGTGGTTCCACTTTTTAAAAGGGAATCACACGAACAATCTGCCTGTCGGAATTTAAAGTTGGTGGGCTTATTATCCAACTCACTTTTCCTAGACCTCATGAGACCTAAGATCCTGCACATGGATCTACCCTGGAAAAGTTACATTTGAGGTGGATGTCAGAACATGCCCTAAATTAGACATCAATTTTCAATCAAAGTCTTGCACCTCTAACCATCTGTAGATCCTTGAATGATGCACCCTCATACTGTCCCCTTTCATAACCTGAACTAGCCTCTGCATCTGACCTGAGGAGAGGAGAAATTAGTGGAGTATGGAAAAGCTAATTCTTGTGACATTCATATAAGGCAATGCAAGGCACTGTGTACTCAAGCGTCTTGTTTCTCTTCTGGCCAATTTTATTTCAATCTGTCCAGTGTCAGTATCCAAAATAGCAAACAAAACACGAGCAAACAATGACAAGAGCCTGGGTCCTGAGAGCGACAAGGACTTTCTGAGGTTCGCCATCTAGAGCAAGTTACAGAAACAGGCGGAATGGAGTTGTGTTTTTCAAGTCACTAAATCATACAGCAGTTCATGAGCTCACCTTTCACCTCGGGGAGATTGCCTAGAAAATAAATCCACGATGGAGCACACAGGGGTGGGAGAGGGGAGGGGGACTGGCTTAAATTCAGCTCCCCCTTTCTTGCCCCTCTCCTACAGAGCCCCGCAGACCCCAGGCAAAGTAGTTCATCTGTGTCTGTGGGAGAGGCACAGCTGAAATAAATCGGTAAGCTCTTGCAGGTGTTCCCCTTTCGCACAATACTGTTCTTTCTCATGCATAAGATGTCAGGGCTGCCTAGCCTTCATCAACGCAGAATATACTACGGAAGTGAAAGCTCTGGGGACTTAGTGCCACAGGCTTCTGGGAAGCTGCATGCATTCTCTTATGTAGTTCAGCTGATAGACTGAGTGGAATAGCATCTACTTTGCATGCCGAAGTCTCCAAGTTCAATTTCTGGCAACTCCAGGTAGAGCTGCAAGAGGGTCCTGCCTGAAACTCTGGGGAGGCTCTGCCAATAAGTGTAGACAATACTGAATGAGATGGACCAATGGTCCGGCTCAGTATAAGACAGTGTCCCATGTTCCCGTTTCTGTGTATGGTGCAGGGCACCCCAAAAGCAGAGGGACTTTCATGTGTACCCCTATACACACCCACACCTGACATGACACATCAGCACTGTGTGACAGACCCTCCAAGTGCCCCTATTTTCCAGGGACAGGCCTGGATTTACAGAAGGCATCCTGATTTCTTATTTGATCCCAGTATAGCCCTCTTTTCCTTAGGATGTCCCTATTTTCATTGGGGGGAGGGATTGGAGAGTGTGGTATTGTTGTTGTTTAGTCGTTTAGTCGTGTCTGACTCTTCGTGACCCCATGGACCAGAGCACGCCAGGCACTCCTGTCTTCCACTGCCTCCCACAGTTTGGTCAAACTTATGCTGGTAGCTT
The DNA here is from genome assembly GCF_964252035.2 of Podarcis erhardii. Classification (NCBI taxonomy): domain Eukaryota; kingdom Metazoa; phylum Chordata; class Lepidosauria; order Squamata; family Lacertidae; genus Podarcis; species Podarcis erhardii. The sequence goes on along the minus strand of NC_138497.1, from coordinate 130,431,053 downwards.
CGAGAACACTGTCCAACCATCTCGTCCTCTGTCGTCCCCTTCTCCTTGTGCCCTCCATCTTTCCCAACATCAGGGTCTTTTCCAGGGAGTCTTCTCTTCTCATGAGGTGGCCAAAGTATTGGAGCCTCAGCTTCAGGATCTGTGCTTCCAGTGAGCACTCAGGGCTGATTTCCTTCAGAATGGATTGGTTTGATCTTCTTGTAGTCCATGGGACTCTCAAGAGTCTCCTCCAGCACCATAATTCAAAAGCATCAATTCTTCGGCGATCAGCCTTCTTTATGGTCCAGCTCTCACTTCCGTACATCACTACCGGGAAAACCATAGCTTCTACTATACGGACCTTTGTTGGCAAGGTGATGTCTCTGCTTTTTAAGATGCTGTCTAGGTTTGTCATTGCTTTCCTCCCAAGAAGGGAGAGTGTGGTAGGATGATCCTATTTTCAGAGAAATGTTGAAGGGTATGGAGTTATGTGACCCCTGAGCCAAGGAGATAAATAACTATACAACCTTTAGAAGACATCCGAAGGCAGTATCTTTGGAGGTAAGAGATGAATTTATTTCTTGTTATCACAGTGCAACCATGTGAACAAACACTCTTAGTTTACGTTTCTTACCTCAATAAGCTTAACTGCTTAATAGGTTTTTATTTTTCCATCTTCATGCATTTTCCTCAAGTCATTCTCTCCCTTTCTCTTAGAGCCCTGCTTTCTATAACGCCCCTACAAAAAGACTCTTTCTCTCTCTCATCTTCTCTTCTACGCCCCACTGATTCATGCCCCCCGCTTGCCTTTGTCATCATTCATTTGTCCATCCCCTTGGTTGCTCTTGCAGTTAAATCATGGGTTTCTGTGGGGGGAAGTGGCCCAAACCACCATCAAACCGTCCCCACCTGCTGTAGCCATCTGCAAAACCCCAAGGAGGAATTCATTTTGCGCTTCTGTTTTTTTGGGCCCCTGCAGGAGGTTACCCATGGAAAATCCATCTGACAGTTAAAAATATGGACTTCCCTCTTGCATCTCTATTCCTCCAATATCATAGCACACTTGGGGTATTCTACATTAGGGTTAAGTAAACATACAAGAGAGGGCAGGCATGGACGAGTTCATTCAGTTGCCTTCCACAAGTTGGAGTGAAGTGGAGACTCTCCAATACATGCAAAGACTTCCTGTGCATCTTAGAACCCGGGGGGGGGGGATTACTTCCACCACCACCCCACCTAATGGAGGGCAGCTGAAATGGAGATGGAGAACAAAAATAGTGCCCTCATCCACACTGACTTCCCTTGTATGTTTACAGTATGTGTAACATCTGAAGAGGGCTCATATATTGGTTCACTGTCATCTGAGGCCTAGGAAGCAGTGAGTGTTCTGTTTGCACTTGCAGTGATTCATGGGTTTTGTAGTCTCTGCCTGGGGGATTGGTCCTCTACTTCCAGGACACCTCAAGCAATGCACCGAAGCCGCTGAATGTGAGGCAAACATTCCAGTTTATAGGTGCCAACAGAAATCATTACAGTTATTTTCTTTTCCTTTCTCCCCATATATAAACATCTCAATGGGTGGTATTGAATCCTGTACTTGGATTTTCAGGAAAAGGGCTTCCTTGAAACTAATCCTTCATTCCTTCAGGGAGAGAGCTGCAATGGACTTGGATTCCCCTGGGGCTAATACTCTTGCCACAGCTCCCTATTGCGTGGCAATACCCGCCCCCTCCCACAGATGGAATAAATAAAGACACCGGACCACAGAATTTAGGTTGATGGGCGAAAAATGGCCACAACTTTATTGATTACAGGTAAGAGCAGTATTGGCCTTAGGCATTGGCCCTAACAAACTATCCGGTCTAACCAGGGAGGGTTAAACACCAACAGGGGGAGCCCCCGAGATGCACATCCGTAGGCACTCCCCAAGGGGTTACCGCTCGGGAGCGCGCTTTAGGCCCTAGCCTCTGTAGGTTTCGGACGAGGCGTCGCTCCCCGGAGTCCTTTAACAAACTACCCTCCAAGCATTGGGGGAGGTGATGGCGATCCTCCCCCCCCCGACCTCATTTGCATAACAATACCCCGGCCAATGCCTAACCGGCGAAGAGGAGGAAAGGGGCGAGCCCGGGCTGCCCTGACCTTAAGTGCCCCCGGGAAGCCCAGCCCCCAGTGCCAGCCCCATTGGCTGGCGCTGCTGGATATGAATAATAATGTGAAGTGAGAATCGCGGGGCTGGCGTCAGCCCCGCGAGAGTGTGGATGGGGGCGTGAGCCCGCAACCCCCCCCTCCGTAGTTCGGGAGTGGATTTCCCAGATACTTTCTAAGTCCAGGAAGCATCGGTAGCTCCTGTCACCTGCTGCCCCTTCCTCCTCACTCAGTTGGCCTGTCACTTATTTTAATGCTTGATCTGTGCTGCTTTTCTGCCCTGGCTTTGCATCCAGGACTCTTGCTTCCTCTTCTCACATCTTGGTCAACTTGTAGCCTCCTCACGATGACATCACTTCCTGCTTTTGGGTGGGTCATTGGAACAAGGCCAAGAGCAGGAAGACTCTCTCCCAGCTCTCCATTGCACATCTTACAAAGGAATATAAATGGACACTCATTATTTATTATGGACACTGCTGAGACGGCTCTTTGATGAAGCGATTCATACATCTTCCTAAATGCATAAAATCATGAATAGGCAGACCATTATGAATAGTAGAGCAATCAGCTTGCTGATGGCCCATGTGGGATTTCTGCAAGGATGCAGGTTAGAAGCAGGGTGATGCTTTTTTATAATGATAAATCTCTGATTGTTCCTTATTCAAAAAGGGCTCTCATATGTTACTGAATTAACTCAAGCTCCACAAGAATCAATAGACCTCATTATTATTATTATTTATTCAATTTATACACTGCCCTATACCCGGACGTCTCAGGGCAGTTCACAAGCAAGAGCACAACATACAAAATCAAACCAAAAACAATGTTGTTGTTTAGTCGTGTCTGACTCTTCATGACCCCCTGGACCAGAGCACACCAGGCACTTCTGTCTTCCACTGCCTCCCGCAGTTTGGTCAGACTCATGCTGGTAGCTTCGAGAACACTGTCCAACCATCTCGTCCTCTGCCATCCCCTTCTCCTTGTGCCTTCGTCTTTTCCAGGGAGTCTTCTCTTCTCATGAGGTGGCCAAAGTCTTGGAGCCTCAGCTTCAGGATCTGTCCTTCCAGTGAGCACTCAGGGCTGATTTCCTTCAGAATGGAGAGGTTTGTTCTTCTTGCAGTCCATGGGACTCTCAAAAATAAAACCCAAAAGTATTTATGATTATCATTACTGTTTGTTTTTTGTTTTTCAGCTGAGGGGCAAGAGGACCACAATCTTCATTCAATATGCTACATTTTGTCAATTTCAGTGTGCAGCCTAACCTACGAAAGGACTGGCCCATCGGCCCACAAATGAAGACATCGCCTTTGTTTTTCTGTCAGAGGTATTCCGACTGTCAATTACGCAAATGCCATTTCTCGTTTTCATAATTCAGCCCAACAACGTGCACTTATAAGATGTCTCTCTCATAGCTGGCCTAGCAAGAGAGATCACCTTGTTTTCCTTGATATGTCTTTCATTCTTTAAGGCACAGTGCCCTGCTACCCTTATTTAGATCTTAATGCCTCCCATTTGCCCCTGTTTCAGAGCTGAAATTCCTCCGTTTACTTCCCCGGAAAGCCATTCTTCATTATAATATGTTTCCCCAAGTAAATTTATTCATCATATTTTTCTCTCCCTGTGACAGCCACGTCCTTCCACTACGGGAAATTAAACACTGTACCATATGGCCAGAGCAACAAACTTTTAGTACTTGCTTGCTCAATTGTTTTAACACATTGCCGACTTCATACAACATTCTGCTTGCCTGAATAGTATCAGGCTTGTGCCTGACATATGCATTAGACATGTTAATGGCACGGAGGAAATTAAGTGAAGTTGACAATGTGAGGAAAGAACAGTATGATCCCATTAAGGACTAAATTTTTGCCATTTTTACTTTTGTGAGAGTGGGGAAGGGGGGGAGAAAAAAAGCTTAAACAAATCCCTCAGAACAGGTTATATCATTTCCCTGCTGTGCAAACAGATGCTGCCAACTTGCAAAGCTGTAACAGTGCGAGAGCCCCAAAGTGACGGGCTCAACATCTTTAGATTGCCTCCTTCATATCGTAATTCTGTGTCTGTGTGGCTCACTTCAACGTCGGTCCAGTATATCTGAAGGAGCGTCTCCACCCCAATCGTTCTACCCGGACACTGAGGTCCAGCACCGAGGGCCTTCTGGCGGTTCCCTCACTGCGAGAAGCCAAGTTACAGGGAACCAGGCAGAGGGCCTTCTCAGTAGTGGTGCCCGCCCTGTGGAATGCCCTCCCACCAGATGTCAAAGAGAACAACAACTAGCAGACTTTTAGAAGACATCTGAAGGCAGCCCTGTTTAGGGAAGCTTTTAATGTTTGATGTATTACAGTATTTTAATATTTTTTTGGAAGCTGCCCAGAGCACCTGGGGAAGCCCAGCCAGATGGGCGGGGTATAAATAAATAAATTATTATTATTATTATTATTATTATTAGCCTACCTTTTTGCAACGGGGGGGGCTCTGCTGGAACCTGTGTCTTTTCCTTGTTTGGAAGTTCCTGCTGCATCATCACCATCCTTTATTTGTATGCTTTCTTTCCATAGTTAAAACATGCTCAAGGTGCGGTCATTTTTACGAGCATAGCTGCTAATAAATATACATCATCATCACCTTCATCAATGCGGCTTGCCACATGAAAAGATTTACATAACTGCATAAACAAAACAAAAGGTAAGTAAAGGTAAAGGGACCCCTGACCATTAGGTCCAGTCGCGGACGACTCTGGGGTTGCGGCGCTCATCTCACTTTATTGGCCGAGGAAGCCGGTGTACAGCTTCCGGGTCATGTGGCCAGCATGACTAAGCCACTTCTGGTAAACCAGAGCAGTGCATGGAAACCCCATTTACCTTCCCACCGAAGTGGTACCTATTTATCTACTTGCACTTTGACGTGCTTTTGAACTGCTAGGTTGGCAGGAGCAGGGACCGAGCAACAGGAGCTCACCCCGTTGCGGGGATTCAAACTGCCGACCTTCTGATTGGCAAGTCCTAGGCTCTGTGGTTTAACCCACAGCGCCACCCACTTCCCTTACAAAAGGTAAGTAGTCACTAACAATATATAATAAAACTCAATAAGTATACAGTAAAATTAAGCAATCCCCACATAATTCATAATAAGGACTAAGAATAAGGATGCAAAGACATAATAGGTAAAAAGGTAACGGTAAAAGACCCCTGGGCAGTTAAGTTCTGTCAAAGGCGACTATGGGGTTACAGCGCTCATTTCACTTTCAGGCCGAAGGAGCCAGCATTTGTCCACAGACAGCTTTCTGGCTCATGTGGTCAGCATGACTAAACCGCTTCTGGTGCAACGGGACACCGTGACAGAAACCAGAGCACACTGAAATGCCATGTACCTTCCCGCCACAGGGGTACCTATTTATCTACTTGCACTGGCTTGCTTTTGAACTGCTAGCTTGGCAGAAGCTGGGACCAAGGAACGGGAGCTCGCCCCATTGCAGGAATTCGAACCACCAACCTTCTGATCGGCAAGCCCAAGAGGCTCAGTGGTCTAGACCACAGCACCTCCTGCATCCCTTTTAAAACCAGTAACAGCAACCATTAAGTACTTCTTAAATCAAATCTGCATATCAACAAAAACTCCTAAACCTCATGCCAATAGTCTGCAGGTAGCAAGAAACTATAATAAAATAGAAAGCAACTAGAAATGAGTATCTACAAATCTATCCTCTATCTATCTATCTATCTATCTATGCCTTGGCTTTGGCCTCAAGCTCAGGGTCAGAGGAGGAGGAGCTGACTAAGTCTGCTGTAGCAGAATCTGACATTGCTGTACCCCCACCAGTCTGGGAACTGGACCTGATATTTATAATGCATACAGAAGCTACGATTTCAAAGAATGGAGGAACAAAGGCCTGACAATGTAAAAACCAGAGTCTTCAGGCCAAAGACTCAAAGCTTGGGTGAACTGAAAGGGCCTCGGTTCACCTCTGGCTTTCATTGGAGCTCTCCATGGTGTCTAAATATTACCTATTTGCCCATTTTTAATTCTTCCTCCTAGTTATAGTTCCAGAAGAAGAAGAAGAAGAAGAAGAAGAAGAAGAAGAAGAAGAAGAAGAAGAGTAGTTTGGATTTGATATCCCACTTTATCACTACCCGAAGGAGTCTCAAAGCGGCTAACAATCTCCTTTCCCTTCCTCCCCCACAACAAACACTCTGTGAGGTGAGTGGGGCTGAGAGACTTCAGAGAAGTGTGACTGGCCCAAGGTCACCCAGCAGCTGCATGTGGAGGAGCGGAGATGCGAACCCGGTTCACCAGATTATGAGTCCACCACTCTTAACCACTACACCACACTGGCTGAAGTGGTTTAGAATAAAATGGTAGCCTCTATTGCTACCCAAAGTGCTTTTGGAAGGTGGAAGCAGCAAGAACTCCCCACATTGGAAGATTGGAGAATAAAAATGGTAGAATTTGTGGAGTTGGCGAAGCTGACGGGGAGAATCAGGAATCGGCCCGAAGAAAAATATCAAAAGGACTGGAGCAAATTTATTCATTACCTGAAAGAAAATTGTACTCATTTAAAAATGTTTGTAGCATTAACGTGAAATGTTTTGTAATGTGAATTTAAGATGCTGATTTATAAATAAGAATGTGATCTTTTAAGGTGATTATAGGATAAAGAAGTGAATATGGGTATGCGAAAGTTATTTTATAGACTACAGGGATGTCAGAAAGAGAGATAGAAGGAAGTCAAAGCTCACTTTGAGCAAATAATAAAAGTTATGAATATGTATACTGAATTAAATGAAATATGGAAAAATTTAATAAAAATTATGTTTTTAAAAAGTGGTTTTTTCTGGGGGTACGCAGGGGCATGCAGACCCCTAAACATTTTGTGAATCTTTGTACTATTGTCCGTTTACTGCATTTATTTTTCCAAATTTGAACTATAAAATGATGGTTTTCTTGAGTCAAAATGAGAGTACCCCTAAACATTTTCTTTAGAAAAAAAAAGTACTGGCTACCAGTACCCAGTGTTGACCTAGCACTGGGATTTTCTGGGTTAATTTTGAACTGCTTTAAAGAGGTTGCCTCACAATAAGCATGGGGCAATTGTACAGTCATTGACTGCTTCCTCAAGTTGGATATGATCATCCACTACCAGTTATTCATTGTTTTCTCTGTAACTACCAAGGGATCAATTGCTTTCACCTGTCACAAGCTATGAATTCCATGCCGGGCAAATTTGTGGCTGATTTAGTCATTTGAGAGCTCTAGGAGTTTGACTGAAGTCCATTTCCCCTGGAAAGCCAAAAATATTGCCGAACAAGGCCAAATGAAATATGATTCGACCCCTGTCTTTTATGTCTGTAGTTTGAAAATGTTTTGTTAATCCCTTGCCAGGCTTTGGGGTTTGTTTTCAGTAGGCTTCAGGGCTAAAAGATGGGGGGAAAGTCGTATTTTTCTGGCAAGACATTTTGCCCACTCAGGAGAACTTGAGTCGTTCCTAGAGCTCTAGATATTTTACAGTATTTTACCTTTGGTTTCCTCTATCATTTGTTGTTTCTGCCAGACGTAAAGATGAACTATTAACCCATTATTACGAATAACTTATAACAAGGTTTATTTATATTACTTTACTTCATGTGTCAGAATCAAGAGTGACACATGTGCTAATTGAGCAATTAGTTTAGCAAGAGAGAAGATCAAGCAACATGGATTTTCTGGTTTTTTAACTTAAAATCATAACAAATCATAACTTTAGGGAAGCTTTTAATGTTTAATGTATCACAGTATTTTAATATTCTTTTGGAAGCCACCCAGTGTGGCTGGGGAAACCCAGCCAGATGGGCGGGGTATAAATAAAAATAAATAAATAAATAAATAAATAAATAATAATAACAACAACAACAATAATAATAATTATAACTTGGGTTGCGTACAACGTCTGTAGAAATGAGAATGAGTGTCAGGTTTTTGCTTCCACTTCCTATTTCCACTCGTCCACTAGGACACACATGTTGTTGTTGTTGTTTAGTCATTTATTCGTGTCTGACTCTTCGTGACCCCATGGACCAGAGCACGCTAGGCACTCCTGTCTTCCACTGCCTCCGCAGTTTGGTCAAACTCATGCTGGTAGCTTCGAGAACGCTATCCAACCATCTCGTCCTCTGTCGTCCCCTTCTCCTTGTGCCCTCCATCTTTCCCAACATCAGGGTCTTTTCCAGGGAGTCTTCTCTTCTCATGAGGTGGCCAAATATTGGAGCCTCAGCTTCAGGATCTGTCCTTCCAGTGAGCACTCAGGGCTGATTTCCTTCAGAATGGATGGGTTTGATCTTCTTGCAGTCCATGGGACTCTCAAGAGTCTCCTCCAGCACCATAATTCAAAAGCATCAATTCTTCGGTGATCAGCCTTCTTTATGGTCCAGCTCTCACTTCCATACATCACACACCTGGGGTATATTATATGGGTGGCATATTATCATGATTATTACAGTTTTAAATGTTAATCTGAACATTGCAAACCTTTCTCAGCTTTTGGGCTATCATTGGGCAATTTATTTTATGGCAGATTTTTCTTGGTTTTCCAGGAGAAATGTTACCTGGTTGTTTGCTTCAAGGCACCTATCCAATATTTCACTACTGAACTTTCTCCTAGGTTGCACATAGCATCAGCAATACAGTGAATAATTGCAAATGCCTTCTGTTTCCTGAGAACCACAGATGCTTAGATGTTCACTTACAGGAAACATTGAATTGCAGGACTCCAAAAACTGGGATGGCATTGTTTGAAGATGCAGCGTGTTCATGCCTTTCACAACCTGGCAAATGTGAGATTATGTAAATAACTTTCAAAGGCATGCTTCCTTTTAATATGCGAATAACATCTTGAGAAAACTGAGTGTGTTTTTTTTTTATAAATATTTATTGAGATTTTTAAATATAAATGCACACATAATAAACAATCTTACTTCTATCACAACAATTTCATCACTTCTTTGGACTTCCTCACGTCCCCCGCTCCCATTTACATCGTTAAAATTTTTTTCCAACCAAATTATCAACTTGTTTACAATCTCATGTCCACTCATTCAAATATAATCTAGCACTTCTTCCAAAAAATTTTATATTTTCTTTAGTCTCACTTATCATCAAATTTAAATCTAGTTTAGTGGTGGCCAGTTTTTTATAATCTAGCATCCTTCTTAACATTCAACCAAATTACAATGTTTTTGTAGATACATCTTGAATTTCTCCCAGTCTTCCTGAGTGTTGGGTTGACGCCATGTCAACTGAGTGTTGGGTTGAGAGAAAACTGAGTGTTGGGTTGACGCCATGTCCCTTTGAACATTAAAATATTTTTGTTTATTCTTTTTCAATGAGCGGACTTCTGAGTTTTCCAAAGTTCTAAAGCCATGCTCAACCAGACCATATTTCTGCCTGCTACATCTACACTCAGAAGGTCAATTTATTTTTCTTATCTATTTATTACAAATTATTACAATATTTATTATAAATATATTATACCATACATCAAGTATCATTTATAAAATTGTAGCTAGTTCCTAGATAGTTGACCCCCCCAAAAAAAATCACATTAAAATGTAAGTACATTTCCTTGTATTATAAGGCACATTTCAGGATGATTTTCTTCTGTATGGGAAACCTCACTCCAATTTCTTATCACTGCAGAATTTGCACCTAATTATATACCCTTGCAATCTACTTCAGCTGTCAGATATGTGGCAAAGATCATTTGTGGGTAGGAACAGTATCAGGAATTACTTCAAACATTTATGTGGGGCTTTACTGATGGAATTTACATCCCCACAACATTATAATGCAATTTCAGGTTACTTACAATTTCGAAGATTTTAAAGAGTCTGAGTAAAGCCCAAGAGGGCTTGAACAGATTTGGCCACAGCAAGCCTAACAGCTATAGATGGAAATTCCAATAAACGGTTTCCATGATACTTGATGAAACCCACATTTTTGAAGCTCTGGAATTGTTCTGTTTCCTGACTATCAAATTCAGGGACAGATCTCAAAAGCACAAATGAACAGCACCCTCTTACACATGTTTGCTCAGAAGTAAGTCTCAGCCTTTGTCTCCATTAGTCTGTATTTTCTAACCTTTTCTTACCCTCTGACTCAAAACTACTGTCTATTGTTCTCCACTCCCAGCTAGCTTATCCCTGACCCAACCCAACCCTGCTCCCCAGAAAGGGGTGGAGATAGGATGGATTACATCCTCCAGCAAAGGATGCATCTCAGAATTTGGTCTGCTGGCTTACAAAGAAATATTTGCAGTCATTCTGGTTTCATTAACCCTCTGCTGCCAACCCCTCCCAACTTAAATTTATACTGTTGTAAGTTCACACAACAAACAGATCTGCCTGCCCTGATCTTCCACCAGATCTTCTCCATGGAAGGCAAAATCTTCATCTCTTGTTTCCTCGGCAGCTTTTGAATTGCTCATATTGGCTGGCATGCCGAGAGCCTAATGCTGGTACTTCCACTTTGTGCTGTCTTGTGGAGTCCTCCTCTAGATTGTCTCCCAACCATCTGGACTGGATTTTGAGTGAAGTGTGAGGGACCACAATAGGCTTGCCATATGTCAGGAAAATTCCTGGCATGTCCTGGTTTTGGGGTGGAAAAATGGCATCAGGGTGGAATTTTGCCGAAATGGCAAAATGTCAGGGGAAACCTGGATGTACGAGATAAGAATCTATTTTTGGAGTAGTTGATACAGGAATTCTACTTTTTGAAATATGGCAATCCTGGACTACAATGACAACCCCACTACCTTTGCAAAAGCTCTTTATAACCTAGATAGTTGTTGTTAGTGGTGCAATAAGGCAGTTTTTAGGCTGTGGCTTATTGGTAAAAACATAAAGGTAAAAGGTAAAGGACTCCAGGATGGTTGAGTCCAGTCAAAGGCAACTATGGGGTGTGGCGCTCATCTCACTTCAGGCTGAGGGAGCCGGTGTTTGCGTGGACAGGCGGAGTCCCCAGATCCCGAGTGGTCCCCCCGTCATGTGGAATAACGACTCTAGACAACGTGCTATGGGATTAAATTGGCCACAACTTTATTAAATTTCAAATGTGGGTAGACCTTGGCTCAGGCATTGGGCGTTCTCCCTCCCTAGTCCCCAGCCGGGGACCTAGGGAGCATCAGGGTTATCCAGTGTGTGTGGGGGGGATGGGCCGGCTCTGGAGAACATATGTTCAAGCAGAGATAGCCGCCCCCGTTACGCCGCCGCAGGGGAGAGCAATGACGACCTTTCGGCGTACGGCCAAAGCCTCCCTTCAAAAACCCCTTTAACGGGGAACCCTGGTATCGCCGCCGCAAAGAGGAAGATGGACTAAAGGATTCCGCCCAAGGCCTGATACCGCCAAAGTTGTGACGTTTTGCTACGGGAAAGGCGAAACCTGCCAATGCAGGGAAATTCCTTTCCGGCCCTTTAACAGCGACCTTATCGTAGCAGCGCCCGCATACCTGTGGAGACAGGTTAACCTGCAAAACCTATGAAAAAAAAAAAGTTTACCTGCAAAAGAAGACATTAACTGAGGGTGGGTAGGGTGGGAGAAGCTCTGGAGCCAAGTGAGGATTAACAATTAAGATCCACCCTCTATTGTGTGCGCAGGTAATCCCTCCCCCTACCTGGCCTGGTTTCCCTGGCAACACTTCCCCCAGGTGGGATTGGACAACTCGCTGGGGTAGGCGGGGACCTCCAGGTATCCCACCTGAGGGAAGGCAAAGCCTATGCTGATGGGGCCACTCCAGATCCAGGGCTGCACGCGTCCACGCAAAAGGCGCCCCCCGTTTTAAGTGGGGAGCGGTCATTGTCCACAGACAGCTTTCCCAGTCATGACTAAACCTCTACTGGTGCACAGAGGACCATGACGAGTGCCAGAGTGCATGCAAACGCCGTTTACCTTCCCGCCAGAGCGGCACCTATTTATCTACTTGCACTGATGTGCTTCTGAACTGCTAGGTTAGCAGGAACTGGAACAGAGCAACGGGAGCTCACCCCGTCGCAGGGATTCGAACTGCCAGCCTTATGATCGGCAAGCCCAAGAGGCTCAGTGGTTTAGACCACAGCGCCACCCGCTGATCTTATGGAGTTCCCCACTTTAGATGGTGATGTGCATTCTTTCACTTATTTCTACAGCTGCACTGATTCTGCTGAATGGGGTCCTGGACGTGTGCCTCCTATGCTGCTGGTGCCACTGAAAGTTAGGAAGCATTTCCTATCATTCAAACCTCTATGTACTCAACCTACTGTCTCTTTCATCTACCTTCGGCAGATACGATCCTGATGACTCACGGTTTTCAGGCACAGAAATTCTTGCAACCTTCCCCCCCCCCAAAAAAAATAAATCCCTCCTCAGATAAATTAAATACAAAACAAATGTTCCATCTCCTTCCCACCATTTTTAATTGAGTTTCCAGTCTTCCCAAGACAACACACAGAAGCGCCTCCACAAGCTTTTGGCAACTCACCAAGTGGGAAACCTCCCCTTAAGACAACAGAGGGGGCAAATAGACCAACTGCTGGCTTCTTGACAGAGGCAAGAAGCATCCAACCTCTGCCGCATTCCTGATGCACATATCAGGAACACCGAACGTTGACCGTCTTCCCTTATTTTGATGAGTTGTGCTCACCTTGAGAGGCAACACATATTCCAAAAGCTCACAGGCCCATAGGACATTATGAATACACATCTTTCAGCTACTGTACTGCAGATGCATATCTTGCTACACCCAGAAGTCCCCCCTTCCTTCTCTCTCTCTCTCTCTCTCTCTCTCCCTCCCACACACACACACACACACACACACACACACGTTCTGTTCTTTAATCCCTTTGGATCTCAGACTTTCCGTGGTGGAAACGAAACTCCTGCTTAATGGGCATTTGGGAAGAGTCCAGACACATTTTCACAGGATTCTTTCCCTGCCCTCCCGACAGAATTGTGGTTTTGCGGTGGAATTCCTTCTGAGCCTAATTTACATCGGAGGAGGAAATGGGTCTTGTGCAATAAGTCTTCTTGCATTCAGATGCTATTAAGTGGACATTATTCATTTGTGAGGAGCAGCGGACAGAGGAATGATATAAGGTTTGTCAAGAGGCCAGTGTTTTTAAGCTGCTCAACTCCATCCCCCAAGAGCATGGCTATGACTTTTCTGCATTCAAAACCCACCCTCTCCACATCCCCTATTTCTCTAGCCAGGATTCTAGTCTCTTCTAATTTTTTGTTTTTTGTTTTTTTTTATTATGCCATATGTGTAGCTTGAGGTTATATTGGAGCACATAAATCTCGTGTGAGCCACAAAACATTAAGCCGCCATTATCCTTATAATTTCATTATCTCCGTTTCTCTACCCTACAACATTTTAAACTAATTGAACACCCGAGGTTTTCCTGTGAAGTTTATTTCCCAGACTTTATTAAAGTACTGTTGAGAGAGTCAAAAAACGTCTGCAGTCAGCGTTTCCTAAAACATCCCGATTTATTAAAGCAGGGGGGATAAAATTATAAAGAGGGCCAAAATGCTAAATTGTTCTTATCTTCCTTCGTACATTTCTGAGCTGTGTGTTTTAAAGCTAAATTTCCGTTGGCAGGGTGTGTGGGTGTAGAATGTGAAACCTCCTTGGTGTATTTTCCATGTTATAGTATTTTGGAAAAAATCTTGGTGGTTGTTTTCTTTCAGCTTAGATTGATTTTTATTTCTTCACACGTTCAAGTTGTTTGGCCTCTCGGATTGTTGCCACACAAGCTGTCCCTTGCATTTAATTTATGCAGCTAATAGCAGCCCAGTGCTCCTGGAGCAGCCTAGATGTATTTGTTCTGAAATATCTGTCGTAATACTTGCCTCCTGAGAATGAGCAGGCATCTGTAGCTAAAAGGGCAAACCATTATATAGTGCCTGATGCAGACATCCCTTGTTTGTACAGTGGTACCTCGGGTTAAGTACTTCATTCGTTCCGGAGGTCCGTTCTTAACCTGAAACTGTTCTTAACCTGAAGCACCACTTTAGCTTATGGGGCCTCCTGCTGCCATCACGCCACCGGAGCACGATTTCTGTTCTCATCCTGAAGCAAAGTTCTTAACCTGAAGCACTATTTTTGGGTTAGCAGAGTCTGTAACCTGAGGCGTATGTAACCTGAAGCGTATGTAACCCGAGGTACCACTGTATGTGTGGTGCCCTAGTACATAGGGAAGACCAGTGCACCAGAAGCTCCCACAACATCCTCCAGCCCAAGCGGAGCCCCCCTTGAGGGGACAGCCCTCCAAGTTCCAAACAGCAGGCAAGTAGAAGAAATGGAGCCCAAGACTGAGTAGCAATAGGGCAGCAGCGTACCCCCTGAGTACACATGGTAGCATCATTGGCAAAAACCAGACTCTCACCGGCACTCCAGCTAGGACAACTCCCACCACAAAGCCCTAAAGAAGCAGTCATGTGGTCATAGCCAGGGAGCACTTTGGTTCTATGTGACCTCCTTGTTAAGCACAGTAATTTAAATCACTGAACTTGTAAACGCTTATACGCATTGCTATGTGTTTAAATTTGATTGGTTGGCCACCGAATTCTAGAGAGATCTGTAGCAGTTCTCATGTGGTTGGCTAACGGTCACATGGGAGGTATCTAGTGAAGGAGAGGCTCCATTCTAGTGAAGGAGAGGCAAGACGACTGTGTTTTGGAATCCACTGTGAACACTGCTAAGTTGAATAGACCGATGGAGTGCTTCTTGAAAGAAGTGCTCCTTTCTTCTTGAAAGAAGAGAGCAAAGCTGTAGGAGAAGGTAAAAGTGGAAATCTCTCAAAGGAGCTTCAAGGCATAGCCTCACTGAGATGCAGAAGGCTGAGAGCTGAGCAATGGGAAAGTGGAAGAAGAAGAAGAAGAAGAAGAAGAAGAAGAACTCAGACCAGGAAGACATAGACCTGTGCCTAGACAGCTGTGCTGGTCCTGTGGGTAACTGTGAGGCAAGGTCCGAGTCCAGTCCAAAGTCGAGGGTGCAGTAGGGAGGCAGTCCATCAAAGCTGAAGCTGGGTCCAAGGCAGGGAGTTGGGTGAGGTCAGGAGCTCCGACAGAAGAGCAGGACAGGGTGCAGGCAGGAACTGGCTACTTACAACGTTGCTCCAGCAACCTGGAACTGGGGCTGGCAGGCTTTTATCTGCCCCGAGGCATAGGGCAGCCCCAGTCCACAGGTAACTCGCCTCTCCTGGCCTGGAGGCGAGCACTCCTCCTGCGGGAACTTAGTTCCCTCCGCCTCTCTGCCCTGAGCCTCTGCAGCTCAGGAGAGGCTGGAGGGTTACTGGACCCAGAGGCCACCTCAGCTTCCCCTGACAGGGCTGAGAGTGGAGCACCTGCAGGCAATGGGTCCTCCATCACCTCAGGAGCCAGAGCAGACTCAGCTGGTGCCTGCACCTGAGGATCCAGCACAGGTGAGGACCCTTCAGGCTCAAGCCCCAGACCCGGCACAGCTGGTTCTGGAGGTGGAGAATCCTGTGCAGGCTGGGATCCCTCAGGTTCAGCATCCGAGTCCGAATCCCAGGCCATCACAAAAGCATGGAAGAAAAATTAAGTGTGGATGAGCCCCAAGATTAGCATAGGGCACTTGTTCTTTGTTGCAGATTTGATGAGTCTGTTTCTCTTTTCATATATTCATAGTCTTTACTTTTTCTTTCTGTTAGTGAGCATTATATAAATGTCGTAGAAAAAATAGAAATAGAAATAGAAATAGAAATAGAAATAATAGAAATAGAAATAGAAATAGAAATAATATAAATAGAAATAGAAATAATATAAATAGAAATAGAAATAATATAAATATAAATATAAATATAAATATAAATATAAATATAAATATAAATATAAATATAAATATAAATATAAATATAAATATAAATATAAATATAAATATAAATATAAATATAAATATAAATATAAATATAAATATGACATGCAAAGTGGACATGCCTAATTACTAAAATCCCCATGCCACCATTGTGAGCATTCCAATCACTATCATCATAAACATGGCAATAATAACAACAACAATGAATGAACAAATAAGTGAATGAATGAATAAGTACAGAGAACTCTTTCCTGAATCATTAGCTGGCAAAATGATTTGTCCCAAGGTCTTTTAATCTCATCTCATAAATCAATCCCTCCAGCCCATTAATCAGCTTTGTTGTGGTTCTTTGAATCCCTTCCAATCCGTTGACATCTGTCTAGTACGAAGGTGCTCGGCACAGAATACAGAATTATGAATGCTGCCTCTCATACTGGTGCAAGCATGTGACACGATGATGTCTGGGGGAAGTGTAGCTCTCGTTAAGGAAAGGAGAGGCACACAAAAATTCAATTCAGAAGTAAGCTGCGCTTATTTCAATGGGATTTGCTCCCAGAGAAGTGTCTAGG
This sequence comes from Podarcis erhardii, assembly GCF_964252035.2. NCBI lineage: Eukaryota > Metazoa > Chordata > Lepidosauria > Squamata > Lacertidae > Podarcis > Podarcis erhardii. The sequence goes on along the minus strand of NC_138497.1, from coordinate 130,414,520 downwards.
ATTGCAGCCTCAGAGAGGCGATGGGGTTGCTCTGTCACTGTTAGCAGGTTTATTGGTTTATATGTTTGGTACACTTCTCTGAGGAGTGTAGGAGTGATCCCATTTTAACCTCACAGCCCTGCAAAAGGTGTAGCCTTGGTTGGGAGAGAGACACAGTGATTTGCTCGGGGGCACCCAGGGGAGTTTCAGGGATGACAGCGGCTATGAATTCAGTCCAAAACTCTCTGTCGGCTGTCTCACACTCTCCCTCAAAAAAAGCACTGCAATTATTTGAAACGGAGTTCCTCAGAATTCCTGCTGGAAAGAGTTGAAGGGAAAGCTTGCTTGTCAGATACGGAATCTGGGCACCTGAGATACGATCTCACGATGTTTTATCTATATTTCACAAATGCTGATTTTCACAAATTCCGGCACCCAGCAGGAAGAGCCTATGTTAACATTTATAACTGAGGCCTCATTTGCCTCTCTTACATTACAACTGATGTCCATATGTAAGTCAATAAAAGGGTAGAGTTAATATCTAACACACTGTGGCCATCACACAGGGTCCCCAGACGTTTGACGGTCTGTTGATCCCTGTGCCACCACTGTGATCGCTTCCCCGCTGCCACCAACCCGTTTCTCTCGGGTACACACTGAGTCCAGACAGTTGTTAACATTAAACCAAATAAACAAGATTATTTTATAAGCATTAACAAGTTTATGGTTTCGGATAATTTTTCTTGTCAGTTTCTTAATGTTAGTTTCTTTACCGGCCTATACCTTCCTAAGACCTTCTAACTGATTATCCCAACAGTTTAACTGACTCCTCTTAACAGATTCTCTCACTCTCTCACAACAAACTAGCCCAACCCACAGACTTATCCTCCCTCTCCCTTCTCTAACTCCAGACTCACTTCTTAACAACTCTAACTCCTCCCCTTGGGTTCCTATTGGTTAATCATTTTACACTTAGTTAACCCTTTCCTTATGACCCAGTATGATGTCACACACAAATGCCACACACACCGACATCACTAAAGGAGAACTTCCAATATTGTTCCATGAATACTATACACACTCTTAAGTTAGTAGGAGCCCTGTGACTCCTTGTGATGACCGAGAGTCACAGTTGTGGAATATGGCCACCTATCCAGAACTGAAGAGGGGAATATCAGGGCTCCCTTCTGTCAGGCACTGGGCAGAGGAGGAGGAGGAATGGTGGAGACCACCTCCCCCTCTTGACCCTTCCAGGGAGGAGGAAGAGGAAGACAGTATAGACTTACAACAGGGGTTTGAGGGAGGTCACAGCTCAGAGGCAGATGAAGGGAAAAGTTAGGAAATCATGAGAGAGCCAGAGCAACATATGGCTGACACGTTGCCATTAGAAAACATTCCAGACCTACCATCTCACAGATACCGGCGAGCCTTAAAAATAGGAGAGCAAAGAGCTGAAAGATAGAGGGCATGTAGTGGCAACAGCATCTTAAAAAGCAGAGACATCACCTTGCCAACAAAGGTCCGTATGGTTAAAGCTATGGTTTTCTCAGTAGTAATGTATGGAAGTGAGAGCTGGACCATAAAGAAGGTTGATCGCCAAAGAATTGATGCTTTTGAATTATGGTGCTGGAGGAGACTCTTGAGAGTTCCATGGACTGCAAGAAGATCAAACCTCTCCATTCTGAAGGAAATCAGCCCTGAGTGCTCACTGGAAGGACAGATCCTGAAGCTGAGTCTCCAATATTTTGGCCACCTCATGAGAAGAGAAGACTCCCTGGAAAAGACCCTGATGCTGGGAAAGATGGAGGGCACAAGGAGAAGGGGGCGACAGAGGATGAGATGGTTGGACAGTGTTCTCAAAGCTACCAGGATGAGTTTGACCAAACTGCAGGAGGCAGTGGAAGACAGGAGTGCCTGGCGTGCTCTGGTCCGTGGGGTCATGTAGAGTTGGACACAACTAAAGGACTAAACAGTAACAGTGGCAACTGTAGAAGTGACAAAGGAGGAATTGGGAGAGATGGGGGATGGAGATTCACTCGGGACAACGCCATTATCCAAGAGGCTGGGTTCTTTAGCCTCTTTCTGTAAAGATTGAAATAAAAAAGGACGGTAATAAACTTTTCCTTGTCTTTATACTTCTCTGGGCAACCAGCCGGGAGCCGCTGACAGCATCCTGACACCTTCAAATGGAGAGCTGGAGAGACATTTCCCTGTATTTCACTGGTGTGTCTGCATGTGAATAAAGCAACCATCTTAGGACAGCCTGTGGTGCAGGTATTTCCTACTAGATTAAAACCCCTCCAGGAGAGAACACACCAGTTGTGTGTGAGGGAGACCCATGAGACACCTGTACATTTCAGTGATTTTATACACACAGCAGACTAGAATTATGCCATGGGGAAAGAGATGTCAAGCCATTGTACAATTCCTACCACAATTCAAAGTGTTGGTGTTGACCTTTAAAGCCCTAAACAGCCTCAACCCAGTATACCTGAAGGAGCGTCTCCACCCCCATCGTTCTGCCCAGACACTTATCTCCAGTGCCAAGGGCCTTCTGGCTGTTCCCTCACTGTGAGAAGCCAAGTTACAGGGAACCAGGCAGAGGGCCTTCTCGGTAGTGGCGCGCGCCCTGTGGAACGCCCTCCCACCAGATGTCAAAGAGATAAACAACTACCTGACATTTAGAAGACATCTGATTCAGTGAAGTTTTTCATGTGTGACATTTTAATCTTTGTTGGAAGCAGCATAGAGTGGCTGGGGAAGCCCAGCCAGATGAGTGGGGTACAAATTATAAATTATTATTATTATTATTATTATTATTATTATTATTATTATTATTATTGCAGTGACATGCAAACGGGAACGTAGTTTAGGGCCTGACTTTTGTTAGGAGAGCGTTGTTCTCTCCCAATTTGCCTTGGGGTTGCATTGCTGTGTCTGGGCTGTAGTGATTTAGGTTACAGTTGTGGTCTCATGTAACTGAAAGCTCCTCAATGAGGGGAAAAATCATATGTCACGGAAGAGGCTGTTTAGATATGGGCCTATGTTGTGCAGAGATGGAGGGGTTCTTTTATGGTTGAGTGACTTCAGCGCTGCATGTTGGTTTTAAATAGTTTTGTACTTCTGTGGACGTCTTTGAAAGATTTGTATAAAGTGCCCGACAAGTTAAGTAAATAATAATGATCAATAGTAACTATTATGTGCCTCTTTCCACAGTCTGGTGAGGCTAGTCAAGTGGTTTACAACAGTGTGAGCTGGACCAGTTACAAAGAAAAACCAGTTTCTGCTCAACATTAAAAAGCTATTCAAGATAAGGTTTCCTGTAACCAATGACTAGAACATCTTTATATCCTCAAACCACAAAAAGAGCCCCATGGTCTCCAGGCCCTGGTCCCCATGACTATATACATTACCTTGTTAGCATAAATCAACAGTCACAGAACAAACTTCCTGTTTCTTTCTGTTCCAAATGTCTTCTTAATATCATCTACCAGCTGATGTAAAAGTGGGTGACATGATCAAAAGTGACTTTTAAGTCACATTTGACTATGCTGTGTTTCAGAGAAGCAGATATCTTAGTCTAGAGAACAGGGAGGGGAAATGAACCTGTGATATTTTAAAGACAAGAAAATTTATTACGTCTTAAATTCATTTATGCTCCACCTATTATTGTGACCCGTATAACTTTCATTGGGTTTTTGGGACTCTTTTCATAAGGGAAAAAAGTGGCCGGGGCGTGGGGGAGGAGGATAATGATCCATGAAAGCTTATGCCATGTTGGTTAATCTTTAAGTTGCTACAGGACTCCTTTTTTTGTCTTGGACTATGAGTAACAAGCCACCGCAGGCCATAATCCAACTCACAGTTAAGAGAGCTTAAGTCTACTGACGTCAATGGGTTTAAGTGTACTTAGCTCTGGTTGGGTTATGGCTTTAGCTTTTAATCCATTCCCCTTGTGCCCCCATCAACTAAAGCTAGCCTGTTTGAAAATCTGATTAATTCGGGGGGGGGGGAGCAGTGCCTTCCAGCATTCAACCAGTTATGGCTGAGGTTAATTGGGTGTCCCGACTAGGGATTCTGCCCTGACTAGTCTCCGTGAATGGAATTCCCAAGGCCCTGAAACTCAGTAGACTCAGAACACTGTCAGAAGAGAGGGTCACAGTTTTCTTCTTCACCTTTCCTTTAAAGGATGTAAATGGTAGCGGATTTACTATCTCCTTTAGCAAAATGCTTTCTTTCCTAGGCACTGGCTCCCCACCCCCCCTCACTTTCAATTTTGAGAGTAATTAACTTCACTTTGACAGGAGCTCTTCAGTAATAATTCTTCAACAGCAATTCCTGTTTGACTGGTTTATAACAGCTCCTTACCCTCAATTAATAGATAAGATAAACCTAAACCTGATTAATCAAGAGGGACTTTAGGAAAACGGTATATACCTTTATGGCTTTGCATCTTAATTAAACATGCATTTAACCTGTTTGAAAGCCAAGGACTAATTGGGATAAGCTGTACTGACCCCTAGAGTGGATGTTCCATAACACCAGCTGCACATTGCCATGTGACCAGGCCCTCTTAATCTTGAATCTCAATTACTATTGACCACTCTTGCTGTTTTATGACGAGGCCACGAGATCGGAGCTTTACGAGGTGAAGAGAAAAGGAGACAAGGCTAACACTGCCACATTTTTCTTCATTTATGTCCCAAAGTCTTCTTTTTGTGTGCGCAAAGGTAGGCGGTTACTAGCATAATTCCATCATATCACCGTAAATTAATGCAGAAGAGCCCTAAAATATGTGCTGTGTGATGGCTTTGGCCATCAGAAAAACAATCCTTATGCCCATCTGATGTTGTTTGCTCCAAGAATGCTTAATTTATGACAACGGTGATTTACATTTTTCAGACATGTTCTGCCTTATTCTGCATCAATAATATTCTCCGGCATATTTCGTTCCCCACCCATTGCCTTCTTTCTCAGAAACATTTTTCCTGTGTTTTTAACACTAGATGCCCTTAGCTGTTCTAATAACTTCCAGCTTGCAGCATTCAGTTAATGGCCAGAGCATTGGGAGGCCTGCCGTCAATGTTAATAACCCCCTTTATTTTTGCTGTTTTGTTACTTCCATCTGTTGCAACAGGAAGGAAGGGTTAGCAGTAAATGCTGATTATACCTTCCCTGCTAAAGAAGAGAAAGGAAATGAGATGTCAGCAAGAATGCTCCGGCTGACAAAAATATCTTCTGCAATTGCTCTTTTAAACCTTGAAATCCCCGAGTAGGCAGATGCCTTAAAAAACCCAAAAACAAATCTGAACACTGGTATAAATATCCTGTTATCTTTTACAAGCCATTGATAGTCTATCCAGCAGGCATGGCCTCTACACTTTGCTCATATTACAGTTCAGGTAATCTCTGTAGTGCTCTAATGTTAATGGACTGTGATAGTCCACTCATTTGAAGGGGTGTGATATTCCAGGCCCAGACAGGGCTTCCGTGTCCTTAGGATGTCGGTGACAGGGAGGAAACTCCTGCCCTCAATCCACAACTCTTCCTGGCCCCCTTTTTCCCCCTTCGTGGTCTTTTCTGCTCTTCCTCTGCCTCTGGCAGGGTCGAAAAGCCTAGTTGTTACCTTGCTCTTTGGGTAATCTTCTTGCAGCTGATAAAAGTGTGCTTTTGTTAGGGTGTTACCACCATTCTGCTTAGGGAACACAACATGATAATAACCATTTATTATTTCTACCCCGCCCATCTGGCTGAGTTTCCCCAGCCACTCTGGGCAGCTTCCAATCAAGTGTTAAAAACAATACAGCATTAAATATTAAAAACTTCCCTAAACAGGGCTGCCTTCAGATGTCTTTTAAAAAGAAGATAGCTGCTTATTTCCTTCACATCTGAAGGGACGGTGTTCCACAGGGTGGGCGCCACTACTGAGAAGGCCCTCTGTCTGGTTCCCTGTAACCTCACTTCTCGCAATGAGGGAACTGCCAGAAGACCCTCGGTGCTGGACCTCAGTGTCCGGGCTGAACGATGGGGGTGGAGACGCTCCTTCAGGTATACAGGACCGAGGCTGTTTAGGGCTTTAAAGGTCAGCACCAACACTTTGAATTGTGCTTGGAAACGTACTGAGAGCCAATGCAGATCTCTCAGGACCAGTGTTAGGTGGTCCCGGCGGCCACTCCCAGTCACCAGTCTAGCTGCCGCATTCTGGATTAATTGCAGTTTCCGGGTCATCTTCAAAGGTAGCCCCACATAGAGCTCATTGCAGTAGTCCAAGCGGGAGATAACTAGAGCATGCACCACTCTGGCGAGACAGTCCGCAGGCAGGTAGGGTCTGAGCCTGCATACCAGATGGAGCTGGTAGACAACCGCCCTGGGCACAGAATTAACCTGCGCCTCCATGGACAGCTGTGAGTCCAAAATCCATCTCTTCTCCTGCCCACTTTATCTAATCAAGTGTCAACAGATTGGACCGTACACCAAGAGCACCAACAAGAAAGCCAGGAGGGCCAGCCCTACTATTAGGCAGAGTGAGTTGGACACCTTGGGCAGTTGATTTTGGGCTTCGTGAAAGGACAGCAAATTGGTAGGTTCGCTCACCTTCCCCGGTGGGTGGTGTTGCAGCCGGGCAGCCGGGTCATCTCAGTGATTCAGCTAGGGGGCGGAAGGTTGATGCCCACCTCACGCCGACCCCCGGTTGCGTCACGCACCCCGCTGGCCAATCAGCAATGGCGGGGGGCATGGCCATGGGTGGTTTAAACTGCGGCACAGCCGGGGGGGTTCCCTCTTTCGCCTCCTTGCCAGATCTCCCAGCCCACCCTCCCTCTTTTTATGCATTGGTATGACACGACTTATGGGACACAGGTGGCACTGTGGGTTAAACCACAGAGCCTAGGACTTGCCGATCAAAAGGTTGGCGGTTCGAATCCCCGTGACGGGGTGAGCTCCCATTGCTCGGTCCGTGCTCCTGCCAACCTAGCAGTTCGAAAGCACGTCAAAGTGCAAGTAGATAAATAGGTACTGCTGTGGTGGGAAGGTAAACGGCGTTTCCGTGCGCTGCTCTGGTTTGCCAGAAGCGGCTTAGTCATGCTGGCCACATGAGCTGTACACCGGCTCCCTTGGCCAGTAAAGCGAGATGAGCACCGCAACCCCAGAGTTGGCCACGACTAGACCTAATGGTCAGGGGTCCCTTTACCTTTACCTTATGACACGACTTTGCTATGGACCAATGTTGGCCGCCATATTCATTCCCAAACACCCACAGGAGCATCCTCTGAGGGGCGAGGCATTTCTCAATTTCTCTGCCTCTGTTCCCGGACTAGGTCTGTGCGTCAGGATGTAAGATAAGACCTAGAAATGTGATATGTAGGGCTTAAGCTGTGGTTTCTTTTTGGGGATGAGCTGTGGTTTGGTGGGTAAAACATAACGTATTGTCCTGAAAATTCAAGGCTTATTTGCAGGTGTAGCCCACCTCCCAGCACTACCATCCTGAATTGGGGGTGGCGGGGGGTGGCACTCGTTTCCAAACGCACTGCGCGCCCACCTCCCGCCACTCCAGCAGTCTCAGCACTATCTCCCCAAGCCGGTGCTGGCTGCCCCACATCCCCCGTCCAGGGCAGTAGTGCTGGGAGGTGGGCCGCACCCACAAATAAGCCTAGAATTTTAAAGGTGCAGCTTTTATTTGTGGGTGTGTCTTATATTCAAGCCAATACAGTATGTTTTACCCACCAAACCACAGCTCATCCCCAACAAGAAACCACAGCTCAAGCCCTACATATTACCAGAAATAAGCTTTTCAGGCCCCAAACTGGTATAGCTACCAGACATGGGGTGGCCAGTGCCTGCTTGGAGAGGTAGTGCCGGGAGTGCCGTAGTGCCACGAGGTGGGCGTGCAGCATGTTTGGAAACAAATGCCAACCCGACCGCCCCCCATCCCCCATTCTGGGGGGGGTAGTGCTGGGATTTCCAAGCGCACTACGCGTCTTCCTCCCAGCACTACTGCCCTGGCCGGTGCCGGCACTCTGTTTTGAGCACGCTGCCGCCCACCTCCTGGCACTACCGCCGTGAACAGGTGTGGGCGGCACCGGCTTGGGGAGGTGGAACCATAGAAGGGGGAAGGGAAGTCAAGGATTGAATGTGCGGTTATATTCAATGAAATGTAAAACACTCTAATGAAAAACGATACAGTTATAAAAAGGGGGGGAATTGAAAGGCATGTACTCCCCCCACAAAAAATAATAATATCCTGAAGCGATTGATGCCATTTTTGTGAAATTGAACCGGGAGCTGAAGAACCTTCCCTCTGAGGATAGGCATTCAGGGTTTCTCGTTGTGAAATACAATTGTTGCTTCCATTCCTTTCTTCAGGGCTTTTGCAGAAGACTATCCTGGTGGGCTACATCTAACATACTTCAGAACTTTCTTTATGTATGGCACAACAGCAGCAAGAATACTTATTGCAAAGTACTGGAAGACACAAGATTTACCCACCATGGAAGAATGGCAGATGAAGGTGATGGACTACATGGAACTGGCGGAAATGACTGGCAGAATCCGAGACCAGGGAGAAGAGTCGGTGGAGGAAGATTGGAAGAAATTTAAAGATTATTTACAGAAACATTGTAAAATTAATAACTGTTAGAAGGATGTTGGAATAATACTATATGATTTTAACAGGAATGATATAAAGGGTTTGGGAATAACTGACTGTGAATTGGTGAAAGGAGGAAAGGTAAAGTTATATTATATTAAGATAAATTACAGGACTAAAATTTTAAGAGAGGGAAAGGATTTGCTGAAATGGATACCTGATCTAGAATACAAAAAAAGGGAGGTGTGAGGAGGTCAAGGAAATAAGCTAATGAAAGATAAGTAATGAGAAGATTTGCTGTACTTTTCTTTGTTTTTTCGTTTCTGTTTAATGGATTTTATTTTTCTGTTTTTTCATATTGTCATGTGTTGTTTTGTTTTTGTTTAATATGGTATTTTTACTTTTTCTTTCTGTAACCTTTAAAACTTTAATAAATATTATTTTTTTAAAAAGAACACAGAATATAATGTGTCAGGGAACTGCCATCGGAGAGACAGGTGGTGGACAGGCTCCAGGAGAATAGGAGAGAATCTGCAGCAGAAGAGGGAACCAGCAGGGGGAGTGCAGGAGTCACAGCGGAGGGGAGGCTCTGGGATGCTTCCAGTGAGAGTAGTGGAGAGGTAACGGGACCCCCGTTAGGAACTCCCGCCCTTCGCCGGAAACTGTCACGCAGAGAGTCACGAAGGCGCATGTCCGTCAAACAGCTTTTATGTTGGCGTAAATTCCGTAGACGCCCACTGTCAGATTCTACCAGCGACTGACAGAGTCATGCTTTGGGGGCTCCGTTAGTGCATCGGTTTGGATGACCAGCCAAACCCCAAAGGGATCAAGCTTTTACGCACAAGCAGCTCATTATCCCATCACAGCAATCTGACAGTCTTTGAAAGCAGCTTGTGCAAGCAGAAGGCATCATGAGCGAACCAGCCGGAACCGGAGGAGCAGGAGCTGGAGCTGGAGCAGGTCCAAGCCTGGAAGAAAGGTACAGTGCGTTGGAGGTCCAGCTGGCGCTGCAAACGGCGAGGCTCGAGGAGAGGAGGGCTCAAGATGCAGATAAGGGGAAGACCACCCCACTTGCCAGACGGGTGCCTGGACTGGTGCAGAAATTTGGGGGGGATCCCCGGAACTATCAAGCCTTTAGGACAGAGATGCAATATGCTCTCAATCTACTATTTGATGACTTCCCCGATGAGAACTCTAGAGTGGCGTACGTGATTGGCCATCTAGAGGGAGGGGCGAGGGACTGGATTCGGCCCCTGATGGCAGCCAATAATGAAATCTTAAAGGACACAATGAAGTTTTTCCGCGCCATGGACTTGATGTTTTCCAGCGAGATCGAGCAGGGAGTGGTGCGCAGGCAGTTAATGGCGTGTAAACAGGGGAGCCGATCTGTACGTGAGTACTGGACTGAGTTCACCATGCTGATTCATAGACTTGGGTGGGACCTTGCTAGTGAACCTATTCAAATGCTGTTTGAAGAAGGTCTCTCTCCGGCAGTGAAAGATGAACTTTCCCGGGCGCCTAGGGCGGAGTCTATGGATCAGCTGACTAAATCAGCGCTGTCCATAGGATCACGCCAGGAAGCTAGAGCTATGGAAAAGCGGGAAGGAAAGGGGGAACGTTGGAAGGACTTCCGCATTCCAGAGATTCCGGAGCAGCCTTTCCCGCCAGCAGAGCCGATGGAACTTGGAACAGCGCGCGCGCGCGCAGTTTCAAACACCAGTGAAGGGCGGAAGAAGGAGGGAAAGAGCGGCAAGAGATGCTATCTCTGCCAACAGCCAGGTCACTTTGCCAGAGTCTGTCCGCAAAGGAAGGAATGGCAAGGGATGGCGGGAACTGTTGGGGGGAAGGAGGAAGAAGAAATCACGGAGCAAGTAAAAGCCAATGCCTGGTTGCCAACATCAGGGCACAGCAGCCAGGCCAGGGAGTAATGAATGTGCCCACGCCGGAACCTCCAAGACCAGCGCTTGTGATAGAGGTGTTGCTGGAACTGGCAAATGGACACCCACTGAAGATAAAAGCGCTATTGGATTCAGGTAGCTCATGTAATTTCATGAGCAAAGAGTTTGCAGCTGAACACCAGATACAGACTATCCCATTGAGTAAGCCTTTGCAGGTTACCACGATTGATGGGAGGGAGCTGTTGGGAGGAGAAGTGAGCCAACAGACTGTACCAATGATAATGAGGGTGGCACGACACACCGAACTGATAGCGTTTAACGTAGCCACCTTGGGAGGAGCTCCTATTATCTTGGGTATGAGCTGGCTGGCGCTACACGATCCGCTAGTAGGCTGGCATCAGAGAGTGGTTTCCTTTGGATCAGCACATTGCCTAGAACACTGCAAGGAGGGAGAGGCTCAGGCAGGCGCCAGGGCCACTCTAGCAGGGATGGAAGTGATGGACAAGGGGAGGGTGCCACCACAATACGCTGACTTGATTGACGTATTCAGCGAAAAAGAAGCAGATAAACTGCCCCCGCACAGACCCTTTGATTGTCAAATTACCTTACTCCCAGGAGCACAATTGCCAGTGGGCAAGCTGTATGCAATGTCAGACAGTGAGATGCAGGAGTTAAGGGAGTTCATTGACAAGAATCTCAAGCGAGGTTTCATCAGAGAGTCACGAGCGGTGGGGGGCAGCCCAGTGTTCTTTGTGGACAAAAAAAACACGGGCAAGCCCAGGCTTGTATGTGATTTCAGGGCCCTAAATGCAGTGTCAGAACCAGTGACTTTCCCTATGCCTAGAATTGATGACATTCTAACACAGGTGAGAAAAGGGAAAATTTTTACCAAGCTGGACCTTAGGGGGGCATATAACTTGATACGTGTGAGAAAGGGGGATGAGTGGAAGACCACTATGTTCACCCCCTTGGGGGCCTTTGAGTACCTCGTTATGCCTTTCGGATTACAAGCGGGCTCCGCCTGCTTTCAATCATTCATGAATCACGTCCTGGGGCCACTGCTCTACAAGAACTGCGTAGCATTCTTAGATGACGTCCTGGTGTACTCAGACAATGAGGAGCAGCATGTGCGAGATGTAAGAGAGGTACTGAGCAAGCTGCGAGAAAACCGGCTGTGGGTGAAACTGGAGAAGTGTCAGTTTCATACCAAGGAGGTGGAATTCCTGGGGTACCGGTTGTCTGACAAGGGATTGGCCATGGATCCCAGCAAGGTTCAAGCGGTACTGGAATGGAAAACACCAAAGACCAAGAAGGACGTGCAAAGGTTCCTGGGCTTCGGAAACTTCTATAGGAAGTTCATCAAAAACTTTGCCCATTTAACAGCGCCCATCACGGATTGTCTTAGTAGCAAAAAGAAATTTGTTTGGACGGGAGAAGCGCAGAGGGCGTTCGAACGCTTAAAGCAGGCGTTTGCATCGGAAGAGCAACTTTTGCACGTGGATCTACAACAACCAATGAGAGTGGAGACTGACGCGTCAGACCGAGCGGTGGGGGCCGTTCTTCTCCAGCCGGGAAAAGATACGTCTGAATGGAGACCGTGTGCATTCTTCTCGCGGAAGTTGAACAAATCCGAGAGGAACTACACAGTGTACGACCGAGAACTGCTCGCCATTCATGAAGCATTCCGGAAATGGCGGCACTTGCTGATTGGGGCGCAGCACAAGGTTCAAGTCCGAACTGACCACAAAAATCTGGAATACTGGAGAACAGCCCGAGTGCTGAACCAGAGACAAGTGCGATGGGCCCAGGAGTTCTCCAAATTCCACTTTGAGATTCGTTACGTGCCCGGCTCCGAGAACGTGAGGGCGGACGCTCTTTCCAGGAAACCTGAGTACTTAGAGGGGGAGGGAGCGCCTGAGGCAAGGCATGTAATCCCTGAAGACCGCTGGGTGTGTGGGGCGGCATTGGTGGGGCAGCGGGAACTGATAGAGGGTACGGAGAACGATGAATACGCCCAAGAGAAACTCAGAAAGCTCCGGAGGACAGAGGAGAACACAGGGGGGTTCGAAGAAAAGAACGGGGCGTTGTATTACAAAGGGGCACTGTACATACCCGACGGGGAACTGAGGGGCAGAGTACTCAAGCAGTTGCATGACAGCCCCACAGCGGGACATTTTGGACAGCACAAAACCATGTGGTTGGTTACCAGGGAGTTTTGGTGGCCCAAGGTGAGGGAGGACGTACGGAAATATGTCAGGGGTTGCGACAGGTGCCAGCGAGCGAAAGGAGAGAGGGTGGCGTCAGTGGGGCTATTACAACCCTTACCCACGCCCGAAAGGCCATGGGAGGCAGTATCCATAGATTTTATGACGGACCTGCCAAAATCCAAAGGCAAAACAGCTGTCATGGTGGTGGTAGATCAATTAACCAAGATGTGTCATTTTATAGCTTGTTCACATGCAGTCACAGCGGAGGAAACCGCCAAGTTGTTTGTAGAACATATTTTTAAGTTGCATGGCGCCCCCTTGAGGGTTTTGAGCGACAGAGGGAAACAATTTACTTCCAGGTTCTGGAGGAAACTTATGAGCTTACTGCACGTAGAACTCAATTTCTCAACTGCCCGGCACCCAGAAACCAATGGGCAAGCGGAAAGGGCAAATGGGATTTTACAACAATACCTGAGGTGTTATGTAAAAGACAGAGAAAATGATTGGGTGGATAAGTTACCTCTAGCAGAATTTGCCTACAACAACGCGGAGAACGTGTCCACAGGGATGAGTCCCTTTCTGGCAAATTATGGGTGTCACCCCCGGGCATTCCCAGGAGAGAGAGGGGAGAGGTGGAGCGTGCCGGCGGCGGAATATTTTTTTGAAGAGATGGAGGCGATCCACCGTCAGCTTCAACTTAACTTAGAGAAAGCCAAGGAAGAATATAAAAAGCAAGCAGACAGAAATAGGAGGGAAGGTGAAACTATAAGGGTGGGGGACCGGGTGTGGTTGTCCACCCAAGGGCTACCGTTCAAGGGCGGGAGTAAGAAATTGAGGCCCAAAAGATTGGGACCCTTTGAGGTCATACAGCAGGTCAACCCAGTGGCATTCAAACTCAGGCTGCCCAGTCACATGAAATTACACCCAGTATTTCACAGGTCATTACTGTCGCCGTACCGAGAGGGACGTGAGTGGGGGGAGCGTGAGAGAGAGGCCACCCAAACGCCCGTGATAGAAGAGAGAGAGCGCGACATGAACGTGGCAGGAATCATTGATTCCAGGTGGAAGAGGAATCAGGTGGAATATCTGGTAGAATGGGAGGGGGAAGTAGAGTCGGAAAACACTTGGGTACCAGCAGAGGTAGTCAATGACGAGGTTTTAATAGAAACATTTCATCAGCGTTTCCCAAGAAAACCGCAACCCGTGGCACGATTTAGAAGGGAACACTTTGGGACCACCGATGAGGAAGGAGAGTTTGAAGGGTTCCCAGAGTCAGGGGTGGGTGAAGAAGCCGACTCCGACGAAGAAGAGGAAGACGGGGAGAGAGACGGTACGCCGTGGCTAGAAGTGTTAGAATCCTCGGACGACGAGGAGAGTTCCTTCAGGGGCTTTCCGCTCTCACCGCCAGTGGGAGAGGAGGCGGGAGGGGGTGAAGGGGGCCCTGGGGGGGAGGTGGATGTCAGGGAACTGCCATCGGAGAGACAGGTGGTGGACAGGCTCCAGGAGAATAGGAGAGAATCTGCAGCAGAAGAGGGAACCAGCAGGGGGAGTGCAGGAGTCACAGCGGAGGGGAGGCTCTGGGATGCTTCCAGTGAGAGTAGTGGAGAGATAACGGGACCCCCGTTAGGAACTCCCGCCCTTCGCCGGAAACTGTCACGCAGAGAGTCACGAAGGCGCATGTCCGTCAAACAGCTTTTATGTTGGCGTAAATTCCGTAGACGCCCACTGTCAGATTCTACCAGCGACTGACGGAGTCATGCTTTGGGGGCTCCGTTAGTGCATCGGTTTGGATGACCAGCCAAACCCCAAAGGGATCAAGCTTTTACGCACAAGCAGCTCATTATCCCATCACATAATGTGAGCAGACATTTGAGTTTTATGCCCCAGATTGAGGAGAGGGCCTAAAAGATACCTAGTCATCATGTCTTTGCTGGGACTGGGATTCTCGCAAGAGAGGTTTTGAAAGCCAGCTGGAAGGAATTCTGGCTGGCAAATGACCACCTTCACCCACCGACCTCCTTGGGTAAATGGCACACCTTCTTCACTCAGCTCCTCCTGCTGTGACCACAACTTTCTATTTCACCGCCACCTCCCAGGTCCTTTCCTTGTGAAGTTGGGTGAAGCCAGTGTGGTGTGTGACGGTTAGAGTGTTGGACTCTACCTCCCTTACAGTTAGCAGTGACTAAAGTAGCCTCTCTGGCTATTATATAGGTGCCGCTGTAGCAGAGGGAAAAATTAGGTAACCTTTTCCTTTGTTTTGAGCCAGATCTCTGGCTTTCCCCCTCTGCTGCGTTACAAATTTGGAACAGAGGGATTGGCACATATGCGCTAAATTGGTCTGACTTTGACTGGAGATTATTCTCTTTCTCACAAGTGATTCGCTTTCTTACCATAATAACATGCCTTTCTCAACCAAGGACAAACAACAGGAGTCGAAGAACCAGAAATGTGCAGAGATCTACACAGGAGTCTGGTGGTACAATGACTGCCACCTCTGCAACATCAACAGGACATACTGGCCAGGGGCCCACAACTCCTTTGCTGGTGGGATGAACTGGGAAAGTGGCCAAGAACACCACAATTCCTACAAGCCCTCATAAATGAAATTCAGGAGCTTCTCCTCCTCTGACTCGATGTTTTCATTTCCTGTGGGGGCTCCATATGTATTTCATCCTGTTGGGCTGGGGCTGGAGGTTTTCCTTCAGAGTGCTTTTTTTAGGCCTTTCATCAAGGGTTATTTTGTTCTCTCGGATGTCTTGGGTGCTCCCTTTATCTTTTCAGCTTCCTTTTCGGCCTCGTACAGTGGTGCCTCGCAAGACGAAAAGAATCCGTTCCGCGAGTCTCTTCGTCTAGCGGTTTTTTCGTCTTGCGAAGCAAGCCCATTAGCGGCTTAGCGGCTTTTAGCGGCTTAGCAGTTTAGCGGATAAGCGGATAAGCAGATAAGCGGCTTAGCGGCTTAGTAAAGGGGGGGAAGGGGGGAAAAGTCGGAAAAACTCGCAAGACATTTTCGTCTTGCGAAGCAAGCCCATAGGGAAATTCGTCTTGCGAAGCACCTCCAAAACGGAAAACCCTTTCGTCTAGCGGGTTTTTCGTCTTGCGAGGCATTCGTCTTGCGGGGCACCACTGTATAATTTTCTCTTTGGGGGGGGGGTCTCTTTTCTGGGGCTAGGTGTGCCTATCCCTTTTTTGCCCAGGTCTCCCCTATCTTGCTTTCCACAGGCAGGCAGGCTTTTTCTGAAACCCTCTGGAATAGATCCCAAGGTCATCCTGCATCTCACGCGTTCACCCAAGTCTGGAAGAAAAGAAATTATTTTAAAATAATGCATCTGGTTTGTCCACAATGAAGAGTCTTAACTTATTCCAATGTATTATATCCATATTTAGAGCTTTACAAACCATACTATGATTAAACTGATACAACTTCAAATTTTGGGTGATTTGTATCCCCAGATAACTAAAACTTTTCCTGGCTATTGGAATGTTCAACATTGCTATAAAAGTCTGTTGTATATGGATGGGGTGGTGTCTGAAAAGAACATTACCTCTGCTTTCTTAAAAGTAACTTGCAATCCTGAGACCCTGGAGAACTATTCCAATTCTGTACATAGTATTTTGCCTGCTGTGATAGGGTCAGAGGTGCATAAAATTATATCCTCTGGTTGAATCTTGCAACCACTTCTGTATAAGAGAGGGCATTGCATAAATTGAATTTTGATGGGTCTAGAATTAATACAACTACCAGGTCTGACAGAAAGAATCCTTCTAAACTAAAAGGCCCCAACCTTTCCACATAAGGAAGTTACTCTTATTACCCTTGATAATTTAGGTTTTCTTTTCTCCAACTTTTCCAGGTCTCAAAGACCTGTTTGGACGTGGAGAGGCCAGGACTGTGCACTACACAGACCAATGATCAGATTTTATCTAAGTCAGCTCCATGTGTACAAAGCAAATTCCTTCTTCCTCACCCACCACTCTTGATACCTCCTTTCTTCCCTATTTATTTTTTGATATTTCTATGCCACCCCATAACAAGGTCCTTTGGATGGCTGGTGATAAATAAGGAGGGGGGAAGCTAAAAAAGAAAAGTTAAAAAAAAAAAATTAAAAGGGGAGGCGGATGAATAATTAAATAAAAACAACAAAAAAGAACTGCCATGCCACGGACTGCTTCAATGCACTCTACATGGGGCTACCTTTGAAGGTGACTCAGAAACTGCAATTAATCCGGAATGCGGCAGCTAGACTGGTGACGGGGAGTGGCCACATAACACCAGCCCTGAAAGATCTCCATTGGCTCCCAGTACGCTTCTGAGCACAATTCAAAGTGTTGCTGCTGACCTTTAAAACCCTAAATGGCCTTGGCCCAGTATACCTGAAGGAATGTCTCCACCCCCATCATCCAGCCCAGACACTGAGGTCCAGCGCCTGAGGTCCAGGGCCTTCTGGCGGTTCCCTCGCTGCAAGAAGTGAGGTTACAGGGAACCAGGCAGAGGGCCTTCTCGGTGGTGGCACCTGCCCTGTGGAACGCCTTCCCGACAGAGGTCAAGGCAATAAGCAACTGTTTTACTTTTAAAAGACAACTGAAGGCGGCCCTGTTTAGGGAAGTTTTTAATATTCCATTGGAAGCTGCTCAGTTGGTCGGGGTATAAATAATAAATAATAAATTATTATTATTATTATTATTATTATTATTATTATTATTATGCCACACCCCAAAAAGAAAAACAACAACAAAGGCTCAGATTATTGAAGCCAGGCTTTGCCAACCTGGTGCTCTCCAGTTGTTTTGGCCTACAGTGTCTCATCAGCTCTAGCCAGCCTGGTTCTATGATGCCAAGGCTGATGGGTTCCCGACTGTGCTGACAGCTGGGAGTTGTGGTCCAAAACATCTGGAAGAAACAAAGGTTACTATAAGTTAAGGAGATCCAATGTCTAGAATCAGGTGTGGGAAATCTTTACCCCTCCCCCAGATGTTGATGAAACACAGCTCCCATAATCCCTGGCCATTGGCCATGTTTGCTGGGGCCAATAGGAGCTGCAGATGTTGTTGTTGTTTAGTCGTTTAGTTGTGTCCGACTCTTCGTGACCCCATGGACCAGAGCACGCCAGGCACTTCTGTCTTCCACTGCCTCCCACAGTTTAGCTAAACTCATGCTGGTAGCTTTGAGAACACTGTCCAACCATCTCACCCTCTGTCGTCCCCGTCTCCTTGTGCCCTCCATCTTTCTCAACATCAGGGTCTTTTCCAGGGAATCTTCTCTTCTCATGAGGTTGCCAAAGTATTGGAGCCTCAGCTTCACGATCTGTCCTTCCAGTGAGCACTCAGGGCTGATTTCCTTAAGAATGGATAGGTTTGATCTTCTTGCAGTCCATGGGACTCTCAAGAGTCTCCTCCAGCACCAGAATTCAAAAGCATCAATTCTTCGTCAATCAGCCTTCTTTATGGTCCAGCTCTCACTTCCGTACATCACTACTGGGAAAACCATAGCTTTAACTATATGGACCTTTGTTGGCAAGGTGATGTCAGCAACATCAACAAAAAAGGACTTCATCACCAGAGAGATGGGGCCAAGCAAGCCTCCTTGGGAAAGTTACTCCATAAGTGTGTGGGGTGAGTGTGTAAACTACTAAGAGGGCCCCTTTTGGACAGGTTTCCAGGTGATTTTGAACAGCAGCCTGACAGTGTGTATTGCAATACAGTGGTATCTCGGGTTACATACGCTTCAGGTTACATATGCTTCAGGTTACAGACTCCGTTAACCCAGAAATAGTACCTCGGGTTAAGAACTTTGCTTCGGGATGAGAACAGAAATCGTGCTCCCGCGGCACGGCAGCAGCGGGAGGCCCCATTAGCTAAAGTAGTGCTTCAGGTTAAGAACAGATTCAGGTTAAGTGCGGACCTCCAGAACGAATTAAGTTCTTAACCAGAGGTACCACTGTAGTCTTAACATAAAGATAGTCTATTCTCCAGCAACTCCTTTCCTCTTACCATCTCCTCGCTTAAGGTGCCATCTACATGCAGAACAAAAACTTTGGGGTCTGGATCCAGAAAGCTACATAGAATTGTAATGTGCAACAGGGATAGACACATAAGATGTTGCGAACCACAATTATTATTTTTTAACTCTTAATTTTAATGATCTGTAAATGCTTTTGTTGATAATTGTAATACTGCTTGTAAACCCCTTAGAAGCCTTGCAACAATCAAGTGGTATATTGTTAAATGCTGTCCTCAGTACTCATTCTTTGAGCACCTCCACACCACCCTCTGAACCCCACACACAAACCATCTGCAAAGTCCTCCCATTAGATGTCAAGGAGATAAGTTTAGGGAAGCTTTAGATGTTTAATAGGTTATTGTATTTTAGTATTTTATTGGAAGCCGCCCAGAGTGGCTGGGGAGGCCCAGCCAGATGGGCCGGGTATAAATAATATATTATTATTATTATTATTATTATTATTAACTATATAATCTTTTAAAAACCTTTATAGAGAACCTTTTTAATGTGTGGTGTCTTATTATGTTTTTATATGTGTTGGAAGCTACGCACAGTGGCTGGGGCAACACTGTCAGATGGGTGGGGAACGAATGAATGAATGTTAGCCATTGATGGCACAGTTTTATTATTATTATTATTATTATTATTATTATTATTATTATTATTGCTCCCCCTGAACCTAAACTACCCAACCTAACTCCTTTCCATCGCAAACACCCCTCCTGCTTCCTAGTACCAAATCCCTTGACATCTTAGCACAAACCTCCCTCTGCTCATCCCCACAAACCCCACAAAACTCCTGCTTCTCGGCCCCTCATAGAATCATAGAATCATAGAGTTGGAAGAGACCACAAGGGCCATCGAGTCCAACCCCCTGCCAAGCAGGAAACACCATCAGAGCACTCCTGACATATGGTTGTCAAGCCTCTGCTTAAAGACCTCCAAAGAAGGAGACTCCACCACACTCCTTGGCAGCAAATTCCACTGTCGAACAGCTCTTACTGTCAGGAAGTTCTTCCTAATGTTTAGGTGGAATCTTCTTTCTTGTAGTTTGGAACCATTGCTCCGTGTCCGCTTCTCTGGAGCAGCAGAAAACAACCTTTCTCCCTCCTCTATGTGACATCCTTTTATATATATATAAAACACCCCCAAACAAACACCCTCAAATGCCCCCAAACAAACTTCTGCTCAGCCGCAAAACCTAAATGCCCCCTATTTCTCTCCTCAACACCCCCAAACTCAACCCCCCAAAAAACTCTATGATTCTAGGAATACTCACACTGGCCTGTCAGACGTACATACATACATACATACATACATGTATATTATACATACATAGTGCTTTTCATATATCTATATATATCAATATCGATATCTACATATTTATATCTATATCTATCTATCTATCTATCATCTATTTATCATCTATGTATATCTTTTCATATATATCTATATGTTGACATTGATATATAGATATATATGAAAAGATATCGATAGATAGATAGATATTCTCCTCTCCCCCACATTGCACTCTCACGGGACAGAAAAGGTGGCAGTGGCAGGAAAAGGCAGGGGCTCCTTTGGGAGGAAGGGCGGGATATGGGAATTTAAGAAATAATATTAAAAGAATTAAAAGTTAGGAAACGCCCCCCCCTTTCCGTTTGCTCTCCCTTCTTCCTAAGTGACACGCGGTGTGTGTGTTTGTGCGGTGGGGGAGAATAAGGATGATATGTTTCTGGGATGTTGGAATGAAGTTATGTGGTTTTAGCAGTAATGTTACAAAGGAGTATGTAAAAATGGATTGTTAATAGGTGAGAATGTAAAGTTATAATATATTAAGATAAATTATTAAGATAAAAGCAAAAATGGAAAGGATTTGCTGAAATAATTAATTGAACTAGAATACAAAAAAGGGAGGTGTGAGGAGGTCAGGGAAACAAGTAATTGAAAGTTAAGATATGGAAAGGTTGATTTGTTTTTAATTGTTTTTTGTCTTTTTGTGTTTTGTATTTTTCTCTTCTTTTTCTTTTCTTTTTTATTATTGTAACTTTTTTGAAATCTTAATAAATATTATTTTTTAAAAAAGGATGATACGTTTCTGGATGATATGTTTTATTTTAATTTTGAATAATAAAAAAAAATAATTAAAGGGTTGTGGAAGATTGAAATGGTTGGCCTCCTTTTGCTGCCTTGACGTCTTCCTGCTATTCTGTTATGCCCTGAATGATCCCATTGGGAAAGAATATTTCCCCCATCCTCTCCCTCTCTCTTCCATGGATGAATAGCTCTGCCCTGATGCTGTTGCTATAACAGATTCTGTCTTTCAAGACACTCTGCTATTCCCCTTCTTTTCAGGGTAAAATGAGGGTGATTCCCACCCCCACCCACCGTGGTCCTCAAATGTACCCGCCCTCAGTGTTACCGTATTTTTTGCCCCATAGGGCGCACCTAGTTTTTTTGGAGGGAGGAAATAAAGGGGGGAAGCCCGAGCTTCCCCTGACCCCAGCCCCCAGAACAGGCTGCTATCCGCAAGCCTAGGGAGCCCGCGGGAAGTCGCGCCGGTCTCCCCAGGCTTGCAGATATCTGCCCAAAGACTTCGGGATGCAGGCAACTCTGCAAACAGGTTGGGGAACAGCGGGGTGACGGCGCTCCGCCTCCCCGCTGTCCCCTGCACTTGTGGGGCTTGTGCGCGCTTCTCCCCACTGCCAGCCTCCAAACCAGGTCAGGGAATAGAGGGATGACGACGCTCCACCACCCTGCTGTCCCTCGAGCTTGTGGGGCTTCCTGATATCTGCACGAAGCCCGGGGCGCACTGTGCAGTGCCCCCCAGGCTTCAGGATGCAGGCTCCTATCCGCAAGCCTTGGGAGCCCAACGGGAACTCCCGCGGAGCTCCCAAGGCTTGCGGATAGCTTCCTGAAGCCTGGAGAGCGAGAGGGGTCTGTGCACACCGACCCCTCTCGCTCTCCAGGCTTCAGCGAAAGCCTGCATTCGCCCCATAGGACGCACACACATTTCCCCTTCATTTTTGGAGGAGGGAAAGTGCGTCCTATAGGGCGAAAAATACGGTAATTCAAGTCAGCATTCCGTAGTGGGAGCCCATAGAGCTAGGGTCATATGAGCCTGTTTGCTGCTGTCACCATGGTGACCTCCAAGATTCTAACTGGCCAGAGGATGCTATAATTCAAAAGGTGGTGGGCACTTGGCTTAAACTGAAGGTGCCAGGATTGAAAAGACGTCTGTTAGGGGAAGATCAACTGAAGTTATGACAAGTATGAGTCACAAGAAGCCCTACGATACCCTGTTTGGTACCCCCCCCCCCAAAAAAAAAATTTGACTGGGTTAATCTAGATACCTAGTGAAGTCACAGGCACCTGCTAAATCTTACGCCTATTAAGCTCACCTGTTTCTATAATTCGGTGAGATAGGAGTTACAATAGCAACAAAGATCATCATTCATCTGAAGAACAATTGCTATTTCCGGCACTCACATGAGAGCGGAATCTAACCAAACTGCTTTTAATTCTGGATCAATGTGGATCATTTATGGATATTTATACGATATACGATATCTTTATTGTCATTGTCCCATACAGAACAATGAAATTGAAAAACTACATAAAACATTCAAAAACCCCTAAAAACTCTGAAACCCCATTTTAAAATACACTATACTATAAAATACACTATACTATAGAGACCCCTTATGCTGCATTTGGAACCAGAATTGCATTTGCGTAGCAACTGTTTCTCAGGCGGCTAATCTGGCCTTTATATCCCTATACCTTCTTCCAGAAGGCAGAAACTGAAAGAGATAATTTCCGGGGTGCGTACTATCCTGCGCTATCTCTGCCGCTTTCTTATGGCACCCGGCAGCATAGATTTGATCTAAGGTGGGAAGAGTGCACCCATTTATTCTCTCTGCAGTCTCTACAACCCTGGATAGCATTGTTTTTTCCCTGGCCGTGCAGCTCCCAAACCACACACAGAGACCATAAGTTAATACACTCTCCACAGTGCAATGGTAAAATGCCATCAACAGGTCCTTTGAGAGATTGTTTTTCCGGAGGATTCTCAGAAAATATAACCTCTGCTGTGCTCTCTTCATCAGGTCTTTGCTGTTTTCTCCCCAGGTTAGGTCGTCTCTCAACTCCATTCCCAGAAATCGAAACACCGAGACCTGTTCCACGCACTTCCCCTCAATAATAAGTGGCTGAATATTCAATTTACATTTCCTAAAGTCCACAATGATCTCTTTTGTTTTCTTTAAGTTAAGGAGTAAGTTGTTTTTCCTGCACCACACTCCCAACTTATTTACTTATTTATCTACTGCTTTTCCTCCCAATGTTTTGTGTTGTTGATCCCTGGAAACTCTTGGTTCATAGGCTCCTTTGGACAAGTGCAATATACATTATTCTACAAAATGCAATGTAGCTTGACCGGAGTACCGAAAATAAAAATGTGATTTTGAAGCAGCCTCAGACTTCATCGGTACATCTAGTGAAAAATATATTCAAAACTCAGTCATGTCTTATCTAAACCGCATGGGGGGTACTGGGACCTTGACTAATTGGGGTGGTGCTGTGGGTTAAACCACTGAGCCACTTGGGCTTGCTGATCAGAAGGTCGGCAGTTCGAATCCCTGCGAGGGGTGAGCTCCCGTTGCTCAGTCCCTGCTCCTGCCAACCTAGCAGTTCGAAAGCACGTCATGTGCAAGTAGATAAATAGGGACTGCTCTGGCGGGAAGGTAAACGGCATTTCTGTGTGCTGCTCTGGTTCACCAGAAGCGGCTTAGTCATGCTGGCCACATGACCTGGAAGCTGTCTGTGGACAAACACCGGCTCCCTCGGCCTATAGAGCGAGATGAGTGCGCAACCCCAGAGTCGGTCACGACTGGACCTAATGGTCAGGGTTCCCTTTACCTTTTACCTTTAAGGGAATCCCCCTTTCCCCCTTTTCTCTTGCTGTCTATCACAGCATCCACTTGCATCTATGTTACCGTCTCTAAGTTGTCCAATGATTTCATCCATTCCCCAGCTATAAATCCTTAACTTCTCAGCTGGCTTCATGGGACAATGAAGCAGAACATGTGGACATCTCAATGGCACAATTTCCTACCTGCCATGTTGATAGGAATGCTGAAATAACACAAATAGGCTAAGCTGAGAGCACTCCTTGCACTGCATACTGATCGAGCGTCCGGTAAGAAGTGGACAATGGAATAGCAATGATGCAAAGTTGTTTCTTGCTGTCTCTATGGTAACCCTGCAGAATGTGAGGGAGGGGCTAGGAGAATATTAGAATCAGAATCAGATGTTGTCAGAGCTGCCTCTAGGTCCCAGCTCACAGAGGACCAACGCCCGGTTGATGTAATGTACAAGAGTCTTTATTGAAGTTTAGTTTCCATTTCAAACCCCAGAGCGTGCAGCCCTACGTCTTGGCCCTAGACCGGCGAAGTCCCCTCTGAGTCACTACCCCTTCTGCACCAGTTTAAGATCCTAGCCCGGCTCCACCTCCTGCGCTGTTCCTTCCTCCTCTGGGTCCTTCTGCCCCCTGGGGTTTCCTCCCTCCTGGACTCTTCTGACGCTGACCCCCCTGAGTCTTGCCTTTCCTTCCGGCGGGCTTTAGGACCTGGCTCCCTATCCGGGCTACCTGCTGTGCCGCTCGCCTGTACATTTGAACTTGGCGCGCGCGCCCAGCCGGTGACTTTCCTCTTGACCGTTTCCCTGCTCTCCGATGGAGGCATGGCCAATCCTGACTCATCTCCTCCCTCTGGTGGTGAGAAGACTGGTCCCGATGCCTGGGACTCCTCCCCCCCACTACGCTCTGGTGGGGACGCTGGTCCTGATTTCCAACTGCTGCTCAGGGAGTCCCCGCTGGCCCCTTCCTTCTGGGGTTTCCCCCTTGGCACCCCCCTTGCCCTGGCCATCGGCGCTCCTCTCTGTGAATCTTCCGATTCGCTGGAGAGACTCGTGGAATCTCTCTGACCACTGTCACTGCCTACACCCCCCTCGGATTCCTCCTCCTCACTCTCCATTTGCTCCTTCTCCTGTGTCTCTGCTCCTGAACCCCTGACAGATGGTGTCAACATGGAAGGTGGATGAGGAGCCATGGGGTGAGAAAAGGGTGATCAGTTTACCTTTCGTGGTTGACCATTGATCTTCACAGGCTCCCTACACATTTTTAAACGTGGTCATCTGAATTTTCCTTTGGGCTTTGTTTGAATGGAAGACCAAGGTATTATTATTTTTCCATTATTAAGTGACCTAACCCCTTCAGATCCAAGGCTGTATGAGTATGCAGATAACCCACTTGCCACCTTCCATAAAGACGATGTTGGAGAAAGAGAATTGCACTTTGGAGACGACCAACGGAGAGAAAGTTGTGGGAAGTAGTCAAACCGTGCGGTTCCTATCAAAATAGGCTCCAATAGACAGTAGGGGAATGGGACGCAGGTGGCGCTATGGGTTAAACCACAGAGCCAATCAGAAGGTCAGCAGTTTGAATCCCCGCCACAGGGTGAGCTCCTGTTGCTCGGTCCCTGCTCCTGCCAACCTAGCAGTTCGAAACCATGTCAAAGTGCAAGTAGATAAATAGGTACCGCTCTGGCGGGAAGGTAAACGGTGTTTCCATGCGCTTCTCTGGTTCGCCAGAAGTGGCTTAGTCATGCTGGCCACATGACCCAGAAGCTGTACGCCGGCTCCCTTGGCCAATAAAGCGAGATGAGCGCCGCAACCCCAGAGTCGGCCACGACTGAACCTAATGGTCAGGGGTCCCTTTACCTTTACCTAGACAGGAGGGGAAGACTCAGGGTTTGGAAGGCACAGCACATAGAATGATTCCTGCCACACCCCAGAGGGCCGTGTCCCTACACACAACCCCACGGAATGATGCCCTGTTGGTGCATTGTGAATAAGTAGCCCGGAAGTCGCAGGGCACAGCTGCTGAGAAGATCTCTGGAAAAGGTGGGGAAAAGAAAAGCCAAAATCATCAAGGGCTTGGAGTAACTCCCTTATGTGGAAAGGTTGGGGCCTTTTTGTTTAGAAGGAAGGATGCTCTCTGTCAGCCTGGTAGCTGTAAGGAAAAGAAAAAGGAAGCCAAAAAGATAGAGAAAGGGGGCGTCTGAGCAGCACCGTAGCTGGGTGATCTTGTGCCCCTGGCAAAACCATCCAGATTGTAGCCCCTAGCTCTTCGTTCTGCCTCTCCTCCAATCCCCCCCTCCACCCATTCAATTCTTATGAGGCAATACTTGATATTTTTATTTATAGACATATTTATGGATATTTTTTAAAGCCTTCCCCTCGCCTCTGCCCCTTTTGGGGGCTTTCCTCGCCACCCCCTAGCTATGGCCCTGGTTGTAGCCTCTGCCTGCCCCTCCTCAATAAAGGGATCCTGTTAAAGGGATCTGGAGATGTGGATCCTATCTGAAGTCTTGGCGTGGGTCTGGACTGTTAGTTTCTGTTTGTGACACTGTGCAGTTGCTTGGAGTCACAGGACTCTGTTTACATTCCAGGGATTCCAGACTGTTGGAAGTCTCACGGAAGACAGGAGATGGATGTGATGTTACTGGTTTCCTGTTCCTTCGTTTTCCCAGTTGCTCTCTGCTCTCACAGAGAGAGCATGTATATTTCTTTTCTGTCTGTGTAACTAGAAATAAAACTCTTTAGCAATGAAGCTCATAAACTTCTCGGCTCCTTCCCTGCATGCTGAACACTCTGCGTAATGAGGGAATGTGCTTGGAGCCTCATCAAAGGGTCAGGTCGTTAATCGCGTCGGAGGAGCTCGGTCGAACGCAAGTCTGACATGGACCATGCCACAACCCCAGTGGGGACCTCTCAGGGTGGCCCTATTTGTTGTAAGTCATAGGGCTCCCCTTACTGGTGGTTTGCCCTTAGCTGGACTCTCTGCAGATGGGTGGGAGTTGAGATATAGCCTGGCTTCACCCAATGCCTAAGCCAATAAGCCTAAATACTCGTGTCCACATGCTTTTTATCAAAGGGAACTGATGCTTTTGAATTCTGGTGCTGGAGGAGACTCTTGAGAGTCCCATGGACTGCAAGAAGATCAAACCTATCCATTCTGAAGGAAATCAGCCCTGAGTGCTCACTGGAAGGACAGATCCTGAAGCTGAGACTCCAATACTTTGGCCACCTCATGAGAAGAGAAGACTCCCTGGAAAAGACCCTGATGTTGGGAAAGATGGGCGCAAGGAGAAGGGAACGACAGAGGATGAGATGGTTGGATAGTGTTCTCGAAGCTACCAGCATGAGTTTGACCAAACTGCGGGAGGCAGTGGAAGACAGGAGTGCCTGGCATGCTCTGGTCCATGTGGTCATGAAGAGTCGGACACAACTAAACGACTAAACAACAACAACAAATGATTACAGTCATACCTCGGGTTGGATGTGCTTCGGGATGAGCGCATTCAAGTTGCGCTCTGTGGCAACCCGGAAGTAACGGAGCGCGCTACTTGCGCATGCGCTCAAAATGATGTCACAAGCATGCACAGAAGTGGCAAAAAGCAACACGCGCATGCGCAGACGTGCCGTCGCTGGTTACGTTTGTTTCTAGATGCGAACGGGGCTCCGGAACGGATCCCGTTCGCATCTAAAGGTACCACTGTATTTGTACCCCACCCATCTGAGTGGGTTGGCCCAGCTACTCCAGGCGGCTTCCAACATATATAAAAACATAATAAAACATTGAACATTAAAAAAAAAACTTCCCCTATACAAGGCTGCCTTTGGGTGTCTTCTAAAGGTTGTATGGTTACTTATCTCCTTGGCTTGGGGGTCGCATAACTCCATACCTGCTCCAACATTTCTCCGAGAAAAAATGAGGACATCCTAGGAAAAGCGGGACATTCTGGGATCAAATCAGAAACTGGGATGGCTTCTGTAAATCCAGGACTGTCCCTGGAAAATAGGGGCACTTGGAGGGGCTGCCATTTTCTGCCTGAGGCAGCAAAATGTCTTGGACTAGCCCCACAGAGGACTGCTAGGCAGTAAAATCAGCATGGAAGCTAGATAACTTTCTGTGCAGCAGATAATATATACACACAGAAAGATCCTTGTGCTGATTCTGTAGTCATGAGCATGACTAGGTGCTCATGAAAGTGGCTTTCAGACTGTCCACTCCTCGAAGCAATGACATTCAGAGCAACTGAACGGGTCTAAGTGGCTCCTTCAGAATAATCTGAATGAGCCATATTTTATTGTAATACCAAGGATATTATTGCAACGTATGTGACCTCAGATTGTTGACATTTCAGTCATGTGAAATGGCTGGATGTGATTAGGCATTTGCAATATAAATTATAATGGTTAATTGCTATCTTAGGCTGTGTTCGCGTTGCCAGCTTAAAATGCAGCTAAGTCACTCTTTTTTTGCAATTCAGATTGAAGTTGGCTTGGGGGGGAATGCAGCATGATAGGATAAATACAGAAGAGGTATGGATTTTGGCTAATGTCCTGTGAACTCTGCTTCCCACACTGGGTGAAGGGACACACAAAATGCAGAGTAAATAGGACTGCACAGCCTTAGAGTGTTGTGTTTACTAGCTAGCGCCTTCATTGTTTTCTAGGTGTTCTCCTTTTTCCTTGCTCTCTCTTAGACTGGGAGCAACTTTTCTGCCCCTGTTTACCTGTATGTGGAAGGCTCTCGTGCCAAAGAGCTTGCCCCATTGCATAATCTGCAATAAAGGTAAAGCTAAAGGGACCCCTGACCATTAGGTCCAGTCATGACCGACTCCGGGGTTGCAGTGCTCATCTCGCTTTACGGGCCATGGGAGCCAGCGTTTGTCCACAGACAGCTTCCGGGTCATGTGGCCAGCATGACTAAGCTGCTTCTGGCGAACCAGAGCAGCACACGGAAACACCGTTTACCTTCCCGCCAGAGTGGTACCTATTTATCTACTTGGACTTTGATGTGCTTTCGAACAGCTAGGTTGGCAGGAGTAGGGACCGAGCAACGGGAGCTCACCCCGTCGCGGGGATTCGAACCGCCGACATTCTGATCGGCAAGTCCTAGGCTCTGTGGTTTAACCCACAGCACCACCTGCGTCCCTATAATCTGCAATAGCTACTAGCTACTGCAAATTATGGAGGGGGGTATATGTTGGGATGGGGGGTTGATGACTCCTAGAAAACCCTTTCACAAGGAAGTCAACCTCATCCCTACAAGCACTGGTTTTCAGCAATATTGCCAGAACACTTCTCAAGTTGCTAAGAAACAGTGGCCTTTGAGGCTAAAAAGCAAGGTTCTTCCCATTATTATTACAGTGGTGCCTCGCAAGACAAAATTAATTCGTTCCGCAAGTCTTTTCGTCTTGCGAGTTTTTCGTCTTGCGAAGCACGGTTTCCCATAGGAATGCATTAAAAATCAATTAATGCGTTCCTATGGAAACCGCCTTCAGACCAGGTCCGGGGACAGTCTGTCCCCCGACCTCTTCTGAAGGCCGTGGGGGGCGAAAGTCTTTGCTCCCCCCCCCCGCCTGCCTTCCCGGGAGAGCGGAGAAACGCAGCGCTGCGTTTCTCCGCTCTCCCGGGAAGGCAGGCAGGGGGGACAAAGACTTTTGCCCCCCGCCCGCCTTCAGAAGAGGTCCAGGACCTCTTCTGAAGGCCGGTGGGGGGCGAAAGTCTTTGTCCCCCCTGCCTGCCTTCCCGGGGGCTTTTAAATCGCCCCGGGACAGCGGAAAATTCCTCCGCTGCCCCGGGGCGATTTTAAAATGCTGGCGGGCAGCAGCGCTGCCGCCCGCCAGCATTTTAAGATCACCCCAGACAGCGGAGACTTCTCCGCTCCCGGGGCGATTTTAAAATGCTGTCCGGCGGCAGCGAAGCCTTCGCTGCCGCCCACCAGCATTTTAAAAACCCTGGGACAGCGGAAAATTCCTCTGGGGAGGTTTGTATAGAAAGAGGCGGTCCTTGAGATATTGCGGTCCTGAGCCGTTTAAGGCTTTATAGGTCAAAACCAGCACTTTGAATTGGGCCCAGAAACTAATTGGTAGCCAGTGCAGTCGGACCAGGATCGGAGTAATATGCTCAAACCATCTTCCTCCAGGGAGCAACCTGGCCGCTGAATTCTGCACCGGCTGAAGTTTCCGAACTGTCTTCAGAGGCAGTCCTACGTATAACGTATTGCGGTAATCTAACCTTGAGGTTACCAGAGCATAGACAATGGTAGTTAGGCTATCCCTGTCCAGGTAGTTTTGTTGTGGGGGTGGTGGTTGTATAGCCGTCGATGGCTTCTAATTGGACGGTGCCCATATTGCATTATTGGGGTACATCGCTAAGACCTTCCCTGCCTGGCTATGCCATTTTGAGCAGCAAGGAGTTCCAATTCCCTTTTCCTCTAGGATTTAGGGTTTTCGGCCAGTGTGGTGCCAGTGTGGTGTAGTGGTTAAGAGCAGTAGTCTCGTAATCTGGGGAACTGGGTTCGCGTCTCCGCTTCTCCACATGCAGCTGCTGGGTGACCTTAGCCTCTCCCTCCTATGTATCATTAGCCTCTCCCTCCTATGTATTTTCTCCCCGAGACTTTTGCACACATTCCTGTCCCCTTCAGTGCCAAGGTGGGATTCACTTCTACATTGTACTGGGCATGTTTACATCGCCCCACGCTCAAAGGTCTAAGACTCTGACTGCAATGTGATGAAGTAGCTCATCCGTTGTCTTCAATGTGGTGATAAGGAACTCCTTGGGCAAGACAAACAACTTCCGCTTACACAGTGGGACTTCCCCTCCCTTCCTGCATCCCCTAAATCTGTTCCCCTAACTCTCCAGGGCAGATTTGGGGGTGTTGCAGTAGGGAGAGAAAAGTAGGGGGTGGAGAATTGCATTGTGCAAGCAGAAGTTGGTCCACCTGAGCAATTATTTAGTTGAATAACACTGTAAGATTTTCCTTCTCAGGGTATTAGATGCTGTTGAGTATGTCTTCCATTCACTGGCACCCTATAACAACATAGCATAAAGAGTATTTTTTAAAAAGAAGAAGAAGATAAGTTTTAAGGAGAATCAAGGGCAAGAGAGATCGTGCATGATATAGATATGTGTGTGTATATATATATTACAACTTCCATTAATGTTGAGAGCCAAACCGGCAGAGAGCTTACAACTAAAATTCTGAATTTACCCAACGGGGTAGTAAAAGGCTCCAAGCTACTCCCATAACTCAAGCAAGCGAAACTGATGCTGGAATGGTTGTAATAGGGAACTGACAGGGGTACGTGCTCATCTGTGAAGAGAGTCGTTTCTCATAACTTCCTCGACATGAATAGGAAGTGAAGATGGATTGGAGATTGGCTCTGAAATAAGAACAGGCACCTCCTAAAAAGAGCCATTACTGCATTCCAGGAAAATGACAGATGGGCTGAGTTAGTTAAGGGCTTAGTACCATATTGTTTGCATTTTGCTCTTCCAGATCCAGGACTGTAACATGTCGATAGCTTTTTGTACCCCTCTTGAACTTCAAATCGCTCCCGCAAATTCTGCCCGCCGGAATAAGGTTCTCAGCCCGTTCAAACCACGGCTCATTGTCAACCACTCCTTTAAAAAATAAAAATGGCAAGGCGACTAGGGCAAAATCTAGAGTCATGGGTTTCTCAAAGCCTTGTGACTGTTGATAATCCCTGTGCACAGGGTGGGTCATGGTAGAGTATATTCATGCCTTTCTAGGAAAATGGGGATACTTGGAGGGTCTGTGGCAATGGCTCCTACATGTTGGGAAGTGCAACAGCAGGGATCTTTCACTTCGTCACTTAAGAGTTATATAATAATAATAATAATAATAATAATAATAATAATAATAATAATAATAAATTTAATTTATATCCCGCCCTCCCCAGCCAAAGCCGGGCTCAGGGCGGCTAACAACAATAAAACAGTACAAAAGTACAGCACAAACAACACTCTAAAATCATTCATTATAAAATTAATTCAATTCAAGCCACTGGCCACCATTGGGCCAGAGCTCCGCGAAGATTGCCAAGGGAGGGAGTCGGGCTGTGCCCTGGCCAAAGGCCTGGTGGAACAGCTCTGTCTTGCAGGCCCTGCGGAAAGATGTCAAGTCCCGCAGGGCCCTAGTCTCTTGTGACAGAGTGTTCCACCAGGTCGGAGCCACAGCCAAAAAAGCCCTGGCTCTAGTTGAGGCCAGCCTAACTTCTCTGTGGCCTGGGACCTTCAAGATGTTTTTATTTGAAGACCGTAATCAAAGTCAACTAGCCAAGAGGAGGGGCAGCTGGAGGTGTCACTTAGCAACCAGGCAGAGCGGCATGATCTTGCGTGAGGTAGCACATGCTCTAATAGGCTGTGTAGTTCTGAGGGAATTGTTCCTCTGCTTGTTTCATTGGATGTTACCCTGCTACATTGACGTAAGAAAGAAAGAAAACCTCTCTGTTCATTCCTCCTCAGATTATACCCTCTGTTTTCTTCAGTTTTGGCAGTAATGTGCTTCAAGACTTTTCTCTCTGCATTCTTTAAGTGGCTTTGCTAACACTGTTTTACAGAGATGTAGATAACTATATGCATGTGTATATGTAAACATTTTGTCTTCTTTAGCTCTTTTTTTTTTGCTTTTTTCTTTTCCTTGGTTATTTGTATCTTTTTCATTGTTGTATTTGTTGTTGTATTTGGTTATTTGTATCTATTTCTTTTTTGTATTTAATAAAATTTAATAATAATAATTTAATAATAATAATTTAATAATTTAATAATAATTTAATAATTTAATAATAATTTAATAATTTAATAATTTAATAATTTAATAATTTAATAATTTAATAATTTAATAATAATTTAATAATAATATAAAAAGCATACTATCAAGTGGCTTTGCTAACACTGCGTGCATATAACCAAATGCACATAAGAGCTCCATGAGCGATGGGGAACCATGGTTGCACCAAGATTCCTGATAGCACTAGAGGCCCTATACATGGACAACTTTATCATATCCTCCAACTTTTCTCCGATGAAAATAGAGAGAAAAAGCGGGACATTCTGAAATCAAATCAGAAACTGGGACGGCTTCTGTAAACCTGGGACCGTCCCTGGAAAATAGGGACACTTGGAGGGTCTGCTGTATACAGTGGTGCCCCGCAAGACGAACGCCTCGCAAGACGGAAAACCCGCTAGACGAAAGGGTTTTCCGTTTTGGAGGCGCTTCGCTAAACTAATTTCTCTATGGGCTTGCTTCGCAAGACGAAATGTCTTGCGAGTTCCCGCGGGTTTTTTCGCCCCCCCCCTTTCCTAAGCCGCTAAGCCGCTTATCAGCTGATCCGCTGATAAGCCGCTTAACAGCTGATCGCTAAAAGCCGCTAGACCGCTAATAGTGCTAATCCGCTAAGCTGTCAATGGGCTTGCTTCGCAAGACGAAAAAACCGCTAGACGAAGAGAATCGCGGAACGGATTTTTTTCGTCTTGCGAGGCACCACTGTATCTGCCGGTATATCAGCCCAACACATGCAGGAGCCATGAGAGGATGGCGGCATCGGTACACAGGTCAGAAGGCTCTCCCCACATCTTGACTGAATGTGGGGAGGCAATCGTGAGAAGATGGCTATTGAACTTCCTCTTTGATCATTTCTTCAAGGCTGGATAATGAATTTGTGGTCTCTAGGAAACACGAAAAGAGTTGGCCAGAAAAGAGGGTGGAAAACAGATCTAATTCCAGAGAAGCCTGATTCAGAAAGTTATGATGGGGAAAGGGAAGAGGGAGTGAAGCTGTCAAAAGAGCTTATCTATACTTCGAGGCTAATACGTTTCAGCTATGAAGTAAGCCTCCATTTTCCGGACTGAGTGCTTAGATTATGGTCACACAACATGGCAGGGACGCAGGGGAGACCTGCCATTGATCTCTGGACACAGCACAGCCACATTTTAAATGACACCAGCACATCCACCTGTGGAAAACATCACTTTTTTCCCAGGCAACAAAAATGTGGTACCCCCACAACAACGGCAATACCTTCAGGGACAAAAATTCCACCAATAGAATGAATAACAACTCTAGAGCGTACAGGGGAATTGTGTGTGGAAAAGTCATCACTTGAAAGCAAGTTCCAGTCATCTTACCAGTGAGATTTACATCCAAGTAAGTGCTTTCCATTTAGACCACCTGTTTTAGACTACATAAGCAATATTGTAGTTTTTTAAAAATGGATTAACTCGTCAGTAATGGTCGCAATGCCTAGTTGCTGTCTGATCTGAGGTGATGAGCAAAATGGCGTCCCTCCTTCATTCCCTGTGCTGGCTGGACCGGCAGTTGAACCTTACTTCAACACTACATCATTTTTAAAAAACACAACCCAATCATTTACAGCAATAAAATGTTGTTGTTGTTGTTTAGTCGTTTAGTCGTGTCCAACTCTTTGTGAACCACATGGACCAGAGCATGCCAGGCACTCCTGTCTTCCACTGCCTCCCGCAGTTTGGTCAGACTCATGTTTGTAGCTTCGAGAACACTGTCCAACCATCTCATCCTCTGTTGTCCCCTTCTCCTTGTGCCCTCCATCTTTCCCAGCATCAGGGTCTTTCCCAGGGAGTCTTCTCTTCTCATGAGGTGACCAAAGTATTGGAGCCTCAGCTTCACGGTCTGTCCTTCCAGTGAGCACTCAGGGCTAATATCCTTAAGAATGGATCGGTTTGATCTTCTTGCAGTCCATGGGACTCTCAAGAGTCTCCTCCAGCATCATAATTCAAAAGCATCAATTCTTCGGCGATCAGCCTTCTTTATGGTCCAGCTCTAACTTCCATACATCACTACCTTTGTTGGTAAGGTGATGTCTCTGCTTTTTTTTAATAATAAAGTTCTGCAATAATATGTAGAACTGTACAATAAAAGCCATGTTAAAAAGTTAAATACAGACACCAATTAACCATTGTGAAAGGATGTATTCTTATTCCCTGCATAGGCCTGGCAGGGAGAATAGAAATGTTTTCTGCAGGTATTTAAAAGTTGGCATAGAAGGCACCAATTATGCACAAAGATAGGTTTCTTCTTGTCAAATGAGCCTCACCAACTTGGCTCCCAATTGTGAATTTGCTGAAATGAGGCACACTCCATCAGTTGACGGGCAGCGAGAGAGCACCTTGCTTCAATAGCACAAAACTCTTTGCACCGGACCGGCTGCTAAAATAGAGGTTTCCCATCCCCTCTGCTTTAGCTGCACCCTCAGTGTAAACCGCTTCATACTCCTGATCCCTGCAGAACACAAGCTTGCTCTGTCAACTGTGAGAACAAGCTCCCAGTTGATGCGGAGTGAGTTCAGCGTGGCACATAGGGCTAGCAAAACCCCTTGCACTGTGGTTCCAGGTGCCCAATGACCAGCTGGCTACTGGGTGCTTGGAAAATCCTGCACGAGGAATTTGAGACCGGTAGGCAGTATTATATATTTGTTGCTGAAAAGGTCCAGAGTGGCAGCAGAAGTGAGGACCTTACAGAAAAAGTGTAAGTTAGGGCTGAAGGACTTTTCTCTCACTTGAAAACACTTTATCCCCCATTCTTGAAAACTGAGTCCTGTGCGGTGTGTGTATCATTCAACAACAACAAAAATCATAATTTTTAAAAGGACTCTTTTCATTCTTTTATCACAGTGAGATGGCTCAAAACCTTCTGAGCAGCCCTCAGATACTGTGTGGCGCTTGTAAAACATCACGTTTCCCTTTCTTTCCCTATTCCTGATAGTGACACAGGACAACTTGATATCAGGTTTGATAAGCCAGCTTTCTCCTGAAAAGTTCATTACAAAGCCCTATTGTCTATCATCTGGCACTGTTGTGCATCAGTCTTTATTAGCTCCCTTGTTCTCTCAGACCTCCTCTTCTATCATCCCACATTATTCCTCCTTTAATCTTATAATTTGCTATTGTTCGTCAGCCTCTGTAGTCGGTTGCTTTGTTTTCGCTTCTGCGTTTTGTCTCAATACAAAACCCCGTCATCGTTCATCATTGTTAATGCTTCTTTCATGAACCGTTCTAATTTTAAAGACACATGTGGCTTTCTCTGTGGAGAGGGGGTGTTCTGGGCATCTCCTGCCCCGTTGAAGACAATGACGATTTAGGGTACTTGGTCTTTTGTTAGCTGTGCAAAGAATAAGCAGGCAGACTCTGAAGAAGGGGGCCTTTAGTAAACAAAGCCTCTTGAGAAGCCTTTATTGCAGCAATATTGCTTGCACCTTTTTGCAATACCCATTTTCCTGCCTCACTGATCCCCTTCCGCTGTCAGGGATCCCCCAATTTTATAAAACCTGACGGCTTCCTACTCACCAATCCCCACCAGTGGAGATTATGGAGCAACCGCACACATAATACCACACGCATTTCTGAATTGCTGCGTCTCAGAAAGGATATTGTGTACAGCTGGGAGAGATGCAGAAATGGGCAACTAAAAATATCAGGGAGCTGGGGCAATTCCTCTCTAAGAAAAGGGCATACTATGTTTGAAAAAAAGAGTAAAGGAGGACATGATAGCAGTTTATAAAATTATGAATGATGTGCAGAAATTGGGTAGAGAAAGGTTAAGATCAAAGGGCAAGCAGAAGGTTGGCAGTTCGAATCTGTGCAACAGAAGGAGCTCCCGTTGCTCTGTCCCAGCTCCTGCCAACCTAGCAGTTTGAAAGCACACCAGTGCAAGTAGATAAATAGGTACCACTGCAGCAGGAAGGCAAACAGCATTTCCATGCGCTCTGGCTTCCATCACGGTGTTCCGTTGCGCCAGAAGCGATTTAGTCATGCTAGCCGCATGACCCAGAAAGCTGTCTTTGGACAAATGCCGGCTCCCTCAGCCTGAAAGCAAGATGATCGCTGCACCCCATAGTCACCTTTGACTGGACTTAACCATCCAGGAGTCCTTTGCCTTCTTTTTAAGAGAAAGGTTTTTCTCCCTCTTAAAAACATTAGTCGGTGATAGATTTGGGACAGACAAAAGGAAGCGCGTTTTCACAAAGCACATAGCAAAATTATGAAATCTGCTGCCACATGTGCTCATGGTCACCAGCTTAAGTAGCTTTGCAGTGGGGAGGGGGGTAATTAGGCAAGTGATCAATGGCTCCTACCCATGGAGGCCATGCTTTGCCTCCAGGATCAGAGTCACCATGGTCTCTTGCAGTGGGACTCCACTTGTGACCTAGCGGAAGGCTGCATCAGCCTGTCTGGTCTGTGTGGGGTCGGGAGACACTGTGGGGGCTGACGTGGCCTGGTGAAATCTTGCACTGGTCTGCACATCATCAGAAGACGCCACGTTGACCTCCACAGCCTCCACTTCTTCCTCCGGCACCACAGACATACTCCCAGCTTCCAGAAGTGCCACAACAGAAGAAGGAAAAAGAATGGCAACATGTGGGGTTTTCCACTTTGGGGGTCCCACACTCTGTTGAGAGCCAACGGAGAACCAACAAACGCCTATCTTTTGGTCCCATGCTCTGGCCAAAATGGGACATCCAGGTTTGGGGTCAGAAGCTGGGGCAGCTTCTGTCAATCCATGTTGTCCAGCTTAAATCGGGGCACTTGGAGGATACGACAAAGTATTATTGCTAGCAGCCATTAAGAACTTTATCTGCTTTAGTCGTTTAGTCGTGTCCGACTCTTTGTGTCCCCATGGACCAGAGCACGCCAGGCACTCCTGTCTTCCACTGCCTCCCGTAGATTGGTCAGACTCATGTTTGTAGCTTCAAGAACACTGTCCAACCATCTCATCCTCTGTCGTCCCCTTCTCCTTGTGCCCTCCATCCTTCCCAACATCAGGGTCTTTTCCAGGGAGTCTTCTCTTCTCATGAGGTGGCCAAAGTATTGGAACCTCAGCTTCACGATCTGTCCTTCCAGTGAGCACTCAGGGCTAATTTCCTTAAGAATGGATGCATTTGATCTTCTTGCAGTCCATGGGACTCTCAAGAGTCTCCTCCAGCACCATAATTCAAAAGCATCCATTCTTCAGCAATCAGCCTTCTTTATGGTCCAGCTCTCACTTGCATACATCACTACCGGGAAAACCATGGCTTTAACTATACGGACCTTTGTTGTTTTATCTGCTAGGAACCTGTTAAGAAGGAAACTGCGATAGGAACTGCAAACTGTCTGCAAATTTTTATGGGTCATGCCCCCTCCCCCCCATGCAGGGCCATGGGGCCTTCTCTAAGGAAGACAGGAGTTTTGTCCACCTGCTCTGCCAGGAAATAAGTCTAACCCTTCTAATAATGGCTCAGCAAAGAGGCTTCTACTTTTGGACAGGCATAAGACTTAGAAGAATTATGCGTTTGCTAGGCCATTAAGAAACAGTGGTAAATTTGTGGCTGGCTCCAGAGGGATCTGATGAAATATGGCTTGCTTTATCAATGCTTTCAAGTAATAAAGTGTGATGGTTTAACTCGTGGAGATTTCTTGCACTTATTTCCAGAAAACTACCTCAGTCATAAAAATGGGGTTAGAATTGACAAAAGTTTGGCTTCTACTCCAACAACCATCATCTCGGCCATTACGAATCGTGAGCTACAGTAAGATTCCACTGTAGGTACTACTGTACTCCCATAATAGTGTCAGTCATCTTCATTTTTAAAAACCTTTCATGTCAGTACAGAAATACGGTTGGAATCCCAAGTAATTACCTAGAAAGCTTTAACCCAAAAAATTAAAAATCACTATGTATAATTTATTCTAATTCCGTGATGTCATTTTAAAATTGGCCAGACGTTTTTAAGTTCTTGAGAGGGATGTTTTCGGTGTCAATGGTCTGCTTCTAATATGTATTTCTGTTACAGTCCTGGATGTTACTGATAATTTGAATGGATTTAGTTTGAAAGTCAGGTCAGTGAAGCATTGAGAATGGCAACGAAAAGTGGGGAAGCAAGGCTCCATGAAGTCTGTTCAAGGTGGTCTTTGTGATAAAAAACCTCTGAAATAATATTTCCTTAATAGCGACACCGCAGCGGAAAAAATATTGGATTCAAGGCCTTAAGAGCAGGCAGTATTCAAAGGGCTTTCTATATGCACACAGCAATAATGAGAACAAATGCGATCCATTGTATTCTGTGGGAATTTTGTATTATGGTCAATTAACAGATAGTATAACCGTGCAATATGCCTCTAGTGCTTTCTTTAATAATAGGAATTGTTATGGCATCATTAAATACTAATTTTGTTTTCCTACTCACTTCACTGTGAACTGGGGAAACCTGGTCCCTATTGTAAAAGAGAATTAAGTCAAACCAGAGCACAAATTGGTTCAAAGATTACACGTCAGCTGTGTGTCTCTGGGATTATTCCCGATGCTCGGCTACAAGTTGAGGGGTATCTCCACTCCCATTCATTCAGCCCGACACTGAGGTCCAGCTCTGAGGGCCTTCTGGTGGTTCCCTCACTGAGAGAAGTGAAGCTACAGGGAACCAGGCAGAGGGCCTTTTCGGTGGTGGCGCCCTATCTGTCAGATGTCAAGGAAATAAAGAACTACACAACTTTTAGAAGACATTGGAGGCAGCACTGTATCACGAAGCTTTGATGTTTTATTATGTTTTTAGATGCGCTAGAAGCCTCCCAGAGTGGCTGGGGTATAAATGGAGGAGAATAATAATAATAATAATAATAATAATAATAATAATAATAATAATATGGCCACTCACAGAGAGCATCTCTTGTGGATGCTTCGCCTCTAGGGCAACCACTTAATTCTGTTGTCCCACCACCATCCTTGCAGAAGAAGAAGAAAACTTTGGGGAAGGGACATAACTCAACGGTGGAGAATCTGCTTTGCATGTACCATAAGTTCCGGCGTATAGGGCGACTGGGCGTATAAGACCACCCCTCAACTTTTGCTGTTAAATGATAGAGTTTGGCCGCCCGCCAAGCGTCACCAGGGGCAGAGCGCGCACCCCTCCGCTGCCTCTGTCGTCGCAGCAGCAGCCCGAGGCGAGGCGTTTGGTGGGCGGACCGAAACCGAAACCTGCCACCTGGAGGGAGGGAGGCCCAGCCCTGCTCCCGGGCTGGAAGTCCAGGATGGGCTCCCGAGGATGGAAGTCCAGGAGGTTCCTTGGAATCTTGTTTTTATGGTTTATATTTATATTTATCTCTGTAAAATTTTGATTTGAAAAACCAAATAAATAAATGTTGTTGTTGTTGTTGTTAGATCTGTGTCTCTGTAACAATTACTCATAAGCCTGATGGGCTGTGGCCCTAAGAACTGAAATGTTTAGCGACTAGTTGTTCCGTGTATATATGTAGACGTGATCTATATTTACACATATAGAAAGCTTGGTTACATTGGTAAATTTTGTATTGGTATTGTTTCAGTCCAACCCTAATCCCTCCAAAGTATAGGAAACTTTTATTCATCTTATCCCTCGCTCAATGCCCCAATGCTTTTGGTTTGCTCCAACTGCCTGCTCTGAAGCCTCTTATAGTTGTTTTAACTGCAAGTCTTTTAGTTCTTATGCTCTTGCAGTTGTCTTAACTGCGTGTTTTTATTTGTTTTTAGTTCTTATCTGTTTTAATTATCAGTTTTTATCCATCCATTATCCGTGTTTAATCTTGTATTTTATTCAGATGTTTTATCCAATGCTTGTTTCTTTGTCTTTATTTGCGCTAACAATTATCGGTTAAAAAAATGCTAACTGCTATTTTATTTATATGTTTTTTGTTTTTTGTTTTTTATCCTGGTCTGTGACCGTAATAAAGTTCATTCATTCAACTGCCTGCAAAAAAAAATTGTCAGTCCACCAACCAGCCAGTTCCATCCAGCTTGGAAGAGGAAATTGGCTCTGAAGCAGTTGTCTTGCTTTCTCGTGGCTCTTCTTCCCATGTTTCTTCCAGACTCCTTTGGAACAGCTACGATCAGTGCTATTTTTCTTTTTTTTAAGTGTTTTTTTAAAAAATAGATTTTTATTAAGATTTTAAAGGTTACAAAAAGAAAAACAGAAAAAACACCAATTTAAACAAAAACAAAACAATGCATAAAAAACAACATCAAAAAAGAAGAAAAGAAAAAAGACAATAGTAAATACAATTAAAAAACAAATCAAACCTTTACATAACTTTCTTTCCTTTCCTTATTTCCTTGACCTCCTCACACCTCCCTTTTTTGTATTCTAGTTCAATTAGATATTTCAGCAAATCCTTTCCATCTTTATTTTTATCCTAATAATTTATCTTGAGATACTATAATTTTATATTCTCTTCTTTCACTAATTAACAATCCATTTTTACTTAGTCCTTTATATCATTTCTGCTAAAACCACATAACTTCATTCCAACATCCTTCTAACATTCCTTAATTTTACAATATTTCTGTAGATAAACTTTAAATTTCTTCCAATCTTCTTCCACCAACTCTTCTCCTTGGTCCCGGATTCTGCCAGTCATCTCCGCCAGTTCCATATAGTCCATCACCTTCATCTGCCATCTTTTTTTTAAGTGTTTAGGGGTACTCTCATTTTGACACAAGAAAATCACCATTTTATAGCTCAGATCGGGAAAAACAAATACGGTAAAAGGACAAAAAGACAAAGATTCACAAAATGTTTAGGGGTCTGCGTACCCCTGCGTCTCCCCAGAAAAAAAGGACTGGCTGCAATAATTCCAGCCGAATCTCCGCCTGCTCTTGTTATCTGAATGACCCATCTCCTCAGAGCCCCTTCTTACAAGGACAAACACTTCTTTTACCACTTTGCATGGGCTGGCAATTAATTTCATGTCACCGTCCAATATACCAGAGCAGCACACAAGACGGCAAGTATTTGCTGCATGTACACACAAAGATAGGGACACGGGTGGCGCTGTGGGTTAAACCACAGAGCCTAGGACGTGCTGATCAGAAGGTCGGCGGTTTGAATCCCCGCGACGGGGTGAGCTCCCATTGCTCGGTCCCTGCTCCTGCCAGCCTAACAGTTCAAAAGCACGTCAAAGTGCAAGTAGATAAATAGGTACCGCTCCGGGGGGAAGGTAAACGGCGTTTCCGTGCGCTGCTCTGGTTCGCCAGAAGCGGCTTAGTCATGCTGGCCACATGACCCGGAAGCTGTACGCCGGCTCCCTCGGCCAATAAAGCAAGATGAGCACCGCAACCCCAAAGTCGGCCATTACTGGACCTAATGGTCAGGGGTCCCTTTACCTTTACCCTTTACACACGCAGATAAAGATACATACATAATTTCGGGTGTTGTTTTCTTTTAATGAAACGATTCTTTGATTCTTCCATCTGCCTCAAAAAAAGCACCAACACTTTAGTATGTAGCCCAGGGCTACATACATTTAAAAGGCATTATTCCCTCGCTGCCGCCACCCCAAAAAAGAATCCTAGGAACTATAGTTTAAGGTGCTGGGAATTGTGGGGCAGAACTATAGTTCCCAGGATACTTTGGGGGAAGCAATGTGCTTTAAATGTCTTTTAAATTTAATGTGTGAATGCAGTCAATGGGAGAAAGGTTTGCAAAGGCAGGCTCCTTAACTCTTTCCTGTGCTGATTTTCCCTAGTTCTATGTTGTGCTCTGGGACGCGGGTGGCACTGTGGTCTTGCCAATCACAAGCTCGGCGGTTCGAATCCCCGCGACAGGATGAGCTCCCATTGCTCGATCCCTGCTCCTGCCAACCTAGCAGTTCAAAAGCATGTCAGAGTGCAGGTAGATAAATAGGTACCACTCCGGTGGGAATGTAAACGGCATTTCCGTGCACTGCTCTGGTTCACCAGAAGCGGCTTAGTCATGCTGGCCACATGACTTGGAAGTTGTACGCCAGCTCCCTCGGCCAATAAAGCGAGATGAGCACCGCAACCCCAAAGTCGTCCGCGACTGGACCTAATGGTCAGGGGTCCCTTTACCTTTACCTTTATGTTGTGCTCTGCAAGGTGATATAGGATAAAATATGGAACCCTCTGTATTTCTATTTACAGGTGAAAAGGCATCTCAGGAAGGGTGATTCTGAGCTGGAAAGGAGTGAGAGGGGAGAAGGTTAGGCAAACTTTCTCTCCATACATCCTTTTCCCACTAAGACACAGCCTGCCCTAAGTTGTTAAGTTTGTTTGTTTTTTAAGCTGATGGAAGAATGAGAGAAAATCCCCCTAATTTGAGTCATTTAGTAAAATTTACTGAAGTTCCTATTGGTTTGATATAGGAAATGAGCATGGACCTAAATCCCATGTCTCCAAGTTTTAGACTTTGGGGGTTTTATGTGCCAAGATTTAAAACTTATTATTGGACTCCTTCAATGGATTTTTCTCTCGGCTCACATTTTAGAGTTTTTTCTTTCTTCTTTTAAAGGATTTATTTTGTTAAACCTCATGCTACTTTGCTGCCCTCTTGTGGCGGTATAAATCTATAAGGAGAAGTTTGTTGACTGCAATTCTAAAAGTATTTATGAGGAAGTGAATCTCACACCAAATTAGTATTAAACAAATGTATCACACAAATAAACATTTAAATACATGTTTAGAAGTATTTGAATATGTGTATTGCAA
Source organism: Podarcis erhardii (assembly GCF_964252035.2). Classification (NCBI taxonomy): domain Eukaryota; kingdom Metazoa; phylum Chordata; class Lepidosauria; order Squamata; family Lacertidae; genus Podarcis; species Podarcis erhardii. Next base: position 130,371,433 of record NC_138497.1, on the reverse strand, counting down.
GGACTGCACCACCAAATTCCGGGGGGGGGGGAGATAAGGTAAAGGTAAAGGGACCCCTGACCATTAGGTCCAGTCGTGGCCGACTCTGGGGTTGCGGCACTCATCTCGCTTTATTGGCTGAGGGAGCCAGCGTACAGTTTCCAGGTCATGTGGCCAGCATGACTAAGCCGCTTCTGGTGAACCAGAGCAGTGCATGGAAATGTCGTTTACCTTCCCGCCGGAGCGGTACCTATTTATCTACTTGCATTTTGATGTGCTTTCGAAGTGCTAGGTTGGCAGGAGCAGGGACTGAGCAATGGGAGCTCACCCTGTCACGGGGATTCAAACCGCCGACTTTCTGATCGGCAAGTCCTAGGCTCTGTGGTTTAACCCACAGCGCCACCTGTGTCCCTTTCCGGGGAGGATAGTCCAATTTTGCCCTGCACATCAGTCTGAGAGGTGCGGATCCAGACACTTTGCATTGGAATTATCCCTTTCCAGTGTACCCTCAGGAGGGAAAGGGAGCCTACCCTCCTCTAATGACCATTTGCCTCCTGGCATTCAAACTGCTTTGGGGGGGGGGGGCTAGCAACCATCTGGAGAACGGTTAAGCACCCTCTCCCCTCCTGCAACTCTGCCTCATGTGAGTTTCCCCCGGAGGTCATGATGCAAGTGACAATAATAATAATTGATTGTTTATACCCTGCCCATCTGGCTGGGTTTCCCAAGCCACTCTGAGCAACTCCCAACAGAATAATAATAATAATAATGCGATAAAACATCAAACTTCCCTGAACAGGGCTGCCTTCAGGTGTGTTCTAAAAGCCAGATAGTTGTTTATTTCCTTGACATCTGATGGGACGGCGTTCCACAGGGCGGGCGCCACCACCGAGAAGGCCCTGCTCTCCCTCCTCTAATGTTACATGTGAGGTGCCCGTGCCTTGTTTAATTTGAGTCTAAATCAAGGGTGTGTGTTAGGGCAGAGCAATGCCTGGTTTTCAACATCGTGATATATCACCCGCTAAACATCACGATAGACCGATGCTTTCTTCAGAAGCAACAGCCTCCAACCACAGAGGCAGAAGCAAGCATCAGGGTTAGGAGACCCTTATAGCCTTATCAGCCCGCGTTGTCCTTACACGGGCCTCATTCTTGTAACTCGGTTTTCTAAAACCCTATAAATTCTCTTATCAGCTTGAGACAACTCCTTCCTTCCTCAAAGCAATTCTGCACACGCAACTCAGCTCTCCCTTATCGGCAGAGCTTCTGTACTTAAGTGATCCGATATGTATCAAAGCTGCCTTATCGCAGGCAGAAGTGAGGGATTCTCACACGTGGACCTTGCCTCCAAGCCGGCAAAGTGTTGCGCTACATAAATCTGCAACCAGAAACGGCCCTTTGAAGTATAAACATGGCCTGAGACTCCCAGAGATCACAAGAGCCTAATTCTGTTGTGGTCAGACAGCAGCTGATGGGATTTGAGGCTGAAAACTGAGGCCTGTCACTAAGAGGAGATGCTGTTTCTAGGCCAGTGTGTGCGTCTCTTTCCCGTGCTTAGGATGTTACATGCCGATGTGCAAGGGGTCTTTGCAAGCCAGCGCATGAGCCTCAGAAGTCACTGGAGCAGTGGAGGAATGTTCAGTGCTGGGGGAAAGGATCTAATAGTGGTTATTGCCGTGGTCATGGTATCATGTTACTGTGATATCACATTCTGTGAGGTCCAGCGCCGAGAGCCTTCTGGCGGTTCCCTCATTGCGAGAAGCAAAGCTACAGGGAACCAGGCAGAGGGCCTTCTCGGTAGTGGCGCCTGCCCTGTGGAACGCCCTCCCATCAGATGTCAAAGCGATAAATAACTACCCGACATTCAGAAGACATCTTAAGGCAGCCCTATTCAGGGAAGTTTTTAATCTGTGATATTTTAGTGTATTTTTGGTTTTTATGGACGCCGCCCAGAGTGGCTGGGGAAACCCAGCCAGATGGGCGGGGTACAAATAATAAATTATTATTATTATTATTATTATTATTATTATTATTATTATTATTATTGACAACCAGTGTGATATAGCAGTTAGGGTGTTGCCCTGGAATCAGGGAGATGAGGATGGACAAGGGAACCATTTTAACAGAGGACGGTCCTCAACTTGATGGGCTCTTTGGGGACAGTCCTCTGTTTCAAGGGATATCCAGTCCAAGTTGAGGTTAAAGACAGAAGTTTAGAAAAATGGAGAGCAGGAGGACCTTGGAAGCTGCCCAACAGTAGCAGCATCTGGGCAGAAGAGAATTAGCAACTATCCACAAGTCACCTGGTTCTGCTCTTCCTCACTATGGGGGTGGACGGACTGTTTTGCATTTCTGTTGTAATCATGGCAATTATTTATATATTTGCACCTACACATATACATTTTGTATATGCAAAGGGACGCGGGTGGCGCTGTGAGTTAAACCACAGAGCCTAATCAGAAGGTTGGCAGTTCGGATCCCCCCGACGGGGTGAGCTCCCGTTGTTCGATCCCTGCTCCAGCCAACCTTGCAGTTCGAAGCAAGTGGGCGCCACTACCAAGAAGGCCCTCTGCCTGGTTCCCTGTAACTTTGCTTCTCGCAGTGAGGAAACTGCCAGAAGGCCCTCAGCGCTGGACCTCAGTGTCCGGGCAGAACGATGGGGATGGAGATGCTCCTTCAGGTATACAGGACTGAAGCTGTTTAGGACTTTAAAGCTCAGCACCAACACTTTGATTTGTGCTTGAAAACACACTGGGAGCCAGTGAAGATCCTTTAGGACTGGGGTTACATGGTCCCAACGGCTTCTCCCAGTCACCAGTCTAGCTGCCGTATTCTGGATTAGTTGTAGTTTCCGACTCACCTTCAAAGGTATTCCCACATAGAGCGCATTGCAGTAGTCCAAGCAGGAGATAACTAGAGCATGCACCACTCTGGCAAGACAGTCTGTGGGCAGGATGAGTCTCAGCCTGCGTACCAGATGGAGCTGATAAACAGCTGCCCCGGACACAGAATTGACCTGCACCTCCATGGGCAGCTGTGAGTCCAAAGGGACTTTTTCCGGTGATCAGCCAATACCTTAGAGGCTTCAAAGGGGATCCCCAAAGTGATCAAAATATTTATATTGCACCTTAATCTAAGAATGCTGCAGAATGTCACACAATCTCATTGACTCTAATAATGTGGTTTTGTGGACAGAAATATCTGCAGATGAGGGCTGGCTGTACACAGCTGAGTCAGGCACAGATTTCCTTTAAAGATACCTGTTTTGAAAGCTGATAATATGTGCATCTGTGGGTACTAATCTATCTAAAGGAGCATCTCCACCCCCATCATTCAGCCCCGACATTGAGGTCCAGCTCCGAGGGCCTTCTGGTGGTTCCCTCACTTTGAGAAGTGAGCTTACAGGAAACCAGGCAGAGGGCCTACTCGGTGGTGGCACCCGCCCTGTGGAACGCCGTCCCATCAGATGTCCAGGAAATAAACAACTATCTGACTTTTAAAAGACACCTGAAGGCAGCCCTGTTTAGGGGTTTTTTATGTTTGATGTTTTATTGTGCTTTTAATTCTGTTGGAAGCCATTATTATTATTATTATTATTATTATTATTATTATTATTACTATTATTACTTCACTTGGCTCAAATTTTGAAACTCCCTGCCTATTTGCATCAGGCAGGTGCCAATGACCCCACAAACATCCTCTCTGCCTATCAGTGCCTGTTTGTTTTCAATCATGCTTTATTTTCTTTACAGTTCTTTTTCATTCTTACTCAGGCCACGGGTAGATTTCCCCAGTTTTCTTGTTATTAGAAAGGGCTCTTTTCCATTACCCACTTCTGACTCTGCCCTAGAAAGGCAGAAAACAGCTTCAGGGGCAACAGAAATGAGGTCTGAGGTGACAAGCGACTCCAATTCAAAGGCCCGCAAACAAGTGAGAGACAGCGAGCCGCGTTCCGTTTCCCTCCCAGCAGACGCGCTGCGGTTCTTTGTCACCCAAGGCAATCGACACACTCATGAAAATGTATCATTATGATTTCCAGCCCGCCTCTGACAATCTTGTTACCACATTTCCTGTCGCGCAAAAACAACCCTTTTCGGGGTGGTTTGATTTACAAGCATGGGCCAACGGAAAGGAAACAAACAAAATTCAGTCTGGTTGCGTTTGTTGTCATCAAGGCTGGATCGGAGAAGCAAAACTATCGGCTCCAACCGCTTGGGGTCCAGTTTGAAGTGGCATTGCCAGTTCAGGTCACCCGGCGTTCGAGTAATTGGGAAACAGAGGTGTTTGCTTGCTAGAATAACATCCACAAATGCCTGCTCTATATGGAGGTGCGACTGCCACAATCGCTTAGGGAAAGGTGATCCGTTGCGTATTCCAGAAGTCGTCGATTATTTCAGTGGGCGTAATGTGGCGCTAGATTTCACTGTTTTGTTTCATTTTTATGACTAGGGGCATGATGCCACGTGGTCAGGAAATCATACATTTTCCAAGATTTCTCCAATGAAAATAGGGATATCCTATTCAACAACAACAACAACAACAATTTTATTATTTATACCCCCATCCATCTGACTGGGTTCCCCCAGCCACTCTGGGCAGCTTCCAACATATATAAAAACATAGTAAAGCATTAAACATTTTTTTTAAAAAAGACTTCCCTATACAGTGGTACCTCGGGTTAAGAACTTAATTTGTTCCAGAGGTCCATTCTTAACCTGAAACTGTTCTTAACCTGAAGCACCACTTTAGCTAATGGGGCCTCCCACTGCTGCCGCGCCGTCAGAGCATGATTTCTGTTCTCATTCTGAAGCAAAGTTCTTAACCCGAGGTAATATTTCTGGGTTAGCGGAGTCTGTAACCTGAAGAGTCTGTAACCTGAGGTACAACTGTACAGGGCTGCCTTCAGATGGTTGGATAACTCCATACCCTCCAACATTTCTCCAATGAAAATAGGGACGTCCTAAGGGAAAAGAGGGACATTCCGGTTTCAAATCAGAAACCGGGATGTCTTCTGTAGGAAAATAGGGACACTTGGAGGGTCTGAAATCACAGCTATACAGTGGTACCTCTGGATACGAATGGGATCCATTTCGGAGCCCTGTTTGCATCCTGAAGTAAACGTAAAACGTGTCTGTGGGTCGCATTTCGCCACTTCCAAACATGTGCGGGACATCATTTTGAGCGTCTGCGCATGCGTGAACGGCGAAACCCGGAAGTAATGCGCTCCGTTACTTCCAGGTCGCACTTCATTACTTCCAGGTCGCCTCGAAGTGCAACTCAAAAATATTCATCTCAAAGCTACTTCAACCCAAGGTATGGCTGTAATAGCTATAGAAACACTCCACATTTATATGTGTTCAATTCACTTCACATTACTCTCGACTAACCCGTAAGGTAGACCACCCTTAGAGTATCCTTGCTTTCAACATGGTGTGCTAGTGGTCACTTAAACTTGTGCCTACCTGCGCTATCAAGAACCACAAGGATGAACACCATTTCTGCCATGGACATAGCTGAGAGGAGCTGTGGGTCACCTCTCCACCCGACATAGATTTTAAGTCCAAAGCCGTCTTCAAATCCTTGCTTGCCTAATCACCTGCTTCAACGAGACACGTTTCTATTTAAATAAATAAATGAAAAGAATATAGATTTTGTCTCTAGGGTTTCCCGTTCCAGGAAGCAAGGCAGTTAATCACTCATTTCAAAACTATTAATTTTATCTTGTTAATATTGAGTTTAATACTTTCGATATATATCCAGTCTTTCAATCTTCATAAAAACTCTTCTAACCTGACCTAATTGCATTTGCAAAGGTTGGATGTGCTGATGCGACAGATTTTAACCCTAAAAGCTGTCCATGTCTTTGGGAGAGAGAATGTTGGTTATGGCATTTGCTTCCTCAGACAGGCCCAGCATCAGCCCCTGCCACGGTGAGGTGAATGTTAGAGCTCAGGATCCCTGGAAGGCTCACCACAGCTCACACCAAACTCTCTTGAGATGATGATGATGATGATGATGATGGTGATTACTCTCCAACGTTGTGAACAGCTTCCCTAAACAGAGCTGCCTTTAGATGTCTTCTAAAGGTCTTTGACATGTGGTGGGAGGGCGTTCCACAGAGTAGGTGCCACTACTGAAAAGGCCCTCTGCCTGGTTCCTTGTAACTTGGCTTCTTGCAGTGAGGGAACTGCCAGAAGGCCCTCGGCGTTGGACCTCAGTGTCCGGGATGAACGATGGGGGTGGAGATGCTCCTTCAGAGATACTGGACCGAGGCCATTTAGAAATAAACCATATCATAGCACAGCCTGTACTATCATGTCTATCCTCCCTGTTTCAAATGGGGCAAAGTGAGAGAGACCACTGAGGCTGAGAGAGAATGCTAGTGAATTCGTGGCAGACATGAGATTTGAGTCAGGGTCCTCTTCCCGATTTGCAATGCAATCTCTTAACCACTATGCTACTCCGGGCTCATATTGGATAAGTAAACTCATTCCCAATTTTTCAGCACCAAACCAAGGCCTTCGTTGTCTCCTTTTGGCTTTGGTTCTGTCACTTGAACTTGTAATTTTGCATCTCAGCAGAAGCCAGCAGGTGCTGAGGTATGGCCTTGGAAACATCCTGTTTTGCTTATGGCTTATGGCAAACGAAACAAGAGAACACATTTGCCAGCAGCAAGAAGCATGAAACCTAAAGTGATCGCCACATGCTGAGTGTCTAGTATGCATTAGTCCTGTAGGAGATCAAATGCAATCTGCTGTTAAAGGGAAATATCACCAAGAAGAGAAAAACACATCATCTTCCTCCCCAGTTGTATATATTCATTTGCCCTGTGTCTTAAGCTTTTCTTGGATACCGTATTTTTTGCTCTATAAGACTCACTTTTTCCTTTCTAAAAAGTAAGGGGAAATGTGTGTGCGTCTTATGGAGCGAATGCAGGCTGCACAGCTATCCAAGAAGCCAGAACAGCAAGAGGGATCGCTGCTTTCGCTGCGCAACGATCCCTCTTGCTGTTCTGGCTTCTGGGATTCAGAATATTTTTTTTCTTGTCTCCCTCCTCCAAAAACTATGGTCTGGTGCGTCTTATAGAGCGTAAAATACAGTGATTCTTTCCCACCCAGTCAGCTGAAGGAGATCAGAGTTCTTCAGAGAGATGTAACTTCGAATCTTCTGTCATCTTTGGTGGCTATGTGATGTCAGACAGAATTATTGGAGACAACTATTGGAAACACTATATCCTATGGCTGAACATATGGGGCTGAGATAGGCAAGTAAATGACATTGGATATAAATATTGAGGGGTGAAATGGGGGGGGGCTGCAGAATCTGTTTCTGCTGAATGATCATAAAATGAACTCATGGGGATTAGTTTCCAAGAGGCAGATACTGATTGAGTGTCTGAGATTGGAACTGCTGAGCACTTTGCATTTTCGAAAAATAAAACTCCATAAAACTGAAGTTGGATTTACATGATGAATCTTCCTCAGTATTTCAAAGATGTCAATGTGTGGGGTTTTTTAATACTAAAAAAAAAAGTGATAGTATTTAATGTGTGCCGCAGTTAAATCTTTCGCTTTGATCATTAGAACTGATTTATTTCATGTTAAAAGTTGATATCCCCGGCCATCTGAGAACTTACTGCTCTGCTAAGGCACTAAATAGCATGGAGATAGTAATTTAGATGAAAATTCCTCACTCTTCTGCACCTTGACTTTATGCATTCATTATATCTATGTATGTGTGAATATATAGAAGTGCTGATCCATCTAATTCATTTTACTGTGAAAACTGACTAATCTTTTCTTTTTCCCCCCCATCCCACCCCAAGTGAATTGAACTGATAATCATAGAACAGAAATGCAGACCTCTAAATTTCAGCTCACTAGGGAAATGGCAATTTAATATAATGTTCTCTCAGACTGCAGTTCTGTACACGAGAGGTAGGGAACCTGTGACCCCTCTGGATGAGGGGACTGGCAAAAAGAATGTATAAATATATATTTATATATCTATTATTGCTTTTAACAACTGAGGAGTACAAAAGTGCAGAGATGCAAGGAAAAAAGAAAAACCGATCACAGGCTCCGAAAAGAAAAGTTAAGTTCTACAAATTAGCCTGAAAGCATTCCTTCCAAACAATACCACCAAACAACAAACATAAACATAAACAGACTTCTCTTGTGGGTTTATTATATCTCAGAAGATCAATCATGTGTCACTGGAGGTTTTGCTGAGGAGGTGGATTTCTCTACATACCGTATTTTTCGCTCTATAAGACGCACCAGACCACAAGACGCATCTAGTTTTTGGAGGAGGAAAACAAGAAAAAAAATATTCTGAATCTCAGAAGCCAGAACAGCAAGAGGGATCACTGCAATCCCTCTTGCTGTTCTGGCTTCTGGGATAGCTGCGCAGCCTGCATTCACTCCATAAGATGCACACACATTTCCCCTTACTTTTTAGGAGGGAAAAGGTGAGTCTTATAGAGCAAAAAATACGGTAACTTATGCAACCAGGTTGCATGCAACCCAGTTGCCCACAAACCATGCATTTAGGGGGAGTGAGGCTCTCTGTTTATCCAACACCAAACACTGAAACCAGTCCCTGTTTTCGATATAGCAGAAATCTTCGTTTGAGTGGCTGCTAATAAGAATGCCACTGATTCCTTATGTATGATATTCAGATTGTTATCGGCCTCCAGGGACAAGGGAGATAGCATTGGGTCCAAATTAAGATGCTGGCAAGCACAGATGTATTTGCAAATGGTGCCTCCCACAAAGCTTTAATAGTGATACAGCCCCACCACATATGCCTGTAGGCGCCAAGAGCCTCACAGCCTCTCCAACATTTGGTATTGGGGGGATAATGAATTGTTTTTATGTGTTTGGCCACTGTGAGAACAGGATGTTGGACTTGATGATGATGATGATGATGATGATGATGATAAACTTTTATTTATACCCCGCCCTCCCCAGCCAAGACCAGGCTCAGGGCGGCTAACTACCAATAATAAAAACAAGTTGATTAAAATACAATTTAAAAGATTAAGATACAACATTAAAACATTAGGGTGCAATCTCTTCACAGGAGGAGAAAGGAAAAAGAAAGAGTGGGAGGGAATCAAATTGACTCCAAGCCAAAGGCCAGGCAGAACAACTCTGTCTTACAGGCCCTGCGGAAAGAAATCAGATCCCGCAGGGCCCTGGTCTCATGTGACAGAACGTTCCACCAGGCCGGAGCCAGTGTTGAAAAGGCCCTGGCTCTGGTTGAGGCTAATCTAACTTCCTTAGGGCCCAGGACCTTTAGGGTGTTGCTATATATGGACCTTAAGGTCCTCCGTGGGGCATACCAGGAGAGGCGGTCCCGTAGGTTCGCCTACCATTATGCCATTGGCTCCCATTTCTCCTCCTTTCCAACATGTGCTTCATCGGGGAAGATAAATTAAGAATATAAGAGCAGCCTGATGGATCAGACCAGTGGCCCCATCTACTCCAGCATTATGTTCTCACAATGGCAAAGCAAGTGCCTATGTATGTGAAGCCCACCAGCAAAATCAGAAGCCAAGGGCACCCTCTCCTTCTTCAGTTTCCAGCAGCTGGTCTTCAGAAGCAACAGCCTCCAACCACAGAGGCAGAAGCGAGCATCAGGGTTAGGAGACCCTGATAGCCTTATCAGCCCGTGTTGTCCTTACACGGGCCTCATTCTTGTAACTCGGTTTTCTAAAACCCTATAAATTCTCTTATCAGCTTGAGACAACTCCTTCCTTCCTCAAAGCAATTCTGCACACGCAACTCAGCTCTCCCTTATCGGCAGAGCTTCTGTACTTAAGTGATCCGATATGTATCAAAGCTGCCTTATCGCAGGCAGAAGCGAGGGATTCTTACGTGTCCGAGCCGGCAAAGTGTTGTGCTACATAAATCTGCAACCAGAAACGGCCCTTTGAAGCATAAACATGGCCTGAGACTCCCAGAGATCACAAGAGCCTAATTCTGTTGTGGTCAGACTGAAGGGACAGTTTACCCAAAACCTGACTGTGTAGTCACCCCAACTAGTGTGTAGTCACCCCAACTAGGCCTCAAGACTTCCCAAATTCTTTCTTTGAGGATTCAACAGCTGAAATGCATTAGCTAGAGCTATATTTCTTTCTCTCAGGATGCAAACTTAAAATATGCGTTAGCTTTTGCTGTATAACAAAAAGTAGCTGAAATGAACAAAGCGTTATCCTCTTCTCAGTAAAAGATGGCTTTGCCAGCAGCGCATCCAACTTGTCTTGCCGATTGCAAGTTTCTTGGCCCGCTGACGCACAGACCCCGGGAATGGCGCCAGGAGTACAGAAACAATTTCTATTCATGCTCACGGATGCAAACTTGCGAGGCTGGATCCCTGGGAAAGGGGGGGGAGGGGACTTGAAAAAACTGTGTTAAGTTGTGGGTGAAGTTATCAGATGACACAGCGATTCTTCAAGCAGCTCTTTATTTGTAAGCTGGAACAGAACTGAACAGCAAACAGCTCAGCCAGCCTGCCTGCTTTTATGGGCAGCTGGATGTCAACATTGTAGCAACAACAACCCAGGGTTTCCCACCTAAAGTAACTGACATGGACCTGAGTTAAAACTATATACATGATACTCCTGGTGGCCGGGTGAGAACTTCAATACATAACACCCCTCCCCACCGAGATAAGGCATTAGTAGTTCTATTACATACAGCAATACCCTTATTGGTTTCAGTAAGGCACTTAAGCATATTAATTGACCCTATTCACCATACATCTTTACATGTGCAGTTTGTCCAGTGAACATAGTCTTTTAAATACGGGCTACTGGCCTTGTGGATTTCCTGGGCGGAGAGTTCAGCAGCTTCTGAGGCCATGGCCTCCTCAATGGCTTTCTGCAGCGTGAGGTCTGGCTTGGCGAGGAGACACCGTTGTAGACGGATGTCCCGGACCCCGCAGAGGATTCGACCCATCCTGGTGGCCAGGGTGAGAACTTCAATACATAACAAACTGTATGTAAAATGCTTTTAGGTGTGCTTGATTGTGAATCAATCACACAGGTGCCTTTCTGCTACTCCGGATAGCAGAAATAAAAAGACTCTTTCTCTGAACTTACCTCGGTGTCTGTTTGGCTCCTTCCTCCCTCCCCCGGGAGCAATGCTCATCCTACCCATGGGAAAGGCCTGAAAGGCTACAAGACAGCAACTGTTGGGATCTGAGGATGACAACTAAGGGATCTGAGGATGAGGCCTGTCACTAAGAGGAGATGCTGTTTCTAGGCCAGGGTGTGCATCTCTTTCCTGTGCTATGGATGCTACATGGTGATGTGCAAGAGGTCTTTGCAAACCAGCGCATGAGCTTCAGAAGTCACTGGAGCAGTGGTGGAATATTCAGTGCTGGAGGAAAGGGTCTAATATGGGGTCATGCTGTGGTCATGACATCATGTTATTGTGATGTCACATTGTTGACAACCAGTGTGATATACTAGTTAGGATGTTTGGACTAGCGTCAGGGAGACCAGTATGGAAAAGTTCCCTGCTTTAGCAGAGAATGGTCCTCGAGGACCTCAAACAGTCCTCTGTTTGAAGGGATGTCCAGTCCAAGTTCAGGTTAAAGACAGATGTTGAGAAGAATGGAGATCAGCAGGATCTTGGAAGCTGCCCAACAATAGCAGCATCTGGGCAGAAGAAAATAAGCAAGCACAGACAGGTTACCAGGTCCACTATGGTGGGATCTATTTAAATTAGAGCAATTATTTGTAAATTTGCATTTACACATATCAATTAGCTTTAAAAAATATTGTCCAGCCCAGGCCTCTTGATGACTGCCGTAATATTTGAACCCAAGCTGTTCACATTCAGTAGTCAATGCCATTTATTAAATGGAAGCCTTTGGCTATGGCTAAACTAGGAAGACAAATCTCAGGCCTGCGTTACAGCAATATATAGACCATAGCATAATGCTAGTATAGAGTCAGCAACACAAATTGAACCAACGGATAATAAACTCCTTGCATGATGAGTTGACCTATAATAATTTCCCCAGAACACCTGATCGTATGTTATGCAGCAAATTTCTTTTCAATCTTCTGCACTGTCCATGTAAAGAGGACTCTTAGGGTCACAAATTTGCCTGTTTTCAACAAGGAAACACATTTTCACCGGCTTTTCCCTTCCGTTAGGTGTTCCAGCTACAAATTTGGCCAAAATTTCTGTCTAGGGCAGGTGGGGTAGGGTTTTGGGGGGATGCATTCCATCGTGGGCAACTTTGGGGGGAACACGTGCCAGCGGTTTGTGAGGGAGATGGCGCAACAGAGTTTTTTATTCATTCACTCAGGTGATTTACATGCCACCTCATATTTCATAGAAACCTCAGAGCAGTTTACAACATCCTAAAAATACTGCAAATAAATGTCAAATGCAACAAAAAGAGAGTAAAAATGTCCATATTTTAGAGCAGCACAGACAAGAATAAGATGCCCTCTTAAACATCAATATACCGTAATTTTCGCTCTATAAGACGCACCAGACCACAAGACGCACCTAGTTTTTGGAGGAGGAAAACAAGAAAAAAAATATTCTGAATCTCAGAAGCTAGAAAAGCAAGAGGGATCGCTACACAGTGAAAGCAGCGATCCCTCTTGCTGTTCTTGCTTCTGGGATAGCTGCGCAGCCTGCATTCGCTTCATAAGATGCACACACATTTCCCCTTACTTTTTAGGAGGGAAAAAGTGAGTCTTATAGAGCAAAAAATACGGTAAATGGAAGCAACTAACACATGGGGACCATAGCAACAACTAGCACATCCAAAATACCTCAGAGGCCATCAGCCTCATCTATCAAACATTAATTATTCAGTTAAGATACTGCCTTTCTGCCAAGTCATCCAAGGGCAGTCTAAAATTTCCAAACACCCAAACAAATATGTTACATAAAACGTAGAGTGGCAGAGTGCTCTGAAGCCAGCTGCAAGTCGGTGGTTTGTGTAGTCCCTTCCCGGCTCCTTCACCTCTGCCTTCCCTCAGAGCATGCTGTTCTTTCTTAAGCAGTCCCAGGAAAGGTGGAGATGCCCCAACAACTCTCTCAGGTCATGGCTGGTTCTGTCCGGAGTGTGTATTTATAGGTAGCAGAAGCACTCAGAGGTCCGGTGCTGCCTCCTCAACTTGAGTTCGCATGACATGGGGCGACATGACACACTCCTCACTCCCAAAGCTCCTGGCTCTCACCAGGCAGGAAGGACCACAATACGCATGGGGAGAGAAACATCAGCCCTCACCCTCCATGCAACGCAAAAGGGTATCTGCAGAGACTTTGCTCATAAATGCTTGGGCTGGGAGTGTTCTCAACAAGTCTCAGGTGTCTTCCAGTCATCTCTTATCCTTCCGCAGGAGGCTATAGTCCAACCACACAGCATAATGGCGTAATACTGCTGGTTATTTTACTCGAGTCCACTGATACAGTGGTGCCCCGCAAGACGAACGCCTCGCAAGATGAAAAACCCGCTAGACGAAAGGGTTTTCCGTTTTTCGAGGCACTTCGCAAGATGAATTTCCCTATAGGCTTGCTTCGCAAGACGAAAACATCTTGCGAGTCTTGTGATTTTTTTCGCTCCCCCCCCTTTTTCTAAGCCGCTAAGCCGCTAATAGCCGCTTAGCCGCTAATAGCCGCTAAGCCGCTAATGGCCGCTAAGCCGCTAATAGCCGCTAAGCCGCTAATAGCCGCTAAGCCATTAATAGCCGCTAAGCCACTAAGCCGCTAATAGGGTTGCTTCGCAAGACGAAGAAACCGCTAGACGAAGAGACTCGAGGAACAGATTCTTTTCGTCTTGCGAGGCACCACTGTATATAGATATCTCAGCTCTTAGGGTTTGGGGAAGTGGAGAACAGGAAGTTAAAGGTAAAGGTAAAGGGACCCCTGACTCTGGGGTTGCGGCGCTCATGTCGCTTTACTGGCCAAGGGAGCCGGCGTACAGCTTCCGGGTCATGTGACCAGCATGACTAAGCCACTTCTGGCGAACCAGAGCAGCACACGGAAACGCCGTTTACCTTCCCGCTGGAGCAGTACCTATTTATCTACTTGCACTTGGATGTGCTTTCGAACTGCTAGGTTGGCAGGAGCAGGGACCAGGCAACGAAAGCTCACCCCGTCGCGGGGATTCGAACCGCCAACCTTCTGATCGGCAAGTCCTAGGCTCTGTGGTTTAACCCACAGCGCCACCTGCCTCCCTAGACGGAGAACAGGAAACCTGCCATCAAAAGTTTTGGGAGGAATTTGACGTCACGCTCTTCCGACTGTTCCATCAGCGAAAGCTTTTCTGACAGAATGATCCCCCTCTCCTCCCCCCATGCATGCTGTTCTGGGAGTCTCCCAATTCCCCAGAGCATATTTTGGGGAGGGACAGGGGGTGCCCAGAGCGGGGAGGAGAAGGGGAAGACCTGTGGTGCAAGCGAAAGCCCTTGCTCTGGCTTCTGGTAGCATGCCAGGTTAGTTGAATCCCTCCCTCTTGTTTGTTAAGGGCGCTGGGGATTATTTGTGAGGGCTAAAGTACAGTTCCCAGGATTCTTAGAGAGAGGTGTGCTTTAAATATATAATGCGCACACAGTCCTCTGGTTAGTTGAATCTGGGCCTGAAAGCCTTGCTTTCCGAACAGCTGCAAAAGGAAAATCCCTTCAAAAAGCAAACACAGACCCATTAAATTTGATCAGTGTTGTTTGGGCATGTTCTGAGTGCTTCGTACATGAAGAATGGTTTGGGCAAGACGCAACAGGGAAGTGAGGCTGCAGCATGAGAAGTTTTCTTCTTGAGCAGATGTCAGCATGTGACCACAAGGCCCAAACTGAACACTGCAAGGTGGACAGAGATTTCTTGTTCAGTGTCCTCTCTCTGCTGCACTCCAGAAGCCACGCCTTAAAGTGAAGCTCTGAACCACCTGGAAGAAATGAAAAGGCCCTGTGACATAAGGATCATAGCTGTCAACTTACAGATTTGAAAATAAGGGACCAGCAGCCTTGAAAATAAGGGACCAGCAGCCAAAATAAGGGATTTTAGTCAACCAGTTAAAAGGGACCAGATCATTTTGTAGAGCAGCGCCGGTTTTTAGCCCTTCGTTTCCAGAGGTTGCTGCTCAAGACACCAGCCGATGAAACACTGCAATTAAATAACTACAAGCAGCAACCACTTTTTGCACAAAACGAAGTCCAAGCTACGAAGATGCTGCTGCAGTTCTGTATCTTTTCTCTCGTGCTCCATCTGCAGCTCTCAGTTCCATCAGGTGGGGCGGGAGAAAGGGGCAGGGAAATAGCGCCCAAAGCAAACCCGCAGATCAGACCATCTATGCTAGTCTACCACTACAAATCTATGGGAGAGGCGCTTGCGGTCCTTCCCTTGTAGCCCTTGGAACACCTGCCCGCGCCTCCGCCTCCTCCTCTTCCTCCTCTCTCGGAACTGTTTTCTCTATGGTTGCCCTCGCTCTCCTCTCAAGGCTCCTCAGCAATTCATAGACCATGCCAGGCTGCCCATCTCATCTGGGTCCTTCGGCGGCACAGCCACAGTATGGCCTACCGGGAGCGGTGGTGACGGGCAGAGGGGAGGCCCCAGGCAGAGACACTCAGTTCGGCGGCCTTGAGGAGGATGGCGGCGGAAGGGCCCGAGGCTCCCGCCAGTCCCGGCGGGGAGGGGCTCCCGGGGGCCAAGGCTGGTGAGAGGAGGCCGGAGGGGGGCGGGCCAGGTAGCCAAGGAACACAGCTGGAGCCTCCCTCCTCGCTGGCCGGCAGGGAGGGAGGGAGGGAGCTGCTTCCTTTGAAACCTGGGAAATGTAAGGGACTTCCATCAATAAGGGACAGCAGCGGGACATGGCACTGGGATAAGGGACTGTCCCTCCAAATAAGGGACGCTTGACAGCTATGATAAGGATCTAAAGTTATTATTTCACCTGATTAACCAAAAATAACATCCACTCCTCAATCAATTCATGAGACCAAGGTTTAATAAAATGTTAGAAGTAGCAGCTAGCGTTTGGGTTCCTTTTGGTTTCTCATTTTTACAGTCTTAAGTTCAGTCCTTCACATTTCCATGTCAGCTTGTGATTTCTTCATTTCTAAACAAGTCCCTCATGAAAACTCACTGGCATTTTAGTGCCAATCTCTGCTAATATGCACATCCATGTATGCAATTTTGCCTATTGTACACATTTTTGCAATGCGGTTTTCTGCAGTACAGCGCATTCTTTTGTTATTTTCACTAATGCATCTTTGTAGAGGTGACTTAGCTGCAGAACTGCATTGCAGAAAGAGGAGGGAGGAAGTCAAGTTTTGAAATGTTAAGATTATTGTAAAACTATTGAAATGTATATAACTGAAAATTATATATATGGACGTGGGTGGCGCTGTGGGTTAAACCACAGAGCCTAGGACTCGCCAATCAGAAGGTTGGCGGTTCGAATCCCCGCGATGGGGTGAGCTCCCATTGCTCGGTCCCTGCTCCTGCCAACCTAGCAGTTCGAAAGCACGTCAAAGTGCAAGTAGATAAATAGGTACCGCTCTGGCGGGAAGGTAAACGGTGTTTCTGTGCGCTGCTCTGGTTCGCCAGAAGCATCTTAGTCATGCTGGCCACATGACCCGGAAGCTGTACGCTGGCTCCCTCAGCCAATAAAGCGAGATGAGCGCCTCAACGCCAGAGTCGGCCATGACTGGACCTAATGGTCAGGGGTCCCTTTACCTTTACATATATCTATATATATATGGGTCTGCAGTTCTACTTCAAGCAGCCACTTCCAGCTCATGTGTGTGTGTATTTCTTTGCAGGGTCGTGCAGTTTTTTGCAGCCTTTACAGAGGGGGGGGGGAGAGAGATAGAGATAGATAGAGAGAGAGAGAGATGATAGATAGATAGATAGATAGATAGATAGATAGATAGATAGATAGATGATAGATAGATAGATAGATAGATAGATAGATAGATAGATGATAGATAGATAGATAGATAGATAGATAGATAGATAGAGGCGCATGCACTCAGATACACGGAGCCTGGTACACAGAAAGGTCCTGCCGGGAACTAGGGGGGAACTAGCCTAGTCCCACTAGTCCATGGTCCGTACGCCACTGATAGAATTGTGTATTACCTCTGAGTGGTGGGTTATTAGATGGGCTTCACAGCTGCCATGGACATGTATTCATTGTTGTAGTCATGAGAGCTCGTGACATGGCGGCAAACCTGGAAATAGACATTTAAGATTTTAGATTGCTGATTTCTATCTACAGTGCTACCTTGGTTCTCAAACGCCCAAAACCCGGAAGTAAGTGTTCCGGTTTTTGAACGTTTCTCGGAAGCCAAACGCCCGCTGTGGCTGTCAGCTATTGCTTCCAGGGCACCTGCACCAATCAGAAGCTGCGCCTTGGTTTTCGAACATTTCAAAAGTCAAATGGGCTTCTGGAATGGATTAAGTTTGGTGCTTTTGTTTTTGCTATTTATTTTGATTTTTTTTTGTTTTTGAGGCTTTTTCAGTTAATTTGTGACCATGTGGAACCTAGTTCAGCTTACTGATTGATTGTGTGACTGCAGAAATGGATAAACAATGACTTTCATCTGTGCAGGTAAGAAATAATAATAATTTTAATTTTTATCATCTGCAATACTGTCTTATTTATTTCATAGTACAGTACATTGATTATTGCTTTCATTTTATGGATCAATGGTCTCGTTAGGTAGTAAAATCCATGTTAAATTGCTGTTTTAGGGTTGTTTTTAAAAGTCTGGAACGGATTAATCCGTTTTGCATTACTTTCTTTGGGAAAGCATGCTTTGGTTTTGGAACGGACTTCTGGAACGGATTAAGTTTGAGAACCAAGGTACCACTGTATATCCATATAGACCAGGCTGGCGTGTCCTGATTCGCTGCTCAAAGTGGGCCAGGCCTGTATATAGATATGGCTATGGTTTCAACACACCTAACATTCCCATCTTAGGTTTTCTACGGTTTGCTAAAGCCATGGTTCATCTCCAAGGACCAATTCACACATACATTCAGATGGTGTTGGGATGGATGAACAATGTTACGTGTGAATGTCGCATTCCGTCCGTCTGTCTTTTGGGCCTTGTGTACGCAAATCAGGAAGCTGGTGTCAATGGAAGCTCCCTTGTGTACGTACCCAATCCCCACCCTCAAAAAAGGGGGGCACCTGCACTAACATCTACATGTTAGTCTCTACGCGGGGCTGCCCTTGAGACTGACCCAGAAACTCCAGCGGGTGCAGAATGCCGCAGCGAGACTCCTTACGGGGTCCTCGCTGCGAGATCACATTCACCCGGTGCTATACCAGCTGCACTGGCTCCCAGTGGAGTACAGGATCAGGTTTAAGGTGCTGGTTTTAACCTTCAAAGCCCTATACGGCCTAGGACCCTCGTACCTCTGGGACCGCCTCTCCTGGTATGTCCCACAGAGGAACTTATGGTCTTCAAATAAAAGCATCCTGAAGGTCCCAGAGAGGTTAGGCTGGCCTCAACTAGAGCCAGGGCTTTTTCGGCTGTGGCTCCGATCTTGTGGAATGCTCTGTCACAAGAGACTAGGGCTCTGCGGGACTTGACATCTTTCCGCAGGGCCTGCAAGTCAGAGCTGTTCCACCAGGCCTTTGGTCAGGGCACAGCCTGACTCCCTCCTTCGGCAATCTTCACAGAATCTCTAGCCCAATGGTTGCCATCAATTTGATTTGAATTAATTTTATAATGAATGATTTTAGAATGTTGTACTATTTTATTGTTGTTAGCCGCCCTGCGCCCGGCTTCGGCTGGGGAGGGCGGGATATAAATAAAAATTATTATTATTATTATTATTATTATTATTATTATTATTATTATTATTATGTCTCCTTATGAAGGAAAAACAAGATGTAACCTGGCCCTGAGGCCTACTTTCAAACAGGAAGAATCCAAAATGGACTTGGAGGCAACTTTGCCAGATTTTGTGGAAAAAGAAATAAACTAAATTCACTGTCTTCTCACCAAGACTGCTCAAATGACTTCAGAGCTGGCCAGTTATTTGTTTCTCCTTTGGAAGGAAGCAATAAGGGGGATTGCTACCTCGGGTCGTTTTTGCTGATGTTCACAAAGTTTTCCCCCCTCTCCCTTTCCTCAAGCTCCAGGTCTTTAAATCGATAAGCAGCTCTGTCTTAGAGAAATTGAAAGTAAACTGCTGTCACCGGTGACTGAATTCCAGTCGTAAATAAATGGCTCAAATTTGTTCATCAAAGCAGTTTCCATTCGACGTACTGACTCCGTAGGTGTGCGAGGGTGTTACTGACTCTGCATCTCGCTAACGAAAGCCCAAATGTCGCTCCATCTCGCAGCGACAAGTTAGGAACCTTTGAAGAAGGCTGTGCAGATCACTTACCACATTTCTCAGGCAGCATGCTGTGAAACAGAAGATGCAGGCAACAACGGAAAAAACAGTGAGCCCAATGAGTATCCATGATGCAGATTCTGAGAACAAGCAGGAAACCTTTGAATCTTCTGAAACTTTTGAATCTTCTGCATCTTCTGAAAAAAATATAAATAAATAGTTTTTATTAGATCTTCCGGCCTAAGATCAACCACTATTGTCTGTACATTTATTTCTTTCCTTCTTTCCTTCTTTCCTTCTTTATTTGCCAGTCTTCCTTAGCCCTAGTGACTAGGGATGGAAGGATCTGCCATTTCATTTTATGATTTCTCCAATCTTAAACACAGTTCTTCATTTTAAAAATCCTCATGAAAATCCAACAGCCTTACTAAATGCATACTAAATTTCTCCCAGGCGGTTTCGACTAATGTACACATTTTTTTCAAGCAGTTCCCCCTAATTTCGTATTACTAATATACTCATTTTCATGCAAACTTTCCCCTGATATATGCGTCTCGCTAAACATTGTTTGACAGAAGAGCTGCATCGCAACGTTCGCTGAAGTGCAGATTTCAAGCGATGGCTTGGAATTTGGTTGGAGCATGGTTTTGGGAGGTGTGAATTCAATCAATTTGCCTTTAAATGCAAACTGAATCGAATTTTCACTCCACCTCTACCAGCCACACTATCCCTCATGAGGGTAAGGCCACAGTCACAGATGGAGGGAAGCAGGAGGCACGGAGAAAGTTGTAGAACTGGCCACCATCTTAGTCTCATGAACCTCAGGGGAAATGTGGCAGTTTTCCTCCCAACACAGTAGATCTGACTGGTAAATTCGAATTGTAGGTTTACCATCATAATACCACACTGTCCCCAGAAAACAACACATTAATAAGCCAAGAGACAAATTCTCACTTTTAAAAAATGCAGTATAGAAAGCCTTCTATACTGGAAGGATGATTTAACTTTCTAGACTTTAGGCATCTTAAAAAACAGAGACATCACCTTGCCAACAAAGGTCCATAAAGTTAAAGCTATGGTTTTCCCAGTAGTGATATATGGAAGCGAGAGCTGGACCATAAAGAAGGCTGATCGCCAAAGAATTGATGCTTTTGAATTCTGGTGCTGGAGGAGACTCTTGAGAGTCCCATGGACTGCAAGAAGATCAAACCTATCCATTCTGAAGGAAATCAGCCCTGAGTGCTCACTGGAAGGACAGATCCTGAAGCTGAGGCTCCAATACTTTGGCTACCTCATGAGAAGAGAAGACTCCCTGGAAAAGACCCTGATGTTGGGAAAGATGGAGGGCACAAGGAGAAGAGGATGACAGAGGATGAGATGGTTGGACAGTGTTCTCGAAGCTACCAGCATGAGTTTGACCAAACTGCGGGAGGCAGTGGAAGACAGGAGTGCCTGGCGTGCTCTGCTCCATGGGGTCACGAAGAGTCAGACACGACTAAACAACAGCATAAGGTGTATCTCTTATCACAGATGAATGACTAGCAGGACTCTCATTTTTACACTTAGACAACAAAGATAAAGCAGTCTACTGACCTTGGATATATAGATGTTTTTCAATTGTTTCACAACAATGAGGGACAGGTGCGTAGATTTCTAGGCAGCTGATGTAGGTATCACTATGTTTGCTTTTCAAATCTCTGAGAACAAATGACACTTTATCACCAGAATGCACTGGATTACAAATCTCACTCCTGGTAATACGTGGTTTCCCTTTTTCTATGTAGAGATCACAGACTTTTTGTTTGTGCTGCCCTCTGAACAGTTTTATATGGAAGATGTCAGCACTGTGTGGCAAAGGGCAGTCAAATGTGAAGTTTTCTCTTGGAAATTCATCATTGGAGGCAGTAAGATTCCCTGGAAATGGAGAGAGAATGAAATTGTTCACAACAAGCATATAAAAGAGAAATCCCATTGGAAGTACAAGCATCTCTTCTTCTATTTTATTTTATTTTATTTAAAAAAAGAACATTTGAGGAAAAGAGGAACGATAAAGAGGGGAGTTATGCTCTTTCTAGACCCCCAATCCCGGATGTTTTCTCTGGTCTTATAACATGTACATCATGAGCTACCATAAGCAACAGGAACATCTATGCCCACCTACGGCCAGGATACCCAATAAGATGGACTACAACTCCCATAAGCCCCAACTAGGATGACCAGGGATGATGAGAGTTGTAGTCCACAACATCTGGAGGCAAGCAGGGGTAGGCAACCTAAGGCCCGGGGGCCAGATCCGGCCCAGTCGCCTTCTCAATCCGGCCAACGGACAGTCCGGGAATCAGCGTGTTTTTACATGAGTAGAATGTGTGCTTGTGTTTAAAATGCATCTCTGGGTTATTTGTGAGGCATAGGAATTCGTTCATTCCCCCCCCAATATATATATATATATAGAGAGAGAGAGAGAGAGAGAGAGAGAGAGAGAGAGAGAGTCCGGCCCTGCCAGAAGGTCTGAGGGACAGTAGACCGGCCCCTTGCTGAAAAAGGTTGCTGACCCCTGATCTTGACTATCTCTGCTCAACGGCCAAGAATTTCCAGTGAAATCTTCCCAAATTGCCTAACTGGTTTGTGTAAGCAAAAAGTCATTTGAATTTTAATGGCTATTTTTTTTATTATCTATTACCATCCTTTGATTTCATTGTTGTTTTATTATTTTATTATTTTGCTCCATGAAATAGGTTTTTAATGTTGTGCATCACCCTGCGATCTTTTGATAAAGGGCAGCATGTAAATGGAATTATTATTAATTTTGATGATGATGATGTTCGTATTTGTATAGTTCAGGGATGTCCAACAGGTCGATCGCGATCTATTGGTAGATCCCTGGGAGGTTTTGGTAGATCGCAGTCGATGGCTGGGTCCCTTTCCTTAGCGTTGGTAAAATCGAATCCAGCCCCACCCCCTCAGCCGTCCCTCCATTGTTGCACAATCTGCAGACGGAAAGATGGAATTTACTCAGTGAGGCTCTTTATTTCCTCAGCAATCTGTGAGTGGCTCTTCCCCTTTTTCCCTCCCAAGAGCTTAGCCTTGATCTCCCAAAAAATGGGGCTTACCTCCTTTCTTACTCCCTATAAAAAGTTCAGTAACTTTGCCCTGAACCCCGAAAAGGGGGGTAGATCACTGCCAGTAGATCACAGTCTCTTGGGAGTTGGCCACCCCGGTATAGTTTAATTTTAGCAAGCATTTGTTTGCCTTAAAAAGGTAAAGGTACCATTAGGTCCAGTCGTGGCCGACTCTGGGGTTGCGGCGCTCATCTCACTTTATTGGCTGAGAGAGCCAGTGTACAGCTTCCAGATCATGTGGCCAGCATGACTAAGCCGCTTCTGGCAAACCAGAGCAGCGCACAGAAATGCTGTTTACCTTCCCGCCAGAGCGGTACCTATTTACTTGCACTTTGACGTGCTTTCGAACTGCTAGGTTGGCAGGAGCAGGGACTGAGCAACAGGAGTTCACCCCATCGTGGGGATTCGAACCGCCGACCTTCTGATCGGCAAGTCCTAGGCTCTGTGGTTTAACCCACAGCAACACCCGCGTCCCATTCATTTGCCTTAGAAAGTTTTAAAGTTCTTCTAAGTCTTTCACTCTCAGTTTTCCTCTCTTCTGTGCCCTTGCCAGGGACTGAGCTCGATCATTTGATGACCCAGTCTGAAGGCTGCAAACTTGCAGTTTATAAATGTGATGAAATGCCAGCCAAAATAGTTTATTCTGAACAGATCTTCCGGATGATATCTCAAAGTTTAAAACTGACTTGGTCAGATCCTTGTCCATGGTTATGAATCTTCTTAAATCATGTTAACTGCAATCCAGCTCAGAATCGGGCATGCTTAATCTTTGTTGATTTCAGTGGTGCTTAAGTATATAGTGGTACCTCAGGTTAAGTACTTAATTCATTCCAGAGGTCCGTTCTTAACCTGAAACTGTTCTTAACCTGAAGAACCACTTTAGCTAATGGGGCCTCCTGCTTCCGCCACACTGCCGGAGCATGATTTCTGTTCTTATCTTGAAGCAAAGTTCTTAACCTGAAGCACGATTTCTGGGTTAGCGGAGTCTGTAACCTGAAGCGTATGTAACCTGAAGTGTATGTAAGCTGCGGTACCACTGTACATGCATACTGGATCGTAATCCGTTGCTCCAATCCCATACACAGGCTGCTTTAATCCCAATTGCTTGCATGAGATTTAAACAGCCTAACATGATACAGGATTGTAGACATCATTTCTTTCCTCTAAATTTTTGTATCATTTCTCTAGATCCGCAACAGTAAAAATAGAAATAAAGTTTGGCATGCTAGATTGATTCCAGCCAAGCATCCCCCCCCAAAAAATATGTACCTTTCAGTGAAGCTCTGCTGGATGCAAATGATGAACAGGAGTCGCCACCTAAAAGCAAAACAGGTGTTTTTTTCACCCATGGAAAACATTTCTCATTCTGCAAACATTGTATGTTAATAAGTAGTATTAACAAGTAGCAGGAATCTCAGTGTCCAACGTGGGTCTCAAACCCACAAGACTGAGATTGTGAGTCTCATGCTCAACCGACTGAGCTATTTGGCAGCCAAGAGGGAAACAGAATCCCAGAGGATCTACTATTCACACAAACCCTTTGTTCTCCACTGAGTCTCCCTTCTGCTGTTCTCAGGTGCCTTGCTCTATATAAGGGCTAGATTTATGGACAACTTACAGGATTGCCATTTGTCCTCTTTTTCCAGGACATGTCCTCTTTTTCATGGGTAGAATTGTCATAGTGATCCATAGTTAAAAGTAAAAGTTGGCAAATGTGAAAAGTTTTGCTCTTCAAAATATGGCAACTCTATTTCTGTTCTCTTGTTGTTTGTGTCTCTTTAAAAATTAATAAAATATTGATATTTAAGAGAGTGTGGTGGGTTGGGCAGTGGGAAAGAGCTCAGTCTGATGTCCCAAAATTCAGTGACCAAAGTTTCTGGGTTGGGCACATGAACTCCTAATGTATTTGTTTATTTCTTTGTTTAAAATGCAATTAGGCCACCCTTCAGTTGAAACCAGCTCCCAGCAGAGCTCACAATATTAATAAGAAGACATAAAATTCGATAGTGGGATTTAAGACAGCAAAGAGTGATGAAGAGAACAGAGCGAGGTGAATTAAAACCAGCTCAAATGACATGGTGAAAAGCCTGACCTGAAAAGGCACCAAGTTTGGTACCAGGTGGTGTCTCCCTTGAGGAGACATTTCATGGTGACCTGAGAAGACCCTTTCTGCCGTCTAACATGCCCCACCTCAGAGGCAGTGGACCTGAGAGGAAACTCTGAGGAATATAACATTTGGACAGGCTCCTAAAGTAGAAGGAGGAGGTCTTTCAAATATCTAGGTTCCAAGCACGAAAGGTAAGCAACAACAGATATGTTCTGAACTAAGTGGGAAGGCGTCACTGTGTTTTTATTAATTTGAAATGTATTGAACAAGCAAGGGATACCTACTGAAAAGCAACTTTTCACAGGAGAACTTATTGCAAAAATCAGATAGAACCACGCTAACCATGTGGACACATCACACTTACTTAACAAAAGAACTGACATATTGGAAAGGTCCTAAGGGATGGGGAGCTATGCCACAATTGGAAACTCCAAAAAGCTGTATTTATCTGGAAGGTGTCTAGCTACATCTTCAAAAAAAGAGCTTATTTAGTAAGAGAAACAAATCGGCTCGACTTGACCTCTAGACAGCCAAATTTCCATAATCACTAATTAGATAATGAATATTTGACTACCGCTGCTTTTTTAAAACTATAGTTGGTTTTTAAAGCATTGCTGAAGGATAGGTTTATCAATATGCGGTACATAAACAGATAAAGGTTCGCTTTCTTTGTATATGAAAAAGGGAAAAAAACACATTACTTTTTTGCCTCAAAAACCACAGGAAGCACCAACTGATGTTGGCAGAAATCCACCCATCCTTTGAATTTAAGCAGTGGTTCAGTTCAAAACTAATGTATTTCCATGTAAAAAGTTGTTGTTTTTATTTATTTTTAATTTTAATGTATATACCGCTCTTTATCAAACGATCTCAAGGCAGTTCACAGAATAAAATACAAAATAAAATGCAAGTAAATAATTAAACCAAAACGACAAAATAATAACTCTCCACTTCCCACAGAGACTTTTTTTTTTTTTTTTTTTTTTGCCTCTGTAAACAGGTGTGTCTTTAATATATGCACCATGATCATTTATGGCACAATCCAGTGCATGTCTGCTCAGAAGTTACCGTAGCTCCAATGGGTAAGAGTGTAAAGTAGGATTACAGCCTTGGGCACCTAATCCCAAATAATTCAGCAATTAGTGGTGTCAAAAGTTTATATTTACAGTTTCTCTTGCTGCTATTTCTGGTAGAGACCAAGGAATGAATAACATTTAGTCCTTAAATCATAGCTCCACCCAGAAGTGGCTTAACTCAATAGAATAGAATGAGATGGTAATACTCATCAAAAGAGCATAAGTGTATGAAACCTGCAGCCAGAGACATTTAAAAGACTGCAGGAACGTTCACCGTGAAAGTTTATCCACCAAGGCTTTCTGACCAGTGTTCCTCTGCTACCTCTTCCCCACACAACCTTCCACTAGTAAATTGATCAGTAAATGGCTGCCGGGAGACTGTGGAGATCACTTACCATGAAGAGGCTCAAAGTAGAAGCAAAAAAGGCAGATCGTCACAATATATAGCTTCATGCTTCTTGAACAGAGACACTGACGCTTCTCTTTTGTTCTATTTTGAGGGGAAGAGGTTGAAGCTTTAGAACAATTAGGGCTCCATTCCCTTTGAAATCTTCAGTGGGTAGAGGAAGGCAACTTCACCGTCGAGAAGTCATCTTGCATTTGCCAAAATATCTCACCACCTTTTCATTAGATCCCACACCTTTGACACGTCACCACAGAAGGTCTTCATTATCCATCCGAGATCTGTGGTGGTTTCCCCAGTTCATTTCTTGGTAAGAACACTGAGCTTACAATTATCAGCTTATGCTGATCTAAAAATGAATATATATCATGATGATGACAGCATTTACGATGCAAATTTTTGCCTTAGTGCTGTAGTCCTCTGGATAACCTGACCCTGACCCTGTGTATGGAAAATAAAGTCTTAGAAAGGGAAAAAAACTAGGTTACAATATGTTAAAATTAACTTTAAGATAGAAAATAGATGAAGATGGAAAGGACTTGCTGAAATAATTAATTGAAGTGGAAGACAAAAAGGGAGGTGTTGAGGAAGTCAATGAAACAAGTGTATGAAAGTTAAGATTTGAAAATATTGGAAGTGTTTTTAATTGTTTTTGTTTTGTTTTGTTAATTTAATGTTTTATGTAGTGTTTTTGTTTTTGTTTCTGTCTTTGTATGTTCAATTTTTCTTTTTTCTTTTTGTAATTTCCAAAATCTTAATAAATATTTTATATATATATACATATATATGGAAAATAAAAGTCTTAGAATGGCCGGAGAAGGGAACCTTTTTTCCCCCCAAAGGGAAATGAAGAAGACCCAGGCAACTACTGACCAGTCATCTTGACATCAATACCAGGAGAGATCCTAGAACAGATAATTAAACAGTGGGTCAGTAAGCACTTAGAAAAGGATGCTGGTTTTACTAAGAGCTAGCTTGGGTTTCTCAAAAAGAAGTCATGCAAAATGAATCTCATTTCTTTCTTTTGATAGAGCTACAAGCTTGGTGGATCAGGTGAACACTGTAGATGTAGTGTATTTCTGTTTCAGGAAGGCTTTCGACAATGTCTCCCATGATCTTCTTGAGGAGAAGCTGGTAAAATATTGACTAGATGAATTTTATTATTAGGTGAATTCACAGCCAGTTGACTGACTGAACCCAGAGTGCTCACCAATCATTCCTGATCATTCTCAAAAAAGGGACCACTGGGTTCTGCTCTGGGCCTGGTGCTGCTCAACATATTTATCAATTACTTTGATAAAAGAATAGGGGGACACGGGTGGCGCTGTGGTCTAAACCACAGAGCCTAGGGCTTGCTGATCAGAAGGTCTGCGGTTTGAATCCCCGCGACGGGGTGAGCTCCCGTTGCTCGGTCCCTGCTCCTTCCCACTTAGCAGTTCAAAAGCACGTCAAAGTGCAAGTAGATAAATAGGTACCGCTCTGGCGGGAAGGTAAACGGTGTTTTCGTGTGCTGCTCTGGTTTGCCAGAAGCGGCTTAGTCATGCTGGCCACATGACCTGGAAGCTGTCTGCGGACAAATGCCGGCTCCCTCAGCCTATAGAGTGAGATGAGTGTGCAACCCCAGAGTCGTCCGCGACTGGACCTAACGGTCAGGGGTACCTTTACCTTTGATAAAATAATAGAGGAGATGGTCATCAAATTGGCATATGACACCAAAGTGGGAGGGGTAACACCTCGGAAGACAGAATCAGGATTCAAGATTATCTTAACAGTTTGGAGAACTGGGCCAAAACTAATAGCCATGTTCAAATATATAAAAGGATGTCACATAGAGGAGGGAGAAAGGTTGTTTTCTGCTGCTCCAGAGAAGCGGACACGGAGCAATGGTTCCAAACTACAAGAAAGAAGATTCCACCTAAACATTAGGAAGAACTTCCTGACAGTAAGAGCTGTTCGACTGTGGAATTTGCTGCCAAGGAGTGTGGTGGAGTCTCCTTCTTTGGAGGTCTTTAAGCAGAGGCTTGACAACCATATGTCAGGAGTGCTCTGATGGTGTTTCCTGCTTGGCAGGGGGTTGGACTCGATGGCCCTTGTGGTCTCTTCCAACTCTATGATTCTATGATTCTATGATTCTAATAAAATGAATTTCAACAGGGGGAAATGTTGGTGCACAGATATTAGATATAGTTGTGGCCTTTTCTTGCCCGTTAACCTTATACACTGTATCCGTGTGTCTTTATTCTTCAAAGCGGGGATCGGGTCCTCAAACCACAACAAAGCCTTATAAGGAATGGTTGAGGGAGTTGGGTATGTTTAGCCTGGAGAAGACTCCTCTTCATTCTACTGCTCTCCTTTATCTACTTCTCACTTCTTCCTTCCTGTCCTCCCCACCAGCTTTCCTCTTGTTTCCTTTCTTTCTTTTTAGTGTGTTCATTTCAATGCTTCTTCATTCGGTCTACAAATGTGTAGATTCTAGTAATCTCCTTTGTTCGTCATCTCTTCTTTTGCTTGAATGTGCACACTCACACCTGCTGCTCTGTTACTTCACAAGTCTACAATTGCTTCATACATTTCCCGTCCTCAAACTCTTTCTGTCCCTTGTGTCTGTGGCAATTTCCATCAGGACTGCAATAAGATGGGTGGAGAAATTTTAATCTTTACCTCTGCAGCTGAAATCCCCATGAAAATCTCTCACACACAGCAATTACTTTTTGCTGAGGTGAGCTCAACTGGGTTGAATGGAACTCCTTTAAAAAATAATATTAATGCTATATTATTACACTTTTCAGCCAATCTTGTCATACATCAAACAAGCTTGTAGTGGAGGTAAGAACAAAAGAAAAGCAAAATGACATATGAAGGAGAATGAGACCCAAGTAGACTATGTCCCCACAGCTTCGAATTCTGCTGCTCAAACTCCACCTCCCAGTTAACTCCTGACTGAATTAATACTCTTCCAGGGCACTACACACAGTCCTTCAATCAAAGCTCAGAATCTCCTTTCCCTAGTTGTAGATATTTTCTTCCAAGTGGACATTTCAACCCAGAACCAACACTCTCTCTTAAACCATCACCCTATCTCCCTCTCAAACTAAACACTATCTGAACACTCTCTCAGAAACGGCTCCTTTTATTCTCCCTCTGGCCCCACCCCCCTATGACGAGCTGTCTTGGTAGCCAATTAGAGAGAGGCTCCAGCCCCCTGGTGGAATTCTGAGGGATTGTATCACTGGGAATGACAAGTGAGGTGAGCACTGTTGCATTCAGGTCCTGCTCACATCTGGGTCTCCTCTGTAAGAAGTAGTTGTAGGACTTAGATGGGGCTTTCGCCTTATCCAGGAAAGCTCTCCTTATGTCCTCTATGCCGGATATGAATGCTTGAAGAAGGCTGATGACTGTGAATTACATGGGAGTTCTTTCTTTTCTAGCCTTAATGTCTATTTTTTTTTTATTTATTTTTGAAAACTTGAAGCTATAATTCAGATTGGAACAATCTGTTTGAATGCAGGATTTTCTAACCACAGGTTGTCTGTTACCATCTCCCCCCGAGCGCTCTGATCACTGACCTCTTCATCGCGCTCTCAAGTAATTTCCCTGGAGATGAGCTTGAACAATCCAATAACATGCACACTGACAGCCTCATTTCTGAAAGGAGATGACTATTTTCTCTGTTGGTTTCAGACAGGCTTCTCTGACTACAGTTCTTCCAGGAAAACAACTTGCCATTTGTCGACAGTTGTCATCATAAGATTCCACACAGTCATTTCCATACTCATCCATGATCTTCTGCAATTAGGACTATAAAGAAATGTGTGCATTCTTTTATTTCCATCTTGCCTACCATTTTTCTGCTTCAGCCTCCGGATGAGAGCATTGCTATTGTTACAAAGCAGCCTTTCTTCTGAACAGCTTTTTGATCCCTTGCATGAGTTCTTGTGACCTCAATCACAGATGGAGACATGGAGGGGTGGAACTTGGTATTATGGCGCCCTGTTTGAGGCCAAAATGTGAACCCCCATCCCACCCACAACTGTCGGGCAGTCTTCTCAAAGCCAAGTAAATGAGATGCAGGGCTTTGGGAAGGAGTAGCGAGGGCTACTCAAAGGTCTCAAGGTCCGTATAGTTAAAGCTATGGTTTTCCCAGTAGTGATGTATGGAAGTGAGAGCTGGACCATAAAGAAGGCTGATCGCCGAAGAATTGATGCTTTTGAATTCTGGTGCTGGAGGAGACTCTGGAGAGTCCCATGGACTGCAAGAAGATCAAACCTATCCATTCTGAAGGAAATCAGCCCTGAGTGCTCACTGGAAGGACAGATCGTGAAGCTGAGGCTCCAATACTTTGGCCACCTCATGAGAAGAGAAGACTCCCTGGAAAAGACCCTGATGTTGGGAAAGATTGAGGGCACAAGGAGAAGGGAATGGCAGAGGATGAGATGGTTGGACAGTTTTCTTGAAGCTACCAGCATGAGTTTGACCAAACTGTGGGAGGCAGTGGAAGACAGGAGTGCCTGGCGTGCTCTGGTCCATGGGGTCACGAAGAGTCAGACACAACTAAACAACAAAAGCTGTCCTTCCAGTGAGCACTCAGGGCTGATTTCCTTAAGAATGGACAGGTTTGATCTTCTTGCAGTCCACGGGACTCTCAAGAGTCTCATCCAACACCATAATTCAAAAGCATCCATTCTTCGGCGATCAGCCTTCTTTATGGTCCAGCTCTCACTTCCATACATCACTACTGGGAAAACCATAGCTTTAACTATACGGACCTTTGTCGGCAAGGTGATGTCTCTGCTTTTTAGGTTTGTCATTGCTTTCCTCCCAAGCCTCTTTTTACATACAAACACAAAACACAAGTTGCAATCAGTCAGCGATTTCAACCTGAAATTGGAGTTCTTCATTAAGGTAGCTTGTTTCCTTTCCTCGTTCTGACATTCCCCTCTCCTTTTTTTTTGGCAACAACTTCCATTTTTCTTCAGGCCCTGTGGAGCTCGCTTGGTAATGATCTCTCCATCACGAGGCTAATGGAAGCAATCAGGGTTTCACCCTGGCACCGTGCCAGATAAAATGCTCCTCTGAAGGAGCGATCAGGTGCTTTCCTTTGAGGAAACGATTTGGCTCTGTGCTCCTTCGCTCGGGTAATGTCGGAAATTACTTCTTCCCATGAAGCTAAAAATAGTGTTTTCTGCCTGTTTCAAAGCCCCTGTTCTAAAAGTACTTGTTTGTGGGCTGGAAGCGATGAGGTCTCAAGGTGACATGTATCCTGAGGCCTTGTGCTTCAGCAGCAAGCATAGTAAGAGAAAGAAAGAAAGAAAGAAAGAAAGAAAGAAAGAAAGAAAGAAAGAAAGAAAGAGCTGTGATGCCAGTCTGATGTAATTGTTACATTTTTTTAGACTTGGAGACCAGGGTTCAGAGTCCTTCTCTGCTCCCCAGTGACAATGAGCTAGACATTATCTCTCAGTCTAAACTGCACCATAGGTCATTGTGAGGGTAAAATGGGAGAGAAAAAGTACATATATTCCAACATTTCTCCAGTAAAAATAAGGACAGCCTATTCCATCATAATAATATTTATGCCATGTCCATCTGACTGAGTTGCCCCAACCACCCTGGTTGTCTTCCAACCTATATAAAGACATAATAAAACATTAAACATTGAACAACTTCCCTCTATAGGGCTGCCTTCAAATGTATTCTAAAGGCTGTATAGTTGTTTATCTCCTTGGCTTGGGGGTTGCATAACTTCATACCTTCCAACATTTCTCTGATAAAAATAGGGATGCCCTAAGGAAAAGCGGGACGTTCCGGGATCAAATCCGAAACTGGGATGGCTTCTTTAAATCTGGGTCTGTCTCTGGAAAATAGGGACACTTGGAAAGTCTGAAAGCATTGTGTCGCCTCACGTTCCTTAAACAAAAGGAGTGATATACAGTGGTACTTCGGGTTAAGTATTAATTCATTCTGGAGGTCCGTTCTTAACCTGAAACTGTTCTTAACCTGAAGCACCACTTTAGCTAATGGGGCCTCCTGCTGCCGCCGCGCCGCCGCCACACGATTTCTGTTCTCATCCTGAAGCAAAGTTCTTAACCCGAGATATTATTTCTGGGTTAGTGGGGTCTGTAACCTGAAGCCTCTCTAACCTAAAGCGTATGTAACCCAAGGTACCACTGTAAATGTAATTATTAGTGACCTGAGTGTTGTATTTACACCAGGAAAGCCTATCTTCACCATCTCCCCACTCAGCCATGAAGCTCACTGGGAAGTCACTGTTCTTGCACAGGCTAACCCATGGGTAGGCAAACTAAGGCCCAGGGGCCAGATCCAGCCCAATTGCTTCTAAGTCCGGCCGCAGATGGTCTGGGAATCAGCGTGTTTTTACAGGAATAGAAGGTGTGCTTTTATTTATGTTACGGTAAAATCTGGGTGCGAGGCTGCTCTGCCACCCAGCTTGTCGGACTAAGTCCGCGGGTCCCTGCGGAGGAAAATGAGCTCAGCTGGAGACAGGAGCAAGCAGCAGAAGATCCAAGTTTATTGCACAACAGGTTCAAGGTGAGACTGAACAGTGAGAAAGGGGTGACATGAACTTTTGAAACTTCCCTCCATGTCCCAGAATACAGTGCAAAATACATCCCAGTTACATCATGAATACATTAAGAAGAGGTTGGGTTACACAGATTACATCATGAATACATTAAGAAGAGGTTGGGTTACACAGGATTAACATATGGAGGAGGGAGGGGGGAATATGCAGAGCTGAAGATATGCACAGATAAGCACATCCTGAGTACCAGTGATGAGAAGACAATGGTCCATGTACTGGCATTGCCCGGAGGCAAGGCTTGGCAGAGCGATTTGACAGGATTAGGGTCTTGACACCTTGCTTGAGGGATTATGGAGGACAGGGGAGGTGTCATGGAGTCCTAGAGAAATTGAGCAAATTGGCACGTTGATTTTCTATGAATTTTATAGATTTTAGTCCCTTTTGACATTGACAATTGGAAATAAATGGATATATTGTAGCGAAGAAGAAGGTGAAGAAGATGTGCCCCCCCCTTCCGTATCAATTTAAAAAGCATCTCTGGGTTATTTGTGGGGCATAGGAATTCGTTCATCCCCCCCCCCAAAAAAACAATATAGTCTAGCCCCCACAAGGTCTGAGGAACAGTGGACTATCCCCCTGCTGGAAAAGTTTGCTTACCCCTGGGCTAACCTATTAGTTATTTGTATTGTTTATTCAACTGATATACTGCCCAGTATCCAAGGGGTGTTTAGAGCCTGCTCTCCACTTTATGCAATTTCACTGAAGCATGTGGGGGCCTGTAATGTAACCCCTGTATAAGGGGGGGGGCACATGTTTACTGGAAGAGAGGCAAGAGAGGCTAATACAAAAATGGTTAATAGCTAAACGCTGGCTTAAATTTATAATGCATGCTTTAGGAACTTCTTAATGGTAAAACTATATGAAGTTGGAGGGATTTGAATTGCAAACCCCAGAACAAGAATGTTCTGAAAACCAAACAGAATACATAGGAAGGTCAGAAACAATGATAATACTAGGGAATTAGTTTCCCTGTCCAAAAGAACCTCCCAGAACTACCAGAGAAGATAAAGCTAGATATTTTCCGACCAAATTGTTTGTCTCGCTCTTCTCTAGTTCTCCTGATCTTACTCATACTCACTGAAAGCAGTGTGATCATTCAGTTAATCATACTACCAGTATTTTAAACTGGGTCCCTGCAATGGCCTATTCATTTCTTTCCTTGAGATAAACGGTAGAAAGTGTAGTGCTAAAAAGGTTGGGTGCCACCCTCGATCACTGCCAAGCAGTCGCAAAATTCCAGGGAGGTTCTAGGCTCTCACCCAGGGTTTGTGTTCCCCTGGAGAAATTAGGGACAATGGAAGCTAGTGTCGTAAACAATATATGGTTTATTTTTCACTTATGTACAACCTTTAGTCCTCCATGGAGGGGCGCACAGCAGCAGCACCCCAAAATGCACCAGCCTATCCCTACAGTTGCCTATCTTAGTCTTCCAGGAGCATACAAGCAAGGTTCCTTCTCCACTTCCTGGTCCTGTCTCTGCTCCTTCTCCTGTTCCTAAAACCCTTTGTTGTTGTTGTTTAGTCATTTAGTTGTGTCCGACTATTCGTGAACCCATGGACCAGAGCATGCCAGGCACTCCTGTCTTCCACTGCCTCCCACAGTTTGGTCAAACTCATGGTAGTAGCTTCGAGAACACTGTCCAACCATCTCGTCCTCTGTCGTCCCCTTCTCCTTGTGCCCTCCATCTTTCCCAACATCAGAGTCTTTTCCAGGGAGTCTTCCCTTCTCATGAGGTGGCCAAAGTATTGGAGCCTCAACTTCACAATCTGTCCTTCCATTGAGCACTCAGGGCTGATTTCCTCCAGAATGGATCGGTTTGATCTTCTTGCAGTCCACGGGACTCTCAAGAGTCTCATCCAACACCATAATTCAAAAGCATCCATT
Source organism: Podarcis erhardii (assembly GCF_964252035.2). Classification (NCBI taxonomy): domain Eukaryota; kingdom Metazoa; phylum Chordata; class Lepidosauria; order Squamata; family Lacertidae; genus Podarcis; species Podarcis erhardii. The sequence continues at coordinate 130,336,942 of NC_138497.1, read as the reverse complement.
CTTCGGCGATCAGCCTTCTTTATGGTCCAGCTCTCACTTCCATACATCACTACTGGGAAAAGGTGATGTCTCTGCTTTTTAAGATGCTGTCTAGGTTTGTCCTTGCTTTTCTTCCAAGAAGCAGGCATTTTTCAATTTCGTGGCTGCTGTCACCATCTGCAGTGATCATGGAGCGCAAGAAAGTAGAATCTCTCACTGCCTCCATTTCTTCCCCTTCTATTTGCCAGGAGGTGATGGGACCAGTGGCCATGATCTTCGTTTTTTTGATGTTGAGTCCTAAAACCCAAGCCTCCTTTATTCATTTGCATTCTGATACCCAGCTCTTTTGATGCTTTAAAGTACTCATGGTTCATCCCCATGAGTTCGCCCAACAAAGGAATTTTCCCATCTTCATCAACACTTGTTGATTAGAATAATAGAATCGCAGAATCATAGAATTGTAGAGTTGGAAGGGACCCCAAGAGTCATCAAGTCCAGGAATCTCAGCTAAAGTATCCATGACAGTTTAAAAACCTCCAAGGACAGGAGAGTTCACAACTTCCCAAGGGAAACCGTTCCACTGTTGAACAGCTCTTACTAAGATTAAAGGCTGCTAAACACTTAGGACCCTTCCTGGGTTCTGTAACTCTTCACGTGCTAATTGCTGGTGCTCAGAAGTAGGTCCCCACACCTGTTCCTGTGAGTTCCGGCTGAAAAAAGGCCCTGGCTGTGTTTCATTTTGCAGGTTGTTTTGTAAAACTGAATTAGATAGGCTTGCCTTTAAATGTGAACCGAATAGGATTCATCTCCCATCCCCAGCTGCGTTCACCATGCATGACATTCTGCACACTGTTGCCTGCGCATAAACGCTTTCTGTGGAGAAGCAGTCTAATATGTGAAATAGCACTGGGAGCGGCTGAAAAAAGGAGCAGATTTAAGGATTGGACACACCAGAAATTCCTTGAGATGGAAATGTGTGGATTGGTCACTAGCTTCTTCAGAGCATTCCCAGCTGAAGCAAGAGCCTCCTCAGAGATTTCTGTTATAGCCCATTTGGAGATTTCGGGTTTTGTCTGAGATGGAGCATGGTGGCCAAAACTTTGTGTAGGTGAATTGGCAAACAGGCACCGGTGTTTTCGCAACGCTTGCTGCCTTTTACTATCGAAAGTTTGCTGCCTGCTAACCTGGTACATCTGCTGGGTTAGAAATGACAAGACTTATTCACCCACCCACTCCATATAATAGTAAGCCCCAGCTGCCAAAATTGCTGAGAAATGTCATTTCCCAATCAGTCCTGCTATAAAGGTAAAGGTAAAGGGACCCCTGACCATTAGGTCAAGTCGTGGCCAACTCTGGGGTTGCGGCGCTCATCTCGCTCTATAGGCTGAGGGAGCCAGCGTTTGTCTGCAGACAGCTTCCAGGTCATGCGGCCAGCATGACTAAGCCACTTCTGGCAAAACAGAGCAGCGCACAGAAACACCGTTTACCTTCCCGCCGGAGTGGTACCTACCGTATTTTTCGCTCTATAACATGCACCTGACCATAACACGCACGTAGTTTTTAGAGGAGGAAAACAAGGGGAAAAAATATTCTAAACGAAACAGTGGGTGTATGAGTTTTGTGGTTCATGCTGTGGCCACAGACATGTGATCTGACAGTGAGTTTGGAGTAGCCCAATGCAAAAATCCTGAGGATCCATGTGGATCCATGCTTTGTAACCACGTTTTTGCACCACTGCGGCCCCAGGCAACAGTGGGTGCGTGATTTTTTTGGTGCAAGATGTAGCCATGGACATGCTATGTGATCTGATGGTAAATTTGGGGTGACCCAGTGCAAAAATCCTGAGGATACATGTGGATCCGTGCTTTGTAACCACGTTTTAATTGGGGAGGGAAGGAAAAGCACTCAAGGGACAAGGAGTACGCGTGGGGTGGGTGGAGAAGGATGCTGCTAATAATGAAGAAGAGGGGTATAAGGGGAGAAGGCTCCTCTCCTTTCCCACTTTGCTCCTTTAAAGCAAGCAGGCTCTGCTTTTCTCCCTCCTCCCTGCTCATCCCCAGCTTAGCGAGCTGAAAAACTTTGCTGTTATGTAGCTAGCTGAGTGGGGAGGAGAGAGGGACAGAGAGCCTGCTTGCTTTAAAGGAACCAACCGGACAGGAGCTGCTTACACTCGTATAAGCGGCGTCTCTCCTCTCCCGCTTTGCTCCTTTAAAGAAGCAGGCTCTCTGTCCCTCTCTCCTCCCCACTCAGCGGCTCTTCTCCCGCTTTGCTGTTTCAAAGCGAGCCACGGAGGAGGGAAGGAAGGGGAACCATGGATCCTCTGCTCACGACTGCAGCAGATCCCCCCCGCCACCCGTAGGCATTCCCTCCATAACACGCACAGACATTTCCCCTTACTTTCTAGGAGGAAAAAAGTGAGTGTTATGGTGCAAAAAATACGGTATTTATCTACTTGCACTGGCGTGCTTTCGAACTGCTAGGTTGGCAGAAGCAGGGACCGAGTGATGGAAGCTCACCCCGTCGCAGGGATTCGAACCGCCAACCTTCTGATCTGCAAGTCCTAGGCTCTGTGGTTTAACCCAAAGCGCCACCCGCATCCCAGTCCTGCTATAGCAGACCAAATGCCATGCACCAGAAAACAGGTGTGAGGAGGCTGGAGATGGATAAGAGAGTGTGGCAAAGGGGGAAAGTGACCTGGAGACACAGAGAAGGCTGGAAAGGAGGCAAGGGTGGACCTTGGTAACATGGTGCCCTGTGTGAGGCCAACATTTGACGCCCAGCCCTTGTGCCGCCTTCCCGGGTAAACAAGGTGCTGGACTTTGGAAAGAAGCTGCGAGGCTCTGGCAGGGTCCCAGAGCCCTCCCACCTCCTTCCCAAAGTTGGGCAAGCACTAACAAGGATGGATGGGGGCTAACAGATTGAGGTTGAATCCTGACAAGACAGAAGTACTGTTCTTGGGGGACAGGAGGTGAGTGGGTGTGGAGGACTCCCTGGTCCTGAATGGGGTAACTGTGCTCCTGAAGGACCAGGTGCGCAGCCTGGGAGTCATTCTGGACTCACAGCTGTCCATGGAGGGACAGGTCAATTCAGTGTCCAGGGCAGCTGTTTACCAGCTGAGACTACTGCAATGCGCTCTATGTGGGGCTACCTTTGAAGGTGACCCGGAAACTACAACTAATCCAGAATGCGGCAACTAGACTGGTGACTAGGAGTGGCTGCCGAGACCATATAACACCAGTCTTGAAAAACCTACACTGGCTCCCAGTACGTTTCCAAGCACAATTCAAAGTGTTGGTGCTGACCTTTAAAGCCCTAAACGGCCTCAGTCCAGTATACCTGAAGGAGCATCTCCACCTCCATCGTTCTGCCCGGACACTGAGGTCCAGCTCCAAGGGCCTTCTGGCAGTTCCCTCACTACGAGAAGCCAGGTTACAGGGAACCAGGCAGAGGGTCTTCTCAGTAGTGGCACCCACCCTGTGGAACGCCCTCTCATCTGATGTCAAAGAGAAAAATAACTACCAAACTTTTAGAAGACATCTGAAGGCAGCCCTGTTTAGGGAAGCTTTTAATGTTTAATAGGTTATTGTATTTTAGTGTTTTATTGGAAGCCTCCCAGAGTGGCTGGAGGGACCCAGCCAAATGGGTGGGGTATAAATAATAAATTATTCTTATTATTCTTATTATTATTTGAGAAGGAAGAAAGAGGGCTCTAGGACCCTGCCAGAGCCCTCACGCCTCCTTCTCAAAGCCCAGCGCTTACTAGGTTTTGGGGAGCTAGCTGGACCTAGTTCCTGTGCCCTTTGTAGGGAAATTGGTTGCACTGCCCTAAATCAGCCTCTGATGGAGGAACTGGGATTCTTCTCCACTCAGGCTGAAATCCTAGCTAGATAATAATTCAGTGGGGGTTGGTGTGTATTAGCTTTTCCTCCTTTTTGAGCCGCTAAGGTTCCTGTTCTAAGCTGCAGAATCTTTGCACCTTAGATATGGCCCAGATGGTTTCTTAGGACCTTCCGTATCAGCCGTAGCTCTGCACATCTTGGCAGCAATTTGCACGGTGCAATGATGTTATTCGCAGCATGTCAAAGTCAAGGTTTCATGTGGGAAGCCGATGATGCTGTCATGGTTTGGGGAATATATTCTGTTTCATCACTGTTAGCCACAGCATTCTATATGCAAATAAGGCAAGTGGGGGGAAAGGTAAAGGGTGCCTCGTCTCTGCTCAGAGATCTTGAAAACATGTTTGTGGTTTTCTCCGGGAACTTGTTTTGTGGTGCCCTCTAGGGGCCTAGAACCTGATAATTTTTTGCTTTCTGGTCCACAGCACAACACAGCTCTAGCTGTAGGTTCTCCTTTAGGCTCTGTGATGCTCTGTGCTAGGTTTGGGTTGCACACGTGTGCCTGAATATACCGCTTGATATTTCTGGATAGGAAATTACCTTGCAATCTGGAAATGTAAACAGTAGGATTTGAATCGTCCTCCAGAGGTTTTGAGATCGGATTCCAAAGCAGTGTGAAGAGGACTTTACGTGGAAATGTGTAGGGTGTACCGATTCCTCCATTAGTTATCACGTTGCATTGCACAATGTAACAAGCTGGTGGAACTTACACCAACTGAAGTTAAGTAAAAGGGACCCCGACCATTAGGTCCAGTCGTGACCGACTCTGGGGTTGCGGCGCCCATCTCGCTTTATTGGCCGAGGGAGCCGGCATACAGCTTCCGGGTCATGTGGCCAGCATGACTAAGCCGCTTCTGGCGAACCAGAGCAGCGCACGGAAACGCCATTGACCTTCCCTCCGGAGCGATACCCATTTATCTACTTGCACTTTGACATGCTTTCGAACTGTTAGGTTGGCAGGAGCTGGGACCGAGGAATGGGAGCTCACCCCATCACGGGGATTCGAACCGCCGACCTTCTGATTGGCAAGTCCTAGGCTCTGTGGTTTAACCCACAGCGCCACCCACGTCCCAACTGAAGTTAAGTTGGTGCAATTTAAGCCTATTCCAAACTTCAACTAGGAGCAGGGTGGCGGCCAGCTGAGCTGGTTCGAGCCTGGCAGAGGGGAAACAAGGCTTTAAAATAGAGTTTGACCTCAGCCACCCCTTTTTCTGGTGTACGTTTCTTGGGGTTGCCACATTACATGATCAAGCTGAATGGAGTCCAGTATAAGGGCCCCTCACTCAGCCTGATTCCTTCCCCCACTGCTCCCCTTCTTCTCTCCTGAATTGCCCAGTTTCTGCTGGTGTAAGATCTGCAGGTCTTAGGAGTGAGGAACTTTCTCCAACATATCTCTGGCCGGGCCGGGATATGGGACTTATATTGGCATAGCTCAGCTGCGCCAGGAATTAGCCAGATGCGCCAGAGGTCCACTGGATCCTGACGCACTCATCCTGGTGGATCTTGGATGGATCCCGGTGGATCAAATTTACCTTTGTGATGTATTCTATACAGCTTTACAATTAAGATCACCAGATGATTCACCGAAAGAAAGAAAAGATCAGCAAGGCAATTAAGACCTATCTGAGAATGTTAACCACTTAATCATCAGAAAATGCTTTACTATTAAGGGTGGACGGATCAGACTTATGCACAAGTCCATCCCATTTGCTCCTCATCCTGTGATTTTAAACAAAACTACTCTGCATCAGGGGGACGTGGGTGGTGCTGTGGGTTAAACCACAGAGCCTAGGACTTGCCGATCAGAAGGTCGGCGGTTCGAATCCCCGAGACGGGGTGAGCTCCCATTGCTCAGTCCCTGCTCCTGCCAACCTAGCAGTTCGAAAAGCATGTCAAAGTGCAAGTAGATAAATAGGTACTGCTCCGGCAGGAAGGTAAACAACGTTTCTGTGCGCTGCTCTGGTTTGCCAGAAGTGGATTAGTCATGCTGGCCACATGACCTGGAAGCTGTACGCCGGCTCCCTTGGCCAATAAAGCGAGATGAGCACCACAACTCTAGAGTCGTCCACGACTGGACCTAATGGTCAGGGATCCCTTTACCTTTACTTTACTCTGCATCAGAGCATGATTTTAATGCATTTAATCCTAAAATATGCATTTTGTGTGCATTTTAACCTAAATATGTAAAGTTCACGATAAATCCCAAGAATGAATGGCATATGTCCCATGAGGACAATCCCCAGTGTTGCCCGGCAGTGGCAAGAGAAAAATCTTCTCACTGGTTCTCCTTTTACTGTTCTTCTCAATGCAATTAAAAAAAAAACAAAAAAAAAATCAGTTTTGCAAAGGGAATTTGAAAAGAATTATTCCAGAGCATCAAGATAAGGCATGTGAATATACTGTTGCATATTGGCAGGTTAATTCATCTTCTTAGAATAAATTAAGGCTGATGATTGCTATTCTAAAAGGACACCAAGAGGCACGTAGTTATGGGAGGGTGGGGAAAATGCCAAATGGAAAAAAAAATTATTTTCACGTTGGCTTCATTCCCTCCACATGCAGTTACCAGTATCTGCCACTAAGGGGTGCTGCTGATCTGCATTTTCCCCTTTTAATGGAAAAAGGATAGCTGCCAGGCGGGTGGAGGGAACCTTATAACAAAAGCTGTACAAAGAGAAACTGTTAAAGCATATTTCTAATCAACAGCTCGTAAAAGGTGGGATAAAGTAATTCTAAAGATACTTTGGCATCCTTTTTGCGGGTAGGACTAAATGAATGGGGTGGGGTGGTTGCCTGTCCAGTACAAATGAGAAACCATAATAGTGGGATCGTTGTCACTTAACGCAGCCTAATGAAGTGGGGAGGATAACTCCTGGCTTTGCCTGTTCCGGCTGCTGAAAGCCAGCCATCTTGTGTGTGAGAGACTCTAAGAACGAGTGGGGCCTGCCATCTCAAAAGAGTGTGTCCACATCTTAAAAAGTCATAGAAACATAGAATCATAGAGTTGGAAGAGACCACAAGGGCCATCGAGTCCAACCCCCTGCCAAGCAGGAAACACCATCATAGCACTCCTGACATATGGTTGTCAAGCCTCTGCTTAAAGACCTCCAAAGAAGGAGACTCCACCACACTCCTTGGCAGCAAATTCCACTGTCGAACAGCTCTCACTGTCAGGAAGTTCTTCCTAATGTTTAGGTGGAATCTTCTTTCTTGTAGTTTGGAACCATTGCTCCGTGTCCGATTCTCTGGAGCAGCAGAAAACAACCTTTCTCCCTCCTCTATGTGACATCCTTTTATATATTTGAACATGGCTATCATATCACCCCTTAACCTCCTCTTCTCCAGGCTAAACATGCCCAGCTCCCTTAGCCGTTCCTCATAAGGCATTGTTTCCAGGCCTTTGACCATTTTGGTTGCCCTCCTCTGGACACATTCCAGTTTGTCAGTGTCCTTCTTGAACCAATGGAACCAGTGTCCTTCAGAACCAATGGAACACAGCAACTATTGATCAGTTGCTAAAAATCCATTGGGGGCGGGTCAAGGTAAAGGACCCCTGGATGGTTAAGTCGAGCCAAAAGTGACTATGGGGCTGCAACGCTCATCTTGCTTTCAGGCCAAGGGAGCTGATGTTTGTCCACAGACTGCTTTCCAGGTCATGTGGCCAGCATGACTAAACCACTTCTGGCACCAAGGGACACCATGATGGAAACCAGAGCGCACAAAAACGCCAGTTACCTTCCCGCCACAGTGGTACCTATTTATCTACTTGCACTGGTGTGCTTTCAAACTGCTAGGTTGGCAGGAGCTGGGACAGAGCAACTGGAGCTCAATCCGTTGCAGGGGTTTGAACCGCCAACCTTCAAATCGACAAGCCCAAGAGGCTCAGTGGTTTAGACCACAGTGCCACTCTCATCCCTGTTTTGGAGTAAGATAGTAGGAAAGGACATAGTGGTGTTTCTTGAAGAAACTGATGATCTAGATCCATTTCAATCTTGGTTCAGGCCCAGGTATGGAACTGAATCAGAAAACCTTTATTAGGAGAGAGGCCGGTGAATGCAAATCTGCTTGTTTCATTTGATCTCACAGAGGCTTTTAGATATAAACTGACCGTAGTATCCTGCCGATAGGACTTGTCAACCTGGGAAGGTAGCCCGTCTAGGAGATGGAAGACACTGACCCTAAACCTCTGTTGCCTTTTCATGAGGAAGCTTCAGGATTAAACCCTGAGGAAAAACCCATACAAAACTACTCTGCATCAGGGGGATGTGGGTGGTGCTGTGAGTTAAACCACAGAGCCTAGGACTTACCGATCAGAAGGTCAGCAGTTAGAATCCCCGAGACGGGGTGAGCTCCCATTGCTTGGTCCCTGCTCCTGCCAACCTAGCAGTTCGAAAGCATGTCAAAGTGCAAGTAGATAAATAGGGACCGCTCCGGCGGGAAGGTAAACAGCGTTTCCGTGTGCTGCTCTGGTTTGCCAGAAGTGGCTTAGTCATGCTGGCCACATGACCTGGAAACAGGTTTGTCTGCGGACAAACGCCGGCTCCCTCAGCCAATAAAGCGAGATGAGTGCCGCAACCCCAGAGTCGGTCACGACTGGAACTAATGGTCAGGGGTCCCTTTACCTTTACCTTTAAGGAGTCTCAAAGCGACTAACATTCTCCTTTCCCTTCCTCCCCCCACAACAAACATTCTGTGAGGTGAGTGAGGCTGAGAGACTTCAGAGAAGTGTGATTGGCCCAAGGTCACCCAGCAGCTGCATGTGGAAGAAGAAGAGGAGGAGGAGGAGGAGGAGGAGTTTGGATTTGATATCCTGCTTTATCACTACCCGAAGGAGTCTCAAAGCAGCTAACATTCTCCTTTCCCTTCCTCCCCCACAACAAACACTCTGTGAGGTGAGTGGGGCTGAGAGACTTCAGAGAAGTGTGACTAGCCCAGGGTCACCCAGCAGCTGCATGTGGAGGAGCGGAGACGCGAACCCGGTTCACCAGATTACAAGTCTACCACTCTTAACCACTACACCACACTGGAGGAGCAGAGATGCGAACCTGGTTCCCCAGATTATGAGTCTACTGCTCTTAACCACTACACCACACTGGAGGAGCTGAGACGCGAACCTGGTTCCCCAGATTACGAGTCTACCGCTCTTAAACACTACACCACACTGGAGAAGCAGAGACGCGAACCCGGTTCTCCAGATTGCGAGTCTACCGCTCTTAACCACTACACCACACTGGAGAAGCAGAGACGCGAACCCGGTTCTCCAGATTACGAGTCTATCGCTCTTAACCACTACACCACACTGGAGGTCACTTCAGTGCTGCTCATGCATCAAAAACAACATGGGAGGAGGCCGTTGCAAGTTACTGGTCTGCAGTCACAGCAGGCGCCGTGATTCTCTGGTGGTTTGGCTTCATGCCCAGAGCTGTGCTCCATTGTCTCTTGAGACAGAAGGATGCCAACAAGAAAAGAATCCTTCTGGGTCAGCTCTGTGGAATGGGCATCGGGGGCTCTGTGCCTACTTGCACAGTAGCCCTATTCCCACTTGCAGGGGCATGTAAATAACCTGAGGGCCAATGCACTCTGGGTCAAGACACTGAGTCTGAATCCTTGGAAGACGGAGGCTTTGTGGGCAGATGGTTCCGTCTCCAGGAACTCATTCCTTGAGGCTGAGAGATGTAAACAGAATCTATGGCTGGTTTTACCCAACTCAGCGCAGATCCATTGAAATTAATTAACTGGGTCAACTCTGAATGTGCAGAAACGGAGAAGCTTACCAGAAGAATAAGAAATCAAGATAGCGAACTTTTAATAAAAGAATGGAAATGGTTTATTGAATATTTACAGATAAATTGTAAACAGATAAAAACATTAGCAGGGTTACTGTAATAACCTGCAGTTTCACAAGAGTATATAGTTACAGTAGATAATTACCGGTAAATGAGCAAGTTAAATGAATTTGGATATGCCGAAGGGATTAAAAATAAATAAATTTAGGGAACTGCAGAAGGAAAGGGGCTGGAAGCCAAATTTTGAAATGTTAAATTGATTGTAAAACGAATAAAATGTATAAACATGAGAAGTATAAATAAAAACTTTTTTAAACAAAACTCTGAATGTGACTAATGTTGGCAATCCTCTATAACCTGTTTCCCCCCCCCCGAACCAACGCTTTTTACATGACGAGCTAAGCAGCTTAATTTGCCTTTCTTTCTGAAGCATTGTTGCAAGCTAAATTGCACTGATGTGTACGTCGAACTTAGCTATTTCATTATTTTAGTTATTTTAGAAATGTTTGTACCACTTGATATAATAAAAATCTCTAAGCCAGGGGTCAGCAGACTTTTTCAGCAGGGGGCCGGTCCACTGTCCCTCAGACCTTGTGGGGAGCCGGACTATTTTGGGGGGGGGGGATGAATGAATTCCTATGCCCCACAAATAACCCAGAGATGCATTTTAAATAAAAGGACACATTCTACTCATGTAAAAACACGCTGATTCTCAGACCGTTCGCGGGCCGGATTTAGAAGGCGATTGGGCTGGATCCGGCCCCCGGGCCTTAGTTTGCGTACCCATGCTCTAAGCGGTTTATAGAAAAACAATAAAGCCATAGCAGCGATCCTATCAACTTGGCCGACCCACATTACCTTCCGGGGGCAGGGTTGCAGTATTTGCCTTTGTTGCAGGAACCCCCCCCCCCAAATCATTTAGTTTGTACAAACTCGACACACACACTCACACATGACATACGCGATGTTTCTGTTATAAATTTATAGAAAATCAACCGTACATCAGATCTACACCGTTCCACTTTCATTTTGCTCCATGAAGAAAGGACTATCAAAAGGGGAGGGTTTGATACAGGATGACCATAATCCCTTGAGCGTACCAATATGTACGCAGGAGCCCTACCCAGTTGGCATGCCAACTGTGATGGTCCCAGACAGAAGACCATCAAGGTCACAAAGAACTGGCATATGGGAGTGGATTCAGCATGGACTGAGACAAAGGACAATGATCAGCTCTTCCCTCTGGGGCAGGATACTGCAAACTCCCCTTTGTCCTCTGGAAAGTACTCATGGGGAGGGGGAAAGGTGGAACCGGCCAGGTGACAAGACACTCAGGTTACCATCACAACTCCTCCCTCAACCCCTCCTTTTCGTGATGTGTCAATTATGTAGTCATGATGTAGTTGTGATGTAGTTCTAGGGGTGTGGCTTGGGGGATTAGTAGCTAATAAAAGTTGGGGTCTCCTTTTGTTCAGGGTTTCCATCTTGTTTCACCTGGCGGCAGGTGGGAGTCCTGTCACAACAGTCTTCAATAAAGACCAAGCCTACTGGTTGCTGTTTTGCTCTGGTATTCCTGGCTGGTGTCCTTGTTTTTTGTCCACGGGAGCCCTCAGATTTCTCCGTTAACACCTTCCAGCTGTCTAGGAATGGGCCAGACTGTAAGAGAAGCTGGCAGAAACAAAACACAGCATCAAAGAGCAGGCAATTTCTCTGCAAACAGTTTGCAAGTGGTCAGAGCTTCACAGCCTCCCTTTCCTGGGAGGCTGTTTGTGAAATAATCAACTGAGGGGTCAGAGGAAGATTCGTCACCCATGAAGCCTATACAGTGGTACCTCGGGTTACATACGCTTCAGGTTACATACGCTTCAGGTTACATACGCTTCAGGTTACAGACACCGCTAACCCAGAAATAGTGCTTCAGGTTAAGAACTTTGCTTCAGGATAAGAACAGAAATCGTGCTCTGGCGGCGCGGCAGCAGCAGGAGGCCCCATTAGCTAAAGTGGTGCTTCAGGTTAAGAACAGTTTCAGGTTAAGTACAGACCTCCGGAATGAATTAAGTACTTAACCCGAGGTACCACTGTATTCCCGAGTTGTCAGTGTGGAGTAGTGGTTAAGAGCAGTGGACTCGTAATCTGGGGAACCAGGTTCGATTCCCCGCTCTTCCACATGCAACTGCTGGGTGACCTTGGGCTAGTCACACTTCTCTGAAGTCTCTCAGCCCCACTCGCCTCACAGAGTGTTTGTTGTGGGGGAGGAAGGGAAAGGAGATTGTGAGCCGCTTTGAGACTCCTTAAGGGGAGTGAAAGGCGGGATATCAAATCCAAACTCTTCTTCTTCTTCTTCAACGTTCCTGGAGAATTATACAAAGAAGTCAAAATCAAAAGTGAGGGGAGGGGAGGCAATTCTTTTGAGAGCCGCTGGGCATCTCTGGATTCTGGCGTAATGCTTGCCGTTAAACTCAGGCACAAATGGAAAGAGAAAGCCTTGAGAAGGGGCTCTGTCGTGAGGATCAGTGAGCAGGATTCAGCCTGCGGCACTCATGCTCAGGCTGCATTTGTGAGCCATCTCCTAATGAGCTGTTTCTTGGCTCTGTGCTCATCGCGGTCGAGTCGTTCAGCCTTAGTCATAGCTCCATTATACGCCTCAGAAGAAGCCATTCACTAAATCCTGCCATCTAAGTGGTCTGAGCACGGCTGTCTGCGAATTTTAACTCGCCCCCAAGACATGGCGGAAAGTGGATGCTTATATTCTCCATTAAATTGCATTGAGGGTAGGCGAGGATAGATTCTTTGACTAAACAGGACACTTATCTATGCCCAGGGTGGTTGAATAGGGGCTTTAAAATGTGAGCGGCGAGCCAGGGAGCCTCCGGTGCAAATTCTGCCGCAGCCACAAAGTCCCTCGGCCAGCCACGGTTTCATATGCGAAAAGAAGAAGACAGCAATATTGACCTACTTTCCAGGGTTTGCTGTAAGGATGTGTTATGTACTGAGTTGAATAGGATCCAAAATGCAGCAGTCTAATTGGTCCTAGAACAATCCAGCAGTACTATTGGTCTGCAGGAGCCACCCAATCCAGCTCCAGGTGGAAGTGAATCCGCAACCTGATTAGCCTACAGGAGAATCCCGGAATTAGCCAATCACGTGGGGCCCATTGTGTAAATAATGTATATAAAGCAGACATTCTGGGGGAACGTCCATTCTTCCTCACCACCATGAGCTGAATACAGAGCATGAAATCCACTCTCGACTCCGAGTATATTTCGGATGGTTCGGTTGTGACTTTGATTACATGTGTGTATTTTTGGTCTTTGTGGAAGCCGCCCAGAGTGGCTGGGGAAACCCAGCCAGATGGGCGGGGTACAATTAATATTATATTATTATTATTATTATTATTATTATTATTATTATTATTATTATTATTATTATTACATTGCTGTGCTCACCCCACTTATCCAAAAGGTGAGGTGCAGTGCTTGTCTAGATCTAACAACAAAGCTTTCCTGGAGGCTTACATCAAATGGTGCCCCCTGCCTGCGCTGGGTGCCACACCCCCAGGACATGTGCCACGCCCTGTGGGTAGCACACCATGCCCTCAGGATGTACCCCAGGCCCGCCCCCATCTGCTCTCCGCCCCCCAGTGCCGGAGCATGAAGCTCAGCCACTGTTTATACCATTTTGTAATATGTGAGTTTATTTTTAAGTAAACTCACATATTACAAAATGGTATAAGCAGTGGCTGAGCTTCTATCTATATTTTTTAGATAGAACCAAAGAATTGTGGGACGCAGGTGGTGCTGTGGGTTAAACCACAGAGCCTAGGACTTGCCGCTCAGAAGGTCGGCGGTTCGAATCCGTGCGATGGGGTGAGCTCCCGTTGCTTGGTCCCTGCTCCTGCCAACCTAGCAGTTCAAAAGCACATCAAAGTGCAAGTAGATAAATAGGTACCACTCCGGCGGGAAGGTAAACGGCATTTCCGTGTGCTGCTCTGGTTCGCCTGAAGCGGCTTTGTCATGCTGGCCACATGGCGCGGAAGCTGTACACCGGCTCCCTCGGCCAATAAAGCGAGATGAGCGCCACAACCCCAGAGTCGGTCACGACTGGGCCTAACGGTCAGGGGTCCCTTTACCCTTTACCTTTACTAAAGAATTGTGGAGTTGGCAGGGACCTCTGAGAGTTCATCTAGTCCAACTCTCTGCAATGCAGGAATAGAGGCACAGTGTGAACACTCCAAGCAGGCCAGCCCAGCATCAGATCCCAAGAGAAAGCACACAGCGCCGCAAAGCCCAAATTCTGCCCCCGGTCTTGTGGCTCACTTAGGGCTCGTCTGCACTGCCACTTGTCCTGCGTGTAGAAAGCATGGGTCTGAGCGGTTTTCCGCTTCCCCCCTCTTTTCCCAGGCAAAACTCTCTATTGCTCAATCGAAACAAACATTAATCTGGAGAAAACCCAAATTGCTGTTTGCTCTGATTGAGCGCTAAAGAGCGGTTTTTCCTGCGGCAGGGGGAGCAGTGGAACAAGAGGAAGGGTAGGAAAGTTCTCTAAAGCCTTTTCCTCTAAATTTCCATAATCCCCTTTTTAAACCGCCTCAGTTGGTGGCCCATCACCGCATCCAGAGAGAGCACATTGGTCGACTCAACCATGTGTTGTGTGGGGAAGTACGTGGTCTTGTCTGCTCCAAACCCCACATATCCAGTTTCACTGACTGACCCTGCCTACGAATATTTCGAGAGAAGAAGGGAAACTCATCTCTGTCCACTTTGACCACACCAGGTATAATCAAGGCTATTTTTCTAGAAAAAGAGGTGCCAGAACTCACCATGGATGCCTCCCTTGTTCTCTTAGAATGGCACCTGAGAGATGTCGGAACATGGGTGTGATTTTATGCATTTCTATCATGGGCCCATGGGACGCGGCTGGTGCTGTGGGTTAAACCTCAGCGCCTATGACTTGGCGATCGCATGGTCAGTGGTTCGAATCCCCGCAGCGGGGTGCGCTCCCGTTGTTCGGTCCCAGCGCCTGCCAACCTAGCAGTTCGAAAGCACCCCCGGGTGCAAGTAGATAAATAGGGACCGCTTACCAGCGGGTAGGTAAACGGTAAACGCTGGCCACGTGACCCGGAAGTGTCTGTGGACAGTGCTGGCTCCCGGCCTATAGAGTGAGATGAGCGCACAACCCTAGAGTCTGTCAAGACTGGCCCGTATGGGCAGGGGTACCTTTACCTTTTTTATCATGGGCCCACTTTGTTCTGAACTTTGTTGTCGTTTAGTCGTGTCCAACTCTTCGTGACCCCATGGACCAGAGCACGCCAGGCACTCCTGTCTTCCACTGCCTCCCGCAGTTTGGTCAAACTCATGCTGGTAGCTTCGAGAACACTGTCCAACCATCTCGTCCTCTGTCGTCCCCTTCTCCTTGTGCCCTCCATCTTTCCCAGCATCAGGGTCTTTTCCAGGGAGTCTTCTCTTCTCATGAGGTGGCCAAAGTATTGGAGCCTCAGCTTCACGATCTGTCCTTCCAGTGAGCACTCAGGGCTGATTTCCTTAAGAATGGAGAGGTTTGATCTTCTTGCAGTCCATGGGACTCTCAAGAGTCTCCTCCAACACCATAATTCAAAAGCATCAATTCTTCGGCGATGGTCCTTCTTTATGGTCCAGCTCTCACTTCCATACATCACTACTGGGAAAACCATAGCTTTAACTATACAGACCTTTGTTGGCAAGGTGGTGTCTCGCTTTTTAATGCCTTAACCATTCCTGGTTGCTCCAGCTCTCTGATCATTTTGGTCATCCTATAATCCCCCTTTCTCAGCTCTGCAAGATCTCTTCACAAGCTAACTCCTCCATTTTGGCTCAGTGGCTTCTAGCGTTGGACAACTCATGTGTGGTGCCCCTCTCTAGAGGCTTCTTTTTATATTATTTTCTTTTGATAAAGTAATAATAGTAAATAAATAAGAATAAAAACATGCACCCCATGCCCGAGACCATTCCATTGCAACTATCCAACCTCCCGAAATTTCAACACCTCTTGCAATGGTTTGACCCCTTTCTGTTTTAATGGTACAAATTCTACAAACTCCTTTCATATCTCCTCAGAATCATTTCTCCTGCATAACCCCTGTCTTAACTTAATGGCACATGTTAATTTATTGTTAATAGCTATATCCCACACCTCTTTATACCATTCTTCCATTTTATATTTTGCTTGGGGCCCTTTATATTTTGCTTGGGGCCCTTTATATGTCCAGCTGTCCTTTGTCAACAACAAATTGCCTCTGTTTTTTTTGTGTTGAATATATGCTATATGGTAGTTTATGGACCTAAGAGGTATCTAAAGCCATTTGCACATAACAAAATATGCATTTTATCCAAGTAATTGTTGCAACCAGTCCATGCAGAATGTAGGCACCCTGTATATAGAAATGAGCGAACCAGTGATATTTTAGGGAGCAGGCTAGCAGACGGGGCCCATGACTTACATCATAGGAGCCTACACAACACAAAACACTGTTGCTGTATGAAGGTTTTATTTTATTTGTTTTGCATCTTATATTTTGGAAATGTACATCCAGTGTTTTTTTCCTTTCATTTTTTTTTGGGGGGGGGTGCAAGAGAGTGGGGCCCTAAGCTATAGCTTGCTTGGCTTATACGTAAATCCGGCAATGGCCATTGGGATCCCTTCCAACGTTGCAATTCTATGATTCTCTTTTCCTTCCTTCTCTCCCTCCCTTCCTGGCATGTGACCTTACTGTGCCTCAGGCTAACAGCCATAACCTATTAATTCAACGTTAAGATTTTATTCAACAGCTGAGGGGGGTAGTGGGCAGAGAATGGAGCACATCTTCATGTCAGCGGCTCCTTTGTCCCTAAAAAAAAGTCGACTTATTCTGGCCTCATACATTTCATCCTCAAGGTTGGATCAAGCTGAACACAGTTAGCTTTCAGGTGCTCAGAGTTCTCCTTGTGCCGTAGCGATGCAGAGATGGCACAATATTCCCTAAGTTCATCACACTTGTTCACTCAAATCTGGTTTTCCGGTTTCTTGTTTCTTTTTGTTATTTTATTTATGATTTTCAATTTTATACATTTCAATAATTTTACAATCATTTTAACATTTTGGAACTCGACTTCCTTCCCCCTCTTTCTGCGGTTGCTTAAATTTAGTTTTAGTATTTTCTGCATATCCAAATTAACTTAATTTGCTCAATTATTCATCTGCTTTAAATATATACTCTTATAAAACCTCAGGTTGTTACAATAATCCTGCCAATGTTCTTATCTGTTTACAGTTTATTTGTAAATATTCAATAAACCATTTCCATTCTTTTATAAAAAGTTGATTTCTTATCTTTCCAGTAAGTTTCTCCTTTTCTCCATATTCCATAAGCTCCTAGGGTTATCTGTGGAAAGCCATGTGCTTTGAATGTGCTTAAAATGCATGGCATGTACACAGCCTTTGACACGGAAATGCCTGCCGACGCGTGCATTTTGAGGTGGCACAACTGCTTGAGGGATCCATGTCACCTGAGCACTCCCGGAAACTGTAGTTTTTTAAGGGTTGCTGGGAACTGTATCTTTGTGGTATGCAAACTACAGTTCCCAGAATTCTTTGGGGAAAGCCATGACTGTGCCAGTGCTTTGCATGTATGGTGTGAACATGACATGAATAAAAAAGTTATGTTTTTTAGTGCTTCTGGAAAAATGTGCAGAGACCCTGGCTTTGGTGAGTCTAGATCATAGCTGTCAACGTTTCCCTTTTTTAAAAAGGGAAATTTCCTTATTCCGAATAGGATTCCTTGCAAGAAAAGGGAAAAGTTGACAGCTATGGTCTAGATCAGCCTCTGGAAATTCTTCTTAGAGTGAAGCCTTGAGGCCATACAGTGGTACCTCGGGTTACATACGCTTCAGGTTACAGACTCCGCTAACCCAGAAATAGTACCTCGGGTTAAGAACTTTGCTTCAGGATGAGAACAGAAATCGTGCGGCGGGGGCGCGGCAGCAGCAGGAGGCCCCATTAGCTAAAGTGGTGGTTCAGGTTAAGAACAGTTTCAGGTTAAGAACGGACCTCCAGAACGAATTAAGTACGTAACCAGAGGTACCACTGTACTGAAGAACCAGGATATCAAAAAGATCATGTCAGAAATGGAAATGGACATAAGTTTTGCGCATTCATTCAAGGTCAGAGATGAAATTTTCCAATCTAATCTCTTAGTACAGTGGTACCTCAGGTTAAGTACTTAATTCTTTCCGGAGGTCCGTACTTAACCTGAAACTGTTCTTAACCTGAAGCACCACTTTAGCTAATGGGGCCTTCTGCTGCTGCCACCGCGCCGCCAGAGCCCGATTTCTGTTCTTATCCTGAAGCAAAGTTCTTAACCTGAAGCACTATTTCTGGGTTAGCGGAGTGCGTAACCTGAAGCGTATGTAACCTGAAGCGTATGTAACCCGAGGTACCACTGTAATGACTTGTCTCGTTGATGCTGTGGTTAAGAGAGTGCTCAAATGTTTGTTGTCACATTGTGTTCAGATGGGCTCTCTCAGGCACCCACCACTTTGAAACTGAATAAACCAAGGTTCGTAGAGCAAACTATAGAGGAAACTCCTTAAAGAAAAGCAATCGTACATACATCTAGATACCCATTTTAAGAGTTAAGGCAATTGGGTGAAGTTAATTGAGAATGTTTTTCAATGATTCAGCATCCACAGAGCATAACAGGCCACCAAAACTCATTTATGAAACCAGCCCATTCTGCTGGGAAGTGATAAGAACGCGTTTCTCATCAGGCATAAGCAAGGAGTCAGCAAGAAGTCAGCGACTCAGTATTTCCACCATTGCAATTTACCAGAAAGATTCTGATATTGTAGTTTTGCTTTCCTTTCCTGTGCTGCTAAGTATCACGCTCTGAATGCAATAATTCAATTATGGCGTTTGTGAAAACAAATCCCCAGATAATGTGAAAATATTGCTGGCATATTTCAGTTACCGTATTTTTTGCTCTATAAGACTCACTTTTTCCCTCCTAAAAAGTAAGGGGAAATGTGTGTGCATCTTATGGAGTGAATGCAGGCTGCGCAGCTATCCCAGAAGCCAGAATAGCAAGAGGGATTGCTGCTTTTACTGCGCAGAGATTCCTCTTGCTGTTCTGGCTTCTGAGATTCAGAATATTTTTTTTCTTGTTTTCCTCCTCCAAAAACTAGGTGCGTCTTGTGGTCTGGTGCGTCTTATAGAGCGAAAAATAGGGTATATCTTTCTTTCTTTTTTAACCCGGATGGATATTAAGAGTTGTGTGCGTGTTGCTTTTTTAAAAACCTCCAGTTGTCATTTGTGATATATTGTTTTTTATCTCTCTGGGAGATGAACGAGGTCATTTGAAAGGGGCGTCTCTTGAGGTTAATGGAAGGGAGCTTTCCTGAGGTCAGAATGAGATCCCTGCAGCAACAACAGTGTCTTCGCTTCAGATGTTGCACTGGGACCTCAGCAGCATCCTTTCAAAACATTCGTTTGATAGTACAGCAAGTCTTAGGAGGAAGTCATGGGAGATAACAAAAGGCAGACTGCTCAGACTCTGTCATGTCTCATCATTCAGGTTGAGTAAAGGGAATGGAAGGGGGCGTCAGGGCCACCCGAATAAAGAACATTATAAAAGAGAATGTCTGTGGGGAATCTTGCTGGACTCCATCTCCCATCAGCCCCTGCAAGCATGGTCAATGACCAGGGATGATGAGGGTTGTAGTTCACCAACTTCAGCCGTTCCAAAGGTTCCTAATAATAATAATAATAATAATAATAATAATAATAATAATAATAATTTATTATTTATACCCCACCCATCTGGCTGAGTTTCCCCAGCCACTCTGGGCGGCTCCCAATCAAGTGTTAAAAACAGTACAGCGTTAAATATTAAAAACTTCCCTGAACAGGGCTGCCTTCAGATGTCTTCTGAATGTCAGGTAGTTGTTTATCTCTTTGACATCTGATGGGAGGGCGTTCCACTACCAAGAAGGCCCTCTGACTGGTTCCCACTTCTCGCAATGAGGGAACCGCCAGAAGGCCCTCGGCACTGGATCTCAGTGTCTACATGTGCCTTATGGTGCGATCACTTTGGGAAACTGTGTAGTGTTCTGGTTGCCCTATCTCAAGAAGGATATTGCAGAGCTACACAAAGCGCAAGAAAGGGGAACCAAAGCGATACACCCTAGTGACCTTTAAGTTCAGAACAAGACAACTCAGGGTGGCATTTTGTACACGTTGCCCTAATATCTAATTGATGAAGGGTGTCTTTGAAATCTCTTAAAAAGCAAATGATAGGAACTTACAAAATTATGCGTGGTATGGCAACTAAAATTCAGGATAATCCCATGAAATTGACCGGCGGATGTGGGCGGGCAAGATACTTTTCCACACAGTCTATAAAGAATATATGAAATTTGTGAGCACAAATTGTGAAGATAGCCGATCGCTTTAGATAGCTTAAAGAGGGAATTGGCGAAATCTGTGGGATGAAAGCCTGTCAAAAGCTGCCTCAGAGAGCTACTGCGCCCATGTGTGTCTTGAGGACTTCCTGGAGACATTTACCGGTGTAGGAAGTCAGGTTCTGGACTTCATGGGCCTTTGAGCTGATCTAGTAGGTCTCCATTTAACTGGGGAGCTTACCCACAGAAAACTTGGAAGAACTAGTCTGTAAGTGTAGAGGACAATAGCAGGTTGCGCCTTTGAAACTGTAAAACAAAAGTTCCACCTAGTCCAGAATGCATTGGCTAGAAGAAGAGTTTGGATTTGATATCCCGCTTTATCACTACCCAAAGGAGTCTCAAAGTGGCTAACATTCTCCTTTCCCTTCCTCCCCCACAACAAACACTGTGAGGTGAGTGGGGCTGAGAGACTTCAGAGAGAAGTGTGACTGGCCCAAGGTCACCCAGCAGCTGCATGTGGAGGAGCGGAGACGCGAACCCAGTTCACCAGATTACGAGTCTACCGCTCTTAACCACTACACCACACTGGCTCTCAGATTGCAGATGCAGGCAGGTGGACAACAGCATGTAACCAAAACATCTGCATTGGCTGCCCATCTGCTACCAGGCAGTGGTGTAGCTAGCCGTTTGGTTGGCTGGGGCGGCGAGCGCCCTGCAGCCAGGGGCGGAATGAGCCGCCCATGGGGGCGGGGCGAGCTAAGGTAGGGCGCGCAGCATAGAGCCTCTCCACAGCCTCCCCCTCAGCTATAGGGCGGCTGAGGCGATGGGCAGACACAAGCCCCTCACTGCTCAAAAAGGCAGTGTGGAGCTTGCAGGCAGTTCACCCACCGCCTCCCTCTCAGGAGAGACGTATGGCTCAGGCACGCTGCAGGCCCCATGGTGTGACGCCCAGCACCCCCCGTTTCACCTAGCTACACCTCTGGATTAGGCAGATTCATGGAGAAGAGGGCTGTCGAAGGCTGCTAGCCATAAAGGCTACAAAGTTGGAGGCAGCAATGCTTCTGGTTTCTGGAAATCACTTGAGGTGAGAGTGCTCCTGGGAGTTATTTTTTCAAAAATATTTTCCATTTTGTCACCCCCCCTCAGTGATGACACCCACCACACCTCCCCTTCCTATGCCACTGCTACCAGGGCAGTCTAGCCTCTCTAGGAATGGAGCTCCAAAGTCACTGAGAAGGTCCTTGTGAGGGTGGCAAAACTGAGAGAAGGGCCTCCCTTGAAGATCTCACAGCTTGGGCTGGTTCGTTTGAGTCTTCTTGTGTGTTAGGGTTGCCATAAGAAGAGGAAGAGGAAGAGTCTGGATTTGATATCCCACTTTATCACTACCTGAAGGAGTCTCAAAGCAGCTAACATTCTCCTTTCCCTTCCTCCCCCACAACAAACACTCTGTGAGGTGAGTGAGGCTGAGAGACTTCAGAGAAGTGTGACTGCCCAAGGTCACCCAGCAGCTGCATGTGGAGGAGCGGGGAAGCGAACCCGATTCACCAGATTACAAATCTACTGCTCTTAACCACTACACCACACTGGCTCTAGAATAAGTCTAGAATTCCCCAGACATATCCAGGACACTAATATGTCCGAGACAACCCATGCCAACCCATGTCGGCAGAGTCGTTTTCAGTGATTTTCCTTAAAAATGGCTCGACAACTTTGCCAAAAAATCTCAACACAACCTTTCTGTGCGGGTTTTCACTTTTTGAAATATGGCAACCCTAGCATAGGTAAGACCACTGTTTGCTTTAAAAATGCAAACAGCTCATCGTCGTCTGTTTAGAGGACAATGGTGAGCTGTTTGCTTTCTTTAAGCTCTGACTCTGGTTGAAATATGGCAAGCCTATCCTATGTCCTTATGTTGATTGATTTGGGGACAATCCCTTTGCTGAAGAAGCTGGAAGCTTCATATTTCCCATCCCTGCCCAACCTCTTTAGTCCCAGCTAGCAGAAGCATGCACGCTGGTTGAGAAATTAGCTTTGTTGGGTAAATTCTGTAGGAGACAACAAGCCGGGCTGCCTTCTGCTTTTTGCAGTTTAACATTTGTAAAATCCCCGGCAAGTGCCTGTGGCTAGAACAAGCGGAGCACTCTAATACGATCATTTGTACAGCTGAAGTTTCCTGCTGAGCTTGAGCAACAGCCTAATAGGACTCCTGCAGTGTGACCTTTTTTTCCTGTTGCCATTGGCTCGGAAACCCATCAGCGTTAACTACTGCCTGACATAACTCTGGCACAACGCCAAGCAAGGGAGAGAGGAACGAGGGAACAAGGAACAGTGTCCTACTGCTGATTGAATACCAGGAGAAGACAGTGACTTCTCTGGACGTTCAGGGTCATCCCCAGGTTCAAATTCATGGCATGGAAATAGAACAGTCCAATTGTGATGGCCTGGGATTCGGACTCAGACGCTGAACCTGAGGGATCCCAGCCTGCACAGGATTCCCTGCCTCCAGAACCAGCTGAGCCGGGGCTGGGGCTTAAGCCTGAAGGGTCCTCACCTGTGCTGGATCCTCAGGTGCAGGTACCAGCTGAGTCTGCTCTGGCTCCTGAGGCGATGGAGGACCCATTGCCTGCAGATGCTCCACCCTCAGCCCCGTCAGGGGAAGCTAAGGTTGCCTCTGGGTCCGGGAACCCTCCAGCCTCTCCTGAGCTGCAGAGGCTCAGGGCAGAGGGGGGGGGGGACTAAGTTCCCACAGGAGGAGTGCTCGCTTCCAGGACAAAAGAGGCGAGTCACCAAAGGATCGGGGCTGCCCTATGCCTCCTGGCAGATAAAAGCCAGCCATCCCCAGTCCCAAGTTGCAGGAGCAACATTGTTGGTTGCTAGTTCCTGCCTGAGCTCCTTACCAACCCTGACTCCCTGCTTGCAAGCCTGTTCCTAACTTCACCCAACTCCCTGCCCTGCACCCAGCTTCAGCTACTACAGACTGCCTCCACGTTGCACCTTTGACCATGGACCAGACTTGGACCTCACCTCTCGGGTAACCCATGGGACCAGCACACCAATGATGATGATGATGATGATCTCTCAGTTTCTCAGTTTCCTAGTTCTCTTTATTTCCACATCAGTGTCAGGCGGCAGAGGAACCAGCCCCCATATCAGGTTACCAGGAATGGATAAGACAAGTCCTCACAATGCTTTTTATTCGATATTTACAGAGAGAGGCTTGGGAATGGAGTCTCTTGGAATAATGGCCTTGTCCTGAGTAAATCTCCACACACACCCTTCTCTCCCACTTCCTCATTCATCAACAGCACAAGCCCCCTACAGTTATGCTGTTGGGCTTACGGCCATTTGTCTCTGAGCTCTTTGCTCTCCTACTTTTAAGGATCGCCGGGTTCTGGGAGGTGGTGGTTCTGCAATGCTTTCTAGTGACAACATGTCAGCCAGCTGCTCCAGCTCTGCCTCCTCTTCCTCCTCCTCTACTCCCATTATATCCCAACTTTCCCCCTCATCTTCCTCTGAGCTATGATCTCCCTCAAACCATCTCCCTCAAACCCCTGTTGTAATTCTGAATTGTCGTCTTCTCTGGAAGGCAATCAACTTCCACTTTAAAAAAAATATAAATAAAACAAGTCCTCACAAAAATTCGACAGCATTTTAGTGCTAATTTTTCTCAATATATATGTCTATATGCAATTTTCTCTATTATGATGCATCTTTGTTTCTTGGGTTCAAACATTATTTCGGAATGTGTGTATTAGGTGAGTCTGCCTTTAAATGTGAACGGAATCAAATTTCCCCTCCCCCATCCCTATTCAAGTGTTAATTAGTTACACCTCCACAATGCCATTTAAATAATAAAAATCACTAGTTAGAATACATACGCAGAAAAGACCAGATGATATTCATTTGATAATTATTCTTTTATTTACAAAGCATTATTTTTTTAAAAAAGAGAATAACAAAGAAAGCTAAGGGCATGACAAGGGGTGAAGCATGAAAGACAGGAACTGCGGGGGGGGGGGATGTTTAAAATAACATTTTCTTTTTTAAAAAAAAACAACCCAAAGCTTTTCTCTTAGGAATTCTAGGTGCCAAAATTCCAGCAGATCAGAAAAGACTATTTATGTACGTGACTGCTGCCGCTCAGATGTTATTAGCCCAGAAATGGAAAGAAGTCCCAGAGAAGAATGGCAGATTAAGTTGATGGACTATGCCAAATCAGCAAAAATGACTGGAAGAATCATAAACCAAAATTTTGATAAGGAATGGGGAAAATATATAATTTACCTTAAAAACCATTGTAAAATTATTAAAATTATTAGTAGGATTAACATAACACTTGTAGTTTAATGCTGAATTTTGGGTATAATGGAGATTTAAAAGATTTGGATTATTAGACAAGTTGCAGGAGGAAAAGGTTAATAAAAGGACCCACAAAGGGGAGGAGGGAAATCCAGGTGATTCTTCAGAATTCTCTTGTTATGTTGATGGTTTGATCATTGTTTGTAAATTGTTAAAATTTAGAAAACTAAATATTTTTTTTTTTTTTTTTTAAAAAGAATAAATAGAAAGACCAGAGTGGGTGGTAGATACTTGGTTGGAAGGAGACAATGAGATTGTTGGTGAGCAGAATGAAAGTGAGAGGGTTCTTTGCGATATGAAATAAAAGATACAGTGGTACCTTGGTTCTCAAACACCTTGGTACTAACACAGCTTGGAACCCAAACACTGCAAACCCAGAAGTAAGTATTCCGGTTTGCGAACCTTTTTCGGAAGCCAACAAGCTCCGTTTTGAGTGGTACACATCCGTTTTGAGTGCCACACTTCCATTTTGAGTGTTACGCTGTCTGTTTTTGCTATTTATTTTGCATTTTTGTATCTGCGACTCTTTTTTTGTGACTGTGTGGAACCCTGTTCAGCTACTGATTCATTGATTGATTGATTGTGTGACTCCACTACATTGTTTATTGCTTTCATTTTATGGATCAATGGTCTCATTAGAGAGTAAAATTCATGTTAAATTGCTGTTTTAGGGGGTTGTTTTTATAAGTCTGGAACAGATTAATCCATTTTGCATTACTTTCTATGGGAAGGGGCGCCTTGGTTTTGGAACGCTTTGGTTTTGGAACAGACTTCCGGAACAAATTAAGTTTGAGAACCAAGGTACCACTGTATATACTTCCTGACTCCAGTACTGGAGTGCAGAACTAGGGTTGACATAAAGCAAGTAATTAAAACACTTGCTTCTCCTAAACGCCCTCCCATTTGGGGAAGACTCTATAGAGAAGCAGAAGATTTGCCAGTTTTGGAGCAAGGAGGATGGGTGCACAGTCTTTCCTCCAATGTGGATTCATGATCTCATCCCATGCTCACGTCTGATAGGCTACATGGTATAAACAGGAAGCCTCTTTCGCGTACGGGCAGTTTTCCCTGTACTTATTCTGATGTGACTTTCGGACATCATCGTATAGCTATATATAATTGGCTGGGTGAGAATAGGCATTGTCTCTCTGCCTCATTGGCCAGGATTGCTTCTAGAAGGAGTCAGGGTTTGGTTTTGTTAAACAGTGCAAGTTAGAGAAAGTAAAAACGAAACAACAACAACAACAAAAAACACAGCCACAACCGGGGGCACATGAAAAAGGTAAGCAAGGCTACATGCTTTTGTTTGAGGGGACCCGTAAACAAACCACTGTGTTGCAATACAGACAAGCTGAACAATATAACACAACTTCTCATATTAATTCTTACAAGTCTGGCTGGTGAAGAATTGATCAAGATTGGCTGATGAAGCATTGAACAAAACAGATTGGTTATCCGGAAACTCTGTTCCGGCGATATTTGGTGACTGATTATGTATATATCAAACTTTTGAATTATTCTACCACGACTGGTGAAGAAGATTTAGAGACTTTGGTTGTAATTTCTGATCGTTTGTATTAGTCTATAAATAGTTGTTATTGGCCATTGTTATTGGCCATTGTGTTGTGTTATATTGTTCAGTTTGTTTGAGGGGAAGCATTCAAACAGGTAAACAACACCCCTACTTTCAGCCTGAAGTGGTACAGTCTAGGAAAAGCTGTACCAGCTGATTCTACGGACTGTATATAACCCAACCCTAAGCATAATGCTATTTTTGTTATTGAAGAATTCGTGGGGATTCTTTTGCAAAGAAGATGGGTACTTGGGAGTTCACACTGTGGAGTGAATTGGCTACATCCTAAGGAACTCAAGGACCAAACAGCCTTTGCAGTGTCAGTTTAGTATTCTTTTGTTGATGTGTTGCATCTCTCTTTGTTGTGATCCAATCTGGAAGTAACAAATTGCATTCCTGTTTATTAGACATTTATTTTCACTGTCGTTACTTGGAAGAAATCAACACCGTTTCGTCCTTTTCCGTGGCAGTTTTCTTTCTTTCCCCCAGTTACATTGGTACAATTTTCTCATAGACCCCAGGAGTAAAATAGCTGCTTTTCCGTATCTGTAAAATAAGAAAAATAATCTGGCACTGCAAGAAAACTGTGTTTCATCCAACCATATATGCTTCCAAATACTTGAGATTGATATAGCCTACCTCCAGGTGTATATTCTCGACCTGTCTAATTTCTGTTGATCTTAACAAATGAGGCCCCTGATAATTGCTTCTGACAGAATATTTCACAATCTATAAGCTTTTTCATTCTTCCATAATCTCAAATCCAGGAAGACAACAAAAATCAAGTCTGAAGGTATTTGAACTGATGGCCTGTTTGCTGTGCTTGTAACCTCCGCCTGAGAAATTTAGATAAAGTGTTCCCAGTCTACTATACACAATGCTGATGGTGAGATGCCTGGAACCAACATATTCTTTTATGCGTTTCACAATTTTACACTACCAACAGCATTCTTCTCTGTATTTTGGCACTATGGCTGAGGGGAAATGGCCTCTCCAAATTCTCTTTTCCGGGGGTGAAATTCGGGCAGAGTGGGGGGGGGGGGTTTGCAGAATATTCTCCAAAGGGAGTAGGTGGGGTTTTCAAATTGAAGGATTGAAGGTGGCTAAGAACTCAATAATAAAAAAATAATACCAGACAAACATAATCTCCAGATTAAAGTCCAATCAAAAAACAACATCCACAATATCCACCAAAGATGTGCCAGGCAGATTCGACTCAGGTAGGACTTTAGAAGGCAAAAACACAGGATGGGGGTGCTTGGAAGACTCTAAGGAACAGGAATATACTCTAATTCTGATAGGCAACACACCTCTGTGAAGAGTTAAACCACCCTGATCAGTGCATGCTGACTCTACTCATCGTATTGAGATTATTACAGTATTCTGGTATTGTGGTGAGGGAGGCAAGGGCAGTGGTTGCTAGTTCTGAATCAGAACGAAACTGCTGCCGTTCATTTCACATTGATGAACATCCTTTTTGACCTCAAGCCCAGAACAGCAGTTGATCTTGAAGAACTAAATAACCCTGCAAGGAATTTCGTTTCATCTTCAAGTACTACAGACTTTTCGGTCTCTCGGTGTTCCTTCACCTTTCACGGCAAGAGTAATAATTTAACAGTGCTGAGTAGGACACAGTTTCTGGTCCACACATAAGGCCCCTGCCCCATTTCTGGTGGATTGCATGCTGGGTGCTGTAATTCTGGCAAAAAAATAATAATTCTGGGCTTGGATGACTTAATATGGATCAGTTATGCCTCTTGTGTCAAGAGTTCTTGCACATGTACTCTTGCTTAAAACCAAAAACAAAGCATGTTGGTGGACCAAATTAAAATATGTTGGTGAGGACACCCCATCCTTGGTCTAATAATTCTAGATCAGGCATGGCCAAACTTGGCTCTCCAGCTGTTTGGGGACCACAATTCCCATCATTCCTGACCACTGATCCTGTTAGCTAGGAGTGATGGGAGTTGTAGTCCCAAAACAGCGGGAGTGTCAAGTTTAGCCATGCCTGTTCTAGATTCTGCTCAGCAACATAGCAATACAGACCAGACATTGCATTCAAGTCCTTCTTGGGATAGCAACTCAAGACTTTGGATGCAATTTCTAGCACATGCACACACGAATTGATGTGAATGCATGGCTACATTCTCCAGGTTGACTCTTCAGGCCTGTCTGTTGACCAGAATGCAAGGGAAGCAAACTGCTAAAAATATGATGGTCACGATATTACAAATCCCCTTGGATTTATTCCTAAAAGCCCATGTACTATGTTATACAGTACTTACAGCCTTTCTCATAACGCAGGTTGTGATTAAAATGCTGTATACAAGCAATCCAGAAGCTACTGCTGTTGTGATCCAAAGATAGAGTTGCGGGTCTGGGCATGGATCTGTGTCTGAAATACATTTAATTTTTCAAATTATCATCTTCAGAAAGATAGAGCAAATCTTAACACACACACATACAGATTCCCAAGTACAGTTGTACCTTGGAAGTCAAAAGGAATCCCTTCCGGAAGTCCATTCTACTTCCAAAACATTTGGAAACCAAGGCACAGGCCAGAAAGCTCACTGCAAAATTCAGAGAAGTGTGAGTTTCAAAGGATGGCTGTGCTTCAGTTCTCGTATTGCTTTGGAAAATATGAAGGTAGGTTAAATGCAAACTGAATCTGATTTCTCCCCATCCCTACTGGCAATAGATATGGAGGACAATATGCTGCGAGAAATTCACAACTCACTCACTAGGAAGCAAATCTCAGTGTGAGGGACTTCTGCACAAACATGTACATACTGTGAGAAGGCTGATTTGAGAGTTACAGGATTGAAGTGATAGACTTCAAGGACACACATTCATTCTGAAAAACACTTGAAGGCACCCTGACATCAAATCGTGAGCTTTCTGAACTCACCAACCACATAGAGCTGGGTTCCCCTTCCCATGACTTGGTTGTAGGGTGGCGGGAAAATCCGTTCCATCTTGCAGATATACAGACCAGCATCAGTCGGCTGCAGACCCCATAGAGTAACGTTTACACCATTGTGACCAGGGTGGACTTGGCACTTGATGCCATCCTTCACGATGAACGGCTCGTACCCAGCAGTAAGCCATGAAGCACACATTCTGAGAGACTCGTTGCCAAGGTCTTTAAGTAAAGTTATCACGAGTCCCTCTGCATCTCCAGCATTCCTGTATTCACACGCAAAGTGGGCAGCCTCTGGCCTTTTTACCACCAGGAACGACGGTTGAGTAACTTCTATGACTGTAATTAAATATCAAACAGAGTGCTGTGATAAATAAACATGTTTAAGAGAAATATGCTGTATCCATAGAAAGGGGAGTGGCAGG
This sequence comes from Podarcis erhardii, assembly GCF_964252035.2. NCBI lineage: Eukaryota > Metazoa > Chordata > Lepidosauria > Squamata > Lacertidae > Podarcis > Podarcis erhardii. The sequence goes on along the minus strand of NC_138497.1, from coordinate 130,307,595 downwards.
TATCTCAGATACTTATTTAATATCAGATATTTAATTTAGGCTTTTGAATTATGGTGCTGGAGGAGACTCTTGAGAGTCCTATGGACTGCAAGAAGATCAAACCTATCCGTTCTTAAGGAAATCAGCCCTGAGTGCTCACTGGAAGAACAGGTCATGAAGCTGAGGCTCCAATACTTTGGCCACCTCATGAGAAGAGAAGACTCCCTGGAAAAGACCCTGATGTTGGGAAAGATGGAGGGCACAAGGAGAAGAGGACGCCAGAGGACGAGATGGTTGGATAGTGTTCTCGAAGCTACCAGCATGAGTTTGACCAAACTGTGAGAGGCAGTGGAAGACAGGAGTGCCTGGCGTGCTCTGGTCCATGGGGTCACGAAGAGTCGGACATGACTAAACAGCAGCAACAACAATTTAATTTACGACATTTATATCTTGAGGGAACTCAAGACAGCATACATGCCGTTCCCAGGCAGTCACAAATCCAGGCACTGACTAGGCCCAGATTTTCTTACCATCCGTAGGGTTCCCTCAAGCCATATCTTGGAAAATTTGACTTGAAGTTCTTCAAATAAAACCAGGCATATATTCAACATGTGAGCAGAATTCAGCTGACACGTGCCTTAAGTTCTGCAGGAGAAGACCTAGTCATAGTTCCATCAATGACTATAGTTTGTAATGCAGCATCTGAGAGCATGGCCTTCTCTGTTTTGGCACCACAGGTGTAGAATTTCCTCCCTTTGAAATACAGTTCTCCTCCCTTGCTATTTAGCTTCATTATTAACTTAACTTGGGTAAAAGAGCTGATCTCTTCTGCTTATGGCTTGCTGTTGTATTATACTTAGTAGTTTTTATGGTATTAATAGTAGTAGTGTTAGTATTAGACAACAACAACAACAACAACAACAACAACAACAACAACAACAACAACAACAACAACAACATTTCTTACCTGCCGTTCACCATAAGGTCCCACAATATTAAAATCAGTTAAGACAATTATGTAATTCTGCATGTGAGATTTTAATATTTGGAGGTTTTTTAAAAAAATATCTGGAATGTTAGAGGGTTTTTTAAATATTTGCAGTTCCCACAATATTAAAATTAGTAAGAACAATCATGCAATTCTATATGTTACGTTTTAGTATTTGGAGGTTTTTCAATATTTGGATTTTTAAAGAAAAAGAAAAAAGAATGAGTTTAGGTGCACACTATCCTAGGAAACTTTGGATTTAAGGGTGAGTTATTATTGGGAAAATAAATAAATGAACTTTGCACAAAAGTTTATTTTAATTTTATTTTAGACATCTACTTCTTTAGCAGTCGCCCAGTAACGTCTCAAGAATTATAGCAACAGAGAAATGCAGTCCCTGCTGGTCTCTCACTTATTTACTTAATTAATTTTGCATGCAGCTTTTCAAAACTAGCGTTCCGCCTCAAGCAGCTCTCAGTTAAATGTTTTTGTGAAAACAAGAATGCATGAAAACAACAACATCAAAATCCCATCACTAAAAGTGCACGTAAATGAGAGGTTTTTTCCAAAGCTAAGGCTATGTTTTTTTAAAATGAAACAGAAATCATAACATTATCAAATCCCTGTAATGGACTGCAGCCGAACAGGCGTCAATCTCCAAGTAACCTTAAGGAAGGTAATGCATAAGAATAAGAATAAGAATAAGAATAAGAATAAGAATAAGAATAAGAATAAGAATTCCGTCCTGTATCTATTTTCTAGATTGTAAATGCCTCAAGCTAAGTACTAATACAATAGCGAAAGTACAATAAAAACATAAAAAGAGCCTTGTTATATCAGGCCAATTGTCCTTCTAGCACCCTACTCTCATGGTGACCAACAAGATGCTGGTAGGCAGGGGCAAAACTAGTCAAAGACCCAGTTTGGCACACCCACCCATGAGCATTTGCTGGGCAGCCTCAATGGTATACCTCTGGAGGCTTCACCTGGGGCAAAACACCTGGCTAACCTCCCCAACCCTCCCATAACTATGGCTCTGCCTGTAGGAGGCCCATATGTACATATATACATGGTGGTCATGGTGGCGTTCATAAAATTATCATCATCATCATCATCATTATTTATACCCTGCCCATCTGGTTTTCCCAGGCACTCTGGGCAGCTTACAGCACATAAAAAACAGTAAAACATTGGACGTTAAAAATTTCCCAGTGCAGTAGTAACAACTACTGTAGTAACAATAACAACAACCCTACTTTCTAATGTATTTTTCATGACTCTTCTGGATAATTTTATATAGGAGGACTATCTAAGCCTCGTCCTATATTATTAATAACTCACCTTTGCTGAAGCCAGCAGCTAAGCTGGGAAAGACAATGGCGATAAAAAATGAAATCATCACACAGCCAGATGTTGGATTCATGTAGACGTTCGATGCTTTCTTAGTCGAAGACAAGCTGGAAACAAACCGGATTGAGATTTAGATCCTTTGTTCACGATAGAGGATTTCTGTGTGAACGGAACCCACGCAGTGTGTGAGAGAGAGAAAGAGAGAGAGAGGGAGGGAGGATATACCTGAAAAGGTAAGCAATGTTTTGGTTGTTTCAAGACAGGAAACAGTGGAAATACGTGTGCAGTTAACCTCAAAGAGCAGTGAGCAAAGCAAATGTTCATCACCCAGAAAAATTAGTCAATATGAAACTTGTATTCAATATTAAAATGTACAGCAAGAAAGGAGAGATTGTCCCCTGCAGCATCAATGTGAGTTCATTTCCTCCCGTTCTTTCTGTTATTTTCCATTTATATACATAATAGTATTGGGCAGCAGCCAATATCACATGAATGGACTTCTGCTCGCGTGAGAGGACTTCCTCTTCTTCTTTCCCCACCCACTCTCCCCAAATCTTCTCCAGAGAATCTCCCCCAACCCGCCAAGAGAAGATTTTGAAGGGTGGGGCCAAAGGAGGTAGGAGAGGAAGGGGTGAAATCCTATCACAGCCATGGAAGTCTGCCAGAGGTCCAGCAATCCCGCAGCAAATTCAAAATATAACAAGTGAGAAAATAAAATAACGTCATGGTGTTGTTTTAACTAATAATTTAATTGGAGGCAAACGATGCCTACCTCCCTAATGCGATAAACCACAGAGCCTAGGACTTGCCAATCAGAAGGTCGGTGGTTCAAATCCCTGCGACGGGGTGAGCTCCTGTTGCTCGGTCCCTGCTCCTGCCAACCTAGCAGTTCGAAAGCACAAAGTGCAAGTAGATAAATAGGTACCGCTCTGGCGGGAAGGTAAACGGTGTTTCCCTGTGCTGCTCCAGTTCGCCAGAAGCGGCTTAGTCATGCTGGCCACATGACCTGGAAGCTGTATGCCGGCTCCCTCGGCCAATAAAGCGAGATGAGCGCTGCAACCCCAGAGTTGGCCACGACTGGACCTAATGGTCAGGGGTCCCTTTACCCTTTATAGTGGCAATGGGCTATATGAGACCCCAACATCATTTTGAACTGAAATGCCTGACAACGCCGCCTTAGGGGAATATGGTATTGACCGGTGCAAGCTGTCTTCCTGCTGATGCTTCTTAGTTCATGAGAGCAATTTGAGAACCAGAGGGTGAACCATTTAGGCTGGAATTTTCAATTAGGCTGGAATTTTCAATTCACGGATTGAAGGGATGCAGGTGGCACTGTGGTCTAAACCACTGAGCCTTGGGCTTGCTGATCAGAAGGTTGGCGGTTCGATTCCCTGCAATGGAGTGAACTATGTTGTTTGGTCCCAGCTCCTGCCAACCTAGCAGTTCGAAAACATGTCAAAGTGCAAGTAGATAAATAGGTACCGCTCCAGCGGGAAGGTAAACAGCATTTCCGTGCGCTGCTCTGGTTCGCCAGAAGCTAGCCACATGACCCAGAAAACTGCGGACAAACAACGGCTCCCTCAGCCAGTAAAGTGAGATGAGCGCCACAACCCCAGAGTCATCCATGACTGGACTTAAGGGTCAGGGATCCCTTTACCTTTGCTTCACGAATTGCATAGCATGTCTATGGCATGCACAGGGTCTGTGGTATCCCATTTGAGACTTCTATAGGTGTCTACTTCACCACTAGAATATACCTCTGAAGTTGCTTCAAAACATGAAAGTTGTTATAAAAAATAATAGAATCATAGAATTATAGAATCATAGAGTTGGAAGAGACCACAAGGGCCATCGAGTCCAACCCCCTGCCAAGCAGGAAACACCATCAGAGCACTCCTGACATATGGTCGTCAAGCCTCTGCTTTAAGACCTCCAAAGGTAAAGGTAAAAGGACCCCTGACCATTAGGTCCAGTCGTGGCTGACTCTGGGGTTGCGGCGCTCATCTTGCTTTATTGGCCGAGGGAGCCAGCGTACAGCTTCCGGGTCATGTGGCCAGCATGACTAAGCCACTTCTGGCGAACCAGAGCAGCGCATGGAAACGCCATTTACCTTCCCTCAGGAGTGGTACCTATTTATCTACTTGCACTTTTGACATACTTTTGATCTGCTAGGTTGGCAGGAGCAGGAACCGAGCAACGGGAGCTCACCCCATCACAGGGATTCGAGCCACCCACCTTCTGATTGGCCAGTCCTAGGCTCTGTGGTTTAACCCACAGCACCACCCGCATCCCTTCCCTCACTGGTGGTCAAGCTTAAACAGTCACAAAACTTTGGGAGGGGAAAGCTGGTCCTTCCTCCTCTTAAGGCAGCCCTCTAGGTGTTTTAGGACTACAATTCCCATCATGCCTGACCACTGGTTTTGTTAGCTAGGGCTGATGGGAGTTGTAGTCCCAAAACATCTGGAGGGCCAAGTTTGTCTATGCCTTTCTTAAGGGTAGTAGCTGCTGTTCCTCTCTGCCCACACACCACTTGCCTGGCTGCCAGTTTCAGTAATGGGATTTTGCTTACCTGCAAAGCTGGAGCAACAGGTACGCTTCACCTGTTCTCTGCCTTTTCTTCAAATCACACACCTGGTGACAGAAAAGGACAGAGATGATTCCAGCAGCTGCAAAAATGGCTCACCGTGAGATACCAGCAGAGCAAATGGTGGTCATGATTCCATAGCAGGATGTAGAATGGAAAGTTCTTCTGAATACCCCCAGGCTCTCTCCGTTATGTAAAAACCTGCCTTGTTTCACTTCGAAACAGATTTTCACGGGGTCATCCTAGTTTGCGACTAAAAATAATGTCGGGCAGGAAGTCTGCTTGATGGCCTGAGTAATTATGGTAATCAGATTTCCACCAGCATCTTTCCTCCCTGCTTACTTCACTGTGTTTCATTTGCATATTAATTAGCTGACTGTTGACTCAAAAACATCAAACATGTGGCATTTCTGCTGCTGCTCCAGTTCTGTTCTTTCTGACGTTCTTCAAAGATGGCTTTCAGTTTATTGACATCCCTGCAAGCTGTTTGGTTCACTGGTGAGAATGATGAACGTAACATGAATCTCACGTGTGAGACTTTCTCATCTTGTAGAAAAATGGCTTTTCTTAATTTAAATTGAAAAGTTGCTCGTAGATCCACACATGAACCTACTTAAGTCAGATCATGGATCCATGTGGCCCAGTGTTGCGTATACTCTGGCTGGCAAGAGCTTTCAGTTGGAGATCTTTTCCAGGGCTGGCCCTACCACTAGACAGGATGGGGCAACTGCAATAGGCAGTAGATGCGACAGGGGGCAGGGAGCCGCAGCAAAGGGTTGGAGGGCAAGCTGCCCTCACATGTGGTAAATGATGCTGTGCCATTGCCAGCAGTGTTGAAGTAAGATTCAGCTGCCAGTCTGGTCAGCCTCTCCACATGAAGTGGGAGAAAGCTGCCATATTGTCCTGTTTCAGGCAGCAAATGCCTTGGCCTGACCCCTGGTTGTCTCTTGAGCTTGGACAGTCCATTCTAAAGATTAACTAGTTCCGGTTCAAGTACAGCATGTAGAAGCAGGCACTAATTCCAGTTCTATATGCAGTCAGTTCACAATTCATTTCGATCCTCGGCAATGAATATTTCAGCACTCAGAGTGTTAGAAGCTGCTTTGCTGAAGTACACAATATACTCAAGAAGACTAAGAAAACATTAAACATACGTGCAATGAAATGCAAACTGTTTAATTTATTTGAGCTTTTTATTGAGCTTAAATAAAAATTATTATTATTATTATTATTATTATTATTATTATTACCCCACCCATCTGGCAGGGCTGCCTTCAGATGTCTTCTAAAAGTTTGGTAGTTATTTTTCTCTTTGACATCTGGTGGGAGGGCGTTCCATAGGTTGGGTGCCACTACCTAGAAGGCCCTCTGCCTGGTTCCCTGTAACTTGGCTTCTCACAGCAAGGGAAACACTAGAAGGCCCTCAGCGCTGGACCTCAGTGTCTGGGCAGAACGATGGGGGTGGAGACGCTCCTTCAGGTATACTGGACCGAGGCCATTTAGGGCTTTAAAGGTCAGCACCAACACTTTGAATTGTGCTCGGAAATGTACTGGGAGCCAGTGTAGGTCTTTCAAGACCGGTGTTATATGGTCTCGGCGGCCGCTCCCAGTCACCAGTCTAGCTGCCGCATTCTGGATTAGTTGTAGTTTCCGGGTCACCTTCAAAGGTAGCCCCACATAGAGCGCATTGCAGTAGTCCAAGCGAGAGATAACTAGAGCATGCAAAAGGCCCAAAGAGTCGACAGAGTAACAACAACAACAACAACAACAACAGTAGGAAGAGGAACTTAAAGGTGAAACAAAAATGGTTCCAGGTTCTGTCATAAAATGAACTTAATACACATTTAAAAATTATGGTGTAGTTGTTCTGGGATTTTTGAACTTTGCTAAACCAAACTAGTTCATTCTAAGCACTGGCCTTGTCAAATCCTATGATAAGGGGCATGGTTTTCATGAACAAAGTCCCAGGTTTAGGTCAAAGTATCTTTATCACACACACACACGCACACTTTACAAAGATGCTTCGACTTAAACTGGGGACTTTGTGCATTAAAACCATGCACCCTATCACTATTCTTATGGTCCCTTGGTTCCCATGCAATATCTTGGACAGCTCCACCTAGGAATAGGAAAGCCTCCTTATCCCTTATAAGTTAACAGGGTATTCAAATGTATCACTTACAATATACGTTAAGTGATACATTCCTTCAGTCTAGACACTGAGGTCCAGCTCCGAGGGCCTTCTGGCGGTTCCCTCACTGTGAGAAGCGAAGTTACAGGGAACCAGGCAGAAGGCCTTCTTGGTGGTGGCACCTGCCCTGTGGAACGCCCTCCCATCAGATGTCAAGGAAATAAACAACTCTCTGACCTTTAGAAGACATCTGAAGGCAACCCTGTATCAGGAAATTTTTAATGTCTAATGTTTTACCATTTTTAATGTGCTGTAAACTGCCCAGGGTAGCTGGGGGAACCCAGCCAGATGGGCGGGGCATAAATAAAATTATTATTATTATTATTATTATTATTATTATTATTATTATTATTATTATTATTATACCACCCAAGATGTTTTGCTGCCTGAAGTGAAGGAGAAGATGCCCCACACCCCTACATTCTGCTTACAGAAACAGCTAACCAGAATGGCAGTCAAATCTTCAGCACTGTTGAAGGAAACTCCATTGCATCTCAGAGCAGCTCCTTGTTAGCTAAGGCCACATTCACACCATATATTTAAAGCACTATGTTGCCACTTTAAACAGCATGGGTTCCCACAAAGAATTATGGGAACTGTAGTTGGGTCCTGAGGGACGCAGTTGGCGCTGTGGGTCTTGCCTAGGACTTGCCGATCAGAAGGTCAGCGGTTCAAATCCCCGCGACGGGGTGAGATCCCGTTGCTCAGTCCCAGCTCCTGCCAAGCTAGCAGTTCGAAAGCACGTCAAAGTGCAAGTAGATAAATAGGTACCGCTCCGGCAGGAAGGTAAATGGAGTTTCCATGTGCTGCTCTGGTTCGCCAGAAGCGGCTTAGTCATGCTGGCCACATGACCCAGAAGCTGTATGCAGGCTCCCTCAGCCAATAAAGCGAGATGAGCGCCGCAACCCCAGAGTCGGTCACGAAGGCAACCCTAGTAGTCAGGGGTCCCTTTACCTTTGCCTAGTTGGGTCCTGAGAGTTGTTAGGAAACAATGATGATCTATCCCTGCTCACAGGCAACTCTGGAAATTGTAGCTCTGAGAGGGAAATAGGGGTCTCCTGACAAAGCCACTCCCGACCTAAGGAGGGGGGGTTGCGGGCTCACGCCCCCGTCTACATTCTCGCGGGGTTGGCGCCAGCCCCGCGGGACTCAGGGATTCCCATTTCCTTATTAGTCATCACCCACAGCGCCAGCCAATCGGCTGGCGGTAGGGGCGGGCTTACTAAAGGTCATTTAAGGTTGGGGCAGCCCTGGCTCGCCCCTGTTCTCTCCTCACAGCTCTCAGCTCCCTTAACAAATTCCAGCTCCCAGAATTCTTTGGAAGAAGCTGTGATGGTTTAAAGTGACATATTAGACCTGGGAGAAGAGTCGATGGAAGAGGACTGAAAGAAGTTTAAAGACTATTTGCAGAAACATTGTAAAATGTTTGAATGTTAAAATGATGTTGGATTTAAAGAGAATATGGCATCAGTGATATAGTTAAAAGGAGTATGCAAAAAATTCTTAAAACGAAAAGGGGGAAAAGGCCAGAGTAATATTATGTCAAACTTAAATAAAATGGCACAAGGGTTTAAGTTATAAAGAATAGGTAAAAATTGAATTTGAAAAGAGAAGAAAAATTGGAGACATAATAGGTTGAAATATACAATTATAAATGAGGTCTGAAAGAGGGTTAGAATTTGCTGAACTTGATTGTGTAAAGGGGAACACAAAAAAGGGAGATGTGAGGAAGTCAAGAAAGAAGGTTATATAGATAATGTTAAAAATTGGATTTTTTCTTGTTTATGTTTTTATTGTCTTTTTTTGTTTCTTTGTGATGTATTTTTTCTTTTTGATGTATTTTTTCTTTTGTTGTATGTTTGTTCTATTATATAAAATCTTAATAAATATTTTTTTAAAAAAAATAATAAAGTGACATCTTAATGCTTTAAGTGCACACTTTCTTGTCTCTCTTTCAATCCCCCCCTCTCAAAATCTACCTGAATCCTAATGTTAGGGCTGTCCCTGTGGTTGGCAGATATGGCTGGCAATGGTTTCATGCTGCTCACCTGGGTTGAAGGTCAACTCAGTGAGAAATGGCTCGATATTTGCTTTTTTAACCGCTGTAGATTTCAGTTCTTTACCGTTGCTCTGCTTCTAACATCAACCACAAACGAATGCTCTTGCGTTCTGCCATCGATCATCAATATTTCCGACTTTATTTTTACCTTAGTTTCGCTTTCATTGCGATCTCTGGCACTGATAATCACCATTGTGTCATTTTCTTCACAAATAGCCACTCTTAAATATAGAGGGCACACTTCCCCCCGCCGCCACCACCATGTCATACTGAAACTGTTAAAGGTGTGGATATCACGTGTGTTCCTGATATTGCCGCCACACAGATTATCTCTCAATTGTTCTGTCAGCACAAATAACGATAAACTTGATGGCCCTTGTGGTCTCTTCCAACTCTATGATTCTATGAAAAGTCCTCCTCGGGTGGCAGACGCCATCTTTTTCAGTTCCAATGAAATAGAATCTAGACGTTTGCTCATTAATTTTTCCAGACAAGTTGCACACATTAACCTTTCCAGGGAAGATTTGCCAAGTCGAACTTAAAATACAAGCACGATAACAAAGTAATGGCTCGCCTCCCCCTATGGCTATTACCGTAATCTCTGCAAAATAGTCTGTCTCATAATGGTGGATCCCAATTAAATACTGCGTCACAGCAGTGCCTTTTATTTCTTTCCAGATATTTCGAAAAACAAAATACAGAATATTTTTAAAGGGATGAAAAGGGCTTAGTAGGGAGGACAACAAAGTGGGCTTCTTATTTTGTATTTTCTTGTACTTTGTCTCTCAAGTTTTCCGACTGAAACTGCTAAAAAGAGGGACTGATGTGATGCCTCCTGGGTTAATCATTTTATACCATCTCCTTCCTTCATCGCAATCCATGAAGGAAGTTGTATTTAACTGTACCACCTGCCATAACTAAGTAAAGGAACAAGAGTGAAGCAACAGAAATGGAGTCAAGCATTTTGCCACCTATTCTAGAAACCTGAACATCTACCTCAAGTGTACCAACCGATTTTTAGCAACTGAAGTTCAAGAGAAGCTGTGCATTACTGCTTTGTTTCAACGCCTGCCGCATCTGCAGATTTAGCGTAATTAATACAACAACTGTTTCCCGAAAGAACACGACTCCTGACCCATCTTTGTTTTGCCAACTTTATTTGGTAAACAAAGCCTTTCTTATTTGTTCAACTTCTGCGTTAAGATTCCAAATCACTGAGTTTTCCCAGAACCCCCAAAGAAAGCCTGTGGTGATTTAGAAATTCAATTAATTGGCGTACCCTGTGGCAGGTTCGCTACAGGTTTAATTGGGGGTAGTTAGCAGTGGGATCTGGCTTGAAAGGTTTTAAAAGATGAGTAGACAAAAATCACAGAAAAGGTTATCCATGGTTCTGCCACCGATATCAGCAGCAGTATGCCTCTGAAGACCAGTTTCTGGGAATAACAAGTGAGGATAGTACTATTGCCAGTGCCGGATTTACGTACAAGCTAAACAAGCTATACCTTAGGGCCCCACTCTCTTGGGGGCCCCCAATAAATGTAAAGAAAAAAAAAACACTGGGTGTACAGTTCCCAAATAGAAGATAAAAAGCAAATAAAATAAAACCTACATACAGCAACAGTGTTTTGTGTTATGTAGGCTCCTATGATGTAAGCCTGCTAGCCTGCTCCCTAAAATATCACTGGTTTGCCCATTTCTATATATAGGGTGCCTACATTCTGCATGGACTGGTTGCAACAGTTGTTGTTGTTGTTGTTTAGTCGTTTAGTCGTGTCTGACTCTTTGTGACTCCATTGACCAGAGCACGCCAGGCACTCCTGTCTTCCACTGCCTCCCGCAGTTTAGTCAAACTCATGCTGGTAGCTTTGAGAATGCTGTCCAACCACCTCATCCTCTGTTGTCCCCTTCTCCTTGTGCCCTCCATCTTTCCCAACATCAGGGTCTTTTCCAGGGAGTCTTCTCTTCTCATGAGGTGGCCAAAGTATTGGAGCCTCAGCTTCACGATCTGTCCTTCCAGTGAGCACTCAGGGCTGATTTCCTTAAGAATGGATCAGTTTGATCTTCTTGCAGTCCATGGGACTCTCAAGAATCTCCTCCAGCACCATAATTCAAAAGCATCAAGTCTTTGGCGATCAGCCTTCTTTATGGTCCAGCTCTCACTTCCATACATCACAACTGGGAAAACCATAGCTTTAACTATATTGCCTTGCTGTGGCGAAGGGGCTTGAATAACTCAGAGAAGCTATGAGCTATGCCGTGCAGGGTCACCCAAGATGGACAGGTCATAGTAGAGAATTTTGACCAAACATGATCCACCTGGAGCAGGAACCGGCAAGCCACTCCAGTATCCCTGCCAGGAAAACTCAATGGACAAAGACAACAGGTTGCAACAAGTACTTGGATAAAATACATATTTTGTTATGTGCAAATGGCTTTAGATACCTATTAGGTCCATAAATTACCATATAGCATATATTCAGCACAAAAACCAGTGACAATTGTTGACAAAGGACAGCTGGATATATAAAGGGTCCCATTACCTCCAGTAGCTTAGGGTCTCATCAAACCTAAATCCGGCCCTAACTATTGCATTATGGTCCTTCCTATAAGTCCTTGCCACAGGCATCTGGTTGGCCGCTGTGAGAACAGAATGCTGGACCAGATGTGCTGCTGGCCTAATCCAGACTATGCGCAAAGCCAACATTTCACGTTAATGTACAGATAAGAACTCCTTTGCATTGAATTGATTTCTCCAGGAACTGAACAGGCCGGGTTTATGATTGAAACGTGCCTGTGGTTAATAAAAACAGATCAGCTAAATGCAGATGACATCCAGTTTACTGTCAGCATAGTATCGATATCTGTCAGAGAAAATTTACAGCTCCTGGAACTCAGGAACCCATTATCTCAATACATCACATCAACATTATGGCTTCATCATCATCCTTTTATCTCATTAAGCATCTGGTTTTTGCAATGCAAGTAGGGAAGAACAAAAACAGTTCAACCGCAACTCTGTGTCGGGGGCCTCCCCCTATATTGCTTACAAAGTCCCTTCCTCAAAACTGCAGTTGCAATTTTCAAATCGAGACGGAAGCAACTGGTTCCTACCCAGTCCCCATTTACTCCCTTTTAAAATCTTTTCTCTGACAAGAATAGAACCCATGTTTCCTTTTTAATGGTCAATAAAAGGATTATGTGGCATTAGGGATTTCTATAATAATGGCCAGCTTAAGAAAAGGATAAGAAATCCTGAGGAATGTTAAATGAGCTAGAGCGCATAGTTTGAACAAGTTAGCTCCTTTATAGTAAAATGGTATCGTTAAACAGCAAGCAAGACGAGAATTAACGTCATTTGAAAACTTGATTGTGGCACGTAACTTTAATGCCAAGGATAGATTTACCCAAATGTGTCGTATACTGGCAAAATTAGATGCAGGTGATCTAACAGGATTACCAAAAAAAATGTTGGGGAAAGGATTTGGGTTACAATTTTGACCCCTTTAAATGGAAAAGTATATGGCACAAAGTGCTTCTGAAATCAGTATCATCAAAGATTCAAGAATCTTTTTTTAAAAAAAAATATCACTGGTTTGCTCTGGTTTCATAGAATCATAGAATCATAGAATCATAGAGTTGGAAGAGACCACAAGGGCCATCGAGTCCAACCCCCTGCCAAGCAGGAAACACCATCAGAGCACTCCTGACATATGGTTGTCAAGCCTCTGCTTAAAGACCTCCAAAGAAGGAGACTCCACCACACTCCTTGGCAGCAAATTCCACTGTCGAACAGCTCTTACTGTCAGGAAGTTCTTCCTAATGTTTAGGTGGAATCTTCTTTCTTGTAGTTTGGAACCATTGCTCCGTGTCCGCTTCTCTGGAGCAGCAGAAAACAACCTTTCTCCCTCCTCTATGTGACATCCTTTTATATATTTGAACATGGCTATCATATCACCCCTTAACCTCCTCTTCTCCAGGCTAAACATGCCCAGCTCCCTTAGCCGTTCCTCATAAGGCATCGTTTCCAGGCCTTTGACCATTTTGGTTGCCCTCCTCTGGGCACGTTCCAGTTTGTCAGTGTCCTTCTTGAACTGTGGTGCCCAGAACTGGACACAGTACTCCAGGTGAGGTCTGACCAGAGCAGAATACAGTGGCACTATTACTTCCCTTGATCTAGATGCTATACTCCTATTGATGCAGGTTTAATATACTTCTTCTTAATTGCATTTCAATTCAACAATTACTTTGATAAAATGCATATTTTCTTATGTGCAAATGGCTTGAGATACGTATTAGGTCCATAAATTACCATGTAGCATATATTCAACACAAAAGAACAGCAACAATTTGTTGTTGATGAAGGACAGCTGGACATAGAAAGGGCCCCACTACCTTCAGTAGGTTAGGGCCTCATCAGACCTGAATCCGGCCCTGATTTAGCCATACAGGCTGGGGACAGAATCACATTGGCTACCATAGTGCCAACCAGGAAGGTTTATGGCATTCCTTAAAAGGTAAAGAGACCCCTGACCATTAGGTCCAGTCGTAGACAACTCTGGGGTTGCGGTGCTCATCTCGCTTTATTGGCCGAGGGAGCCAGCGTACATGACTAAGCCGCCAGCATGACTAAGCCACTTCTGGCGAACCAGAGCAGCACATGGAAACGCCGTTTACCTTCCCGCCGGAGTGGTACCTATTTATCTGCTTGCACTTGACGTGCTTTCGAATTGCTAGGTGGGCAGGAGCAGGGACCGAACAACGGGAGCTCACCCCATCACGGGGATTCGAACCGCTGACCTTCTGATCGGCAAGCCCTAGGCTCAGTGGTTTAGATCACAGTGCCCCCCGCGTCCCTGTATGGCATTCCTTACACTACAGTTAAATCAAATCCTTCAGAGCTTGGATGTGCTGTTGCCTGTGTCCACATTCAATTTATTGTGCATGTAATCTAAGACTAAACATCGGGTGGAGGAAGTTTTTCACTGGGGCAAGCTAGGTTCTGGGCTCCAGAGGCAAATCAATAGAATCAATCCTTAACATTGAAATTTATTTCTGTACGGTTGCATGGCCGGGCTGTTGAGAATTACTGGGCTCTGACCTCCATACCCAAAAGCAATTATGGTCACATTAAAGCAAGAGGAGAAGGCCACATTCATTCCCGGAATGAAGCAATCAGGACAGGGCCAATTTGGTGAGGTAATAGAGCAAATATTTGCTCAGTGACTCTGAATTTCGAAATAATTAGCTGAAGCTGGTCAGTGGCGGGAATAAAAACACGGAAAGCCATTTAGAGCGCTTTGGTTTTTCGCAGGCATCAGTTCATTCAGCCCAGGAAACTGCTGTTTTGCCATAAATTGATCTTTAATGGCAGAATCACTCAGAATAATTTGTGACTACCCATAGACATTATTGCATTTAAAACAGATCTCTCCCAATTTTGTAACACACATACGGTGACTCACTCTTTGGTTTTGTGTTGTTGCTGTTCTAACGACTTCCTTAACAACTGGTATCATTAATGAATCTGTTGAAATGTTATAGACCTATGAGTAAATGAGAGAAGAAAACTGTATGAAGATAAATACTTAAAGAAGAACAAGAAATAAATAGAGGGGGGAAATTAAATAAATTATTTTTTGTACTTTTATTGCTATGTTTAAGTTTATGAATATTTCAGAAAAGAAATTATTGATAATATTTCTATTTCTTTCTCCACCTGCAATGTCAGCTGCTTGTAGTTATAGTATATTCATGTGTCAGTGTATCCAGATGCCTATATATTATATGGGTGTGCTTCTCACTGAAAATTGCTCTTTCCCTAATTAGAATATTGGTTCCGAGAAGAAATGATAATCCTGAAACATTTTATTTTATAGATGTTAATTTTATACCCTGAAGCTTTGCTGAACATATCCAATGTATTAAACATTGTATTAATTGATTTCTCCAAATTAGCCAGGAAAAGTACATCATCTGCATATAAAGAATCTTTACACTCCATATTACTATGTTTCATTCCTGAAATTTGGTTAGTCATCTGTACCTAATTGACAAGAAGCTCTAAACAAATTGCAAACAGCAGAGGGGACATCAAGCAGCCTTATTGCATCCCACTCTGAATTTTAATTATTGGCGATAAATGGTTATTTGCATAGATTTTTTGAAAAGGGATTACAGATACACAAGATGAATCCAAATTTAAATGGCTTGCATTCATTTCTTGCAAAGTTGTCACCAGAAAATTCCACTCAAAGCTGTCAAAAGTTCAATACAACCAATCACTTTTTGGTGTTCATTTGACTTGTCTTCTGTTTTGTACATGATCATTGTTAAGTTGTGGGTGAACATATCAGACGACACAGCGATTCTTCAAACAGCTCTTGTTTATTCAGAGGCCAGGACAGAACTGAACTGTAGGGTTCAGTCAGCCTGCTTATATAGAGCTCCAGTACAGCGTAACTGTAACAACTTTCTAAAACTATCCAGTCACTGAACGTCACTTTCAATCCCTTATTTGCATAACTATCTACAGTATCCCCCTGCTGGCCCAGGGTGAGAACTTCAGTACATAACAATCATGTGCTTGAAAATAATATTGTTTAGTCTGTTTTCTAAAAGAGATGACCAGATATTTATGTCTTGATTCAATAAACCGAAGCTCAATCCAGATATGGCTGTTAGTGGGTGGATCCCTAGACATGATGGATGGGAGATTGCCTGCTCTTGATGGGGTTACACTTCCTTCGAAGGAGCCGATACGTAGCTTGGGGGTCCTTTTGAATCCATTGCTGTCACTTGAGGCTCCGTGGCCCATAGTGTCTTCCATTAGCTTTGGCTGATGGTCCAGCTGCGCCCCTTTCTGAACAGAGATACCCTAACTACTGTGGTCTATGGTAACCTCTAGGTTAGATTACTGCATTACCTAACAACCCCTCCCCTAGAAGAACCGTCACATGATTGATAGCAAGTGAGATTGGAAAATAAACTGTGTGGAAATAAAAATATTAACTAAAGGCTTTGTTTTGCGGAAGATCTGGAAAGGAAACGAAAGGCTTTTGGGTGACGCAGTTACTAATCGGGATCCGCCATTATGAGACAGACGTTGTTGCGAGATTTACAGTCAAAGGGGGAGGCGAGTCACTGTTCTGTTATCATGTTTGGATTGTATGTCTGATTTGGCAAAAACTCCTCTGGAAAGGCTGATTTATGAAGCAACTGTCTGGGGAAATTAATGAGCAGACACTTAGACTTTATTTCATCGGAACCGTTGAAATGGCGCCTGCCGCTCTAATAGGACTTTTGGATCAGCGTGAAAGTCCACACAGAAACATAATAATGCTTGCTTCAACTTGCCTGTGGAAACAACTCAGAGGTTACTAAGAAGAAAAATGATAACAACAAGAAGTTTGGAAAATGGGATTTGTGAACATCAAAGCAGCAGAAATATGAGATGATTGGACCCTTACTGAACTCGAAGCATGGGTACCCCCAACAAAAATTGAAAAATTCGGCAAAATATTTGGATTTTATTATATGTATTGGTATAATTCGGATTAACTAATGTGATATGATTGGATTGTTAAATGGAAAACTTAATAAAAATTATTTCCCCCCCAAAAAACTACCTAACTACCGTTGTCTATGCTCTGGTAACCTCAAGGTTAGATTACTGCAATATGTTATACGTAGGGCTGCCTCTGAAGACAGTTCAGAAATTTCAGCCGGTGCAGAATGCAGTGGCTCCCCACTTGAAGAATGCCCTCCCCAGGGAGGCTTGCCTGGCACCTCCATTACAAATTTCAGGTGCCATGGAAAGGGAGGTGTCAAGAACAGTGTAGAAACCTATGAATGAATGAACGAATGAATGAATGAATGAATGAACAACAAGATGGGACAATAAGTTTATAGAAACGTACAAGGCTCCACCCAACCATTTTAGGGACTCCATTCTGGATTTGTGTAGGGTTTACTCGGCCTTTTCTTCTCCCAGATATATCCCACAAGGCAGCAGACATTTGCGATCTGAGCTGGCTTTCTTCTAGATGGGCTACCTTCGCAAGTTGATGAATCCCATCTGCCCTTCACTTCCCTTTGTATCACATGTAGAAATTGCCTTCTTGACTGTTCGACCCGCTATTGGTCTCGTCTGCTCAACCGGCCAGAACCTATCTTCACATGCAGGGCAAGTCCCTAACTCACGGAGGGTTTGAAACCCATTGGATACCCTCACCCAGTTTAGTCGGGCAGCCAAAGCCGTTTCCAGGATTGTGGCCACTGTCACATGCTGACAGCTTCTAGGAGCCACAGGTGAGAGCTGAGTGCTGGGTGGGGACCAAGGGTTTACAAACTACCCCAGAAAGACCACACCAGAGGTACCACTCCTCCCTAACAACTCTCTCTCACACAGTAATACATGTACAGTCATACATCGGGTTACAGACTCTTCAGATTGTGTTTTTTCAGGTTACGGACCCGCTGAAACCCGGAAGTACTGGTTACTTCCGGGTTTGGGGGGTCACGCATGCGCCGAAGCGCTAAATCATGTTTTGTACATGCGCAGAAGAGCCGAATCGCAACCCGCACATGCACAGATGCGCCACTGCGGGTTGCGAACGCTGCAGGTTGCAAACATGCATCCCGCACGGATCATGTTCACAACCCAAGCGTCCACTGTATTTTGAAGGCTGCCTGTGGCTGGGTTCACATATTGTTTCAGGAAGTGTGAGTTAGGCAGATTTGCATTAAAAGGAGAATTGGACCAAATATATTTCCCATCCCTAGTTGGAAGACAGAGCTGGGTACCCTCTGGCCTGCCCTGAGTCCCCAAACTAGCCTGCTGCCCCCCAAAATGGGGCAAAGGGGTTCTGCTCTGTGGTTTGTGTTGAAAAAACAAGTCAACTAGCAGCCCCAACAGATTCTGTATTTAGGAAGTCACGATACCGATAACAAACAACAACTTGTTCTTAAGTCAGGATGGCTGAAATCCAAGATGTCATATTTATGGATCTTATATCAAAGTGCCAATAATGGCTACTCCACAGTGCTCCATGCAAAAGAGCATTTGGGTAATTAGTTGAAACGTATGATCATAACTGTCAACTTACAGATTTGAAAATAAGGGACCAGCAGCCTCGAAAATAAGGGATCAGCAGCCAAAATAAGGGATTTTCCCAGCACAGGTATGTTCAACTTCTGAGCCCCTCCGGGCCAAAGGCAGGAAGCCCAGCCAGCAGCCAAACGAAGCCTCAAGTGGTGGTTCCCACAGCGCAGCAACCTGGCAAAGGGGATGCAGCAAGGAAAACCACCGTCACCTCTCCGCTGGGAAGCGCTGAGCAAAGGCGAGTCCCCAGGCAACGTGGCCGATTAGATCGGCACAAGGCATGCAAGCTCCACCCCCCATTCGTTCTTAGACTCCTTATTGGGTGAGCAACGCAGCCAAGCAACACATTTGGAGCCTCCCTCCTCCCTGGCCGGTAGGGAGGGAGGGAGAGGAGCTGCTTCCTTTGAAACCCGGGAAATTTAAGGGACATCATCAATAAAGGACAGCAGCGGGACACGGCGCTGGGATAAGGGCGTTTCCTGCCAAATAAGGGAGGGTTGACAGCTATGTGTATGATCATCACTGTAGGCAACAACATTCAGAACAAGCCCCAAAAAATCCAGAACAGAAGCAGACTCTTGCTTTAAGAGTTCCTTGCAAAGGAAGTTTAAGAGAGTGCGAATACCAAGAAAACAATGTACTGCTTGTACGATTCCTGCCTTAATAGATCCAATTTAGCAACAAGAATTGTTTAGAATGCAGTGCACATCTGTCACCAACAGATGGAGTACACAGGCCATACAATAAATGTGCTCATCAACTTCGGAATATTATAGCAATAAAGACTTGGCATCGTACTGACCATGTTATTTGGAGCTCTCAAGAGGGGAATAATAATTCATTAATGAGAACTGTTGCACTTGAGTGTTTTAGAACTTGGACCCCCGATATAGCCAGCAGGAATTTTGAGGGAATTTTCGCCAACAAATCTTAGAGGAATTTGAAATGATTGTGGCTGGCAGTGTTTAGCTGCGCTTGGACTGAACTTTAGCCTCATTCTGAGAGCAGCATAATGATTGGATCGCCCAAAGCACTCAAACTGCCATCAGCAAAGGTAGGGAAGCAACGTAGGCCCCCAGACCAAGGAAATTCAGGATTTGACTACAGTTTGAGAAGGGTAGGGAAATACAGTTTGGGCCATACCTGTCAACCTTCCCTATATTTGTGGGAAATTGCCTTATTCCAGCGCCGTTTCCCGCTGCTTCCCGCTGCTATCCCGGATTGTTAGATATCCCATAGACTGTCCCTGGGACAGGTGAGGCTGCTGTTCCCTTATTTTCAAATCTGAAAGTTGACAGCTATGGTTTGGCCGGCATTTAAATGTGAAGCCCCCCCCCCCCAATTCACACATGCCTCTTGAAATTCATGCTACGGTTACGAGAATTATAGGGTCTAGGATATAAAATAAATGTTCATAAATGTACCAGGCAAACACATGCATAAGTATATAAAGCACGTGTCTGAAATAGTACAGAACAATCCTGAAACCATTTTGACTCTCCCAAATTGACCTCAAATATTTCTCTGCAAGGAGGAAAGAAATGGGGAAAGCTTTCCAATTGTCTTTGGACAAATATGCGTAAGAGATTCGGATACTAAGTATTTACCATCACAAAATAATGGCCAGGCTGCCCAGGTAAACCCATTAACAGGTTTCCTGCCGGACAGGATTCTGCTGTAGACTGCCCCTTCTGTGATGTATGTATGATGTATTGGGGGGGGGGTCTTGAGCTACAGGGTGGCAATTTCAAAAGTCTATATAAGGGCTTGCACACCATTGTTCTGGGTTCCTCTTCCCTCTTGCGTTGGGTGGGGGGTGAGCACCCTGTTGCAACAGTTTAATAAAGACCAGGCTTACTAGCTGCTTTGCTTCTCGATATTCTCTGGTTGGCCTCTGTTATTTTCTCCTACGGATACAGAACCCACTTAAGGACTCTATACGGGCTCTTGGATACGCCATAAGGGAAAAGGAGCAGTTTTTTCTTATAACACTACTCTGAATGAGACCTTGTTTCACTAGCGACAAACTAGTGACAGCACTAGCGTTGCTGACTTGTGCTACTGGAGCCCTGCAGTCCAGGGTTTTTTTGAAAACAATTTCCACCAGCCCCAGGTAGTAGCACGTTTCAGGAGGAGCTGCTACCACTTCAAACACATGCCCAAATCCATCATTTGTAATGTCTCCGCTCCTCAGTATTTTAATGCCCATGCTAATCGAGGTAATTTCGCCTGTCGGCTGCAGAACACAATGGAGGGAAATATGCCTTCCAGAATTGGAAAATCAGAGAAAAATCTCCCAGTCATTTTGATTCATACCGTGCTCACAGTGACTTGCAATTATTGGAGCAGATGAGGATTCTGGGTACTGGAGAATGCAGCAAGTAATTTAAAATAATGACAGGTCTGGTTTCATCCTGAAGAGGAAGAGAACTCTCCAGAAGGCCATTAGGGAAGTGTTGTAACCGAGTCGATTTCTCTCCGCCCTGCCCCAAGTATATTATTCTTTTAATTGGATTTCGTTACAAGCAGTATTAAATTAGTCACTTTATATTATATTTATGCTGCCTTGGATGTGCAAATGTAGAGATCCGTTTCTTTCTTTCTGGGGACGGAGGGAATAAAAGCCAGGAAGCACTCCGGTCTCCAACTTGGGTGGACTGGAAGTAAACCAGTAAAAAAAGAGATTGAAACCAACCCCAGAAGTCAGAAAAAGGACATTAGGAGACGCAACGCAGCCACAGGCTCCAACTCCTTGCTGAATGTCAGAAAATTCAAGACAGAGGGATGTATTCTTTCTTGGGGGCACAGCCAGAGCTCATTCACCTCAGATTGGGTTCTGTGCATAGCTGTCAACTTACAGATTTGAAAATAAGGGACCAGCAGCCTCAAAAATAAGGGATCAGCAGCCAAAATAAGGGATTTTAGTCAAGCAGCAGCCAAACGAAGCCTCAAGTGGTGGTTCCCACAGCGCAGCAACCCGGCAAAGGGGATGCAGCAAGGAAAACCACCGTCACCTCTCCGCTGGGAAGCGCTGAGCAAAGGCGAGTCCCCAGGCAACACGGACGATTTGATCGGCACAAGGCATGCAAGCTCCACCCCCCCTCCAGTTGTTCTTAGACTCCTTATTGGGTGAGCAACGCAGCCAAGCAACACAGTTGGAGCCTCCCTCCTCCCTGGCCGGCAGGGAGGGAGGGAGAGGAGCTGCTTCCTTTGAAACCCGGGAAATTTAAGGGACATCATCAATAAGGGACAGCAGCGGGACACGGCGCTGGGATAAGGGACTGTCCCGCCAAATAAGGGACGCTTGACAGCTATGGTCCTGTGGCATCAGCTAGTGGCGAGAAAGGGTTGAGGGTGTTGCTGAGAGAAGTTCTAGAAAGGAATGGGGTTTTTTTCCTGATCTTCTATGGGATGTGTCAGAATCTCAAGTGGGTTTTTAGATCCACACATTTCCTTTGACTCGAGGGGCTGTCAAAGGATTTAAGCATAACGGAGAGATACGCTTTTAACAATGGTATGCTTAGGATGGTTGTTTCAGGTGACCAAGGAGCAGCCACTAAGAAATAATCCAGCTTCTTGGTTTAATTATTGGATGCATTTAGATTTAGATTCAGTGTTTAAGAGCTCACAGCGCTGTCTGTCTGTTAGAGTTTAGAGCGGCATTGTGAATAAATAGACAGTATATTTTAACAGAGCAGATGTGCTGCTATGGTTACAAGACAGCTGGGATCTCTATTCTAAAACAGTGGACTAGTGGGACCAATTGCAAAACTATATTTCATTTTCCTTGTGGAAGGTTACTCATACTAGTACAATTTTTCTTTTGTTTCAACTGCAATTACCCCTCCCCCCAATTATTAAATTGACTTATGCTATGACTTCGATATCCTCAGTCTGCTTATGTGAAAAATTATATTATCGACACAAAGGAAAGGATGTGGGAATGAATGAGATAACAATAATTCACGGTAATTCTCAGCTATTGAGATGGGAAGATTTGATTACAAGGCTACAGCACGCAAACCCACACCCCTAGGATTGAAACAAGTGTTTGTTTGTTTTGTATTCCTGTTGCTTATAGGGTAGTGCACTATGGGGAGGCCTTTTCTGAATATGTAAGGTAAAGGTAAAGGGACCCCTGACCATTAGGTCCAGTCGTGGCCGACTCTGGGGTTGCGGCGCTCCTCTCGCTTTATTGGCCGGCGTACAGCTTCCGGGTCATGTGGCCAGCATGACTAAGCCACTTCTGGCAAACCAGAGCAGCGCACAGAAACACCGTTTACCTTCCTGCCAGAGCGGTACCTATTTATCTACTTCCACTTTGACGTGCTTTCGTTGGCAGGAGCAGGGACCGAACAACAAGAGCTCACCCCGTTGTGGAGATTCGAACCACCGACCTTCTGATCGGCAAGTCCTAGGTTCTGTGGTTTAACCCACAGCGAGACATGGCTAAATTCAGGACAGTCTGTCAGGGGGACAACTCTGTGCTCAAATGTGCTGAACCGAGCCTAGGGATGGGCACATTTTTCTAAACCGAATTGTCATAACAGTTTTCAGGTTTTTTCAAAGCCCTCGTGGAAATTTGCCTGCTTTTTGGTGCCGATTCTGCCTAATTTCTCCTACTATGTGTATGCAATGTTGCATTTCTGCAAAAGGCAGCCCTTGGCTCCTGATTGGCAGCTGGGTTGCCAGTTCCCCCCCTCCTGCGGGGGGCTTAAACTGGACCCCTGTGCCTCTAGGTGGTGAAGCTTCCTAGCGCAGGCACACCTTGCCTGTGAGATGTTCCCTCCCTTTCGTTGCTCTGCTCACCTCACCCAACAAAACAGCATCCTTTTATTTCCTTCCCACCCCTCGCAGTGTTCCTCTGTGCCTAGTCCAAAACTAGCCTCCGATTTTGCTGTGCCAAAGCAAAGAAAGGGCAGGCATGTTTCGGTTGCTAGGCAACTTTGGGGCAAACATGGCACGACACCTCTGGATTTATCCCGATGACAGCAGCAGCAGCAGCAGCAGCAGCAGCAGGAGGAGGAGGAGGAGGAGGAGAGGGAACAAATATCAGATGCTCAACACATTCCAGTGATGCAACTTCTTGTGCCACTTCCCATATTGTCCACTAGAAAAGCTGTGCCAGCGCAGCATTGGAAAATGCATTATTCATGTGTATTTAAATTCAGATTCCGGAGGTATTGTGAGCTTGCCAAAATTGTCACCTCAGTCACATCTTTAGGTAGATTTAAGACTCCTAGCTCTTGGGCACCATGTTAATTCTGAGGAGAATTGGATTACAGTCCTCACATACCCAAGTATTAGGAAATGCACACAAGACGAAAAACAACAAACCCTAGCCTGCTATAAAAAGATCAAATATTTCCACTTCTGCAGTGTGTTTACGACTGGAAAAAATGTGTTGGAGATGATTCAGTAGATAGAGGTGTGATTATATTATTCACTGTAACCGCAAGCCAGAGCAAACAGTCTTCTGTGGAACTCTTAAGTGTGGGGGTGTCTTTTCCTTCAACCCAGACTCAGTGAGAAGAAATGATTTAAAGCAATAGGGCTTTAAAGCCACTTGGAAGCCATGTTTAGGGGGCGGTCCTATACCAAAGAAGAGCCAATGGCTAAGAGGTGACAAGACTTGGCAGAGCTCTAGGTACACTGCTGCCAAGACAGATACGCTAGATAATATCACCAAGGTAAACAAACAAACAATAAACATCCATAAAAATGGCAAAAGTAGTTTTTATCTTAAACAATTGCAAACGCAGTAAATGAAGTGTTTGCTTGTATTATTAGTGGTAATATCACAAAAGTGGTAATATCACAAAATATCACAAAGGTCCGTATAGCAAAAGCTATGCTTTTCCCTGTAGTGATGAATGGAAGTGAAAGCTGGACCATAAAGAAGGCTGATCGCCAAAGAATTGATGCTTTTGAATTATGGTGCTGGAGGAGACTCTTGAGAGTCCCATAGACTGCAAGAAGATCAAACCTCTCCATTCTGAAGGAAACCAGCCCTGAGTGCTCACTGGAAGGACAG
Organism: Podarcis erhardii; assembly: GCF_964252035.2. Lineage (NCBI taxonomy): Eukaryota > Metazoa > Chordata > Lepidosauria > Squamata > Lacertidae > Podarcis > Podarcis erhardii. Next base: position 130,283,310 of record NC_138497.1, on the reverse strand, counting down.
ATCCTGAAGCTGAGGCTCCAATACTTTGGCCACCTCATGAGAAGAGAAGACTCCCTGGAAAAGACTCTGATGTTGGGAAAGATGGGGGGCACAAGGAGAAGGGAACGACAGAGGACAAGATGGTTGGATAGTGTTCGTGAAGCTACCAGCATGAGTTTGACCAAACCGTGGGAGGCAGTAGAAGACAGGAGTGCCTGGCGTGCTCTGGTCCATGGGGTCACAAAGAGTCGGACACGACTAAATGACTAAACAACAACAAATGTCACAAGTGGTATACCAGTGGTTCAGTGCTCGGACGTCGTTCCGGTAATCCAATGTTTCGTTGCTAAAGAGCTTAGTCATTGAGCTTTGTAGTAAAGAATATACAAGAGAAGGAAGTATGTCGGGAGCAGAAATGTCCCTGCTTTAAGTTGTCTACATACTGTCTTCTCTTGTATATTATTTACTACAAAGCTCAATGGAAATCATTTACTCTGTTGAATTTATCTCAATGCTGCCAGCATTTTCAGCTATATACAGTTATTTTCCATATATCCAACAAATGTTTTCCAATCTTCTTTAAACATATGTTCTTCTTGCTCTCTTATTCTAGATGATAAATCTGCAAATTGTGCATATTCTGTCATCTTAAGTTGCCAATCCTCTTTGGTTGGGACCTCACTCACTTTCCATTTGGGGGCTAACAAAACACGGGCCGCAGCTGTTGCATAGATAAACAACCTTTTATGGGAATTCCCCAAGGGAATTTCAGTCTGGGTTAAAAGATAAAGGGATCCCTGACCATTAGGTCCAGTCGTAACTGACTCTGGGGTTGCGGCGCTCATCTTGCTTTATTGACCGAGGGAGCTGGCCAGCAGGACTAAGCCGCTTCTGGAGAACCAGAGTGGCGTATGAAAATGCCGTTTACCTTCCCCCAGAGTGGTACCTATTTATCTACTTGCACTTTGACGTGCTTTTGAACTGCTAGGTTGGCAGGAGCAGGGACTGAGCAACGGGAGCTCACCCCATCGCGGGGATTCGAACCGCCAACCTTCTGATCGGCAAGCCCTAGGCTCAGTGGTTTAGACCACAGTGCCCCCCACGTCCCCAGTCTGGGTTATCCTCCAACAAAAAGGGCCCTGGAGTTTTTTCAGGAAAGTAATTGTAAACATTTTTTTCAGTTCATTAAAAATCATTTCCCATTGTCTTCTCCCGCTCAGAGTGGCTGGAAAGTGGCCAAAGTACTGGAGTCTCAGCTTCAGGATCTGTCCTTCCAGTGAGCACTCAGGGCTGATTTCCTTAAGAATGGATAGGTTTGATCTTCTTGCAGTCCATGGGACTCTCAAGAGTCTTCTCCAGCACCAGAATTCAAAAGCATCAATTCTTCAGCGACCAGCCTTCTTTATGGTCCATCTCTCACTTCCATACATCACTACTGGGAAAACCATAGCTTTAACTATACAGACCTTTGTTGGCAAGGTGATGTCTCTGCTTTTTAAGATGCTGTCTAGGTATGTCATTGCTTTTCTCCCAAGAAGCAGGCATCTTTTAATTTTGTGGTGGCTGTCACCATCTGCAGTGATCATGGAGCCCAAGAAAGTAAAATCTCTCACTGCCTCCATTTCTTCCCCTTCTATTTGCCAGGAGGTGATAGGCCCAGTGGCCATGATCTTCGCTTTTTTGTTGTTGAGCTTCAGACCATATTTTGCGCTCCCCTCTTTCACCCTCATTAAAAGGTTTTTTAATTCCTCCTCACCTTCTGCCATCAAGGTTGTGTCATCTGCATATCTGAGGTTGTTGATGAGCATGCATTAAATGTAGCAGTTGTTCCACTAGCAAAGTGGTGGCAGAATATTTCGGGTCTGAAAGCGCACATAGCTCAATAGCCTGAGTGGAAAGGAGCTAATCCTTCACCACAAACTTCTTTTGTTATTGCATCACATTCCAGTGTGTTCGATTCCTGTCCATTCCAAAAATAAAGCAGATTGTTACATGTTGCCAATAGGCCTGGCGAAGGAATATTGAGGTGCTTCCAGATAAACCAGCCATTTGGCAAACTCAAAATAAATATATTCTATTGGTGTTAAACTGATTCATGTATCCCTCGTTAGTGCAAAACATGAGCACCACGTCTGACAGACCTATAGTTAGAAGATTATATTTCTCTCATGGCCATTTTTAAAGTTGGCAGCTTTCTTTCTTTCTTGGTTTCTAGAGGGAAATCAAAATATCTGGCATTTATTAATTTGATTGCACAACCTACAATACATTGATGACTACCTCCCGAAAAGGCTCTGTAAATCAAAACCCCCATCCAAAGTATTCTTAATCAGGATCTTGGAGTATGTGGGAAGGCAGGAAAAAGAAGGGGAAAGTTTTTATGGAAGGCTGAGCTATCTGCCTAGGGATCTAGTCAGGAATGAGGGTTGCCAGAGAGGGATGCTTGTGATTTTCCACTCCCCAGGCGGAAACTTTGTATATGGGTAAGTGTCCTGAACAGGAAGCAAGTTTGTGGCTGTTATTGTCAGAACCAAAAAACAAGAAAGAACACCCAGCCGTTGACTTAATTGTGAAAGTCCCATGGACTGCAAGAAGATCAAACCTATCCATTCTTAAGGAAACCAGCCCTGAGTGCTCACTGGAAGGACAGATCCTGAAGCTGAGGCTCCAAGACTTTGGCCAACTCATGAGAAGAGAAGACTCCCTGGAAAAGACCCTGATGTTGGGAAAGATGGAGGGCACAAGGAGAAGGGGACGACAGAGGATGAGATGGTTGGACAGCGTTCTCGAAGCTACCAGCTTGAGTTTGACCAAACTGCGGGAGGCAGTGGAAGACAGAAGTGCCAGGCGTGCTCTGGTCCATGGGGTCATGAAGAGTCGGACGCAACTAAAAGACTAAACAACAACAACAAAAACAGAATCATAGAATTTTAGCACAGGCCCTCCAAGTTTTCCTATTTTCCACTGACAGTCCCGGATTTACAGAAGCCGTCCCAGTTTCTGATTTGATCCTGGAATGTCCCACTTTTCCTTACAACATCCCTATCTTCACCGGAGAAATGTTGGAGGGCATGGTAGCATTGGAAGGGAACCGTGAGGGTCATCAAGTCCAACCCCCTGCAATGCAATAATCTTTTCCCTAATGTGAGACTCGAACCCATGACCCTTAAATTAAGACTCTCATGCTCTACTGACTGAGCTATCCTGAGCCATGGAACTAAACCAACTGCTGATATTACTGTGGTACCTACAAACACCTCGGGTTACAAACACTTCGGGTTACAGACTCCACTAACCCCGAAGTAGTACCTCGGGTTAAGAACTTTACCTCAGGATGAGAACAGAAATTGTGTGGCGGCAGCAGGAGGCCCCATTAGCTAAAGTGGTACCTCAGCTTAAGAATGGTTTCCGGTTAAGAACGGACCTCCAAAACGAAATAAGTTCGTAACCAGAGGTACCACTGTAGTAGTAGTAGTATTATTATTATTATTATTATTATTATTAAATTTATGTACTGCCTTTCATTCAAGGATGACAGGGCAGTTCACAACATACCAAATGAGAACACATAACATAAATAGCATAATAACAAACATTACAATACACACGCACACACACCCAGACACAGTTTTAAGAGCCACAGATTGTTTAGTTCACCATCAGTCTGGATGAATAGGAATGTTTTCGCTGGCACTTCAAGATATGTAACGAAGACACCAGCGAACCTCCCTAGGGAGATACAATAACTCAAGAGTAATTGAGAGTTCTAGTGCTGGTGGGGTTTTTTTAATGAGGAATATATTACTGTGGGGTATTAGTATGCCTGCATGCAACATGCAGCTGCTATTCTGATCTGCTTGCCAAAATCACATATATCCTTTGGAGAAGTGTTTCCACCTCAGCCCTAAACAAATGCACTAATAAAATATATATAACTGCGTACACAACTTGAAATGCGCCCATTGTCACGCTTGAAATGTTTGGTTGTGGCTAGAAGTAATAATATGCCCCAGCTTTCAGTGGTTTCTTCCTGATTTGACCGGAGCAGCCATCATGCATTAACTTTGCAAATTGGAGGCCTCGTTGCATTAATGAACTCTACCTTGGGCTGTGCTCCAAAAGTCTCCTGCAAGGTCACATCTTGTCCAGAATTGGCGAGTCCACAGTTGAATGGGATTGTGGTATCAAGGGACCTCACATGTACTATGACTGGCGACTTGGAACTGCACTGACTTTGGCTATGTGTGCAACATACATTTAAAGCACATTTATCGTTCATTCCCCTCCATCCTCACTGCTAAGAATCCTGGGAGCTCTGGATGGAATTCAGCACCACACACTTCTGATCACTTTGTGTGCTGGTCCCGAGGGTTAACCGTGCGGCGAGGTCCAAGTCCAGTCCGAGGTCGAGGGTGTGGTATGGAGGCTGTCCGGCAAAGCTGAAGCTGGGTCCAAGGTAGGGAGTCAGGTGAGGTCAGGAACTCTGGCAGAAGAGCAGGACAGGGTGCAGGCAGGAACAGGCTAGCAACAATGTTGCTCCCACAACCTGGGACTGGGGCTGGCTGGCTTTTATCTGCCCTGAGGCATAGGGCGGCCCCGGTCCACAGGTGACTCGCCTCTCCTTGCCTGGAGGCGAGCATTCTTCCTGCGGGAACTTAGTTCCCTCCGCCTCTCTGCCCTGAGCCTCTGCAGCTCAGGAGAGGCTGGAGGGTTACTGGACCCAGAGGCAACCTCAGCTTCCCCTGACGGGGCTGAGAGTGGAGCACCTGCAGGCAATGGGTCCTCCATCACCTCAGGAGCCAGAGCAGACTCAGCTGGTGCCTGCACCTGAGGATCCAGCACAGGTGAGGACCCTTCAGGCTCAGGCCCCAGCCCCAGCTCAGCTGGTTCTGGAGGCGGGGACTCCGGTGCAGGCTGGGATTCCTCAGGTTCAGCCTCTGAGTCTGAATCCCAGGCCATCACACCTTGCCAGTGGAAGTATTTCCACTTGCCAGAAGAAACTATCAGAGCCATCTTTTCCATGGGGCTTAGTGGTGTGTCGCGCCAGGGCGCTGGCCTCTCAGGGGCACCCCAGCAAGTGGGGGAGCTGTGCAGCTTTGTTGGCGGCCTCCCCTTTCCCTGCATGCCCGCCAGCTGCGTCCCGCCAACCATAAGGCTGGCGGCCATGCAGCTTCCTTCCCAAGCCTCCTCGGGAGGAGAGTGACCCCACAGAGGCTTAGGAAGGAAGCTGCGCCCCACCAACCATATGGCTGGTGGGCGCGCAGCTTCCCTCTAAAGCCTCCCAAGCCTCCGCAGGGATCGCTCTCCTGCAGCAGCATGGGGGAGAGTTGCGCCCCCTAATGGCTGGCAGTGCACAGCTACGGCTACCCCAACACTATCCATGGTAATTTGGGGGCGCTGGGCGAATATTTGCACCCCGGCGCCGCATCTGCTAAAGATGGCCCTGGGAACTGTCCCCCTCTTCCCCCACCCCTGTTCTGGGGGTCCTCATGACCCTCCAGAGTGAGATTGGAGGAGTTCAGAGGGTGCCCAGGGAGAGCAGAAACCCTTCTTCTGCCAGCCCCCCAGGTGAGTCAAAAACCTTGTAATGGCTTCTGCCAACACTCCAACTGCCCCCAAAGTGGCAGGACTGCCACAAAATCCTTTGCTGCTGCTCCTGGGAGTCGGAGAAGATGGGGTGGGGGGGCAGAGTCTTGTGCTGGGTTCAAGGGAGGGAGCAGGGCTGACTGGTTGACTGGCCAGTGGAGAAGTAGCAGCAGTAGTAGCGGGAAAAGGTGGAGGAGAAAGGGAGAGCAAGGCATGGGGCTGCCACTGTCCTCGCGATGGGAGGCTGTGACTCTCTGGCCTGGCAGGCCCCCAGCCAGCTAGCCATGCTGCATAAAAACAAGGAGGAGAAAATGAGCCAGGTCAGGCCTGAAGAGAAGATGGTGGCTGGAGGAGACCCTGAAACTGAAGGGTGTAGCTGGTCAGGAGCACGTCAGCTTGTTGGAGCTTGAGAGATGTGGGCTGGCAAGGACATTATAGGGTTGAGGGTGGGCACTGGAGCTAGCTAGGCTTCAGTGGGGAGTTGTCTGCATCATGAAAAACTTTAATAAACAATCTTAAAGTGACAAAAAGGGGGCGGCAGCAGTGATACTGATGTAGAATAGAATGACCCTATTACCATCTGAGGGATGTTGCAGTGGATGGGTTAGTTGAATCCAACCCTCTGAACTCTGTGAGGGACAAGCCACCTTTCCCAAGATTCTTTTGGGAGGGTGGTGAAATAGGCCTTAAATATATGGACGCGGGTGGCGCTGTGGGTTAAACCACAGAGCCTAGGACTTGCCGATCAGAAGGTCGGCAGTTCGAATCCCTGCGATGGGATGAGCTCCCGTTGCTCGGTCCCTGCTCCTGCACACCTAGCAGTTCGAAAGCACCTCAAAGTGCAAGTAGATAAATAGGTACCGCTCCGGCGGGAAGGTAAACGGCATTTCTGTGCGCTACTCTGGTTTGCCAGAGGCGTCTTAGTCAAGCTGGCCACATGACCTGGAAGCTGTACGCCGGCTCCCTCGGCCAATAAAGCAAAATGAGCGCCGCAACCCCAGAGTCGGCCTTGACTGGACCTAATGGTCAGGGGTCCCTTTACCTTTATATGGTGAGTACACAGCCTTCATTTAGCCTTAGAGTTGCTGGGTTTAAACCAATGGACTGGAACCCAAGAGTTCCTGGAGGCCTCATCCTTTACTGTGTTCCATTGTGTTCCCAGAAACTCCCCATTGGATGCCTTATCTTGCGTTTATCTATTTTTCTGTGTTTTATTAGATTAGACGGAGGGATAGATATTTTTGGATGACATAGGGTGCCCGTGTCATATTCTGACTCTCGTGGAATGGAACGTCTTTTCTCTCCCTTCCCCGCAGCTGAATTACGAGGATATGCAGCAAAGAAGAACTACCGTATTTTTTGCTCATTAAGACTCACTTTTTCCCTCCTAAAAAGTAAGGGGAAATGTGTGTGCGTCTTATGGAGCGAATGCAGGCTGCGGGCTATCACAGAAGCCAGAACAGCAACAGGGATTGCTGCTTTCACTGCACAGCGATCCCTCTTGCTGTTTTGGCTTCTGAGGTTCAGAATTTTTTTTTTCTTGTTTTCCTTCTCCAAAAACTAGGTGCGTCTTGTGGCCTGGTGCATCTTGTAGAGCGAAAAATACGGTATTTACTCTGCTATCAATTATCTGAAGAAGGGGAGTGAGGGACCGTTGTGTCCAGCGGGTCGTTCAGAAACATTAGCAAGGGGCAGGAACAATGGGTCAATGTACTATAACGCAAGGGTTTAATGAACTCATGTAATGTCTTTAGCGACTTCAAATTCACTTCCGGATAAGATAAGGGGATGCACAGACGATCGCAAAAATAGCCTTAAGACAATGCATGTGTTGAACCAAGGGTGAACTGTTCTGGGAGCTCCCTACACACCACCTTGGTTGTCAAGATAACCCCTCAATTAATGAGTGGCCATTTTAGCAATGAGCTCATACACTTGCTTTGTTATGGGCTAATTGGCTTGCTTTGGTGTTATCCTTATCTGGGGGCTTGGGGACTGGGCTCTGAGACCAGAAAGGGGAACTATCTGCCGGGTATTTGCCACCTATGCCCTCATCTGGTCAGGTGAAGCAATGGTAAGTCCTGGCCAAAGTGACGCATCCTGCTTTGCATATAAAGCATGTATGAGCATTTGCTTGGACGTGGACAAGTCATCTCCTTGCTGCAGTGTGTGCCCTGCATCTTCAGAGGCCAGGAATTTGTTGCAAGTCTGCACCTGAATTTTTTTAAGCACTCAAAATGGCCATTCTGATGTTTTTGACATCCTTCTTTGGTATCCCTGAACCCATTGATGTCTTTTTTATTTGTATATACAGTGGTGCCTCGCAAGACGAAAAGAATCCGTTCTGCGAGTCTCTTCGTCTTGCGGTTTTTTCGTCTTGCAAAGCAAGCCCATTAGCGGCTTAGCGGATCAGCTGTTAGCGGCTTAGCGGATCAGCAGTTAAGCGGCTTAGTGGATCAGCTGATAAGCAGCTTAGCGGCTTAGAAAAAGGGGGGAGGGGAAAAAACCCGCAGCAACTCGCAAGACATTTTCGTCTTGCGAAGCAAGCCCATAGGAAATTCGTTTTGCGAAGCACCTCCAAAACGGAAAACCCTTTCGTCTAGCGGGTTTTCCGTCTTGTGAGGCATTCGTCTTGTGGGGCACCACTGTATTTTATTTGTGTATACTGCTTGCTTTCTGTTGCTATGGCTGTTGGCTAATGTGAATAAAGTTTATTTATCTATTACCTATCCCTGCACCCAACCACTCCCATGAGCTCTCCTTTGGGCCTGCGGTTCAGAACGATGGACTTGAGGGAGTCATGTTAATGGCCAGTTCAGCCACTCATCATGTTTATGCAGTGGTACCTCGAGTTAAGTACTTAATTCGTTCTGGAGGTCCGTTCTTAACCTGAAACTGTTCTTAACCTGAAACACCACTTTAGCTAATGGGGCCTCCTGCTGCTGCCGCATCGCTGGAGCACGATTTCTGTTCTCATCCTGAAGCAAAGTTCTTAACCTGAGGTACTATTTCTTGGTTAGCGGAGTCTGTAACCTGAAGCGTATGTAACCTGAAGCGTATGTAACCCGAGGTACCACTGTACTGAATTGACTGATCTACTCACCATAAACAAGAGCTTGGGGTGACGCTTTTCTTTATAATAAGCCTGTAGTTCTTCAATCTCAGGTTTGTTGAATCTGCACCTGTATCTCTGGGCCTGTCACACATTTGTGGACTTTCTTGTGATCTGATCATAAGAGTCTACCCTCATGGGTGGCTAACCTGTGTCTTGCCACATAACAATGGACTCCAGTTCCCATCAGTCCCAGCCATCAGTCAGGGACGATGGTGTTGAGAATTCCATTCCTCCCGTGCTACAGATGTGTGGGATTGTTACATGTCACATGTCTGTTTACATTCCAGCACTGATTGTTGGAGTCTTGTGAGTGGAAAGGGAGATACGCCATTTCCACTCTGTATAGCTTTTGAATTATGGTGCTGGAGGAGACGCTTGAGAGTCCCATGGACTGCAAGAAGATCAAACCTCTCCATTCTGAAGGAAACCAGCTCTGAGTGCTCTCTGGAAGGACAGATCCTGAAGCTGAGACTCCAATACTTTGGCCAACTCATGAGAAGAGAAGACTCCCTGGAAAAGACCCTGATGTTGGGAAAGATGGAGGACACAAGGAGAAGGGGACGACAGAGGACGAGATGGTTGGACAGTGTTCTCGAAGCTACCAGCATGAGTTTGACCAAACTGCGGGAGGCAGTGGAAGACAGGAGTGCCTGGCGTGCTCTGGTCCATGGGGTCATGAAGAGTCGGACACGACTAAACGACTAAACAACAACAACATAGTTTTTGTGTTTGCTGCTCTCTCTCTCCGAGGAAGAAAGACAGAGAGAGAAGCCATGTTTTTCTTTGTTCTGTTACGTTTGTTTTAATTTGCAATAAATTAGGCTTAGACGTTACTCCTCAAGGCGGAGCTTCTGCTAGACATGTGGTCATGTCCTTGGATATGGGTCACAGCAGTGTGACGGGAGACCAGAATGATGAATCCTGGGTGACGTTGCGTTGTGGGGAGGGACCGGCCTGGGCGTTATCACCCAACAGATGGGAGTTTTGGAGGCCACAGATGTTGCCTCCAATTTTAAATAATAATTATTATAATAATAATAATTTATTATTTATACCCCACCCATATGGCTCGGTTTCCCCAAACACTCTGGGTGGCTTCCAACAAAATATTAAAATACAATAGTCATTCAGATATTAAAAGCTTCCCTGAACAAGGCTGCCTTCAGATGTCTCCTAAAAGTTGTTTTTTTTTTCCTTTGACATCTGATGGGAGGGTTTCCACAGGGCAGGTGCCACTATCGAGAAGGCCCTCTGCCTGGTTCCCTGTAACCTCACTTCTCACAGTGAGGGAACCGCCAGAAGGCCCTCGGAGCTGGACCTTAGTGTTTGGGCAGAACATTGGGGGTAGAGACGCTCCCTCAGGTATACTGGGCCAAGGCCATTTAGGGCTTTAAAGGTCAACACCAACACTTTGAATTGTGCTCAGAAACATATTGGGAGCCAATGTAGGTCTTTCAAGACTGGTGTTATGTGGTCTCGGCAGCCGCCCCCAGTCACCAGTCTAGCTGCCGCATTCTGGATTAGTTGTAGTTTCCGGGTCACCTTCAAAGGTATCCCCACGTAGAGCGCATTGCATTAGTCCAAACAGGAGATGACTAGAGCATGTACCACCCTGGCAAGACAGTCTGCGGGCAGGTAGGGTCTCAGCCTGCGTACCAGATGGAGCTGATAAACAGCTGCCCTGGACACAGAATTGACCTGCATCTCCATGGACAGCTGTGAGTCCAAAATGACTCCCAGGCTGTGCACCTGGTCCTTCAGGGGCACAGTTACCCCGTTCAGGACCAGGGAGTCCTCCACACCTGCCTGCCTCCTTTCCCCCCAATACAGTACTTCTGTCTTGTCAGGATTCAACCTCAATCTGTTTGCCACCATCCATCCTGCAACATCTCTGAATGTGCATCATCTGCTTTAAATTTACATCCTGATCTTATAGCATTAAAACAAAGGGAGGCGGCTCTCTGCTTTCAGCTGTTCACCCACACGTTGAGAGTGGAGCAGAAAATAAACGAACAGATAAACCTTTGCACGGAGCGTCTACAGGTTATGCAGACAGGAACTGCGTGACAATGTCAGTTAGACAGAAGCAGGGCCAACAGTGTTGTTTTCTTATTTGTTGTGGCTTTGCGAGGGGTTGGTGGTATGTGGAGATTAGATGAAGAAGCATAAGCACCCAGTGTTATCTCTCTTGATCTCATCCGCCGTAGCGAAGGGAAACAGGTGGGTGCCACCTACTGGGGTGCAATGGAGATATAGATATAAATAACCCAAAGAGTTGTATTATCGATCAGGAAAAAGTTGAAGACGTTTTCATTGATATAAGATACTGGTTCTCATTTTCACTGACCTCCAACTCTGAAAGGGAAGTTCAATTCTGTTTACGTATAAAAGCGAGCTTAGCTAATTGACCCTTTGCAAAACAGTACACAAATCAAAACACAGCCATATTTTTTCTGAATTTTGCACTTCTCTGAATTTTGCAACACAGTTCCCTGTATAAGCAATGTGCAGAGAAATGCATACCCTGGAGGTGAATTATTGCGCATGAATGTATATATCCATAGGTACCAACTCTTAGGGGCTGAGGTACCTTCAGACCCCACAATAAATTATTTCAGCTCCCTGCCCCCAGTTGATGGGCATTGCCATTCAAATGGTGTGTCCTGTGATTGATTATGCATAGTGGAGTTTACCTAAGCCCCACCCACCCCTGGAAAAAGAATTATTCAAGTTAGCAGCCTGTATATATCAGTGAAATTAACATACAAAAAAGCATTATGCTAAGGGAAATTGCTTTGTGAAAAAGAAAATGTGCATGTTGGGCAAAATGAGGTACCAAAACATCTATATTCGAATGTGGACTGAAAATATGGAGAATTGATCTTAAGAGTGGAAAATGAGAGAAATGGATGTTGATAGATTCGCCCATCCCTAGTGACATGGACGGTGAAGAGAAGCAACCTCTGATAGCTCAGTCGGCAGAACAGGAGACTCTAAATCTCAGGGCCAAGGGTTCGAGCCTCATGTTGGGCAAAAGATTCCTGCATTGTTGGGGGTTGGACTAGATGACCCTTGTGATCCCTTCCAACTCTATCATTCTATGATTCTATGACACATCAGTCAGCGAGCTATAAAAAGGCAAAGCAAGTACCAGAAACTCCTTCTCTATCCTGTTATGGTATCTTACTGCAGAGCATATGAGATTGTTCCTTTACCAAACTAAGACTGCAGCCCTAAGCACACTAGCTTGCGGTTAGGGAGGAGGAAAAATTCGATTCAGTTAGCATTGAAAGCCAAATTTGAAACAAAACGAGAGCTGAAACGCGGTTGTCCTTCAAAATCTGCACTGACCCGGATTTTGCAATGCAGTTCTTCAACCAAACAACATTTACAAAAGCATACATTAGGTAGAATTGTGCATAATAATGAATACGTCGGTGCAAGCAACACAGGAAAACGTGTTGCATTAGGGAAGAAATGCTTGCCAAAAATGTGTACGTTAGACAAAACTGCATACCAAAATGTGTTTGCAAGGAGACATTTGCACTAAAACGCTGGAGAATTTTCCTCAGGGTATTTTTTTGCAAAAGAACATTTGCAAATTGCTGCAGAAACGTGGAAAACCAAACTTAAGATTGGAAAAATGAGAAACTAGGAACTAGTTTTGACATATCCTTCCATTCTTGCCTGGGACTGAGTCCCGCTGAACTGACAAAGACCCTGTTCATGAGCCGACAGTGATAAAATTGCAGGGACTCCTGTATCTGCGAGAGAAAATGCTCTCTAACTTGGGTGCTCTAAAACGGCGTTTGAGTTGTAAGAAGATGTGATTCAAAAGTTTACAAGCGCCTCTCTGAACTCTTCCTTCCTCTTTGGTGGGCTTCTTGCTTCCCACTTAAAAGCCTCTGACCATAATGGCTTCAACCTCACCAATGTGTGCTTGTTTTTCAGATTTGTTTTTTTAAGGACTTAAAGTGATTATGCAAGCAACTTATCTCACGGCTCACCCCAGAAACCACATGTGAATTTCATTTCTTCTCATTCAGGCGGATTCTCAGTAGCTTGAGCAAGGTTTGCAAGTAACCTCGCTCCTTTGTGGTGGAAGAGAATTGCAGTGATGTCGGTCTCTGAGCCTCCGGTCATATTAGCTGCATCATTTAGGGGTGGAAAGTGGCCAGTTAAATGGTAACAATATCATTTAAACCTTTATTACCCACTTCTCGCATCTGACTCTTTTATTATTATTATTATTATGGACAGATTTCATGACTCTCTGATGCTCGTTATAAAACTATGTCTCATGTCTTTAAGATAACATTTACCGTATTTTTTTATCTATAAGACTCACTTTTCCCCTCCTAAAAAGTAAGGGGAAATGTGTGTGCGTCTTATGGAGCGAATGCAGGCTTCGCAGCTATCCCAGAAGCCAGAGCAGCAAGAAGGATTCCTGCTTTCACTGCGCAGCAATCCCTCTTGCTGTTCTGGCTTCTGGGATTCAGAAATTTTTTTTTCTTGTTTTCCTCCTCCAAAAACTAGGTGCATCTTGTGGTCTGGTGCATCTTATAGAGTGAAAAATATGTTAGTTAGATAGCAGAGTTGGGATGAAGCTGTTCAACAGAAATGGCAACTTGATAATGCAATGCCAGCTCAAATTTCCAAGATGGTGGTGTTGGTCATATACGCTTTAGAACCGCCATCTTGGAAATTGCAGGAATTGACTCACCACCTAAAGGCCAAACGGGACAACATTTCATGAATGAATTTCAGATTTGGGGTTTTGCTTTTGCTTTTTTTGGCTAAAAGGAGCTGGTGGAGTGTGATTTGAATTGAGGCAGCAGCAGCCTTTCCAACCACAAACCCTTTTCCCACAAGCTGCTGCTGGACGCAATATGGGTTCAATTGTATATCTGGTTTTTCAACCTTAGGCTGAATATGTAAACATATTCTTGTTTACTCTGCATTCTAGTATGGTTCCATCACTGATTTGAGTAACAGGTGTTAGCCACAACCCATTTTTCTACACGTCCTTTCTCATGAATTCAAATAGAGAAGAAGAAGAAGAAGAAGAAGAAGAAGAAGAAGAAGAAGAAGAAGAAGAAGAAGAAGAAGAAGAAGAAGAAGAACTTAGCTGTGTTTTAAGCTGGAAATGTGTAAACAGTCTCAATAGCAGCTCTAACAGCAGTGGTTTTCTCTTCCTACAAACCGGTCAAACCAATTGCACCAAGGACACACTGTAACAGTAAAGGTAAAGGTTAAGGGACCCCTGACCATTAGGTCCAGTCGTGACCGACTCTGGGGTTGCGGCGCTCCTCTCGCTTTATTGGCCAAGGGAGCCAGCGTACAGCTTCCGGGTCATGTGGCCAGCATGACTAAGCTGCTTCTGGCAAACCAGAGCAGTGCACGGAAACGCCGTTTACCTTCCCGCCGGAGCGGTACCTATTTATCTACTTGCACTTTGACGTGCTTTAGAACTGCTAGGTGGGCCGAGCAACGGGAGCTCACCCTGTCGCGGGGATTCGAACCGCCGACCTTCTGATCGGCAAGTCCTAGGCGCTGTGGGTTAACCCACAGCGCCACCCACGTCCCACATTGTAACAGTACGTTACTATTAAAGGGTCAGTTCTTCTCATATTCCCAAAATAAAACATCCACCCCTTCTTTTATTAAATAAAACAAAATTCATGCACACATGTAGATAAAAACAACTAACGAAACGCCCCATTTCCGCTGCAATATTTGGAGAGTGTCATGCTCACTAGCATTCAAGAGGGATTTCATCTTTCTCATAAACACTAATCTCTGAATGAAACAAACCACATGGCCCCTAAAGCAACCACATGGCTTCTGTCAATGCCTTGGAGAAGCATCGCCGCTGATAACAGGGAGGCTGAAAACACACACTGGAAGAGTGGAGGGGGCTCATACACAACACAATGCAAGAGGTGGGGGTGGGTGGGGTCTTGATGAGATCAGTAGTTCTGGGGTACGCCATGTATCAAACATGCCCTCCCCTCCCCCTGACAAGGAAGGGCGAGCAAATGAAAGTGATTTAAACAAGCCAGGCCGTTCAGGGACATCATATTGGGTGATAAGGGATGGGAGGAAACAGATTACGCTGAGCCAAAGGTTAGGGTGTGCATATGCCATCTAAATAATGAATTACGCTGCTAGGGTGCTATTGCTGTTAAAAGCGGGTGGGTGCGCCACGAAAAAAGATACCACCTGTTTCTGTTGTAGCCTAAACAGCGCATCCTTTTGCCTTTCCTCTACCAAGCAGAAGGAATTGCCGGGCAGTACTTGTATTAAACATGCTCTTGTTGAAAGTGGATCCAAGAGGATGGTATGAGCCCACTTTATTTTGAGAGAGAGCTCTTGCCCTTTTCATAACAGTGTCGGTGTTGACATCTTTCAGTCTTGAGAGACAATGGTGTTCAAAAAAAACAAAAGTGATGTGCCCAGTGCCGGATTTATGTGGCGCTGTGGGTTAAACCACAGAGCCTAGGACTTGCCAATCAGAAGGTCGGCGGTTTGAATCCCCGCGACAGGGTGAGCTCCCGTTGCTCGGTCCCTGCTCCTGCCTGCCAACCTAGCAGTTCGAAAGCACATCCAAGTGCAAGTAGATAAATAGGTACCACTCGGGCGGGAAGGTAAACGGCGTTTCTGTACACTGCTCTGGTTCGCCAGAAGTGGATTAGTCATGCTGGCCACATGACCCGGAAGCTGTACGCCGGCTCCCTCGGCCAATAAAGCGAGATGAACACTGCAAGCCCAGAGTTGTCTACGACTGGACCTAATGGTCAGGGGTCTCTTTACCTTTAAACAAGCTATAGCTTAGGGCCCCACTCTCTTGGGGGCCCCCAAAAAAATTAAAGGAAAAAACTGGGTGTACATTTCCAAAATAGAAGATAAAAAACAAATAAAACCTACATACAGCAACAGTATTTTGTGTTGTGTAGGCTCCTATGAGGTAAGTAATGGGCCCTGCCTGCTAGCCTGCTCCCTAAAATATCACTGGTTTGCTCATTTCTAACAGCGACAATTTGTAGTTGACAAAGGGCCTCATTACCTTCAGTAGCTTAGGGCCTCATCAAACCTAAATCCGGCCCTGGATGCACCTATAACAAAGGTGCTACCTAGGGGGAATGAGCGTATGCAAAAAATGACAAAAATGGCAAAAAAATTACGCACATCTCGATGCAAAATACTGTATTTTTCGCACCATAGGACGCAGTTTTTCCGTCTTAAAAACTAAGGGGAAAATTCTGTGCGTCCTATGGAGCGAATGCAGGGGGGGAGGCAAGCAGGAAAAGCCCCCAAGAGCCACACACAAGCTTCGCGCGGCTCTTGCGGGCTTTTCCCCAGGAGGGAGAAGGGATTGACGCGGCCAGTCAGTCCCTTCTCCCTCCTCTAGAAAAGCCTTGCGCAATCTCTCCAGTCGTGGGAGGCTGCGCAAGGCTAAAGAGGAAGCCCGGGCAGCGAGCACGATCCATTTTTAAAAATCTCTCTATCTCTACCTCTTTTTCTTTTTTGTCCTTTCTCCACCCCCTTATTTTCTTCTGGATCAGTGTTTTTATCTAGATTAACGTTTTAGTTTGGAGGGGGGGAATATTATAAAAAAGGAAACCTTGCAGCTTTTATTTTAGTATACAATAAAAACAGATTAAACAAAACACAAGAGAAGGAACTAGCATAGAAGAAGAAGAGAAAAGGGAAAGAGAGAGGATACAAAGCCATTTACCAGAGGTAGATCTTAACCCTTGCCTCACCTGGGAGCTTCTCTGGGCAGGAATTACCTCGGCTTAAGTGGGGTGAGGGAAGAGTGGCAGGTAGGGGGGTACCTACCTAGACAGTGAAGCCACATGTCTCTCCAATAAAAAATTGGGAGTGGGCACTGTGTGAAGTGGCTGTGGATCTCCTGCCGCAGAAGTGTAGGACTGTATAGAGTTGGGAGGGCCACCCGAGGGTCATCTAGCACAGCCCCCTCACAATGTAGGAATCACAGCTAAAGAACGCCAGGCAGATGGTCCCCCAACCGCTGCTTAAAAGCCTCCAGTGGTGGAGACCCCCAACAACTTCCGAGGTCACAGAATTGCAGGGTTGGAAGGGAACCCCAGGAGTCATCTAGTCCAGCCCCGGTGGACAGGTGGGCACGATCCATCCATAGGCGCCGACTCCATGGGGCCTGAAGGGGCCCGAGCCCCCTCAAAAATTCATTTGGGGGGCTCCGCCCCCCCCAATAATTTAAGAAAATTATTAGTTATATTATGCTTTGTAAAATCACAAAATTATGTTGGTATTTTTTATTTTCCTTGTTTGACGATAGTTACCTTTTAAAATACATTCAGTAATGAGTTAAAACAAAGCCACTCCCGATCTAGAGAGGGGGTGGGGTTGCGGGCTCTCGACCCATCAACAATCTTGCGGGGCTGGCGTCAGCCGCGCGAGAAGCAAGGATTCCCCCTAGCTCATTAATATTCACCGCCCACGGCGGCAGCCAATCGGCTGCCGCAAAGGGCGGGCCCTCACAGGTTCACTTAAGGTCGGGGCAGCCCGGGGCTCACCCCTTTCGTTCCCCCAGCAGAAGCGGTTTGGAGGTCTTGGGCCCCCCCAATATTTTTTATAAGTCGGTATGGGCCCCCGCCCCCCCCAATATTTTTTATAAGTCGGCACCCCTGGATCCATCCCGTTGTGCAAGGCTACAGATGCTGCTCAAGACTAAAGAGGAAGCACGCAGCCTGTCCGTTGCTCTTTGGGGCTGGGGGGGGATAATATCTTTTTCCTTGATTTCCCTCTCTAAAAACTAGGTGCGTTCTGTGCTCCGGTGCGTCCAATAGAGCGAAAAATACGGTAGGTTCATTGCTTCCTAGTCATTTCAAGTCATGCGTTGGCCTTGCTCTTACTACATTCTTTCTGTGCTTTGTTTGACTCAATAATAATAATAATAATAATAATAATAATAATAATAATAATATTTTTTTATTTGTATCCAGCCCTCCCCGGCCAAGGCCGGGCTCAGAGCAGCTAACATAATAAAAACAACACAATAAGCATAAAAACAGACACCAGTTAATTAAAATACATCTTAAAATTATCTCAGATAAGTTAAAATCTGGGCATGTGGCAATGATCAAGGTGGAATTGAGAGTGGTTAATAATTGCCATAAAGAATTGATGCTTTTGAATTATGGTGCTGGAGAAGACTCTTGAGAGACCCATGGACTGCAAGAAGATCAAACCTATCCATTCTGAAGGAAATCAGCCCTGAGTGCTCACTGGAAGGACAGATCGTGAAGCTGAGGCTCCAATACTTTGACCGCCTCATGAGAAGAGAAGACTCCCTGGAAAAGACCCTGATGTTGGGAAATATAGAGGGTGCAAGGAGAAGGGGACGACAGAGGACAAGATGGTGGGACATTGTTCTCGACGCTACCAGCATGAGTTTGACTAAATTGCGGGAGGCAGTGGAAGACAGGAGTGCCTGGCGTGCTCTGGTCCACGGGGTCACAAAGAGTCAGACACGACTAAATGACTAAACAACTACAACAATAATTGCCAGGACCAACTGTTTCCACTGATCATACAAGGACCTGTGAGCGGGTTGGGGGCTCCTTCGGGCTTGTTTTATACAAAGGAAAGTAAGTCAACTGGGCAAGACTCGCCACAGGTGAGCAGGAAAGTTTGCAAGCCTTGCCAGACCAGGGTCGGTGTACAAGACACACACATACCCCGGTACCTACAACCTACATTGCACTGGGGAACATTCGGTAGTGATGGGTGTGCCTGCTGAGGTGGTGCTAAGGATGTGACAGCCTTAGTTGTTTCCTGTTCTGTAAGGCTCCTGTTGGTTCCTGTTCAGTAACCCATATGTCACACTTTGAAAGTTGTTAACTCATCAAGAAAATTAAAATCAACTTTGTTTTTTTGCAATGTCGCTTTTTTTACTGGCAAAATGCTATTGTACGTCCTACATTTGCTACAACTAGACAGCATTGAGGGAGGAAAAACCAGTTGCCTTTTTAATTCCAGGCTTTGCTTGGCTATAATCATTGAACCATGCATATATTGTGTCCAGACAGCAAGAAAGGAAAATATAATCCCTGTCGTTATCTCTCTTGGATCTCACTGGGAGCCAAGCGGCATGTGGGTCATCAGTTGATTAATTCTCTCTTCTCAGTGACGACATTTTGCCTGCTCCTTTATGTAGGACATTGTCCAAGCCTTAGTGAAAGTCTGCAAATCTCAAGAGTGGTCTCATATGGCTGCACATTCCACTCTTCCTTAAAGGCTCTCTCAGAAATGACTTGCAGATTGATTGTTTTAGCAGTATGAGGAATTTGTTCATCAGCAGGGAAAGGGACTATGCAGAATTACATGGCAAAGCTATCCAACTAATCACTCACTTCGCTTACAATAGTATGATGTTCTTTATAATACTGGGCCAACTTAGCTGAATGCTCCTGATCTGTTAAACATATGTTTTAGACTCTCCCATTCGGTATTTCCCCTTTTGCCATGAAAGACAACATATTTTTACCTCTGCTCTTTGCTTGGTGAATTGCCAGAGTTTTGGTACAATTTATACACATAATCCAAAGACTGAAGCAATCAAGAAATTGCATCAATGCTGATGGAACCAGCATTTGCGTAAGAGAGGTTTATGAGACTGTATTTACAATCCATTGTCAGTTTTTCTTCTTTTCCACCATCAGTTTGAAGCATAACATAACAGTTTTTATCCTTCACAGTGCTGAGAACAACTTTTCGTGGGGATATCAGTGACCGTCGACAACAGGCGCGCTGAGCTAAGGGGTGAAATGTCCATTCATATTTCCCATTGTAGAGAACAGGCCATTTATGTTACCAATTGTCATGGCTCCCATGACCGGTACGCAGTGTAGTTTCTCGCTGGGACACCTGGCGCTTGAGGTCTCTTCTTTGGAGCGTTTGATTGCCAGGCAGTCATGTTGAAATAGTCATTCCGAACAATCTTATTCTTCTTGGTTTTCAGCTACAAAGAAAATGATGGAGGAGAGAGAATTTAATCGTTGTAATCAACAAAACCCAGTGAACAAAATCCACTTTGCAAGGAGTGATGAAACAATTGTGTGTTAATAATTTTTCGGCATTTCTGGGTATTCTGCGGAGGAGAACTAAACTCAGTCCTTGTGCATCGCCTTACTGGAGAGATACAGTGGTACCTCGGGTTAAGTACTTAATTCGTTCCGGAGGTCTGTTCTTAACCTGAAACTGTTCTTAACCTGAAACACCACTTTAGCTAATGGGGCCTCCTGCTGCCGCTGCGCCACTGGAGCACGATTTCTGTTCTCATCCTGAAGCAAAGTTCTTAACCCAAGGTACTATTTCTGGGTTAGCGGAGTCTGTAACCTGAAGCATATGTAACCCAAGGTACCACTGTATTGTGTAAAAATAATAAACAGGTGGGGGGAGGGGAATGGCGGTTGGTAGATGTGTACGTATTTAACATAAGATGTACTACATGGAAATACTTGATATGCATGGTACTTTTTGTGTGGAGATTATGGCTCTAAAATTCTACTGATATAGTATCAGCTTCGTTTAACTAGATACAGATTTATTTCGTTCCAGAGGTCCATTCTTAACCTGAAACTGTTAGCTAATGGGGCCTCCCGCTGCCGCTGCGCCACCGGAGCACTATTTCTGTTCTTATCCTGACACCAAGTTCTTAACCTGAAGCACTATTTCTGGGTTAGCGGAGTCTGTAACCTGAAGCGTATGTAACCTGAAGTGTATGTAACCCGAGGTACCACTGTACTCAGTACTGACAGCAAGAGAGGTACATGAGATTCCCCTTCACTTAATACCCAAAAGTATGGAAAGCAGATGTTTGTGTCACTTGCTCATCTTCTTATCATCACTTCCTTGCAAGTGTATGGAACAGCTGCAAAAAATGCACTGGTCTCTAGAGCTGAGCTAGCAAAATCTTCTGTACATTTGGCCTGATTCAGACATGCGGCCTCTACACTATTATTAGCTGTTTCACGAACAATTTTGCTTCTGCGGAATGTGCTGCCACAATTATTTAACTAGAAAACCTGGGTGTTTCTCAGCACAGTACACAGCAATGAAAGTGTCCCCTTGTGATGAAGGAGCCTAGAGAACACAGCCACCCAACTTTCAACAAAATTAGCGAAAAATTGGCTTGAATCCATACTTTAGCCCATGGGACAGAATTCAGTGTAGAGCTAAGGAGGCTGTTCTGCCAACACAAGCATTTCTGCTTGCCTGATCTCTCCTCTCCCCCCACTCCAAAAAAACACCTTCTGGGGTTCTTCCGACACCCCTCAGATGGCTTTGGGAGAAAGAGGGGGACCCCACTAGCAGAACGGGTTAGTTGAATCCAGCCCATGGTTTGCACAATTGGGAGGGTGCACATTCACCAAGTGGACCATAAAGAAGGCTGATCGCCAAAGAATGGATGCTTTTGAATTCTGGAGCTGGAGGAGACTCTTGACTGTCCCATGGACTGCAAGAAGATCAAACCTATCCATTCTTAAGGAAATCAGCCCTGAGTGCTCACTGGAAGGACAGATCCTGAAGCTGAGGCTCCAATACTTTGGCCACCTCATGAGAAGAGAAGACTCCCTGGAAAAGACCCTGATGTTGGGAAAGATGGAGGGCACAAGGAGAAGGGGACGACAGAGGACGAGATGGTTGGATAGTGTTCTCGAAGCTAGCAGCATGATTTTGACGAAACTGCGGGAGGCAGTGGAAGACAGAAGTGCCTGGCGTGCTCTGGTCCAGGGGGTTACGAAGAGTCGGACACGACTAAACGACTAAACAACAACAACAACAACATTCACCAAGATGCAGGCTCCTAAAATGGTAAGGAAGTTGGAGCTGAGGCTGAGTAGCATCACTGTATCATTTTTACTTCTTTAAAAAAAAATCATTATTATTATTATTATTATTCAGTTTATGTACCGCCCTTTATCAAAACATCCCAGGGTGGTGTGCAACATTAAATATCTTTTGATGAGCACCCCAGTAATTCAACCACACTCCAGCCACTGAGTTTTGAACAGGGCCTATTTCCTAGCAGGGAACGAAAACTGGTGGGTCATAAAGCATTTCTGTTATATTTTTTATTTGCATATGTCCAAGTCAAGACGTGCCAAGCAGCCAACCCTTGCAGCACTAGTCTTGGGACACATCTTTCTCCGCAGCCTAAAGCAGCAGTGTACACCTCATGGCTCAATTTTCCTTCCCACTCTGCAGACAGGTTCAAATTTCATGACCTCAGCCCCCCTCCCCAAGGTGGAGTGTGAGAGACAAATCCAACTGCCTTAGGATAACCAGCAGCCATCAAAGATCATTGAGCTAGGACCTTCGGCTATCAAACCATACAAAGAGAATTAAAAGATGGTCCAGATTTCCCCAACCTGTTGCCCTTCAGATATTTTGGAGTCCATCATCCTTCTGTCCCAGCCACTATGGCAAGGGATCATGGGAGTTGTAGTCCAAAACATCTGGGCCATGGGGGGTTCATGATCTAGAGAGCTCACCTCTTTGCTTGGCAAGGCAGAGTAGGATGGCATGTAACAACACGGAAGTGGACTAGCTTTTCCCATCTCCAAAATTAGATTATTGTTGCTCTTCTGCATTTAAGTGTACCTCAAGCACGTGAAATAAGTGAGAAACAACCATTCCTTACCCAACAATAGAAAAAAGCTGTTGTTGTTAGGATGCTGTAGAAAATAAGGACTCCGATAGCTGCTGCCATACTCATGAATTCTGGTCCTTGTTGACATTGAGATTCTGGAGTTTCTGGGGCTTGACAGAGGGGAGAAAAGCTTTAAAACGCATCTGCACAAACTATAAATGAAAAGCTATGTTACTGTTATTCCTAGATCACATTTGATTTCAAAAAAGGAAACTTCCCCAAAATGAGGAGATTGGTTAAAAAAGGAAGTTGATAAAGTCTAGAGGGTCAGATCACACCAAAATGCATGGGAGTTGTTTAAAAACACATTATTAGATACAGTCATACCTTGTAAGTTGAACAGAATTGGTTCCGGAAGACCGTTCAACTTCCGAAACATTTGACTTCCAAAGCGAGGCTTCTGATTGATCACAGAAGCCCGGTCAGATGTTCGGCTTCCAAAAGAACGTTCGAAAACCGGAATACTTACTTCCGGTTTTCAATCGTTTGGGAGCTGAAATGTTCGACTCCCAAGGCGTTTGGGCGCCAAGATACGACTGTACTGAAATGGAATGTACGCCACAGATCTAGAAGTGTACCATGAGGAACAAGATGACACCAGTGTGGTTGACAAGCAGGGTCCAAGACACTATCAGAGGCAAGACTTCATCTAAAAAAATGAAATCTTGTCCATATGAAGACAACAAAAAAAGAACACAAACTTTGGCACCCAAAAAAAAGTGCAAGTGAGGACAGCCGAAAAAGAATTTGAATAACACAAAGGCTGAATGGTTAAACTATGGAACTCACTCCTGCAGGAGTCAGTGACAGCTGTCAATCTAGATGTTTTGAAAGAGGGTTAGACAAATTAATGCAGTAAAGGTAAAAAAGGTAAAGGTAAAGGAAGCCCCGGATGGTTACATCCAGTCAAAGGCAACTATGGGGGTGCGGTGCTCATCTCGCTTTCAGGCCAAGGGAGCCAGCGTTTGTCCACAGACAGCTTTCCAGGTCATGTGGCCAGCAGGACTAAACCGCTTCTGTTGCAATGGGACACCATGATGGAAGACAGAGTGCATGGAAACGCCGTTTACCTTCCCACCGGAGTGGTACCTATTTATCTACTTGCACTTTGACATGCTTTCGAACTACTAGGTTGGCAGGAGCTGGGACAGAGCAATGGGAGCTCACCCCGTCACAGGGATTCGAACCGCCAACCTTCTGATCAACAAGCCCAAGAGTCTTAGTGGTTTAAACCACAGCTACTGCATACCAATTGTTGGAAAGCACAGGATGGCAGAGGGCTCTTGGACTCAGAGCTGTCTGTGGAGGCACAGGTCAACTCTGGGTCCAGGGTGGCTGTCAACCAACTCCATGCCTGCTAAACCCTACCTGCCTGTGCACGGCCTTGCCAGAGTGGTGCATGCTCTGGTTATCTCCTGCTTGGACTATTGCAATGCACTCTACGTGGGGCTACCTTTGCAGCTAACTCAGAAATGGCCATTAATCTAGAATGCAGCTGCTAGACTGGAAGCAGCCGCTTGGACCACATAATACCAGTCTACCTGTTCGTTCCTGAGCACAATTCAAATGGTTGGTGTTGACCTTTAAAGCCCTAAATGGCCTCGGCTCAGTATACCTGAAGGAGCGTCTCCACACCCATAGTTCAACCTGGACACTGAGATCCAGCGCCGAGGTCTTCTGGTGGTTCCCTCACTGTGAGAAGTGAAGTTACAGAGAAGAAGGAAGAGGACCTTCTTGGTAATGACGTCCACCCTGTGGAACGCTCTCCCATCAGATGTCATAGAGTGAAACAACTATATAACTTCTCATAGACATCTGAAGGCAGCCCTGTTTTGGGAAGCCTTAACGATTGATGTTTCCCTGTTCTTCCCCAGAAGGGCAAAGTATTAATTATTATTATTATTATTATTATTATTATTATTATTATTATTAGTGCTCAGGTCCTGCTTGCAGGTTTCGCACAGGCACCTGGCTCTTATTATGCTCTGATATACCCCATATTTGGGATGCGGGTGGCGCTGTGGGTTAAACCACAGAGCCTAGGACTTGCCGATCAGAAGGTCGGCAGTTCGAATCCCCATAACGGGGTGAGCTCCCGTTGCTCAGTCCCTGCTCCTGCCAACCTAGCAGTTCGAAAGCACGTCAAAGTGCAAATAGATAAATAGGTGCTGCTCCGGCGGGAAGGTAAACAGCATTTCCATGTGCTGTTCTGGTTTGCCAGAAGCAGCTTAGTCATGCTGGCCACATGACCCAGAAGCTTTACGCTGGCTTCCTCGGCCAGTAAAGCGAGATAAACGGCGCAACCCCAGAGTCGGTCGCAACTGGACTTTACTTTATTGCAGCAGCAGCAGCACTTGAGTGGGGGGCAGAGAGACAGCAGTAGGGAGGTGTGGTGTTTTTTTGGGGGGGAGGAAGGAAAACAGAATGGGGCTGCAGTCTGGACCAGAAGACTGGGGCTCCACAGCTGCCTTTTCTTCCGAAATAAAAGTAGCCCCTGCTGTTAAGGAAATTCGCTGTTTGTTGAGAAAGTGTTGGTTTGCATTTGGCAAAGGGGAGTAGACATTTCTAGATGCCCAGTTTAAATACTAGTAGCCCTAGCATGAGTGATTTGGGGCATATACAAGGACTTTCACATTTGTACCTTGCACGTGAACTAAAGTGCCAAGGCTTTCGTTGACTTCATACGGCGGTGGCTCAAAGACCTCAATTTTGCAGCTGTAAATGTCCGTTTGATTGGCATGTAGGCTCTGCAGGTTAAAGGTGACCTCCTTTTCTGTCTTGAAAGCAACTTGGCAGCTGATTTCCGGACTGTATTTGGTAATATTATGGGTGCTGTTCTTGTAAATGGAGCAGACTTCCACCCTTTCTATTCCTTTACGGAGCAAGGCTCTGAAGGCCTCTATTTTCTTTCCGTTAGATGTGTAGTTGCAGAATATCTTGGCACTTTCGCTCATTAGGCGCAGAGGTCTCTGTTGCACTAAAATATTCGCTTCTGAGGGTGGGGGAAAGAGAGAAACAAATGTTGTTAGGCAGTGGTGGCACCAGAAGGAAGGAAAATATTAAGGTGGGGGAAGAGCAGAGCAGGTTTTGTTTCGTATTATTAAACCTTTCCAAAGAGAAACATTGCTGCATTTCATAACAGTGCTTTGTTCCTAAATATATTTACTTGGAAGTAACTTATGTAGCTACCAGCCTTAATTAGGACATTAATATAAGATTGCATGAGAAGAAAAAAGAGAGCGAGATTTTTAGCGTGAGCTACTGCTAAAAGTGCAACTCTTCTTGAATGGGGAAGGAATATTGAAAACCTTTGTTAATAATAATAATAATAATAATAATAATAATAATAATAATAATAATAATAAATTTTATTTATATCCCGGCCTCCCCAGCCGAAGCCGGGCTCAGGGCGGCTAACAACAATCAAATAGTACAACATTCTAAAATCATTTCATTCTAAAATTAATTCAAATCAAATTGATGGCAACCATTAGGCTAAAATTTTGTGAAGATTGCCAAAGGAGGGAGTCAGGCTGTGCCCTGGCCAAAGGCCTGGTGGAACAGCTCTGTCTTGCAGGCCCTGCGGAAAGATGTCAAGTCCCGCAGGGCCCTAGTCTCTTGTGACAGAGCGTTCCACCAGATCGGAGCCACAGCCGAAAAAGCCCTGGCTCTGGTTGAGGCCAGCCTAACCTCTCTGTGGCCTGGGACCTTCAAGATGTTTTTATTTGAAGACCGTAAGTTCCTCCATGGGACATACCAGGAGAGGCGGTCCCGTAGATATGAAAAACAAAAAAACCTCAAGATTCAGGAAGTATTATAAGCTTGGCTAGGGGGATAACTTGTCCTAACTTCTCCTTAAGCAGTTTGCATAAGACTGCCCTAAGTTTTAGGGCCAGGCATGCTTAAGCAAAACAGGACAGAAAAACACTTTATTCAAAAGTTAGTGGCTCCAAATGTCATCAAAGATCTTCTGGATGAAGCTCATGGCCTGGGAATGTAGCTCAGGTCCTGGGAAACAAAGGAACTCCTCCTTGATCTCAGCAAAAAAAAAAATTCCCCGCTGTCAAATGCATGAGAATCAGGTTGCTTTCACAGCAGAGCCCTTTACTGCTGTGGCAGCATTGCTTTTTCCACACACAGCAGGAAGTTTAATTCAAACTGTGGTTTTTGTACATTTTGAATGTATAGCTATGTTATCTGACCATACCCAGGGTCGTGGCCAAGATTCGTCTATAAGGTCTACTCAGATGAGGTCATTCGGTGTTAATCTGCAGCCAACTCCTTGCCGTTTTTGCTTCGGTTATTGCTTCCTGTTCAGTGCTGCTGAAAGTTCAATGATTGATTCCCCCTTAATTAGTCCATTCCTATTCCCTGTAGGATCAGTGGGAGATTCGTTACTGATTTTATTTATTAATTAATTTATCTAAAATATTTTAGTGCAATCTAGAATTAGTTTGCAATAAAAAGGGGTGGGTGAAAAATTGCACTACAGGGAAATTTGCCCTTTGAAAGGGCAATTAAAAGGCCATTTTCAGTAGGGGTGTAAGGAGTCAGAGATGTTCATCCTGAACCTGTGTTCATTGCAATCAATGTTGTTTCTGTTCCACTGCCATTTGGCTTCTGCTAAAACCTGTATCACTTGTCCACTGGAGCCAAAATTAGCATAATTCTAATTATGTAATGAATTTCAATGTGTTTCAATGGAAAGGAAATGTCAATAACAATGCAGAAAATAATGCAATTATTTACATATTGTTTGTGGGCTAAAGAAACAACAATAGCGAATATTGCAAATATTCGCTTATATTCACTTCTGTCATTTCTATCTCTGACCTCGAATGAACACGCAAAACTTATGTCCATTTCCATTTCTGACATCTTTTTGATATCCTGGTTCTTCAGTACAGTGGGACCTCGGGTTAAGAACTTAATTCGTTCTGGAGGTCCGTTCTTAACCTGAAACTGTTCTTAACCTGAAGCACCACTTTAGCTAATGGGGCCTCCCGCTGCTGCTGCGCCGCTGCTGCGCGATTTCTGTTCTCATCCTGAAGCAAAGTTCTTAACCCAAGGTACTATTCCTGGGTTAGCGGAGTCTGTAACCTGAAGCGTATGTAACCTGAAGCGTATGTAACCTGAAGTACCACTGTAATGCTGTTGCAGCACTGCGCAGGAAACAATAAGAAGGCAAAAAGCTGTAAGAAGGAAGCTGCTAATGAAAGATACAGAAGCCCTGAAAAGCCTTAATAGCACTTTGCCAATCCACACACATTGTAGAGATGGCCACTATTCTTATTTATGTTGTAAATTTATTTTACCACAAATGAGGTCTGCACAAAGTTGGGACGACAATGCAGAAAATGCCAGATGGCAATTATCTGGCATCATCTTAAAAACTGGGTGAGCAAATAATGGCTCTTGAGCTAAAATGCCAGTGAATGGGGAAGCAACCTCAAGATCCAACATTATGGGATGTATCCAAGGCTAGTTATAATCAGAGTAGACCCAATGAAATTTACGGACATACCAACATAAGTTCATTAATTTCAGCAGATATATTCTGAGTAGAACTTAGTTGGCTACAACTCCATGTTGCATCAAGTCTTTAGATTTAATTTATTTCTTCTAGATCTTATAACATATAGGACTGTGATCTAAACGAAATATAAAGTACCATTTTCGCACCATTGCTTGTCTTCCCTCATCCGTCTGCAGCTATATTTAGAGTACAACTGTCAGAGGTTGAAATCTCCTAAATCTCTGTGTATTGTCTCTCATTGTCAAAAACTGTAATGCATCTACCACAGCCGAGAGGCCGAGTGAAAATAATAATAATAATAATAATAATAATAATAATAATAATAATAATTTATTACTTATACCCTGCCCATCTGGCTAGGTCTCCCCAGCCACTCTGGGTGGCTCCCAGCAGATTATTAAAAACACGATAAAACAACAAACATTAAAAACTTCCCTAAACAGAGCTGCCTTCAGATGTCTTCTAAAAGTCAGATACTTGTGTATTTCCTTGACATCTGATGGGAGGGCGTTCCACAAGGTGGGCGCCACTACCAAGAAGGCCCTCTGCCTGGTTCCCTGTAACCTCATTCTCGCAGTGAGGGAACCGCAAAAAGGCCCTCGGAGCTGGACCTTTAAGTTCATCTGTAACTTGCATCAGGGCAGCCTGTTGTAGGACCTGGAAGTCGAGGCTCATCTGTGAACCCCTTCAAAGCATTCTTGGACCATCTTATGTCCCTGAGCTAGAACAGCTGAAGGACAGGACCCAGCTTCATTCCGATACTCTTGACTTCAAGACAACAGCTCTCTGCAAAACAAAATAAAAAAATTCCTTCCAGTAGCACCTTAAAGACCAACTGAGTTAGTTCTAGGTATGAGCTTTCGTGTGCATGCACACTTCTTCAGATACACTGAAACAGAAGTCACCGGACCTTTCTATATAGTGAGAAGGTGGGGAGGGGTATTACTCAGAAGGGTGGTGGGAATGGGTGATTGGCAGATAGCTGCGATGAGCCTGTTGACGACTCTTAACGACTGCAATAGGTCTAACAGGAAAAAGCAAGGGGTGAGAAGGTGAAAAATGGCTTTGTCATGTATAATGAGATAAG
This sequence comes from Podarcis erhardii, assembly GCF_964252035.2. NCBI lineage: Eukaryota > Metazoa > Chordata > Lepidosauria > Squamata > Lacertidae > Podarcis > Podarcis erhardii. The sequence continues at coordinate 130,254,305 of NC_138497.1, read as the reverse complement.
AATCCAATGTCTTTATTCAAACCAGGTCTCTCCATAGTTTTAAGTTTGGTGATAAGTTGCAATTCAGCAGCTTCTCTTTCCAGCTGCTGAATTGCAACTTATCACCAAACTTAAAACTATGGAGAGACCTGGTTTGAATAAAGACATTGGATTCTTATCTCATTATACATGACAAAGCCATTTTTCACCTTCTCACCCCTTGCTTTTTCCTGTTAGACCTATTGCAGTCGTTAAGAGTCGTCAACAGGCTCATCGCAGCTATCTGCCAATCACCCATTCCCACCACCCTTCTGAGTAATACCCCTCCCCACCTTCTCACTATATAGAAAGGTCCGGTGACTTCTGTTTCAGTGTATCTGAAGAAGTGTGCATGCACACGAAAGCTCATACCTAGAACTAACTCAGTTGGTCTTTAAGGTGCTACTGGAAGGAATTTTTTTATTTTGTTTTGACCATGGCAGACCAACACGGCTACCTATCTGTAACCAGCTCTCTGCAAAGACAGGGTCCTTTCATAAGCTGTATGTTTATAGGCAGAAATCAAATCCATGCATGCATGCAGCCCTTGGAGATCTATTCCTAGGACCAGGACTGATAGGTGTTCCCTTTTCTGAAGGGGAAAAAATGCTGGATCATAAGTTGTTTATGCAGGTGTACCAACAACCACCCACCCACACACTACAGTGGTGCCTCGGGTTACATACGCTTCAGGTTACATACGCTTCAGGTTACATACGCTTCAGGTTACAGACTCCGCTAACCCAGAAATAGTACCTCAGGTTAAGAACTTTGCTTCAGGATGAGAACAGAAATTGTGCTCTAGTAGCACAGCGGCTGGACCATAAAGGCTGGACCATAAAGAAGGCTGATCGCTGAAGAATTGATGCTTTTGAATTCTGGTCTGGAGGAGACTCTTGAGAGTCCCATGGAATGCAAGAAAATCAAACCTATCCATTCTGAAGGAAATCAGGCCTGAGTGCTCACTGGAAGGACAGATCCTGAAGCTGAGGCTCCAATACTTTGGCCACCTCATGAGAAAATAAGACTCCTTGGAAAAGACCCTGATGTTGGGAAAGATGGAGGGCACAAGAAGAAGGGGACGACAGAGGACGAGATGGTTGGACAGTGTTCTCGAAGCTACCAGCATGAGTTTGACTAAACTGCGGGAGGCAGTGGAAGACAGAAGTGCCTGGCGTGCTCTGGTCCATGGGATCACGAAGAGTCGGACACGACTAAACGACTGAACAACAAGCGCGGCGGCAGCAGGAGGCCCCATTAGCTAAAGTGGTGCTTCAGGTTAAGAACAGTTTCAAATTAAGAACGGACCTCCAAATTAAGAACAGTTTCAAATTAAGAACATGCTACTCAAAATGACAATTGGGTGCTTGTGAGGAGTGTGTGTGTGTGTGTGTGTGGAGAAGAGAGCCTCACAAACAAATGATAAAAGTTTGCTGCTCTGGTGGGGGGCGGGCATTGACCTCTTCCCACAAACTGAGTGGAAGAAAATGCTGCAACAGCGGCTTGCGCATCATCTTCATGTCAGGTGCCTCTAGGCCAGCATCCTGTTTTCAATAATGGCCAGCATGTAGGTCCCAGGAAGCACTCCGCCAAGGCTCAGAGACCGTAGCATCCATCCAGATTTAAATAATAGCTTCCCTTGCTCCGTAAGAGGGAGCTGAAGAACGTTGGGTCGAGGAAGCAGGGATTGCCTCATTGCAAGAAGCACGAAGGCGGTTTTGCACCCTCTCATTAACAGGAGGAGAGGACTAAAGTGGTACCTCAAGTTACAGATGCTTCAGGTTACAGGCGCTTCAGGTTACAGACTCCGCTAACCCAGAAATAGTGCCTTGGGTTAAGAACTTTGCTTCAGGATGAGAACAGAAATTGTGTGGTGGTGATGCAGCAGTAGCGGGAGGCACCATTAGCTAAGAAGAGTTTGGATTTGATATCCTGCTTTATCACTACCCTAAGGAGTCTCAAAGCGGCTAACAATCTCCTTTCCCTTCCTCCCCCACAACAAACACTCTGTGAGGTGAGTGAAGCTGAGAGACTTCAGAGAAGTGTGACCAGGCCAAGGTCACCCAGCAGCTGCATGTGGAGGACTGGGGAATCGAACCCGGTTCACCAGATTACAAGTCCACTTCTCTTAACCACTACACCACACTGGCTCTCAGGTTAACCTGGTACATCAGGTTAAGAACAGTTTCAGGTTAAGAACGGACCTCCAGAACGAATTAAGTTCTTAACTCGAGGTACCACTGTGTTGCTAAACGGTTAATTTTCCCTTCTTAGGCAAGGTGTTGGAGAGTGCTCTTTGACCCAGCACTGGTCAAAGGTCCAGGTGGCTTTGGTTGTTATTTCAGGCTGGTTCACCAACTACTGCCCTCCCTGGACAGAAATCCTTGGCTGCAGTGCTCCATGCGCTGGTAACCTTGGGACTAGACTGCTGCAGTGCGCTTTACGTGGGGCTGCCCTTGGAAATGGTTTAGAGGTTAAAACTGATACAGAATTCAGTAGCTAGAATGCTAGCAGGCTCCACTGACCAAGTCTCAAAGATCTCCACTGGTTGCCGATACACTTCCAACCGCGACTCAGAGTACTTGGGCCTCAAATAACGGAAGGAGCAGCTCCTTCTATACAGCCTTGCTCAAGTATGAGGCATAATGTTTAACAGCGTGACCGAGCACCAAAATGCATCATTCGCTGTTTTGCCATAAGCAAAACGGTAAGGAGCCATGTCCGACTTGGTATTTAAAATTACTTTTAAGTGAAAGCAAGAGCCCTTTCGCCCATTTTTAATGGTTTGTTCTTTGTCTAAGAGTTCTTTGTCTGAGTTTTACTGCTTTAGTCAACTAGCTGCCCTTTGACTTTGAGCCTCTGCCTTCTCTGAGACTTAAAAAAAAAAATCAAACTTATAAACATAATACAGATTATATCTGTATGCAACAACAGCAGCTAGAGTTTTGATAGCCCAAAAGTGGAAGTAACAGGAGATTCCGACTAAGGGAATGGCAGATAAAGCTGGTCGAATATGCTGAAATGGCCAAATTGACACACAGAATTCGCAATCAGGAGGAGACGAAGTACCAAAAAGAATGGAGTAAATTTATGGTTTATATAAGTGAGAACTGTAGAAATTTGAAAACGTTGGCAAGATTAAATTAAATCTTATGTCACGGTGTAATTTTTAATCAATGAAACTGTGAATTATAGACTGGAATAAGAAAACTTGCGGAAGGGAAGGACGGAAGTCAACGGCTCTATGGAGCACAAAGTAGGATATATGTAATAAGACCTGATGTTTTTGTTGGTTGGTGTTGGTGTTCTTAAATCTCAATAAAAAGCATTTGAAAATAAAATGTGAGATCTTGTTGACCCCAAAAAAATCAAACTTAAGCTTTGCATGGAAGACATAAGATGGAGACCACACCTCTCTGCTTATTTCCATGATGGCTGCAATCCAACACACAGGTTGTTGTTGTTGTTACTACTACTACTATTAATTTATACCCCGCCCATCTGGCTAGGTTTCCCCAGCCACTCTGGGAGGTTCCCAACAGAATATTAAAAACACGATAAAACATCAAACACTAAAAACTTCCCTAAACAGGGCTGCCTTCAGATGTCTTCTAAAAGTCAGTTAGTTGTTTATTTCCTTGACATCTGATGGGAGGGCTTTCCACAGGGCGGGCGCCACTACCGAGAAGGCCCTCTGCCTAGTTCCCTGCAACCTCACTTCTCGCAGTGAGGGAACTGCCAGAAGGCCCTTGGAGCTGGACCTCAGTGTCTGGGCTGAACGATGCGGGTGGAGATGCTCCTTCAGGTCTACTGGGCCGAGGCCATTTAGGGCTTTAAAGGTCAGCAACAACACTTTGAATTGTGCTCCGAAATGTACTGGGAGCCAATGTAGGTCTTTCAAGACCAGTGTTATATGGTCTTGGCAGCCACTCCCAGTCAGACTATCTGATTTGCACTGCCTTCAACTGTTGCCCTGCTCACATGTTATCGACGCATATAAGGTACATGTAATTTGAGAGGTCATGGGCCGCACACAACAAGCTACATGCAACCCTAGCTCAGCCTCTGCTTGAAATTCATCTCAAGTAGGTGCCCCGGGTCATCTTCCCTATCAAATTTGCTCCCCGCAAGCTGCTTTTTGCCCGACTTGGGGAAAGCACATTGGTGTTATGTAGGTGTCTGAATGTTTTCTGCAAATAATGGTTTCAGGGAGGGTGGAATTTAGGTTGGAGAGACAGTGCAATGCTTCCACTGTAACATGGCTCTGATTATGAAGAGAACTTGATTTAAAAACAAACAAACACATTGTACTATTATTTAAGGGAAGCAAGAGTCAATGTGGAAGAAATTTTATATCTCAGGGTCAGATGCTTCAGGATTGACAATGCTTAATTAACTAATGGACTCTTTCTCCGCAAGGTGCAGTAATTGTAGCTTAGATGGCATTAGAAATATATCTAGGGATGGGATGATCAATGGTTATTGGACAGAATTGCTAATAGAACCATCTTGTTGAGAGGCAAGGTATCTCTGAGTAGCAGGTACTAGAGACAAACCACAGGGGATTAAGAACCTTCTAGAAGCTTCCGGATGAATCTGGTTGTTGAAATAGAGCAGAAAGAAGGAAAGGAGATCAGGGTCTATTGGTAGATCTCTCGGTGATTTACAGTCGATCGGCAAGGATTTCCAACTCCCAGTTGTTTGACAATATCAACAACAAAATGACCCTCCCTTTCAGACATCATAGACTGTTTATTTATTTTATATATTTATTAAATTCGTATCCTGTCCTATACCTATAGATCTCAGGGTGGTTGACAACATGAAATCACAATATTAAAAAACAAAAAACAGAAAATGCATAAATGAAAACAAAGACAAAGCAATGATCCCCGCTTCCACAAGAGATTTTTAAAAGGGCTTCGGTTGTCAAACAGCCAAAGGCCTGGTTAAAGAGGAATGTTTTCGCTTGACGCGTAAAGGTGTAAAGTGAAGGCCCCAGTCAAACCTCCCTGGGGTGAGCATTCCACAAATGGGAAATGAAGGAAGCTGAGAATAACCAGGACTGTGGTTGTTTTTGCGTACAAGGATTGTGAACTCCAGTTCTGATACTCCAAAGAAAATCTGGGGCTTAAACAAAAAGCCTCAGAACTCTATAATTCTCTTTTGCCACAGGCTCTGATGGGTGAATCCTGAGGTTCTAATGAAAGAATAGATTTTGCAAGCCTGAAGTCTCCCCACCTCTGACCTATGTGGCCTGACCCAGAATGCCAATTATGGTGCTGGAGGAGACTCTTGAGAGTCCCATGGACTGCAAGAAGATCATACCGATCCATTCTTAAGGAAATCAGCCCTGAGTGCTCACTGGAAGGACAGATCCTGAAGCTGAGGCTGCAATACTTTGGCCACCTCATGAGAAGAGAAGACACCCTGGAAAAGACCCTGATATTGGGAAAGATGGAGGGCACAAGGAGAAGGGGACGACAGAGGACAAGATGGTTGGACAGTGCTCTCGAAGCTGCCAGCTTGAGTTTGACCAAACTGCGGGAGGCAGTGGAAGACAGGAGTGCCTGGCGTGCTCTGGTCCAGGGGGTCACGAAGAGTCGGACACGACTAAACGACTAAACAACAACAGCAACAACATATTCTTAACAAAATGTAAGCGTTCTCATGTGTGCAATTTAATGGTGAGAGCCAGAGGTTTGTGCGAACTGAGTTATTTGACTTTATTTCTTAAATTTGTGTATCACCCTTCATCAGAAGATTTCGGGGCGCTTCACAGAATGAGGAAAGCTCAGCTTTGCATTTGGGAAACCTGAGGTGAAATAGCTTATTTACTCTGGAGATTGCATACAACCAGAATTATCTTTCTCCCCCGACCGCAATCAGTCCACCATTTCTATATTGACTAGTTTCTACATTTAAGATCCAAACCAGCCATTTTGAAATCACCTTGCACCATTGTAAAGCATCATCACTGATTCTACCTGCATCTCCACCCCCATCGTTCTGCCTGGACACTGAGGTCCAGCGCCAAGGGCGGTTCCCTCACTGTGAGAAGCAAAGCTACAGGGAACCAGGCAGAGGGCCTTCTCGGTGGTGGCGCCCGCCCTGTGGAATGCCCTCCCATCAGATGTCAAAGTGATAAACAACTACCTGACATTCAGAAGACATCTTAAGGCAGCCCTGTTCAGGGAAGTTTGTAATGTGTGATATTTTAGTGTATTTTTGGTCTCTGTGGAAGCCGCCCAGAGTGCCTGGGGAAACCCAGCCAGATGGGCGGGGTACAAATAAATTATTATTATTATTATTATTATTATTATTATTATTATTATTATTACAGCTATTTTAGAAATAAGGCTCTGTGGTTTGCAGAAGGACATCATGCAATAAGTACACTAATGCATTGGGACTTGATGTGGGGACCCAACACAAGCCGGTGAATTCGCTGCATCGCAATGACTTTGGTGTGGCCCACTGTGGTTATTAAATACTTACTTCATTATCTTTCATCATCATTACTTTATGAGACCATTTAAAGGCAGCTGCTGCTAATTTGCTCTCTGGTGGTGCGATCTGTTCATTTATAATATCTCAGTTCTCTTCTGCTTAGTTTAACAGAGAAAGCTGTGAATTATAAATCTGAACGAGGGATAAGAAGCTAAAGGACGTGCGCTCCCAAGAAATATGCAGGAGTGGGAAATATGCAAGGAACTCAAAAAGGTTCTACAGTGTCAAAAAGTTGTCCTAAATGTCAACAATCCTTTGCTCATTAACCATACTGAAAGAGGGTGCATTCACTTTCATTTTTGTGATTTCTGCCTGTAAGTATCGACATTCTTCTGCCCTTTGGAACAAAGCTTAGAAGTAGCAGTCACACCAGGGACTTCAGAAATTCGAGCTTTGATAAGCTAATGAAAACAGGTCTTTAACGAGTCTCAAGAACAGTGTAGCATTTAGAGCATCACAAAAGCAGCATTTAAGGGGTGATAACACGGGGGGGGGGAGCTAACTATGTAGGAACAATTCAAAATCTGAAAGATGTGCTGAAATCTTTTTTCAAAATCCTGAACGGGCTGTTTCTGATGCCTGGAATGTGTGCAAATATGATGCTAGTTTATGCTATATATCAGGGCTGTCCACAATACTAGCAATGATCTACCCATTGAATTGACTAGAGTTGTTGAGGGGTTTTTTTAGGGAAGCCAAAGTTAGATTGCGACTCTACGGGTAGAAGGGTGGAATTTCCACCGTAGAACAGCAAATTCAAGTTGTTCAAAATGGATTTGGTGATCTTGTGCAACAAACCAACTCAGAAATAAAAATTGAACTGTTTGCAGTAAGGAAAGTGACGGGGGAACTGCTGGAAAGTATGGGATAACAATTCCTTTATGAAGTGGTTTGTTGCCCACAAACAAATTAGAATGACTTATCAACAATTAATGGGTGCTGTATAATAATCCCACCATGCAAAGAAATTCACAACAAATGCTCACTAAACATGAAACAACCTTGCTGCTAATCGCTCACAAGGACTGTGACCAAACTATATATCTGTTAATTTTCAAAACACCGCAGACAGCAAACTTCCAATGGAAACAAAGATATCAATTAACCAAATACTGTTTTATGCAACCTTAATGATGGGCACACTATAGAAAATAAGTAACCAGAACGTATATTGTATGACACGTATCTAAGCAAATCTTCAAATGCACCCAATTTGAGGTCTTCATGCTATTCATTTGTGATATTTGTTGCACATGTATCCTATTCTTCCTCCAAGAATCCCAATGCAGCTTATTTCTTATCTGGGCAGTGTACAGAACAAAGATCTGCTTAGCTTCAGCAACTTTTTAAAAAGCATCATTTGCCACAGACCCTTCTCAAGAAATACAGACTGGTGATTAAAGCTAGCTCAGTTACTAATTTTTTGCCAATCTCCAGAAATGGCACCCTTTATTTCAATCCCGTATCATTTTTTGTGCAAGGCAGCCAAGTCCTAATCAAGCTTGTTCTGAATTAATTTGGTTTACACCCAAGTAAACTGGCATAGAATCCAGCCAATAACAGTGGAACAGTCTCCCTTCCTTGGAGGTTTTTAAGCAGAGGTTGGAAGGCCATCTGTCATGGATGCTTTAGCCGAGATTCCTGCATTGCAGGGGGTTGGACTAGATGACCCTCGGGGTCCCTTCCACCTCTATATGGGAGAGACAGAGAGAAAGGACTTACCTGTTAGGCTGTCAGGCTGAATTAGACTGAGTGCAGTAAGGATCCACAAGATCATGGTGCGAAAGGGTGGGCTGAAAATCCTGGCCCCGTAGAGACAGAGAGGACCGAGGAGGAAAAAAAGAAAATTGACTTTTCAGGTCAAAAGGCAGGCACCTCGCAGATTTCCATCTCCTCTTTTCCTCTGAGCGGCATACAGGAAGCAGAGTTACAAACAGGAAGCAGAGCTCTTTGATGACTTTACCATTTTGTCTCTGTTTATTCATCCTCTTTCTTTTCTACACCTCTTTTTCAGATCAAGTTGCTCAGTCATAGGTAAATGACAGCCTGTTCTGAATTTGGCAGGGAGGAAATGCCAGCCCCCGAAACGTACATGAGCATGATAGTTTGGAGCCCAGTTAGACTAGACAGTGGAATCTGAGGCAAATATTAATTTCGTTTCTCTTGAAAGACCACTGCAGCCCATCTATGGACCATAGTCCTGAAGCAAGCTGGGTCTCATCTGGTTTTTTCCACTTACTTGTCTCCCTAGGCAGTAGTAGTATCTGTATCCCTAGGAAAGGAAACCTGCTACCACCATAGCATATGGTTACCAGATTTTTTTTCAATGAATCCGGGGACCCTTTTTTTTTTTTTTTAAGCTGAGTAAACCAGAGAGCCTAGGACTTGCCGATCAGAAGGTCGGCGGTTCAAATCCCCGCGACGGGGTGAGCTCCCGTTGCTCGGTCCCTGCTCCTGCCAACCTAGCAGTTCAAAAGCACGTCAAAGTGCAAGTAGATAAATAGCTACCTCTCTGGCGGGAAGGTAAACGGGGTTTCCGTGCGCTGCTCTGGTTCGCCAGAAGTGGCTTAGTCATGCTGGCCACATGACCCAGAAGCTGTACGCCGGCTCCCTCGGCCAATAAAGCGAGTTAAGCGCCGCAACCACAGAATCGGCCATGACAGGACCTAATGGTCAGGGGTCCTTTAGCAACAAGGAGTCAGTAGTGGGGATGGTGAGGCAAAAGCCCAAGTACACATGTGTAATGTATAAAGGCGCAAAGCCCTTCTTTCGCACCCTGTGAAACATAAATGTGCAAAGTTTAAAAAAAACTGGGCAACGGTGCATGACCCACCTGTGACTCCCGAGTCTTCCCCGGTCTCATTCCCCCTTCCTCCTTTGTTTTGACAGATCGGATGAGATTCGGGAATCGCAGGTGGGAGGGCATTACCCAGGAGGGGAGCAAGGTGCGCAGTTTCTCTGCCAGGCAAGATGCAAATCCCTTCTTTCGCACCTTGTGAAACATAAATGCGCAGAGTTTTTTTAAAAAAACTGGGCAACGGCCGGCCGGCCACAACTCCCAAGCCTCCTCTGATCAGTCAAAACAAAGGGGGGAAGGGGGCAGGAGTTCTGTACCACCAGACATCCCCGGTTCCCCTTCAGCAGTGGCGGAAGCAGCGGCAGTCAGCAGCCCAGAGTCAGCCTGGTAGCGCAGTTGGCTCTGGCTGGCTTCAGGAGCTCCTCGCTGCTGTGGCGTCCACCATTTTTCCTCGCTGGAAGTTCCGGCAAGGAAAAATGGCGGGCACCACGGCAGCGGGCAGCAGGCAGCTCCTGAAGCCAGCCAGAGCCAACTGCACCACCAGGCTGGCTCCAGGCCGCTAAGGCTGCCACTGCCACATTTCCCAGGGACAGATTTGCAAATCCAGGGACTGTCCCTGGGAACAGGGGACATCTGGTAACCCTACCATAGCAGCCAGAAAGGCAAAACATTTTGTACCAGTTTCACCACCACTTCTACGCATGGGTCTGAGCGGTTTTGCCTTTGCCTCGCCACTTTCCCCTGGAAAACCCAATCTTTAGCGGCGCTAAATCGGAACAATTATGCAACCTTTAGAAGACAACTGAAGGCAGCCCTGTCAGTGGCGTAGCGTGGGGGTGCAGGGGGGGCAGAGGGCCTTCTCGCACCGGGCGCAAGATCTGGGGGGGGCGCTCGCACTCGCAGCTCTCTGCCCCCTGCTAAAATCCACGGGTTAGGGGGCGCAAATTACTTGCCTTGCCCTGGGTGCTAACAACCCACGCTACGCCACTGAGCCCTGTATAGGGAAGTTTTTATAGTTTGATGTTTTATTATGCTTTCCTATGTGTTGGAAGCTGCCCAGAGTGGGCAACCCAGTCAAATGTGTGAGGTACAACTAATAAAGTTCTGCAGAGAGAAGAAATCTATGTCAGAGGAGAAGGAATGAAATGTGGGGGGGAAATGGTAGCATTGTTGCGGAACATCTGAAATCTGGCCTGGGGAAGATGACACCAAGAGACAGTCAGAGCTAAAGAGTGGCCCCACTCAAAAAGTCTCTGAATGGGATCTATGCATGGCAGTTTGCAGGGGAAGAGATGTGCAGGGATCTGCAGAAATTGGTTGGGAAGTGGGCTGAGAATTGTCAACATCATATATACTAATTCCAGTTGTCAAGGGAAAGAGCGTCATTGTTTATGTAGCTTATTGCCAGGAAGGCGACAACTGCTGCTGTATATGGGATTGTTACCTTGACTGGAATGTAAAATAAGGTTTTGGAATGCAGATATAAAGAAAATCATCTTACCATCAATTCTAGCATGCAGGGGGGGGGTCACATAAATTGTTTCATTTGGTATTTGTGTGATTGGTATTGATAACTGTCTTATAATTTGGTATTGTTATAATGTGGGTTGTAATTGAAAATTAATAAAAATTATTGTCCCTAAAAAGAAGGTGGCAACTGCGAGCTGAGAGAATAGCCCAAAGCAGGGATGGGAAATCTAAAATACAGTGATGCCTCAGGTTACATACGCTTCAGGTTACATACGCTTCAGGTTACAGACTCCGCTAACCCAGAAATAGTGCTTCAGGTTAAGAACTTTGGTTCAGGATGAGAACAGAAATCGTGCTCCAACGGTGCGGCAGCTGCAGGAGGCCCCATTAGCTAAAATGGTGCCTCAGGTTAAGAACAGTTTCAGGTTAAGTATGGACCTCCGGATCGAATTAAGTTCTTAACCCGAGGTACCACTGTACAGCGGGACTCCAGCTCCTGCCTCATCCTACAAACTTCTTAGCAATGGATCTTTAAGGAGACTACCCAGAATAGGTGTTTGCTCAGGGGAGAAGCCAAGAAACACAATTTTGCTATCATTTGGGATCCGTTCTTGCATGATGTGATCAGTCAGCGAGAAGCAGAAAAACCGCCAGACCCTTACAAAATATTTTGGATAGATTTGCTGTCAAGACATCTACTATAATACTTTCAGTACCCATATGATGTGTACTGTACTAAAAAAAAAGTGATGTGAGTTTTCATCTTTGAATGCTTAGCCATATGTAATGTCCATGCATAGAAAGGTTGTAGCTCTGTTTTCATTAGTCTCTTCGTTGTAAGGAGAATATCTTGGTACTACTACTTTTACCTTGTAATGTGGGAAAACCATAAAACCATTGGTCATGCTAGTTAGGACTGATCGGAGTTGGAGGTTTGGCTGGTACGGAGGTTTGGCTGGAAGGAATGTGGATGCTGATGGGTTCGAGCTTCCCCGAGATTTGGTTTTCAATACTAAGGACTATCAAAAAGACTGGCAGAGGGGACAAGAGAGAGACTTAAGAGCCTCGGATGTAAGATCTCCGGGCTAATGGCTTTTTGAGATTGATGGACTTATGTTGGGGACTGAACCCGGGAAGGGGGTATGGGTGGAAATTGGGAACTTAAAGGGTATACAATATAATTTGTTTTTTTGTTTATTATGAGAGTTGGGGAATTCGTGGAAGGGAATCTTTTTCGACCTTAGAGAAATGTCTTAAGAATAAGTATTGATATATGGGTTTGGATGAGAGTTAAGATTGGATAAAGTAAAAGTGGTTTTAAAAATAAATTAAATTACTTAAATGAAAATAAGGTTGGAAGGATTTGCAGAAATAATGATTTGAACTAGAATACAAAAATGGGAGGTGTGAGGAGGTCAAGGAAATAAGTAAAGGAAGAAAGTTTTGCAAAGGTTTAATCTGTTCTTTTTTCTTTTTTTCAAGTGAGTGTATTCTCTTTTTTGTTGTTGTTGTATTTTTTTGTATTTTGTATTTTTCTTTTTTTCTTTCTGTAACTCTTAAACTTTGAATAAATATTATTTTTTTAAAAAGAGTTGGAGATCAACTATATCTGGAAAGCTACTACTTCCCAACTCCCTCTCTACACCCAGTTTTAGGGGTAGAAGATCAGGAACATTAGCTTGATGTTGAAGATCTGGAGCTCATGTCTGCACAACAACGCTCTTGAAAAAACTATCAAATAGCAATATTTATCTCTATGGATTCCTCTGTTCTTTAACTGGAGACTGTATTGGGGACACGGGTGGCGCTGTGGGCTAAACCACTGAGCCTAGGGCTTGCCGATCGGAAGGTCGGAGGTTCAAATCCCCATGACGGGGTGAGCTCCTGTTGCTCGGTCCCAGCTCCTGCCAACCTAGCAGTTCAAAAGCATGTCAAAGTACATGTAGACAAATAGGTACCGCTCCGGCGGGAAGGTAAATGGCATTTCCGTGCACTGCTCTGGTTCGCCAGAAGCAGCTTAGTCATGCTGGCCACATGACCCGGAAAAACTGTCTGTGGACAAACGGCTCCCTCAGGCAGTAAAGCGAGATGAGCGCCACAACCCCAGAGTCGTTCGTGACTGGACTTAACTGCCAGAGGTCCTTTTATAGGTTCTAGTACAGTAATATATATGTGAGCTTTCGATTATGCAATTGAAATTTAAAAAGGACTCTGGCTTCAAATAACATGAACTTTACCAACCTCTACTAAGAGGTGTAAGTTTGTGGGTTCATGTGTTCCTATGTTTAAAAAAGAAAAGTGAACCAGCTAAGTTTTTTCCTATCTCCCAAAACCCCCAAAAGAAAGGCCTTTTCTAAATGTGGCAACCAAACAAAATTAATTGTCCATTCTTCATTTATGCTATGAGCCCCAACCTTAATGTTTTACTTTCTGAATGTATTGTTATTTTGCCCCCTCCCAAAAAAAAGAAAGAAATTTCATCAGGACAAAAATCAGCAAAGGCATAAATTAGTCCCAAATTACCTGTGTTAAGACATGCAAGGTTGATGCCTCATTCTACATATCTCCCAGTAAATATGAAGGTCACTTGCAAGGTGATCGTCACCATTCAGAGATGTTACACATGGACACAGATGTAACCTAGCGATACACATCTTGACATAATCTCAAAATTTGATGGTGGGCGCCCTCAAGAGTTTATCTTATTATACAGAAAATTCAAGCAACTGCCGTACAGAAGTTGGAGTGTTGCAGCTCCTCCATTATAATATGTGAATTTGAAGCAAAGGCTAGAAACCAAATTTTCACAAGCCTTGGAGAACAAGGTTTTCAATTGCTGTTGAAACACAGGGATGAATATTCTTTAGAACCACCTCATTTGGGCTGGACGGGGTGTATTTCTGTAGTTATTAATAAACACTGGAATACGAAAAGAAAGAATGTACAACTTTCAAACTATTTATATAACATATGACCATTCAGCTTCCAGAGTGCAAGCCAAAATCAGCTGAGCTCCAAATTCAACAATCCTCTACTTGAATTTTCTCGAATTTCCAAACCCAACAGAGCGATTATTGCCAAATATGATGGGGAACAGATGTTTCATTGTATTTTGGTAAGAGGAAAGTACTGACTCATAGCAAACTGGAACCTTTTTTTTTTTCTGGGCTGGGATATAAAAACACTGTAAATATACCAGGAACAGTTTTAAATATTTCCGCAGAGGAACCGGTGATTTCAGTTGCAAACTCCGATGGTGAGAAGTGCAAGGTGGCTGCTTCTTCTAGATGAAAAAAGAAACTGGTGCTCATTTAGGTATTATAATCGTGAAATCATAGAGATGGAAGGGATCACAGGAGTCATCCAGTCCACCCCCTGCAATGCTGGGAATTTTTTCTCCCAACGTGGGGCTCGAACCCACAACCGTGAGATTAAGAGTCTCATGCTCTACCGACTGAGCTATATTAGTTTATTTAACTTGGGCGTTTACTTAAATAAACGAAAACACATTTACCCTTCTAAAAAAACCCCAAGATGTTAAGTGCTATTGTTTCTTGCATTTATTTAAATTTAAAAAAGAACTAGTCGGCTTTCATTTTTTCTTTCTTTTTTTAAATATAATTTTTATTAGTTTTAACATAGCATTTTCAACAATAATTAAACAGAATTTTACATCTTATACAGTTTTTTTGACTTCTGAAAATTTTCCAGTCTAATCACTTAGTATACATTTCTTACTTTCACCATTACATTTAAGTCTCCTAACTAATATCTCTCTTCTTTTCCTATTTTGCAATGTTTCATATATTTCTCCTTACAAAACTTCTTGTAGTCCTACTAGCGTAATTTGTTGATTACAGTTGCTGTCAGAGCTGCCCAAGGTCCCAGCTCACAAAGGACCAACGCCAGTTCTTGTTATAAACAAAAGTCTTTATTGAAGTTCAGTTTCGATTTCAAAGCCGCGGCGCGCAGCTCTACGTCTCAACTCTAGACCGCTGAAGCTCCATCTGAATCTCCTCCCCCCAGACACCAGTTTAAGACTCTAGCCTTGCTCCACCTCTTCCTTTGCTCTTTCCTCCTCTGGGTCCTCCTGTCCGCTGGGGTCTTGCCCTTTCTAGACTCTTCTGACGCTGAGTCCCCTGAGTCTTCCCCCTGCCTCCGGCGGGCTTTAGGACCTGGTTCCCAATCCGGGTTTTCTGCTGTCCCGCGTGCCTGTACATTTGAACTTGGCGCGCGCGCCCAGCCGGCAACCTTCCTTCTGACCGTTTCACTGCTCCTGTCACTGCTTCCCCCCTGGGGGGGGGTAGCTGGACCTGACTTCCCCTCCATTCCCTCACCCTCCGATGGAGGCGTGGCCAGCCCTGACTCATCTTCTCTCCCTACTGGAGGAGACGCTGGCCCTGATTCATGGGACTCTTCCCCCCCACTCCGCTCTGGTGGGGGAACTGGTCCTGATCTCCCGCTGCTGCTTTGGGAGTCCCCACTAGCCCCTTGCTTCTGGTGTGTCCCCCCTGGGACCCCCCCTGCCCTGGCCATCGGCGCCCCCCTCTGGGAATCTTCTGAATCGCTGGAGAAGCTCATGGAATCTCTCGGGCCACTGTCATACTCCCCTACGCTGCCCTCAGATTCTTCCCCTTCGCTCTCCGTTTCCTCTCTCCCCTGTGTCTCTGCTCCTGAACCCCTGACAGTTGCTCTTCAAATAGTTCGTATATTTCTTCCAATCTTCTGGTCCCGCAGGTTTCGAATCCTTCCTGTCATTTTATCTATTTCTGCGTAGTCCATTAATTTTGTCTGCTATTCTTCTTTCATCAGAATTTCTTCTTGCTTCCATTTTTGGGCTAACAATACTCTTGCCGTAGTTGGCTTTCATTCTTAACCCCTGCCCCCCCCCAAAAAAATGTTATAAGCCTATGGGCTTCATCTACTGGGAACTTCTACAGTGGTGCCCCGCAAGACGAACGCCTCGCAAGACGGAAAACCCGCTAGACGAAAGGGTTTTCCGTTTTGGAGGCGCTTCGCAAAACGAATTTCCCTATGGGCTTGCTTCGCAAGACGAAAATGTCTTGAGAGTTCCTGTGGGTTTTTTTTCCTCCCCCCCCCCTTTTTCTAAGCCGCTAAGCCGCTTATCAGCTGATCCGCTAAGCCGATAAGCCGCTAAAAGCCGCTAAAAGCCGCTAAGCCACTAATAGCGCTAATCCGCTAAGCCGTCAATGGGCTTGCTTCGTAAGACGAAAAAACCGCTAGACGAAGAGAATCGCGGAACGGATTCTTTTCATCTTGCGAGGCACCACTGTATTAGGGAAACCCATTGATATTCATGGGTGTTTTACAAGAGCACTACACTATGTTTGGGACACGGGTGGCGCTGTGGGTTAAACCACAGAGCCTAGGACTTGCCGATCAGAAGGTCGGTGGTTCAAATCCCCCCGACGGGGTGAGCTCCCATTGTTCGGTCCCTGCTCCTGCCAACCTAGCAGTTCCAAAGGACGTCAAAGTGCAAGTAGATAAATAGGTACCACTCCAGCAGGAAGGTAAACAGCGTTTCCAGGCACTGCTCTGATTCACCAGAAGTGGCTTAGTCATGCTGGCCACATGACCCAGAAGCTGTACGCCGGCTCCCTTGGCCAATAAAGTGAAATGAGTGCCGCAACCCCAGAGTCGGTCACGACTGGACCTAATGGTCAGGGGTCCCTTTACCTTTACCTTTACCTTTACTCTATGTTTGCAAATCTGCCGTGCGTCTTATGGAGAGAAAAGTCAGTGTGCACAATAGACTCAAGGGCGAGGAACCTCTGACCTCCAGATGAAGCAGAAATTCAGCTTCCATCTGCCCTAGCAAAGACAGCCAATGGCCCAGATTGAGGAGAGTTGTCGTTCAGCAAGATTTAGAGTGCCACAGGTTTCCCACACCGTGACAGAGGGCTATAGGTTTGTGGCAGAGCAGGAGCCCAGAGTGGTTGATAGAGCAATAATAAAAATAATAATAACAAGGCACATAATGGAACCAGGGACTTGGGCTGGATCTACACTGACCTGTTTGACGTTATTTCCCTGTATTGGAAGAATGTTAGATATGTCGTTCTAAAACGTCACAGGGCACACTTGTTAATTAAAATGTTTTTTTACCTTGGTTTTTCTGGCCCAAGGTAAGCGATACCCGGCTGAACCATTTCCCAAAGTGCTGTTTCCTTTTCCTGCTGGTCATTGGTTGCTCTGGACTCCATACCCTGGGGTCAAAATTTAATTCTTCCTTCCTTGTTCACTCCCTCCTTCCATGAACCCCATCCCATAAATACCATTGGAGAGGGGTCAGAGTTTGAATGGGGGGGAGGTGAAACACTACATTAGGGAAACATGAGCAGCGTTTCACCAATATAGCAGCATAAACGATTAAAAATTAAGCGATAAAAATCAATTACATTAGAAACATAAAAAGGACATCATGTGTCATCTGTGTTATCAAAACCATCCCTTAACTCTTCATTAACGTTAAAAACCATGCATGTAGATCTGCTTTTGCACCATTGCTGTTTGTGTGCGCAGCACACAGACGCACACAATTTTATTTTCTCCCACTGCTCTTTCCGTTCAAACAGGTGCTGCAGGTTTATTGAATTCTACAAAAACCTGCCAGACCTGTTGGTTTAAAAGTGGCTGTGAAATTTGGCACACCCGTACAAGACAGCGATGGGGCCTTTTCAATGCCACCAAATCACCATCCTACACACCGCCACACATTAGATTCTCCCGTCTTTTATAACTTCTGCAGTCACAATTGAAAGGGACGGAATTGTAGCTAAGCACATGGAATAGCACCATCTAGTGGTTGGCAGGGTCGATTAGATAGTCATTACAACTTGTCCCCCATCTAAGCAAATAACCACATTGTTTTCAGGATGGTGGGTAATCTGCCAACCAGTATGGTTGTTGTTGTTGTTGTTTCCCTTGTTTGCTCAATCTGCAGCAGGGGTCAGCAACCTTTTTCAGCCGTGGGCTGGTCCACCATCCCTCAGACCACGTGGTGGGCCAGACTATATGTTGAAGAAGAAAAAATGAACACATTCCTATGCCCCACAAATAACCCAGAGATGCATTTTAAATTAAAAGGACACATTCTACTCATGTAAAAACACCAGGCAGGCCCCACAATTAACCCAGAGATGCATTTTAAAGAAAAGGACACATTCTACTCATGTAAAAACACACTGATTCCCGCAGGACAGATTGAGAAGGCGATTGGGCTGCATCCGGCCTCCAGACCTTAGGTTGCCTACCCCTGCTCTAGGGGATCTGCTTGCATCACAAGCAGTAGTGAGGCATCTGATCAAGGCCTGTAATTTAAAATGAGCTTAAGGATTTGCACATGTTTCATGCCAGGCAGAAAACCAGCTGGCTAAGGACTTTGGCAGTTGTTTATCCTCCTGGACAAGCCCCCCCCCCTGATTTATAGTAGTAGCAGGAGACAGGTTTCTCAAGGTTGTAAAAGGGAAATACAGGCTGGGAGCAAAGGTTACACTGACCCTACATATTACAGAATACAATCAAGCTGCAAAAACACTAATTAAGAGTTGGTAAATAGTAAGATCTCTGTTTAGATAGAACTTAATAGCACGAGCCATCTGTTTTAGCCATTTGTTTTGGAATGTAGGGGCAACAGGGCAAAAGGGGCAAAAGGTGATCTGGTAATTAAGGTGCCTTGTTGAGGCAAATGTAAGATATATGGCTACTTGTCTGCCATTTATGGATAGAAGGAAATATAGTTCTTTGTCTCCCATAAAAGGTAATAGGAAATGGGTGTATCTTTTATGATTGGTTCTAGCAAACAGCCAATAGGAATTTCAACCAGGCTGATTGGACAGAGGCAGCCAAAGGAGGAGCAAGGGGGCTGGGTTGAGGAAATATAAGTGCTGGCCATCAGGGCTGGAGGGCAGGCAGAGCTTTGGTAACCATATACCACTGTGCCTATCATTTATTTGTCTGACAAATAAATTATTATTTTAATTTCTCTATTGCTGCGTTGAATATTTCCTTCCAGCTAAGCGTTAACCACAAGCAGGGTGCTACAGTAGCTAAGGCTGAGTTATTGGGGCATGCTAGGTCTTCGCTCTCTGTTGGGAGATGGTGGGTCTGAAATGCTTTCTAATGACACTGTGTCAGCCAGGGCTTGTTCTGGCTCTCCCATGATTTCCCAGCTTTCCCTCTCATCTGCCTCTGAGCTGCAACCTCCCTCAAGCCCCTGTTGTAAATCTATACTGTCTTCCTCTTCCTCCTCCCTGGGAGGGTAAGGGTGGAGAGGCAGACTCCACTATTCCTCCTCCTCTTCTACCCAGTCCCTCACAGGGACAGAAACTCATTCCAAGCTATGTCAAAGCCAGAAAAATAATAGGGAGGAATGAACGATGCTTAAACCCAAACCGTTGATAGTATCCATGCGTAGACCTTGGCAGCTCACCGGAAACATGTGTTTTCTATCTATCATCCATCCCAGGACAGAAGCATCTTGGGATCAGACAGTCACAGACAGTTTCCTGTGTATAGAAATCCACCCGTTGCAACATTTCACAGTTGAAGGCATTTGATGGCAACACCTGCCAAAGGGATCTCCTGCTTCTCACTTTTTCTCTGCCTGCTATGTGTTGCATTCATGCACTCGACGAAAGCCTGTCTTGCATTTTGGTCCCTTACCTTTCCCGCCCCGACCTGACCACAATGATCCATGTGACGGTCATCTCCAGGCTTGACTACTGTAATTCGCTCTACGTGGGGCTGCCCTTGAAGCTGTGCCAGAAACTCCAGCGGGTGCAGAATGCTGCAGCGAGGCTCCTCACGGGGTCTCTGCCATGGGAGCATAATCACCCAGTGCTTTTCCAGCTGCACTGGCTCCCGGTGGAGTACAGGGTCAGATTTAAGGTGCTGGTTTTGACCTTTAAAGCCCTTCACAGCCTAGGACCCTCGTACCTATGGGACTGCCTCTCCTGGTATGCCCCACGGAGGACCTTAAGGTCCATTTATAACAACACCCTAGAGGTCCCAGGCCCTAAGGAGGTTAGATTAGCCTCAACCAGAGCCAGGGCCTTCTCAACACTGGCTCCGGCCTGGTGGAACGCTCTGCCTCATGAGACCAGGGCCCTGCAGGATCTGATTTCTTTCCGCAGGGCCTGTAAGACAGAGTTGTTCCACCTGGCCTTTGGCTCAGAATCAGTTTGATTCCTTCCCCCTTTCTTTTCCTTTCTCCTCCTATGAAGAGATTGTTCCCTAATTGTTTTAATGTTGTATCTTAATTCTTTTAAATTGTATTTTAATCAACTTGATTTTATTATTGGTTGTTAGCCGCCCTGAGCCCGGTCTTGGCTGGGGAGGGCGGGGTATAAATAAAAAAATGTTGTTGTTGTTGTTGTTGTTGTTGTTGTTGTTCCTATAACACGCTGACCAAAGTCACTTCCAGAAACATGCTGTTTGTTTGTGATTCGTTTGTGATTGGGTTTCTGCATAGGTTGGATGGTGCCTGGCATTGGCTGAGCATGTCAATTTGTTTGAGTAACTTCCAGTTGATCTATTGTCGTCCTGCACATTTTCCTGTCCCTTTAATTGCCACCCAAAGTCAGTGGCGAAAAATGAATTTGCTCTGCCAGAGTACTGTCGTCTGCTTTAATTGCACATTACTAAATTTGCCACTGGGGACGCAGGTGGCGCTGTGGGTTAAACCACAGAGCCTAGGACTTGCCGATCAGAAGGTCAGCAGTTCGAATCCCTGTGATGGAGTGAGCGCCCGTTGCTCAGTCCCAGCTCCTGCCAACCTAGCAGTTCGAAAGCACACCAGTGCAAGTAGATCAATAGGTACCGCTCTGGTGGGAAGGTAAATGGTGTTTCCGTGTGCTGCTCTGGTTCGCCAGAAGAGGCTTAGTCATACTGGCCACATGACCTGGAAGCTGTACACCTGCTCCCTCGGCCAATAAAGCGAGATGAGCGCCGCAACCCTAGAGTCGGTCACGACTGGACCTAATTTGCCACTATGCAATTCAAGCCCTTTTGCAAAATAGTACCCGTCCAAAAGTGATCCAAAACAGTTTCATGTTAAAGGAAAGAACTGTTTTGATCTCACTGTGGATCTGATTGTACGAACAGTATCATGAACTGTCGCTGAAATATGTCCAGCAACATTCATTATCCGCATGTCAGGAATATAGCAATAGAATACTGGGTCCAGTCCCAGGTGCCACAATTCAAGAAGGATATTGACAACCTGGAATGCATGCAGAGGAGGGTGACCAAGATGATCAAAGGTCTGGAAGCCAAGCCTTATGAGGAATGGTTGAAGGAGCTGGGTATGTCCAGCCTGGGAAAGAGGAGACTGGGAGAAGATATGATAGCTACAGCTGCCATACGTTCAGGATTTCCTGGACATATCTGGGATTCATCCATCGGAAAGATGGCAACCCTATAGCCATCTTCAAATATCTCAAGGGCCGTCACATGGAAGATGGAGCAAGCTTGTTTTCTCCTGCTCTGGAGGGCAGGACTCGAACCAATGGCTTCACGTTACAAGAAAGGAGATTCTGACCAAACATTAGGAAGAACTTTCTGGCCATAAGAGCTGTTCAACAGTGAAACAGACTCCCACAAGAGATGGTGGCTTCTCCTTCCTTGGAGGTTTTTAAGCATCTGTCATGGGTCCCTTCCAACTCTGCAATACTATGACTCTATAATTCTAGTTAAAGCATGCAATGGCAGAGGCAGAGGGAAGACAAATACTAATTGTGTACCTCACAACTGATGTACCTCTTCAGGGATATCCAAAGGGGGAGCCCATTTTGTTCTGGAAAAATGCAGTTTCACAACCCAAGGTCCTACATCACTTTGACCAAAATCAACCCTTTATTGAGAACTGCTCTAGCCAGTGGCGTAGCATGGGTTGTCAGCACCCGGGGCAAGGCAAGTAATTTGCGCCCCCTAACCCGTGGATTTGCGCCCCCTAACCCGTGGATTCGCGCCCACTAACCCTAACCCCCAGATGTTGCGCCCGGTGCGGCCGGCCCCCCCTGAACCCCCCACGCTACGTCACTGGCTCTAGCTCAAAATGCTTCTGGTTTTCCACCTTTGACTGAGCACCACTTAAAATACTGACAGGGTTTAAAATTACCCTCCGTGGTGATCACGTGTACTTAAAATGAAAAAGTGAAAAGTGACCGAGTGTTTCCTTTTTCTCCTTGTTCTTTTAACTCTCTCTCTCTCTCTCTCTCTCTCTCTCTCTCTCTCTCTCTCTGATTGGCATGTCATTTGGTAAAACTAGTGCAAAAGTAAAAATGTTTTTTGATGGATGGAACGGGTAGTACAAGTCATGCTTTCCTGGCCATTTTTATGCTAATGGTTATAGGATACCACAAAGCTACAAAAGCAAACTCTGCTTGCTCATCCTCATAATTGCATTTTTTCTCTTCCATCCACAAGTCCACCATATGTGAGGAGGGAGAAAGGTTGTTTTCTGCTGCTCCAGAGAAGCGGACACGGAGCAATGATTCCAAACTACAAGAAAGAAGATTCCACCTAAACATTAGGAAGAACTTCCTGACAGTAAGAGCTGTTCGACAGTGGAATTTTCTGCCAAGGAGTGTGGTGGAGTCTCCTTCTTTGGAGGTCTTTAAGCAGAGGCTTGACAACCATATGTCAGGAGTGCTCTGATGGTGTTTCCTGCTTGGCAGGGGGTTGGACTCGATGGCCCTTGTGGTCTCTTCCAACTCTATGATTCTATGATTCTATTATATGTTGTGACTATGAGCCGCTGCCAAAGGTTTGCACAGTGTATCTAGATATAGGTTCAGACGCAAATAGCCGTAAGCTGTAAAGATTGCCCAGGTATATGTATCTCGTCCCCTCTATAAATAAAGGATGTTTCTTTCTTTTTTCCTTTTTTCTTTTTGACAACTTTTTATTAATTTTCCAAAAATAACAAAAATAAAAACAACAACAATACAAAAGCAATCAAAACAAATTGACTTCCCTCTAGTCCCTTCCTTGGTTCCATTGTTTATCAGCATACTGCATGTCCATTGTTAAATTTGAAACCCATTTAAATTACCTGTTATCCATTCATAACAAAATTACAAGTAGTTTTAAAACCCTGCTAATGTATTAACCTGGGTACATTGCTTCTGTACATATGCAATAAACATCTTCCATTCTTCCTTAAATTCGTTGTCGTCTCTTCCTCTTAGTTTCATTGTCAATTTTGCCATTCAGCATATTCCATTAATTTAACTTGCCAATTTTCTTTAGCTGGGACACCTTCTTCTTTCCAGTGTTGTGCTAATAATGTTCGTGCGGCCATAGTCGCAGACATAAACAAATTCTTTTGTGATTTTGGTAAGTCTACTCCTGTAATACCTAGTAGGAAAGCTTCTGGTTGTTGTTTTTAACAAAGTTTATTTAAAACATCTTCTTCATTTCACTATAAATCATTTCCCAATATTTCTTTATAATTTTACAATCCCACCATATGTGAAAAAATGTCCCTCCTGTTATTTTACATTTCCAACACTTGCTTTCCTTATAAATAAGGGATGTTTTGAAGCAATGCTGTGTTCCAAAATATTTCAGGGAAGTACGAAGTTGCGGTTTCAGCTCAGAGCTGAGCTGAGATTCAAGAGGTCTGGGTACGATTTCCAGTCCTTGCCGCAAGCTTCCTGTGCACCCAGCAATAGACAAGGGAGCTCTCTGGGTTTCGGTTCCCCATCTGTAAATAGGGATAATTGTCATCTATCATGTGGGAAGTGTCATTGCAAGCCGTGCTCTCAGTGGGTTTTTGCTTTGTTTTGTTTTTTGGCTGCTGAACTGGAAGCTGGGATTAAGGCATTTCCTGTCGTTTAGCAAGCTTGTAAATAGTGGAATAAAAAAAAAAACTGAAACAGGAGAAGCAATGGACAGCAATTCCTGTTCATTTCAAGCCTAGGTTTTCTGCCCAAACTGAAACCATGAATGTTTGGAGGCTGATATTTCAGACGAAGTCTCTTGAGAATATAATATGTATTGATTTCTTTATCGGTTATTAGAACACAAATTATGAACACATAAAGCTGGAAAGTAGCTTATTCGTGTAAAATGTATTTGCTCTGAGTTGTTATTGTATTGTTCTGTTTTCCATTTTTTAAAAAAAATACTTTTGTTCTTATTAAACTGTTTGGAAGGCTCAGTAAGGCAAGATGGTTTAGAACTGGTTTCTTATTTGCTAGCAGCTGCCAGAAATTTATGCCTAGAGAAGTGGAGATCTGTCACTGTATCACATATTAAAGATAAAATATGGGATTGTGCACTAATGTCAAAACTACCCATATTGTCAGTTTTAGAGAACAAAACAAAATACCTGCAAACTGTAGGTCAAGATAGATTGGTTTTATTGATCACAGCAGGATACAGAGATTATTTTCCAGTGAATGTTATGGGTTTGCAGTGGAAAGGAAAGAGAGAAGGAGGGAGGGAAGGAGGGAGGGAGGGAGAAAACAAAAAAGGAAGAAGGGAGGGAAGGAGGACAGGTCAGAGTTGTGTTGAGTTGAATTGATTTACTCTTTGTATCCTGCTTTTCCAACAACAAATGTTGAACTCAAAACAGTTTGCAATAATCACAGTAGCATTAACACTGCAATCACTATAACATCAAATGCAATATAAAGCAAAAAACAACAACAAAATTTCATCAAAACAGTTGCTGGAAGTGGTGTCTCCATTTATGAAAGCCTTTATTTAATTTCTTCTTATTTAATAGTTTGGACCGCACTCCACTTTCATGTGATATTGTCTCCAAATCTCTGCCTTTTTAATTCTCCCAGATAAGTACTGCCCTCTGTGGCTTCTTCTCTTTGCACAGATCCTGAATTTACTTAATTGCAGGAAGTTGAATTAATCAGCCCGGGATTAATTAAAAGACAAGCTGAGTAAAAACATAAACATTTTTGGCCAGGTCTGTGTAACTGGACATTTTCACAGTGCCTTTCCATTTCCACATTTAAGGAAATGGCTTTAAGGATGTTGCACTCCAGCAAATACTGAACATTATGCATGTTCTGGCACTATGGGAAAGTCCTGATAATTGATAAAAATGTATACTCCTCCTGCTGCTACGCATTTTATCACAACAAGCTGTCACGGAGTACACAGGACAGCTTAATCAGATATAAACAAGCAAAAGCATTCCAGCATTTAGCTAATATTTGTGGGTCATTTCCTGCTCGCCTCCCAAATACTTTTCCAAGCATCTCAGAAGTCAATGTTCTGTCTGAGAATGAATGGGAGGATGCTTAAGACTTCTGGCTCAGCTCCAGAGCAACTCAGTGTTTGAGTCTAGGCTCTTTGGACAACTATAGAACTTCAGGTGGTCCCATGACTAAGATCTGATTCTCATTGAGATGGTGAGATTATTTCAGGGCAACCAGGATGCATGCAGAGACTCTTATGACTGACTGTTCCTCGGTAGAACCAATTGGAAAAAAATAGAATTTGGAAAGATGGGGCCTAGCCTTCCCAATTCCATGCCATATTCCCCATGTGTGGATGATGCCGCACAATGGGCATCATCTGGCCACTAACTAGTCAGTGCTTGTCAAGCAGTTCCCAGGCAAACTGATTTTCTGGATCCATTTCAAACAAGATTTAGTCCTGACACACATCACTTGCAAAGACAGGCGAACTAATACCAGTGTACTGGAAGAAGCAAAGATCACCAATGTTGAAGCAATGATTCTTCAACATCAACTCCGTTGGACTGGTCGTGTTGTGCGGACGCCTGATTATCATCTTCCAAAGCAACTACTCTATTCTGAACTTAAAAATGGAAGGTTTAACGCTGGTGGTCAACAAAAGAGGTTTAAAGACTCTCTCAAGGCAAATCTTTAAAAATGTAGTATAAACACCAACAACTGGGGAACACTGGACTGCGAGAGCTCCAGTTGGAGAACAGCCTTTTCCAAAGGTGTCATGGGCTTTGAAGACACTCGAACTCAGGACGCAAGGGAGAAACGTGCTAAGAGGAAGGCATGCTTGGCAAACCCTCGTTGTGATCAACACCTGCCCGGAAACCCTTTGTCCCCACTATAGAAGGACGTATGGATCCAGAATTGGCCTCCACAGTCACTTACGGACTCATTGTTAAGACCATGTTCATGGAAGACAATCTTACTCGGCTACAAGTGATCGCCAAAGAAGAAGACATTTCCGAGCCCAATTCTGTGTTTTTGTTTTAACCCATAAAGCCCACAAAGAATCTCCTGGACTTCCCTCCTCCCCTTTGTGGGTCCTTTTATTAACCTTTTCCTCCTGCATCTTGTCTATTAATCCAAATCTCTTAACTCTCCATTATAACCAAAATTCAGCATTAAACTACAAGTGTTATTCCAATCCTACTAATAATTTTGCTTGCCATAGTTTTGAAGGTAAATTATTTATTTCCCCCATTCCTTAATAAAATTTTAGTCTTCCTGATTTCTGATTCATTTTTGCCATTTTGGCATAGTCCATCAACTTAATCTGCCATTCTTCTCTAGTAGGGACTCTGTCTCCTTCCCATCTCTGGGCTAGTAACATCCGAGCAGCAGTGGTCGTGGGGGTGAAGTTAAACCATTGAAGAGGTACAACGCCTACTGTGGTTGTAGAGACCAACATGGGAGAGCCCTCTGCCTTGTTCACTGTAACTTCACTTCTCACAGTGAGGGAACTGGACTTCAGCATCTGGGCTGAATGATGGGGGGTGGAGACACTCCTTCAGGTATACTGGGCCGAGGCCGTTTAGGGCTTTAAAGGTCAGCAACAACACTTTGAATTGTGCTCGGAAACCTACTGGGAGCCAATGTAGGTCTTTCAGGACCAGTGTTATGTGGTCTCGGTGGCCACTCCCAGTCACCAGTCTAGCTGCCGCATTCTGGATTAGTTGCAGTTTCCGGGTCACCTTCAAAGGCAGCCCACGTAGAGCGCATTGCGGTAATCCAAGCGGGAGATAACCAGAGCATGTGCCACTCTGGCAAGACAGTCTGCGGGCAGGTAGGGTCTCAGCCTGTGTACCAGATGGAGCTGGTAGACAGCTGCCCTGGACACAGAATTGACCTGTGCCTCCATGGACAGCTGTGAGTCCAAAATGACTCCCAGGCTGCGCACCTGGTCCTTCAGGGGCACAGTTACTCCACTCAGGACCAGGGAGTCCTCCACACCTGCCCGTCCCCCCAAAACAGTACTTCTGTCTTGTTTTCTGTCTTTAAATGTGTCGCGCAGAAGGGGCCCCAGAGTGAACAATGGGTGAAATAGCTGATCCAGTATAAGACACCTTTCTTTATTCCCAACCACATATCTCTAGCTGAGCAACAGCATATATTGTACTGGTTCTTCCTAGAACCTAACTGGCAGAGCCAGTTCAGAGCTGCGGTAGAAATGTGATTGACCAGCAGAGTGGGAGCTACAAGATCAGCAACCGCAATTGGAAATCTGTGGCTCACAGCTTTCTCCTGAATGATACGATCGCTGCCATGTGCAACACATCTCTCGGACACATGTTGCAAAGCTCACCGTCCCTGGGGGGGTGGGGCTGTGTTGAAAGAGTGATGACATCATTTTCTATCGCCATCCATAAATCCCACAGCAGGCTGCCTTCTTCTGCAAACTCTCAGGGAAATCAAAATAATGTTTTGCACATGCCAGAAGCTCTTTGCTTTTGGAGTTCCACAAGGAACCACGGGACAGAAAGGAAAAGCAACTTCGAGCTACAGCTGCATTCTTGAGGAAGCATGTTCTCTCGACTGCTAAGGGACACATGGTTTCGTTTCTGACAGGAAAGCCAATGGAATTCACAAATGTTCCCACATTCATTTCCGTGTCTGTGTGAAAGGTGCCTGCAACATCTTTTCCTTGCGTTTAAATTTTGTTCTACATTTCAAGAATCCAGAGTCAGAAAGGAAGGAAGGAAGGAAGGAAGGAAGGAAGGAAGGAAGGAAGGAAGGAAGGAAGGAAGGAAGCTTATGCTTGTAATCTGTTGACTGGCAGAGGTTCTTTTTTTATTTAAAAAATGACATGATAAATTATAAGTTCTCATAGTACATATTCTGTTAACTTCCCTGCGCTGTGTGGACTAGACATTATAGCAACTGGGGTTCATTGTTTTCGAATTTGTTTCTGTTGCTATGGCAACACTTTTCTGCTTTCTCATGTCTTCATGCTTCAAGATAACTGACACCTTGCGCATCCTTATAGACCTAGAGGGCGGCAGGAACGAAACACTAAAGACCTTCTTCAAACACAGTAAAACCTACTCAAAATAATTGATTATTTGTCCGATGACACTTTTTTTGTACTCTCTGCCTACAAATGCATGGGTCATCTTCATAGGCACCTGTCAGGGAACTGCCATCGGAGCCAAGGGTGGCGCTGAGGCTCCCTAATGATGATGCTGGAGAGGGAACCAGCAAAGGGAGAGAGGACGCTTCTGCTGGGGAAGGAGATAGAGGTGACACCAGGGAGAAAGGGGAGTCCGAGGGAGCTGCGGAGAGAAGGCTCCAGGACTCTTCCAGTGAAGCCAGCCTAGAGAATACAGGACCTCCTCTGGGGACGCCCACTCTGCGCAGACAGCTTTCGCGCAGAGAAGGGAGACAACGATTGGGTGTGAAAGAACTCTTATGTTGGAAGAAATTCAGGAAACGCCCACTGATGGATTCTTCCAGTGATTGAGACAGTCATGGTGTACTGACTGTCCAGCCTGGGGGGGGAAGTTTGGTCCAAACTACTCAGCCTGGAGCAGTTTGCACTTTACGCACAAGCAACCCCATACCCCATTATAGCACCAGACCACAGCCAGCATATGTCGAGGATAAATTCTACAGATCCAATGTAAAAGTCATTAAGAATTGATAATAGACACCAGGACTGGGTGATATCTGGTTTTCAACATCATGATCTATCACCAGCTAAACGTCGTGATACAGTGGTACCTCGGGTTAAGTACTTAATTCGTTCCGGAGGTCCATTCTTAACCTGAAACTGTTCTTAACCTGAAGCACCACTTTAGCTAATGGGGCCTCCCGCTGCCGCCGTGCCTCCAGAGCCCGATTTCTGTTCTCATCCTGAAGCAAAGTTCTTAACCTGAAGCACTATTTCTGGGTTAGCGGAGTGTGTAACCTGAAGCGTATGTAACCTGAAGCGTATGTAACCCGAGATACCACTGTATACCAATTTATCATGATGTCTGAAATAAGGATAGAGCTATGTGAATACATTGGCTGGTTTCACAGTTTTTCCCGCATTGTGTTTTTTGCGTAGCACATGCGCGCGCGCACACACACACACAAACCACGATTTACAGTATATTGCCAGGTCAAAAATTATGAAACCGGTATCACGATATGGACTTCAAACCCGTTTGGGACGACATATCGTCCAGCCCTAATAAACTCACAAGGCCCCAGAAGGCATCCTTTTTATTGCACATTCATGATGACTTGTGCTCAGGATGCTATCAGAGTGGTCATACGTGATTTCAATACCTTTTGCGCGCACAAAATTTTTGGGTGCTTTCTTTCCAGCCAGTCCATATTCTGAAACTACCAGCTGAAATGCAATAATTTTTTATTCCACAAACATCCTGGACTTTATTTTGGTCCCGCTTTTGTTGCACTATAGCCCCTCCAGACAGCAAGAATGCAGTAGCCTTGGGAAAGCACCGCAGAACAAACAAAAGCAGAATAAACCCACCAGTTGGTTACAGCATGGTGCTGAGCATGTTTGATCCCCGTATGGGCTAGCTGCATACAGTGGCGTAGCGTGGGGGGGTGCAGGGGGGCCGGCCGCACCGGGCACAACATCTGGGGGTTAGGGTTAGGGGGCGCAAATCCATGGGTTAGGGGGCGCAAATCCACGGGTTAGGGGGCGCAAATTACTTGCCTTGCCCTGGGTGCTGACAACCCACGCTACGCCACTGGCTGCATATTCCTGCATTGCAGAGGGTTATACTAGATGATTATCAGGTTTCCCTTCCAACTCTACAGTACTATGATTCTGAGGCATTAGTGTTGTGTCAAGAACACTAATGCACTGCAAAATACACTGCAAAATATAGTCGTACCTTGGATCCCGAATGCCTTGCGAGTCGAATGCTTTGGCTCTCAAACGCCACAAACCCGGAAGTGAGTGTTCCGGTGTGCAAACATTCTTTTGCACCCGAACATGTGATGTGGCTTCCGATTGGCCGCAGGAGCTTCCTGCAGCCAATCGGAAGCCGTGCCTTGGTTTCCGAACATTTTGGAAGTCGAACGGACTTCTAGAATGCAGCAGTCTGATTGGTCCTAGAACAATACAATTCAGAATGAAGCAGTCTGATTGGTCCTAGAACAATAGGATCCAGAATGCAGCAGTCTGATTGGTTCACAGGAGCCACCCAATCCAGCTCCAGGTGGAAGTGAATCTGCAACCTGATTGGCCTGCAGAAGAATCCTGGAATTAGCCAATCACGTGGGGCCCATTGTGTAAATAATGTATATAAAGCAGACATTCTGGGGGAACTTCCATTCCTCCTCACCACATTTCTGAATAAAGAGCATGAAATCCACTCTCGACGCCGAGTATATTTCAGGAAGAGTGGGGTTGCCGGGGGGGGGGGGGTAGAGAAAAAAGAGGGAGGGGTGTTGGGGGTAGATGGAGAGGGAAACACAGGAGACATTCCCCATTTCTAGAGATATTTTTAAATCCCTCCTTATAGAATTCACACAACATCAAGCTGGCAATGGGGTCTCTGGGGTTTCTGGCAGCAGTTTTTTCCCCTAGCCTTACTGGGGAGGTGGGGGGGGGGAGTTGATCCTGGGACCTTGTTAGTGGGAGACATGTTCTCTCCCAATGAGCTATCGAAAACCACAAAAGGAAAAGCTCCCCCTCAGCCGGTGCTGGATAGGAAAATTTATTCTAACACAATCAAGATCATAAGAAATCGCAAAGCGTTTAGATAAAATATTCCCCAGGGGCCGTGGGATATTCTGTCTCCCCCTCCCACAATGAGGATTCTTTCAGAAGCATAAAGTCTTTCAAAAGCCCTTTATGAATCCTTATCTAAGCAATTGCCACCCTGCTAATAGCTCTTCCATCCCACCCAGTGCTTTTTTTTCTATTAAAAATATGTTTAGGGGTACTCTCATTTTGGTTGGGACGCGGGTGGTGTTGTGGGTTAAACCACAGAGCCTTAGGACTTGCTGATCAGAAGGTCGGCGGTTCGAATCCCCGCGACGGGGTGAGCTCCCGTTGCTCGGTCCCTGCTCCTGCCAACCTAGCAGTTCGAAAGGACGTCAAAGTGCAAGTAGATAAATAGGTATTGCTCCGACGGGAAGGTAAACGGCGTTTCCGTGTGCTGCTCTGGTTCGCCAGAAACGGCTTAGTCATGCTGGCCACATGACCCGGAAGCTGTACACCGGCTCCCTCAGCCAATAAAGCAAGATGAGCGCTGCAACCCCAGAGTCGGCCACTACTGGACCTAATGGCCAGGGGTCTCTTTACCTTTACTCTCATTTTGACTCAAGAAAATCACCATTTTATAGCTAGAATCGGGAAGAATACATACAGTAAATGGACAAAAGTATGAAGATTCACAAAATAGGGTATGCGTACCCAGTGCTTTTTTTCTGGGGGAGACACAGGGATACGCATACCCCAAACCAGGGGTGTCCAAACTTTTTCCAAAGAGGGCCAGATATGATGAAGTGAAGGGCCGTGAGGGCCAACCAATGTTCTTGACCTTTTTTGGGCTTGAAGTTGTTGAGCTTTTTTAAAGATTTTACCCCAGGAAATAAACTGCCACAAGGGCCGAATTAAACTGACTGGTGGGCCGGATTAGGTGGCAGTATTTCAATATAAGTAGGAAAATGAGAGTAACCCTAAACATTTTTTTTAGAAAAAAAGCACTGTGCCACCCACCAAGTGGTCAGATAAAACTATATCGTATTTCTCCTCCTCGCCACATCTTCACAGCCAAATCCGCTGGATTTTTTTTTTCTCTCATTCCAAATCTATTATAATTATGTCTTTCTCCGCATGTGGGACTTCAGGACTTATTGATGCATCCTCAAGGAACCAGATTAAACGTTAAACTAAAAATGCAAGTTCGTTTCAATTTAGAACTTGTCGCATCATTTGGCCTACGTTCTGCTTGTTGTTTCTTTCAGGATTGGCTTGGCTTGGCGTAGCTATACATTAAAAACAAACAAAAAAAAAAAACAACCCAAAACCACCAAGAACATTTCCTGGGAATATTTCCCACCACCCTTATTGACTCGTTTGATTTTTCTTTGCTAGCCTGTATTTGCAGCTAGCTAGCTCTCTCTCTCTCTCTCTCTCTCTCTCTCTCTCTCTCTCTCTCACACACACACACACACAATGGGTGTGTAATATGATATAGCCTTTACACTGGCAAAGTGGCTTTTTATGGTCCCAGCAGAGTTCTACAGATGTTGATGTCATCTTCCTACGCAGAGTCTCGTTCTCCCAGATTCTGTAATTTGAACATAATGAGTGGCTTTGGTTAGGGCCGCCCAGCCTTAACAGGCAACCGTCTCATTTTACACTCAGAAACATCTGTTCGCTGAGATCAGTTATAAACCAATACTTTAAATTAGTAGGTCCCGGGTTGCACTCTGCCCATTTTTTGAACCTACTACAGGAATTATAGTATAAAGTATTTCTCATGTTCGTTGCTCTCTGGACAATCACCATTATGACTATTTTTAAAAAAAAAAATTCATCTGGATTGTATCCCTCAAGACCAGACAAGGGCACCTGAAAAATATTATTATTATTATTATTATTATTATTATTATTATTATTATTATTATTATTACCAAGGGCCTTCTGGTGGTTCCCTCATTGCAAGAAGTGAATTTACAGGGAACCAGGCAGAGGGCCTTCTCGGTAGTGGCACCCGCCCTGTGAAACGCCCTCCCATCAGATTTCAAGGAAATAAACAACTATCCGACTTTTAGAAGACATCTGAAGGCAGCCCTGTTTAGGGAAGTTTTTAATGTTTGAAGTTTAATTCTGTGTATAATGTTCTGTTGAAAGCCACCAGAGTGGCTGGGGAAACCCAGCCAAATGAGTGGGGTAGAAATAATAAATTATTATAAAATTATTATAGAATTTATATACTGCCCTAAAGCTGGAGGTCTCAGGGTGGTTCACAGAACAAATTATCCACGTTGTCTATGACTTCTGCACAGATCAAAGTGCAAGTAGATAAATAGGTACCGCTCCAGCGGGAAGGTGAATGACGTTTCTGTGTGCTGCTCTGGTTCGCCAGAGGCGGCTTAGTCATGCTGGTCACATGACCCGGAAAAACTGTCTGCAGACAAATGCCAGCTCCCTCAGCCTGTAAAGCGAGATAAGCACTGCAACCCCAGAGTCGTTCGCAACTGGACTTAACTGTCAGGGGTCATTCAGGGATCAAAACAGAAACTGGGTCAGATCCTGTAAATCCAAGACTGTCCCTGGAACATAGGGACACTTGGTAAAAAGGTGAAATGCTTCTGGGAAATGATGAGATGAAAAAAAATGTTGAAATATACATTTATTAAAAAACCAGAAGCATTTTTATTGGGCATTGTTGGGAGTGATATAAATAGACAGGAATATAAGCTTTTTTTATATGCAGTAACAGCAGCAAGAATATTATTGGCCCAAAAATGGAAGCAAGAAGAATTACCGACGATTGAAGAATGGAGGATGAAGTTAATGGATGAAGTTAATGGACTATGCAGAACTAGATAAACTAACAGGAAGGATTCAAAACTGGCGGGACCATAAATTCACGGAAGACTGGAGTAAATTTACGGACTATTTGAAAAGTATTTGTGACGATCAGACGACGTTTGTAGGTTTGCAAGAAGTTTAGTGAGGAGTATTATTAGAAGTATTGTAAAAATGGAGAAGGGGAAGGATGATTTGTTAAGAGATGTAAAATCAATATAAAGTTAAGAAATGCATAAGAAGTGGTTAAAACGGTGGGTCATCAGAGGTGCTGATGGAAGTCTAAAAAGATTGTATAAGTGATAAGTTTTGTGGTACATTTTATAATTTATATGTTAAAATCAATAAAAATTATTTTTTTAAAAAAGGAAAATAGGGACACTTGGAGGTTCTCGAATGCCAGATCCGTAACTCTGTACTCCCTCACCTGTCATGGTTCTTCTTCTTCCTGCCAGTATTTCGTCTGCCGTCTTGCTGACTTTCTTTCTGTAGGTGGCCTGCCAAATCCCCTCTACAGTTTTTTGGCTCATCTCTGCACCTCCTCTACTTCGTGCATGTATTTATTCTCCAAAAATATCGACCCAGACTTAAGTCACTATGTCAGCGTTGGCCAGAATGTTGGAGCAGGTCTATTCTTACTTTTATTATCTCCCAGACAATGCTTCAGTCCATGCAGAAACGTTATGTGTCTGGAGAGTGGGGTGGGTGTTTTTTTTTAGCAACATCGTGTTTTAGTAACCTTCAAGCAGCCTGCTCGCTCAATGGACAACTGATTCAGCACTGTGCACAGTCAGTTTGCCTGACTAAGGCCTCTACCCTTCGATTTTGGCTGCCGCCACACACAATATTTGCTGAAGGGAGATCCCTTGACTCGTGTGAATTTACATATACACCCACACACAGTCATTTTAAAGTTTCAGCACTTGTTTAAAACTCTTTCAACTACACATGCCGTTCTGCACCGGGGTATGGTATAAGATCCTCCAAGTGTCCCTTTTTTTTTCAGGGACAGTCTCAGATTTACA
Source organism: Podarcis erhardii (assembly GCF_964252035.2). Taxonomy (NCBI): domain Eukaryota; kingdom Metazoa; phylum Chordata; class Lepidosauria; order Squamata; family Lacertidae; genus Podarcis; species Podarcis erhardii. The sequence goes on along the minus strand of NC_138497.1, from coordinate 130,219,742 downwards.
GAAACTGTTCCAGTTTCTGATTTGATCCCAGAATGTTTCCTTAAGGTAAAGGTAAAGGGACCCCTGACCAACTCTGGGGTTGCGGCGCTCATCTCGCTTTATTGGCCGAGGGACCCGGCGTACAGCTTCCAGCTCATGTGGCCAGCATGACTAAGCCGCTTCTGGTGAACCAGAGCAGCACACGGAAACGCCGTTTACCTTCTCGCTGAATAAAGAGCATGAAATCCACTCTCAACTCCGAATATATTTCAGAAGGATATTGAAAAGCGGGAACGTGTGCAGAGGAGAGCAACCAAGATGATCAAGGGTCTGGAAACTAAGCCTTATGAGGAGCTCTTGAAGGAGCTGGGTCTGTTTATCCTGGAAAAGAAGAGACTGAGAGGAGATAGGATAGCCATCTTCAAATGTCTTAAGGGCTGTCACATGGAAGAGGGACCATGCTTGTTTTCTCCTGCTCTGGAAGGTAGGAGAGAGGCAATGGCTTCAAGTTGCAAGAAAGGAGACTCTGACATTCGGAGAAACTTTCTGACGGTAAGAGCTGTTCAGCAGTGGAGCAGACTCCCACGAGAGGTGGTGGGCTCTCTTTCCTTGGAATTTTTTAAACAGAGGTTGGATGGCCATCTGTCATGGATGCTTTAGCTGAGATTCCTGCACTGCAGGGGTTGGACTAGGTGACCCCCGTGGTCCCTTCCACCTATGAGATTCGATGGTTAAACTTTTTTTTTTTTTAATTCCTATACAGGGCTTCAGGGTCACTTAACTCCATCCCCTCCAACACTTCTCCGATGAAAATAGGGACGTCCTAAGGAAAAGCGTTTCCCAGTAGTGATGTATGGAAGTGAGAGCTGGACCATAAAGAAGGCTGAGCGCTGAAGAACTGATGCTTTTGAATTATGGTGCTGGAGGAGACTCTTGAGAGTCCCATGGACTGCAAGAAGATCAAACGCAGCCATTCTTAAGGAAATCAGCCCTGAGTGCTCACTGGAAGGACAGATCCTGAAGCTGAGGCTCCAATACTTTGGCCACTTCATGAGAAGAGAAGACTCCCTGGAAAAGACCCTGATGTTGGGAAAGATGGAGGGCACAAGGAGAAGGGGACAACAGAGGACGAGATGGTTGGACAGTGTTCTCGAAGCTACCAGCATGAGTTTGACCAATCTGTGGGAGGCAGTGGAAGACAGGAGTGCCTGGCGTGCTCTGGTCCATGGGGTCACGAAGAGTCGGACACGACTAAACGACTAAACAACAACAACAACAAGGAAAAGCGGGACATTCTGGGATCAAATCAGAAACTGGGGCAGCTTCTATAAACTCAGGACTGTCCCTGGAAAATAGGGGCACTTGGAGGGTGCGAGAGAGAAACCAGCCTACAGTACAAAGGTAGAATTTACATTTGCTGGTCCACACAATTTTGCCTCTGGTCCTCAGAAAGTTGTCGAGAGGGGAACATGGCCTTCAGTCTGAAAAAGGTTTTTTCCCCCTTGTTTTAATGAATGAAGAGCAAGAAGCTGTTTTCTGCTGTGCCTGTTATGTACTGAGTTGAATAGGATCCAAAATGCAGCAGTCTGATTGGTCCTAGAACAATAGGATCCAAATGCAGCAGTCTAATTGGTCCTAGAACAATAGGATTCAGAATGCAGCAGTCTGATTGGTCCTAGAACAATGCAACAGTATGATTGGTCTGCAGGAGCCACCAAATCTGGCTCCAGATGGAAGTGAATCCACAACCTGATTGGCCTACAGGAGAATTCCGGAATTAGCCAATCATGTGCAGCCCGTTGTGTAAATAATGTATATAAAGCAGATACTTTGAGCGGACATTCATTCCTCCTCACCACTATGAGCTGAATAAAGAGCATGAAATCCACTCTCGACTCTGAGTCTATTTCAGTGCCTCCGTTGCTTTTGGATGCATGTTCGTTGTGGAATGGGTGTTACAGCTGTGTGCAACTTTTTCACAGCAGCCACCTGAACACCACTGGGATCAAGAAAGCCAGGCTGTACAGATTTGCTCTTCCCAGGGGGGAAAAAAATCCAATAGGTTTAAGAAACAAAAATGGAAAAAACTGTTGCAAGCGAAAATGACCCACCTGCAATCTGAAGAAACCATAGTTCATTCTGCTCCCTGAAGCATTTCCGTTAAACTGCCCCAAACCTTGTGTGTGAGATTTGACTACGGTGATTCTTGTGTATGACTCAAGAGTGCACCCAGGTCATTCATTTTTAAACAGGAAGTTCTTCAAGCACTCCTCGATATTATTTCACAAGGGAAAAGCAAGCCAGACTGACTAAGTCGTTGATGAGGACGGGGAATTTTCTGCAGCGGATGGGAGTTGAATAGCGTGGAAACGCTGATATTGCTTCGTGCTCCAGATATTTCCACAAAACAATAAACAGGGTAGTGATGCAATCACTTCTGCAATAGACACAAGATAATATCACCATGGAAACTACCTGTAAACAAACAATAAACGCCCATGAAAGTGGCAAAAGTAGTTTCTTTCCCAAATCGGTTTTATCTTAAACAGTAGCAAGTGCAGTAAATAAGGAGTTTGCTTGTAATATATCAGTAGTTCAGTCCTCATTTCTTCTTTTTCTAAAACAGATTTATCTTGAATAATAATAAAAATAATTTATTATTTATACCCCGCCCATCTGGCTGAGTCTCCCCAGCCATTCTGGGCAGCTCCCAATCAAATGTTAAAAACGGTACAGCATTAAATATTAAAAACTTCCCTAAACAGGGCTGCCTTCAGATGTCTTTTAAAGATAGGATAACTGCTTATCTCCTTCACATCTGAAGGGAGGGTTTTCCACAGGGTGGGCGCCACTACCGAGAAGGCCCTCTGTCTGGTTCCCTGTAACCTCGCTTCTCGCAATGAGGGAACCGCCAGAAGGCCCTCGGCGCTGGATCTCAGTGTCCGGGCTGAATGATGGGGGTGGAGACAATTCAGGTATACAGGACAATTACAAAGGCAGTAATAAATACTCCAGTTGAGATATACCAGTGGATCAGTGCATGGACGTTGTTCCGGTAATCCAACGTTTCATCGCTAAAGAACTTAGTCATCGGACTTTGTAGTAAATAATATACAAGAGAAGGCAGTATGTAAACGGCTTAAAGCAGGGGTATGTTGTTGTTGTTGTTGTTTAGTCTTTGTGACCCCCTGGACCAGAGCACGCCAGGCACTCCTGTCTTCCACTGCCTCCCGCAGTTTGGTCAAACTCATGCTGGTAGCTTCGAGAACACTGTCCAACCATCTCATCCTCTGTCGTCCCCTTCTTTTTGCGCCCTCCATCTTTCCCAGCATCAGGGTCTTTTCCAGGGAGTCTTCTCTTCTCATCAGGTGGCCGAAGTTTCGGAGCAGGGGTATATCTGTCCCCATTTGCATGTTTCCATCGGGAGGAGCATAGAAAAAGGAAGCTGTCCTTCAGTTTGTTAACTGCTGCTACCAATGGAAACATGCAAATGTGTGTGCGTGTGCGATGCAAAAATCTCAATGTGGGGGAAACCGTGAAACCAGCCAATGCTTCTCTCGATTCCTGCAGCCCCTGTTAACTCTGTTGGCTCAGCTCTCCCCTTCCTCTCGCAGGGGGAAGCAAATCACAAGATCAGGCGCCAGCCGAAATCACGATGCAATAAAAATCACAAAGCAAACCAATTGCCTCTGCACAGCTCCATCCTTCTTTCAGACATCGTGATATATCGCTGTAAAAGGTAAAGGGACCTCTGACCATTAGGTCCAGTCATGGACGACTCTGGGGTTGCGGCGCTCATCTCGCTTTATTGACCGAGGGAGCCGGCGTACAGCTCCCGGGTCATGTGGCCAGCATGACTAAGCCGCTTCTGGTAAACCACAGCAGCGCACGGAAATGCCGTTTACCTTCCCGCCGGAGCGGTACCTATTTATCTACTTGCACTTTGACGTGCTTTCAAACTGCTAGGTGGGCAGGAGCAAGGACCGAGCAACGGGAGCTCACCCTGTCGCAGGGATTCGAACTGCCGACCTTCTGATCGGCAAGTCCTAGGCTCTGTGGTTGAACCCACAGCGCCACCCTCGTCCCTTATCGGTATACTAGGTGGCGATATATCACAATATTGAAAACCAGATATCGCCCAGCCCTTCTCAGTACATTGCTTTTTCTTTTACATTTCTGACCACTCGAAACCAGGCACTAAGGGACAAACTGACACTCTCTCCCATGCATGGTGTTCTAAAAACTACATAATGAAAATATTCCGGAAAGACACTAAAGGAACGACGAAATCGTTGTAATATTAAAGGCTATGGTCGGTGGAGTCCTGTGGTTAGATGAATCGTTCTGTTCTATTTTATAAGAATGATCTACCCTCATGAGGATTCATGAATTTCAGAATCAAGACCAATTTCTGTCTTGCCTCATAAGAGCGAATAACATTAGGGACGCATTGGGGGGGGGGAGTGATTATCCATTATTAATGCCCTATCTGGCAAAAATAGGCCTTTAAATATTGGAATATACATCAAACACATACATATTTTATCATCGGGTCACTTAAGTCAACTATGTTCACTGCAGAATTTTCTTCCATTGGGCAGAACGTCCAAGTGTTCTGCATGTCTAGTAGGCGAAAATACATTTACAAGCTTTCTTCTTGCTACCCATTTATTATCTATCTCTGTGGCCATTTCACAAAAACTTCCCATCCATAAATCTCCTATTACACTGGAAAAAGAAGGCAAGGGTGACCTTTCTTTTTTTTTTATAAATATTTATTAGAGTTTTTGAATACAAATACACCAATAATAAACAATCTTACTTCTATCACAACGTAGTTTCATCACTTCTTTGGACTCCCTCACGTCTCCCGCTCCCATTTACATCGTTAAAAGGTTTTTCCAAGCAAATTATCAACTTGTTTACGATCTTATATCCACTCGTTTAAGTATAATCTAGCAATTCTCCATAAAATTTATGTTTTCTTTAATCTCACTTATCATCAAATTCAAAATCTAATTTAGTGGTGGCCAATTTTTTATAATCTAGCATCCTTCTTAACATTCAACCAAATTACAATGTTTTTGTAAATACATCTTAAATTTCTTCCAGTCTTCCTCAATCCTCTCTTCTCCCAGGTCTCGGATTCTGCCAGTCATCTCGGCCAGTTGCATATAGTCCATCAGCTGCATCTGCCACTCTTCCAGTGTGGGTAGATCTTGAGTTTTCCAGTTTTTTGCGATGAGTATCCTTGCTGCCGTTGTTGCATACATAAAAAATGTTCGGTCCTTCTTTAGCACCTTCTGGCCGACAATACCCAAAAGGAAGGCCTCTGGTTTCTTGGTGAAGGTATACTTAAATACCTTTTTTAGCTCATTATATATCATTTCCCAGAAGGCCTTCACCTTAGGGCATGTCCACCAGAGGTGAAAGAATGTTCCTTCATTTTCTTTACATTTCCAACATTTATTATCAGACGAATGGTATATTTTGGCAAGTTTAACTGGGGTCATGTACCATCTATATATCATTTTCATTACATTTTCCTTCAGAGCATTACATGCAGTGAAGTTCAGCCCAGTGGTCCATAACCTTTCCCAGTCCTCAAACATAATGTTATGCCCAATGTCCTGTGCCCACTTTATCATAGCCGATTTAACCATTTCGTCTTGTGTGTTCCATTTTAACAGCAAGTTATACATTCTAGATAGCACCTTAGTCTTTGGTTCTAGCAATTCTGTTTCTAACTTTGGTTCTAACAATTCTGTTTCTAACTTCGATTTCTCCACCTGGAACCCTAACTAAAGTTAGGCAAGGGTGACCTTTCAGCACTTTTTATCTGGTCCACAAAGGACCTAAGATCACGCCAAGGATACAAAAGAGGAAAACTCCCCGACTTTTGTCTTTCTGACCGCTAGTTGCAATTTACGCCTTGTTTATTACAGCTATTTTGCTCCCTGGGCTGCTTGCATGTCGGGGTCCCCAAGCCAGCCTCAAATTACTTCCCTCAAAGGGAAGTAATAGTGCCACTGTATTCTGCTCTGGTCAGACCTCACCTGGAGTACTGTGTCCAGTTCTGGGCACCACAGTTCAAGAAGGACACTGACAAACTGGAACGTGTCCAGAGGAGGGCAACCAAAATGGTCAAAGGCCTGGAAACGATGCCTTATGAGGAACCGCTAAGGGAGCTGGGCATGTTTAGCTGGGCATGTTTAGCCTCCAGAACCAGCTGAGCCGGGGCTGGGGCTTGAGCCTGAAGGGTCCTCACCTGTGCTGGATCCTCAGCTGCAGGCATCAGCAGCCTGTGATGGAGGACCCATTGCCTGCAGGTGCTCCACTCTCAGCCCCGTCAGGGGAAGCTGAGGTTGCCTCTGGGTCTGGTAACCCTCCAGCCTCTCATGAGCTGCAGAGGCTCAGGGCAGAGAGGCGGAGGGAACTAAGTTCCCGCAGGAGGAGTGCTCGCCTCCAGGCCAGGAGAGGCGAGTCACCTGTGGACCGGGGCTGCCCTATGCCTCAGAGGAGATAAAGGCCAGCCAGCCCCAGTCCCAGGTTGCAGGTTGTTGGTAGCCTGTTCCTGCCTGCACCCTGTCCTGCTCTTCTGCCAGAGTTCCTGACCCCACCCGACTCCCTGCCTTGGATCCCGCTTCAGCTTTGATGGACAGCCTCCATACCGCAGCCTTGACCTCGGACCGGACTCTGACCTCGCCGCACAGTTATCCCTTGGGACCAGCACATATAGTCACAGATGTTCACTTGTAATATTTTTGTTTTAAGATATATTACCAAGTGCCCCGCATTTTGCTATCACTGGTTTTTTTAAATCTTAACTTGAGTTCTTTGCATATTTTAAGAGAGAGAAGTGCTCTTAACAGTTGGGTGGCAGGCAGAAATTAAATGGAGCAAGCTTTTTTCTAATTCTGGGGGATGCGTCACCAGATCACATTCTGTCTGTCAGACATCTCATTGCATTGTGCCCGAAATACATTCTGGTGGAGTGCAATCTTGCACATGTCTGCTTGGAATTAAGTCTCATTGAGTTAAATGATTTAGGATGTCTGTGCCTCTTCTCCAGCTGTAACTTCCGGCATGCTGCAAAAACTGCTGGCAGCAATCACAACTCTCTCACCACACTCAAGGCAAACTGAAAGAATTGTTCATAATCTTACAGTGCAGTGGTTCCCAAACTCCCAAAGATAACTTGGAAATTGCTGAGGCTCTTGGCGTTAAACCTGATGATTTTTCAGACTGTTGTAGCAATTGGAATGCACTGTGCTAGATGCTGGATGAATTTTGATTGAATTTTAATTGCTTCTTTTATTTATTATGTCACAAATTGTTGCGTTACAGTGGTACCTCGGGTTAAGAACTTACTTCGTTCCGTAGGTCCATTCTTAACCTGAAACCGTTCTTAACCTGAGGTACCACTTTAGCTAATGGGACCTCCCGCTGCCACTGCACAATTTCTGTTCTCATCCTGAAGCAAAGTTCTTAACCCGAGCTACTATTTCTGGGTTAGCGGAGTCTGTAACCTGAAGCGTCTGTAACCCGAGGTACCACTGTTCAATTTGAATTCCATAGACTGAGAGACAACGACTGGCCCAGGGTCACATAGTGAGTTTTGTGACTGGGTGGTGATTTTAACCCTGATTTCCAAGCTCCAAGTCCACTTGATATCCCTGCATTTTATTCCACATTCCGAGGGGGAGGGACGTTGAAATAAATATAATATAATTAATATAATCCTTTCCCATAGGCCTGGAAACACATTGGGTCCCTTGTTAACAGTACTGTGTTGCACCTTTAAGACTAAGCAATTCATATTGCAATCCCATACATATCAGGGAGCAATTCCCACAGAATTCAGTCAGGCTTCTGAATATTATTGCGTATCAAGACCCCAAGGCTTATGTTGAATAATAACACCAGGACACAGTATATTAGGTTAATGGGCAAATTTAGACCACAACTTTATTGGTTACAGAATGTGAGCGGTATTGGCTTAGGCACTGGAATTGAACCGACAATGTCTGACTCCTGCCCGCCATGCAGGTAGTCTAGTAAGGGTCAACCGCCAATAGGGGAAGCCATGTTGATGTACATCAACTCAAGCTCCCCCAGGGTCCCTGATGCACCCGGGGACTTTCCAATGACGTGGGGGCTAAGCCCAGCGCCAGTGCAGGCAAGAGGCCAAATGGCCTACTCGCAACACCGCCCCACCAGGAAGTGGAGCGGCCTTGTCACATGAATCCACACCAAAAATTGGGACGGGAAGGATCCCTTCTCAACTAAGAGATGGAGGCCGTACAACCTTTGTCCCTGCAGAATGGCAACTGTGACAGCCGGGAGCCCTTCTGAAAGAAGTAAGACATTTTTCAGATTAGCTAGTTGCTAACTACAGTGGTACCTCTGGATACGTACTTAATTCCTCTGGATACGTACTTAACCTGAAACTGTTCTTAACCTGAAGCACCACTTTAGCTAATGGGGCCTCCTGCTGCTGCCACGCCGCCGAAGCACGATTTCTGTTCTCATCCTGAAGCAAAGTTCTTAACCTGAGGTACTATTTCTGGGTTAGTCTGTAACCTGAAGCATCTGTAACCCGAGGTACCACTGTAGTAGTAGTAGTAATAATAATAATAATAATAATAATGCGGCAAAACATCAAACATTAAAAACTTCCCTAAGCAGGGCTGCCCTCAGATGTCTTCTAAAGTCAGATACTTATTTAAAAGTCAGATAGACCTACATACATAGGTCACAGGGATTCATATTTTTTGTTATGTACTGAAGTTCTCACCCTGGGCCAGCAGGGGGATACTGTAGATAGTTCAGTCCCACATATGCAAATAAGGGATCGAAAGTGACGTTCAGTGATTGGATAGTTACAGAAAATGGTTACTGTTGCGTTCTAGTGGAGCTCTATATAAGCAGGCTGGCTGAACCCTTCAGTTCAGTTCTGTTCTGGCCTGTGTATAAACAAGAGCTGTTTGAAGAATCGCTGTGTCGTCGGATATGTTCACCCACAACTTAACATTTTTCCTCCTTCAGATGTCCCTTGTGGGATCAAGCAGAGGGGTTATAACTCAGGAAGCCCCTCTTAGTGTTCCACACTGCCCTAATACAAAATTGCTCCCTCCCAAGTAGACAAAACCACATGCAGGCTGACTATAGAGTCACAATCAGAGCCTCCATGGTGTTGATTACTCTTCTGGCTCAGCAAGAGCAGGAGACGTTTTTGGCAAAACTCTATTCTTTGCCCTGAAGGAAATTAATGTTTGCAGATGGCGTCCACATGACCCAAGTAAGAAGTATGAATGGAATCCTTACCCACAAACAAGAAAACAAGGCTTGCATCTTCAGTCACCAAGATGCTGATAGATGCTTGCCCAGAAGGCGGTTGACATCTGGCCGGATAACTACATTCCTGGCCTGGAGACAGTGCCTAAATTTACTGTCATCAGACTGTTTACAAAGCTGTGGCAGAAGAATGCTATTCAGTGGTTTGGAGCACCTACACAAGCCTGACACACAAACCCCATTTTACAGCGTTTCTGAAGTTTTTAGGGGCTCCCAAAATATCCAGAACAAGCACCAGGATGAAGACCACACTCCAGTTTTCAGGATTTTTAGTGCAATTGTTATTATTTGTGGCAAACAGAACCTGGTCGTTCAAAAGGCAAAATTCCAGGCAAAGGAGTTATGGCCATCTTTGCCAATCTGGTATCTTCCAGATGTTTTGGACTACAACTCCCATCATCAGCCTGAGCCAGAAGTTGGGAGCTGGAGTCAAAACATCTGGAGCTTGTCTGGTTAGCAAAGGCTGAGCTGTAAAGTATTTCTCTTCTGGATGAGAAAGGAGGTGGATGAGATCGAGCAGCAGGCCTAGAAGTTGTGTGAGGAATAGCCTGTCTCCTTGACAATTACCAGTCCAAGAAAACTGGAATAGTTCTGATATGATGTGCCACATTACTCATCCAAAGACTATCTCTGGAGAGACTTATCTTTCATTTGTTGGCAGCTTCTCTAAAGCTTCAACTTGAATGTGGAATATCTGCCTGGGTTTCCTATGTGAAGGGTGGAGAGAAGGTGTGTTTATCCCATGGAAGGCAAAAGAGCTTAGCGAAGTTCATGCAGGTTCTCACAAGAGGATGAGTGACTCATTAACAAACCCCAAACGAGCAGGAACGCTGCAATTGTGACGGCAAGTATTATTGTTATGACATTCATGCTGTGGTTCTCCCTTGTCTGGCTGTATTGTGGCCAGCCTTATGAGTAGGGAAGTTAAAAATAGAGAACATTTGTTAGAAAGCTTTGGGGAGCGTTATTTTTTCCAAAAAAAAAAAAGATAATTATGGATCCCCTATGGTGCATAGATTCTCACTAGTGGTGCAACAGTCGTTCTGTTCAGAGGATTATTCAAGACATAGATGGGAAATCGGAACAGCTATTCCGATGTCTTGGGCGTGCGATAAACTGCAACTATTTTGGAAGACTGCTGTTAATGAGATAAGCTTCATTAGAAACCCAAACGTTATTTGCACCCCAGCCTTGGTTTTGATAATCTCTCTCCAAGGTCTCAGGCAGTTCCAAGAATGGAAACTCAACTGATATGTTTGTGTTTCTCTCTCTCTCTCTCTCTCTCTCTCTGTGTGTGTGTGTGTGTGTGTGAGAGAGAGAGAGAGAGAGAGAGAGAGAGAGAAAGCGTTCCCATTACTTAGATGGGAGCGTTTGGGTTCCTGTAAACCACAGAGCCTAGGGCTTGCCGATCAGAAGATAGGCGGTTCGAATCCCCACGATGGGGTGAGCTCCCATTGCTCAGTCCCTGCTCCTGCCAACCTAGTAGTTCAAAAGCACGTCAAAGTGCCAGTAGATAAATAGGTACCACTCCGGCGGGAAGGTAAACGGCATTTCCGTGCGCTGCTCTGGTTTGCCAGAAGTGGCTTAGTCATGCTGGCCACATGACCCGGAAGCTGTACGCTGGCTCCCTCGGCCAATAAAGCGAGATGAGCGCCGCAACCCCAGAATTGTCTGCAACTGGACCTAAAGGTCAGGGGTCCCTTTACCTTTACTATTTTCAGGGGATTACAAGTCATACAAAAGCTATCTTTAGGGGGTCGCAGGGCCTGGGGCAAATCACACACCCCAGCCTTCCAAAGTCCAGGCTATCCTTCTCAGCGACATCCCCGGATATCATGCAAGGTAATTTTCAATGAGAATAAAAAGCGAAGCCCGCCGAGGCTGTTTTTCTTCCTGAGAGGATGCCGTTCTCTCAGATGTCAGCTTAAAGGTTGTGTACGTCTTCTCTTCCCTTTCCTCTTAAAGTTAGAAGTCCTGTAGGTACCATAGCAACAGCTGCATCACGTGGCTTTCTGCAATGCCACCTAGAAGCAGATGTGAACTGTGTTGGCTAATAAAGTCTGAGCAAGTGTCAGACAGAGAGAGAACTCAGCCAGACTTGGCATGGCTTTGGAATAATTCATTACTCAATGATTCCTCACTCCTCTGATTCACATAGGTAAATCCCAGCCCACAAGCAAAGTGAACTCTAATTACAATTCTGCCTTTTAAAAAGGAGCTGTCAGTGCTATTTACATTCTGCTGATCTCTCTCTCCTTCTCTCTCTAATTATCCAGTACTCCATTGTGCTAAAGCTTGTAGCTGGGTGGGTTTGGGAGTGGAATCTGTATTCCTACGGACATGTGTTAGCCACCATTGAGGGGCCCTTTGCTATGCTATTGGTGGGATTGATCCTGGCTGCAAGGCTGTGATGAAGAAAAAATAGGGATGGTTGGCTTTTGCTGCCCAACTCCCCAAGGGGCTGAGTCCCCTAAGTCCATGATCAGTCAGAGATAAATGGACGGACGCAGGGTGCAGTGAAAGCAAGGCAGATCTTTATTTTTCTGTTGCGACAGAGTTCCCTCCCCTCCCAGCAAGGAGGCAAGAGAGACCCCAAACCAAGAAGAAACATCTCTTTTCAGGGTTTGAATTTTGGCATCAAGAAGAAGGACATCCCCTCTACAAACAGTCAGAAATTACATCACACACAAGGTGGGGTTACTGGGGCTCAGGCAGGCCAAGGAGTGATATTCCTGAGGATTTAGCAAGCTTCACAAAGTTCCAGACACAGTTTACACAAAACATTAGCATTTGATAAGACCATCAGGATGACCATCGGACATCCCTCAATGCAGAGCATCTGGGCAAACCATGACAATTAATACAAGGGAGGTTTATAGATATAGGAGAAGAATTCCTTCAGGAACTTCCCCTGATTGCTGTCTGCCTACCTGTTCTCAGGTAAGGGAGATTAAGGAAGCAGAGGAAATATTGAGAGCGCCAAGATGGCTTTTGGATTGCTCTCCTGTACTATTTTAGACATGTGATTTATATACTTACCGTATGTATGTGTGTTTACCTTGTGCAATTATCAACATTTATTCTATACGGGTGGCGCTTAGAAGAGCCTAGGACTTGCTGATCATAAGGTCGACGGTTCGAATCCCCACAACGGGGTGAGCTCCCGTTGCTCAGTCCCTGCTCCTGCCAACCTAGCAGTTCAAAAGCACGTCAAAGTAGATAAATAGGTACCACTCCAGCGGGAAGGTGAATGGCGTTTCTGTGCGCTGCTCTGGTTCGCCAGAAGCGGCTTAGTCATGCTGGCCACATGACCCAAAAGCTGTATGCCGGCTCCCTTGGCCAATAAAGCAAGATGAGCGCCGCAACCCCAGAGTCGGTCACGACTGGACCTAATGGTCAGGGGTCCCTTTACCTTTACCTTTAAGACCTTAGAATTCCTATAACAGCTGGTTTCTGGCATTTAAGGGGGGGTGAACCTAAAATTGAGTGGGTATCAGAACAGTTGCATTAAACATGCTAAAAAACTGTTGTGCCTACTAGAAGTGCACACTAAAACAAGCATAGATCCACTTAACACAGGAGCTTTGGAAGCTGTCGTACCCTGTAGCTCTGTACACACACCCATTTACAACCAGTGACTCCCACTGCTGGTTTGGGAAGCAGTGTAAACATCCATATCTATTCTGTATCTTGGAGCGATGGAGAAACATTCACATCTCTGCACCAAGAGATCTCTTTATCAGAGATATGTTGTTTGAGGTTGATGTGCCCGTGACAGCAAACTTCAAGGAAGCTCTACAGAGACTCATCAACCGTTTTGCCCAAGCCTGCAGGGAGTTCAGCCTTCTCATCAGCCTGATGAAGAAAGACCAACATTGTCCTGGGTCAGGATGTTACCAGCACTCAGCACTGATGACTACACACTTGAGGTGGTAGATGATTTTGTCTACCTGGGTTCCACCATAACCAGGAACCTCTCGATTGTCAGGGGCTGGACCAAGGAGAAATGGTGGGGACTGCCATCCCTTCTCCTGAACATTCCCAAGAATAGGAGGACAGTCTTAAAAAGCAGAGACATCACCTTGCTGACAAAGGTCCGTATAGTAAAAGCTATGGTTTTCTCAGTAGTGATGCATGGAAGTGAGAGCTGGACCATAAAAAAGGCTGATCGCTGAAGAATTGATGCTTTTGAATTATGGTGCTGGAGGAGACTCTTGAGAGTCCCATGGACTGCATGAAGATCAAACCTCTCCATTCTGAAGGAAATCAGCCCTGAGTGCTCACTGGAAGGACAGATCGTGAAGCTGAGGCTCCAATACTTTGGCCCCCTCATGAGAAGAGAAGACTCCCTGGAAAAGACCCTGATGCTGGGAAAGATGGAGGGCACAAAGAGAAGGGGACAACAGAGGACGAGATGGTTGGACAGTGTTCTCGAAGCTACCAGCATGAGTTTGACTAAACTGCAGGAGGCAGTGGAAGACAGGAGTGCCTGGCATGCTCTGGTCCATGGGGTCACGAAGAGTCAGACACGACTAAACGACTTAACAACAACATAGATTTAGAACAGTGGTTTGCAGTAGGGCATAGTCCAGAGGCTACAGAGGGGAGAAGCAGGGAAATATTGGAAGAGGAACTTCAGGAAGAAGAAGAAGCGCCAGGGGAGAGAAAGCTGACAGACTCGGTGTCCTTGAAAAGCATTCCTGACACACACACACACCCGAACCAGACGGGCATTGTGGGTAGTAGAACAGAGAGCTCAGAGGCAGAAAGCTCAGATTAGCCAACACAGGGGTGATGTACAATAGGGACGACCTAGGGGGGTTGGACTTTACTTGGAGCAACGCCATTTTGAGAGAGAGACCACATTCCTTTGTCTCCCGCTGTGATTATTGAATAAACGAATTGGCAAGAACTCTTCTCTGTTTTTCTCTGCTTCTTTGCTGCCACCGTGAGAGGGATCTGATTTCCCGAAGCCTGACAACTGTCAGCGCTGAGCTGGGCAAACATGCTAGCAACACAACTACGGCAATGGCTCACCCCTCCAAAAGGGCATGGGAGAATGCGATGTTAAAGTCCAATACCAAGATGAAGATCTATCAGGCTTGTGTGTTAAGCAAGTGAGTCGTGGGCAGCTTACAACCACCAGGAGCGATACTGCAACGCCTTCCACATGGGCTGCATCGGGAAGATTTGGGGCATCACACGGCAGGATGGAATTTTAAACAAAGCTGTGCTCTCCCAAGCCCACATTCCCAGTATGTTTGCAGTCCTGTCTCAGCAAGATCTACACTGGCTTGATCCCCATGGACATGCTCTATGGGGAGCTGGCTTCAGGCACCAGCCCCGCTGGCAGCATAGCTGTCAGCTTACAGATTTGAAAATAAGGGACCAGCAGCCTCAAAAATAAGGGATCAGCAGCCAATATAAGGGATTTTCCAAACACAGGTATGTTCAACTTCTGAGCCCCTTCGAGCCAAAGGCAGAAAGCCCAGCCAGCAGCCAAACGAAGCCTCGAGCGGTGGTTCCCACAGCACAGCAACCCAGTGAAGGGGATGCAGCAAGGAAAACCACCATCACCTCTCCGCTGGGAAGCACTGAGCAAAGGCGAGTCCCCAGGCAACGCGGCCAATTTGATCGGCACAAGGCATGCAAGCTCCACCCCGCAGTCGTTCTTAGACTCCTTATTGGGTGAGCAATGCAGCCAAGCCACACAGTTGGAGCCTCCCTCCTCCCTGGCCAGGAGGGAGGGAGGGAGAGGAGCTGCTTCCTTTGAAACCCGGGAAATTGAAGGGACATCATCAGTAAGGGACACGGCGCTAGGATAAGGGACTTACTCGCCTAATAAGGGACAGTTGACAGCTATGGCTGGCAGACTTACTCTGCGTTACAAAAATGTATGTAAATGAGATGAAGGCCAGCAACACCAGCCCTGCTGTGTGGGAATCCCTTGCAGATGGCCACAGTGACTGGAGACAAGCAGAGAGAAGAAACGCCATGTTGCATCTGCAGCAGACGCCTTCATCTGCCCCAGCTGCAACAAAACACGTCTCTCCCATATCAGTCTCTACAACCACAGCAGGCACTGCAACCTTCCAGCAGTTTGACTTTGCCCCCAAAGGCTCACTCCTCCATTGCCTCCCAAGGCAGGATATCAGGGACTGGGCAGAGGAGGAATGGTGGAGACCGCCTCCCCATCTTGACCCTTCCAGGGAGGAGGAAGAGGAAGACATATAGATTTACAGCAGGGGTTTGCAGGAGGTCACAACTCAGAGGCAGATGAGGGGGAAAGTTGGGAAATCATGGGAGAGCCAGAACAACACCCGACCGACACGTTGTCATTAGAAAGCATTCCAGAGCCTCTATCTCCCAGAACCCGGCGAGCCTTAAAAGTAGGAGAGCAAAGAGCTCAAAGACAGAGGGCACGTAGCAGCACCCGTAGAGGAGATGATGAGATTGACGAATAAGGAAGTAGGAAGTCGGAAGTAGGAGAGATTCACTCAGGACAACGCCATTATCCAAGAGGCTGGGTTCTATAGCTTCTTTCTGCAAAGACTGAAATGAAAAAGGACTGTACGAAACTTTTCCTTGTCTCCATACTTTCCTGGGCAACCAGCCGGGAGCCGCTGACAGCATTCTGACACAGACGGATGCCAATACAGTCATACCTTGGGATAAATATGCTCCAGGTTGCGCTCTGTGGCGACCCGGAAGTAACGGAGTGCGTTACTTCTGAGTTTTGCCACTCGCGCATGTGCAGACGGTCAAAATGACATCACACGCATTCGCGGAAGCGGGAAAATGCAACCCACGCATGCGCAGACACGCTGTCGCGTCTTATGTTCTGTTCAGGATGTGAACAGGGCTCCGGAACGGATCCTGTTTGCATCCCGAGGTACTACTGTAACAACCAGGAAAGGAGGATATCCCTGACAAAGCACAGAGTAGGTGAAATTCCTCTCTGCCCATCGCTTGGCAGCCCTTTGCATCAATTCCGAACCTTTTTGTGGAGTTTTTATTCAAGACCATGGTGTAGTATCATTGCCATATAACCCTTTTCCACACATCCCGTTTCCCCTCCCTCTATCTTTCCCTTGTATGTTTCTGCCACAGCTACTCGGCTACGAGTGATTGCCGAAGAAGAAAGAAGAAGAAGACACGCCATACTTCTCTCTTGCCACTACTGCCTGTACCTCCTCTTTTGTTGTTGTTCTCACCTAAAGGCTTCCATCCATCTCCCTACCTGCTCCCCTCGACCAGTCCTTCCTCATTTCTCGATTTCGCCCAACTTATCCCAAGTGCTTGAACAATTCAGCAGCTCAGCGAATGAACAGGGAGAAGCTGGCGCACTGTCATGCAACAGACAACAGCATGTGTTTGCTGCCCCAAGCTAAAGTTAAATGAAGCATGGTGCCAGAAAAAAGAAGAAAACATGCACATATATGCACACACATTCACAGTGAGAAAGGGAGCTGGTCAGCTCTGAAGTTGCAGCAGGGAGAGAGCTAGAGGGATCGCTGGAACTTAACTAATAAATTGAACAAAATCATCAACAGCGCTGGGAGTTGGCAGTCAGCCTTCAGCAGCAAGCTAAGCAACAAACGATCCCCTCATTCCCATTGCGAGAAGCGAAGTTACAGGGAACCAGGCAGAGGGCCTTCTCAGTAGTGGCCCCTGCCCTCTGGAATGCCCTCCTATCGGATGTCAAGGAAATAAACAACTATCTTTTTTTAAAAAAAAAATATTTATTGCCCTTTTCAACAATTTAAACACTGCAAAAAAGAAAAACCATACAATACAATACAATACAAAAAATACTACATTACACTAACAAAACACTAACATTAAACTAACAAAAAAAAAACAGACACAATTTAAAAATCACATCAAATAATTTCCATGTCTTATCTTTCATTCACTTATTTCCGCGACCTCCTCACACCTCCCTTTTTGTGTTCCACTTCTATTAATTTTCCCAGCAATTCCTTTCCATCTTCCTCTGTTTTTAATTTTATAATTATCTTAACACATTCTAACCTTATTTTTCCTTTAATACTCTATTAATCTATCTATCCTTAATTCCTTATAACATTTCTACTAAAGCCATATAACTTCATTCCAACATTTTCCTAGCATTCATTAATTTTACAATATTTCCGTATATAGTCTTTAAACTTTTTCCAGTCTTCTTCCACCGACTCTTCTCCCTGGTCTCGGATTCTGCCAGTCATTTCTGCCAATTCCATGTAGTCCATCAACTTCATCTGCCATTCTTCCCGGGTGGGTAAATCTTGTGTCTTCTAATACTTTGCGATTAGTATTCTTGCTGCTGTTGTTGCATACATAAAAAATGTTCTATCCAGCCAGATGAGCAGGGTAACAACAACAACACAACAATAACAACCTGTGTGCAGGATTGCAGCCAACATGTACATCAGCAGAGAGGAAATAAACAACTGTCTGATTTTTAGAATACATTTGAAGGCAGCCGTGTTTAGGAAAGATTTCAATATCTGATGTTTTATCGCTTTGTTGTTGTTGTTGTTGTTATCATTAATTCTGTTGGGAGCCACCCAGAGTGGCTGGGGAAACCTGAAAGCACCTGAAGTCTGAAAGCACGTCAAAGTGCAAGTAGATAAATAGGTATCGCTCCGGCGGGAAGGTAAACGGCTTTTCCATGCGCTGCTCTGGTTTCGGTGTTCTGTTGCGCCAGAAGCAGCTTAGTCATGCTGGCCACATGAGCCGGAAGCTGTACGCCGGCTCCCTCGGCCAGTAAAGTGAAATGAACACCGCATCTCCAGAGTCGTCCATGACTGGACCTAATGGACAGGGGTCCCTTTACTTTAAGGAAAAGCAGGACATTCCAGGATCAAATCAGAAACTGGGATGGCTTCCGTAAATCTGGGGCTGACCCTGGAAAATAGGGAGACTTGGAGGGTCTGAAATGGAATCCATGCTGAATCCAGGAATTAGAAGAGCTCAGCATTAAACCCGCTCTGCCCCCATGCCCAAACTCACAATGCTGCTTTTTTAAAGGGGCCTCAGGTGGTGCCATTTCAGTAGTGGGAGAATCAGAGAGAGATTTGAAGTGGCCGAGGATTCAGCAAGTTTCAGAGATCCTCTTTTCAGTCGATTCCAATCCCACACACAGTTATGCATCTCAACGGCATTCCTTGTAATCGTCTTACTCCTTAAGAACTATTGTAATACCTTCTACCATATGTGGTGGATATGTAGGAAAATGCAGGTATTCTGGGAGAGTATCCATGCAGAACTGCAAAAAATGCTAAAGATCTCTTTCAATAAAAGAACAGAGGCCTACCTCCTGGGAATAACAGATCTGGATATTCCACAAAAGAGGAAGGGTGTCTTTTGATATGCGACGGCGGCAGCAAGAGTTTTGATTGCAGCAAAATGGAAGAGTAATGAAATCCCCTCTATACAAGATTGGATCCAAAAGCTGACAGAATATGCCGAATTAGATGGTCTATCAGAAAAAATAAAGAATAAATCAAAACAGGAATTTGTTTCCACATGGGAGGTTTTCAAAGAACGTCTGAAAAATAAATATAGTAGTTTAAATTCTGTTTCAGCATTCGAGGAACTTCAGTAATAGTTGCAAGGTAGATATAAGAAATTAGATATATTAAGAATAAGTTTAATTATGATAAAAGTGTGTATTGGCAATAAGTAATATGAAATTGAAATATGGAATAGACAGGAGCTTGGGTCTTTAGTGTTAAGACCAATATATGTTTTATTGTTTGCTAAGAAAATTATGTGTCTATGGTTATTCTTGTGTGTAATTTGGTATTTGTGTTTTTTTTTTTTTTTCTTTTTTCTTGCTGTATCAATAAAAATCTTTTTTAAAAAAAGAACTATTGTAATACGAGCACAGTAACGTTATAACGTTATCATGTAGTGCAAAGTTATTACGGGGATATGATCATCACATGCAGCCCTAGTTCAAATACCCAGTTCAAAAGCCCCTCAAGAGTGCAGAATTAGGCCCGAATGAGACATGGCGTTAATTGGGCAAATGCAATTAACATGTGCATTAGAAACAGAAAGTAAATAGCAGCTGCAGGGGAGCCTGAGCAGCAGGGAAAAGGTGGAGGTGGGGAATTTAATCTTTCTCTCTAGCATTCCTGACAAAAAATAAACTCCCTGTTTGCAGAGGCAGAATCTTTTATGGGCATCCATCACACATCTGGGAAATGCTCACGGATTTGCTCCACCTCCAAGCAAGGATGATTATAAAGCAAACTTTAGTTAACTTTTCTCGATCTACTCCATTTCTGCCCTAGACAGACATGTCTACCGAAAAGCTACCAATTATACGGACCTCTCCGATGCCCTTGCATCTCTGAAACACAAAAAGATTAAAATGGAATGTGAGTTGCGCGCTGGATACTTTCACAGGGAAGAATGTACTTTTTCGTTCTGTTTCTCTGCCGGAATCAGGTTGTTTGGGGATTCCAATGTCCTTGGTAGGAAATGTCCTTTCACAAAAGGAAACCACAAGAATGTAGATATATCTCACATTCTCGCTGCATCTTAAATCCTTCTAAGCAGCAGTGAGAACGTGGATGGGAGGAAGCTGAGCTGCATTCTGGCTTGGGAATGACCAGTTCTGGTGACCCATTTGCTACAAACACAATTCTTTGGGCTCAAAACTGACAGCACCTGGTACTGTATTATTTTATTATTTCTATTATGGGTTAATTACTTTTCAAACTATTGTCTTTTTAAAGATTTTTACCTTTTTGCATTTTGTGTGTGTTGTTCAAATTTGTGACACAACCTTGATGGCAGAAAGTGAGGAGGAATTAAAGAACCTTTTAATGAGGGTGAAAGAGGAGAGCGCAAAATATGGACTGAAGCTCAACATCAAAAAAAAAACGAAGATCATGGCCACTGGTCCCATCACCTCCTGGCAAATAGAAGGGGAAGAAATGGAGGCAGTGAGAGATTTTACTTTCTTGGGTTCCGTGATCACTGCAGATGGTGACAGCAGCCACGAAATTAAGACGCCCGCTTCTTGGGAGAAAAGCAATGACAAACCTAGACAACATCTTAAAAAGTAGAGACATCAACTTGCCAACAAAGGTCCATATAGTAAAAGCTATGGTTTTCCCAGTACAGTGGTGCCTCACAAGACGAAATTAATTCGTTCCGCAAGTTTTTTCGTCTTGCGAGTTTTTCGTCTTGCGAAGCAGGGTTTCCCATAGGAATGCATTGAAAATCAATCAATGCGTTCCTATGGAAACCGCCTTCAGACCAGGTCCGGGGATAGTCTGTCCCCCGACCTCTTCTGAAGGCTGGGGGGGGGACAAGGGCTTTTCTTCCCACCCCCAGCATTTTAAAAAACCCCGGGACAGCAGAGGACTTCTCCGCTGTCTCGGGGTTTTTTAAAATGCTGGCGGGCAGCAGCGCTGCCGCCCGCCAGCATTTTAAGATCGCCCCGGACAACGGACTTCTCCGCTGTCCCGGGGCTATTTTAAAGCCCCCGGGAAGGCAGGCAGCGGGGAGCAAAGACTTTCGCCCCCCGCCAGCCTTCAGAAGAGGTCCAGGACCTCTTCTGAAGGCCGGCGGGGGGCGAAAGTCTTTGCTCCCCCCCCCCGCCTGCCTTCAAAAGCCGTCCGGGATAGCAGGAAGCGCTTCCCTGCTATCCCGGACCGCTTTTAAAATGCTGGCGGTGGGGAGCAAAGCCTTTCGGCCCCCGCCGGCCTTCCTGGACCTCTTCTGAAGGCCGGGGGGGGAAAAGGCTTTGCTCCCCACCGCCAGCATTTAAAAGAGGTCCCCGGAGATTTCCCTATGGGCTTTCTTCTTGCGAAGCAAGCCCATAGGGAAATTCGTCTTGCGAAGCGCATAGAAAAACGGAAAACCCTTTCGTCTAGCGGGTTTTTCGTCTTGCGAGGCATTCGTCTTGCGGGGCACCACTGTAGTGATGTATGGAAGTGAGAGCTGGACCATAAAGAAGGCTGATCACCGAAGAATTGATGCTTTTGAATTATGGTGCTGGAGGAGACTCTTGCAAGAAGATCAAACCGATCCATTCTGAAGGAAATCAGCCCTGAGTGCTCACTGGAAGGACAGATCCTGAAGCTGAGACTCCAGTACTTTGGCCACCTCATGAGAAGAGAAGACTCCCTGGAAAAGACCCTGATGTTGGGAAAGATGGAGGGCACAAGAAAAAGGGGACGACAGAGGACAAGATGGTTGAATGGTGTTCTCGAAGCTACCAGCATGAGTTTGACTAAACTGCGGGAGGCAGTGGAGGACAGAAGTGCCTGGCGTGCTCTGGTCCATGGGGTCACAAAGAGTCGGACACAACTAAACGACTAAACAACAACAACACCTTTTTGTATTTGGTGTGTGTTGTTCAAATTTGTGCAAACCACCTTGAGTCCCAGCCTGGGCGAAAGGTGGTACAACAACAACAACAACAACAACAACAACAACAACAACAACAACAACAGTCCAACGTAATTTGCAAAGAAAAGACAGATATGCCTGAATTGGCACAGCCAAAGCAGCTGGCAACTTCTTTCTTCATAGAAGAATGTAAATAAGACCTGCTTTGGGGGCTAAGACGTCTGCTACCCAATAGCTCGTGACCAGCATTTCTATGGTGAGAAAAGCAAGTTTTAATAGGATTTTGTTATTAGTGCGTTTTCCGGAACATAGCAGATATTCTCATTTCTCCAGAGCTGCAATCTTAATTTTCCGTTGGCACAATGCAAGTCGTTTACAAACTGATTGTGCTATATTACTTTTAGATAATGGAAGCCAACATCTTGATTAACCAGGGAATGTTCCTTCAAACACCAGGAGTTTCTTCCCCTTCCACCCTTCTCACAGAATTCTTGCTTTTACTCATTTCTCTAATGTGAGATTCCGACCACGTCAGACCTTCCAAGTGCCCCTATTTTCCAGGGTCGGTCCTGGATTTTCAGAAGCCGTCCTGGATACTGGAATGTCCCACACTTCCTTAGGACGTCCTTATTTTCATCAAATGTTGGAGGGTTTGTTCGGGTGTCCTTATATTCACCTGAGAAATGTTGGTGGATATATAGAGCTTTGTGACTCCCGAGCCAAGGAGATAAGTAACTATACAACTTTTAGAAGACATCTTAGGACAAAGTATGTTCTCCCTCATGGAGAGCACAGGTTGTGGGCGGGGCTGACAAGACAACTCACTGTTACTAGGCAAATGGTTTGGCCATCCTGTAAGCAGGGGCGGGCTGTTACCGGGGAAATTTAGATGTTGCCAATTAGTGATTGACAGCCCTATTTGTTAAATACAAGGCACGCAGCAACGGACGTCCTCTTTCGCTGCATGCTTCGGAGCACCCGCCCTCCCTTCCCTAATGTTAGGCTGTTTGCTCGACCTTGCTATTGCCTGTCATGGGGTCGTCTGCTTTGGGGCAGGGGCCCGGTAGGAATTTTGCCATTTGGCTGATTAGTGTGTGCCACTTGGTTTTCGCCTACCGCGTAGCAAATCGTCACAACTTGTAAGGTTTGCGGTTAGGCATTGGTCTGGAATTGGTTGCTGGGGGGTATGGATTCATAGAATCCTAGAATCATAGAGTTGGAAGAGACCACAAGGGCCATCGAGTCCAACCCCCTGCCAAGCAGGAAACACCATCAGAGCACTCCTGACATATGGTTGTCAAGCCTCTGCTTAAAGACCTCCAAAGAAGGAGACTCCACCACACTCCTTGGCAGCAAATTCCACTGTTGAACAGCTCTTACTGTCAGGAAGTTCTTCCTAATGTTTAGGTGGAATCTTCTTTCTTGTAGTTTGGATCCATTGCTCTGTGTCCGCTTCTCTGGAGCAGCAGAAAACAACCTTTCTCCCTCCTCTATGTGACATCCTTTTATATATTTGAACATGGCTATCATATCACCCCTTAACCTCCTCTTCTCCAGGCTAAACATGCCCAGCTCCCTTAGCCGTTCCTCATAAGGCATCGTTTCCAGGCCTTTGACCATTTTGGTTGCCCTCCTCTGGACACATTCCAGTTTGTCAGTGTCCTTCTTGAACTGTGGTGCCCAGAACTGGACACAGTACTGACAGAGATTCGGACTGTGCCTGCCCCCCAAAATGCTGCTGCTGGTGGAGGGGTATGGATTCGGCTGTGCCTGCCCCTCCAAAATGCTGCTGCTGCTGCTGCTGAAGGGTTTTACCGTTAAAGGAACCCAGGGGCTCCCCCATGCTTTTGTCCGAAACCCCCTGGCAAGGGGCTAGGGCCACGCAAGCCCCTGGGAGCATTCTGGGGAGAGGTGAGGCATGGTTCCCAGTCCCGTCTCTCTCCCCAGGTGACTTACCCTTCCTGACTTCGCGGGGGGTGCGAATGTCAGAGCTGTCCCCGTGCGGGGGCAGTTAGTGCTACCAATGCCTAAGCAACCACTCACATTGCTGTATTTGAATAAAGTTGTGGCCAAAATTATGCCAAAAACCTGAAACAAAAATTAAGTGTCAATTGTGTTTTTCTTGGGGGGGGTGTCTTGGGGACCTCGACACGCAAACAGGTTATCTGTAAAGGAACTCTGCCTCGCATTCAACAGTATCTGGAGAAGGTTTTTCTGCCAAAAGTGGGAAAAAAATAAGTTGAAGCAGTAATTGCCTGCTTTGGATAAGTTGGGTGATTTATTTTATTTTATTTTTTCCAGGAGGGGGGACTTTTGAGAAGTTCCCAGAACTCCTAAATCAAAGATCAGTAATTTTTCTTGTGTCCTAAACGGAAAAGTGAATTCCAGCTTCGCGAAACAATTTGTTTCATTCCTTTGGATAGCGTCATGGAGTGCCTGTCTACCCCCTATAAAAAAGATGTAGTGTTTACTAGGAAATTGTCATGGATTAATCTGGAGGGAAAAGAAAATTCGTATTAGTGTAGGAGGAACAAAATATTAGTGATATCGATTCTCCCCCTCTCTTTTCCTTCAGATTTCTAACTACAGTGGTACCTCGGGTTGCATACGCTTCAGGTTACATACGCTTCGGGTTACACACTCCACTAAGCCAGAAATAGTGCTTCAGGTTAAGAACTTTGCTTCAGGATAAGAACAGAAATTGGGCTCTGGCAGCGTGGCGGCAGCAGGAGGCCCCATTAGCTAAAGCGGTGCTTCAGATTAAGAACAGTTTCAGGTTAAGTACAGACCTCCAAAATGAATTAAGTACTTAACCCGAGGTATCACTCTAGACTGTGTCAGTAAGTTATATATAACAGTAGGGTTGAAACGTTGAAATCAGAAATTGCCTAACAGCAGTCTAAAAAGCAGTTGAAAAAGTCGTGCTTTATGGTTGCAGCACGGATATGTTTTTTTGTTTCAGCCAGTTCTCCTCCCCAGTTTTATATATTTCTACAGTTAGTAAGAGCGGTTTTTAAGAGCAAGCGAAATGTCATTTGTTTATCCCCGTTCAGTCAATTGCACAAGACGGTTAAAGCAATATTACCTGGGAAAAGCCCAAAACACACTCACCACCTTGGTCGGAACTTGCCTTGACAAAAAATTTCCACACTGGCAGGAAACCAGACCAAGAAAGTAGTCATTATCCCACACTGATGAAATAACACTAAGGAAAAACGCTTTCAATGGGATTACTATGAAACGGTTGGGAGGAGTGGAAAAATACCCAGCGGCTGCTTAAAAACCACATAAGGTCTTGAGCATTTCGTTGGGTGAAGGAAGGGGTAGGTTGATTTTCAAAAGGGAAATAAAATGGGAGAAAGAGAATATCAGAATTGAGTGTTGATTTCATGCTCTTTATTTCAGCTCATGGTAAACAGTGAGTGAGTGATTTCCCAAAAAACCTCTAGCTATATGTACATTATTTACACAATGGGTCCCGCGTGATTGGCTGATTCAACTTCCCTCCTGGAACCTGATTGGACTGCTCCTGCAGACCAATCAGGTTGCTGTCTTCTAGGATCCTACCTGCCTATTGTTCTAGGAACCAAGCTTAGTACATAACAATCGAGGTCCTGAGCAGTGGGCAGAGTCAAACACTAACTTTGTCTGGTGGTCTTTCCACGACAACCAAACTAGTTGTGATCTGCATCATTGATCCGCATCACTCGTGTAAAAAATAGGGGAGAGTTTCTACATCCTGTATGGAGAAATTTTAACGTCTATGTATGCAGGTCTGTCAGGGCTCCCTTTACCTTTTTAAGGAAAAGTCGGACATTCTGGGATCACGTCAGAAACAGTGAATCCATGGGAAATAGGGACCCTTAGAGAAACTTGGGTGTTCCTTGTGAATGTAAGAAAGCCCAAACAAAGGCAAACAGTTCACCCAGCAGAATCCATTTGAAGGGAGAAAGGTCTCCTTTATATGTTATAGTCCGTCCATGGGCATGTAGATCTGGAGATAGACCTGCTACTCTGGAAAATGAAGGAGTTTTGCCCTCTTTGGCCTCTGGTCACCCAATGTTGCTTCATGAATCAACTGCTATTTTCCAATGCAAGCTGGATCCAAAATGCTACCTTCCCTTCAAATCCAAGCTCAAGGCTGAATAATAATAATAATGAACCTGTTTCTAACCATTGCTCTGTCTCTCGGTGTCTATTCCCCACCTGAAAATGGGGGGTGAACAGAGACGGGCTGTGAAATGTGGTTAGTTAGGGTAGTGATAAACATTACCTGCCCATGACTTAAGAGACAGGGTGGGCTTTAAATCTAGGCTAGATAAATAACTCCTGTTTTAAAGTCAAAATTATACTCGGAGATGACTCACATTCTTTGCAACCGCCATCAAAGGAAACTACAAATGCAGTTTTAATTAGTTCCATATTGTTTCCTGTCGTGCTGAAAGGGTTTTTGTTTTTTAAAAAAAGTCCAATATTGTGCATTTGAAAAGATGTGACTGTTCTATTTTCGGACAATATGCACTGCATCCCTTTACATAAGTAAACTAACTTCTAGTGATAGCATTGCTTTTTGAGTTGATTTAAAAGAAAGAAAGAAAGAAAGAAAGAAAGAAAGAGAGAGAGAGAATATGCTCTAGTAATAGGATTTTCCCTGCAATAATTATTCCCCTTTATCCCTGCTAAAGCTAAGTGTTGCCTAAAAGCTTTACGGTACATGTTGCCGCTTTAATTGACTCTATGCCCAAAAGACAAAGGATAATCACATGACAATATGCTCTTACGCCGATGCGGTGCATTAATAACTGGAATGAGGCTGATTGTTCATAACACCGGCTGGTTTCATTAAGTCAAAGCTGCACGTCACTTGCGGATTTCATCATTTGCAAGTCCTGTGTCTGAGTGTTTGAGGAAGTCGGTTGCTAGCGGAATAGACTTAGCAGACGGTAATCACCACATGAAAATAAACCCAGCTTAATCATGGGCATCGTTGAGCCCTGCCTACTACCTGTGAGTGGCACGTAACAGTCTTCAAACTGGCAAGGCTGAGGGTTCATTGCTGTTCGAACAAGGAGGGAGAAGCCTGTCTTAACCTGTCCACAGCCACAGGAAACGCAGACAGGGAGGGCAAACAAAATGGTTCTACAGGTGTCTCCTGCCTGAGGGTACCGAACACCTACAAAAACAGTAGGCTCTTTGAACCAGCACTTCACTCATTCTTCTCAATCCTGAGACTTGGCTACACTGGCAAAGAAAAAGTGCTTTATTATGCGTTGCTCGCGCATTCTAACACTGTGACACCAGATGGCGCTGCGGAGTTCCTCTTCTTGCCAACCCGATTCTCATACAAAGTTTAAAACGATGTGTGTAGATCCAGCCCTGGTGTGCCATGATACCAAAAGGATGCCCTACTGTCAGACAGAGGGAGGCAGCTGCCTGTTATGGGCTGGCTAGATGCAGAGGACTGGGGGAGAAGCACCAGCTGGGGAACGCCCAAGGGAACCCCCCAGAAAAAGAAGAAGAAGAGTTTGGATTTGATATCCCGCTTTATCACTACCCGAAGGAGTCTCAAAGCGGCTAACATTCTCCTTTCCCTTCTCCCCCACAACAAACACTTTGTGAGGTGAGTGGGGCTGAGAGACTTCAGAGAAGTGTGACTAGCCCAAGGTCACCCAGCAGCTGCATGTGGAGGAGCGGAGACGCGAACCCGGTTCCCCAGATTACGAGTCCACCGCTCTTAACCACTACACCACACTGACTCTTCTTCCCCAGCGGAAGAAGGCTCAGAGTCAAGGGCGGGGTGATGGGTGGCATTGCAGAGTCTGAACAGCAAGGCTGTGTATTCGAACAGGTCCACAGCACATCTAGAATGCAGTCTTCAATTTATAACCTTCCCTGCCGCACGCTAGGCTATATGCTCCTCTCACATCACGCCGAGTGAAAACTTCTGCAGCACGCAGGTGCTCTGGCAGTTCATCATATGGCAGATTCAGGCAGTGGCCTCGGGTGGCAGAACCCCATGGGATGGCACCCCCACAGATACCCTGTCCGCCCTTGCCACCACTACTGGGGAATACAAGTACTGAAGAAATGAACTTATGCTGCCAATTCTCGTAGTGTTGTTGTTGTTTAGTCATTTAGTCGTGTCCGACTCTTCATGACCCCATGGACCAGAGCACACCAGGCACTCCTGTCTTCCACTGCCTCCCGCAGTTTGGTCAAGCTCATGCTGGTAGCTTTGAGAACACTATCCAACCATCTCGTCCTATGTCGTCCCCTTCTCCTTGGGCCCTCCATCTTTCCCAACATCAGGGTCTTTTCCAGGGAGTCTTCTCTTCTCATGAGGTGGCCAAAGTACTGGAGCCTCAGCTTCAGGATCTGTCCTTCCAGTGAGCACTCAGGGATGATTTGCTTAAGAATGGAGAGGTTTGATCTTCTTGCAGTCCATGGAACTCTCAAGAGTCTCCTCCAGCACCAGAATTCAAAAGCATCAATTCTTTGGCAATCAGCCTTCTTTATGGTCCAGCTTTCACTTCCATACATCACTACTGGGAAAACCATAGCTTTTACTATATGGACCTTTGTTGGCAAGGTGATGTCTCTACTTACAGGGAGTACCTTTTTACAAATTTATTCCCAGCTGAGCCTCCTCTGGGGGTGAGGATCTCCACCCTGCTGATGGGCAGCTTCTTGGGATCAGACATCTCTTTGGATTCAGAATCCGTCAGCCCTCTCTGCTCGGACCCGCTCCAAGGTCCTCCAGATCGAACTCCCCAGGCTCTTCCCACTCACGACAAATATGCCTACCAAACACTCCCATCCCTTCTGGCCTATTTTAGCTCAACACAAACCGCAATACACAGATGTTTCAAATACCGCTTCTGTGAAGGGTAAGATTTATCACCCATTCAAAGATGCGGAAGAAAACCACAGATGGAAATATTAAGTGGTGGAGTGAATCACAAGCCGGTTAAGTCTGTGGAACCCAATGAGTTTAAATCAGTTTAAACGTTAAGTATTTCCAACTGGTTTGAAGAATGCAACTTGAGTTATCTCAGGCAGGGAGGAGTACGTTGTTCCCAATATAGGGATCCCTTCTGTTTTCTCATAGTCTTCTTCTTCAAAGTTGTGCTTGACTTCCAGATCCTTTTGACAGATTTGCTGGGTGAGCCTGAAAAAGCCAACCGATCCCTGTGCCTCATTTTCCTCGCATGTGTAATAAGAATAATGTGTCTGTCACAAATGGCTGTTGCTGAGCTCAGTTTTCCATAGCGTGAAAATCTATTTGCACTCCTCAGATGGGGGCGGAAAATTACATCAGAACAAGAGTACAGTGGTACCTCGGGTTACAAACGCTTTGGGTTACAAACGTTTCAGGTTACAGACTCTGCTAACCCAGAAGTAGTACCTCAGGTTAAGAAATTTACTTCAGGATGAGAACAGAAATCGCGTGGCGGCAGCAGGAGGCCCATTAGTTAAAGTGGTACCTCAGGTTAAGAACAGTTTCAGGTTAAGAACGAACCTCCGGAATAAGTTAAGTTCTTAACCAGAGGTACCCCTGTACGCTATCATTATCATTATCATTATCATTATCATTATCATTATCATTATCATTATCATTATCATTATCATTATCATTATCATTATCATTATCATTATCATTATTTAGTGTTTGTTCCTATTAAATGGCATGTTATAAAATTGCAACTGGAAGGTGTACCAGTAACAGGAAGAGACTTTTAGATAAGAAAGTTCATCTAAGTTCATCTACATTGAACCGAGCTTGATTTCTAACCACACTTGAGTTCTTTTCTTTTTAAAAAACAGAAAGTGTTTTGTCATGAGATAATTGAATCCAGTGTAAACTTGGTTATAAGTTACTCCTTAAAAATGTTCATGAAGGCTGCATTCCTAAGGTAGAGGGAAGTGCTTGTAGCTCCATATTCCATCTTTTACGGAGTATTGGGAAATGATATATAATGAATTGGGGGGGGATGTTTAAAAGTACCTTTCAAAAAAAAAACACAGAGTCCTTTATCAGTTACAGATAGGTAGCCGTGTTGGTCTGCCATAGTCAAAACAAAACAAATTCCTTCCAGTAGCACCTTAAAGACCAACTAAGTCAGTTCTTGGTATGAGCTTTCGTGTGCATGCACACTTCTTCAGATACACAGAGTCCTTCAGAGTCCTTTATGTTGGGGATAATTCAGAGGGAAATTCCCAGGTGTCAAAAAAGATTATTCATGTATGCCACTACTGCGGCCTGCGTTTTGCTAGCCCCTAAATGGAAAACGAGAAAGGTCTCAACCAAAGAAGAATGGCAACTTAAACTGATGGAATACGCACAGCTTGCAGATTTAACATACAGAATAAGAGAACAAGAAGAACATACATTTAAAGAAGACTGGAAAATGTTTACTGAATATATGTGTGAAATATCACCTCAGAACACTGCGATCGGAAACAGAAGGCTTGAATTGCAATGGGGGGACGGACGCAAATTAGCAGTGCAACAGGAAACACAGGGGAACTCAAAACGGAGCACGTTTGGTTTCCGAAAAAAGTTCAAAAACCGGAGCACCTACAGTGTTTGGGTACAGTACAGTGCAGTGTTTGGGCACTAAGTTGTTCATGAACTAAGCTGTTCAAAAACCAAGATACCGCTGTGCACAATACTTAACTAGATGGACCAATTGTCTGATTCAGTATAACACAGTTGCCTATCTCCCTGAGACAGAAGTCACATCACTTTGTCTGACACTCCAGTTTAAGGCTGTGTCTCCCTCAGCCAAAGAGGTAAACTTTAGTTTCATAAGTCATGCTAAGGATGAAGGGAAGAGGACCTTAAAGGCGAGGAGTTGTAATCAAGGTGTCATTCTTTGATTATAACGTTCAACGCAGAGCATTCAATATCTCTGCTGTAATAATACAGAGCGCAAGGCGTTTGGAAGAATCTAACTGTTCATTTTAGTATTATCGCTTCCACTTTTGCCTTTGCTGTTTTGCTTGTGTTGCTAGTGAACAGAAGAGGGGTGTTGCCAGCAAGCTAGCAAGCAAGTTCAAGGCTATAAATAATGATAACCAGGAAGAAAATGTCTGTCACCAAGCTTTATGTTCCATTTATATTGACTAGAATGATAGCTTTTGTTGTGGAAAGGGTTTCTTCCTGTCTCCTACATCTATAGCAGGGCCAGATTTAGGTTTGATGAGGCCCTCAGCTGCTGAAGGTAATGGGGCCCTTTATATGTCCAGCTGTCCTTTGTCAGCAACAAATTGTCACTGTTTTTTGTGTTGAATATATCCTATATGGTAGTTTATGGACCTAGTAGGTATCTAAAGCCATTTGCACATAACAAAATATGCATTTTATCAAAGTAATTGTTGAAATGAAATACAATTAAGAAGAAGTATATTAATAGCGAAATTGGGGGGGGGCAAGAGAACGGGGCCCTAAGCTATAGCTTTTTTAGCTTATACATAAATCTGGCACCGATCTATAGATGTATTTTATGTGCACGTGTGCGCGCACACATATATATGAAGCCCAGTAGTGGCTCATCTCATTTGGCTGCCTGAGGTGAAACGGGAAGTTGACACTCCTCACCACCAAAGCGAGGGGCAGTTTCAGGCGAGATCTTCCACAAACTCCACAATATCTCACCACTTCCCCTCGCTTCACTGGTGATGGCAGGCAGGCTGCCCATATCTCCCGCTTGGACTACTGCAGTGCACTCTACGTGGGGCTACCTTTGAATGTGACCCGGAAACTACACCTAATCCAGAATGCGGCAGCTAGACTGGTGACTGGGGGCGGCCGCTGAGACCATATAACACCGGCTCCAATACTGAGGCTCCAATACTTTGGCCACCTCATGAGAAGAGAAGACTCCCTGGAAAAGACCCTGATGTTGGGAAAGATGGAGGGCACAAGGAGAAGGGGATGACAGAGGACAAGATGGTTGGATAGTGTTCTCGAAGCTACAAACATGAGTTTGACCAAACTGCGGGAGGCAGTGGAAGACAGAAGTGCCTGGCGTGTTCTGGTCCATGGGGTCACGAAGAGTCGGACACGACTAAACGACTAAACAACAACAACATTCAGAAGACATCTGAAGGCAGCCCTGTTCAGGGAGGTTTTTAATGTGTGACATTCTAATGTATTTTTAATCTTTGTTGGAAGCTGCCCAGAGTGGTTGGGGAAACCCAGCCAGATGGTCAGGGTACAAATAAATTATTATTATTATTATTATTATTATTATTATTATTATTATTATTATGGCGGCATCGCCACACAGGATTCCAACAACTGAAGCAGCCGCCTCAGTACACCTCATGGGTAAGCTGGCCCTGGTGAAGCCCTTCAGAAGTTGTTGAGCTACCTCTCCAATCTGTCTAAACTGCACCGCTAATGGTAAGAGATGGCTGTCGTCAAAATACTGCAACATCTGTCCGGCACTACATTGGGTATCTCTGTGTGAAGGCTTTTGGTAGAAGACTCTTAAATGAAGCCGGTTCATGAACAGCATGGTGAAATAGGATTGCATACATCCGGAATTTCTTGGGCATACATGGAATATTGTCATTGGAAGCAGTAAAGGTAAAGGGACCCCTGACCATTAGGTCCAGTCATGACTGACTCTGGGGTTGCGGCGCTCATCTTAGTTTATTAGCCGAGGGAGCCGGTGTACAGCTTCCGGGTCATGTGGCCATCATGACTAAGCCGGAGCGGTACCTATTTATCTACTTGCACTTTGATGTGCTTTCGAACTGCTAGGTTGGCAGGAGCTGGGACTGAGCAACGGGAGCTCACCCCGTCACGGGGATTTGAACCACCAACCTTCTGATCGGCAAGTCCTAGGGTCTGTGGTTTAACCCACAGCGCCACCAGCATCCCTTTTTATCGGAAGCAGTATCTGGACGTAAATTGGCAAAAACGTCTGGGAAAATCCAGGTGTATGACAACCCTATTTCACCATGCTACTCATGAACCAATTTTCACACACACACACACCAAAAAAAGTTAAAATTAGCTTTAAAATGGCAATTTGTGGTTACTGCAGGATACTGTCTTGGTGTAAGCTGTTAGGGGGTCTCAGCAGGCTTATTCCCTCTCCTCATTCCTTATCCTCAGCTCCCCACTCCCAATCCTCATCTCTGCATTTTGTGCCTTCACAGGTTCTTGTCAAACCTGAGGAAACAATGGCACATTTTAGGAGTGACCACCAACCATCCAAAACTGCATATATCCAAAACTCTCTCTGTGTGTGTGTTTGTGTTTGTGTGCATATGTATATGCAGTGTTTTTTTCTGGGAGTATACAGGGGTATGCATACCCCTAAACATTTTTTAAAATTTAGTTTCTTCTCTAGCACGGTGAATCTTCAGTTACGTTGCTGCCCCCGATGGCGGCCTCATTTCCTTTCCCGGTGTTTCCTGAGTCTCAGATGGAAGTGAGCGTTTAATGTGTGAAGCAGTGTGGAATGTGGATGTGTGGTATTTTACTGATGAAAGTTTGGCCTCATGGGGGGGGCAGTATTTCAATATGAGTAATGCATGTTCTTTGTCCTTTTGTCCATTTACTGTATTAATTCCCCCCCGATTTGAACTGTAAAATTGTAGTTTTCCTGAGTCAAAATGAGAGTACCCCTAAACATTTTTATAGAAAAAAAGGACTCTGTGTGTACGCTAAAAATAAAATAATAAAAACGGCAATTTACCCAAAAAAATAAAAACTCAAGAACTCTAGGCTAAGCTAAACAAAAGCTTTGCCTCCCCTCCCCCCCAAAAAAAAAACTCAACAATTTTTGTGTCTGGATTTTCACTTTTCGAAATATGGCAACCTTAGAAAATATCCAGCATGGTATAGAAACAGTATGAGCATTCTTCGAGGTGTCAGGTGTTGCGTGTCGAGGTCCCCAGGGCCACTCCAATAACTCACACATCACACAAAAAAATTGTTTAAGGTTTTTGGCATAATTTTGG
The DNA here is from genome assembly GCF_964252035.2 of Podarcis erhardii. NCBI lineage: Eukaryota > Metazoa > Chordata > Lepidosauria > Squamata > Lacertidae > Podarcis > Podarcis erhardii. The sequence continues at coordinate 130,186,052 of NC_138497.1, read as the reverse complement.
CCACAACTTTATTAAAATACAAACATGTGAGTGGTTGCTTAGGCATTGGTTGCGACTATCTGCCCCCACCGTGGGGGACAGACTGACATTCCGCACGCCTGCGAAAATCAGAAAAGGGGAATAAACTTGGGGGTAGCGACGGAGCAGGGAACCTGCCCTCAGCCCTCCCCAAATGCAGCCAGGGGCTCTTGCAATGGCCTGAGCCCCCTTGACAGGGTGGACAAGCAATAGTTAGCCCCTGATTCCTTTAACGAAATCCCTTGCAGCAGCAGCATTAGAGGGTCAGGCACAGCTAATCCATGCTCCTCAACCAACCAAACCATAAACCAATGAGAGCCAGTGTGGTGTAGTGGTTAAGAGCGGTAGTCACGTAACCTGGTGAACCGGGTTCGCTTCCCCGCTCCTCCACATGCAGCTGCTGGGTGACCTTGGGCCAGTCACACTTCTCTGAAGTCTCTCAGCCCCACTCACCTCACAGAGTGTTTGTTGTGGGGGAGGAAGGGAAAAGGAGATTGTTAGCCGCTTTGAGACTCCTGAAGGGGAGTGAAAGGCGGGATATCAAATCCAAACTCTTCTTCTTCCTCTTCTAACCACAACCTTACAGGTTGTAACGATTTTCTACGCAGTAGGCAAAAACCAAATGTCCCCAGCCAATCAGCCAGATGGACAAAATTCCTACCGGGCCCCTGCCCCAAGAGCCGACGACCCCATGACAGGCATAGCAAGGTCAAGCGAACAACCCTGAATATAGGGGGGGGGGGCAATCCCATGCACGGGTGAACAGAGGAAGCTCTATGCCAGTGTTTCCCAACCTTGGGCCTCCAGCTGTTTTTGAACTACAATTCCCATCATCCCTGACCACTGGTCTTGCTAGCTAGGGATGATGGGAGTTGTAGTCCAAAAACAGCTGGAGGCCCAAGGTTGGGAAACACTGCTCTATGCCTCATGCAGGGAGTTTTAGCATTTCTGGCTGTCAATCAACAAATGGCAACATTAACTTCTTCCCAACAACAAGGGAAGCCCCAATCGCATCAGTGGCCAACCATCAATTAGCCCGCCCACAACTTTGGAGTGTCCTGGCGGCCCCCACCGCAACGCGTGCTCTCCATGAAGGAGAACACTCTTTATCGGATGGCGGTAGGTTTAGTATCTCTCTCTGCTGCCACTACGGTGCGGCCCCAAAACTAATCTCACAAACGTCGTCTGGAACACGAGAGCTGGCAAAGGGGCTGTGGGGTGGGGGCATAATGTTAAGCTAAAAATAAAAAAGGAGAAAGACAGCTTCCTCTTTGCCCTGTAACTGAAGCCCTAAGGCCAAGGTGACACTATGGAAAAAGAGGCTGTCGACTCAAGTGCCAACCTCTCCCAGATCCACAAACAGCTCTGGCCTGGGCAAGGCTAGAAATAGGCCCTATCTGGAAACATTCTGTAAAGTATGTCATGCTTATTATTAGGTCACATTCATGAACGGCTTTGACTACACTTATAGTGCCTCTCTCAAGGGACGCAGGTGGCGCTGTGGGTTAAACCACAGAGCCTAGGACTTGCCGATCAGAAGGTCAGTGGTTCGAATCCCTGCGACGGGGTGAGCTCTCATTGTTCTGTCTCTGCTCCTGCCAACCTAGCAGTTCGAAAGCACAAAGTGCAAGTAGATAAATAGGTACCGCTCCAGCGGAAAGGTAAACGGTGTTTCCATGTGCTGCTCTGGTTCGCCAGAAGCGGCTTAGTCGTGCTGGCCACATGACCCAGAAGCTGTACACCGGCTCCCTTGGCCAATAAAGCGAGATGAGCGCCGCAACCCCAGAGTCGGTCACGACTGGACCTAATGGTCAGGGGTCCCTTTACCTTTACCTTTATAGTTCCTCTCTAGTTTCATGGTAATGATTCCGTCGCCCCCCCCCCCCCAAAAGTGGGGATGTAGTCAAAACAACCCCTCTGCAGCGCCACAAATCCAACTCAATGGTGTAATGCCAGAAAGTGTCAATCACTTCTCCTACCTGGGCAGTTATCTTTCCCCAAGGGCCGACATTGATGCTGAAATCCAGCATTGTCTGAGCTTTGAGAGTGCAGGTTTCTCCCGACTGAAGTGTAGAGTGTTTGAGGACCGGGACATTCGCAGGGAAACCAAAATGCTTGTTTACAAAGCTCTTGTACCAGCAACCGTACTGTATGCTTGTGAAACACGGACCACTTATAAACGCCATCTTCAACTTCTCAAAAGATTCCATCAACGGTGCCTCAAAAACTTTACACATCACTTGGGAAGACAGGCAAACTAACGCCAGTGTACTGGAAGAAGCAAAGATCACCAGTGTTGAAGCAATGATTCTTCAACATCAGCTTCGTTGGACTGGTCATGTGTGTGTCTCTTTTTTTGGATTACAACCCATTTATTTTGGATTACAACCCTTTTTGGGGGGGGAGGTCCCACTGGTGAAAGTGCGCCTTGGGTTACAACCTGTTTTCATTTACAACCGGACCTCAGGAACGGATTATGGTTGTAAACCAAGGTACTACTGTATTCTCTCTCTCTCTCTCTCTCTCTCTCTCTCTCTCTCTCTCTCTCTGAGTATGTGTGTTTGTGTTTGTGTGTGTGTACGTGTGTGTACGTGTGTGTGTGTGTGTGTGTGTGTGTGTGTGTGTGTGTGTGTGTTTGTATAGTGGGAGTTGAACTTAATCATCAGTGAAAGGTCCACATGATCAAATTATATTATTATTTTTATTTATTTATTGAATTTATATACCGCCCTATACCCAGAGGTCTCAGGGCAGTTCACAGAACAAAATCAAAATATTAAACCACAATATATATAATCAAGATAAAAATAACAACCCAATAACACCCAATTCTACCAGCAAGACAAATAGGGAGAAAACCATGTGCCGTGTCATTTCTGAATGGCTTTGTTCTAATGACACAGCAAAAAGCAGTTTCTAGGCAAAACAGTGCTTATTGTCAGCAAAGCGCAGTTCATGGTAGCAGCTCAAAATGCTGATCTCTTTGTCACGAGAGAATACACTATTGTTCTATTACTTTTAAAAGCCAGGCGATTAAACACAGCTACCCTGATCCAGTCAAATAGGTTTGTTGGCCAAAAGAGGTTTCTGGAACTGAACTGCAACAAGTATTTTGTCCTCTCTCCATGTTTTATCTGAAGCATTAAGATTTTTACCCCAGGAATTAATTGATGTTGTTATAATTTGGCTATTATTGGGGGAATATTGGAAAACTAATAAAAACGCTGATGGGGATCTTGGTACACACATCAGTGGGACTGCTTACATCTGTTTTCAAATGGATGCACTGCCAGGTAATGCAGATTCAATCTGAAAAGGGCTTTTGATTTCAGAATGAAACCAGTTTCTAAAGAAGCACTTTTCAGGGGCGCAAAACATGCAATGGAGCCAGATTATGTGTGTGCTACGTTGAGGGCGGGGGTCAGTCTCCATTGATGCTAGAAGCAAACGTGTGTACCTAGCTGTTGGGTTCTTGCACTCTTAATTTAAGTGTTAAGTTGTGGGTAGACATAGCAGACGACACAGCAATTCTTCCAAAGCAGCTCTTTATTTGTAAGCTGGAACAGAACTGGCTGAGGAGCTCAGTCATCCTGCTTATATAGAGCTCCAGAACAATGTAACTGTTGCCATTTTCTAAAACTATCCAATCACTGAACGTCACTTTCGATCCTTCATTTGCATACAAAACTATCCAATCACTGAACGTCACTTTCGATCCTTCATTTGCATAACTATCTACAGTATCCCCCTGCTGGCCCAGGGTAAGAACTTCAGTACATAACATTAAGAAAACACTGAAATCCGCTTACTAACACAGAATACACACCCACAGAGAAATTTAATGGGTGTTTCTGGGTGTGTGTTTGGTGGCACTGAGGCAGCGATTCTGGGGGTAAGAATGAACCTATTTTCATCTGTTGGTGCTGGAGGAGACTCTTGAGAGTCCCATGGACTGCAAGAAGATCAAACCTCTCCATTCTGAAGGAAATCAGCCCTGAGTGCTCACTGGAAGGACAGATCCTGAAGCTGAGGCTCCAGTGCTTTGGCCACCTCCTGAGAAGAAAAGACTCCCTGGAAAAGACCCTGATGTTGGGAAAGATTGAGGGCACAAAGAGAAGGGGACGACAGAAAACGAGATGGTTGGACAGTGTTCTCGAAGCTACCAGCATGAGTTTGACCAAACTGCGGGAGGCAGTGGAAGACAGGAGTGCCTGGTGTGCTCTGGTCCATGGGGTCATGAAGAGTCGGACACGACTAAACGTCTAAACAACAACAACATTTTCATCTGTGACTTGTTGGAAGAAATGAATTTTGCAGATGCTTTGGGCTCCACAGAGCTGGTCGCCCAAATATACCGCTTATACAGCTGGTGGGGTTTTTTTCTTCGTGGTTCTGATGAGCCCAGGGACAGAAATGCAACTGCCTTAGATTCCCTGAGCACACTGAAAATTCGCAATACTTAAATGATACTCGGTTGTGCTTCCCTACCCACAAGCACCCTGTGGCCTCATGCCTGCCAAAGCCTTAGTCACTCCTGCTGAGGCACCATAACCATGCCAGGAATCCTAGGGAGGGTGAAAGCTCAAGATTCAAAACATCACATGTGTATGAGAACATGCTTAGTGGTTTGCAAGCGACACAAGGTATTAACTAACAGAAGTGTAATAGCTCTAGTATGCGGAAAAGAATTAGCAAGTTCTGAAAAGGGGCATTGGAAGTCATGTGCCATGAACTGGTGGGATGCAGAGGAATGGCGGGAGGAACCAGCTGGGAAGTCACCAAGGGAAGAAGATTCAGAGCGGTGGTGGGAAAACGATGAGTCGTCAGAGGGAGAAGACTGGGAAGAGGAGGCATTGGAAGCTGAAGAAGTTACAAGGCTTAGTGAGCTGGGAGAATCTGTGGCAGAAAGAAGTTCAGAATCAGAGGCAGAAGCTGAAACAGGGCAGTGGGAGGAGGGTGTCCAAGAGGCTGAGATGAGTCAGGCTGGTGAAGAGCCACGGGGGTCTCCCACTCCTGCTGTGACAAGCTCTCCTCCCCTCTGGCCACATGACTCAGAAGCTGTACGCCGGCTCCCTCGGCCAATAAAGCGAGATGAGCGCCGCAACCCCAGAGTTGGCCATGAATGGATCTAATGGTCAGGGGTCCCTTTACCTTTACCTTTACCTGCAGGTAAGGGGTATAGGATTGCAGTCCTATCCACACTTACTTGTGAGTAAACCTCTTTGAAGGCAATGGGACTTAACTCTGAGTAGAGATGGATAGGATTGTGCTGAAATTCCTCTTTGTTGTTGTTCATATAATGCCATCCAGGTACATGGGTACTTTAGAAAGAATGAGAGGCCAGGTCCCTGTCCCAAGGAGCTTACAATCTCAAAATCTGCCCAAGGGAGACAAGAGAGGAAGGAGTGGGAAATGGAAGAAGTGGGAAGAATATGCATTAAAATAAAATACACACACTTAGGCTTAGTTACAATGGGGATGGGCATTGTGCCAAAGGCTTCATGGGCCAGCATATCTAAGCTGCTTCTGGCGAACCAGAGCAGCACACGGAAACGCCGTTTACCTTCCCGCCAGAGCGGTACCTATTTATCTACTTGCACTTTGACATGCTTTCGAACTGCTAGGTTGGCAGGAGCAGGGACCAAGCGACGGGAGCTCACCCCGTCGCGGAGATTCGAACCGCCAACCTTCTGATTGGCAAGTCCTAGGCTCTGTGGTTTAACCCACAGCACCACCTGATGTAGATCTTACCCATCCCTTATTCCTTGATGGGGAGGGGGACACCATTTAGTGGTTCATCTCTGGTGCCAAAATGTCTTGGTCTAGCTCTGGGGGTTCCTAGAACTGCTTTTTTTAAAAAAATTAATCAAATGTGTGCAATCTAAGTGTGTTTAAACAAATTAAAAACACTTTTAAACCAACAAGTAGTTTGACCCTCTGCCGAGATTCCTTAGTAGCAGTAAGAACACTATTATTATGATTGAATTGGGTCCCTTTTCCTTGTGTTTTCTGTTCTATTTTCATAAAGTTGCACAATAAGCTGTTGCCTGTTGCACAACAGAGTTGGACTTGGGCCTCATCAGACAGGGAGAAAAAAGGCACACAAGATCCCTAATGCTGCCTACTGCATTTAGAAGCTGTAGGAGAACATTTTCCCCTCTCTAATTAGCTGGAGTCTATGTGGTAAGAATGATTAATGCCAGCCACAGAAAACATTTCCTGTTTTCAAACACTTTCAGTAAATAAAACTGATTTCTAAAGGATTTTTTGAGGCTTTGCAGGACATCTGGAACTTCATCATCCCAGAGTCCTCGAAAAGAAACAACTTTGCTTGCTTTCAAAAGTGAATTCCTTTGGACTACTGCTATGAGGGGCTACCTTTGAAGGTGACCCGGAAACTGCAATTAATCCAGAATGCGGCAGCTAGACTAGTGACTGGGAGTGGCCGCCGGGACTACATTACACCGGTTCTGAGAGATCTGCATTGGCTCCCAGTACGTTTCCGAGCACAATTCAAAGTGTTGGTGCTGACCATTAAAGCCCTAAATGGCCTCGGTCCAGTATACCTGAAAGAGCGTCTCCACCCCCATTATTCAGCCTGGACACTGAGGTCCAGCTCCGAG